>NC_138939.1:39287500-40742500 GCF_965226115.1 Aulonocara stuartgranti | reverse complement strand
GAGAAAGTCCAGAATATATAACACTTAGGTCACTAATGGTTTGATGTAACAAAAAAAACCCAACTCATTGACTAGGAAAATGTTTGGTCAGGAGCATCCCTAATGATAACCGTTTAAGCACAGTTAAATCATCCAGCCGTCCAGCGGAGAAGATCGAGTGCAAGCCAACAGGACAGTCTGCTTCTCACACCACACAGGAAACACACACATCTATTTTGGCCCAAACAGTCCTACTTGCCAGATTTGACCTGGAACATGAAAGTCAAATGGTCAGAGTACGACTATCAGGGAGCAATCCAAGTACTAGGAGCTCCTGGAGGTTTGCTGCACAAAGAAAAGAGAACTGTCAGAAATTTTGATTGCACCTGGTACATATCGAAAATTCTCATTGTCGTCTCATATGCAGCAGTCTCACACCATGTGTGCACCTTGGCCTTTAAGCAACACAAAAGGGAAACATCCCAAATAAGAAAACCTACCTCTGTGGAAGAGAGAGCAGCGGGTATCAGAGCTGTGTTAACTGTTGATTGGCTGGTAAGACAGCTGATTCACATGAAAACAAGTCTTGCAAGCTGCCAGGCAGCATAGAGTGGGTTTGCTTGCCGTCTGAAGACACTGAATTCTGCTGTGTTTAGGTTGTTCAAAGTGAACATACATTTACTGGTTTGGGGGTTGTGCTTAATTATCTGTAATTCCTCACTAAGAACAAAGCCTTATGTTTGTATTTCAGTCAGACATTCCTGTGAACTGCAAGAAGCTTGTGGTCTTCAGGGGGACTGACTGCTGCTATTTATCGCAGGAATCGATCACTGTGAAAGCCAGACAGTTTGGGGAATACCAAAATGAGAGCAAGGTACAAAAATCAACTTCAGCCTGACTAGTAATCCTCTGACTCGTGTTCCTGCCTGTAGAATGATAGAAATCAGCCTACAAAGCAGGTGTCTGCTGAACCCTTTGATAATTTTAACTTTCAAAGACAAAACCACAACGAGGAAATGGAATGCTGTGAAAATGACCGACGCATGCAAATGATCACTCCTGGTTTTGGATGTTGCATCAGTTGTATTTGAATAATTTATTTTTTGTTGCCTGCAAGTGGACAAAAAAAATGAAGCTATATGACACTAAGATCAGATTTAAACAAAACAAACTAACACTTTGAAGTAAATGCTGAATCTTTTCAGGATTGTGTTTGGGGAATATTTGCATAGCAACTTGTAATGATGATTTGGTGCACTGCTGTAATTTGTCAGTTGGATATTCGTGTTTTCCGATCATAGCTAATGTTGGACTTTTGAGTAAAAAGTCCTCAATCATCTCCAGTGTATTTCCTTTAGTTTCTCTTCTAAAAGGAAATGAAGATCCTCTTAGGACCCGATTCTTCTTTTGATACTGACATTTTTACACATTTGTCCAATCTAAATGTTGAAAGATTTACACCGTTTCTGAAAATGGTTTGTACAGTAATCCTCTGTAATGGTATACTTCAGTACTCGGTACATATTAGGCCTTTCATAAGGCTGGCTAGTTTTTATTGATTTTATTATGCAAATGAAAGACAGCTAGTAGAATCGTATATTGATCATGGTGTGTAAAACAATGAAATAAGCCTTAAATATGCTGTGAAATGGATACATCATACATGTAGTGGTTGCAAGAAGCAGCACAATGGATGTTTCATTGGTTATAGTGGAATAAAGGACATGTGGAATTGTGTTTCTGATCTTTTCTTTGTCTCACCACCATGTTAGGGTGATGAAATACCAATATTGTAGTAATACAACCATATTTCTGAGTACTTTGGAAACTGTGAACAACGTGACAGAATGTGGTTTTCAGAAGTATTTTGATCCATGCCATGACTTCCATTCCACAATCTGCAGTGAACATAACAGCCATTCAGTAGTGGTTTTCTCTTTTCTACAGAAATTTGTCAAAAGTGTCATTGATAAAATCTCCTAATATTTTGCTTTCCTATTGATAAACTGTATTCATACATTTTAGCTGTATCCCTAGTTGAACTTTTCCTCATCTACAAGAGAGACCTTCTCCCAGTTATTGGGTAATTCTTTTTGTTTGTTTGGTATTTTATTTTTTTCCTGGCATCGCAAAACAATTTCAGCCTTAAATTCCAATATGTCTAATTAACTTTATGCTTTAAATGAGCTATTAATTTTATATTGTTCTAACTTTTTCAGGTTGTAGTCTGTGCCTGTATGTGACAGTACATAAATCAGTAAAACAAAATCTTGTATTGACTTTTGAGTTCATCAGTTTCCGTCTACAGCATGTCTCTCTGTTTTTTGACTCACTCTTCTACTTTCACTTTTCTGAAGGCTTTTAATATATTTAATTTGTGCAACTCTACCTGTGCTTGATAATAGTGTGGTAGAGGGACTGGTCCCTTTGGATCTTTTGGGATAGGCGCTGCCTGGCCTTCCATTAGCCATTCTGGGTATGACTCATCTATTAGTACCTGATTCACAGGTGCTGCCAGATACTCATGCAGTGCAGTTAGCTTCTATAGTCAGTAGATGTGAATCATGTCTGGGCCTCGTGCTGTCCAGGTTTTCATGCTTGAGACCCTTTCTTGGATGTCTGCCACTGTGATGGTTACTGGATCCTATTCAGGGAGGTTGCTGTGGTTTCCTCTTAGATCCACTAGCCACTGAGCATTCTTGTCATGGGTTGTGTCCATGTCCCATACGCTTATCCAATATTGCTTCATTTCCAGCCTTGGTTGGGCTGTTCTCATGTTGTTCCGCTGCCACTGAGAGTACACCTTGGATGGTTAAGTGGAATAGCAGCTGGCCAAAGCTGTGAGTCTTTGCCTGGCAGTTTCCGAGGCCTCAGATATGGACAGCTAAGACATACTGATGGCATTGGTTACAAAAGAATGTAAACTCCCATCCTTTCTGTCTGGCAGCTGTTGCCATTAGAATTATTAACTGAATGGACTGTTGTGCCAAACACATTTTTCTTTTCCCAAATTGGCTCTAATGAAGGGGGGAGAAAATATAACAAGGAAGAGCTCCTAGTCAAACCAGATGACCAAGGAAGGGTGTTAACGACCACACCAGAACATCCAGCTGCATTCCAAGGAGGGGCAGCAGGGAGAGGTAGAGAGAGGAAACCCCTCCCTCCACGATGATGTCCCATGGGAGCCAAGGCTGTGTTAAACATACAACAGTTTAACAATATTTAGACAAGCCTGTGAAATACCAGGAGAATATACAGGGTGGACCATTTATATGGATACACTGTAATAACATGGGAATGGTTGGTGATATTAAAGTCCTGTTTGTGGCACATTAGTATATGTGAGGGGGCAAACTCCTCAAGCTGGGTGGTGACCATGGTGGCCATTTAGAAGTCGGCCATCTTGGATAAAACTTTTGTTTTTTCAATAGGAAGAGGGCCATGTGACACATCAAACTTATTGGTAATGTCACAAGAAAAACAATGGTGTGCTTGGTTTCAGAATCAGAATCAGAAAGGGTTTTATTGCCAAATGTTGAGCAGGTTTACAACATTAGGAAATTGCTGCGGTGCTTCAGTGCAAACATACTGTCATAAATTGCGCTTAAATAGACATGAAAAAATAAAAGTAAGAATAAGAATTAAAAGTGCTACGTAGAAAGATATATGCATGAGATATACATGAGATATATACATGAGAATAAGAATTAAAAGTGCTACGTAGAAAGATATATACATGAGTGCAGGTGGTGATCAGTGCCAAACATGGAATGATGCAGTGAACACAGCGTAGGGTCATGTGTTAGTGGTGGGAACAGTCATACGGTTATTGTTCATGTGTCCAACAGCAGAGGGGAAGAAACTGTTCTTATGGCGAGAGGCCGCAGTGTCCTGGAGGTGTACAGGTCCTGCAAAGATGGGAGTCTGCAGCCAATCACCTTCTCAGCAGAGCGCACAACACGCTGCAGTCTCTGTTTGTCCCTGATAGTGGCTCCAGCGTACCACACGGTGATGGAGGAGGTGAGGATGGACTCGATGATTGCAGTGTAGAACTGCATCATCGTCCGTGTTGGCAGGTTGAATTTCTTCAGCTGCCTCAGGAAGTACATCCTCTGCTGGGCTTTCTTGATGACGGAGGTGATGGTGGGCTCCCACTTCAGGTCCTGGGTGATGGTGGTACCCAGGAAGCGGAATGAGTCCACAGAGGTGATGGG
This sequence comes from Aulonocara stuartgranti, assembly GCF_965226115.1. NCBI lineage: Eukaryota > Metazoa > Chordata > Actinopteri > Cichliformes > Cichlidae > Aulonocara > Aulonocara stuartgranti. The sequence goes on along the minus strand of NC_138939.1, from coordinate 40,738,307 downwards.
GGTGTCAGTCAGGATGATGGGGGGGAGTGGGGCTGTGTGCTTCCTGAAGTCCACAATAATCTCCACTGTCTTCTGGGCATTCAGCACCAGGTTGTTGTGGCTGCACCAAGTCACCAGACGTTCAACCTCCCTCCTGTAGGCAGACTCGTCCCCGTCCGAGATGAGCCCAATAACGGTGGTGTCATCTGCAAACTTGATTAGCTTGACAGACTGGTGGGTGGAGGTGCAGCAGTTGGTGTACAGGGAGAAGAGCAGAGGAGAAAGAACACAGCCCTGAGGGGAGCCGGTGCTGATGGTCCGGGAGTCCGAGACATTCTTTCCCAGCCTCACGTGCTGCTTCCTGTCCGTCAGGAAGTCAGTGATCCACCGGCAGATGGGATCAGGCACATTCATCTGGGAAAGCTTGTCTCAGAGATGGTCTGGAAGGATGGTGTTGAAGGCAGAGCTGAAGTCCACAAACGTAACTTTATTCTCTTTTACCCCCTCACATATACTAATGTGCAACAAACAGGACTTTAACATATCACCAGCCATTTCCATGTTATTATGGTGTATCAATATAAATGGCCCACCCTGTAGAATAGAATAGAATAATCCTTTAATTGTCCCACAAGGGGAAATTTGGCAGCAGCCAGAAAGACACAGAAAGACACACAGACATATAGTCTGGTCAGGTAGGCCAAAACTTGAACTCCAAACCGTAATACACAACATGTTTGGAGGTTCAAACTTTGTTGTCTTAGGTTGTTACGCAGTGCCTTTTGAGTTGGAAATATCAAGTTGTGGGCCTGTTCTTGATACATTCTTGATAAAAATTTGCTGCTATCAACCAAAATAATGGTGGTGGACAAACGAGGGTAGGCATTCAGGAAGACCATGATTCCAAACACAAGCCAAGAAAACTCAGAAAAGAAAATAAAGCTACTAGAATCGCCCAGCCAATCACCTGAACCGAATCTAATTGAAAATCTGTGGTAAGAAGCAAAGCTGATAGACATTTGAGTTCATAGAAGGGGCCCACAAAACCTTCAGAATTTGAACTGTTTTTATGGAAGAATGTGCCACACCTGAGTAATGCATGATACCAGGTTCTCCATGTAGGAGGTGTCTTGAAGCTGTCATCACCAACAAAGTCTGTTGTAATTAATATGCAAACTGTCATGACCACTGATCAACAACCATTGATCATAGACCACTGATCAATGGCCATAAATACCATTAACAGAGAGTTGGAGAATGGCTCCAATCACAGCATTGGAAGATGGAGAAAGATGTACTCTGAGGCCCCCTCTTCGATTCAGAGATGGTCTTTCCCTATTTACGTAAATGGCCTCCTTGACTCCGCACTCAAGCCAGCGTTCCTCCCTATGGATGTTACATCCTCATCATTGAAAGAGTGTCCACTGGCCTGTAGGTGTGAATAGACTGCAGAGTCCAGGCCTGACGAGGGAGCTCTTCTGTGTTGTGCCATCCACTTCACCAGATGTTGTTTGGTTTCCCCGATGTATAAATCCTGGCAATCCTCCTGGCATTTAACAGTGTACACTTCTGTTTGTGTCGGGGGACCCGATCCTTGGGGTGGACCGGTTTTTGTTGCAGCATATTTTGGGGTTTAATAGCCACAGAGACCCGGTGTTTAGAAAAAAATGCGTCTCAACTGTTCCGAAACGCCTGACAGATATGGGCTCGCTAAGGGTTTTCGCTTAGGCAGCGGTTGTCCTTCTCTCCTGGATCGGCTGGAGCCTTCTTTTGGCGCCTTCCCAGCTTTGACAAAAGTCCTGCTGGGATAACCACATTTACTCAGGGCCTTCTTGAACTGGTGTTTTTCTGCTTCCCTGGCCGCTGTGTCTGTGGGGATGGTGTTCGCTCAATGTTGTAGTGTCCTGATAAAGCTCAGTTTGTGCTCCAGTGGATGATGAGAGTCAAACCTCAAATACTGATCCGTATGTGTAGGTTTACGGTACACATCAGCTTTTAGATGTCCCCCATTACTGATGGAAATCTCACAGTTTAAGAAGTCTGACCTTCCACTTTTCATATCCTCCCTGGTGAATTTGATGTGTTGGTCCACCGAGTTAATGTGATCTGTGAATTGTGGTACGTCCTGAGATTTGATTTTCATCCAGGTGTCATCCACATACCTGAACCAATGACTTGGTGGTCTTCAAGAGGTGGATGACAGAGTCACATAACAGGGCCAAAATGGGTGAAACTGGGGAACCCATGGAGTACCCATGTTTCTGTCTGTAGAACTGACCCTTGTATTTGAAATAGGTGGAACTAAGACAGTTCCAAAAGCAAACACACTTGGTCGATGCTGAGAGTGGTCCTGTTACTGAGGTTGGGATCATCCTGTAATCTCTTGCGAACTACCTCCAACGCTTCAGTGACTGGAACACAAGTGAAGAGAAGTGTAACATCATACAAGACCATCTAACTGTTTTAGACAATTTATCACTCTCTTCCTGTAACCACTTCCTGGGCTTGTTTCAGAGGCTCATAAGTAGGGATGGGTATCGTTTAGGTTTTATCTGATACCGGTGCCAAATCGGTACTTTTGAAACGGTGCCGGTGCTCAAACGGTGCTCAAACCGGTGCTTAAAGAATGGAGAACACAAAATTGGTCCAAAAACCTCTCATGTTCAGCTGGTTTTTTGTAAAAAGATAACAATGTTAGCCTTTTCTGCAGCTATGGGGCATATATGGTATCACTCTTGGCTGGAAGCAGTGCTTAAACAATGGCAAAAACACAAACTTTGTCCTAAACCTCTCATGTTCAGCTGTTTCCCTCTTTTTCTTTGGTCATTTTAGCCTTTTTGGCCAGGGTGAAGGGAGTATCTGCCATCAAACAAGAAGACAGCCGCATGTAGCTATGATGATGTTTGCTAGTTCACCTTACATGCATTAATGTAATAACGTGGTTAGCCTACTCAACGTAAATTACACACGAACAACATTAAGCTACTCACGCAGAGAAGAACGGCTGCTGCTGCCATCAAATACGGCGCATTTCTCGGCTTTTAAAAAAAACCCGCTATGCGTCGCCAGGTGTTTCATCGGATTCGAGGTGTTACCTCCTTTGACAGTATCACAGTATCAGCTTAAAGCACTTGTTGCAGGCTGCTGAGTTTGCATATTTTGCTGTGAAGTACAGCCAGACTTTTGACCGCTTCGCCTTGGGCATTTTTAATCTGTAGCTCTGCATAAAAGAACGTACATACCTGGCCCCGCCTACTATCCTCGGAAACGTAAAATGATCGGCTAGAAGTGTATCACAGCTCAGGAAAAAAAAGCACCGAAATAAAGCACCGAAATGTGCGCTGCTTTTCGGTCTGGTTACTACCGTTTATGTCAGAACCGGTGCCATCATGGCACCGGACACCGGTACCCATCCCTACTCATAAGTGTTTTTGTCACTGAGCAGTCACAAAACAGTGTGACCAGCAAACCACCCCCACATGTAGAGACCATTCATTTACCTTTTCTGCATTGCAAAAAGACACGATAGGTGGAACCACAAAGATCTCAAATTTGGACTCATCAGACTAAAGCACAGATTTCCACTGTTCTAATGTCCATTCCTTGTGTTTCTTGGCTCAAACAAATCTCCTCTGCTTGTTGCTTTTCCTTATTCGTGGTTTCTTAGCAGCTATTTGTGCATAAAAACCTGATTAACGCTATATATATATATATATATATATATATATATATCCATATCCATATATCCATATCCGTGGCAGATATCCAAGAAAGGGTCTCCAGTATGAAGAGTCGGACAGCAAGCACCAGGCCCTGACATGGTTCACGCCTACCGGCTGAAGAAGCTGACTGCACTCCACGAGCGCCTGGCAGCACAAATGAACCAGCTAACCGAAGGCCGGACAGTCCTGATCCTCAAGGACCCCCAGAAGGGACCGGTCCCCTCCAACTACCGACCAATAACCTGCCTCAGTACTACATGGAAGCTCCTGTCAGGTATCATAGCGGCTAAGATGAACAGGCACATGGGTCAATACATGAGCGGGGCACAGAAAGGGATGGGCAAGAATACCAGAGGCGCAAAACACCAGCTACTGGCAGCAGTCAGCCGAGACTGCAGGACCAGACTGACCAACCTGTGCACTGCCTGGGTTGATTACAAGAAGGCCTATGACTCAATGCCCCACAGCTGGATACTGGAATGCCTAGAACTATACAAGATCAACAGGACCCTGAAAGCCTTCATCAGGAACTCAATGGGGATGTGGCAAACAACACTGGAGGCCATCCTCAAGCCCATAGCACAAGTCACCATCAAGTGCGGGATCTACCAAGGAGATGCTCTGTCCCCACTGCTGTTCTGCATAGGCCTGAACCCCCTCAGTGAGATCATTAACAAGACTGGCTACGGATACCGACTACGGAACGGAGCAGTTGTCAGCCACCTCCTGTACATGGATGACATCAAGTTGTATGCCAAGAGTGAACAAGACATCGATTCACTGATCCACACTACCAGGCTATACAGCAATGACATTGGAATGTCGTTCAGGCTGGAGAAGTGTAGTCGGATGGTAACAAAGAGAGGGAAGGTAGTCAGAACTGAGGGGGTCGAACTACCAGAAGGCAACATTGCAGACATAGAGGACAGTTACAAGTACCTGGGGATCCCGCAGGCGAATGAGAAACATGAAGAGGCCACTAGAAAAGCTGCAACCACCAAGTACCTGCAGAGGGTCAGGCAAGTCCTGAGGAGTCAGCTGAACGGTAAGAACAAGATCCGGGGCATCAACACGCACGCCCTGCCCGTGATCAGGTACCATGCTGGGGTAATAGGCTGGCCAAAGGAGGAGATAGAAGCCACTGACATCAAGACAAGAAAGCTCCTTACCATGCATGGAGGGTTTCACCCTGAGGCTGTACGCTAAGCGGAAGGAAGGAGACCGGGGACTGGTGAGTGTCAGCACCACAGTCCAGGATGAGACAACGAACATCCAAGAATACATTGGGAAGATGGCCCCAACTGACCGAGTGCTCAGTGAATACCTCAGGCAGCAGAAACCCAAGAAAGAGGAGGGAGACGAGGAACCATCATGGAAGGACAGGCCCCTGCACGGTATGTACCACCGGCAGATAGAGGAGGTGGCTGACATCCAGAAATCCTACCAGTGGCTGGACAAAGCTGGACTGAAAGACAGCACAGAGGCACTAATCATGGCAGCACAAGAACAAGCTCTGAGCACAAGATCCATAGAGGCTGGGGTCTATCACACCAGACAAGACCCCAGGTGCAGGCTGTGTAAAGATGCCCCAGAGACAATCCAGCACATAACAGCAGGGTGCAAGATGCTAGCAGGCAAGGCATACATGGAACGCCATAACCAAGTGGCCGGCATAGTGTACAGGAACATCTGTGCCGAGTATAACCTGGAAGTCCCGAGGTCAAAATGGGAGACGCCCCCAAGGGTGGTGGAGAATGACCGAGCTAAGATCCTGTGGGACTTCCAGATACAGACGGACAAAATGGTGGTGGCTAACCAACCGGACATAGTGGTGGTAGACAAACAGAAGCAGACGGCCGTAGTGATCGATGTAGCGGTTCCGAATGACAGCAATATCAGGAAGAAGGAACACGAGAAGCTGGAGAAATACCAAGGGCTCAGAGAAGAGCTCGAGAGGATGTGGAGGGTGAAGGTAACAGTGGTCCCCGTGGTAATCGGAGCACTAGGTGCGGTGACTCCCAAGCTAGGCGAGTGGCTCCAGCAGATCCCGGGAACAACATCGGAGATCTCTGTCCAGAAGAGCGCAGTCCTGGGAACAGCTAAGATACTGCGCAGGACCCTCAAGCTCCCAGGCCTCTGGTAGAGGACCCGAGCTTGAAGGATTGACCGCCCACAGGGGTGAGTGGGGAATTTTTTCTATCCATCTATCCATCCATACATACATACATACATACATACATACATGTGCAACGGATCAAAAGACTCACGGTTCAGATCGGATAAATCTTTGGATCAGCAAAAAAAGAAAAAAGACAAGAAAAATTTAACTTGCCATTTAAGTATTTTTTTCCCATTGAAAAACATTCAACTCAGACTCATTCCACACAATTATATAAAAACAAATTAAGGTGCAATATAGGGCAGTACACGGCTTTGTATCTACCACTCCGCTGTGATATAACGAGCGGTCACGTAGCTTTTCGTTGTCCTGGAGGTCCTCCCATCTGTAGTTAGGGCAACAGAAGATTCCTGGGATAGTTCAGCCATAACTTTAGACCTTTCCTGCTCATACATGCTTGGAGCGATCTTGTCACCGAAGTGGACGTGCAACGGGATGTCATAGCGTGGTTCAAGCACGTCCATCTTATGTTTAAACCCCTTGTTTTGCACAAAAGAATATGGCCTCATGTCTGCAGTTATAAACATCTCAATAACTTTTGTAATAGCTTTAGCCCGGTCGGATTGGGCAGCAAAGGGCTGCTTAAATGCCGCTGCTCCTCCACTTGGACCGCTAGCGCTGGCCATGACTATCGCTGGCCATGACTATCGCTGGCCATGACTATCGCTTGACAGACTCACCATGTGCACCATACACACACTTTTTTCTTTCTCTTTTTCGAATCTTTGGATCACGTGTGTGCCGAACTGTGGTGTGGGATCGGTTCATCACGGATTAACAGTGATCCATTGCACCACTATGATATAGTTTGCCTTAGTCCTTGGAAATTGCAGCAGCATACCAGAGGATGCAGGAGGAGCTGAGACTTGAGTGAGTAAGGAGTAAAACTGCACTATCATTGACTTCAGCAGGTTCTCCTTTTACAGGTGGAGGTACATACTCTGCTGTGCTATCTTGATGAGGGAGCTGATATTTTGCTCCTACCTTGGGTCCCGGAAGGTGACTGTTTCCAGAAAGTGGAAGGATTTTGTTGCCTCCACTGGCCAGGCATGGAGGAAAGTGGGATCTAGAGGAGCTGGTTTCACCCTGAAGTCCACTGTTTTGGCAGCATTTTTTTTTTTACTTTTTATTTATCTTCAAACTGTTTTATACAAGCATGTACAGTCGTCCATCCTTGCCCCGTTTCACTTTAAACAGCTTTATTAGCTTTTTTACCCCTTACGATCATCCATTATAATCATTAGTCTTGGTAGTTAAATCGTATGTGGTCATACCTTTTAATTGTCATTCCGGTGTTCTGCAAACTACCAATGAACACAATAACAAAACATCTGGCCAAACTACACTTCCCCAAAATAAACCATAACCTTATGATGTAAAAATAATATTGAAATAACTACACACATAAACAGTGAAACAAAAAACAATTACTATATAAAGAATGACTGAGATGGGTGCTGGTTCAGGGATGAGCGGTCCTTTACTGCATGTCTTCCCTTTTCTCTCCCTCCGCTTTCCTGTCACTCTTTACTGCTCTGTCCAATAAAGCTGAAAAAGGCCAAAATCAAAATACAGGGAGTGCAGAATTATTAGGCAAATGAGTATTTTGTCCACATCATCCTCTTCATGCATGTTGTCTTACTCCAAGCTGTATAGGCTCGAAAGCCTACTACCAATTAAGCATATTAGGTGATGTGCATCCCTGTAATGAGAAGGGGTGTGGTCTAATGACATCAACACCCTATATCAGGTGTGCATAATTATTAGGCAACGTCCTTTCCTTTGGCAAAATGGGTCAAAAGAAGGACTTGACAGGCTCAGAAAAGTCAAAAACAGTGAGATATCTTGCAGAGGGATGCAGCAGTCTCAAAATTGCAAAGCTTCTGAAGCGTGATCATCGAACAATCAAGCGTTTCATTCAAAATAGTCAACAGGGTCGCAAGAAGCGTGTGGAAAAACCAAGGCGCAAAATAACTGCCCATGAACTGAGAAAAGTCAAGCGTGCAGCTGCCAAGATGCCACTTGCCACCAGTTTGGCCATATTTCAGAGCTGCAACATCACTGGAGTGCCCAAAAGCACAAGGTGTGCAATACTCAGAGACATGGCCAAGGTAAGAAAGGCTGAAAGACGACCACCACTGAACAAGACACACAAGCTGAAACGTCAAGACTGGGCCAAGAAATATCTCAAGACTGGTTTTTCTAAGGTTTTATGGACTGATGAAATGAGAGTGAGTCTTGATGGGCCAGATGGATGGGCCCGTGGCTGGATTGGTAAAGGGCAGAGAGCTCCAGTCCCACTCAGACGCCAGCAAGGTGGAGGTGGAGTACTGGTTTGGGCTGGTATCATCAAAGATGAGCTTGTGGGGCCTTTTCGGGTTGAGGATGGAGTCAAGCTCAACTCCCAGTCCTACTGCCAGTTTCTGGAAGACACCTTCTTCAAGCAGTGGTACAGGAAGAAGTCTGCATCCTTCAAGAAAAACATGATTTTCATGCAGGACAATGCTCCATCACACGCGTCCAAGTACTCCACAGCGTGGCTGCAAGAAAGGGTATAAAAGAAGAAAAACTAATGACATGGCCTCCTTGTTCACCTGATCTGAACCCCATTGAGAACCTGTGGTCCATCATCAAATGTGAGATTTACAAGGAGGGAAAACAGTACACCTCTCTGAACAGTGTCTGGGAGGCTGTGGTTGCTGCTGCACGCAATGTTGATGGTGAACAGATCAAAACACTGACAGAATCCATGGATGGCAGGCTTTTGAGTGTCCTTGCAAAGAAAGGTGGCTATATTGGTCGCTGATTTGTTTTTGTTTTGTTTTTGAATGTCAGAAATGTATATTTGTGAATGTGGAAATGTTATATTGGTTTCACTGGTAAAAAGAAATCATTGAAATGGGTATATATTTGTTTTTTGTTAAGTTGCCTAATAATTATGCACAGTAATAGTCACCTGCACACACAGATATCCCCCTAAAATAGCTAAAACTAAAAACAAACTAAAAACTACTTCCAAAAACATTCAGCTTTGATATTAATGAGTTTTTTGGGTTCATTGAGAACATGGTTGTTGTTCAATAATAAAATTATTCCTCAGAAATACAACTTGCCTAATAATTCTGCACTCCCTGTATAAAAAAATGACTAAGATAAACACAGGGGAAATAGTAATAAATCTTTTTTTTTTAAAGAATACATAGAGGTGCCATAAATCTTACTATTGGTTCCCATGTTGTTTTTTCCATAATGTAGACCTTTTTAATTCTATCTCATCATTGTGTGATACTGAGAGAATGTGATGCAGATGTAATACATTTCTTCACAATCAGAAGCAGAACTCTCAGTACATATTTACAGTCTTTGTCCACTACATCCCTGGGGACTATTCCCAAAATGTATACGCATGGGTCCAAGTATAAATCAAACCCTAGAATACTTTTTATATCTATTTGCACAGATTTCCAAAACTCAAAAATTCCAGGCCAATCCCAAAATATGTGAATAAAGTCACCTAACTCTCTACAATTCCTCCAACAACACTGAGATGTCTTACCAAATTTTGGTGTGATGAATGGAGTGTTAAAACTCCGTGAATAGCTGCACACAGAGCCAAAGTTTTAGCACCACGCTCACAGCTTTGAGGTATGTGAGGTATTTGTGTAGATATGTGTGGATGAGTGAGTGTATGACCTGTGTGTGTGTAAATGTCTTTGTCAAGAAACATACTTTATAATGAGGGTGAGAAGCCACAACAACGCCCTCCCCCAGGAGCCAGAGGCAGAAAGACAGAGCTGTGCAGTCCACAACCACCCAAGAGTACTGAAGACCTGAGGCTATTCACCTCGATGAAGACTGACTGCCTGCCCCAGCAGATGAAGGAAAGAGGCCAGACTGAACTCTTTCAGCCAAAGGGCAAGAGCCCCAACGAAATGGAGGACCGGGCAGCCTACCCCGCCGGCTAGGCAAGCCAAGCCAACTTTACTGATAAAGCGCTTTAAAACAACAAGTGCTCATCAAAGTGATTAACATTAAAAGAATAAAACAAAAAAAAATCTAATAAATAAATAAAAACAACAACAACAACAATAATGATAATAATAATAATACAGCTGGTGATTGGAAGGTTGGAAGCATTTATACTCATCGGACTATAAATGCATGTAAATGTTAGATCTTAAGCATAGAAGAAAGTTCTGTGAATAGGTGAATAAGGCATGTTGTACAAAGTGCTTTGAAACTGTGGGAGAGAAGAAAGGTGCTGTACACTACTGTTCAAATGTTTTAACACGCCTTCTCATCCAGTCTTTTTTCTTTATTTTTACTCATTTCTACATTGTAGATACATACTGAAGACATCAAATATATGATGCAAAATATATGGAATTATGTAACAAAGAAAAAACTGCGCTGCAAACCCGTGGCCTTCTTTTCACAGTGGCTGTGGTTTCATGGTCAGTGTTAGGCTACATCAAGTGTAGCAGAGATGAGTCTGAAGTTAAGCTAATTACGTTAATCAAATTCCAACTCAATATCAACTTTAAAGTGTACTGTCGGTGAAGAGGATGGAAGTCATCCCGGACAATGAATGAAGAAAGAGGAGAAAAAAAAATGAAAAAGAGAAAAACAATAAAATAAATAAATGAATGACCTCCTCAACATATCTTGAAGTTCTCCAGAGGCCTGGTAATGAATTAATTATTTGATTCAGGTGTGTTGACCCAGGGTGAGATCTAAAACCTTGCAGGACACCGGCCCTCAAGGCCTGGAGTTCGACACCCCTGTTTTAGGGCATGGGGAGGTCAGAATACATAAGACCTGCAATGACAATACCTCAGAGACTCACAGACATGGAAAGTATACACTTGTTTAGACTGCTGCTCCATCAGCCTGGACCCATGCCACATCCTTAGACTAGCATAGTAGCCTTGATTTTGAAAAATGAACAAATGATACTGTTGGCAGCATATTAACCAGACAGAAGCAACTAGACAAAAAGAAGCTAGTTCATGAATATCTGATCAGTGCCTTATCATATCTTTTGACAACATAATTACTGTCCGAGTCACAGTATGTATGACCCTATTGAATGAATGACAGTGTGTGTAGTAATGTGTTTTTGGAGGAAGTTGATCTGTGGAACAACAAACCCCTCCCGGAGTGTGTGGGAGCTGAGTGGAGCACAGTGTGAGTACATAGCAGCAGCTACTCTCAGAGTTTGTCTGCCTCTACACTGACTGCTGCTGCTCTAGGCTGCTTTCTGAGCCTTGCTAGAGGTTGCATACTGTTTCAAATTGCTCACTGCTTCCTCCTGTCAGTAATGGTGTGCAGTGGTGAAAACAGGCAATTCTAAAGCAGCTGCAATGGATGTGCATGATTATGAGCCTATAATTCAGAACTGAGTCGTGATTAATCTTTTGAATTATCCTCAAACCACATTTATGACTGACAAATACAGAATATCAAAATAATACTTAATATATTATAGCGGCATCCAATGTTCTCTCTGAGCTGCGCGCGTGTGCAATTGCGCACTGCTGGCACGTCTCTGCGCACATAAAATCTGCGTTATGCACAAAAAAAATCTAACCTGAATTGAAATTAAAATTAATAAAAAACCAGAGTTATGATCAAAATTAGGGCTGGGCAAAACGATTATTTTCCTAATCGATGAATCTAGCGATTAATTTTTCGATGCATCGATTAATCTAACGAGTCATTTTTCAATCCGATTCGATTTTGATTCGATTCGATTAATGATTTTTTCCCCCATTATTTGACTTGTATAGCAATTTCACATTTACTAATTTATGTATATAAATGAAAAACACAAATTTATTCATTTGAAGACCTTTTAATAAAAAAAAAAAATTGCAAAATAAAGTTGTAGAGGTCGTACAATCAATACAATAGAGATAGCATTTAACAAGAAATGAAATGTGCAAACATATATAAAATTAAGGAAAAGTTAACAAAACATTTCAAATAAATAGCAACAATGGTGTCTTTAAACAAACAAAATGTAACATTCACTTTGCTTTCTGCCAAAAAGTGCTCTTCATTCACAAAACAAAATCCACAATAACATTGTACTACAATCTTCTGTTTTTAACAAAAAATTAAATGTTTTGCAAAACAAATATAACAAAGGAAATCATAGCAAAAAATTAATAATATACAAACAGCAGCAATGGCGTCTTTGAACAAATAATGAAATGACAAGTTACCCCTAAGTAGGACTCTGTGACCAGACTTGTCCAAGCATAAGTGGTAAGGGAGATTTTGGATGTGGCCTTTTTTAATTCATTCCTTAGTTTCTCCACTGAAGTTTCATACTTTCTCTCCATCATGCTTGTAAAATGACGCTTAGACGGCAGAGTGTAACCTGGTTGGAAAGTGGTCAGCATTTCTTTGAATCCCTCACCCACAGCAAGTGGTCTCTTGTCTTTTAAAATCATAGCTAAGACGCTCTCAGTAAGTACAGCCACCTCCTGGGGGGTGCATGGTGTACTTCTTCTCTGACAGTAGTCCTCCAGACTTTTCTGTTTATTCCTGAAATCATAAATCACACACAGCACACAGATGAATTCGAATAATTACTAAATAATTATATGGAAAGCATAATATCAAAATAATTTGATAAGGATCTGGTTGAGATAGATAGATACACACACACTGTTATGCCATGTGCTTTCATAGCATAACAGTAAGAGGTTAATGATAATCCCCAATGTTGAACATATGATATGCAGTAATCATGATGGCTGGAAAAGATAACGTTTAAACACCCAGGGCTGATGGCACCTTTACTGGTGCACTGCTTTCTAGTCATTAGATGGCATAACTTGGACCTATAAGATCAAGCTGGAGAAGCATTATGTATAAAAACAGCGTTCAAATAGGATGAAACACATTAAATTTGACAAATCAAGAGTTCATTGTCATTTTGCTTTTGCAAGCACTTTAACAATGTTGTAATAGTGTCCATGACGGCTACGTTTAGCAGGTGGTGCATTATCCTTGTTAACATTTCTCCTGCGGCCAATTCGCTGTCTCACATTTTTGTCTTTCGCCGATTCTGATAATCAGCCTGCGCGCATTCCGACTCATTTTGCCAGCATGGGCCACAAACAAAACAACAACAACTAAACAGCAGCTGCTGTATGTTACTGCTAAGCAGCTTAAATTAGTTTTGTATTTACGGAGGTTGGGTGTTTATCTCTGTGTCTATGAGTGAGTGTACGTCTACGTGGGGCGGGGGGGTCTGGATGAATTAACGGGTAAAAACTAGTGTTAGTAAAAAAGTTGAAAACTTACGGTGGTTTGTCCTTTGCAGAAGCTGCTCCTGGATGCAGTCGTTTGAGGTGCTGGTGCATAGCCGTCGTGCTTTTATGATAGGCCATTTCCACCTCACAAAGCCGGCAGACGACTGAATCACTTCCTTTTCTGTTAAAATATCCCCATACTGTAGAGCTGCGTGTTCGGGTGGAGTGATTTAAGTTGACTGCAACTGCCTCACTCATGATTTCGCTACTCGCTGCCGCCATGTCTTTTTTTGAAAGTGACGACGCATCGACGCAGATTTTTTTATGTCGACGTATTTTTTGCGTCGACGTAATCGATTACGTCGACGCGTTGTCCCAGCCCTAATCAAAATATCTGCAATGTTTGGTTTTCTTCCTGAATACTGTCGTTGTTTATATTTACTGCGGGAAGAAACGGTAAAAACGGGGTTTTATAAGGAAAACGCTCGAAAGCCTGCGAGCAAAAACAAAACCCCCCCACCCTTTCCTATTGGTGGAAAAATGTACCATGTCGACCAATCAAAAAATGATATGGGAACATGGCATTTAGTTGTTTAGGAAGGAGGAAGTTTTAGGAGTGACGGCGGTGTTTTGCTATCAGACTGCGAGCTTACTTGTGGTTCCTAGGTTACTAGTACTAGAATGGGAGGCGGAGCCTTTAGTTTTCAGGTCCATTTTCTGTAGAAGCAGCTCTAACCTTGGATTCAGGAGACAGACACTCTCTGTACTTTTAAGATTAGGCTTAAACTTTCCTTATTCATTAGGCATATTGTTAGGGATGGGATGTTGAACCTGACTCCTTCCTTGGATATACTACAATACGCCTAGGCTGCTGGGGGCTTCCCATCATTCACTGAGCATTTCTCCTTCATTCACCTCTTTTAACTCTGTGTTTGTTTATACACCAGTTTGCATTTAACTATTAGGTATTATTAATCTCTGGCTCTCTTATAGTGTGTATTTTATACTGTCAATCTCTGCTCTCAGCTGTTGTGGAAGATGTACCGACTTAAATGCACTGACTGAGTCAATGACAAATTAAATAGCTGATGCTATCTAATGGCTGACCACTGCATCCACTGGGATTGTTCTTTCCATTCCTCCACCTTTTTAAACACTTGGGTTCCAGGGGGGCTGGAGCTTCTCCCAGTTGTCAGGTGCATTCTATACAGGGTAGACTCTGTACAGGTTGCCAGTCCATCACAGGGCACAGATAACAACAGATGGTCACTAATTAGCCCAACATGCATGCCTTTGTCTGTGGGAGGAAATGGGAGAGAACCCACACAATCACAGAAAGAAAAATGCAAAGTCCACACAGAAAGGTCCCTGCCCTGACCTGATTTCACAGCCTTAGGCCCAGGGAAGAAATGACAGTGCAACATCATCAAAACACTGTGGGACCACTGTTTCCTCTAAGCTGTGCGCATGCTGACGTGGTCTCTGAACACAGAAAATCTGCACTGCGTTAGCAAGCAAAATGGTGTGGCCGATGTGGAGTGAAGACACGCTAATGACAACGTGTACAACCATTAGAGATGTGAGAAGGACAGACGGAAAAAATAAGGCGAAATTTAAGTTCTCAATCAGCTTTGTGCTTTTTCTAGTGTAATTTATTAGGAATGTTCATCTATAATGGTTAATTAAATGCTGTTACTATGAGTAGTAGAAATGCTAATGAAAACAGTGTAATTATATATTTTACAGCGTTTACAGTATCACATGCTTGTGCTACAGTACATATGTAATTGTGCAAAATGTGAAAGTTTTAATGAGAACAAAATGTTATCTCTAATAGGGGCACATGTCTCAAGTCTTCCAGAACAGGAGCCCAGAAGGAGGACCTTCACACCCAATGTGTCCTGGTTCTGGGTCGGTGACCCCGTGTTTTTGATTTTTCTACTCTTATTTTTGATATTATGAATTATGAAAGTTTGTGTTTTGGTTTCCCAGTGTTTATTCTGTGCTCCCTCTGTTTTCCGTCGTCTACGCCTGTGTATCCCCTGTAATGTAGTCAGGTCTCTGTGTTAAGCCTGTGTCTCTTAGTCTGCCTTTGTGTTTGCTTCCTGTTTTATTTTGATAGTCCGCGTCTGATCTCAGTGTGTTCAGGTTATGCCTCCTTGTCTCGTCAGTTCTGATTTCCCCCAGCTGTGCTCTCCTTTCGTCTCATGCTGTGTGGATCTCACTGTGAGTTTAGTTTCAGTTTCCAGTCCGCTGATTCACCCAGTGCAAGAATTATGTTTCTAGTCCACCTAGTTTTTGTGTTACACGACGTTTTGTAACTCCAAAAAACGGCGTTTTTCGCCTCTTACCGGGATCTAATTCTGACTGCTCATCACCCTGTTTCCCAGTGCCGCAGTTGGTAATGACACGGGTCTGAAGCCCAAAGGTCGTGGGTTCAATTCCACCTTGTCCACATGTTTTTTTTCACTACAAATTAATACACTATCACAGACAAATAATTCATAATGATAATTTATTACAATTCTGCAAAGTATGGACCTCAGATTCTTGTTAACAGTCCATGGCAGAAATACATACAAGTACAGGCTGCTGAAACAGACAGAAGCACTACCTCTGTTTGGTTCAGCATTTTCTCCTCTTATCAGCACAAATCTCAGCCTCTTCTGCTGTTTTCATTAGAATTTTAAGCTTTTCCAGAAATTCTGCTGCTTCATCTCTTTTCAGCAGAAATTCTTCTGATTCACCTCTTTTCTGCAAAATTTGCAGCCTTTTCTCCTCTTATTAGCACAATTCTCAGCAGCTTCTGCTCATTTCAGCACAATTGTCAGTGTCTCCACCTCTTCTTTCTGAGAATGAGTTTGGCTCAGTGAGTAATTAGCCGCACTTAGACCAGTATGGCCAGATTCGAATCCTACTCAGGGCAGCATTTTTTTCGACTTTCAATTTTTTCAGCTTTTTTCAACAGACATCTTCAGCGTTAAGGCATCCCACTGCATTTTCGCAGGAAATGCAAATTTTTCTAGTTTAGTTTGCTTTTGTATGACTTTCCCCTGCCAGCAAATAAAGCTGAGTTCTTTGTGTTTAAACCTCGTGTCTGAGTGCCTGCTACACAGCGATTCATGACAAAATGTGAAAGAAGCAGAGGGGGGTTCAGCTGGGACAAAGTGTGCAACCACTGGAGAAGTGAGAAGGACACAGGAAAAATGAGATGAAATTTAAGTTCTCAATTAGAATTCTGCTCATCTACACTGTAAAAAAGAAAAAGTTGAGAAAACGTAAAATTTCAAGGCAACATGATGCAAGAGATTTGAGTTTTCTCAACTTTTGCAACTGTTGTTGACTTAACTAAGATTCACAAGTTCTGCCAACTTGGTTCTTCTTGTTCACCTAATTAGGATAATCCTGGAAGTCTAACGAAGAAATTCTGGTTTCAATGCCATGTTTTTCTGCCTTCACCAAACAAGGACATTCTTGTTGAGTAATCATACAATTCTTACTCCAGTGAGTTGAAAATGTACCTATATAAACAAAGGAAAATGTATGCTGTGATTATACTTGAAAGAACACTCAATAAATAGATATAGAATAAAACAAAGCACAATTCAATGTTATCTAAAAGCTTATTTATTTTGTTCAACAGTGCTTTCAGTACATTTCAGAATGTCATGGGCAGTAGGGTGAATTTCTGTTAAAAAAGAAAGAAAGAAAGAAACAAAAACGTGTTGCCAGTTTCTTTTGGGTGCTTTGAGCAGAGACGTTAAAATTCCAGAGTCCAGAACCAAAAAAGCAAAGTGTCCAGCAACTTAATAATTCACGCACACACCCTGACCGTCTTGTAAAAGCTGAACATAACTATTGCACCTTAAATAGGGTAGTGCCACAAACGAGTGCCTATGTACCCAGACACTGACATTTTACATGGGCTTACTATGATGAACTATGGAAGTTAAAAGTGATTAGAAATGTTACCATCAATGAAGAGGAAACTAACAGGTAAAACACCAGTTCTATGCTTCATATGGAAAACACTATAACAAATCTTTTAAAATACTACAAGACAATTTTTCACCATATATTCTCAACAATACAGATTCATCTGACTAAAATTTACATTTCAAATAATGATTTATCCACTTCACCTTCATAAAGTCCGACCAGGTCAAAATAAGATGGCCTCAATTGCTTTAAAGGTGTAACTCATCTGCTTTGGATAATCAATGTTGAGGGCATACAGAAGGCCAAAGAGGTATGCCAAGGCAGTAGAGAGATCTGGAATGTTATGTAGCACGATGTCCCCTTCCAACACAACTGCATGTTCTCGCACAGACGTATCGGCATCGTCATCTTGTAGGATGGTGAGGATGGCAACTGATACACCGTTCAACACTGGTTCCAAAATGTCAGTGTCCTGAAGATAAGTAAAATATGAATTATTGAAAGCTAAGAAAAACTAAAGACCAAACAAATTTCTAAAGATTTTAACTGTAACCTCTATACCATGCTGGTCATTTGACTCATAGAAGTTTTAAGAAGAAAAAGCTTATTTTCCTTAATGCCACCTTGTGAGTTTTGTACAAGAAATATTTTCTGCTATGGAACACCCACTAACAATGCCCAGCTGCTGCTCAGCAGAAAAAAAAGGAGTGAGAGTTATGACAACTGCAATCCCCACTATAAAATTATCTGGACTGCACTGAGGACGTGTACATTTCCATTTTGGATTAACTCATCCTTTAAAAACATCTCATAGCAATTAGTTTTACTTGCATTACTTTTTTGTACTTACTAAGCATTTCAGGAAAACCTCTGTTGCATCCTCTCTGAGGAAAATGGGCTGGCCTCTCAGTGCCGGTGGGACACAATGTCAGATGCCTAAAAAGTATTCAGTGGAAAACAAGAATTTCAATTAGTGTAGTAACATGGTGTACTATACACAATGCAAAATCAGAACTCTCATAGTAATGAAAATAAAGCACAGGTCAGACCCAGCACCACACAAAACTTACAAAAAAACCCCAACAACAACATCATGTTAACAATTTTACTTTCTATTTACAAATTAAATAGAAATACTGCCAAATAAGAACAAAGCAATGACTGATGACATTATTTTTTACTGACATGTCCACTGATGTGTTTTGTTTGAAGCCAACATTTTTTTCAGTTTCTGTTAAGAGAAAAGTATACTCTCTTCTAAAAATGTCAGCTAAAGAAGCACTTCACTCACCTGTTCGTCAAGTTTATCCAGGAGGTCTTCCATCTCCTCACAAAGAGCTCCCTTCTTACGGTGTGTTCACACCGAACGCGATGGACGCGAACAAAACGCCCCAAACGCCCCTAATTTGACGCGTGCACATTCGCGTCTCAACGCGTGTCCAAGAAAAATCCATCGCGCGTCAAAATATCATATTTTGACGCGCGTGAACCGGAAATGTGGGAGGAATGTGGGAGGAAGTTGTGCCAGACCGGTATCTTTGCAAGATGGCAGCTGTCGAGCTAGCGCTTGAAGAGAGAGTCTCCCTTCTCTATGTACTGTGGAGAGCAGAGCAGCGGCGTAAAAGACGTCCTCGCCGTACCTGGGTCCATCAGGTCCTCCAGAGGCGTGAGCAGTTTGGTGAGTTTCACCATTTGCTCCAGGAGCTGCGCCTGGATGACGGCCGATTCCAGCGCTATCACCGTCGGCCAGTTTGAGGACCTGCTTTTCCTAGTCGGTCCCAGCATCGCCCGCCTAGACACCAACTACAGGCGCTCAATCCCACCTGCAGAGCGGCTGTCCGTCTGCCTGAGGTTAGTAAAAGTGTTTAATACGGTAGTCCTTTATTGATACCTGTGCTAATATGCTAAACCATCCATTTATACACTGCTAACATGGATGTGCTATGCTAACAGTGAATGCTGTCGGTGTTTACTGAAAGCAAACTGTGGTACAGAGACGACTCTTTATAATATTTCTAGTGATACTCAGAAGCTCTCATCAAGTCCCGATTTAATTCGATTTATGCTGTTATCAGTGTTTGCATGATAGCATGGCTGTGGTGTCACATCAATGTATGCGCTCGGTGTTTGCTGATATCAAACTGTAGCATTAGGACCACTGAGTTAACCTTGTAGTGATACTCACTCCTTTTTATTTAGACCTGGTTTAATTCTGGGATAGTTGAATATTTGTATATAATCCCTGCAGCTGTCAGACTCTATAGCAGGGGTCACAGCCTTTATTAAAACAGTTAGATAAAACTGTGAACAGTTTGGTTCATCTCTAGTTACATGGTTCTATCTTGATAAACTGTCTTATCACAGATTAATTTTTCAAAAATATTAATGATTTAAGCAAGGAAAGGGCTACATGTCAACACACAACTCTGTATTTCTATTAATGTCTTACTTCATTCCTACCTGATTGACATGTTTAGGAATTATGAGTGATTGGCACACTGTAGTTGTGAAAGTTGCTACCAATCAAATTATGATATGTTAAAGTTAAAACAAAACACAACTGTTTTAGATATGATCTAATATACATTTTGTAATTATCCTTATAATTACAAAATGTTTTATGTAAGATTCATGTTTTGTGATTTAAATCTGACATCACAAAAGTATTTTGGAATTTGAATAATGTATTTTGTAACTGCAGTACACATAATACTGATTTTGAACAATTTTGTCCAGGTTCCTTGTCACCGGGGACTCCTTCACAACCAAGCGTTCAGTTACAGAGTCGGTGTGTCCACGGTGAGCCAGATCACCCCCCAGGCAGCGACGGCCATCTGGGACTGTCTAGTGGACGACTTCATGGCTGTGCCTTCACCTGGAGACTGGCGCTCCATCACAGAGGGATTCCAGGAGCGCTGGAACTTCCCTCTGTGCTGTGCAGCTCTGGATGGGAAGCACGTCCAGACAAAGGCACCCCATATATCATATAGGAGACACACACATTGATATACACTAAATATTTATTTCATTTCTTTTTTGTGGTGCCCAAATTTATGCACCTGCTTGATTTTGTTTAAACAATTATTGCACACTTTCTGTAAATCCAGTAAACTTCTTTTCACTTCTCAAATATCACTGGAAAAGTGTGCAAACATCCACGATCACCAACGGATTTCGAAGGGCTGGACTGCTGCATGATGGTGAGGAGGACACCGCCACGGCCCTTCTGAGGGTGTTCGACTCTGACACTGACAACGAGGATTTCTTTGGTTTTGAAAGTGACAACAAAGGAAAGAAGCTGAGAGTGGATGACGAAGCCATCCTGAGCCTGTTCGTTTCCGACACTGGAGGAGAGGACTTTGGTGGTTTTAGAGCGCAGGAAGAAGAGAAAGATGGTGAATGACTGACTTTTCTTCTTGTTAAAGCCGTGTCACTGCACCTGAGCCTAAAAGGTAGTCTGAATTTATTTTTCTGGTGTGCTGTAGGTTACTGTTATGTACTACATTTGTTACTCATTTATGAAGCACAGCACATGTGCAAATATGTACCCATAACTTGATTTTCAAAATATTAATAAAAGTGATGTCTCCAAACAGCCATCTCTTTCCTGACAATTCCCTTTGTGCATATTCTCTTACATATGATAAGTCAATATTGAAACACCTGCGGCTTTTGGTCAGGTGCGGCTAATGTATGTACAAAACAGGATTTTCCCCTGATTTTAGCTTGTGCGGCTAATATTCAGGTGCGCTTTGTAGTCCGGGAAATACGGTATTATGCCGCGTTTTGTCTTCATCTGCCCGCCACTTTCGTGCGCCTTTTTCCCCTCGCGGTGCAGGTGTGTATTTCCGAATGAGGGTCATAGTTATGGGTGTTTTTGTGCTGTTTTTTCTATTGAATGTGATGGTTATCAAAACCAAACGTGATAAATTTGGCAAGCGCAGGAGACACGACACGGAGCAGATTTGTCAATCAGGCTGCAGAATGCAATGCTGTACGGTGCAAAAAAAAGAAAAGAAAAAGAAAATCAGCGGAAAAGCGAAGCAGTGACGGATGAACAGCGGGACCACTGTGTGCTGCTTATTAATAAAGAAAATATATTCCTAAATGACAACATGGATAAAAGCAGAACGGTATTTGTACGTCAGTGGGAAAATAGCGGTGGCTTGCTAGCTTTTGTGCGGCTTCCCCAGGTCAGTAAAAACTTTCAAAAGAGAAATGAATGAACAGTATTGGGGAGTAACGGAATACATGTACCGCCGTTACGTATTTAGAATACAAAATATGAGTAACTGTATTCAGTTACAGTTACCGTTTAAAAAGGTGGTATTCAGAATACAGTTACTTTGTTGAAATAAATGGATTACACTGCGGTACTTTCCTGTTTCATTTTGTCGCGGGTCAGGACTGTTTGGGTTTTGTTTGACAGCTACGTTCTGTTGTTCCAGGTGGCAGCGTTACGGTTGCCATGGTTACAGGGCGACGCTCTCTCTCTCTCTGCGACTGTGTGTTTCCTGGGTGAGAGAGCGCCTTTTCGTTGTTGTTGTTGTGCTAAGCTAACAGGCAGAATGCTACAAGCATAGCTCTAAAGAATGTAGCATCATGGGCAGTGTAGTCCGTGTTGCAGGGAGAATGCACTGCCATACACGTTATGTGTCTGTGAGCGAGGAGGGAGAAAAAGGCGAGTGGAAAGGTACGAGTTGTCGTCGAGGAAAAACGGGAGCTGGAAGCATGTAAATATAATAATAACCACTGCAGCCAAGAAGAGTGCCTGACGAGCCCAGTTGTAAGTAAGCTATTAAGACTCGACTGTACACCGTGTTCGTGTTTTCCTCCGAAACAATAAGTTCCGTTGGAGCAGCCTTTCAACGCCTCTCTCTGTCTCTCGCAAGAAAAGTTGACCCACACAACAAAGTAAAGCTATTTTTTGGCTACGAGCTGACAGGGACCCCGCCGTATTAGTCAGAGGTCCCTTTACTACAGTTCGGAGTCGCGGCCCTTCAGTAACAGTAATAAATCACACAGCAATAGTGCATTCACGTTGTTGTAAAAAGCATGATAATATATTAAGTAATCCAAAGTATTCAGAATACGTTACTGTCATTGAGTAACGTAACGGAATACGTTACAGAATACATTTTGGGGCATGTATTCTGTATTCTGTAATGGAATACATTTTAAAAGTAACCTTCCCAACACTGTGAATGAACTTACCAGGTTGCCCGATCTCTTCACATATCTTCCTCCAAGCTCGGTCCTTTATATTCCTGTCTCGGTACAGAAAGCAGCTGGTGTCGTACAGCTCCGGGTTGTTTGCTACCGCATTGATTAGCCTTCCCCTCCATTCACGTATGAAAGGCTTTGGCTGGACCTGCCCCTTTGACCTAGGTCACAGCCACGTCACCAGGCTCCTGATTGGTTGTCGCGGCACGATTTGACGCTGGAGTTCAGATTTTTCCAACTCGAGCGGTAGATGCGAAACGCGCGTATGCACAAAATGCAACACAAAAACTGACGCGCGTGGTTTTATTCGCGCGTCAAATGCGCCAGACGCGCTACACTGACGCGCGTTTCACGCGTTTTGGCGACGCAAATCTGCTTCCGAATTTTCGCGGGACCCGCAATCGCGCGTCATCGCGCCTTTCCATTGACTTTACATGTAAACCTGACGCTCTATTCGCATCCATCGCGTTCGGTGTGAACACACCGTTAGACCGGTACAGTTTCAGCAGGCCAGGCACAAATTTGTCAAGGGATGCATTGAAGGTCCCCAGGAGGTCTTTGCTTGTGATCCGATGAAATTTTTCAGATATCTAAACAAGACATTCACCAAAATATTGTCATTTATTCAGCACAGAAAATTCCTGGGTACACAGCAAATTCAAAAGTGTTAAATGTTTTGGTGTTAATAGTCTCCTTGCAAAAGTAGAGTTAATTTTACTCTAAGCAGAGTCGCATTCTTTTAATGTAACTCTGAGGTGTAAAATGATAGTAGTTAAAATCGAGTGTTAAAAATGAGTGTTTCTCTGTCAAATCTGGAGGTGTTACAATGGAAACATTAACTCTTGACCTCTTAACTCTGAACTCCTAGAGGGGCTATGACACCAACAGAGTAAATTCACAGACTCCGCCCCCAGCACGGCTCCAATCGAAGCTGAAGTGAAGCCGTTTCAGAACATTTTGCTCTACATATTTGAGTTGTTTGCCATGCTTGGTAAGTCATTTTTTCAAAGATTGTTTCAATTATTATTAGCTTTTACTTCTGTGGCTCTTTGGAGTTGAGACAAAGCTGTGTGAAAGGCATTAGCCATGTTGCTCGCTGATAGCATAATATTCTGTTTTAGCTAGCTGAAAGGTATTGTTTGCGGGCAAATACCACAGCCTTGAAAAAAAGCTTGCATGTGAATTTTCCCATACGGTAAAAAAATATATTTTGAAATATATTTTGAAATATATTTCAAAATATACAAAAATTGGCCAAAAAATATATGCGCTAAAATACATTTCAAAATATATTTATATATTTTGAAATGTATTTTAGCGCATATATTTTTTGGCCAATTTTTGTATATTTTGAAATATATTTCAAAATATAATTGAAAATTAATTAAAAATCTTTCAAAAATATATTTTACCCTTCATATATTTCAGTCGAAGAAAACACATTCACATGTAACAACTGAAAATCTTTATTTGATATCTAAAACAAACACAGCATATAAATCAAGCTAGGAACATACATTATACAACTTTATTTTCATAACATTCTTAAAAATTGTAAAATTTTTAAAAAATAAAAATTATATATATATATATATATATATATATATATATATATATATATATATGTATACACACACACACACACACACACACACACACACATATATATATATACATACATTTTACTATACAAAATGCAACTGCAACAAACACTTATAAGTAACGATACTGTGAATTTGATGTGAACTGCTATTAACACAATAAAAATGTGATCACTCAAAGATGTTTACTGATCAATAACAAGCAGAGGAATACACACACACACATATATATATAGATATATATATGTGGGTGTGTACGAACATAAAACATATTTAAAATGTAACTTTTTTTTTCTTTTCCAACAGTCTGAGTTCCCCCAGCTTTGAATTGACTGCAATCCCCAAAGCCCCTCTGGATACATTGGGGAACCTCTTCCTTACCGCCACTGTAACAAACAAAAGTCACAGTTCTAGTACTTTTATCAGAGTTAAAATAAAAACATGATTTAAATTAGCTAGCTTCATTTAGCAAACAGATATTTCCGTTTATAGAGATACAGATATATTTTCCACATAATTTTACCTTTTTTTCCCCCCTCGATGGAAAGTCTATCCAGTTCACATTACAGTAATACTAACACCCCTTTTGGTCATCTATCCTTACTCTCCATCATTCAATCTGTTGACCTTCTTTGTCTGAGTCCAACCACTTCAATGCTTCATCACCTATCTGTGCAATTTTTATTGTTGCAAAGTGAGTTACTTGTGCAGTATGCAATTTTAGATACACAGTCTTCACTTACTATATATGGCTGTCATGGTTTCTTTATCAAGGGCAGTTCTTCGCTCTGCGCCGATGTCTGTTTTGCTGTGTCCTCCTATAAAAAGCATTAACATTTGAGTGTCTGGCTAGTTAAATTTCCAAAAATCTGATCTTTGTTCATCTAAACATTTGAACTACAATATTATGCTTTTTGGTAAAGAAACTGGTGACAGAGAAGTAGGCTTTTTAAAGTACTATTAGCTAACCATTTGAACTGACTTTCAAAGCTGATTACCTTTTAAATTGCTGTGGATCAAAACCTCCAGTGGGAAGGCGGCCATTAGAAGAACACGCACCATTGAACCTGAAAATAACAAAAACAAACAAAAAACAGAACAATATATAGATACTGTTTATATAGGGTAATAAATCTCTTCTGAAGCAATATAGTTCATTTTGGGTGAAAAACAAAACATTCCTCTAAAATATATATACTGACATCAGCAATCAACATCATGATTGTAATTATTTCCTTTTTAGTACATCTACTGCTGTTTGCATGTGTCAAGCACTACGACTGTATCTATGCATATAAATTCACCATATATATCCAGCAAAAATGTTTTGTTATAGTCAAAAGGAAAACAAACAAAGGCATTCAATCAGAGGTGAGAAATTAATTGGGAATATGAATTATAGGTGAACTATTCTTTACCTACTAGCAATCAAGCTTCTTTAACCAAGAAGCTTGAAATATTTGAATGTAAAATAAAATAAATAAATAAATAATAATAAAAATAACATGATGTAATTAAAATGCACAACTTACATTAAGGAAATCTGCATTTGTATCCACAGGCTAAAAGTAAAACAGTAAATGTGTTAGTGATAGTACAGGTATTTGTAAAAAAAAAAAAAAAAAAAAAGAGGCAGTAACTGTGACGCTTCTAGTGGGATGCTAAATGCAGAGATTTATATTTACAGTATAATACTGCATGTACGGGTAACTGTGTTGTGAACTGTAACTGAATATTAGAGAATCTCAGAGAAATTAAATGTATTTATTTTTTGAATTTATCAATCATAAAACCGTCTGTTTTGAAGGCCTGTTACGATAGCGACTTTTTGTTGGTCGGTATATTGCCCCATAAACAATTGCGACAAGTTATGTCATTGTCATTTTAAGACCATTTTATGTCTTTGAATGTATAATCATAATATAACACCATAATAATGCAAGATCTACACACTTTCAATTGACAAACCAACATCTAATTCTTAAAGTATTTAGATCATTGAAATTAGGAATCAAAATATTAGATACCTTAAAAACTTGAATAAATAGTAAATTTTCTAACAAATAGAAAACAATGATATTTAATGTTATTGTTTTGTTATCATTATATTTTATTTTTGTAAATATAATGGCACATAAATTACATCATCAACAATTATTGAGGTCATGTACATGTATTGTGTGTTAAGTCGATATATCGATTATTGTGATAGGCCTACTGTTTTGGTATCATAACGAGCTTGTCAAACATGCATGACCACTAAACAATGTCTAAGCAGTAGTATTGGTCTGAATGACAACAAACATAACTAGTGTTTTGGAAAACCTGTTAGAAAACAGTTATTTCAATAATTATGATTAGCATGTGACACAGACACCGCATAAAAAACCACAACAACAAATACTTACTTTAGGAGGATGGGGGAGGGCAGCATGAGGTTGAGACTTTGACATCTGTAAGAAACAAATTCATGTATTACAAACAAGTCACTTAAAAATACATTAATGTGGCAGACTGTTCCCTGTTCAGATGCAGTGTATAAGTACAATCAGGGCTGTCACAACAATGGGGTGGGGCCAAGTGGCTGCAACCCTAGGTACAATGTGCAGGTATATATAATTACATATAATATATGTGAATAAAGCAAGAATCTGTTTAGGTTAGTCACTGTGCTGACTGATGCTTGCTAGGTTTATATGATTGCAAACTGCACAAAAACAACAACAGCAACAACATTAATGACAATGACAAACAAAATTACTTACATTTATGTAAATCTCACATTAGGAAGATCTGCATTCGATTTCATGGGCTGAAATAAATAGGCAGAAACATTACTGCTAAAAAAATAAAAAACAAAAACTCTAAAAAGCCTAAAAATGACTTAAAAAGCAAGGAAATGTGGAACATTGTAATTAGCGAACATTAATAAAGCATAACTGTTCTTTGTTTCTAACCTTGGTAAGTACTCTGTAGCCAGAAGGAGAGGTAGGATTTCTGTGAAAGCCAAATTAAATGTGAATAGGCTTTGATAGTTATTGAGAAGGCAGAATAATAAGAAAAGGCAAAAGTACGTCACAATATAATTAATTAAGTTACATATTTTGATTACCAAATTATGGAAGCGTGGAGCTGCCACCCAGGCAAAAGAAAAATAGAGCTGTATCACGTTATGACGTGAAATGTTTATTGTTCTAACATTATGCTTTTCATGTTTGTATAATATAATATCACGTTATTATAATATACATAATTGTCACGTTCGCACAATATTGTACGGACGTGATAATTATGTACATTTTTCGTACAATGTTGTTCAAACATGATAGTATATTGTTAGAACGATAAACTTTTCACGTTATAACGTGATATACTTATATTTCTCTTTTGCCTGGGTGGCAGCTCTACGCTTCCGTTCCAAATACACGAGAATAAAGTAATATTATATGGGAAAAGGCACCTGCTAGCTTGATGATGGAGGCTTCTTAGACTGGCCACCCGCCTTGGCTTCTTGTCGCCACTCCACGAAATAAAGGTCCGTTTCCTCCATGCCGGCTAATTATTCATCCTCATTAAAATCTCGTATATGTTCAGTTGGCAGAATTGAGAATTTTACATCTTCCAACCACTTAATTAACGCGAACATAATCGGCTTGTTTCTTCCCGTCTCCTGTATCCGGCCGTTCCTCTCGCTGTCAGATTTCGCGCCTCAGAGACGTCGTTATTTTTCAAAAAAAAAAAAGAAGAAAGAAAGAAACAGCAACAACTACTAAAGAGAGTTTTTGCACGTTCATTGCACATTTGTGGGAATGTTTAAATATTTAATTTTTATTAATTACTTTTCATTATATCTTTATTTTTTAAACCACCGTGGCAATGCGCATGCGCATACACTCCTGCACGCAAAGGGCTTTGGAGTTGACGTAATGTCGCAATGCATTGTGGGAGCGCAGCACCATCTTGGCAGGTCACGAATCAAAACAAGATTGCTACGAACCATTCTGAAACGTAGCTCAAAAGAAAATGACGGTATAGAGACAGATTCTGTCCAGATGCAAAGAGACGGTACTTGATTGTTGAAATGTGGACCCGTATGAAATATAGCCGTGGAGTAGAAACCCTGAAGACCAAACCGCTATTGACTTAGCATGATCTACTCTCATACCTTGTCTGTGGAGTCAGAGCATACACGGCGCACCAATTTCGCAATTATAAATCTCTGGAGGCGCACATCCAATTCACCAAGGACTGGGTACAAGATTTGGCTATTTTTAAGCCTCCACGTTGTGAGTACGGCGTCATTCAAGCAAAGGTAAGTCAGCTTGAGTACTGCGAGTAAAATGCGTTTGATTCCCCCCAGCATTCAAATTAGTGCTAGCAAAAATTCATTCGTGAGGGGGAAATTACAGTGAGAACATGTAGAGGCTCTGTTAGAGGGATAACATAGTGAGTTCAGTGCATTGATGTGACATTGTCCTGAAGGATTTAGTTATTCTTTATGGTTAAAGAAATTGCCCTAATTAATTCATATTTATTATAAATAATCCTAATTACACATCTTGCTTCCTTGTTTGTGTCCTGTGTCACTAAAAATACATTCTGTTTTAGTTTTATACATTGATTAATGACCTGCAGAATCTGCTTGTCATATTAGGTGTCCATAGTTGTCACTTAAAGTCGAACTTTATGTTTTCTCCCTCTTGAAAGTGATTACATCCTTGCATTACATACTTTAGATTCATTTTTTGCTGATAGGTTTCTAAAAAGAAACATGCAGATTTAGAATATAACATGCAGCGTTCTATAGATGGATACATAAAAACACTTTATTTGTTACATTTATGATAAATGGATTTGAAAGTAAATAAAACACATTTGTGTCGGACTTGGCTTATTAAAGTTCTTGTCTTTAAATGAACTTTGTCTGTGTGTGTTTTAGGTCCTGCACTCTTAAAGACTGAATTGCAGCCACAGGTCATTGTGAGCATCACAGGGAAGGTTGAAGCCGCCCACTGCAGCTGTATGGCTAGAGTCGTGGAGACTTGCAGCCATGTCACTGCTCTTCTGTTTAATGTAGAAGCAACAGTGAGGATCTGTGGCACAAGGACTGTTACAGATGAACCTGCATACTGGGTTTTGCTGGGTAATATGACCAAGATACAGCCAGAGGTTGGCCATAAGATAGACTTCTCCTCTTCAGCTGCCCAAAAAAAAGGTTCTTGATCAAAACATAAACAGACCATTCGTTGTGACAGGTAAAAGAAGCCATCCTCAAAAAAGAAAGGTTCCACCTGCTACTGTGGAGGAGTTGGATCAACTGATGGGACAATATTTTTCCAAGCATAGTTCTGTTCTGAATAACCCATAATGTTTTAATTTAGGGGGCCATGTAAATACTTTGCATTTACTGAATATGTACTTACTAAATACCACTGTTCAAAAGTTGAATAAAGAAACAAAGAAATGTTTGCCTATTTTTAATTAAAAGCACTTTGTCGAACATCACATCAGTTACAATGTAGAAAAAATGTTATGTATAGTTTACAAATGACAAAATGTTCACATAAAATCATGACAGCATTTGTATAATATCACCCACTACTAGCATTCTGTAATTTACTGTCTCTTTTGAAAACTTATCACTACATAAACAGCACAAGACTTAAAAGTATTTAACAAGAGCATTTTTCCCTGGTTTTACTACCACACTGGGGCACATGTTCACCAAAACGCAGCAAACCTTTGCCATCTTATCCAGGAAGGTCACCTTTTTACCCTCACATGGAAGAAGTAATCTGATTGGCATGGTGGTATGTAGCATGTAGTTTGAAGCAGGGATTTCTTAGTGCCCCATGTGTAGTGTTGGAACCCAGTCAGGATTTGTTTCATTCATTTCATAGGCTGGTTTGTTGCAATAATGCCAAATAATTAGCAACTCTATAAATAGAAGGTAGTTCTGCATGTTTGTTCTAAGTTTGTGCTATTGAAAATAAAATTAACAGGCTATAAATAATAATATGAACTTATTTAGAACTTACCTGAATGAAAATACTGGAGCACACCAACAGATATCTGTGGCTGGTAGAGAACTGAATATCAGCTCGTCTCGCAGCTGCTATCCAGGCTAGACGCCTTCTTTTGGTAACATCCAACACATAAGCTCCCTCATGATGTTTCCAGGTGAGGAAACAATGAAAAGAGAGCCTGTTTTCAAGCTTATTCCTTTGTCGGTAGTGCAATCTAACATTACAACCGACCACACAGCAAGCATTTGTTTGGCCTGCTAATATGGCGCCTTGACCAAAAATCCTGGCTACGCCCCATCCCGTAAGATCACGCTCCAGAGCCCTATTAACGTACGGATCTAGAAAGAAGACGCTGCATTTTTAACTCTGAGGGAGATGGAGAATGAGCCTATTTCCAAAACAGTGGAGTGTGTTCCTTTAAGTACTAAATTGTATATATTGTCAAAAACTAAAGTGTACATAGCAGTTGTTGTATCTTGTTTACTGTATCACTGACAGATAATTTCAAAGTCAATGAACGCTACATTATAGTGAGATATTGTGTAATGTGAAATACTGTAAGCAAATGAATAAACAACCTAATTCGTGATAGACCTTTGACTCTGTTTTGTTTGAATCCAACTGTTTTTTGCAGATGTGCATAAAACATGTTACTTTTAGTATTGTTATCATTATCATCATTATTGCACTAAATATATTTTAAATAAAGGATACTTTGATATACATTCTACTGTAAGGTTGGAAATGTATTTTCTTCACCCTAAAATATGTTTTGAAATGTATTTTGGTTTGAAAGAAATATATTTTCAATTTCAAAAATATATTTTTTTGGAGCATCACAAATACAAAATATATTTACCATATATTTGAAATATATTTTGGCCAGGAAAAATGTATTTTTTTACCGTATGGGTTCAGTCAAACTTTTGGTCAAATACACCTAAAACAATGTCTAGAATGTGAAATGTTGGTATAATGGTGCTACTTGAAGCCTGAAAACGATCGCCCATAAAAAAAGCGAGCAAACAGCAGTAGCAGACGTCCTGACTCGATTCTACGGTAGCATTTAGATCCCTCCAGAGTTTTGTGCACACGGTTTAGGTAAAAATGAAAAAGGTTGAGGTTTTACATTTAGTTCAGTATTACCTGTTGCCTGTGTCCTTGTTTTTTGGGAAAATACTTTACACAAGTAATGGCTCAAAGAGGATTCCTTTTTTTTTTTACTGTGCTGCAATTGATTACTGGATTATTTGTGCCATTAATTAGTGTCAACTAATTTTTATTCGATCTCCACACAGGATATGCTTGTGAAGATGGAATATGGGGGAGAGCAGAAGTGCGTTGAAGTTCCACAAAGGGATGAATGAAGGACATGCATATTGTATTGAAGAAATAAGTGATGAGAATGCTGTTATTTGCATTTACCATGTCAGACCTTTTGATAAACAAAATTCTAATGAAAGTGAGAACATGTACACTGTTACATCTTTCAGAAAATGTTTTGAAATTGTGGTGCACAGTTCAGAATAAATGTTTTTCAAAAACCATTGCATCTTTTTAGTAAATGTTTATTTCCAAAAGAAATTTCTAGAAGTTCAGAACAGTAAAATTCCCGCTTTTTAGAATGAATTAGAAGATAACTCTTACGTAGTTAAACTAAAATACTCTTTGAGAGTTAATATATAAACTCTTAACACCAAGTGTTAAATTATCAACTCCAGACAGATTTGGTGTTTAACACTAAATCAGAGTTAACGTACCAACTCTCCAAAAAGAGTTAAATTAACACTCTCTGGTGTGGACCCATATAGACACTTTAATAGTGTTGAAATCAAATCCGACAGTGTTAATTTGGACATGCTGGATTTGCTGTGTAGCGGTCTTGGACAGTCTGCACCATGCTATATGCCTGACTGTGTTATCAACAGCAAAACCTACTTCAAAAATCTCTCATGAATATGTATTTTGCACAGGAATAGAAATACCCTCCACAAAACCCAGTATCAATATGCAAATACATATTATGTTCTAAGTTGCACCAAAATCTGTGACCTGCCTTAGTATTCTTTCCCTAACCATCTCAGTCTATAGAAGTCCTATTTCTACCACTAAAAGAAAAACAAAACAACAACAAAAAAAACCCAAAACATGCCAAGTCAAACTTATGAGATTGCCTTTCTGTTTCACAATTTCGATTTAGCATGGGGACTCTTTTCTTGAAAGAAATTTCTTTACACATTTTCTGTGTAAAGAAAAGTTCAGGGTAAGGATTTCAATGTAACACTGACAAGGGTCTTGACTGCAATAGTAGCACAATATAATAAAGTTGGCCAATGCATTACCCCAGCAAATACTGCACTACTTCAATATAGTCAATCTAGTATAAATCATGCCCAATTTGAATAATAATTAAATTATAAATAGATTAGGACAGTCTTACCTCCTCAGAGTAAAACAGCGCAGGTCATCTCTCCTGGACACACACACACACTGGACACCATGGGCTGACACTCCACGACCTCTCTCCACCTGAGAGAAAATGTTTGCAATAATGAAACATTTCAATATAACGTAGAAAAAAAAAGAGAAAAAAGACGAGTTACGGATCGGACTCCCTGATCCTTACTGCGCATGTGCAAAGTCGGACAGTACAGATCGCGTCTGCCTGTGGAATTGTACATAAAATCAATACTCCACCAACAAAAAGGCTCTCAAAACAATGCAATACTTTCCACAGCTTTGAAGGATGGTCAGGTGTATCCTTCGTGGCCCACCCTATGCCAGAATTCATAGTGCGGCCCAGCTGATTCTAGTCTCCAACAATGGTGGAAGCCACTTAGTTTTAATATTACTCTTATTACCCTTTCTGGGTCACAAAGTAAACTTTTAAGATATTTTCAGGCGAGAATGTAGCTGTGTAAATTTCAAATATCTGCTCAGTTTATTAAGACAACACATATTTGCAAACATGCTTCTACGTTTTCGGAGACGTCTGTTACCACCGGCTTCGGTAGCTAGCTGGCATATCATTTTCAACCCCCCCACGCGGTCCTTCGCTAGCTTAAACATGATATATAAGTCACTTAGATAACTTAAATATGTTATTGTTTGGCTTTTTTTCAGTGTTTTACTCATTCCACCCTCCTGGGTCCTGAGGAGGATGCAGCCTAGGCGCTTGTAGAAAATCCTAATAATAGATCTCGTTAGCTTACCTGCTAGGGCAAATAGTCAGCTTGTCCTGTCCAAAAATGGTCAAAAAATACACTCCAACTTCAGACCAGGTAAAATCCGTAATAGTCGAAAAATTGTAATTTCCATCCAACTTTGGACACGTTTCTTCACATTTTCTTAGCAGGTTTTCAGTCCAGGAAACATTGACAAACCACTATCTATCACACAGCTCAGGTCTGCTCAGGCTCGTTTGGTCTAGTTCAAACTTAGCAAAGACCACGTGTGCCAGTCATCTACGGGGTTTCCCACTGGTTCCCAACTTGACTCAAAAAAATCTACTCAAGAGTTGATGATCTTTGTTATGCTCTCTAGAAAATCTTAGTTAGGACAACAATGGAAGAAATTTGTTGGGCAGACAAGCTTTTTTAGGTTGTAAATGGAAAGTTTTATTTCTAAGTCAGAAAACTTTAATCAAATCAACAATTACTAGTTATCGTTTTTACAGTGTAATGTCATTTATTTACAATTTTTATTGTCCTACTGTGGTCTGGGAGAGTTACAGGACTCTCTCCCAGACCACAGTAGGACAATCTCACCCAGTGCATAGCAGCATAGCTTCACAAACTGACTCATAATACAAGTATCACCTACGACAACTGAGGAAGTTCAGGGTCTCTCCAAAGATCCTCAGGATCTTCTATACAGGCGCTGTGGAGAGCATCCTCACACAGAACATCACATCGTGGTTTGGGAACAGCTGTGTGAAGGACCAAAAAGCTCTCCAGAGAGTGATCCGTACAGCAGAATGCTGCTGCAGGATTGCTCTCCCCCCGCTTCAGGACACCTACACCAGGAAATGCCGGACTAGAGCAGCGCAGATACTGAAGGACCCGTCCCATCCTGGCAACAAACTGTTCCAACTTCTGCAATCTGGTAGAAGGTTCCGCATCTTCTGGGCAAGGACAGAGAGACTCAAGAGGAGCTTCTATCCCCAAGCCATCCGTGCCCTAAACACACACACCCGCCCTCTCACATCATCTATAATTGACTGAGACAGGACTCTTCCAGACACTAAACCAAGGCACAATGTACATTTCAATTCCTTTAATTTTAAATATGTTTATATTGTCTATCCTGTAAAATAGTCAGATGTCTATTCATATTAATGTACAGAATTCACCTGCTTGCTGCTACTACTGCACATTCACCCAGTGTATATACTATATGTAGATATATATAATGTTCTTCCTCTACACACCCCCCCCCCCCCCCCCAATTTTTGCACATGTCGAGGAGCGTGTCAGGCTACATTTCACTGTGTGTTATACTTGTATAACTATGCATGTGACAAATAAAGAACCTTGAACCTTGAAGTCAGAGCTTTTTAATAAAAATCCTAATCATGTTTTCAATATTGGAGTTTATAGTCTGCTTGGTTTGGTTAGCAGTTTATGTTTGCCATTGCTAAAAATAAATATTTATACATCCAAATACATTAACATACTACACAGGCCACAAACAAGACTTTTGTCATTTTCATTGTAAGTGGGCTGAACCCTTTAAAAGCATTCTATTTTTGTTTTTTTGCCTGTCCCGTTTGGCTCTTTTGCATCAGAATTGTTGTCTAAAGGCAAAGAAAGATGCCCAACGGATTTACTTTACCAAATTGACCATCCCAGCCTTGCCGTAATGGTCCATTTGATTCACCTTTTATTGTTCATTTTATTTTCACTTGCTGAATACGGGACAGACTTGACTGGGGGAAAGAAGGGGAGAAAGAAAGAGGGAAAGAGAAACAGCTGAGAAGAGGGACGGGGGAGAAGGGCAAAAGACAAAAACCAACAGAATGAGCAGAAAAAGAAAAAAAAAGAAGAAAAAAAGAAAAAAAATGCATATATCAATCACCTGGGTCACCTGCTGAGAAAGAAAAAAGAAAGCAAGCAGAAGAGAACAAGAGTAATAGAATAAACAACATCACAATGATATATGGGAATATGACAGTAAATACTAAATATTAAACATTATTGTGCAGCACATACGATCAACAGAACACAGTGTGCTTTGAGGTAGGAGCCAAAAAGGGTGTAGTTTGTGGGTGTGATCACCCGTGTGTACACCTGTGAGCATGGACGCGCTTGTTTTTTGTTTTTTTAAAAGGTTCCTTCATGTAATAATCTGCTAGAGGGTGTGGGGGGGCCACAGCCCCGTCCTCCAGGGCGTGAAGCAGGTGTGGAGGAGATCAAAACTCCAGACATCCAGAGGCCCCCAGAACACAAGAGACCAAGGAAGACCAACAGAGGGGCAGCCGCGCCACTGTCCCGGAAAGAGCTGAGGAGAGTCCCAGATGAGGGCTCACTCAGCAGCCGCGGAGCAGAAGCCAGGGGGGGTTGCAGTGACGCGCCCGTGAGCTCCGCCGGCAGCCAGCCGTGCCTGAGTGACCGAGCACTAACTCAGGCATTAACTAAAGCCTGGGGCTTTAGTTAATGCTTTTAACTAAACATACAATTTCTTTTGTAATGATCTGATTGAAGTTATTGTTTACTTTTTGTCATCTCTCCGGAGCATTTTGAGTTCTTGGTTTCTGCTTTTACCTTGTCCTTAGCTGAGATTGTTTCCTTTGTATAGTGTTTTGAATTTTGCTTTTTTTTTTTTTAAATAAATTTTTAGATCTCCTTGGTTTTACGCTCAGATCAGTCCGTAGAGTTTTGGCTGTATTTTCAACTGTTTTTTGTATCTCCTTTCTTTGCTAAGCTACTGCCTGTGTTATTTTGATAGTCTTGTCTACTGATTCACTTTACCTGTGACTTTCCCCCCGAGTGTGTTCAGTCTTTCTAATTACCCTTTTTTTAAGTCCTCAGTTTTCCTGTCTTTTATAGCTTCCCAGACTGGGTTTTTCCTGAATAGACTGGTGGTTTTGTCAGTAAAATTTAACAGATTGCCCATTTCAGAGAAAGAAAGTCCAAATGATGCACTGGATAGTTTAGCTGAGAGTGTCAGAAGGTCCTGCTGGCAAATGCCACTGGTCTGGCAATCTTTCCATCAGGGGGAAACTGTAATTCAATTCAATTCAATTCAATTCAATTTTATTTATATAGCGCCAAATCACAACAAAAGTCACCTCAAGGCGCTTCATAGATACAGAGAAAAACCCAACAATCATATGACCCCCTATGAGCAAGCACTTTGGCAACAGTGGGAAGGAAAAACTCCCTTTTAACAGGAACAAACCTCCGGCAGAACCAGGCTCAGGGAGGGGCGGGGCCATCTGCTGCGACTGGTTGGGGTGAGAGAAGGAAGACAGGATAAGAAACATGCTGTGGAAGAGAGACAGAGGTTAATAACAGATATGATTCAATGCAGAGAGGTCTGTTAATACATAGTGAGCGAGAAAGGTGACTGGAAAGGAAAAACTCAATGCATCATGGGAATCCCCCGGCAGCCTACGTCTATTGCAGCATAACTAAGGGAGGATTCAGGGTCACCTGGTCCAGCCCTAACTATATGCTTTAGCAAAAAGGAAAGTTTGAAGCCTAATCTTGAAAGTAGAGATAGTGTCTGTCTCCTGAATCCAAACTGGAAGCTGGTTCCACAGAAGAGGGGCCTGAAAACTGAAGGCTCTGCCTCCCATTCTACTTTTAAATACTCTAGGAACAACAAGTAGGCCTGCAGTGTGAGAGCGAAGTGCTCTAATAGGGTGATATGGTACTACAAGGTCATTAAGATAAGATGGGGCCTGATTATTTAAGACCTTGTATGTGAGGAGCAGGATTTTGAATTCAATTCTGGATTTAACAGGAAGCCAAAACAGGAGAAATCTGCTCTCTCTTTCTAGTCCCTGTCAGGACTCTTGCTGCAGCATTTTGGATCAGCTGAAGGCTTTTCAGGGAGTTTTTTGGACATCCTGATAATAATGAATTACAGTCGTCCAGCCTGGAAGTAATAAATGCATGAGCTAGTTTTTCAGCGTCACTCTGAGACAGGATGTTTCTAATTTTAGAGATGTTGCGCAAATGGAAGAAAGCAGTCTTACATATTTGTTTAATATGTGCGTTGAAGGACATGTCCTGGTCAAAAATGACTCCAAGGTTCCTCACAGCGTTACTGGAGGCCAAGGTAATGCCATCCAGAGTAAGAATCTGATTAGATACCATATTTCTAAGCTTTTCAGGGCCGAGTACAATAACCTCAGTTTGATCTGAATTAAGAAGCAGAAAGTTAGCGGCCATCCAGGTCTTTATGTCTTTAAGACATTCCTGCAGTTTAACTCATTGGTGTGTGTTATCTGGCTTCATGGACAGATAGAGCTGGGTGTCATCTGCATAGCAGTGTAAATGTATGCTATGTCTTCTAATGATGCTGCCTAAGGGAAGCATGTACAATGTAAACAGAATTGGTCCTAGCACTGAACCCTGTGGAACTCCATAATTAACCTCAGTGTGTGAAGAGGACTCTCCATTTACATGTACAAACTGGAGTCTATTAGATAGATATGATACAAACCACTGCAGCACAGTACCTGTAATACCTACAGCATGTTCTAATCGCTCTAATAGGATATTATGGTCGACAGTATCGAACGCTGCACTGAGGTCTAGCAGGACAAGCACAGAGATGAGTCCACTGTCAGAGGCCATAAGAAGATCATTTGTAACCTTCACTAAAGCTGTTTCTGTGCTGTGATGAGCTCTGAAACCTGACTGAAACTCTTCAATAAGCCTCTGCAGATAATCTGTTAGCTGTTTGACAACTACTCTTTCAAGGATGTTTGATATGAAAGGAAGGTTGGAGATTGGCCTATAATTAGCTAAGACTGCTGGGTCTAGAGATGCTTTTTGAGTAAAGGTTTAACTACAGCCAGCTTGAAGGCCTGTGGTACATAGCCGATCATTAGAGATAGGTTGATCATATTTAAGATCGAAGAATTAATTAATGTCAGGACTTCTTTGAGCAGTTTGTAAGGGGACGGCTCCAAGGCCATCAAAAGAAACAAGAGCTGCAAGGATGAAGCCCATCTGCATTAAAATCCAGATGGGCTCATGTGACACTACGGACAAGTTCTTGTTTCAAAGCCCTGAATGCTTGTCTGCACTGTACATGAGAAAACCATCTGTTGATGCTCAAGTTCTACCTGTTCAGATGACGTACAGACCATAAGGTTGTCCAGGTAGCATGATCATCCTGTTGAACTCATTAAGGCCAAATGGGGAGGAGAATGCTTGTATTTGACATTGTACAACCCTGTGAGATCCAGTGTATAGAAGACATTTCCACCGAGTACAGCAAAGTGCATCCGACTCATGAGGCAATTAGCGCCAAGTTATCTTAGTGAACTTCTCAAACCACATACTCCTGCTAGAACACTCAGATCTGCCACTCAACTACTTCTGACCCAACCCAGATCTCGACTGAAGTCCCGGGGTGACCGTGCGTTTGCTCTGGCTGCCCCGGTACTGTGGAATACCCTTCCTCTCGACCTCCGCGCATCTGATTCCATTGCACTGTTCAAATCACGATTAAAAACCCACTTATTCAATCTTGCCTTTCCCTCTAGTTAATATTTCTTTTATGATTTTATATCATGCACTTTTATGCTCATTTAAATTCTTGTTTGCTCTGTACCTGTTGCTTTCCTATGTATTAGTGACAGTTATCTGCTTGCATATTTAGTACTTGCTTTGGTCCTATTTCTATTATCCTCCTCCTATACTCTATTTTACTTGTTAAGCACCTTGGCATACCCTTGGTTTTTAAGTGTGCTTTATAAATAAAGTTTATTATTATTATTATTATTATTATGTGTGTCTTTAACTGTTCTTACATTCAACCATGTGAAGTCATTAGAAATGTGTAGGTAACCATTCAGCTTGACAACCAAGACAAGTGGGGATGCGGATTCACTTTCAGACTTTTGGATCCCTGACTCCTCTATTTCAGTCAGAGCAGCATTCCAGTGTTATTGTTGTAGATCCTACTGGTGTGGATCAGTAAATGAATGTCTTGTTCACTCCTGGCAGATGTCATCCGATTTTGCGCCCAGAGATCTCATTCCGAGCGAGCCCTTCCGAGATGTATCCAGTCTGCAGTCAGAGATCTTGTTCTGAGTGTTCACAGCAGCCATAGCTTCTCCAAGATCTTATCCGTGCTGCACTCAATGAGCCCATTTTGAGAAACTCACGCCTCTCCCATCGTTCCAATCCCAGCGGGCAGCCTTGTGGGGGTTTGAACAGCTGGTTCCGCTTCCTTAATTCTTCGATAAGTCAGGGCCAAGCCAGCTCCGATCAGCAAGAACCCTGTTACCATGGTTCAGAATAGGTAGATATCTTCAGCACTCAGGCTCACCCAAGCCCAAACTTCTCGATGAGAAAGGGGTGTCAATTGCATTTAGGGACCAGTTGATCAAATCCATAATTCCTCTTTTAGGTTTTAGAGAACAGACTGTGAGAGAGTGTTCCAGGGAAAATACAAAAAAAACACGAGACTAGTGTTGGGGTTCAAATATTGGGGAAGGAGAGTACAAACAACCATGGTCCAGAACTTGGTCAAACAATTGATTTTAATGAATACACGTGTGGGAAGCTCACTCTGTACGCAGACAGGAATTGATCTTCGACTTAATCAAAGCACAAACAATTATTTTATAGCATCAGGGTTTGAATTAATGATGCCCCTTCATACGTCAGATCAATTCCATACATAGGTCAGGTCAAAACCACAATGACTTTTAATACAGTTCCAAAGAACATTGTCTTCTATCTTTATGGCCGGTTCTTCCTGTCAACCTTTTGACTTCCCGTTCAAGACACTCATCCTGCAAGTCACCGTTTCTCTTTTACAGAGACAATTTCACATTTACAACCAGACATGACTAACCTCTCACCCATAAAAGAGTCTAACTAATGTGTGTGTGTGTGTGTGTGTATATGTCACGACCTCACTCGGCCTCTATGTCACTTCTCGCGTACTAACACTCACTAACTATATGTGTGTCTCATCCTTACATGCTCTCTCATCTCACCCGTTGCACTTCTGACCTTTCACAAGAACAGAGGCTCATCCTTATGTGTAACAACCTAACTGAAACTATATGTACTATGTTGAATAAATGTTTTAATCAAGAACCTCTACTAAAAGCTTAATAAAAGAATATAAAAGTATAAAAGACAATTTGAATAACCTAGTTATTCACATAGCCTCGTCTAACCAGCTCCTCAGAATAACCTTTCACTTCAGCAAATGCTCTGCAACCCTGCAGTTTCCTGTCACTCTGACTCTGTACAGGATGTACTCAAAATCAACAGGATCATCACATACACACTTAAGATTATAACAAGCATTCAAAAGCATTTAAGATTATAGATTCAACTCAACAGTTTAAAGTGGTTATCACTGCACCTGTAATAAATACTTGAAATGTGCAATTCACTTGTATTTTTATCTTTATTCCTATTTATTCTATTTATCCCCTTCGTATATTTTATTTATATTTGTCTCTGTATTTATATATGTGTGTGTATGTGTGTGTGTGTATATATATATATATAATATTCTGTAACTGTAACTTCTGTCGGTGCTGCGCTTTTTGGAAATCGAATTTCCCAGAGGAACCCACCCGAGGGATTAATAAAGTTCTATCTTATCTTATCTCTTATCTTAAAGGCTAATTGGGTACCAAAATGTTTAAACATCTGAATGCACTATCAATACTGTAAATTATATTAATAATGCAATGGTAATGATGATGATTATTAACAATAGCAGCAAAATATCTCTCCACTCTCAATACTAGACAAGGATATAAGCAGGGAAGATAAGGGAGAGGAGAAAAAGTGCGTCCGCCTCCTCCGAGAGCCAAAGAAAAAAAAAAAAGTGAACCTGTTCTCATCTGTGAAAACCACAGGATGCCAGTGGTAGACCTACCAATTCTGGTATTCTGTGGTAAATGCCAGTTGGGCTCCATGGTGCTGAACAGTGAGCACAGGGCCCACTAGAGGATGTTAGGCCCTCAGACCACCCTTGGGAAGTCTGTTTCTGATTGTTTGGTCAGAGATATTTACACCACGACCCTGCTGGAGGTCGTTTTGTATGCTCATCTTGTTCCTCCTTGCTACCAGCGGCGACACTGACCCTAGCAAAATGCAAAATGCAAAGACGACAACAACAAAAAATGGTGGAAAAAAACAGCAACAACAACATCAGAAAAGATGTCAGTGGCCTCCACCAGTAAACTTTCCACTCACAAACTAATGCATGCATCAGGTGCAATCAGCATGCAGTTTGAGGGAGTCAGTCATCAAGCCAATGACCCTTCGATTAGTGTGCAACCTGCTCTACCTTCAGAACACAGCCCACTAGCTAACCTTGTGACCTTCCACCTCTGAGTATTTCCAAGAAAAGAGTTGAAGAAATTCTTCACTGATGTTCTGTGTGCCGTGTTCATGATAATAGGACTGATGGAAAGATCAGCAAGTCCAGACCTGTTTGCAATAGCTTCTTTCACTTAATAAATAAAACTTGCCTTAAATTATGTGAAATGCCACAATAGAACTTTTTAAAAGGCGAATTCTAAAGTGAAAAAAAAAAGAGATCTTATTATGAAAATGAAGTCAGCAACAAACCCACCTTCTTGTGCCAGTTAATCCTTCTGGTCCTGTTGGTTGCGGGGTAGGGTCTCTGTGCCTCAGCTTGTTCCAGTGCATCATACAGATCCACAGATAGACTAGGATATGGGAAGTCTGGTCAGGTCATCGCCTTGGGCTCTTTGTTGTTTTCTTTTGACTGTTCCTCAGCAGTTTTACCAATGTGGATGGGTGAATTCAGTCCTTATATCATATTATTATATTATTGTTGTATTATGACTTTTATTTTGATACTATGTGAAGTTATTTCATTTAACATTTTACATTTAAAGATCTTTACACAGCTTATTTTTGATGTATTTTCCCAGTAACTTGGAGGAAGTGTTCTGAAGTTTGCAGATAGACCTAATCATGCAAGTCCTCTCTGTGGTGTGAAGCACAGTTATGAACATTTTATTACTTTTTACTGCGGTCTTAAAATCACCTAAACGGACACACAGTATCTCCTGATGATGATTTCTGGCAGTACAGAGAAGGCTTTCAAACAAATTGACATCTTACAACAAATAAATGTACGAGTTCGTGGCCTGTGCGTTTTATTATATATGTTTTCATTTATTTATAGACTTTTTCCTAATACCCTTTTTTCCACATCAGTTTAAAAATCCTGGCAACATCCATGCACAGCGCTTCCAAACAGACAAAAATGTAAACATGGTTCCAAATTTCTTTCTCTTTCTCTCTCTGTCACCCACCCACACGCACAGTGGGCGTGTCGTTCTTCCAGCTGGAGTAAATAGAGGCGGCTCTGCAGCATGCGCTCGGACAGGGACACCGGCTGACACATGAGCGCTCCCTCCATCACTGCTCTGCTCCACCCTGCGCCTTTGCGGACTCTGGGACGAGACACGGATTGTATGAGGTAGGTAGGTGTGTCTACGGATTCTTTAACCTCTCTCTCTGGGCGTGGGCGAGCTGTACATGGTGAGGTTGTGGTGAGGGGTTATGTATTTGTTGGTCACGGCGATCCACAGGTGTGCAGGGAAAAACATGCGTGTGAATGTGTTTTAAGTGCGCTTATCGCGTGTTACCGAGGAGATCGCAGTTCACCAGGTGGACTCAGCAGCGGGTCCGGGCAGGTTTGCTGAACGCACGTTGCCCGTCCTGCCACGACTTGCGGGCAAAGGTAAGCACTCCCGAACACTTGGTGCTGATTGGACCGCGCAGCATTCGGCACACGCCTGATAACTTGCCCACCAAACAGCCCGCGCCAGCTGCGTGCAGCTGTAAGCCGCAGGCTGAAACTGTGAGAGTACAAATGCTGGCCGTGATGTGGTGAGCACCTTTCTGAACGCAGCCGGGCTTAGAGAGGTCCTCTGTGGCGGCTGCGCCTTCAGATGCTGCCAGGAGCATCTCTTCATTTGTGGGCAGCATCTATAAAATATAACCTGAGCTCAAGAGTGTGACAGTACGTCTGTCTGAGAATGTTACAAGCTCAGCCACAAATAGAGCAAAAAAACCCCCTTTGAGCACGTTTTACTCCCGCGCTGCTGTTCACCACCAGAGGAAGCAAGCGGAGTCTGCTCTGCACTCTGCTCCAACAGGTAGTGACCATCATCCTACATAATCTCCGGGCGGTAGCTGAGTAGTAGTTTAAAGTTTAAACTTCTCAAACACAGCTCCCCAAAGCTTCTGTCTATGCATGCACTCAACAACTGTTTGTAACATTCTCTGTCAGACCACATTAACGGGTGAGACAAAAGAATGTGAAACAAATTGATGGAACGGTTGGATGCAATATTCCGCTACCACCTGCAGGTGGTGGTCATGCACATTTGCTAGCCATCATTGAGAAAACAAAACAAACAAAAAAAGGGAGAAAAAAATTAGAGGAAAAATTTACTGCCATCTCCCAAACTGATGTGTAACACTAAGATTTTCTGCTGCTGGATTAGCAGGAGAAACGTGCAAAAGCCTTTCATGCGTGGAACTCCACAGCCAGCGCTAGCTGTAGTATAACTATAGTGAGCATAGCCAAACAGTTCCGAGTATTAAATTGGGTTTTTGTTTAACATAGAGTGTATTGCATTAAGAAGTTAAATGACTCGGGTAAGTGTTTGATGTCTTGGATATACACAAACACAAATTTAAGACAAATGGGTCATCTAAGCCAGGCGGTGCATCATTTCAGAGTAAGCTCAGATCTCAAAACCTAATGCAAATATCAATATGTAACTGTGTTTTTTAGTTGTTCCTAGTTAGCTCACTTTTGTTTAGAGCCTGTAACAAAATGAGATTAAACTAATTTCAGTTTAAAACCATGTTAATGACACCGTACTATTGCACTGTCTTCA
The DNA here is from genome assembly GCF_965226115.1 of Aulonocara stuartgranti. Classification (NCBI taxonomy): domain Eukaryota; kingdom Metazoa; phylum Chordata; class Actinopteri; order Cichliformes; family Cichlidae; genus Aulonocara; species Aulonocara stuartgranti. Next base: position 40,694,272 of record NC_138939.1, on the reverse strand, counting down.
TGTCAGCATTTTGACATACAAATAATTATTACTTGAGCATGTGTCTGTACTGCCTTCTTTAAATCTTGATAAGTGTTTCTGCTACAAAATGTGCAAGTCATTTGGAACATGTGCTTGGCCTGATGGAGTGATGATGCTGCAGAGCTGTCTGTGGCTCACTGCTGTCTTATCGTGGTGCTGTTCAACTTGTCATCACCACGGCATCCTCTCTGGACAACAATTAATTCGATATACATATACAAAACCACAGTTTACATTCATATGTACAATATGTAGCATTCTTGTCAAAATCATTTGGTTCTGAGTGGCCTGCTCTTACAAAAATGGTTATGCAACTAACTGAGACTGACTAAAGTGCTAGCAAAAAGAGACTCAGGCTGGGGTGGTTGTCAGAATATCAGCAGAGAATATGAAGGCGTGTAGAAAATCTTGAACATAAATGAGCTGAGTGGGAGAGATGAGTGCTGGGCTGTGCAGCTGGAGTTAGGAGCACGGGTTACACGAGTGAAGGTGTAAGCCTGTGGAATTTCCTTTCATCTATAGCTGACTTGCAAATGTACAAGCTGTTGCAAGATCTGGTGTTTGTCTGTGTGTGTCTGTGCTGTCAGAGAGCTTCTTCTTATTCTAGACTTGCATCACTTCTGAATCGGCAGCTGCTCTGATGTGTCTGATCCTCAGGGACTGGTCTGGGATCAGCTGCTGCGGCTTGGTCTATCAAAGACTAATATTTCATTGCAGTGACTTTCTGTTGGGAATGAGGAAGAAGTAATTTGGTCTAATCCACTGTTTTGTTTATTCCCACCACCAACTCATTTCTAACAGACACTCTGTGGTTTTGTACTATCTGACCAGCTTCTTTACTTTTGTTGTAATTACTGTGTTAAACTAGAGGCGTTTGTCACTTACATCAACATGTAATTTAAGCCTCAAAGAACTGATACAGTTGTTCTTTGCTCAAGAAATGCTGCTGCTTCTAGTCAAGCGGACACAGTGTGTGATGTGTTGAACGTAGGAGTATGGTCTGATAGCTGAAGTGTTGTATTGTTTGTACATTGTCATAGGTTAAAAAAGAAACGTTTTCTAAAGGTTGGCTAATGTTGGGGTGGTAAAGGGTGGTATTTACCCCAAACCACAGGTGAAAACATCTATAGGGTGAATCAAAAAGAATCATCTGTTTTCTTAAAGTAATGTACACGTGAAACCTGTGATAAATTTTAAAATACAAAACTTGAAATGTTTACAAGTGCTCAGTGTGTTAGCCTCTGGACACAATTTGTTCCATGTCTCCATCAGTGCTGTTGTTATGCTACCCGCTGCCAACCACTTGAAACTTGCAAATCCCCTCTAACAGTACGTTTCGATCATTACCACTGAATGGCAGTAAAGAGCACATTGAAATCAAATCATTCCTTTTCATACACCCTGTATTTTTTGTGGTTCTTTTTCAGTATCACATAGCCACTGCCAATCAGATACTTGGTGGACTGAAACCTCACACTACTTTTATTGCCATCGATTTTGACAAGACCCCCCACATTGGGTAAAATGTAGCAGTAACTGACCATTTTTTACAGATTGCTGTAGACACTCATTGGACCTCTTTCCTGACCTCCTCTGTACATACTGACAAAGAATTTGAAAATTGAACCAAAAACGTTAAGATTGGATTTATCACTACATCAAACTTTTTGCCCTTTCCGCTGGCACCATTTCTGTTTCAGTCAGGTGTTGTTTCAGGGCTTTGCTGCGTCTTTTTTCCTGCCCTGTTTCTTAAGAAGATGAATTTTGGATGCTGCTCATTTGCTGTAGATACTAGAGCAGGGCGATATGGCCAAAAATATTTATCACGATATATATTTGAAAATTTGCGATAACGATATAACCGACGATATAATTGATGCGAGACAAAATACAACTCCACAACATTACTAGCGCAAAAAGACAACCTTCCATTTATATTCACTTAAACAAGAAGCTGGTTTTTATGTACATTAAAGCTTTATAAAAATGTAACAGTGCAAATGCAAATTCCTTGCTGAAAGTTTAACCAAAAGGCATTTCCACTAGAAATGGGCTGACATGTCCTGAGCATAACCATGTATAATATCCACTGAAGTTAAAAAGAGGTGCTTTGCAACATTAAACTGCAGTGTGCAGTACGCATTTTTCGGACCATAAGGTGCACGGGATTATAAGGCACATTAAGCGAAACAAAGCAGTCAGATAAATCAAACTTTATTAAACTCATTCTTCTTCCTTCCTCCACTTCTGTACCATTGATTCCTTAATGTTGAATTCTCTGGCAGCTGCTCTATTCCCATGTTGTTGCAGTATATTAATGACTAACCTCGTATTGTAGATGGATTATCTCAGTTGTTCTCCTGACTGAAGTTTGGTCCGTTTACAGCATCCTGCCATGCGATTGCATTTGTCTCTAACCATGAAGAACCTTCACGTTAACTTTTATAAGTGGAAAAGTGTTAGTGTTCGTCCTCCAGCTTCACTGTTTATGTTATGCTAACATAGCTGTGTCGCTAGCGATCACGTAGCACATCATTATATACCAGCTAGCCCAACTTCAGTAACCCTACAAACGTCACTGCTGTTTAGTTTCCTGTCTTCATTTATGTTGCAAGTGATAGCAGAGCTGTACGTTTGATTTTTTTCAGAAATCTCTCAGTCAGAACATGCTATATCATGCTTAGGTAACTAGCGAAACTAGCGAGCTAACTTCCGCTAGCTTCCTGCTAACTTCTAACTCCGTTAAATGTAATAACTTTTGTTTTCATGGATGCCTGGAAGTTAAACTTTATAGTTACACCTGGTAAAGCAGCAATGCTGATCGTTTTATTAAAGATGAAAGAATTTAGACAGTTTTTAACTCTAAGTGATGCTGCAGTGTTGTTTGACCTGAAGCATACGGAGTTTAGGACCCAGATTACTCCCAGATTTAAGAGCATCTTAGTCCGACAAATACGACAATAACAACGGCCGCTTGCATGTTCTGCAAAAAAATGTGCTTTGTTGTGTATCTGACGGACAAACACCAAACCAGTTCCACATCACGGAAGTTGCACCATTTTTACAAACCAATTCTGGATCATCTGTTTCACTCAACAATCGGCCATGTGCGTATGAAAACAAAGGCACTGCGCATGCGCGTTTTACTCCCATTCTATCGCGATATTTCATTTTCCTATCGTTGCCTAACATTATACCGGTATTACCGTGAACGGTATAATATGGCCCAGCCCTAGTAGATACATGCCAACAGTTTGTAGGTAGTAGCTCTTTGGGAATCACCTTCTTGGTGCAGCAGTAAGATTCAAGATTCATAGATTCAAATGAAGAAATGTAAACAAATTATGTTTTTTGTGACAGGCTGCTCGTGACAAAGTGCTTAAAAATACAATTTAAAATTGGTTCTTTGCTAAGTTGTTATGTGTGGACACGACACTGTTTCATTCTTTAGGATGTTAGGAGCCTTTTGTATTCTTCAGTGGTCAGTAATAAGTAGCAAACGAACAACAAAAGACATTCCTCTGAAAATGTTTAGATACAAGGACTGGACTAAATATGAGTGAAGTGGCAGATTATGTTTAGAAAGACCTTCAGAAAGCCTACAGACCTGTTAAAAGTACAAGACATCAGGCTGAAATGAGGGTAGCTTGAGTTCTTTTCCTAAACTAGCATTCGTTTCTCAGTGTTACCTGTATACAGCACACTGCTACAGTGGACACACTCAAATTTCAGATTTGGCTTTGTCAGCTCACAGTTCACCCACCAAAAATATTCTTTCCTACTTTCATTCGCTTCTGCTTTTCTGAGAAAAACAATCTTGTCTTTGAAAAAGTTTGCTTTTCTCTCTTAGTCCATGGCTATTTCACTTGTATTTTTATTTTAATTCCTATTTATTCTATTTATCCCCTTCGTATATTTTATTTATATTTGTCTCTGTATTTATATATGTGTGTGTATGTGTGTGTGTGTATATATATATATATATATATGATATTCTGTAACTGTAACTTCTGTCGGTGCTGTGCTTTTTTGGAAATCGAATTTCCCAGAGGAACCCACCCGAGGGATTAATAAAGTTCTATCTTATCTTATTTCTGACTAAACTCTTGCTTGTGTTCAGAGGGAATTGCAAGCTTGGTGGTATAACTTTATGTTCATTTGATTTATTCATGTATTTCACTTATAATGTATATAATGTAAAATAGAATCTAAAAGCAATACAGCATGTTTTCACCTTGTTCGTGACGATACTTGTAGAAATGCCCTTTAAAAAATGTTCATAGAGCTGTACTTGAACTAGTCTTAAGATCTCAGAATCGCATTTCTCATAGCAAGTGAGTAAGAAAACACACACACACACACACACACACACACACACACACACACACACACACACACAAATATGTCTGAAATCTCTGGCTTCTCTTGTATTATGTCTACTGTAAGCATTCCATTTCCAAAGTGAGGAACACAACTGTTGGCAGGGGAAAAAAAACATTTACTTTCCACACACACAGTCAACGACGTATAGTCAGTGGGAAGAACTGGCAAAGCGCTACTGCCGTGCATGACTGGGCCGGCAGCCAAAGGCCACAGTTTACTTGAGGAAACCATCAGCTTTTTAGCCTCAACTGAAAGAGGAAAATTTCTCTCCCTTCCAGTCAGGCCTGTCAGCTGTACTTCTCTTTGCTTTCTCCTCTGGTATATTTTTAAGAAGAACGTCGTATTCATAAATGAAGTGACAAAGACAAAAGCTTTTGATCCTTTTTGTCTTTTTTTTTATACCCTTGACGCTTCCATCAGTTTCTTAATTTGATGTGAAATTGTTTAGATTGGCTCCTTTCTTGTCTGGACTTTGTAGTCTGCAACAGAAGCTGGATCACCCTGACTTAAAGCACCTCCACCCAGTCCATGTTCTTAATGACATGCAATGAGAAGCTTGCATGAACAACTGGGTATAAATTGATTCCAGGCATTGCCCTGGCATTGTAACAGACAGCTATTTTGGCTTTGTGTGCAAGCCTGTTATTTTTGTGGATGATGTGATCCAGACAGACAGAATACAGAGAGAGATCCACCTCAACCTGCGTGTGCACGTGCCTCTGCTGCCTAAAATGCACATTCAGCAGCTTAAAAGCTGGTGCTGAAATTAGACACACACACACACACGTATGCCACACCCTTTTTGTTTGGATCTCAGGAGCCCAATTTAGATCAAAGTACTGAGAAAAGGGTGTAGTGTAGCATACACCCAATGGAATTTTTGTTTATCCACTTTTTGAGTTGCAATATTCAATTTACCTTTGTAGACTAAGAAAGGACTTCCAGAAGTTTCCAGAATATATCGGACACATACATACAGCAGGTTGATAAATGGCTGACGAGCAGATTATTTTGAACAACAAAGACTGTCTTGCCACAAACTAGCACCTGCTCACCAGATATGCACAGAAATATTATTCTAGCCATTAATTTATTAATGGCCCATTCAAGCTCTTTGTTATCCTTGGTGCTTTGCTATATTGTGGAAATTCAATTTTGCTTTGTAATGAACACCAATTTATTCTGTTGCTCTCATGTAGTTATTGTAATATATCATTTACAGTCTAAATTCACTGAAGTGAACGAGCTGCAACAGAACAAGGTGAAACATGCAGCGAGTGAGAGAGAAAGAAATGTACTGCCTGCTAGATCAATAATTTATGCTCCCTCACACTGAAGCTTTAAAGATGGTCATTAAAGCTTCAATGATAAAACCTTCAGATCCATCGTGTATAAAAAAGAAAGGCCTCGCTCCACCCTGGGTGGTGGTTTGTTTGCCTTCCTCAGACTTTTGCCTTAGGTCTCTGTGCAGATTCTTCACTATATCTGTGCATCTTCCTGATGGCTGCTCGCTCACTCACTAACTCTCACCTTCCTTCTTCCCATTGCTCTCAGAGTTTTGCGTGGAACTGCCTGTGTTGTGATGATTACGGTCTTTTCTTCTTCTGATTTTTCACTGTGGTTGACGTCCTACCATCCTTGTCACGATTCCCCTTAGAGTGTATATAAAAATAAAATGCCTCACTAGACATAAAACTTAGTGGAAAATCGTGATTATGAGTATTCTGCAGAAAAATGTTCTTCATCTGTGGCAAATGGATTAATATAACTGCTGCATGAGATGAGAGTCATTTTAAAAACTTTATATTTCATTCGATGTTCAGCATCATGTTAATAAATCATGTTTGCAGTGGCTTTCCTGTGAGGACCACATGTCTCTAAAAAAGCTGCTTATATGCTCAGAAGTCTGGTATGCACGTTTATATTAAAATATATTAACAAGAAAATCAGCTAAATTAAAAGGCTTGAGGAAAGTGTGATATGGTTCTGTCAGTTTCTTCGGAGGCGTTCAGAATATGAATGAAATTTGAAAGTGGCGTGTTGTTAAAACGGCTGGTTAAAAGTGCTGCATTCAGACATTCTTTTACATGCTAACTTAAACGTACCGCTGAGCCTGAACTTGGTCAACTTTCCTATTTTACGGATGTGGTCAGAAGTGCCGTCCCCTTTCAGAGAGTTCCTTGTTAATGTACCAAAGGAGTTATTAACATGTGTAGAGAAGCAAGATGAAACTTATCTGTTATGATGCTAAATCACTGACGTTTTTGTACTTGCTAATTACTTGATGTGTATGAAGCACAGACCATAACTTTGAACAAGCTGCTGGCCGCTCGGCTCGCCCAGCTTCAGTCATTGTTAATTGGAGGCAGACACACTTGTATAACAGAGAGAGCTACAGTCCTCAATAGGGCTGAACGATTATGGAAAATAATCTAATTGCGATTTTTTGCCCCAATATTGCGATTGCGATGCGATATGCGATTATTTTTTAAGGTCTTTGTCTTCTGTATTATTAAACAAAGACAAGCAATACATCATATAGTATGGCCAATACTATATTACATTAATTTTAAACTGTTCTTTCCTGGAAGACAGACCTCTGTTATGATGACATGAGGTGATGCATGAATTGATGACTGACATTTTTATTTAACTTCTTCAATCACAACAGTATATTTGAACATACACAATAGTTTATTTTTAGCTTACAAACATCTGAGCATAAAGTGCTGACAAGGAACCCTGGTGTAAACATTAAAATGAAAGTCAGTACAATGTGCAGATTGCAGAAATATACATAAACAAAATCAGTGGCTTTACCACACTCAGTTTTTCGACATCTGTGAACTACTAGACAGTCATTCAATTAAAAAATAATATTAAATAAATAAAACTAATAAATAAAAAATACACACATCTTACTGATCTCTGCAGTCAGTAACATTACACATAAAGTGCAAACATAATAGCAATTGTATAAACACACACACAAACACGCCTTTAAAGTTTAAAGGCGTGAAATTGGACGGTCTAGTTCTGATTAGCGTCACCGCTGTCTCGGTGGAGTTTAATAAACTCGGCCGTCTGCTTCTTGCTATCTAAAATATAACCAGACACTGGTGTAAATTCTCGACTGTCTCATACTTCTGTTTAATAAGTTTTCTGTTTGACGTTTAGTCAGCTGTGTGAAAACCAAGGAGGAACCCACCCGGGGGATTAATAAAGTTTTATTTTATCTAATCTAATAACTTTAATCTCAGCCAAACCAATTTACTCACGAACAAACAAAACACTGAAAAAAGCCCAACAATAACATTTTTAGGTTGTCTAAGTGACTTATATATTACGTTTAACCCGAGCAGCGAAACTCCGCGGTGATCTGAAAATGATGTGCCGGGAGTTGTGCCGTTCTCGGCCGCATCAGTAACCCTCGAGCTCCCGGCTAGCTGTCGAGCTGGTGGGTAGCAGACGCCTCTGAAAACGTCGAAGCACTTTTGCAAATATGGGATATCTTGATAAACCGAGCAGATATTTGATGTTTACACAACTACTTTCTCGCCTGAAAATATGTTAAAAGTTTATTTTGTGACCCAGAAAGATTAGTAGGAGTAATTTTAAAACTTAGTAGCGGCCGCCATTGCTGGAAACTGGAGTTTGGCTGGGCCGCACTATGAATTCTGGGATATGGTAGTAATTTGGACAGCCTTATAATCGCAGTATAATCGCAGCCTTTGCGGTTAGAAAATTGCACTTGATCATGTCGCGATATTATCGCAAATGCGATATATCGTTCAGCCCTAGTCCTCAATGAGCACAAAATAAGCTGAGCTTTCAGTGAAAATAGACAATTGTAGCCACAAAATAGCTATAATGTAAAGGATGAATTCAAATGGGCAAGGAGCTTTATGACAGTTGCTGTCTGAGATTAAAGGAAAGAGAGATCGCTTTACTTTTGTAGGTTTTGATTTATTCCTATTTTTAGATTCCTCCCAACGGCTCACCACTGCCAGATTCACGGATGCATTATGGTCTCTTACATCTTCTGATGTACTTACTCTATCTAAAACAGCTTTGACGTCGACCTGAGAGACTCCTGCATTTTCATATTAGAGGATGCCTCCCTGCACCTGATGATGTGATTGTTTATCAGAAGAGAATATCACCTTCACATCATCACCACCACATAAACACTAATCCTGTTTGTCTTTTCCAGCTGGTCCAGGCTTTAGTTAATTAACTTTAATCTCCTCATATTCACCAGCAGCACCAACAGATTTAACTTTGTATTGCAAGAATTGATTTAAAATCTTTGTCTGTTCTCATTTGTTGGTAGATTGTCATGTTAAAGGGACAGTAGGAATGTTTGCAGTATATTTGTGGAAGACTTTGTTGCAACCAATCCGTTATTAAAACTTTAGCCAATAAACAAAAACAGGTTTATTCAGCTCTCCGTCTTTGCCATGACCCAAAGCTGGCTAATCTACACGCGCATGTGTGCATAGCAGTGGACTAGTATGATTGAGGCAGTTGATTTTCACTCAACAATCTTTGTGATATAAAAACAAATGTAATGATTAGTTATTATTAATCTCTGCCTTTTGCCCAGTGGCAGCTGGGATGGGCTCCTGCAAACTTGATTTGGATGGAGAGATGGTTGGATCCATCTGTACCACATATAAGCATGTAATAGCTCATTAGCTACCCTATGTCTTAGACATCCTTAACATCTTATGGACAGTGACAGTGTTGTCTTTTCATAGCTATTAGTAATTTATATTCCCTTATTGACCAAGCAAGGTCTCCGATCTCAAATAAACTTGTGGTAGAGTGAGGACAATATTTACAGCCATTTGTTTGGACATTTGTTTGTGGTTGCTAGTGGAGCTGGCTAACTTGTGTTTATTGATGATGTGACTGCTGACAGAAGTAATAGGATGTAAAGTTTCTGCTCACATTCAGAAGAAATGTGCAGTTGGGGGCCACAAAGACCCCCACACAAGAAGAAACTGAATGTATGGGCAGTAAAAGCCTGAGAGTATTTAATGGGAGAAAATGCAGCATTTATAATGTAATGAATTCCAGACTTCAGGTAGTCATTGGCTTCAAAAGATTTTTATCCAAGTATTATTAACAAAATTCTTTACAATTTAAATTATGCTAGTTTGTCCATTTAATGTTGAGGCTCTATTTGTAAAACTTGCTGTATTGCAAAACAGGTAATTCAGTACTTAAACTTCCTAAACTAAAGCTGAAAGTTTGGTGGTGCATAGAGGCTAAATTACAAAATTACACATGAAATGATAATTTGAGGAATGATACAGAGTTTAGAAATTAAATGTTAAATGAACAATCCAGATTGAAAGTTTTCCAAATGTTGTCACTTGTTATTATATTTGATTGGCAGTGTAGATCTGAATTACTCAACTCAACTCAAGTCCTAATATGGGTCAGATGTCAGGTGAGTTGTGCTTTGACCCATATGGAACCTGACTCATGATCTTTGAGCTGTGCCCCGCCCACAACATATTCTAGTGCTGCAACTGTGTTACAGCAATGTTAATTACATTTTTTTGTACTAATGGGATTTTACCAAATTTTATCAAGAAATATATGGGACTATTAAAGGTAATTTGTTCTCTACATTTTTGTGTTTTAAACACTGAAATGTCGATTCTGCAGTTTCAGGAAAAAGGAGATGTTTAGAAACAGACGCTTCCCACATTGTATCTCAAAAACTGGGTAAATAGATGCTCAGCGAGGCATATTAGAGATATTTCTGAGGGTACTGAGAGAACCTATTTTCTTTACTGTTGTGTGAATTGTCGGTTCAAACATCCTCTTAGTCACAGCAGTAGTATTTTGTATTCATAAGACCCACCAGACGTTGGAAGACGAACTGAAAATGTTCCTCTATCTACAGGTCGTCCACACAGTGTGTGTCTGTGTGTATGATTTCCCTCCTAGGGTGAAGGGAATGATTGTGGCACAAAAAGTGCAGCATATATCTAACTATGCCATTTCCTGTCAAAGTACTAGCATTACAGTTGAAACATGCTGACGTTTAGCCCAGAAATACATACTGGTAGATGTGGTTTCTGTGGTCTCTGAAGTCTCTTTCTGTGGTTGATTTTAATTACCTTCTATTTTTCTGACGAAAGCATCTGCTTATTTAAAAGCCAATAGACGACCCGAAGATAATGCCTGGCTAATGACAACCTGCCGCGTACAGATTTTCATCAATAATCTGATGCAGTTAAATGGAAACCTGTACGTTTCAAGCTCATAATTCACTGTGATGTCAAATCGATGGCTCTAATGTATGCAGTCGGACATGGGTGGTTATGTGTGAAATTGAAAGTGTCTATCTGTCTTGAAACGAATTCAGGGATTGGCTATAATACTGCTATGTGTGAAAGCAGCGGCAACACTTGATGTCATCATAGCCCCAACTCAGGGCTCAAAAAGGAAGGAGGATGGAAGGAAGGATGTGTGATTGCAGTTATAACTGTCCATCTATCTTCTTCTGCTTATCTGGGGCCAGATCGTGGGTCGCTTAGGCATCAGTCTGGGCTTCATTGCTTAGGCAGCAGCCTGAGCAGAGAGGCCTAGACCTCCCTCTCCCCGACCACCTCCTCCACCTTATCCGGGGGAAAACCAAGCGCTACCAGGCCAGCCAAGAGATATGATCTCTTGAGCGTGTCCTGGGTCTGCCCCGGGGACTCATCCCAGTGGGACATGCCTGGAACAACCACGAGGCATTGTTGTCAGATGCCCGAAACACCTCAACTGGCTCCTTTTGATGTGGAGGAGAAGCAGCTCAACTTGGAGCCCCATCCAGATCACTGAACTCCTCACCATATCGCAGAAAGGCCAGCCACTCTACAGACAAAGCTTATTTCCACTGCTTGTATCCACAATCTCGTTCTTTCAGACACTACCCAAAGATCGTGATCATAGGTGAGGGTGTAGATGTAGAGCGACTGTTAAATTGAGACCTCTATTTTTTGCTCAGCTCTCTTTTTACCAAGATGGACCGGTACAGCGTCCAGATCACTGTATATGCAGCACCAACCCGTTGTCGATCTTCACGCAACATTGTAGAGGTGTATCATCCAAGACAGCCCTATAACATCCAAAGCCTTCAGTAATTCAGGGCAAACCTCATCCCCCCCCCCCAGCGTCCCCGCCATAAAGGAGTATTTTTTAACTGCCTGGTGACCTCAACCCCAGTGATGGACGAGTTGTCCCCATCACACCCAGACTCTGCTTCCTCTATGGAAGATGTGTCAGTGGGATTAAGGAGGTCCATTTTTAAAGGAATAATTTTTTAAATGCAAAAACATATAAATAATGTCAAGTACAGTCAAAGTCAAATAAAATAAGATATATATTAGGGCTGGGCGATATGACCCAAAATTCATATCTTGATATTTTTTAACTGGATGGCGATATACGATATATATCTCGATATATATATATTTTTAAAGCCATAAAGTAAGAACAAAAGAGAGTTCATAGTCAAAGCTGTGTCCCAGATGTCACACAGGCACTTTTATTAACATACAGCACAGATGTACATGAAAAAAACTACTCAAAAATAAATTATGAGCATTTATTAAATAATAATGCTCCATAAATAAAAGAAAACTGTTGTTTTTGTGCATAACAAAGAGCTCACCACTGTGCAGTCAGAATGTAAACTAACAGACGCTGAGCGTAATAACAAAGATTTCACAGCTGCTCTGTTCCCAACTTGTACTGCGTGACTGACAGCCTGGAGTTTGAAATCCACTTCGTAACCACGTCTCTTAACAGGTGCCATTTATGGTCCTTATACACAATACGGTAATATTACGTTGAAGCACAGTACGTATCACTCCGCCAGGCTCAGCCGTAATGCTCCGACAATCCATCAAGCGCTGCAGCTCCGTAGCTGACCAAAGTCGTACTAAAACATTTTTTGACAGATTGCTGAGCGCCGTGTTCCACATAAAATCGGTTCGCGGTCATCAAGCACAACCAGAATTCATACAAAAGGCGCGCTGTCAACTTTTGAGAGAATGAAAGGATTTTAGGCTGTGCAGCCCCTCTGGGCTGCATGGCGTTAGCGGGGTTAGCTCGTTAGCGTGGTTAGCTTGTTAACACGTTGACGCCGTCCAGCCCCACGCACGGGGCGATGCGCAGTAACTCGTTAACGCAGATTTGCCGTGTCCATCTTGTCGCTGCCTGCAGGTGAAGCGATGGGGGAGGAGGGGGAGTTGTGTTCAGTGAAGGAGAGGCGAGGTCGAGTAACGTTGCGTAAAGACAAAAGTGGACGAAAGAGAGGCAAACCTGCGGCTCCACAAGTATAATTATAACGTAACATAGACTATATCGATATAAACGATATTGTCACAGCTTATATCTCGTATAAAAATATATTGATATTTTTAAAAAACTCGATATATCGCCCAGCTCTAATATATATACAATCTAAAGTGAGGCATAAAAAATTACCTTTACTGTTCTTTATTTAGTCTTCTTGGAAGCACTTCTGACATTATAGGAGGCAAATTTTTGTGCTGTTTTAAAAGAACTTATGATGGTGTAGATGTTATTTAATATTAATTATAATTCAATGTCCAACCTAACAATCCTTAGGTCAGTGGCTTTAATGGCCCATTTATATTTTTATTGGCGTGTGAAATAAGTAGTGCTGTCAGCGTTAACGCATAAACTCGTTGAAACGGGCTAACAAGTTAACGCAGATGAATTGGAAAAATAAAAATAAAAAATTGATTCCACCACACAAGACTAATAATTAAATAAAACCAGATTAGCTATTTGTTAATATTTGCTACACTTTCTGCTACATTAAGCAAGATTTGTGTTCTATACACTTATAACCTTTAGGTTTATATGAGCGTATGTGAGGAGCGGGTGAAATCACTCAAATCCAAAGATTTTAATCACATCTGTTTTGATTGCAAGAATGTTAGATTTTGGAAATCTTGCTACTGGGTAAATTGATAAGTAATTGGGTGATTGGGAAAACCATTTGGGGATCCCAAAGCAAAAAATAACTCTACAGCTCCTTTTGACTCAAGAGCAAATGTGTGTGTTTCTTCACACTTCACACCATCACATGATTTTTCTCTCTTGTTCAGCCTGGTTGCGCTCAGATCTTACATGTTTTTGATGCAACACAGCTCCAGCTGACTGCCTTAACTATCTCACAGACTTCAGTCTATTACTCTCTGTTAGAAAATAGCCAGGTTACAACTTCATTCTTATTGTAAAACTTGCCTTGCTATTTGTCATGGATGTTTTTGGACTTACTATGTCCTTCTGGGCTAATTTGGATTTAATCTCTTATAATAAGAATACTCCCTAAATAACATATTCAGTGTCATATTTACTTAGCCTTTCGCAGTAATTTGTCAAACTACTTGAGGTAGTTGAACCATGGTTCTGTTGCACTCTTGTCTCTCTGTCTCTCACAGATAATTTCTTTCTCTGCTGTCACCTAAGAGTGCAGGAGATTACCAAACCAGACAGTCGATATTTGTAGGCGTGCACAGCTGCACCTCTGTGTGTGTGTATATGTGTGTGTGTGTGTGTGTGCGTGCGTGCGTGCGTGCGTGCGTGCGTGTGTGTGTGTGTGTGTGTACAATTGCATAACAGTAACCACACAAGTGTCCAGACACTAAATCTCAGGGTGGCTGGAGCTCAGGAGGTAGAGCAGGTTATCCACTGATTGGAAGGTTGGTGGTGAGCCCTGGCTGCTCCAGCATGCCAAAGTATCCTTGGGCAAGATAATGATCCCCAAATTGCTCTCTAATGCAGCCCATTAAATGTGTATAAATGTTATATAGAAGGCACTTTTCACAGTTCGATCTGTGACAGTTATAATGGGCTCTGATGTCGTTCTTTTTGTTGTAATCTGATGCAGTTTATCTGGTTAAATGGTGGAGGAAGATGTTTTAGTTTGTCCATAGGGGGATGGGGGATTGTCTCTGCTTGCCTTTATGTAAAAGTCACCATACAGCACTGAGTTCTAGTAAATGTGTGATGATTATTAAGCCCTTAAAACTGTACACAAATGATGATGAATTGTGGTTTCCCACTCTGACCTGTTTTACACAAACATGCTGACGATGGCTGTTTGAACAGAGGCTGATCTTCACACTGACTGGAATAACTGAACCTGCGATTTGTTCTTTGCCTGGGGAGAAATGCTTCACTTTGAGGACTGCCTGTTATGCGCTCACACATTTATCTTCTGCCTATTGTTTGCTGTACGCTGTCTGTTGTTTGCTCTGTAAATTGTGGCAGGATGCCAGAATACGTCCCAGAAGATGCTGAGTTGTTGCTGCTAGCACCTAAAACCAAGAATCTGTCAGCTGCTTTGCTATAAAAGGAAACTGGTCTGCTATTACTGTGTCATGTGTGGATCTGACCTAGTTGTTGTTATTTTTGTGATTTTTTTGCATCCATTTAAGTTTTATAACATGCACTGAAACAACCAAATGTTGGATTGGGGAATGTGCTCTGTATTTCATTCAGTCTTAAGCAGCGATTATACTTTCCACATCTGCAAGTCTGCTTGGGTCCCAGTGATGTAAATGGTGTCATCAGAAGGTTAGTGCAAGGTTCCAAGTGGATATCCGGATGCCTGCCTGTTTTTTGTGACTGCACAGACTCGTTTTAAAGAATTTATAATGCACCAACTACACTTGCTCCTCATGCAGCAGATGTCAATATAACAGGATTGACTACCTGGCTGTTTGGTCTCCTGGTGTGCGTGTCTGTGTTCACAACAGAGTTTAATGTAGGCTTTACTGATAGTCACATAATTAAAAACACCAAGAGGTCAGTATTAATCACATCAATCATCTTGTAACTTGTCAAGGGAGTGGATACATTAGGCACCAAAGTGGGATTGCATGAAGTCATAGGTCTTCTCGGATGATTTTGATAGGCTGTGGTTGGTACAACCAAAAGAGTTCAAAGGAAGGAGAACAAAATGGGATCAAAGACCTGGCTCCTTCAGAAGAGCTACCATCGCACAGAATCCACACACAGTGCATCATAGTTTTTTTAATATAGTGGCACTTAGCCTCTCATTAAATAAAGCTGTTACATCCTGTGAGGATGTGGGAGTGTGTGGACGTGGTGTTGTCCTCTCCTCCTCCTTCTTTCTTGCCCCTCCCCTTGTTTCTCTCTGCCCCTGCATTCTCCTTTAGGACACACCATCTGCCCTCGTTTATCACCAATTACCCTCCAGAGGTGATATAAGCTGGAGGAGAGCAGTGTGGGTGTGGGAGAGGCTTCTGGTGGATTTCCACTGTGCTGGTCAGGGTGTGCTTCTGGTCTAGGTGTGGAAAAGGCCTGCTGTGTGTGTGTGACCAGCCCCACCGTGCGTGGCTTGTTGTGAGTAACTCAACTGAGCAGTGGTTTTGCTTAAGTGACGGCGGCCTCCATTACTTGGTTTGGCCTTCCTGGTTATTGCTAATAGCAGCGTTGCTGTCTTTTTCTGTTGAATCCTTATAGTTGTTTTCTTAGCTGAAGCGGTCACCATCTCTTTGGGTTGGCCTGTCTAATTTATCATTAAAGCAGCGTTGCTGTCTCTTTCTGTTGTTACTGCTTATATGATTATTGGGTTAATTAATTATAATAAAGATTTATTTTGTGTTAAACACCTCTGCCTGGCGTCCCTTTCATTTCGACCCGGATCCAACTGTTACTGTCCCCCACCCTCTTCGCCTAGACGTAACAAAGCAGATTGTTGTGCTTTCATGGATCCGTGTAAACTGTATGGGTGCAGCACAGGTAAATTGTGTTTAGTAACTGACTAATAAGAATTTCACTCACCAAAAGAAACTTCTTGGATGGTCAGTGCCACACACAAACCATAGTATTAGATAATCCATTACAAACGCTAAAGGCTCTAATAGTGCACAAACAGTAAATAGGTCACTTTTAATGACTTATAGTAGTAGATGAGGCTTAGCAAATGCTTTTTGGCTACAGATGCCTGTGTTAGGGCACCTGCCAGTTAATGCTGCCATGCACCTAACTTAATTATCCATGTATCATCTGAAACATTGGATTCGCAATATGTGTTCTTTTTATAATTTACGCAGACGGCTGCAGGTCTTTTCAAGAGTGCAGTTTTCTGATGATAGTGCACTGGTGTGTTTCCTTCAGAGTTCAGTCTGATCATGGTGGCGCCTTGTCTTCATTTACCAAATGGGGTGGTGATGCCTTTCTCAACCTTAATTTGGCTAAAACGAAATAATTACTTAGTGACTGATTTATGGTAAGCCAAAAGTCATTATGACACAATGAAAAATTCCTAGGCTTAGTATGGGGGTTGCTGTAGCTCAGGAGGTCATCTACTGATCAGAAGGTTGGTGGATTCAATCCCCATCGGAGCATGAATGTGTATGAAAGCACTTAAAGCATAGAAGAAAGTGCTTGTGTGAATGTGGCATGTTGTCTAAAGTGCTTTGAGTGCTCTGGCAGAGTAGAAAAGCGCTATGTAAGAATCAGTCCATTTAATTTATGGGAACAGTTTTTGAGTCAGTCAGTGGTTAAACAAGGACAACGAAGAATTTACTTGTTGCACAAGTGAAACTATTTAAGTGTTTCTAAAAAAAAAAATACATTTTAAACATTTGTTTATTCAAAGCGTTTCAACATTTTCTTTCATATGCTGGTTTAGTGCATTGTCTGAAGGATAGAAACAGTCCTAACAGCAGGTTAAAAGACCTTTTTATTACTTGTCAACCTGAACATGTTCTCTCAAGTGAATTTATTTCATTGCCTTCGGGTCATGTTACCATGCACCCTTTAGAAAAACAAAACACTACTAAATCCTTTCACACCATCTATTAAGGTGTTAAATGTCAGTAGTAGCACTTCGTTCTTATTTTCATTTTGGACTGTCAAACTAAATTGCCTATTGTGGCATAAATAGTTATTTTAATCTAATAAGTGCTCCGTATTAGTAAAGTCCACCCACCTACACCTCTGTGGGATCGAACTAGTACATGTCCAGTTTTAGATTTGCTCTAATCCTTTCAGTTCTATCACAAATTAATACCAAGTCGTATCATAATAAAGATCATTTAAAAACTGCCAAGTTCTAATGGTTTTCATTATCAACAGACCAGTTTGTCAAATTTCAAGGAGATCCTGCCATCCCATTACATGTAAATTATACATGTGTATCAGGTGTACGCATTAACTTGCACCATAACTGGAACCCCATTTGAACGCCACACTGCAACCTTCTACATAACCTGACGTGCAAAAGAAATGTAACTGCATGTCCGGTCGACACATAGCACAACTCCCAAAGTCTAAAGCAAGCTTCAGTGATGTCTCTTTGTTATGTTTGTGTTTGAGTGTTCGGTCTACAAAAGTAAAGAAAATCCGTCCGACTGTGAAAAGAGCAGCGGATTCAGAGCAGGTTGAGGTGATATACCTGTGTGGCTCCTCTCCTGTCCGACTGCAACACTTCATAGTCAAAATCCCCTATGACCACAAAGCAACTTGGCCAGTAACTTTGAACTAGAAGAAGGGACTAATACTAGCAGTTTGTCTAATCTTACTTTTGTACAGGGGCTGCTGATGGTCCTGGGGCATCTTCTCCCGTGATAACCTCCCCAACGTGTGTAACTTTGGCCCAGAACGTATTGAATTTCATCCTTAGCTGGGCTCGTACCTGTGACCAGGATTCACTGTACAGGTTATAGACACTGGTCCAAATGTAATTTGTTTGTCTGTGTTTCTAGTGTGTGAGACATGACCAACATGCCACGTGAAAGAGACACTGACAGACCCTAATCGGTCAGTGTCTCTTTCAAGATACAGACTTGGGAGATGACCTGAAATTGCACCTGTGCCACACCCTATGCAGAAATGGTGTGCACTGGCACTGCTTTGGGATATTGCGTCCATCCACCAGCACTAATGCAAAACGATAGCCCCGTGCCAATGCATTCAAAAGGCACCTCCATTGATCAGCACGATGGGTCGACCATGTCGAGCAGCCTCCCCTGACACTGAGACATGTTTTAGCAGCAAAAGAGAAACCTTTATTCAGAAAGAGTAGTAGTTCAAATAGCAGCAGAAAAAGTCCATAAGTACAAAATACCCAAGGAATGGCAATCAGGAACACCATATGACACCACATCAAACACCACTGAACTCAGGGTTTAAATACATAGAGAGTAATCAGGTAGATGGGACACCTTGGTGATTATTACAGCTGAAAATAATCAAGACAACGAGACAGGCTAATTTAAACTACAGACTACAGAAGTACCTACATATACACAGGTATATGTGGCAACTTAACACAGAAATACTGGTAGCTGGTTAAAGTACCAAACCTAAATAGATTTCCAAAAAGGCAACAAAACCAAAGGCTAAGCACCACCAAAGAATAAACTGGGAATATCATACACCAACTAGGAAACTCTTCCCCAGTGTACTTCTCATCCTGTCTACCTGCCCTCACCCACAGCCTGTTGCAGATTTTCCTTCCCACTGTTACCAAATGCTTGCTCAGTTGTAGTTGGGGGTTTTCCGAGTATTATTGTAGGGTCTTTACCTTACAATATAAAGCAGCTTGAGTTGGGACTACATAAATAAAATTTAGAAGAAACTCAAAACCCTGGAAGGTATTTAAAAGCACCAGTCTAAACTAAAAATAAGCTAGACTTAAATAACTAGGAACACTATTTTAACTCAGCCCAAAATCCACATAAGAACACTGGCCTTAAACCTCAGAGACGAAACCCAGGGGTCATGACACCGAGGGTTTTGTCTCTGGCTGCAGCAATATGTCACAAATGAAGAAACAGCCTTCCTGGGAAAAAAAGCTGGTGTTTTGCTCTGAGACACACTTGGTGGTGTCTGTCAGAGCAGAGTAGGTCTCAAAGTAAGAGTGATGGTAGTAACATCATGTCTTCTTTGTACTGTAATTTAATATAACACAGAATGTTGTGCTCCATTATTTAGTGCTGACAAGCCCTTTGAGAAATGCACACAAAGACGCAGGAACACATACTTTACTGCCAAATTGTTCAACCTTTTTTAATATATATTTTTTTAGCATGCCCCAGCTTGTTCGGATCTAAATTGGGCTCTGAATATTGTTGTTGTGATCATGTTGAAACTCATGTGAGTGCTGCGTGTGTGTGACTGCTTACCAGTACGAGTGTTGACAGGTCAGTGAATTGAGGATTAGGTATGTGAAATGATAACAATGCAGTGGAAGGTTTTCAGAACATGAATGTATTCCAGAGCACTGGTGCATGGGGAGACGGTGCATATTAACAAAGCCCGGGATCTGCAGGAACATAATTACCAGTTTGTAAGGGGAAATGGTTATTAAGGAACGTCATATGGAGAACAGCAGGTGTATGCTGCAGAAGCTTATAGAGCTGCGTGATACAGATATTTGTGCTTTCTGCTTTAAAATGTCTGCAGTGATGAGCTGATGTGTTAGCACACAGGCACAGTGCAGTTGGCTCATGAAAGGTAAGAAAGGGAATAAACTGGCTCACCACTCCTACCACATCAAATCAGTGTAATTTAGCTGGATAGCTCTAGGTGGGCATGGAAATAAGAACAAACACACTGCAGGGCAGCCTTCTGGCTTTCACACTTCATGTTTAATATATATTTAATATAAGTGTTTGATATTTTGAGTCATGCTGATTATCTGTGTCATCAGCATGACTCCGACACTTCATTGACATTCAACTCTTCTGGTCAATAATAAAATAACACAACAATTTGTTTGGTTGGACGTTTTTTTTTTGTTGTTGTTTTTTTTGCTTTATCTGCTGTTTTTTAGTAACTTATAAATCTTTCTGATAATTGTGTTTTCAAAAAAGGGTAACAGAACAAAAACACTTTTTTGGGGTGTTTCCAGCATAAAAATGTTTTTTTGACATCACACACTGAACTGCAGAACTACAGATTCAAGCAACTTGGTGAGGTCTCCTAAACAAGTGCAGATTCCAAGCTCATCAGTTGAAACAACTGTATGTAAATACAAGTTATTTGGATGTGTCACCACTCTGTTGAGGTCTGGAAGATAATCCAAAATGTATCCCTTAGATGAGGAAATTGGTTAGGATGTTCAGGATGTTATTCAACCAAAATGACAAGACAATGCTTAAAAGCGACGCTCATGCCAGGAAAGAAGCAGATTGGAATGAACTCTCCTAATTCTGCCGAGAACAGTTTCTGACATGCAGCCAGAATTATGCTGGGAGCTTGTTGAAGGGTACCAAAAACCTCTGGTCAATGTGCCAACATTCACATTCACCAGATGTTTAGCCAAATATTACTGGAAGTGTAAATAAGTTTCTTTGAATAGTTTTGACCCTGTGTAGATCAGAGATAATCCCCAAAAAATCAAAATAAATTCAGTTATTCCAAAAAAGGAACAGTTCAGAGACATCAGTAAAATCCAAAATTAGCATGATGTTCATGCATGTAAAGTTATGTTATTGTTTTCAAATCTTTGTTTCGTCCTAAGAAGGTATAAAGGTGTGTGGTAAACACCAATGACTGTGTACCAAATACTATGGCAATTTCCCTACAGTTCAAAATATTAACCATTACCAAAAGAAAATTGGGTCCTTCTGGTTGTCAGCTATGCTAAAAAACAAATGTATAGGGATATCTCTGTGACGGAGACATTTTCAGTTTAACATCTGCATCACACCCCAGACATTACAGTCTAGTATGGAGCAGCTGATTTACTAAAGCAGCAAAACATGCTGCACCGCGTTTAAAGAAGACCACATTTGTGAGTCATAAGTGCAAACCTTTATCATTCAGTATATTGTGTTTAGCTTTGTTAAATGTCGCAGAGAAGACCATCAAATGTGAACATTCTGACCCTCTAACCACAATCACATAATCCAGATGGTAAACATCAAATGTCAGTCACTCTTTGTCATTATTAGAGCAAATTTCTAACAGTTATTTTGAAAGAAAATAAAGTTGCACAAATACATAGCAGTACCATTGTGCTTAACACAGTTATTTAAACAACTATCTAAAACTATTGTCAAGTCATTGCATCGCTATACTATATTGACATAAACATCCAGTCACTTGGCTTAAAGAATCTGTTCTGCAGAAATGGCAAGCTGTACCAAAAGCCTGTATTTAACATTCTAATACCATTTTAGAGGCTGGCATTATGTGGCCAACTGTGACGGCACAGTGTTTTTAATATGGTGTGATTCATTTGTCTTATTGGCTTCTTCTCCATAGCAATTGTGACTGAGGCTTATGGTTGGCGTAGTATTAAAAAAACCTTAAGAATAGTGTTTAAAAAACAATTATCTGGATATATGTAAAGCTCATGAGAAGCTTTACATATATCCAGACAGATTATCTTCATGAGAAGATAATCTATGACTTCTATAAATGATCCATGTTCAGTGAGTTCATTTGGGAACACTTAAAATGTTAACATATAATTCTGAAATTCTGTTTAATCTGGAGGACTTTTTTATTGCTCTACCCCATGAAGTTTGTGTGTAGAGAGGACAACATAAAAAGAGTGTGATATATTGAAACAACAAACACATAGTCAGTCCTGAACAAAGTAGATTTTACTCAATTGCTATACTAAACAGATTTCAGGCACTTCCACACTTGACGTTTCAAACTTAGCCTTGTTTTTTGTTTTCAGTTAAGGTTTGAGCTCATGACCAAATCAGACTTGTTTTTAATAGGACTGCAATGCCAAAAAGAAAATACATTATTGGTGAGAATTAATGCACAGCCTTAAATATCTGCAGCATTAAAATGCAACATCATACTTATGCAGTCTTTCTGTATGAAGAAGCCATTTAACTCAGGGGCTAGGCATGTGGTAAGAGTATCCAGGCAGTTCCTGGAGGATGAAGGAATTGATACCACTTACTGACTCCCAGGTTCACCTGACCTAAATCCAATGGAATACCTCTGAGACATTATGATTCAGTCCATCTGACTGTCAGGTTGTACGTCAGACTGTCGAAGACCTCACTAATGTCCTGGTCCAAATCAGGAACGACATCATCCGTTGTCTGAGCATTGGGAGCATCCCTCAACTAGCCTGCTGGATAATTTTTTTACTTCGATTCTTGGGGTGTCCTTGAATTCATCCCTCTGTAGGTTGATATTTTTTAATTTTCATCAAACAATGTGGCATCCTTTCATTCCTAATACATTACCCAGTACATATCAGTATAGATATCCAGCATGATTTTTTCCCCCTATTGATTTGATGTGTTTTTAAAGTGTTCCTTTAATTTTTTAGCCAGTGAATACATTTCAAGAACATACAAAAAATATCACAGGTACGCACATTCACTTACTCGTATATATGTGCATCGTTGTTTACTATTATAGTCTACATAGAACCCACACTGGTTGCTGTTGCTCACCCTTCGGTCTGTTGGGGTATGTGTGTCCAAAGAGAAGTGTCACTGATCCACATAAGATACTGGAAAGAAAAACCTGATTTTAACATGTTCCTTCACCGATCAAAACCTACTTTCATATGAATCATGTGTGCTTGAGTGCTAGGGCTACACCACACAGAAACAAACACACATTTGAAGACCTAAATTTAGAATAACTTATTATCTAATTCATTGCTGTTTCGATTGATATTTATAAAATTTCACCCTGATAGTTTCACACACAATTAAGATTCCTCTTGCTTCTATTGATAACGGGAAAGATAACCATCTTGTTATAGAAAGTGAAAAGAAAGACATGGAGAAAATCCTAATGACTCTTTTCAGGGCAACACTGTCTGAATAACTAACAATATTACAGCGCCAGTTGCTTTTTCAAAAGCCTAAAATGAATAATACTGGGTGCTGCGAGGAGGTTGGATCTATTGGCCAGGTGGCTAATAGTTTGGGCAAGTATGTGCTTGTTACAGTGTGAAGGAACCTGCAAGATGTCTGCTTTTCAAACATTTTCAAAAATTTCTGCCCTTAAAATCCTTGGTTTCTAACAAACCAGGGCAATGATGGCTACTAGAACAGTAACTGTCAGTTTTCTGGGAGAAATTTAATTGTGCTGATCTCTTTCAGAATAATGAGCACCACAAATAAAAATAAATGATTTTTTTACAGTGTTAGGATGGTTACGTTATCCTAGTCTACAAAGAAATTCCGAAAATTTAATATCCCTCTGTAAATCGCTACCTTATCATGGTGGAGGGGTTTGTGAGTCCCAGGGATCCCAGGGGCTATGTTGTCACGGGGCTTTTGCCCCCTGGTAGGATCACCCAGTGCAAATTGGTCATGGGTGAGGGACCAGAGAAAGAGCGATTCAAAAGACCCCTGTGAGTAGAACATCAAGGGAAGAGTTCACCCTTCCCAGGATAGGGTTACTGGGGCCCTGCCCTGGAGCCAGGCTCAAGGAGGGTGCCCAAGGGTGACCGTCTGGAAGCCGGGCCTTAGTCCATGGATCCTGGCCAGGCCCACCTAAAAAAGCGACATGGGCCCATCCTCCTTTGGGCCCACCACCCACATGAGGTGCTGTAGGGGTTGGATCCAATGTGTGTTGGCCCTGGTGACTACTAAAACTAGTGATTGGGACATGGAATAACACCTCTCTGGTGGGGAAGGAGCCTGAGTTAGTGCGTGAGGTTGAGAGGTACCAGTAAGATATAGTCAGGCTCACCCCAACATGGCTTGGGCTCTGGAACCAGTTTCCTGGAGAGGAGCTGGACTGTCTCAGTCTGGAGTTGCCTTTGGTGAGAGGCAGTGGGTTGGTTGGGGTGGGAATCTGAACCCAAGTGGTGTTTTGTTTTTTGACTTCTGTGCAAACCACAGTTTGTCCATAACAAACATCATGTTTGAACATAAGGGTGTCTATAACTGCACGTGGCACCAGGACACCCTAGGCTGCAGGTTGATGCAGGTTGATGATGAATTTTATAATCATACCCCCAGAATTACAGCCAAATGTTCTGGACACTTGGGTGAAGAGAGGGGCTGATCACCACCTGGTGATGAATTGGATCAAATAGTGGGGGAGGATGCTGGACAGACCTGGTGCACCTAAACATATGGTGAGGGTGCACTGAGAATGCCTGGCAGAGGCCCCGGTCCGCAAGATTTCAACTCACACCTCTGGCAGAGATTCAGCAGCATTCTGAGGGAGACTGGGGAGAGTGAGTCCGAATGGGCCATGTTTAGCACCTCCATTGGCGAAGTCGCTGCACTGAGCTGTAGATACAGCGGTGGTGGTTGGTGCCTGTCGTTGTGTGTGTCATTGGTATCTCCGAACCAGATGGTGGACACAAGAGGTGAAGGGAGCCACCGGGCTGAAGAAGAAGTCCTATTGGGCTTGGTTAGCCTTGGGACTTTGGAGGCAGCTGATACGTACCAACTGACCAAGCGGAACATGACTAAGGCAGTGGCTAAAACAAAAACACAGGTGTGGGAGGAGTTCAGAGAGGCCATAGAAAAAGATTCTGGCAAACCATCAGGCGACTCAGGAGGGGAAAGCAGTGCTCTGCCTGAACTGTGTATAGTGCGGGTAGAGCACTACTTCTGCACTGTGGCTGCTGGGCGGCCTAGTCCGGGGCTCTCCTCAGCTCGTTTCTAGGTGGGTGACATGATTGCCCCTGAGGTGGTCCTCCTTGGGCTCTCATGTTCTGGGGGGCCTCTGGATGGCTAGGACCTGGATCTCCTCCATGCCTACTTTATGTTCTGGGTGGCAGGGCTATAGCTCCCCACACCCACTATTATACATTTACATGGAGACCTTATGAACACAAACACAGGTTTGCACACAGGTGTAAATACAGATGTTCACAGAGATGTCTGGACAGGTACTACCAGACACACTCTAGCTTGGTTGGCTGCTGCCAGTGTTCTAGCACTAGGGATGGGTACTGATAAGATTTTCACGATTCCGATTCCATTTTCGATTCTGTTTAACGATTCGATTCTTTATCGATTCTCTTATCGATTCTTTTTAAAAAAGGAGAACACTAAGGTCGATTAGCTCAGAACTTTGTTTTATATCTTCTCTTTGAACAAGATAGAAATTTAGGAGTAACATGGCCTTACAAACCCAACAGTGAGATCTTAAGAGATCCAGCCTGCGGCTCTTCAATGGGGTGTCACAGGGTCCCCAGGAAAAAAAATTGTAAATGTAAAATAATAAAATAAATATTCTTCTGTAGCAATAACAAAGTGTAACATAAATTATTCTGTAGCAATTACACAAGAATATCCAGTAATGTCCCTGCCTACAATTAAACACATTCACTTACTGAAAATCATCTGCTGTGGCAAACGGGTGCAAACCTTTGACCACAAACTGAGTCACTGCTCGGTGACATTCGTCTATCCTGGCCTGAAAGGAGACGCTACTGGTAGACTGCAGCGAGAACTGCCAGCATCTGAGCCAGACTCTGTCTCATCATGGTCACTAAATGCACAGTAATGGCAGGTTTGTAATAAGGCAGATCGCGCTAACATAATATGCACTGTTAGTTGATTATTTACCTGCCGCATTAACGGGAGAGGACGTGCAAACGTTACCGCTGCTGCTGGGTTGAGATTCACGAGTCCAGAATTAAAAACACGACATTCATTTAAGGTCATCGCGTGTTTTGTGAGCAAATGCTTTTGCATATTCGTAGTGTTTCCTCCCTTAAATGAAGTATCTACTTTGCAAGTATTGCAAGTTGCCCTGTTGTCATCCGTTCTCGTAAAGTATAACCAAACTTTTGAGCGTTTGAGCCACTTAGGCGGCGTGTTTCCTGCCGGGTAAATGACGCTCCGCAACGTGGTGACGTCATTCGGGGCGACTGGAATCGACAGTGGGAACCGGTTCTCAACAAGAACCGGGTTTCGATACCCATCCCTATCTAGCACTGTAGTTATCACTTTTTTGGATACATTTTCGTCATACCAATCATCTCCCCATGTCTGTCTGCTCTCCCTGTTTCCTGTCTCGTTATTTTCTGGTCATCCTGTTTGTTCTGTCAAGCTCATAGGTCTTAGTCCTGGTCTCAGTGTTCGTTACTTCCTGTGCTCATTTTGAGAGTCCTTCGTCTCATGTGCCATGTTAAGCTTTGCTCTGTCAGTTCTGTTCAAGATTTTTCTTACTTTAGCTTTTTAAGTGCATCTTGTCAGCTGATTGGAGTATTTAATGTGATGTCTCTGAGGGTGGTATGTAGTTTACAGCAAGAAATGAATTTTCACTCCAAGTCATGACTTGGCTGTCTTGAACTTATTTTCTGAGGACCCCTGTTGGTGTGTACTTTGAACTTTCATATACAGAAGGGTGAATGAGTCTTTAGAGAGAGAGGGAGAGAGCATTTATCTCAGTGTGGCGTTGTGAGGCTGATATTTTTCACTTAAAAATCAACAAAACACAACAACAACCTAATTGATCACAGTTGTTCGAAAACATTATATGTATTTCCGACTGCGACCTTCACCAAAACAAAAAAGGTGATCTAGACCACGGCGGCAGTGATCACTAAGATTCTTGGCTACAAGATGAACAGCCACAAGGGGCAATACCCTCCATGGAGAAGGAGAATAGAGGCCAAGACCCAGGTAGCACTCAGGGAAGTTAGCCAACTATCAGTTTTTTTTTTACCATATATCCTCATGAGTCTATACTGGTGTTTTTAAAAGTTATCTTTGACTTTATGACTTCCTGTGTCGTTTCTGGGATGCTTAGGACTCATATTGCACTGCTGGAAATAGTTTATTTTGATGCATATGCTGTTTTGTTGCAAATTTGCATTATAATATTTATTTTCGTTTTTCCTGCAGTGTATAAAAATTGGTGTATTTCAAAAATAAAACTATGAAGACACTCAAAATAAATTTCCTGTGGTAGGAAACTATTTTGTGCAACTTTTTTGTATTTAAATTTAAATTTAAATACAAATTAAAATTTCTCTAACTAGAAATATATGGCTATCCGGCTTCCTCCCACCGTCCAAAGACATGCAGCTTGTGGGGATAGGTTAATTGGATAATCCAAATTGCCACTATGTGTGAATGTGCGAATGAATGTGAGAGCGAATGGTTGTCTGTCTCTGTGTGTTGGCCCTGCGACAGACTGGCGACCTGTCCAGGGTGTACCCCGCCTCTCGCACTATGACAGCTGGGATAGGCTCCAGCGCCCCCCGTGACCCTGAAAAGGAGAAGCGGAAGCGAATGGATGGATGGATAGAAATATATGTTAAAAAAGCAAAAATGATTTTCAATTTTTTTGTAGTTTATTGCACTTTTTTGCAATTTATGTGGTTACTATGCACTTAATGCATACATATTATTAAAATCTGGGCTATAATGGTTGTATTGATGTATAGCAACTTGAAATGCTCCCAAAAATGGCGCTACAGCATGTAAAAATATAATATAAGCTCTGGCGGACTTGGTTCTATGGTAGGTCTTAAAGGGTTAAGATTCTCACAGTTGTATCTATTTTATGTGGCTGTTCTTTGAGTGATCATGAGTAACTCGCTAGCAGGCATCCCACAAAGGAAGACGTGGGATTTAAATGGTCCCGACTAGCCATTCATTCTGCTAAACACATGGCCAGTTGCTGCAGGCTCTTTCTTTCTTTACAGTGGATGAATTGCTTAATGCAGATTTATAGAAGAAAATGGAAGGAAAGGGACAATGATTAATATTTCAAAAGAGAGGTGAAGAATCTCTCATGTTTGTTTCTGTGCCCCTTTCATTTTCCTGTGATTGTTTCATTGTCTGCAATATAAAGGAACACTTTAGAAAGACGAACCCATCAATGGAGTCTTTTTTCTCGGTCTCACTAAAGTTCTCCAGCTTCCTTTGCTGTCTCACTTCTCAAGATTCAGAGAAAATGCTAAGTCAGTAAAGTGCAGATATTGAGTTAGTTCTGGCAGCTTTAGCATGCACAGGAAACTCTCTCCAGTCCTTGCCTTTGCCCTCTGGCATCCGTGTTCACTGGCATTAGTATTTCACTGCTTCTGCACTTGCAATGATATGCATGCACAGAGTACTGATTCCAAGTATTCTTGCCATGATGTTTATTCCTCCTCTCTGTCTGTAATAAATTAATGTATCTGGGAAATGTTGAAATAACTCAGTCAGTGACTCAGTCAGTCTCACTGACTGAGTCTTTTCACATGTAGGTGGTGCTATAATACTGCAAAGCAGGTCACCTCATTATGCCACCTTTGCTAAACCTTTTCGCACCAATCAAAGCCAGTTTAAATATGCAACAGTGCCTCTTCTTTCTGTCTCAGTACCATTCACACAGAAAGATGAGGACTCAAAGCACAATCCTGCACGAGGGCTGCTGTTAAGCAACCACCATAGTGGTACGTTGGTGACCTGAACAGCTTTGTTGACCTAGTGGGTGAATGTGTGTGTGAATGGGTGGATGACTGGATGTGTAACGTGCTTTGGGGTCCTTAGGGACTAATAAAGCGCTATACAAATACAGGCCATTTACCATTTACATCTAAATGTTTGTATTGTCACAAAGGGGCAGGTTTGCAAATATGTGTAACAGCTAGTATTGTGGGCTACTCTCATTTATGATTGTGCTGTTGCTGGTCCTTTTTCCCTGTTGTGGAGCCAACAAACGTCATAACAAGAACTTCTTTGTAGTAAAGTGATGCAGAATGTCGAAAACAGTGTTGTTTTTGCTTCTCATTCATATTCTTTCGAACTGACTTTGCTGTGGGTTATTTTCGTTGTCCAGCCAAAGCACTATGTAAGTAGCAGTCCATTTTAGCCAACTAGAATCTTATCAGAGTAGAGCATTATTGCGACTGGGATGTTCTGTTGGCTTTTTCAAGGAATGCATGCAAGTGCATCTCCATAGTCTCTGCATTGATTAAACTCTCACAATACCTCACTATGCTTAAGCAACAGGGCACCAGCACTGAATGTTATATATCATAAAAATTTAAGAGTGGAACTGTATAAAATGTAGATACTCAGTCTCATGTATAATAATCAAGCCTGATAAAAAAAATGCTGTTTTAGGTCAGCGTGCTTTGAAAACACAGGAACTGTGACCATGTTTTTAAGGCTGCTTAAAACAATATGGAACCCAAATTCCAACTGAAGAACACATAAAAGACTTTACAGATCGGAATTACTATTTCTTTTTTAAAGAAAGAAAAAACCCCACTCAGCTCTGAGTAGTCTAACACTGCTCCGAAGGTAGTGCACTTTTCTGTGTGGTAATTACCTTTGATCGTCAGAGAGTGCAATGTAGCACATGGAACAATGAACATGTTGACCTTCAAACAGTTTTAAGATAGCAGACTATTACATTTGAAGTGTCTTTTTGGAACATTTTAACAGCCATCCATATCTGGGTGTCCCTGTAAGAGATTGGATGAGTGTGTTTAAAAAATGTGAAAAGAAAATGCAGGTACAAAAGGTGAGCTGCATATTTCAAGTCTTCCATTTTCAGATAAGGTTCATGTTGTAATATAATGTTTAGCAAATATAAAAATAAGAATTTGCAATAACTGAATGTAGCATAGAATAGAATATAATTTGTTTAATCCCTTGGGGAGGTCCCCTCAGGGAAATTATGAGTCCAGCCAATACCGCATCACATCAAATACAGATAAGAAAAAATGCCAAGCAGGTACAAATAATTAATTAAAAAATATCAGTAGCAGTGAAGATTTAAAAGGTAATAATTAAAGGAAGTCCAGCAATTAAATAATGTGTGAAGCTGATTAAAGAGGCTGATTGAAGCAGATATGTAAACTCTGAAAATGTGATGATTTCCAGTTTTCTTTTTGGAATATTGGAGTTCTGGTAGAATGGCATATATAAGACCTTAGTGACTCCACAACAAAGACTTTGCAGCTGATCAAACACACAAACCCACACATGTGCAATAAGACTAAGTGCAATACTTTTTTTCTGACAAAGGTGTATATAGCATTTGTATTCTATTTTTATCTTATTGTATATAGTATTTTATTTTATTCTATTCTGTTCTGTACAGTTGTGTACAGCATCTTGAGGGGCGATCGTGGCTCAAGAGGGCCCGGTGATGCCAGTGTCCGGCAGCCTCGCCTCTGTCAGTGCGCCCCAGGGCAGCTGTGCCATCACCAGTGTGTGAATGGGTGGATGACAGGATGTGTAAAGCGCTTTGGGGTCCTTAGGGACTAGTAAGGCGCTATACAAATACAGGCCATTTATCATTGTTCTTATTCTATTCCAGTCTTCTCAAATTTTTGCTATATAACTTTGCACTGTCCACTTTCTGCTGTAACAAAACAAATTTCCCACGTGTGGGACTAATAAAGGTTATCTTATCTCATCTCATCTTGGATCGCTCTCTGGTGACACAGTTGTTGGTCAAAACACACACTGTAGTATTTTGCTTGATTTTTCAGTCACTGAGGTTGCAGTTTTGTTAAAGTATTCTTTCCTTTCTGTGTACCTTCTTATCAGGGCATATTCCACACATAGTGACAGACCCAACATTTTGAGGTTATTGTCTTTTTGTGAATTCTGAAGTCTCCTGTGTCTAAAATGTTTTAGTTTTCTATTAGTTTTAAGTTATTCGTTGCTTTGCGTTCATGTTTAGTTATTTTTATTTCCATGTTGTCTAGGCAAGGTGTCTCGTCTTTCCTTCCAGTTTACACGTCTTCTCCCTGGGCTATGTTTCATGTCTTCCCTGTCTGTCATGTGTATCCATATATGTTTCTTCACCCATCGTTGCCTCTTTCTCATGACCCTGTGGTTAAGTTTCCTCTCTCCCTCTGTAGCTCCCTCTCTTGGTCTCTTGTGTCAAGCTTGGGTTCTCAATTTTCAATTCAAGTCCACACGTTCTGCCAGTGCAGACACATAGTCCAGTCAAGATATGCATGAACTAGTTTTCAGCACCACTCTGAGACAGGATGTTTCTAATTTTAGTGATTTTATAATACAAATAGAAGAAATAGAAGAAACAGTTTTTAATATGTGCACTGAACCCTGTGGAACTCCATAATTAACCTCAGTGTGTGAAGAGGACTCTCCATTTACATGCACAAACTGGAGTCTATTAGATAGATATGATACAAACCACTGCAGTGCAGTACCTGTAATACCTACAGCATGTTCTAATCGCTCTAATAGGATATTATGGTCGACAGTATCGAACGCTGCACTGAGGTCTAGCAGGACAAGCACAGAGATGAGTCCACTGTCAGAGGCCATAAGAAGATCATTTGTAACCTTCACTAAAGCTGTTTCTGTGCTGTGATGAGCTCTGAAACCTGACTGAAACTCTTCAAATAAGCCTCTGCAGATGATTTGTTAGCTGTTTGACAACTACTCTTTCAAGGATGTTTGATATAAAGGAAGGTTGGAGATTGGCCTATAATTAGCTAAGACTGCTGGGTGAAGTGATGTCTTTTCAAGTAATGGTTTAACTCCTGCCAGCTTGAAGGCCTGTGGTACATAGCCAATACATAGAGATAGGTTAATCATATTTAGAACTAAAGCAATAATTACTGGTAGGACTTCTTAGAGCAGTCTATTAGGAATGGGGTCTAAAATACATGTTGATGGTTGGAAGGATATAATTCCTGAAGTTAACTCAAAAGTCTAAATAACTATCAATAATCAGTGAGTCCTGCTGCAGCGGCTAAAACAGCAGGCATATGTGGAGTGGTTAAAGGTTATAACAGACTACAAGGGGAAGGGCTACAGCATGGAGGGGGAGACGGCTTCTCTACCTGAGGAGCTGAACACTTTCTAAGCCTTCTTTGAGAGGCCAAAGCAGCAAGCCAGTGCTTCTGTCAGAGGAGCACAGCTGTCCTTTTCAGATCCCTCAGGCAGACGCCTGTAAGTACTTCTAAAAAGTAAACATAGAGAAAGCTCCTGGATTAGACAGGTTGTGCTCTCAGAAATATGCGCTCACGAACTGGCAGATGTTGTCACAGACATTTTCAGCCTCTCCCTGCTTTTGTCTGTTGTCCCCTCATCCTTCAAGAGGACCACCATCATCCCCAAAACAATGACACATAATGTGAATTTCCTCAATGACTGTTGCCCACAGGCACTCACCTCCATTGTTATGAAGTGCTTTGAGAGTATAGTCAAAGCTCACATCACATCTTCACTGCCTGCTACACTTGATCCTTTTCAGTTTGCCTACAGGCCTGCAGATAGCAATATCACTCTGCACACCGCCATCTCCCACCTGGACCATAACAACACATATATGCGGATGCTGTTTGCTGACAGCAGCTCCATTTTTAACACTATGATTCTATCTAGGCTTATCATGAAGTTTTGGGATCTGCCCATGTCTTCATCAGCTGCATAGATGTAGATGAGTTTGCTTACCGAGCAGAGGTGAGAGCCCTGATATCATGGTGTCGGGACAAGAATCTGCTGCTCAACATCAGCAAGACTGAGGAGCTTACTATAGACAAAAAAACAGTATGAATTTAGTCTTATTTAGCTTTATTTCCTTAATTACAGTTTGTCTTGCACTGATTTGCAGGAACCCAAAACTGTGCACATTCTCTGCCTCAGCTTCACTGACATAAATGAGGGTGTATGTTATTGACAGACAATTAACTTCTTTTTACTGTTAGAGAGAGTCGGTGCTTTAGGTTCCTGGGAATTAACATCAATGAGGATCTGAGTTGGTCACATGTATTATTATTATGATTATTTGTTTATTTAAAAAAGGAAAAAACTTTGACATCAAAACCTCTTTTCCAAGAGTATCCTGGTCGAGAAGGACAGCAGTACAATCATAAGTTGCATAAGTTAATAGAACATACACATACAATTTAGTTCAATGTTATTTATACAGCACCAAATCACAACAGTTGCTTCAAGGTGCTTTATATTGTAAGGTAGATCCTACAGTAATACATACAGAGAGAAACCCAACAATCATAAGACCCCCTATGAGCAGCACTTTGGCAACAGTGGGAAGGAAAAACTCCCTTTTAACAGGAAGAAACCTCCGGCAGAACCAGGCTCAGGGAGGGGCGGGGCCATCTGCTGTGATTGGTTGGGGTGAGAGAAGGAAGACAGGATAAAGACATGCTGTGGAAGAGAGACAGAGGTTAATAACACGTATTATTTAGTCCAGAGAAGTCTATTAACACATAGTGAGTGAGAAAGGTGACTGAAAAGGAAAAACTCAGTGCATCATGGGAATCCTCCAGCATCCTACAGATACTGCAGCATAACTAAAGGAGGATTCCTTAGTTATTTCTTAGTTAATCCATAAAAAGAAAAGAGAAAAAAAAAGATTATATGCTTAAGTATCAATAAAAAATGGATACCTTGGTAAAAGTACTTGTCTAATGCCAGAAATAAAGGAATAATATTCAGACATTTCAGACATTCAAACAGGTGCAGCCTGAATTAGCCGTATTTAAGTCATTTGACATTGCCTTAAAATCTTTTTTTTTTCTTTTTTTTTTTGCCTGTCCCGTTTGGCTCTTTTGCCATCAGCATTATTGTCTAAAGGCAAAGAAAGAAGAAGAAAGAAGAAACATACTTTTCATTT
The DNA here is from genome assembly GCF_965226115.1 of Aulonocara stuartgranti. Classification (NCBI taxonomy): domain Eukaryota; kingdom Metazoa; phylum Chordata; class Actinopteri; order Cichliformes; family Cichlidae; genus Aulonocara; species Aulonocara stuartgranti. Next base: position 40,660,321 of record NC_138939.1, on the reverse strand, counting down.
TCCGTGCTGTTAAATAAAGGACCAGGTACTGTAGTTTTTCCCCAGCACTGCGCTGCTTGTTTTTAAGTGAAAGTATAACCTGTAATGTAATGTTCATTACCATGAAAACATCTCTCTTTCATCTTGGCTTTTAGTGCTTACTGGACACATTTCCATGCAGCTGTTCTATTTTTATTTCCACAAAATGATTGCCAGTTTGTCAGCACACAACAATAATAATAATATGGATAATTGTGAGAGGCCAATGTCTCTAAATATCTTGAAAGAACTTAATCAGTTTCAATTAGAATCAGTTGTTACAGTTGCTCCAAGAGAGTAACAACAGTAACAGACTGAACTAAATTAAATAACACAATATATTACAAAGTTATAAAATATAAGAAATAACTCCAATATATACAAAAAGCTCAACTGTAAATATCCCAGAATATTAAGGGGGTGGCACTTGTTCTAGGAGGAATGATTTTCTGTGTCGTTCTGTGGTACATTTGGATAATCTGAGTCTTTCACTGAATGTGGTCCTGTGACTGGGTGGAGGTATTGTCCAGAAATGTCATAGGTTTCCTCGTCCTCCTTAAGTCCTTAATCCATTTTTTGGTCTTGACACGTTGAGCTGATGATCCTGCTCTCACCACGTGACAAAGGAGTCAACCACAGCCTGGTACTCTGTGTCATCACCCTGATGCATCCAACCATGACAGTCATCAGAAAACGTCTGAATATCGCAGGTCTCTGTCCAGTGGCTGAAGTCTGTGGTGTAGAGGGTGAAGAGGCAAGGGGACAAGACCGTCCCTTGTGGTGGCCATGGGTTCCTTATCACGCAAGCATGACAAAAACGCACATATTGTGGTCTTTCTGTCAGGTAATAAACAATTCAGGACACGAGAGGCATCCACTTGAATTGCTGTCAGCTTATTACCCAGGAGGGGTGGCCTGATAGTGTTTAATACACTGGAAAAGTCAACAAACATGACCCTCACAGTGTTCACCAGATGGGCGTAGACAGGATTGAGAAGGTAGATCATGATGTCCTCAGCTCCGAGATGGGGCTGGTAAGCATAACTGAAAGGGATCCTGATGTGGCCTGACAATAGGTCGTAGCTGGTCAAGGATGAGTCTTTGCACGGTCTTCATGATGTGGGAGGTCAGTGTCACAGGTCTTTAATCCTGGTGGCCACTGGAACGTGGCGTTTTTGGTACAAGGACGAGGTACGACGTCTTCCATGTAAGGCTGTAGGGGGGTGAGCATTCACTGCAGTGTCGATTTTGTTGAAGAACAAATTCAACTCGTTAGCTCTATCCTCATTGTCCTCAGCTCCTCTATTGTTGGATGGCCTGAATCCAGTGATGGTCTTGCTGCCACTCCACACGTCTATCATGCTGCTGGGCTGGAGTTTCCACTCAATCTTTCTCCTTTAATTGTCCTTAGCCTTAAATAATGCCTGAATCATTTTCACCTCCTCTCTGTTGCCTGCTCCTCATCATTCATTGAGGAGCACTTTGGTGTCCTTAGTCACCCGCATGATAATAATTTAATGTGTTCAATAGTGATATACTGTCTTCCTATACCACTCCAAATAGGTTTGTAACTACCAGAGCACCTAGATTAGAGCTTGTTCTCCAGATTGACTCTGTGTGATCCAGCAGTGCTTTGTTCTCCTTAACGGCCAACTGAAGTTGATCAGATTATGGCCCAGCTTCGCCCTGCATTTAAGGCTAGTGAACTTTATTTAATTTAAACACATTAATAGGACATGAAGGCTAAATGAGATTAAATTCTTCTTCTTCTAAGTATCATTCCCTAAATGGACATTTACACTGATTCTTAGACGGTATTGTGCAAGAAAAGCTGCTAAGTACAGACCAAAAAAGGTAAAAGAACAAGAAATATAGTCATGTCCAGAAAATGATCCTGTTGTTTAAATCACTGTGTTCCTATGTGCTGTCAAGGTTGTCCTTGTGGATTTAGATGTCCCTGATGCACTGATATGTATCTGTAGCTTTGGTATCAGCTTACCTGTAAGGTAAGGTTAGATATAAGCATCAGATGTGATATACATTATGGATGTATGATGCAGTGGGGCAGCCAGCATTAACAGGTAAACATGTCAGGTGGGAGAGATGTAGTCAGATTAATAGGAGAACGTTCCATGTTCTGTCAGCTCAGCTTGATGTTGCAAACATTTTATTTCCCACCGTGCAATGGACTTGCTAATAAAGTCTGGTTTGGCTTTCCGTGTGTGTGTGTGTGTGCGTGTCTGTATGTCTTCCTCTCATCTGACTTTCTGCTGGACCATTTGGCAAGGATCCCATTGAGATGAGATGATCCTATTAAAAACCATCGGTGATGTGTCCAGGGAGGATATCAAAGAAGCTCCGTGCCGTGTCAGGAGTCATTTATCAGGAAATTGAGATTTGCGAGTGGTTTAGTCAAGCCTCTTATCAAGCATGGTTGAAGGAATGTTGCTGATGCGCATGCAGAATGTGAAATGAGTGAAACGGACAAGGAGTGAGTTTGTTAAATACTTTGGTTTAGTTCTGCAACACCTCCACAAAGATCAATAGCCATTTCCTTGCTTCTTTCCACACTCCTTTCGCACCTCTCCAGTGTTTCCCTGCTTCCACACAGCCAATATCACATTGAAGCATATCTTAGTGCTTCTTTCTCTGGCAGTTTCTTTCTCTGGTGGATGTTGAGAAGGCACTGATTAATATGAAGGAGTTCCTTTGCGCCTGGGTTAGACAGTTTTATATCTGTTGCACGCATGTTAGCGTGACTTCTGTATTCAACTCAGCATTTCAGTCAGGCTTTGTTTAATAACCCTGGGGGTTTCATCTGGCCTGATGTCTATAGGTTGAAAGCATTGAGAAGCCCTAACAAACTGACTGCTGGTCTTATGCCGATGGGTAAAAAAGAAATATCAAAAATATACAATAAGTATAAGAACTCCGGTCACTCCATGGTATAGCATGAAAAACAAAGGAAATATACTTTGTCTGAGAGAGAGAAACAAGACTCAAGAATTCATCTCAACAAAACATTCAAGCTTGACTCGCTTGACTGCAACTATCATGGTAAAAGAGCAGAGCAGACAGAAAGTACATACTGATCAAGTGCTGTCTATGTAAAATGAAATGAAATCTGCAGACATCAGTGGTTTTGGTGATGTAGTTGTGGTTGGGCATATAGTTCCAGTATTCAAAACCTCCCTAAAACCTCAAGTCAACACTGAGAACAGTGTCAAACATAAAACATATATTTTATGTGGTACGCGGAGCTCAAAAATCTGTCAAAAAATACTCAAAATACTCAATTTTACTCAACAATGGCCTGATATCCACTTACGAGGATATTATACTGCTACTGTTCTATCGAAATTTTAAACGAATATCCTCATATGTGGCTCTCATTTTTCTTAGAAAAAAAAAGGGTAATTCTTTGTTTTTGCATTCATCTGGTCCCAATATGCCCAGATATCAAAGAGAAATTAAAAATGCATGCTGTGGAAGAGTTCAGGTCTTAGGAGGTTAATAAAATGATCAGCGTTGCTGCTTTACCAGGTGTAACAAACCAAGTTTAACATCCAGGCATCCATGAAAATAGAATTTATTAAATTTAACAGTTAGAAGTTAGCAGGAAGTTAGCTCGCTAGTTTCCACCTAAACATGATATAGCATGTTCTGACTGAGAGATTTCTGAAAGAATTCAAACGTACAGCTCTGCTATCACTTCCAGCATAAATGAAGACAGAAAACTAAACAGCAGTGACGTTTGTAGGGTTACTGAAGTTGGGCTAGCTGGTATATAATGATGTGCTACGTGATCGCTAGCTACACAGGTATGTTAGCATAACATAAACACAGTGAAGCTGGAGGATGAACGCTAACTTTTTTCCACTCGATGAAAGTTAATGTGAGGGTTCCTGATGGTTAGGGACAAATGCCCATGGCAGGATGCTGTAAACGGACCAAACTTCAGTCAGGAGAACAACTGAGATAATCCATCCACAATACGAGGTTAGTCATTAATATACTGCAACAACATGGAACTAGAGCAGCTGTGAGAGAATTCAACATTAATGAATCAATGGTACGGAAGCGGAGGAAGCAAGAAGAACGAGTTGAGTAAAATTTGACTTATCTGACTGTTTTGTTTCGCTTAATGCGCCTTATAATCCGGTGTGCCTTATGTATGAAAACACACCTGTTCATCGACAGTGTGTTTATAATCCGGTGCGCCTTATGGTCTGAAACATACGGTAAAAATATAATTATAAATGTGAAAACAGTGAAAGAATAAATGATCAAAGGAACAGTTTCTCCAGCATCTCCCAGGGTTACTGGTGCTCCACACTGGAACCAGGCCTCAGGACGGAGCTTGTGGCTGGGCCTTCACTCACAAGCCCTGGACAGATGCAGCCCAAACCCTGAGCTACACCCACCCACAGTCTTACATAAATCAGGTTAGGATACCCATTTAGGTAATTGATGGGATAGACTTGTAGCTTTCTGTCAGCTTAAAAGAAAGCTTTGTTATCGTCATATTAACCAGTGTCATATTACGCTGTGTGTGTGCCAGAGTTGAAGGACTGAGATACAGGACTGAACTCAAAATACAGTAGGATTTAAAAATAAGAACTTGAACTAGGAAGGTAAAGAATTTGCTAAAGAGAGGAAATGTAAGACGGGGATGTGACCAAGAACAATGGGCGAAACAGACGATATATACACAAGAGGGAATGAGGGTAGAAAGGACATAATCAAACTTGTGACACAGGAGAAGCAAAACTAAACATGATGCTCACGAGATCAGGAAGTTACACATCCATTCTGAGACTCAGACAAGGACACGTGAAATTGACTCTGGGGACTGGGGATAAACAGACATGGAGATGTGACAGACTGGAGACAAAAGGGGAAACAGAATAACATGGAGCAAGACTACACATGGATTATCACGACAAGAGTGGAAACACATACAGCAACTGAGAAAGAACACAGAGAATGACAGACACCTGGAGACAGAGATCTAACAACCAAGGAACTGAACTAAAAACATGGTTAACAAACTCAGAAATAAATAATACTATACTCAGGGATGAAGCCCTACAGAACTAGAATTCCATATCACTTCATAAACAAACAAAACTAAAAAGACTGGGTCGTCAACCAAGGAACCACGATAAGCAGAAATTACACTCTGAAAGAGACAACACTGTAGGCACCTATCCCAAGAAAAGCAGCTACCACGACAGTGTCTAACGAGGGCACTATGCTCAGGAACAAGACTCAACAATATCCAGGTTTCCCTGAGGTGCAGAGCCCTGCAGTGTGTATGGTTTGAGTTATAGTCCGGTTTGCTTTGCTGATTTTTAATGTCAGATCTGCTTTTGGTTTGCATCGATTTACGTCGGGGTAAAGCAGCACTGATATAAGTGTTTGCACTGATGAGCATATGTTCTGCAAATAAAAATTGAGTTATATCATAGACATCGTGACACAATCTTTGTTTCTAAATAAAACATATGTTAGCTGTAAGTCAATCTTGATAGATATGTTTGGTAGTTTTTACTGTCAGTGCTTTGTGTAAAGATGGACTATTCGATTTGTCCAACTTAGTTGAAGGGTGTTTAATTTCATTCCAATAAAGCATAGTGAATTGAAGCAAATAGACCCAGAGAGGATTTGGGGGACATTTATATTATAGCAGGATGAATGCGGATGTGCAGTGAAGGCAAATTCTGGTGGTTTCCAGGTCATTGAAATGGGAATTTGTCATTCCAGCAGAGAGAAATCATTGTGACAGAGGGCAGGGCAGGATGCTCAGCAGTTTGGATAATGACATGTGCTGAGTGAACATGCTGAATTATAGCAACATCTGCCATAGATTCTGTCCTTTCAGCACTGAACTTGTGTGACTATTTTCTGGTGTAATCTTTTCATTTTGATTCAAAGAGAATCCAAATGTATTTGTTATGACTTCCTGGAGCTGATACAGCTCTGCTTTATGATAGTTTTATGATTTGGTACTTGTGGTGATTTAGGATGTGCTTGGGGTAAACAAGGGACCACTGTACCACTATACTACCATATAAATTACTGGAGATGGAAATAATCTTCTTTTGACTATAGTGTTGCCGAATATGGCCAATGTTAAAACTTTTTTTATGTGTGAATGTGTCACTGCTTGAGGCTATTGATTGGCTGCTGTAGTCTGCTCTTTGGGAACTCTGTCGTGGTGAACAAAGTCGTGGACCACTTGTATATCTGTATGACTGCCTGTCTTGGTGCACCACGTCTTCTTTTGAAACCATGAGTAGGAACTCCATCAGTGGTCTCGCACTTCCCCTCTCATGAAGTGAGAGACTTTCTCCTTAATGGCAAAAAGTGATTAAAACAAATCTCTTATATATGTATTTATCGCATCAGCAATGAGCTGCTGGCCACGTGCTATGCCAGCCAGGACTGATAACTGCACCTGCCAGTCTGCTCGCATTGAAGCCATTTCTCAGTCAGTCAAAAGTCATATTAGACTGCTGTCAGCATTAAGTAATGTTTTCAGTTTAGAATGAAACACAATGCTCTGGCCGGAGGTGGCACAGAAACTAAACCTAATCTAATTAGGACAGCCAGAGTAACTGGAAGTAGGGAGGCAGAGCTAAACATAGTGGAGGTTTCAGAAACAAGAAGAAATATTAAGAGCTAAAACTGATTTTCGAGCACTCATGATTTGTGGCTCGACCGTGGCTCAGGGGGTTGGGAAGCGTATCTGTAACCGGAAGGTCGCCGATTCGATCCCCGGGCTCTCTGTCCTGGTCGTTGTGTCCTTGGGCAAGACACTTTACCCTACTTGCCTACTGGTGTTGGCCAGAGGGGCCGATGGCGCGATATGGCAGCCTTGCTTCTGTCAGTCTGCCCCAGGGCAGCTGTGGCTACAACTGTAGCTGCCTCCACCAGTGTGTGAATGTGAAAGTGAATGAATAGTAGCATTGTAAAGCGCTTTGGGTGCCTTGGAAAGCGCTATATAAATCCAATCCATTATTATTATCATGAATGTTTTCAAAGGAAATTAAATCTTTGTTTCTCATGTTGCTGTTTCTGACTTTTCAAAATAAAACAGGGAAATGATGGATAATGCAATAAGACATGCAGATGTAAACACAAAAAGCACGAGGAAGCCCAAGGGTCTCATGGGAAGAAAAGCGAATGCCTGGCAGTATACACCAGTCACTGTACCAGGCTGAAAATACAGGCTCCAAAGTATACAGACAGAAATGATTAGAATTATGCCCTGTGCAACAGAATCAGTTAGCCTCTCACTGCCAAACAAAGTGATTGCTTATCTTATTTCCAGTAAAGAATAAATATTAATATAAAACTACTTGTGAGCACCAGCGGTCTGTCAGCTTTGTATCTGCACTCCACGTAGTAAGGAATTGCCTGAACAAGTAAGTAAGATATCAAGTCTTTGTTGAAAAGTGTGTGAATGTGAGAGTGAATGAATAGTGGAATTGTAAAGCGCTTTGAGGGTCTCGAAAAGCGCTATATAAATGCAATCCATTATTATTATCATTATTATTATTAAATAATGCTCAGTACTGGTAAGTCACAGCTGGCAGTGTGACACCCATAATTGGAGAAAGATTGCATTTCTCGCAATTTGAAGTCAGAATTTGAACTTTCTAATTTACAGAATTTCTTTTACAGTTGTTTTAAAATCCATGATTTTAGTCTTGAACAGTTTGTTTCGTCTACGGGCTTTTTAAAAAAATTGTGTGCAGGTTACCAAGGATAAGATGTTGAAACTTTTCAGAGGTCTGAAGGACAGGAAAAGGTCTGGTCCTAATGTTATTGGAGGGCAAATCCTTACTAACTGTGCTTATGAGTTAGCAGATTTAATATTTTCTTTTTCGTCACGTGGGTGCTGGTCATGTTGTCACAACAGGGTTCCTTGCATTTGGAGAAAGTGCATTATTGTGCAGTTGACAAACAAAACCCAAAGTCACTCAATGACCACAGCCCTTTGTAATCACTGAGAAGTAATGGCAAATGCCTAAAGATTAAATAAGGGTATTTAGGGTTATGTTGATCTTGGTCTAGGTATGCCAGGATCCCCGTGTGGGGCATCATGTCATGGGCCTTCTTGTAATCAGTCCAGGCAGTGCAGGTTGGTCAGCCTGGTCTTGCAGTCTCGGCTGACTGCTCGGTCTACCAGTAGCTTGTGTTTTGCGCCTCTGGTATTCTTGCCAATTCCTTTCTGTGCTCCTCTCATGTATTGAGAGGAACAGCCAACCCAATCTGAAAAGATGAGCCGAGTTGTCAACTGTGGAAACATCATATGTTGCTAGTTTGCTTTACGATAACAAACATAACCCAAGGATTCCCGTTTGAAACCATCAGCAGACTCCCTAATCCTCCTCAATCCGTTTTCCCTCCCATGTCCTCTAATTACTGTAAAAACATTTCTGATTTCTTCACTGGAAAGATAAACAGCATCAGGTCACAGTTCAAGTCTGTACTTCTTCAAGTCTCTCACCCAGTTCTGTTGTCCAAGTTCAAACTAAATTCCTCAAAGCTTTTTGACAGTCTCATACATGCACACTTAATCCTGCCCAGTGGACATTATCCCTCCTAAATTCATTAAAGTCATCTCCCCCCGGCTCCTCTCTATTATAAATCACTCCCTTTCATTCAAGATTACCGTAAAGCAGCCAGTGTTTGTCCTCTGCTGAACCCACTGCTCCACCCTTCCCCTGCAGCTGACCACACCCTGCTACACAATGCTTACGCTAACAAGAAATGTGTAAGTTCAAGTACTGATTGCACATTATTCTATAGCACTGAATATGTATTAATTAATACTATTTCACATAACGTCATGCAACATTGGCTCATGGGTAAATGTATACAAAAATCATCATATTTATCATATTACTTGTGTTGTGAAGACTAACATTGTAGGCATGGGTATTCCTTATATGGGGAAATAACAAGTTCTTCATTAAATTTTAATGTCTAGACCTTTTAGTATTTAGTGATGATTGGTTTGTGGTGACAGGAAATTACTGTCAGTCAGTGTAAGGTCCTGAAGTTAAGGATTCCTGTGCGTGTTTGTTTGCACTGAACACTTAATGTGCGACTTATTTTCCTGCAAACGAATCCAGTCTGAACTCACTCACACACACACGCATCCATACCTGCTCCACCCCCTCACGCCTGTTAGAATGTGTGTTGAGGCAGGTCTGCTATCAAAACTGGCTGACTGCTGAGTGAATCATATTACCCATTGTCACTGCAGACCTCAGGATGTTGCTAATGATATACATATTTTTAGCACCGAGTTAGGCTCTCCATGTGCCCTAAGCAAAATATGATCCATTCGTCCCCACAAATATGTTAATGTCTGCAGTTTACAGTAACCAGATTTATGGTTTCTCATATGAAACAATAGGTGGAAAAAGCTGACATTTCCTTTTAGATTTTCACTACAGGAAATGCATTTTTACACTATATTACCAAAAGTATTCAATCACCCATCCAGGTCAATGAATTCAGCTGCACTAATTACTTCCACGGTCACTGGTGTATAAAGTCATGCACCTAGGCATGCAGACTGCTTCTACACAGATTAGTGAAAGAATGGATGACTCCCAGAAGCTCAGTGAATTCCAGCATGGTACCATGATAGGATGGCACCTGTGCAACAAGCCTAGTCATTAACTTTCTTTCCTACTGAATATTTCACATTGAACTATTTTTCAACCTTTAGTGGTTTTGTAACAAAGTGGAAGTGATTAGTAAGAGCAGCAATTTAGCCAAAAAGTGGTAGGCCACATTTAATAATGAAATGATGGAACACTGAACTACTGTTTTGCTGGGTATCGATGATTCCATAGTTCCTTCATCCTATTTGTGTAACCCCGCCTGCTGGGGTTACTTGCGTAGTAGCAGTCCAACAGCGCCCTATTTTCATCTCTTCCCACATGTGCCTTCTTGTTCCAGTAGCCCACATATACACCATATAAACACAGTATAACTTCTTCACTGTGTGTCAATCAGGTACATACATTCTTGAATTTGCATTGCGACAAAATGCGTGACAGCATCATTCGCCCAGGCTTGCTATTCTTAGTTAAGATTGTTGTTTTGATTTACCTAATCCTTATTCTGTAGTAACGCAAACACTTACTATCCCAGGTTTGTTTATGTTTTCCACATCTCGGTTTAAATTAACTTGGACAAGTTTGTTAAGTTAACATTTTATTTATTTCAACTGTTAGTTTGTCCAGTTTGCTTTGTTAGAGCTCACCTTACTTACCTGTGTTCCAGGAGCAAAGGGAGGAAGTGCTGCCTCACTTCCTGTATTTATAGCTTCCTAGTGCTGATGTCACAGGAAGGGACCGGGTGAAGAGGGGGGATGATGATCTCAAGCAAACAAAATCAGTTTTAGGGGTTTGTTTGCTTGAGAGTTATATGTACTGTTGTAAAATGCAATGGCTATACCTTTGAATTGTGTTTTATTGCTGGTACAGCGTAGCATCATAAGTGTTTGATTATGATTGTAATGTTTAGTAACACCCATTGAATGGAATATTCCACAGGAGAACATTGTGGTTGGGTAGCTTTGGGTAGAGTATTGAAGCAGAAGAACTCAGGTGTTTGAGAGAGGAGGACCAGGTTAGTGTAGCTGAGTGCATGTGACAGTCATTTTGGTTGGCTTAAGTTCAGTTGTGTTTATTTGTACCAAGTTAACTTTGGAGTTATTAAGCTTTTCTTATTTTTATAAATAATTTTGGTCACAATGATGATAAATAAATCACCTGCTACACTGGACAGCATCTGTCTCCTGCCGTTCTTTGGCCAATTTGTCATGCATGGAAATAAAAACCACAGATTGTTTATAAGGAATCATAAGAACTGCAGAGTGACAGAGCGTCTCCCTGTAACCATGGTTACTCATTCTTGTGAACAAATGTATGCTCACAATTTGAGAAGAGAAAAGGAGAGCAGCTGTTGTTTAAGCTTGACATCACTCTGAGCAGGATGCATGATTTTATGGTTACAATGTGATAGATTTGTGGGTATTTCTCGTTGTCCCCCTGATGGTAATAACTTGTGATGCTATAAGGAAAAATAAAAAGACACTAAAAAAGGTTTACATATATTTTTCATGGAATTTTGAAAACGTTCTCAGCATTCAGGCCTCTTCAGGTTTAATAGTTATCTGCCACTGATCCCTGTTGTGATGCATCTTTTTGCCCTTATTTTGACTCTCCCTTGATGAGCACATGATTAACAACGTTTTGTTAATATTCTGAAGTTATATAACTAGCCGTCTGTCTTCCTTGGAGAGAGGTTGCATGGAAAATATTTGTTTGCTTAAAAACTCTCCAGCATCAGGGCACATTTTCTATTCTTTTGATACACTGTTTAATGACATGCTCTTTTCCCTTGTGGCTTTCCTCCTTTATGTTCATGTCTTTCACGCAAAAGGCTGTAAGTGATGAATGTGTGAATCACTTTCTGTCAGCCAGCACAAAGCAGTGCAACAATAAGGCTTTTGCAAAGGCTGACTGCTGTTTGGAGAGGAATACAACAGCAGGAGCCAGCCCTGGAGAAACAATACCACTGGATTTAAAACCACCTTCATTTTCGTCACCTCCATATTGCTGCCTTTCGTTTCCTGCTTTCTTTTCTTTTTGTTCTACAAGTGGTATCGCGATGTGAATCCATTTCCACTTGAGCCTTTATTCTTTTAAAACAAGTTTTGCTCAGCTAGAACATGGATGTCAACTGAATAGGAGGTCAAGAGTAATTACTAACCTTGCTAAAAGCTGAGCAGCGCAATAGCAAATAGCTTTTCCACTTAGCTGTATGTCACAATTCTTGACAATATGCTTTATCCCTTTCACACATAGTGGTCACTACAGTGGACAGCTATTCAAAAGCTGTTTTCTTGTATTCGTGTCAGTGTTGATGGTATACTTGTACATAAACCACTCCATTGGGCACTGATGTGTCACTCCATACCCTGCCACCCACTTGTCAGCCAGTGGACATGTATAAGTGGACATGTAAAACACTTTTTGAAAAGTACATGTTTAAAAACTGAAGTTCAAAAATCTTTTTTTCATGTCTAAAGATGAATAAAAATACTTGAGAAAAAAAATCCAGATTGAGGTTGTCATAATGCATGCATGAAAGGGTTAATAATGTCACTAAAGCTGAGAACAGGAGAAACAATTATTTATTTTTTTTTATTAAATATTAGCATTTACTGCCATGGTCTTTTTCCATTCCTGTGCTAAAAACACAAAACAAACCCTCTTCCCCTGCAGTCCCTTGTCAACTGTCCATGAACACATAATAGGGGTGAGTAGGGATGAAGGGTGTGTTGCAGGTACAAGGGAAATGGGGTATAACATTATTTCCTTATTCTTGAGCAGTGGTCCCTCTAAGCTGCACACCTGCGCAATCACGCACTGGCACGGTCTCCGCGCACAGAAAATCTGCTTTGTGCACAAAAAAAATCTAACCTGAATTGAAATTAAAATAAATATGTTAACAATTCATTCTGTTCTGCAGTGTGAGTCAGTAAGTGATCAGTGACTGGCTGCTCCAGACAATGATGCGATTCACATTCGTATATACGCAGCTAATCAACGTCGTTGACAGGCCATGACAGCGTCCTTATGTGCCGACACCGGTGTTTTAGCGAGCAAACGGCGTGGCTGATGTGGAGTGAAGCCACGTTAATGACAACGTGTACAACCACTGGAGATGTGAGCCGTCACAGATGGCACAATTCACGGGAAACGTTTGGCACTCTCCGCCTATGAGCAAAAACAAAAACAAAAAAACCCCAGCCTTTCCTATTGGTGGAAAAATGTACCATGTCGACCAATCAAAAAATGGTATGGCAACATGGCATTTAGTTGTTTAGGAAGGGGGAAGTTTTAGGAGTGACGGCGTGCTTTGAGATGTGAGAGATTTAGTTAGTGTGTTGTCTTGTGTAGTTAGTGTGTAGTGTAGTCAGTAGTGTTGTTGTGTGTGTCAGAACAATGAGGCGACTGCTGAGTGTTACAGGTGTTACAGGAGTGATACATCTGCTGTTGTCAGGGCTGCAGGTATCAGGCTGTTGTTCTCCTTCATCTCATAGTGCAGAGAAATTATGTTTTGGAGTGGCACAAATAATTTGTGTGGCATCAAATTTGATGCAGAACAGCTGATTGTTCTGTAAATAGTGTTAAATGTTTATTTAAAAAAACACATTGGCTGCATTTTTAGGTAAACAGCTGCAAAAAACTCAGTTACCTTTTTTGAAGAAGTAACTATATAATTAATTGCCAACATTGGTCTTTATATACTGTATTTTGCTGACAGAGAGTTAAAGACTCTCTCCCAGACTACAGATTCATACTCATAATACAACTCGGTGTTTTATTTATGGTACGGGACTGCTCAGGGAGTTTGTGTGTTTGTTCAGACACATGAAAAATTAGAGGGAACATTGTTCCTGAGCAAGTAACTTTAAGGTCTCAGGTGGAAGCAGCAGCAGTTACATGAAAAATTAACTCTCTACAGTATTGTTAATAAGTCTTTCTGTCAGATTTAGTGTATTTTTCAGACCATAAGGTGCACCGGATTACAGCGGGGAAAATAAGTATTTGACACATCAGCATTTTTATCAGTAAGGGGATTTCCAAGTGGACTATTGACACAACATTTCCACCAGATGTTGCCATCAAGCCAAATATTGAAGTCATACAATCAAATCAGAACATATAAGTATACAAGTTAAACCATAATAAATAAAGTGAAATGACACAGGGAATAAGTATTGAACACACTTTATTCAATACTTTGTAGAAAAGCCTTTGTTGGTGATTACAGCTTCTAGACGCCTCTTGTATGGATAGACCAGTCGTCTGCATTGCTCAGGAGTGATTCTGGCCCATTCTTCCACACAAACGGTCTTTAAATCTTGAAGGTTCCTTGGGCCTCTTTTATGAACTTTAATCTTCAGTTCTCTCCATAGATTTTCTATGGGATTTAGGTCAGGTGATTGACTGGGCCATTCAAGCAACTTGATTTTCTTTCTTTGAAACCACTTCATTGTTTCCTTGGCCTTGTGTTTGGGATCATTGTCTTGCTGAAATGTCCACCCTCTTTTCATTTTTAGCTTCCTGGTAGATGGCAGCAGATTTTTATCCAGAATGTCCCGGTACATCTCTCCATTCATCCTGCCTTCAATAATATGAAGTCTGCCAGTACCCCTTGCTGAAAAGCAGCCCCAAACCATGATGCTTCCACCCCCAAACTTGACTGTTGGTATGGTGTTCTTGGGGTGGTGAGCAGTGCCATTTCTTCTCCAAACATGGTGTGTAGAATGACTGCCAAAAAGTTCAATTTTGCTTTCATCTGACCATACTATAGTCGTCCAATAATCCACAGGCTTCTCCAAATGCTGTTGCGCAAATTTTAACCGAGCCTTGACATGCTTTTTGTTCAGCAATGGAGTCTTGCGTGGTGAGCGTGCATGGATGCCATGGCGGTTCAGTGCATTGCTTATAGTTTTCTTTGAAACAACAGTACCTGCTGATGCAAGGTCTTCCTGAAGTTCTGTCCGAGTGGTTCTTGGCTCTTGGAGAACCCTCCTGATTATTCTTTGGACTCCTCGGACAGGGATCTTGCGTGGAGCACCTGATCGTGGCAGGTTTATGGTGAACTGATGCACTTTCCATTTCCGGATAATGGCCCCCACAGTGCTCACAGGAACATTCAGCATTCTGGAAATGCACCTATAACCATTCCCATCAAAATGCTTTTCAACGATAAGATTACGAAGATCTTGAGAGAGTTCTTTGCTTTTACCCATCATGAAGTCTTTCCTGTGTGCCTTCTGGGTAATGAGGAGCCTTTATAGGCCATCAATTAGGACTAAAGCAGCTGATATCAATTAGTACTGATAGGGGACAGGATTTCTCTATCAATACTGACAGATTTCAGGTGATCTCCTGGCTTTCTATGTCATTTTGCCCCTTGTTATCTCCATGTATTCAATACTTATTCCCTGTGTCATTTCACTTTATTTATTGTGGTTTAACTTGTATACTTATATGTTCTGATTTGTTTGTATGACGTCAATATTTGGCTTGATGGCAACATCTGGTGGAAATGTTGTGTCAATGGTCCACTTGGAAATCCCCTTACTGATAAAAATGCTGATGTGTCAAATACTTATTTTCCCCGCTGTATAAGGCGCATTAAGCAAAACTAAACAATCAGATAAGTCAAACTTTACTCAACTCATTCTTCTTGCTTTCTTCACTTCCGCACCATTGATTCATTAATGTTGAATTCGGCTCGGTTGCTCCATCCTCGTATTGTGGATGGATTATCTCAGTTGTTCTCCTGACTGAAGTTTGGTCCATTTACAGCATCCTGCCATGCATTTGTCTCTAACCATCAGGAACCCTCACATTAACTTTCATTAAGTGGAAAAAAGTTAGCGTTCATCCTCCAGCTTCACTGTTTATGTTATGCTAACATAGCTGTGTCGCTAGCCACCACGTAGCACATCATTATATAGCAGCTAGCCCAACTTCAGTAACCCTACAAACGTCACTGCTGTTTAGTTTTCTGTCTTCATTTATGTTGGAAGTGATAGCAGAGCTGTACGTTTGAATTCTTTCATAAATCTCTCAGTCAGAACATGCTATATCATGCTTAGGTGGAAACTAGCGAGCTAACTTCCTGTTAACTTCTAACTCCATTAAATTTAATAAATCCTGTTTTCATGGATGCCTGGATGTTAAACTTAATTGTTATACCTGGTAAAGCAGCAACGCTGATCATTTTATTAAAGATGAAAGAATTTAGACAGTTTTTAACTCTCAGTGATGCCGCAGTGTTTGTTTGACTTTGGGACCTGAAGCTGACGGAGTTTTCGACCCAGATTACTCCGAGTCCGCAAGGCTCCTGACTACAGTAACCGTAATGCTCCGACAATCCATCAAGCGGTGGGGCTTCGTAGCTAAATTTAGTGGTAACAAAACAAATTTTTGAGCGCCGTGTGCCACATAAAATTGGTTCGAGGTCACTAAGCACAACCAGAATTCATACCGGATTATGAGGCACACTGTCGATTTTAAGTGCACCTTATAGTGCAGAAAATACGGTAATTATTAATTAAATGAAAGTGTCAGAACACTGTTCTAAGTTGTTCTTTGTAGACCCTTTGGTATAAATGACAATAGTGTACAGTGTGTTGTGTACAATATTGTTTGCTAAAAGATGCATACAAATAGAACATACATTACTTAAAAGCTGACAAAAATGCTGTACCTTTGCATCCAAATGGCCATCTGTTATATCAGATGTGCTAGAGTTGCAGCTGAGAAGTTCACTTTTGTCAGTGGTTACTGACCGCTTACTATCATAAGGTTTTCATTTTGATAAAGTGGAGGTAGAAATTTAAATCACAGTTTTCAGAGTTTTTCATATCTCTTGGGCTAGGTAATACAAAGGCAGCTCTATTGTATTTGAAAGCCTCTTATCCATACAGACCACAGCTGTTCATTTTGGCCTTAGCATTGGGCTGGATTTTAATTGGTTCTATTTGATATTTTTGTGAGAATACCGTTAGGTTTAAATGACTGATAATAACTTCTGTAAGATTCCACACCTCATAATTTGAATCAAGTAGCATGTCCTGTACTTAGAAGAGTAGCTTGTAAGGCTCAAGTTAAAGCATGGACTGTATGTAGAAGATTGATTTACATACCTCTTTCTATTTCACCCACCCATCAGGTTCTGTTCTCCACATTTTCAATCCTCACTAACCATTTGGCAGTTACCGTATTGGTTCTTTAAAACCAGAAGTTACAAAATTTGAATGAGATGGGGATTTGCTAAGTAACCCCAATCTAAGTGATCATGGCCCTAACTTTAAGCCTTACTGGTATCCAGAGGGGTGAGTTATGAGAAAAATCAGCTCCCATGGGAAGTTGAAACTGTTTTTGACCTAGGCTGTAAACATGCATATTAACATGAGAGTCTATGGGATTTACTTGTTTTTTTTTTGTCTTATCATGGTACTGGAGCTTTTTCAGACCCCCCGTTTGATTCTAGAGTACTACTAACAGAAACACATGCACTGAACCTGTTTTCACTGCCAAGTCAGGAGCCTTTTAGTCCTTAGAGAAGACAGCATGTGAACTCACTCATGAGGCACTCACACTCAATGCATCAACGAGAACACAAACTAAAGGGTAATCTGAACAGCTCTGCAAGCTCATTTATATGAACTTCTACACCGTCTTAAGTGTGCATCAGTCCAGCTCCTCGAGGAGTATTTAGATTGCACAGTCACAATAATAAATGCAGTTTAAAAACGGCTGCACATACAGGGTCTCACTTATGCACTAAATCATTATTTTAAACAACTGGTTTTGATTTACTTCTGTAAATCCCCTTATCCACCAAGCAACTTTACTATAATGCATCGCATTGGATTTGACAACTTGCACAATTTATGATGGTATAACACATCTGTTCTTACTTATGATGTTATTATTATTGTTGTTCTTGTGTGGTATTGCACTGCTGATGATAATGTTTCCCAAATATACTATACCCTCAGCTGCAAATGGAAGAATCTTTTGTGCATTCAGATTCAGGTAGTGCTGTCTTTTTAGTGGAATAAAAAAACATTCTGATGTGATTTTTCCATGCTTATCTTTTCAACAAGTGAAAACTTAGATTTGAGTTACGTATGACTTACATTTACAACAAAAGATTTTGAGACGATTCGGTTAATATGGAGACAAGACTTTCATTTCTAAAAATAAAACTGTGCAGTGATGTCACTAGGAAACGAAACAGTAGGGCTGAACGATTATGGAAAATAATCTAATTGCGATTTTTTGCCCCAATATTGCGATTGCGATGCGATATGCGATTATTTTTTAAGGTCTTTGTCTTCTGTATTATTAAACAAAGACAAGCAATACATCATATAGTATGGCCAATACTATATTACATTAATTTTAAACTGTTCTTTCCTGGAAGACAGACCTCTGTTATGATGACATGAGGTGATGCATGAATTGATGACTGACATTTTTATTTAACTTCTTCAATCACAACAGTATATTTGAACATACACAACAGTTTATTTTTAGCTTACAAACATCTGAGCATAAAGTGGTGACAAGGAACCCTGGTGTAAACATTAAAATGAAAGTCAGTACAATGTGCAGATTGCAGAAATATACATAAACAAAATCAGTGGCTTTACCACACTCAGTTTTTCGACATCTGTGAACTACTAGACAGTCATTCAATTAAAAAATAATATTAAATAAATAAAACTAATAAATAAAAAATACACACATCTTACTGATCTCTGCAGTCAGTAACATTACACATAAAGTGCAAACATAATAGCAATTGTATAAACACACACACAAACACGCCTTTAAATTAAAACTGGCTGAACATCTTGATTATCTGCAGTAAGTAACAGCAACACAGCACAAACTAAAGTGCACAATGAGTATGGCTCAGTTAGCCATAATCATCCTAGCTCACAGGTTTTTTGCTAGGAAGACTAGCATATCTACTTTTGCTGGCTTTAAGGATGAGCGAGTGCAGGTCACTATATTCCCTCCAGTGCTGAACAGACACTCTGAGGGGGCACTTGTGGCTGGCACACACAGATATTTGCGGGCCATCTTGCACAGTCGTGGAAAGTGAATGTTGTGCGACTTCCACCAGGCTAAGGGATCATCCTCTCCGTCAATGACAGGGGTCAACAGGTAACTATTCAACTCTGCCTCCACGACATCTTCAAGTGGCAGAGGCAAAGCTGAAGAGGCCGCACTGGTTTTAAAAAGACTACCAAGAGTCTTCTTTGCCTTTCCCCCAGAGGCCTGTGCACTTGGAGAATTTTGAGCAGTTTCAGTGCGAGACCTCTTCTCCTGCCAGATGGGAAGAGAGACATTACTTTTGCAGTTAGCTTATTTTTAAATATTATGTGTTTGTGGAAATATAATTTTCAAGGATTTACCTGATTATGTGTACGTCTAGCCGATTCCACCATTTCTGTCTTCAGTCGGGCCTTAATGGCAGGAAGGTTGTCTGCGCTGATGTATTGCGTTTTGAACCTAGGGTCCATGAACGACGCAACATCCAAAAGCTCCTGGGTGTTGAGGTCACTATACTTGTCGTTGAGGTATGCCAGGACCTTGGTTTTAATTGATCTAGTCAGATCAGTGTCCGCAGCATCTTCAGCCAAGACTGATGTTGCCAGAAGATGGAGAACTGGCTTGAGGTAGGAGATGCTCACATACTCTTCTCCAGAAAGAGCATCAGTAAATTCGGAGAGAGGATGCAGTGCCTTATGAATGGACTCCAACACTTCAGCATCCTGCCAGGTTGGGATGAGGGAGCGTGCATGTCGGTCACCTGTCAATACCTGCGATATGGCTTTCATCTGTTCCAGCACTCTGGCAATCATTTTCTCTTTGGACCCCCATCTTGTAGCGCACTCAGTAATGAGAGAGTGCTCAGGAAGCTTAAGCTCCTTCTGTGCCTCAGTGAGTGCTGCCTTTTTCTTCCAACTGTGCGAGAAGTGCCCCACCAACTTCTTGCACAGCCCAATTGCTCTTGATACTCTACCATCTTTGATTGCATTTTCTGGAGGGAAAAAAAATAAAGTAAAAAGTAAAATTAGTGTTAGACATACAATTGCAGTTATGATGCAAGGTTTCACCATTTCTCTCTCTCTCTCTCAAATTCAAAGTTGCTTTATTAGCATGACTATGGGAACAGTGTTGCCAAAGCTATTGTTACATACATCATGACATACAAGAACATAAGACCATAAGACAAAAACAAAAAAGAAAATACATAAGAAGAGGTGGGTACATCAGGGTGGGGTTGACATAACATATCTAGAATTAACAGCAGTAAAGAACAAGATAAATAATAGTGTGGTGTGTTTGTAGGAGAGAGTGATACACAGGCTCGCACATACATGCATGCACACGCACACACTCTCTCTCTCTCTCTCTCTCTCTCTCTCACGGCAGTAACTTACCAATAGCAAGATGTAATCTGTGTCCGAAACACTGGAGCCTGGTCCATTCGTTCAGCTGTGCTGCTTTCACCATATTTGACGCGTTGTCCGTCGTTAGACAAGGTTGTCTTCAGGGAGATCCCAACACGCAAGCCCCTCTCTCAGGCCAGCAGCAATGTTTTCCCCTGTGTGGTCTTCGGGGAAGTAGGCCGTTTGTAGGCTGCGAGCTTCGAGGTGGAGGTCTTCGGTAATGTAATGCACCGTCAGACTTTGATAGGGCTCTGCTGTACGGCTTGACCACATGTCTGTTGTCGCCGCAAAAAACTCAACAGCCTTTAACTCCGCTGCGACCCTCCGCCTACATTGCATATGTAGCTCGGGTATTGCAGTCTGACTGAAATACGTGCGGGAGGGCATTCTGTACCTCTTATCCAGTGTAGTTACCAAATTATTGAACCCAGGCTTGGTCACCGTATTGACGGGCATCATGTCTTTCGCGATGCAGTGGGTTACTGCTTTGGTGATTTCCACGTGCCGTTTTGAAGTGCGTTCATATGGCGTAACACCATCAAACAGTTCGGTCAGTGATCCTTGCCGAGTAACGTTACTAGGTTTATTCTGCACACTACTAGATTTTTTAGCCATACATCTACCATACTCTGTTTTGTGCCGAGTCTTAAGGTGCTGGTACAAATTCGTAGTGTTTCTGCGAGATGTAGAAACTCTACCAAGACAGGTTTTACACAGTACCTGACTCTGTGCGACATCATCTGTTTTAAACCCAAAATATTCCCACACGGCTGATGTTCCATTCCTCTTTGGTACTAGCATCCCCGCAGGCTCTGGTTCTGTTGAACCTGAGGCCATTGTGTAGGCTACAGCTTTGCTTGCTAGTTCACTCTCGGTAGACTGTTTCAAAACTTTGCTCCCCGTGTCACGTGACCAGAGTGCAGCCTCTGTGGTTAGACAATCTCGTTTGATCATATCACATGTTTTACTCGCGCATGTCACGTAAACGGAGTATAATCGCAGCGTATAATCGCAGCCTTTGCGGTTAGAAAATTGCACTTGATCATGTCGCGATATTATCGCAAATGCGATATATCGTTCAGCCCTACGAAACAGTCCCGTAGGTTAGACAAACTGACAGCAAATGTATTTCCCAAAGAAATCTGATCTGGCACGAAGCGGAACCGCTGCTCACAGATCAACACCTCTCTTCTTAACCTAGCTTCAGCAAGTCTTTCCCATAGCATAACAGTAGGGCTCCTCAGTTGTATCCCTTTGTAGCTGATGCAGTTCTGCACATTACCCTTATACTTGAAAATCAGTACCGGTACCTTACCTCTAAAGAGAAAGCCAGCCACCCTTCGGAAAAAGCTCATTTCTGCCACTTGTATCCACAGCAAGATTAGAGGCCAGATTAAATAAACAGTGATTTCCACATGGAAATTTTGTTGTTCAACTATGACATCCACAAACCTCATATTTGCTTAAATGGGCTCCTCGCAAGAAAGAAAAACAATCTTTTATTTTCCTTTTGTTGCAACCGCCTCATCATTAATTATTTGCTGCCAGACAAGATAAACATATTACACTAATACGCAGGGGAGGAAACCTGGGAGAAATGTTTGCTGTGAGCGCACACATGAATACAGCCAAGACGAATGGCAGAGCATTTTCACAATCTTTCATTCATACTGGACACTGATAAAGTATATTTGAAAAAAGGGGAAGGAAATAAGTAGCATTAACAAAATGAAGTCTAGCAAACAGACTGAGTCCATAGTTCATTAAGTTAGCATTGTTGTGAACAGTGATTCAGAGCTCATCGTCGGCCAGTGTACCATAGCTGACTGCACTGAGAAAGTCACACTAACTGTGTCCCCCATAGACAAACAGCAAGCTAATTATAAGATAAAATAAATGATGATTAATTATTATAGCACTCTTTTATGCTCACAGCATCTTGCTGCATTTCCCACATGGCAGCATGAACTAATTAAATCTAATCAAAGCATCAGGATACTGTGTTTTGTCATTAAGTGACTTTTTTTCAAAAACAGAACACACTTTCCATTAATTAATCTGCAGTGAACATTGCACAGATATTAAATAAGTAATTGAAAATGCAAAATGTTGCAGCATATTTTTAGGATGCGGTTGTATCCCTGTGCAGCAGCTGTGGTCAGTAACAACCTCAGTCACTGCTTCCAGCTTGGCTTCTTTATGGATGGGGAGACTGTGGATGCTGGTACCACTTTTAGGACACCTGGGAACGCCACCGTAAATCTGATGGCAAAATGGCAGATCCTCCCACAGTTCACTTGTGCTGTCTGTGTCTGTCCAAACATTTGGATGGATTTAAAGTATAGCATAGTGTGAGACAGTGGCTGCTGCAGTCAGTTATGAAAACTGAAGGAAAAATAGCAGCAACAGTGAATGTGATTTATTTCTACTTTACAAAACTATCCAGTATATCGTTAACAGAGCTATATGAAGTTACATAAGCCTGTAAGACATAGTAAAAAAAAAATCTAATGTTCTGAAATGCTAAATAAAGTGTATGACAAAGCTATCCTGAAATGTGGATAGCGTGTGATGTTCCATTACAGGTTTGTTCATTCAATCTTTGTCTATTTGTACATGTCTGACTGATCCCTTTGCATTTCAATGTGATATTGTAGGTGCTTTTGGTGGCCTCCCTCTGTGAACTTGGCACTTGGTACTCTGAAACCACCTCTGAAGCCCACTGGGAGGTCTGCCGCAGCCTTTGAAAGCCTCAGGTGCAAAGTTGGTCAGCGGCAGGCTGACAGAGATGAAGACGTGCGTCGTGTTCCTGGCAGCTCTGCTGCTCCCGACCATCCACGCAGGTAAGAAAAGCCAATTTACTCTGTGTCTGAGTGTGTGTATGTACTTACCCACAGTGGGAAGTGCACGTTTCATGAAACTTATGGTAAATTTGCATAGGCATGTGTTTTTTGTATAGGGTAAGAATGTTTTCACACAAATTTAATTGAACATGTTTCAGAAGTCGTTTGGTATATTCTGATATAACCTTTGAAACCTAAGATGTGCTGCCATGTTCTTTTTTTTAAAAAGAGGTTTTTATCACTTGACGACTTTTCTAACCAAGCCATATTTGCTCAGTCTAATTGCACTGTCATGAACTTTAACATGCTAACCGAGTCTGAGATGTCACAGTCACAATAATTTTCATGTCGAAGCAGACATGAAAACTATTATGAAATGAGTTAGAATATGGTGTTAGTGCTGCCTCTGCAACCCATTTCCACCCCAGTTCCTGCTTTCATGCTTTTTCTGCTATGTTGTTGAATCTTCCCGGCCTTTTGGCTTTTGGACTACAGTGGATCTTACATAGTGGTCTGTGGGCTAATGTCCCCAGGACCACATATTGCCATGAACACCTCCCTGCATACACACATAGACTGACAAGGTGGAAAGAAGACCAGCCGCTCTGCCGCTGACAGAATACCAATGTTGCTCTCTTTGAGCTGGATTTGGAAATTGCATGCTGTTTTCATTTAAAGACAAATCTTTTCTACTCGTGAGTCTGCCCGACTGTGACCGTAACAGCCAGAAAGATGTGTTGGACTACAGCAGTTCTCCGGTGCCCAAATGAAATACATCAACAGAAAAACCTAATTTCTCCTTTTATTTTCATGACAATTGAGCATATTTGTGGTAGGCCACAAATCAACCGGTAATCTGGACATATCAGCTTGTCTGAGTGATAACCTACTGACAAATTCCATTTCGGGGATGCTATTGAAGCTGCTGCAGTCAGCATGGACTCGCTACACCTCATCTCCACCCCAGCTCTTTCATTTCATGCTATTTATAGTTCTGACTTAATCAGTATAAAGGATATTGACACTGATGCTTGCACTGTTCTGTGCAGTGTTTTCCCCACTCTTCAGGGTCAGCGTAGGAACATTTTATCAGCTGATCCATCCCTTTCTCTAAAAGCAACCAGAGAATTTCTTCCTTCATCATCATGACGTTCTTAATTGACTTGAAATGACATTTTTTCTGTGGCACTGACAGGTAATATGAACATTTTGTGTAACGTGGTAATATAAGTGAGCTACACAATAGCATTTCTAAAACATACATTTCATCAGACACCGTCCCTCTTTGGCATACTAATGGATGTAAATACATGCTTAAAGAAAAAATAACAGATGTGCAGAACATAGATAAAATAACAAGTGCTGGCTGTAGTGAAATCAATCAGCAGGAAGCACTGTGATCTATGATGTTCACCTGCAAGAATACTATTATCAACTTGTGGATTTACAGCTAAAGAGGTTTGATGGATGCTAATGTTTTTCATCAGATTGATGTCCCAGACTGGGAGAGAAGGAACGGGGGAGGCAGTGAGAGGAGAGCTGTTGTTTGGCTTGACTGAACTGAGCAGCAAAATTGGATGATTTAGGGACGCTGAATTAAATAACCAAAGATTTCCACCAACCCCTTCCTCACACATAGTAAAATACAGTGCATGCACATGTATGACATATGCATGCGCATACACTCTGCGTACATGCCTGTGGACAGAAAGAAAAGACATTCAATCTCTCTCTCTCACACACATACACACACTCGTTTTCATATCTTAGTGAGGACATCTAATTGACATAATGCTTTCCCCAGCCGCTTACCCTACCCATCAGAACAGAATGCCTAACCCTGACCCTTTGCCTGAACCCTAAACCTGACATTAAAACAACATTTTGAGCCTCAAAAATGTCTTCAAACTCAATGAGACGGGCGTTTTGTCCCCATAAGGGACAGTTGGTCTCCACAAGTATCACAAAGACGTCTAAACACACACACACACACACACACACACACACACACACACACACACACACACACACTACAGGCTTGTGTTTACCTGGATTTTGTACGAGAAAGTAGAATTCTTTATCTCAAAGGCATTGGGCCAAGCAAGGTCACAACCAATCCTGACCCAACATTGTGTGTGTGTGTGTGTGTGTGTGTGAGAGAGAGAGTGTGCCTAAAGCATTACAAAAGTTCTTCCACTTTAAACTTAACACACGTATCTGCATCTTTCTTCATGGCTCTTTTTTAATGCAGCTTTAGTCAGACTGCAAACGGAGAAAATCTTTCTCATCACAACCATAAGAGCTCTCCAATCTGATGCAGATCTACTTTTTATTAGAGGCTTAGTAATGGTGCTGCATATCAATGAGCGGCTCGAACTCTGAGGAATTTGGTGACATCATGATACGTGAGCATAACTGGAAGTAATCTGAATTTTTTTTAGTTTAGTTTAGTTGTTCTTTCTTCTATGAATTAGTGGGCAGGCAAAGAATGACTGATGAAGAATGATTTTAGTCTTATGTCCTGGTTCACCATTTAATGCAGCTGGATTCAACTGCCAATATTGCTGTTTGCAGTCGGTTTTATAACCAGTATGACCTGAAAAATATATGGGAGATGGACTTTAATGATTCAGAATGTGAATGACAATGAGATATCATGTAGTAGAGGACGCTGATGCCAAAGTGGCCTTCTCCCATATAGTACACAACAGGATGTACTTCAGAAGAATTCGCATTACTGGACAGTAGGGCTGTTCGATTTTGCATAAAATGAGAATCACGATTTTTTGGCTTAGAATTGAGATCACGATTCTCTCACCATTTTCTTTTCCAGTATAAATATTTATCGCACTTATTAACTGCACATCAACTTCGTAACAGTTGAGACTGAAAATAAAAACAATAAATAAACATAAAAACAACAAATGTCTCACGTTTTGTTGTTGCTGCAAAATGTTGTCCTGCTTGAAATTCCGTCTCCACCGTTGCTCGACGCTGCCTGTACAGAGCAGGTAGTGCAACAATAGAAAAATAGTTGCGGGACGGCACTGTGTAGCGTTTGTCTAGGGTGTTGATCGTTTTCCTAAATCCCTCGTTTTGCAGTGTTGATGGAGCCATATCTGTGGTCAGGTGATAAGTGATAGCCTCCGTAATTTCTTTGAGGTCGACGGGTAAAGGGAAGCGCTGTATAAGGTTCCCGTTTGTTTGGGTGGTTGACCGGGACGGATTTTCTCCTGTCACTTTCTCGTCATCGCTGACGTGCTCGCCGTTGTTTTTTCCTGCTAATTTTAGCATCACACGGCACAGCTTCTGTATCACGTGGTATAAGGCTCCGCCCTCGTCATTTGTTGAGCAGGAAGAGTGAGCGCTTGTTTTCATGCAGAGTACGTCCCGGATCAAAATACGCTACAATCGTCGTCTTTTTTTATTTTATTTTTTTAATCGTTGTCATTTGGAAATGAGATCGCACATAAGTATGAATCGAGATCGCGGTTTTCTAACGATTAATCGTGCAGCCCTACTGGACATACTCAGTGTCTGAGCGTCTTTAGAAGAGGGAGCTGCTTGGAAACAATGTGTAGGAGGCCACACGGGCCTAACTTGATCATTGTTACTCTAACATCAATCCCGTGTGGCTGTGTAATAAAACATGAGTAATGTTAATGTCTATATTTCCAGCAATGTTGCTGGGTTTGCAGCCTGTTACAAAAGATTATTTTCATGGCTATGAATAATTTACTCCATAATAACTCCACAGCAGGTAAGGTTTTTCAACTTACCTGGATTTTTTAATGCTTATAGTTAGAGGCCACTTTAAAAGACAGGCTTGTTGAGAAATTGGAAGCTGTACCATATTGTCTTTATTTTTCAGATTTAAAGTGTAACAAATACAATAATAATAACTGCATTCATATTTAAAAATATAAATTAAAAAGTTTTTTTTGCAGGCCAATAAAAATGTGCAAGGGCTGTAAGACTGAGGCACTGACCTGGGGCTGTCTCTTAATCCACTTACAGTGGTGTCCTGTTTGATTGCATTTTTAAGAACTTGTCCTAGCTTGGCTCTTTTGGTATAGAACCTTTTCATTCTTTTTTGACTTCCAATGGGTTTTATCACATGGACAGACAAATTTAATTAAGAAAAGCATTGTGAAATATGACAGACACATATTTCTTATGAACAAGAATTTATTTTTGAACACTGAAACAGTGATGGGCAGAAAACCTGATCATTTTAAGTAACTTAAAAAACATGAATGAAAAGGATCAGCTGTTTAAAGTCCTTCTCTTACCATGTGTTGTAAAGCCATATGTGTGCCATGCCTCACTGAAGGTAAAAACACCTAAAAGATACACTTGTGCATTTACAGTTGAAGCTCCACCTGCAGCCCCATCTTTCACTTCACTTTCACTTGGTGAATTTTAGGAGCTGAGACATCCTTCATTTAAGCACCAACATAGAGTAGTGAGTCATAGACAGGAGGATGAAGATTGTGGTAATGTAGTGTAGTTTTTAATACTTTTTTCATGAAATAATCTGCTTTTAGTGACCAACAGTGAAAAAGCGGTTAAAAAGATCACCAGCTTTGTAGTCCTTCTGTGAAATGATCCCACAGCTTCAGAGTTGGATACAAAAAACAAGGTGCAATCAACAAAGTTCTCAGATTTGATATTTATCTGTAATCAATGAAAGTCTGTGATCCACATATGTGAGGGCACAGCAATATTTGTTCTGACAGCTGTGACTAGCATCATCACTTCTTTCTGCTGCAGGGAAGTCAGTCTGGGCTTCACCAAAGAAGGACAATCAATGTTAGGGAGCACTGAAGATGTGCTAAGAAACTCTATATTTCATTTTCCTCTGCTTTGTTGGCCATCTGTATATTTTAAACGTTTGTATTTTTTGATGTCTATAAAATGTAACTGAAAAACATTCAGTATATAACAGTGTACAATATTTGTCCCTAAACATGGATGTAAAAATGATGCTGAACCAACTGTTCTGAAATCTTTTCATGAGTGAAATGTACACATGTTGATCTCATTGACTGATGAGCTGATCAAAGTTAACGGTGTTTTTTTCTGTGTCATTCAGTATGCCCAGATAAGGAGCCAGGACTGCAACCATGGATGCCAGGACACAGTGAAGACCACCGTGTGACGATCAGTAATAACAGCACGGTCCTTCTCACAACTTCAGCTACTGTCCACTCTATTGAGATTCTCAGCGGAGGTAAACTGGACAAATCTATCATCTCTTTATCTTTCTCTAAACTGAAGTGATATTTCAGGAGACCGGTGAAGAAAAGCTTCAGCATAGGAAGAAAACTAGCAAGAGAAAGGAAGAAGAAAGAGACCATGATTCTTACATGCTTCAGAGATAACAAAAGGTGTCCCATAGTTGCAGTGGTTTGGGATTGTGGTTTGAATTTAGCTGAACCCAACACAGACCCACCAGAGAAAAGTAACATTTGGACTGTGTAATATGAGCAGTAGGTGTTTTGGTGAGGAGTAGGGGGGCATAGCTTATCTGTGTTTGAAATACTCCAGGAAAAGTCTTTCAGTCTAACTAAGGCTGCAGCTACACTGGGATTTACAGTCACTGAACTCGTAGCCCTTACCAGAACCCCC
Organism: Aulonocara stuartgranti; assembly: GCF_965226115.1. Lineage (NCBI taxonomy): Eukaryota > Metazoa > Chordata > Actinopteri > Cichliformes > Cichlidae > Aulonocara > Aulonocara stuartgranti. The sequence continues at coordinate 40,631,734 of NC_138939.1, read as the reverse complement.
CAAACCTGCAGCTTCAGTCTCAGAGGAGCTCAACAAATTTTGCCACTCTACCAGTTGGTCCAAGCACATTCTCAACCCCCTACTATACACCCTGTACATCGATGACTGCTCACCAGCCCACCTCAACTAACGTCATTGTCAAGTATGCTGATGACAACACCATGGTAGGGCTCATCTCTGATGGAGGTGAGACAGTGTACTGGGCAGAGATGGAAAACATGTCTGGCTGTTGCTCCGAAAATAGCCTGAAGCTGAATATCCTTCAAACAAAAGAACTTATAATGGACTTCAGGAGGCACGGACTGGTCCCCTCCCCTCTCATTATAAATGGGGAACTGGTGGAATCTGTCTCCACCTTCAGATTTCTGGACACCTGATCTCATCTCTGCTGATCTCGTTCACAACACCATTGCCCTGGTAAAGAACAGCAGGATCAACAGCAGCTGCACTTTCTCCATGTCCTGAGGAAGAGTAACTTGAACCAGAAGCTGCTGCTGGCCTTCTACTGCTCCTCAGTGGAAAGCATGCTCTCCTACTGCCTGGGTTTTTGATACGCAGGGGCATCAGCGTAACTTTGTGGGTAAATTCCCAGATGATTAAACATGCGACTATTTTGCTGGTAATACCTGAAATGAGTAAAGAAAATCAACAGCCTATTTATGCAAGATAATTCATAGTTTTATTGGGGGGTTATATTGGTTCGGGGGGTCATAACCCCCCTAACCCCCCTGGAACTTACGCCCCTGTGCAGGGGTCACAAATGAGAAGCCTTACAGGGGCTTGTCCTTCCATGATGCTTCCTCTTCTTGCTCCTTCTCTTGCTTGCGTTTCTGCTACCTGAGATATTCACTAAGAAAACTATTAATCTTCCTGATTTACTCATAGATCTTTGTTCTTTTATCTTCGCTAGCAGTTCTGACATCCACTAGTCCTTGGCCACCTTTCTTCTGTTTAGCGTACAGACTCAGGGTGCTGGCTTTGGGGTGAAACCCTCCATGCATAGTAAGGAGCTTCTTTGTCTTGATGTCAGTGGCTTGTTTCTCTTCTGTTGGCCAGCTGATTGTTGCAGCAGGTTATCTGATTACTGGCAGAGTGTAGTTGCTGATTGTCCCTGACTCTGCAGGTATTTGATGGTTGCAGTTTCTTAGCAGCTTCTTCATTTTTCCCAGTTCCCTGTGGGATTGCTTGATGGTCTGAATTTAATTAAAAAGTGAAAAGTATATAGAGTATATTGTGCAAAAGAAATCATTTTAATTAATGACAGAAATGTGGTAAACAAAGGGCTACGGTCGTTCTGAGAGAAGTAATACATGCAGGATGTATCACTGAATGCTTATTTACTACTGAGCTGAAATCATTGAACTACAGACAAAGTAAAAGAGATAGCTGTCAAGCTACATCCATGTATGTGTTTGTGTGGAAAGCCTGAATTCAGGGCCATAAATGGTAGGAAGACAGAAGGAGTTTGTGGGCACAGGGGCATGAAAGACCTGCCAGGAGGCTTCATCACTCACCCACCCTCCTCTCTTCCCCACAGGAAAGCTGGTGATTGCTGACACCAACCGGCCTATACTGCTTCGGACAAAACACATTCTGATTGGGAACAAGGGGGAGCTGCACATTGGAAGCCCAGACTGTCCTTATAAAGGCAACCTCACCATCTTGCTATTTGGAAGGTGAGGGTTTATAAAACGTAGCAGAATAAAAACACTATTTGTTAAAAATGAGTTATTAGGTATTTACCAGAGGTGTGGACTCGAGTCACATGACTTGGACTCGAGTCAGACTCGAGTCATTAATTTTATGACTTTAGACTTGACTTGAAAAAATGTTCTAAGACTTGTGACTTGACTTGGACTTTTACACCAATGACTTGGGACTTGAATTGGACTTGAACCGGTTGACTTGAAAAGACTTGATATTTTACCCCAAATATAAAATTTAACATGCATATTATATAGAGATTGAAAATGTGACGTCATTCACGGGTAGAACCGCAAAGGATTCTGGGAACTCGTGGCAAGCGGTACTAGCGCACGCAGGCTTTCAATTAAAATCAGTCACACAGCGATAAAAAGAAACACAAAAATGTCAAGAAGCTGTTGTATTATTAACTGCAATAGCCGGTCGCATGACAGCCACGGGAAGCCGACGGGTAAAGAGATCGGTTGTTATCGGATTACGTCGTTGAAGAGAAATTGTTCAAGCCATGTTTCCGAAGTAACAAAGATGCGACGGATGGCCTGGATTGCAGCCATTCAAAGATCAAATATAACGTCCCAGAACACTCCAGCTCACAGGTTAGTCTGCTCCAAGCATTTACACGAAGGTCAGTGTTTTTTAGTAGTTAATACGTCACTTTCATAACATAATTGGTGATATAGGTTACAAGCAAGTCTGGCGCTGAACAGAAATTGTCGCGCTATGCTCCTTTATTTATTGTGCATAAATAGTAAATTGTCCTGACACAATATTGCGTTTCGCTTCTGTTATTATGGTACATTGACAAAAACATATACTTTTATTCACAGGATAAAACAGGTTTTTTGTATCACTAATTGCCCAGTGCGATTACAGCATACAATATTATTGTCACTGCTACATTTCTGTGATGCTACCAGAAATTATTTCCACTACTAATTAATTACCGTTGAGCTCAAAGGTCCTATTAATAAACGGTTAATGAATGTGTATTTATGAAGACGATTTGTGAGACTGGTAAACTTATGATACGTACGATGGTCTTTCGTTCTACACGGTGCATTTCAAGGTCCTGCACCCATCCGTCGGTAAACTGTACCTGGGCTTGTTGCAGTGACCTGAAGTTACTAAACTTCATGAGTGTATGCACTCACTCCAAGAACCGTATGATTATAAATATGCATATAAATATGCTACGATGAGATAGCTGACTTCATCTAACTAGCAAATGTTGTCCAGGCTACGTTGGTGATACAGTTTTTTTTAATGTGTATGATATTTTTGTCATGCGATTTTAAAGCTGGTCCTACAACCGCATCCAAGAATAACATGCAGCTTATCTCACAACTGTCGGTGAAAATTATTATTGGAGCTAGGTTTAATTGAGCTGCATTTTAAAGAGGTGCAATTTCACAATTTGTGTATATTTTCTAAGTTCACTATTTTGTCATGTGTTGAGAAAAACACAGATTTAAAAACTACATGGTCTAATATTTACATTTAGCATATAACTGCAACATGCTTTTTTTCGTTGTTTTTTTTTTTTAAAGACTTGAAAGGACTTGAAATTCAAAGTTTCAGACTTGTGACTTGACTCGGACTTTTACACCAGTGACTTGAGACTCGACTCTGACTTGCCTGACATTACTTGAGACTTGACTTGAGACTTGAGGATAAAGACTTGAGACTTACTTGAGACTTGCAAAACAATGACTTGGTCCCACCTCTGGTATTTACTGTTAAGAAAAAAAGTAAGTGTAAGATTTTTACCACGTTTACTAATTGGTGGATACACCGTGTTTAAAAAGCAGTGATTATACTTGTTTGGAAGAAGGTAGCAGTGTGAATCACAAGACTAAAAGTAAACTGAGTGGTAAAGAAAGGATTGTGGTTTGGTTAAAATGGAGCGACTTGGTCCTGAGACCCATCCGAGAATTCTTGTGACGCACACATCAGGGGACTGACTGAGGCTCGTGTGACGCCACGTGACTGTGACGGGAAGGTAGAATGAGGCAGCAGAAGAATAAGACCAGTAATGAAACTTTTAACAGAGAACGACCTCAACATACGGTAGTAATAAACAAATATGTTCGATATCCCAATGTGTTGTCTTTTGTTATCAGTGATGATAGCGTATTAAATAGTGAATTTGTTGTTGCACACAAACTAATGACAAACATTATCATATTAGACTACTTGTGATTAGTAAGAAAAATATTTATTATCATTTTGCTGTTAGTAAAAGATCTATTTACTCATTTACTTAATACCTGTTATAGTTATTAAAAAGTATTAATTGATGCCATCTTTGTTGTCTTCATCAGGTTTCATGAATTTGACTGCATAGTTTTCACCTAATCAGACACAAACTCTAACGGAATTTTTTCTAAAAATTAATTTAGATTAATAAAACAGACTAATTTTTAGGTAAAGTAATCACGAGTCACAGCCTGTTGTACAGGACTTGTGCTCTCTTGTTATTTGATTCTTCTGTCTCTCCTTAAGACCAACTATCTAACAAAACTGACACACATAAAAGATTTTTGGGTTTTTTAATTCTTGGAAGAGAAAGAAAACAAACTCTTAATAATTATTCTGCAATAATTTGTTTGTATAAACCGACATCAAGGCTAACTAAAGTGCACTCTGTGTCTCAAAGCCACTTGAAAACTGGCATACTGTCCAAACATTTATCATTCTCCATTCTTGTCCATAGACTGGATGACAGCGATGAGGAGCACAGCTACTTTGGGAGGAAGTACATTGGCGTGGGGAGTGGGGGGACACTGGAGATTCACGGAGAAAGGAAGCTGTCCTGGACATTCCTCAACAAGACCCTCCATCCCAGAGAGAGCAGTCAAAACAACTATCTGTTCCAAAGAAGCTGGGGGAATCGAGGCATCATAATCCACGTAATCGACCCCAAGACAGGGGAGGTGCTGCATGATGACAGGTGAAGTTCCTCTTGAACATAAGGGCTGCATCAGAGCTGCAGTAAAATCTGGAGACTTAATTAGAGAAGTAATGATCTGGTAACTGTCAGATCATAAGCTTCTAATGAAGGGTTGTAATGAAGTAGACAAATGTGCTCTTAATAAATCTAACGGTGTTTTACAGACGGATATTACATTTAGAAATCAATGACATGCTTAATATCCTTTCATTAATAATAAAATCTATTCAGCCATCAGGTCAATAGGTCCAGTAAAGTGACATAAATATATTATTGAGCAATATTAGTGTCAGCCCTCTTTCGAAGAGAGATTGTTACCAGTGAATGTCGGTTGTTACTAAAGGGTCATTTATCATGACTCTTTAGTAACATTTATTTCAAAAGTGTCATTTACAACGGACATTTTATGCTAAAACATAACATCAAAAAATTCTCATTTCATGAGTGAAGTCTTACCAACTGCCATTCCTGTCACAGAAATGCACTTTGGCAGTCAGAAAGGCTGAAACAGAGTTTCTTTTTCTATACAGTGACAATGATTTTCATGTTTGGTGGTGACATTGATGAATAAAGACCACAGTTACTGTCCTTGAATTCAATTTGATTCAGTTTTATTTATATAGGTCCAAATCACAACCACAGTCAACCTACAGAGAACAATGAAACAAGTCAAGCACTTGGTGACAGTGGGAAAGAAAAACTGCCTTTTAACAGGATATAACCTCCAGCAGAGTAAGGCTCATGGAGGGGATGTGTGAGTGGTCGAGGGTGAAGTGGGGAAGGCAGGAAAAAGACATGTTGTGAAAGAAAGCCAGAGATGAATCAGAATCAGAATCAGAATCAGAATACTTTATTGATCCCTGGGGGAAATTATTTTTTGTTACAGTGCTCCATTTTAAACCAACATTAAGACAAGACAGACAATACACTAACTAAGAATAGTACAATATATACATATATATACATACATAAGTCACTCATAAATAAATAGTTGGAAAAGAAACATGTGTAGCTGTAGCAGCAAACAGTGTGTTAAGTGGATGCGTTGTACAGGGAGCCACAGGCAGGAAAGATTTCCTGTGTCGTTCAGTGGTGCTTTTCGGTAATCTCAGTCTCTCACTGAACGAGCTCCTGTGACTGACCAGCATGTCATGGAGTGGGTGGGAGGTGTTATCCAACATTGTCTTTATCTTGGACAGCATCCGCCTCTCCGACACCACCTTGAGGGAGTCCAGCTCCATCCCCACAACATTGCTGGCCTTACGGATCAGTTTATTAAGTCTGTTGGCATCTGCGACCCTCAGCCTGCTCCCCCAGCATGCAACAGCATAGAGGATCGCACTGGCCACAACAGACTCAGAAAATCCTCAGCATTTTCTGGCAGATGTTGAAGGACCTCAGTCGCCTCAAAAAATAGAGACGACTCTGGCCCTTCCTGTAAAGTGCTGTGGTGTTTTTAGCCCAGTCCAGTTTATTGTCAATGTGTACTCCAAGGTATTTATAGTCCTCCACAATGTCAACACTGACCCCCTGGATTGAAACAGGGGTCAAGTGTTTCCTGGTCTTCCTGAAGTCCACGATCAGTTCCTTGGTCTTTGCCACGTTGAGCTGCAGATGATTCTGCTCACACCACGTGACAAAGGAGTCGACCACAGCCCGGTACTCTGTCTCATCATCCCTGCTGATGCATCCAACCACCGCAGAGTCATCAGAAAACTTCTGAAGATGGAGGTCTCTGTGCAGTGGCTGAAGTCTGTGGTGTAGAGGGTGAAGAGGAAGGGGGAGAGGACAGTCCCCTGTGGTGCCCCTGTGTTGCTGATCACCTTGTCAGACACACACTGTGGGAGACGTACATATTGTGGTCTTCCTGTCAGGTAATCAACAATCCAGGACACCAGAGAAGCATCCACCTGCATCGCTGCTAACTTATCACCCAGGAGGGTCGGCCTGATGGTGTTGAAAGCACTGGAAAAGTCAAAAAACATGACCCTCACAGTGCTCGCCGGCTGGTCCAGATGGGTGTAGACAGAATAAAGAAGAAACCGGGTCCAGGGTTTAAGGTCACTAATCCATCCCTAACCATGGGCTTCATCAAAAACTCTTAAAAGTAGAGAGGATGTCTGTCTTCTGAAACTGGGAGCTGGTTCCACAAACGAGGTGCCAGAAAGCTAAAGTCTCCTAAAGCTAAAACCTGCAGGACGGCGATTTTACTGCAAAATGAGAGAGGCGCTCGGCAGACTTACCTGTACATAGGGGTAGAAATGGTTGCAGCAGCTACTTAAAATCAGTTGTCAAAAGTGAAATGCAGTCGTAACTCTCCTAATTTTATTCTAGTTACAAGGAGAATGCCAATTCAATTTTTACTCAAGCGTGACTGAAACATTATTGGTTAGGTTTTTAAACTTTGTTTTAAACCATTTAATTACAAGTAAAAATGCGTCAGAGATTCATTCAAGCTGTGAACCGCTCTGAAGCAAAAAATGCAAAGTGGCAAGTGTGCAAAATAGCTCGTGTTCTCCATGTCATCTCATGATGGCAGACTGTTTGCAAAATAGCACAGCTTTCAAAAGTCCCCTGAACAGAAGGCGTAAGAATTTGGTGCTTTTCCTCTTTTATCTGTCTCTCTTTTAATCTCTGCATCATTCTCACAGGTTTGACACGTACCGCAGCAAAAACGAGAGTTATCGCCTTGCAAAATATGTCGATGGCATCAAGCCTGGGCTCATACTGGCGATGATGGTCAATGACGAGGGCTCCAACAACTTGGAGGACTCCGCTAAGAAGAGTATATCCAGGCTTGGCAGCAAACACATCGGGAGTCTCGGCTTTCGGTAGGCTATTGAAACACAATTTTAAAATGAAGTCCATCAACCTCTGTAACCGAACCTGTCATTTTGCCAGGTGTGTCACAGGAAGTTGATTCATTTAAATACACTCCCCCAATTCTACCAAAGCATATTCTAAATGATACTAATTCTCTTGTCCCTGACGAGTGTGTGTAAACTTCTGAGCTCAAACCATGTCAGGAAAGAAAATGTGTTTTTGAGCTCTCAGCACAGTATTGTCCAGAGCATTCATTTCATGGACTGCTTTGATTTAATGAGAAAATGTTAGAACCTCAGGTGAAGCACCTTGAATAGTTGTCCTTTTCTCTAATCAATGCCTGAAGCTTTTGGGGATCTCTTGGTGATTAATGATTTTCTACAAACTATGTCAAGGGTAATATTTGTTAGGCAAACTAACACTGGCCACTTTTCTTTTGCTTGCACAGTGATAAAATAGCAATCTAAAATATAACTTTAAAAAGGTGAGAAGTATTGGAAACAAAGAAAGGACATTTGTTTTCTAAGAGACAACTGCAGTCTGCTGCAGCAACTCCTGATTGGAAGACTTGTACTTTTATATCTGGTTATAAAGTCTTCTTGATCATTTAGAGAATAATGTGCCATGGGAGAGCAGACAGTGTTCGTCTTTGTTTCCTACTGAGTTTCCTACCGGTCAAAAGTTTTAGAACACCCCATTTTTTCCAGTTTTTTATTGAAAATTATGCAGTTTAATGTCTCATTGCACTCTTAAATGAAAGCACAGTACAAATAAGCAATTGGAGTTAAAAAAGAAATCATCGAATGTATGCTAAACTTTTGACTCATCAATGTAGACACCTTTGGCAGCTATAACAGCTGAACACACCTGTGGCGTTCTTTCTAAAATAGAAATCAAATATTCTTCAGAACGTTCTTCCCATGTCTGTTGCAGAACTTCCCATAAATGTGGACCTTGTAGCTGCTTTGCTTTCACTCTTCTAGCAAAACAGCCCCGGATGATGGTCTGTCTCTCTTCCATTGTTAATTGCCTTTTTCTCACCATTGTTTTAGCAACACGCTACTTTCTGCAGTACAATACTGTTCAACAGATGCTCACGAGGGTATGATACCACGGTGTGCTCCAAGCCAACACTGCTTTTATGCAGACAGAGGGGCTGTAAGTAATCCAGAAAAGTTGGAACACCTGTAGGAATTAGTAGTACAACAGCTTTCAGAGCTTCATCAACCTCCATTGCTGCAGAGCAGCTTTAAATAGTTAACCCAGGTTTTGCTCCCTGAAAAAGGCCTTTTTTTATAATTCTCAAATGTACATTATATTCAGTTTGGGTTAACCTTAACTTCTTTTTTTCAAAGCTCTGGCAGTTCACCAGTTACCTTTGTACCATTTCAAGCTATTCATTGGACTTGAATGACATGAATTGCAATTAAAAAAACTGGAAGAATTGGGGTGTTCTTAAAGCTTCTACTGGTAGTGTATTTTTCCAGATTTACATTAAACTAAACGGCTTTCACATTCACTGTTTCAGGCAGACCATTTTTAGCTGTGTTTCAAGTCTACCTGCTGACAATAGCCAAATATTACGATTTAGATTTGTTCATTATGGTTTATAAGGTTTAATATAAGGTTTAAGTAGCACACAGACAAGTTCAGTTCAGTTTACCACCATTTGAGAAAACGTGCTTTGATTCAAATGTTATGCACTTATCTAAGATCGGTGGCTGTGCCTCAGGTGGTGGAAGGTGAAAGGTTGTTGATTTTAAAAAACTGTACAGTCTGCAATAAACAAAAAACAACACATTTAGAATAAAAGTACCACGAGCGCCTTGTAAGGACCATGCACTATGAGATACTGTAGGAATTTATACACTCATAAAAAATGGAGAAAGTAAAAATGAAGTTGGTTAAAAACAGTAAAAGTAAGACTTGCAGTGTTCAAGAGAGAAGTGCAAATGGCAGTAATAAATAATATGTAGACTATAAACATCAGACATGTTTGGGATCTTCTGCCTGAAAGGTGTGTTCACCTGTGAAAGAATGAAGAGTTGTTATATAGCTTTAACGAGAACGGTAAGAGTGAAGCGGTCTTTATGGTTGGATTAGTCTGAGGAGAAGGACCTGTGCTTATTCAGTAGTGTGGAGTGGAGTGGGTGTGTTGTCCGTGATAGAAAAGGCGTTTGTTCAGTGACCCCTGACCCTCACTGACAAATGCCTGTAAATTCTGACCACTGATGCTTCCAGCCTTGTGGATTAGTTTTTTGATCCTGCGGCATCTCTGGCACTGAAGCTGCCCCCCAGCAGACAACAGCAGAGTAAACAGCACTTACTTGGTAGAAGATCTCCAACATGATGCTGGACACATTAAAGGATCTGAGTGTCCTCAGAAAGGCGTGTCTGCTCATCTCCTTCCTGTACACAGCATCACTGTTGTCATTCAGGTAAAGTGGGCTTGACATACCTACTACAAAGACTAAATGTGCATACGTGTGCTGATTAAAAGACACACATTTACATATTATGGAAGCTGTGGAAGCTAAGAGCACTGTGTGAAGTTATGCTGCACTCACTGTGTCAGTGTGTATCATGCATGGGAAATGGAAACTGAATCATGAATCACGACCAAACGACTGCTGAGGTCTCCGATTTTCTAACATTAGTGTTCATACTTGTAAACTGAGACCTTTTTCAAACAACACTACTGTGCTCTTCTGTTTTTGAGAAAAAGAAAAGAAAGGTGACTTTGCATGGTAAAATACAGGCCTGTGCGATTGTGCTTTGCACCGTGTTTGTTAGTTGTAATGTCAGCTGCCTTGTTGTGGGCTGAGAGGAGATGTTGGTTAATGTTGGCAGTGCAGGCCCTGTGGTTAGCCCCTGAGCCGCGCAGCATTATGAAAATGAATGCTGCAGATGAGAGCCGGGAAACACTGAGAGGGTTTTATAAATGACTTGAGGACAGAGACACAAGTTAACATTCCTTTGCCAATTTGCACTTTCTTCCACAGTTGTAGATGCTGTGGAGGACGATCGGAGCAGTGTTGAGGCGACAGAGGGATTCCTGCCTAACGACTCTTGTCGCCAGCTCTCCTTACACTATTGCCAAACAGGCAGACACTGGTGTCATCAGGAGAGAGAGGCTGTGTAATTTGTGGTGCACCCAGAGACATTTTAATAAGCTGGAATTTATGAGACTCTGCAATACATTTTCAGTTATGTCATTTGCATATCTTTACTGCAGCTGTCACAGCAGTACTTGTGGCAGCATGCAGAAATACAGCAACACAATGCTTATTTGCTCCATAAAAATCAATTTAAGTAAATCAGCATGTACAGATGAGCTTTAAGGTGTAGATACCAACCCAATTGTTTTCTTAAAAATGTCCACTTTTAATTTATCCAAAGTAATTTGATATTTTTAAAATAGACTCATTTTATATGTATAAAAACTGCACCAAACAAATGGTTCAACCATACTAACAAATGTCTGTGAAGGTTCTCAGTCAAAGCTCTTTAGACATACTAACAAAGGAACAATAATTACCCAAATGCCCTGCAGAGTTTGTAAGTTTGCTCACTTCCACAGAATGAAACAGGAATTTTCTATTGTAGTTTCATTGAGACAGAATATCAGCAAGAAATCCAGAAAAATACAAAAGTTATGAATTGATTTGCATGTCAGTGGGAAAAATAAATATTTGATCCCCTACAACCCAGCCAAACCTTAGGCTCTCACAGGTTGGCTGCCTATCACAGATTACAGTTAATCAATTACAGATACTCCTGATCTCAACTGTACCACCATCCACAAAATCAGTTTCTTCTATTTCAACCTCTACATCACTATGGGCAAGACCAAAGAGCTGTCAAAGGATGTCAGGGGTGAGACTGTAGATCTGCACAAAGCTGGAATGTGCTAAAAGACCAGCAGCAAAAAGCTTGGTGAGAAGTGCAACGAGCAACTGCTAGTTTGATTATTTGGAAAGTGAAGAAATACAAAAATAAACATCAATTGGCCTCAGCTTGTATGGGGTGAGGTAGGAAGTCATTGTGTTTTTGTTTGTTGGGATTGCCCACAGCAGTTCATCACCATATGATAACTGTTTTTATTATATAAATCATTCTGTTCAAGTCAAGTAGAAGGATCCTGGGAGAAAAAGTACATGATTTCAAATGGTTAAATAAATAAACAGTGTTTACCCAGAATGAGTGACAATGCTATCTTTGCTGCATTAGAGTCCAAACATCTCACTCTCCATGCTAAGACACCCCAGTTTTTGTGGGCTGTTCTTGGTCTGCAGTGGTCAGTATCTATCAAAATTGGTCCTTAATGGAGCAGTGGTGAACCAGCAACAGCGTCATAGATGGAGTGAGGCCAAGAGTGAGGGTCAGTGTAGTCATATCCAACAGATGAGCTATTACAGCTCAAATTGCTGAAAAAGTTCATGCTGGTTCTTGGTGAAAGGTGTCAGAATGCACAGTTTGTTTGATATGGCATTACATAGCTGCAGACGAGACAGAGTGCCCATGCTCACCTCTGTCCACCACTGAAAACACCAACAATTTGCAAGCGAGCATCAGAAGTGGACCGGGTGCATGAGTATCACTTACCTAGGGAACACCCAGCGTCAGGATGCACTATGGATAGAAGGCAAACCAGCGAAGGCAGTGTGGTGCTTTGGACAATCTCCTACTGGGAAACTTTGGGTCCTGCCCCACCTCCCAACTTATAGGACCTCAAGAGTATAAACCATCTAAAAAAGTGTCACCTTCTTATTCATCAATGATTGAAGAAAATAAAGACAACCCTAGATTTCTCTTCAGCATTGTAGCCCCACAAACTGTCGGAGCTCTGTTTACCCAACCATTCTTTTAACGCTCACTAGTAATGACTTCATGATTTTCTTCCCAAATACAATTTTAACTGTTAGAGAAAAAATTGCTCATAACTATCTAACAGATGGAACATTACGTACAGCTGCTTTCAATATTATTGATATTTATTTAGTCTTTTTTCCAATTGATCTTTCTGAGTCAACTTCAATAATTACTTCCTCCAAACCATCAACGTGTCTTTTAGACCCCATTCCTACAAAACTGCTCAAAGAAGTCCTGCCATTAATTAATTCTTTGATCTTAAATATGATCAACTATCTCTAATAATCAGCTATGTACCACAGGCCTTCAAGCTGGCTGTAGTTAAACCTTTACTCAAAAAGCATCTCTAGACCCAGCAGTCTTAGCTAATTATAGGCCAATCTCCAACCTTCCTTTATATCAAACATCCTTGAAAGAGTAGTTGTCAAACAGCTAACAGATCATCTGCAGAGGCTTATTGAAGAGTTTCAGTCAGGTTTCAGAGCTCATCACAGCACAGAAACAGCTTTAGTGAAGGTTACAAATGATCTTCTTATGGCCTCTGACAGTGGACTCATCTCTGTGCTTGTCCTGCTAGACCTCAGTGCAGCGTTCGATACTGTCGACCATAATATCCTATTAGAGCGATTAGAACATGCTGTAGGTATTACAGGTACTGCACTGCAGTGGTTTGTATCATATCTATCTAATAGACTCCAGTTTGTGCATGTAAATGGAGAGTCCTCTTCACACACTGAGGTTAATTATGGAGTTCCACAGGGTTCAGTGCTAGGACCAATTCTGTTTACATTATACATGCTTCCCTTAGGCAGCATCATTAGAAGACATAGCATACATTTACACTGCTATGCAGATGATACCCACTTTCATCGATCCATGAAGTCATTAAAACACTAATTAGTTAAACTGCAGGAATGTCTTAAAGACATAAAGCCCTGGATAACCTCTAATTTTCTGCTTCTAAATTCAGATAAAACTGGTTATTGTAGGTTATTATACTCGACTATGAAAATCTTAAAAACATGGTATCTAACCAGATACTTACTCTGGATAGAAAAACCTTGGCCTGCAATGACACCATGAGGGATCTTGGAGTCAGTTTTGACCGGGACATGTCCTTCAATGTGCATATTGAACAAATTCTAAAATCTCTAAAATCCTGTCTCAACATCATATCTTGTGGATTTATTCCAGGCTGGACGACTGTGATTCATTATTATCAGGATGTCCAAAAAACTCCCTGAAAAGCCTTCAGCTGATCCAAAATGCTGCAGCAAGAGTCCTGACAGGGACTAGAAAGAGAGAGCAGATTGCTCCTGTTTTGGCTTCCCTTCATTGGCTTCCTGTTAAATCCAGAAACAAATTCAAAATCCTGCTCCTCACATACAAGGTCTTAAATAATAAGGCCCCATCTTATCTTAATGACCTTGTAGTACCATATCACCCTATTAGAGCACTTCGCTCTCGTACTGCAGGCTTACTTGTTGTTTCTAGAGTATTTTAAAATAGGAGGCAGAGCCTCCAGCTTTCAGGCCCCCTTCTGTTAAACCAGCTCTTAACCTTTTTTCACTCACCAACTGTTTATACACCACTCTACATTTAATTATGAGTTATAATTATTTTCTAGCTCTCTTCTACAGCCTGTCTTTTGTCTTGTTTCCATCCCCTCACCCCCAACCAATCACAGCAGATGGCCCCGCCCCTCCCTGAGCCTGGTTCTGCTGGAAGTTTCTTCCTGTTAAAAAGGAGTTTTTCTTTCTCACTGTCACCAAAGTGCTTGCTCATAGGGGGTCATCTGACTGTTGGGGTTTTCTCTGTATGTATTATTGTGGGGTCTTTACCTTACAGTATAAAACTCCTCAAGGCGACTGTTGTTGTGATTTGGTGCTATATAAATACAATTGTATTTAATTCTTCTCAGAAAGAGGTCACTGTGCTTAAGGGAAGCAGACTGGACCATGATTGGGTTCTTTATTAATGTCCTGTAGTTACAAGAGAGGGATCAACATGTTTTAGTTTCAGAAGTCATTCCCTTGCTGTCACTACTTCTGAGAGAACCTCATCCTGTGAATGCAAACGCAGTTGCATTCACAGTTGAGTTGAGCTGTCAGCACAATGACAGCATTATTTTATTGGTCTTGTTGAATCTTGAAACAAGATTTGAAAACTTTGGGTTCTGCAACATGGCACACGCTGAACCTGTGAAAAGAACAATCATTATTGGCAGTTCTTAGTCCAGACAGTTTTGCTTCTGGCTCAGCTTCATTTCTTATTCATTTCATCTCTCGCTTCTGTTCTTTCTGTGCCTTCTGTACATTTTTTCATTCCACTCTCTGCCCTCGTTCTACTGCTTTCATCTGTCTGATTTGCTACCATTTTCTGGCTTCTTTCTTCATATGCTTTTTTTTTTGTTATCTACAGGCATCCCTGGACCTTTATAGTGACAAAAGGTGATGTGTCTTCTGTTGTGGAGGACACTGCTGTCTATCAAGGTAGGAATTTTTTTTTTTTTTTAAAAACCTAACCCTGCCACTAGCATGATTTTAATGGGATATGACATGATCAAAGCATTTTTCATCCAGGAAACCCAGCAAGTTTTATGTTACGGCACTAACAGCATTTGTTGTAACAGGGACTAAGGCGTCTTCAGAGGCCCGGAGCGCTCAAGTTTTTCAGTCAAGTTTTGGGGAGCATTTCACCGTCACCGCCAGCAGCCAGTGGGTCCAAGGTAACTCTGCGGACACATAGCCACACCAGTGTTTCTTTCTGAAAAGAATGGGAGAGCAGATACACAGACAAAAGTATGCAGCGCCTCAGTGTCTCTCAAGATGTTAAACACCACTTAGTTTTTATCAGGGACACACTGCCATCCAAAATAAATGCAGCAGAAGTCATTTGGATTTAACCACAATGGTACCCAAAGAATAGGGGCAGCCAAAGCAACAGGTTTTACTGGTGCACTAATATGAACAGAGCCTTTTCCCTTATAGAGCCTGTTTCCAGTGCTCTTTACCTTGCTAGTTATACCATATACATATATATCTCCCAAAACTTGCACTAGTGACCACAAACCTTTGTTACAGTCACCCACAAGGGTAGCCCAAACAGTTCCCATTATTACCAACTAAGTAATGAACAATGGTTTGTTTTTTTGTTTTTTTACATACAGTGGCTTGCAAAAGTATTCGGCCCCCTTGAACTTTCCCACATTTTGTCACATTACAGCCACAAACATGAATCAATGTTATTGTAATTGCACGTGAAGGACCAACACAAAGTGGTGCACACGTGAGAAGTGGAACAAAATCACACATGATTCCAAACATTTTTTACAAATAAATAACTGCAAAGTGGGGTGTGTGTAATTATTCAGCCCCGAGTCAATACTTTGTAGAACCAGCTTTTGCTGCAGTTCCAGCTGCCAGTCTTTTAGGGTCTGTCTCTACCAGCTGTGCACATCTACAGACTGAAATCTTTGCCCATTCTTCTTTGAAACAGCTCCAGCTCAGTCAGATTAGATGGACAGCGTTTGTGAACAGCAGTTTTCAGATCTTGCCACAGATTCTCGATTGGATTTAGATCTGGACTTTGACTGGGCCATTCTAACACATGGATATGTTTTGTTTTAAACCGTCCCATCGTTGCCCTGGCTTCATGTTTAGGGTCGCCCCAGTCTCAAGTCTTTTGCAGACTCCAAGAGGTTTTCTTCCAAGACTGCCCTGTATTTGGCTCCATCCATCTTCCCATCAACTCTGACCAGCTTCCCTGTCCCTGCTGAAGAGAAGCACCCCCCCAGAGCATGATGCTGCCACCACCATATCTGACAGTGGGGATGGTGTGTTCAGAGTGATGTGCAGTGTTAGTTTTCCACACATAGCGTTTTGCATTTTGGTCTCATCTGACCAGAGCACCTTCTTCCACATGTTTGCTGTGTCCCCACATGGCTTGTGGCAAACTGCAAACTGGACTTCTTATGGTTTTCTGTTAACAATGGCTTTCTTCTTGCCACTCTTCCATAAAGGCCAACGTTGTGCAGTCGTGCACTGCACAACGTTGGCCTAATAGTTGTCCTATGGACAGATTCCCCCACCTGAGCTGTAGATCTCTGCAGCTCGTCCAGAGTCACCATGGGCCTCTTGGCTGCATTTCTGATCAGCGCTCTCCTTGTTCGGCCTGTGAGTTTAGGTGGACGGCCTTGTCTTGGTAGGTTTACAGTTGTGCCATACTCCTTCCATTTCTGAATGATGGCTTGAACAGTGCTCCGTGCGATGTTTGAGGCTTGGGAAATCTTTTTGTAGCCTAAGCCTGCTTTAAATTTCTCAGTAACTTTATCCCTGACTTGTCTGCTGTGTTCAAGGTTCAAGGTTCTTTATTTGTCACATGCATAGTTATACAAGTATAACACACAGTGAAATGTAGCCTGACACGCTCCTCGACATGTGCAAAAAACATGTGCAAAAACTTCATGGTGTTGTTGCTCCCAATATTCTCTTAGACAACCTCTGAGGCCGTCGCAGAGCAGCTGTATTTGTACTGACATTAGATCACACACAGGTGCACTCTATTTAGTCATTAGCACCCATCAGGCAACGTCTATGTGCAACTGACTGCACTCAGACTAAAGGGGGCTGAATAATTACGAACACCCCACTTTGCAGTTATTTATTTGTAACAAATGTTTGGAGTCATGTCTGATTTTCGTTCCACTTCTCACGTGTGCACCACTTTGTGTTGGTCTTTCACCTGGAATTCCAATAACATTGATTCATGTTTGTGGCTGTAATGTGACAAAATGTGGGAAAGTTCAAGGGGGCCGAACACTTTTGCAAGTCACTGTATGTAAAAAAACAAAAAAACAAACCATTGTTCATTACTACTTACTAATTGTACGATCGCTAGCTTAGCCTGGTTATGTGTAATTTGAACGTTTAAACGAATTACACATTATAGATTTTGGGAACATAACATAAGCCACATGGACACTGAAGACATCAGAAACTGCTGTAAAATGGAAGAATTCCCACATGTGACCGAAATGGAAGCATTCACAGAACAGAGCAAGATGTAGAAGTAGCTGAGGTCATGAAGCCAGCAACACGTTACATTTGTTAGCAGTTAAGAGAAGGAAAAACATCACTTTACTACACTCCTGTGATCACCACACTGTCCTCCTGGAAAGTTCTAGTTATCAGCTGTTACATGCTGTGGGGCTGTGCTACATCTTAGCAGTTATCTTGGCTGTAGCCACATGGCTACTCTAGAATGAAAGAAAGTCTCTATGCTCCATGTTTTTTAAAACATAGAAACATTTTCCATCAAACTGTTATATTGTTACAGGCTGCCGGGGTGCAACATAGCTAACACAAGCAAAATCTTCATGCTTTTGTTTCAGGCAGACTGGCTCATGTTATTGACACTGGGTACTATTGTTGCACTGCAGACACACAGAGGTAGTTGTGGCAGCTTCTGACCAGTAAATGTCCTGCACAAGTGTTGCAATGACACATTGTGCTATAATAAAAAACTACTTCATATCTGAAGGACTTCTGTGTTTAAGATTCACACTACAGCTTAGTGCAACAACAAGGCAGAACATGTAACAATATTATTACAGGGAAATATTAAATTCCAAGTAGAACCTGGTGTTCTTTGTAGGTATCTATGCAGTGTGGTGAGATACAATAAACACACCCAGACAAATCCTGGCATCCCCACGATACTCTGAGCATTGCTTGATTGCTGTCCATCTTCCAGGCCAGGCTGTGTTAGCTACTATCAGCTTACAGTCTGGTTGCTTTGCTAATTAGCTGCTCACCTCACCAACAGGCAGTAACATTTTCTGCTGTCAAAAGTATTTTGTAGGGACAAATATACAAATAAACAGCCCATCCCCCCCTGCTTGGAGTATAGACTCAGTATCTCGACTCCAACCTCTGTCGCTGCAACATTGGTGTTACAGAGGAATATAGTCAGTAAACTGTGTTCAATCAAACAAAGTGCAGCAACATATTGCTGACATAGACTATATTTGCTGTGTCAATAAGCTATGTTAATGCCTCGTCAGTGCTACATCTTTTCAGTGGGAAAACAATGTTTGTGCTACATAATGTCTCTCCAGTCAGATCGTGCAGACAGAGAAAAGGCGTTGGTGAAACAGAGGTGTGCGACATCATCCCGAGGTCTTGCTCAGGAAAAAGCTACATTAAATCTGTGTGGGTAGTACTAAGAAACAGAGAAACAATCGCTTCCCAATATGCAAACACCTACCACTACCCACACAGAGGATATACATCGGCAATATATTGGTGTGCTAAATAGGTAGCGTTAGTAGGTAGTTGAGTGGTAGTCAGCAGAGCTTCAGGGCCGTCCATAGTCCTTCATTTAGCTCTTTCAGCCGTTTATTAAAGTCTTCATCAGGAGTGGCAGAGGAGTTTCTTATAAAAAAAATAAGGGCCAGAGCTCTGCTTCCTCACAAAGATGCACCTCAGAAAGAAGACTTACACCAGATCAGGTTCCCTTCAGTTCACACAAGACCATCAGGGTGTCTGATCTGGAATCAAAGGTCTTTCCTCTGACACAAACTTGCCCAAAGCACTTAATTATTTCAAGAGTCTGTTCAGTTTGGAAATCTCGTTCTTTATGATCACCTTGTTTAATTTTCCCAAGATTTTACGCCTGATGCCCTTCCTGACGCAACCCTCCTCATTTATCTGAGCTGACTCGTGGTTCTCATGGGTGGGTTAAAAAGAGACATGCAGATGGACAGATGGCAGCAATTTTTTCAAAAAGGATAGAAATGGCTTTGTTGAAAACATACTTTAAGAAGAGGGAGGAACATAGGATGACCTATAAGAGTGGATAACGGTGCATACAGGTGGACAGAAGGTGCAATCTCAAAGAGACAGGAGACTGCAAGCTGCTGTCAGGCAACAATGTAGTTAGTCAGCATCAGATAGTAGTCTGTAGGATAACTCTGGACATGAAGAAGAGAAAGTAAGTGAAGGCTGAGGCAAAGATTAAATGGTGAAAGGTTGTAATAGAGTTCAGCGAGGACACTAGTCAGCACGCTGCACAGCAGCACCTGCAGAATATGGTCATTCTTCAGCTGTTGCCAGAGAAATCCTGGGGATCCCCACAACGCTTTGTGTTGACTTAAAACAGAAAATATTTTTAGCATTCACACACCACTGAATGCACCAGAGAGCAACATGCGGTTAGTATTGTGCCCGAGGATATTTGGTACGCAGAACAGAGCAGCCAGGAATCGAACCACCAACCTCCTGGTTAGTAGGTGACCTGTTCTAACACCCGAGCTACACCATTTATTTTCTTAATCATATGAGCTGATCTGATATCAGTCTGGGTGGAGTCCTTTTTTCTCCCCGTCTTTCCTCATATTGTGTATTTCCATTGTTCTACCTCTCCGACCCGTCTTCCCTATGTGATGTTTGTGTAATGTATGTATGTTCGGAAGGGTAAGATGGCGCTGGTTGCCAGCAGCCTTAACCCAATTTCCTTCAGGATCAGTAAAGTATTATCAATCAATCAGTATGTCGTTATGTCAGCTCAGCTCTCCAGTATTTCATTTGGGCACCGGGTATTCTGTCCGAGCTGTAATTGATTGGTGATGTCATCCCCACATCATCTTCCCACCAATATAGAAGTGTGTGTTTGTGTTTCTTTGTGTCTACAGAGGCAGAATGGTCAAACTGGTTTGACAGGGATGATGAAAGGGGATCTGGAGACTGGGAGAAATTGTCTGATCTGCATAAAGCCTATCCAGACCGCCTATGTAGCAGCCCGCTGGACATTCAGGTAAAGATATTCTTAGAGAACAACACAACCTAACTTACAATAAGTGACACTTTCATTAGGAGTAAGACAATGCAATTAAGCATCAATACGCTCAAGAAAAAGAGGAATCTAAATGAAATGAGTTTATCTTTCACAGAAAATACTAAGAAATAAATTCAGTGTGTATTTCACGATCCAACGTTGGTTCCTAAAAGTTCAATTTAAAATATTACTACTGTCCCTAATTAAAAGTTCTCACTATTAATGTGTTAATGACTCCATCCTTGCATCTATGCTTGGATGTGTGCGTTAATGTTAACTTGCTGAACTTTACTGCAGTGCATCCAAAAAGTATTCACTCGTTCCACATTTTGTCACGTTACAACCTCCAAAGTGGATGGAATTAATATTTCATGTCAAAATTCTACATATGTGACATAATAAAAAATTGAAATACAACACGTGCATAAGTATTGCGTCCAGCTTCCACTGGTGATCTGTTGCAGCCATCTGATCATCTGTCAGATGTCTGCAAACTGATTGGAGTCCACCTGTGGTCAGCTCAGTGGGTTGGCCATGATTCAGAAAGGCACTCACAAAAGCTGAACTTTTTGGAAGGTTTGATTCCTTCGAGTCACTGAACAAACTGCTCCACACTTCTAAAGCATACCAGCTCCTTCAACCGTGCTGCCGTAGAGAATCCATCTGGAAATCATTCCTACCGTTGATATAAAGCCGTATAATAACTCTCTATTCTGTGACAGGTGAACACACCTGTCAGGCAGAAGATCCCAAACATATTTTTGTATTATACCCTCACGCAGCTGTTTTTCTTACATTTATTGTGTAGATATTATTTATGAATGCAAATTTCACTTCAGCAAGAAATATAACCCCCAGCTGTGCACCAGTCACACCAATCATATTAAGGCATATTATGTGGTTAGTATTGTAAATCACTGGTCTGACTTCACATGCATACTTGAGTAACATCCTAGTCTTAACCCATAGAGTTAACCATTATATCTGCACATTAATCTTTAATAGCTTCAACTCTTCTGCGAGGCTTTCCACAAGGTCTGTGAGTGTTGGAGAATTTTCGATCATTCTTCCAAAAGTGCATTTGTGAGGTCAGACTGACGTTGGCCTGGCTCACAGTCACCGTTCTAATTCATCCCAAAGGTCTTGATTCATGCTCATCAGGTAAACATATCCTCAAATCAGATTCTGTTCATCTGGATGTGGTGTTGTTTTAATGGCCACGTGAAGACAATCAACTTTCTGGGCTGAGGTCAGAACTTTGTGCAGGCCAGTCACGTTCTTCCACACCAAACTCACTCATCCATGGACCTTGCTTTGTGCACTGGTGTCCGGTCATGTTGGAACAGGAAGGAGGCCATCCCTAAAGCTGTTCCCACAAATTTGGGAGAAAAAAAACTGTCCAAAATGTCTTGTTACGCTAAATCGTTTAGAGTTTCTTTCATTGGATCTACGTTTGGATGTCTGTAGGGACTGACTCTGCAGAAAGTTGGTGACCTCTGTGCACCATGCACCTCAGCATCCGCTGACTCCACTCTGTGAGTTTATGGGTCCTACCACTTTGTTTCTGAGTTGCTGTTCTTCCTTTAATTTAATTGAATGTGCTTAGATTTTTAATATTAATGTATGTTTGCCCATTGTGATCACGAGTATTGTTAAAAAAACAACTGTTAATCATAGTGGTGAGTGGTGTAAATCACCATAAAACCATAAAACAAACAGGAGGCTGAGCTATCACAAAGCAGCTTTTATTTAGTTGTCTGGTAATAGTTTGTGATTTGTTTAGCCTTTTAGTTTGAACTAGGGATGGTCTTTAATTGCATTGCTCATGGCTCTAAAATCGGAGCAAAGAGCTGGCCCCAGGAAACAAAATGAAACAAAGAAATGTGCTGTCCTATTCTGCAGTTTCTGAATTCCCTAAGAAGTGTAGAAATCTCTGTGCGACCTTCATACATTTTATACAGTCAGCTTGCTGTTGATATAATTCACCAATAATACTAGATCATCACTGACTGAAAAGGCATTTTATGCATCTCTTTGTAACCATCTTCCTCTTTCACGTTTACAAGGTCACAAGCTTAGATCTGTCACTGAACAGTCAATTTTCTTCAATAGAAGTAATTCTGCTTATATACAGGTTCACTGTCAGCTTGTACTACGCTTTAGATGATTTACAGTAACCCTGACATTATCTTGTACCATATCTTGATCTTCTTTTAGCTTCTCCCTTTAGGCGACACCACAGCATACCATCTGCCTCTGTCTTATCCAATCGCTGGCATTCTCCTCTGTCATGCCGACCCTCTTCATCTCCTCCTTCACTACATCGATTAAACTTCTCGGATGTGTTCCTCTTTTCTCGCTGCCTGGCAGCTCCATCATCAATGTCCTTTGCCCATTATATCCACTGTCCCACTGCACAAGTCCAAACCATCACAGTCGTGTCTCTAACTTTGTCTCCAAACCGCTCAATTTGAGCTGCTGCTTTTAATCTTGTCGATCCTGGTCACTCTCAAAGGAATTGTTTGCAAATTCAAGTCTGCCACCACCAGCTCAGCCTCCAGTCTTTTTGTCAGTACTACTGTCTCCAAACCAGACATCATAGCAAGGATACCATCTTTCACTCTTGCTGCTATCCCTCTGTCACAAATCACCCCTGACACTCATCTCGACCCACTCCACCTTTTGGATGGCATGTATTTAAACTCATCTACCTTCGCTACCTCTTACCCCTTGCTTTTCCACTGTTACACCTCACTCTCATTCACACGCATGTATCTGTCTCGCTTCGGCTGAGTTTCATTCCTCTTCTCCCTACAGCATATCTCAACCTCTCCACTTGCTCCCTAGTCTCATTACACATCACAATATCATCTGCAAACACCGCAACCTACGGAGACTCCAGCCTGACCTCATCTGTCAGCCTCTCCATCAGTATTGCAAACAGGAAGGAGATCGCAGCTGATTCCTGATATGATCCCCTCCTCACCTTGAAGTCATCTGTCACTTCTTTTGCACGCCTTAAAAGTGTCTCACTGTCCTGCACCACCCTCACATACTTTTGTGCCACTTCTGACTCCCTTATGCAGTACAAAAGTTTCTCTCTGAGCACAATACCATATGCTTTCTCTCGATCCACAAGACACAGTGCAACTGCTTTAACTCCTTCTGACCTTCTCTACACTTCTGCATCAGCACTCTCAAAGTAAACATCTAGTAGTAGTAGTAGTGGCCTGGAGCCATACTGCTGCTTGCTGATCTTTTCATGTATCCTTAACCTGCATGTCATGTGACTTTTCCATGTTATGTAATGTGATGTTTGTGTATTGCATGTACGGTCTAGGTATCTATCTTAATTTCCCCTTGGGGATAAATAAAGTCTCTCTGACTCTGACCTACATCATTAGCCCCCCAAGCCCAGGGGTTTTCTTTTTAAGGTTTAAGTCTTTATTGTCCAAAGAAAACTTTGGACTCTATGGATAAAACAAGGGAAATTTAAAATAAAATCTTTCTCTAATACTAGATCAAAGTAAGACATAAAAATAACTCTGTTACACTTAAAACACTGCAAAAGGAAATCAACCTCCTCACTGGATGTGCCACAAACTGTAACCTTTCAAATATAATGGCAAGTTTCATTTCAATAACAGATGAAGCCTGATTTTGTGACTAAAATAAAACCATGCTAGTAAATTGCCCCCTGGAGGATAGCCCAAAAACCTTGTAGCAATGCTAAAGTCAGGTTAAAAGTGTCTCAGTGAAGAGTCACTACACCGGGGTCAGCTGAGGCTGCTCCTGTGAGCAGTTGTCTTTGGCCAGTTGGACGAACAGATCTGTCCTCAGTCAAACATGGCTGCAACATGAGTGTACTGCTGGGACATGTCACAGCCAGCTGTTAGCTTTC
Source organism: Aulonocara stuartgranti (assembly GCF_965226115.1). Lineage (NCBI taxonomy): Eukaryota > Metazoa > Chordata > Actinopteri > Cichliformes > Cichlidae > Aulonocara > Aulonocara stuartgranti. The sequence goes on along the minus strand of NC_138939.1, from coordinate 40,607,648 downwards.
CATGTGATGCCAGGCCTGCAGTTCTGGCATGCTGATTCCAACAACCATACTACCAGTTCCCTTATGTCTCTTTTGTTCCTTTGCTGAACTGAACTTAAAAAAAAAAAAATTAGTTTTAGGTTTTCTGGCTTTCTTTCTTATGAGGGGCTTTAAATGATGAAGATTTAGAGAGCCCGCGTGCCTCTGAACAGGTTCACGGAAAAAATGACAACGTCTGTGTCATGGTCGGCTGTGTGGCAGGCAGGAGTGGTGGACCCAAAATGCAGGACTCTTAGGAAACGAGGTTTCAACTGAAAATGCAGCTTTATTGCTGGAACAAAACTTCAACATAAAATAAAACTCACAAAAGCAAACAAAACTCTAAACTGAGATGCAGGACTGGAAATCAACACACAGCAAGTGAGGGTGAACAGCCGTTAACGACACAACGCTGACACAAAGACACACTGGGCTTAAATACACTGAGGGAGTCATCAAGGAATTAGAGACAGAAGGGGGACACAGCTGGGAGAAATAAGACCTAACGAGACAGGGAGAGCAAAGCCGGAACACTGACATCAGACAGGAACAAGAACCTTCAAAGTAAAACAGGAAACAAAACACACTTTACTAAGACACGGACTAGACAGAGAGAGACAGACTTGACACTGACCAAAGTCTACTAAATAATCATCATAATCAAAACAGTATCACTGATAAATCAAATCATAAATCATAATCTAGAAAAACACCAAAGCATGAAAAACAGAAAGCTGGGTCAACATGACCCAGAACCGTGACAGTCCTAAGTTTGCCGTTCTCATTCTAAAACAGCAGGATCTCTAGTTCTAGCAGCCAAGTGGTGTTCTTCCAGTATGTTGTGTAATTTGGGTCAAATTTGTTTTGGATTATCTGACACATCCTGAAGGTATGTGAAGAGGCTCAGTGCCAGATGCTAAATGTCTATACTTTCCTCTCGCTTTAGTGGTCACAGCACAGTTTGCTGAGTTTAAGAGGTCACAGTTTTATTATTGCCCCTGTTGGAAAGTTTAATCAGAAGCAGGGATTTACAGCAATTGAAACGGTCAAGCAAAGGTTACCACATAAATTTATAGATTATCATTAAATAACTGAAACCGCATATGAAAACAAGGAGAGTTGGCAGTTTGTGCTACGCTGGCCTTTCCGCTGTGTTGTTCCATGCTGCTGCACCACTTTCCCCAGCATTGCTGTTGGGCCCCAGTACCTTATCAGTAGGCTAAAATAATTAAGTAAGGTGCATGCTATTCTTTCTGTGACAGCTGTTTGAAAATGAATGAGGTTAGAGTTCCAAAAATGAAATTCCTGCTGTTTGCCAATAACATAAGCCAGCCAGCAGACAAATTTCAGATGTAGTTTATGAAAACAAACACGTTTAGAAGCCACCCAATAAAAGAAAATGTCCTATTGCCAAGTCACCAGACATTTCTCTGTCTTTTTCTCTCAAGCTGTGAGCAAGCATGTTGCCCAACATTTTGAGACGGTCCTCTTGAGGACAGTTGACAGCTGGAATAAAACCAACAGTGTGTCGCAAAATGTAAAAATAGCACTTTTTATCCACGTGTCTCTCATGTTTCCACTGTCCAGGCTGAAACCCATGACGGCATTCCATCCAACCAGACGGGAGATGTGATCCACAAGAAACACAAGGACTATGGCTTTGTCTGTCTCAACAAAGACCAGACTCATGGCCTGTGTCACAACTACAGGGTCCGCTTCCTCTGTGGAAAACTAGGTATAATCATTTGACTGTGTATATTGTGTTTATACCTTTAAGCGTAGCACGAGTATATATTTTCCACTCGTAGACTTCTTCTCACAGTACACCATACCCCTGCATTTTTGCCCTGTTTCCCTTCCTTAAGAATGGCTTCTTGACAGCCACTGACATCATTTCTGACGAGGCTTTGATAAACTGATGGTCCAGACATAGCTCGCAGGTCCTGCATCAGGTCTTTTCTTATTTCTTAAGAACACGAATTTCAGGTATTGATCATCTGTAGGTAGTTTTCGGCCTGCTTTGTCTTTTGTTTTTCATTTTCCTTCATTTTAAGGATGCACTGCAGACCAGGCTGAGATATGCCACTTTTTGGGGTAATAGCTCTTTGGAATCACGTCGTTGGTATAGAAATACTTTATTCCTGCCAGACTACATTGCCTTTGCATCTTTTGTAGATTCAACAAAATAGATTTGAACAAACTATATATTTTTGTGACACACTTCTAGCTACAAAGATACAGTTTAAAATTGTTTATGTTCAAGAAACCAGTTTCAGGTGATTTAAGTTGTGTGACAGGACACATCATCATTCTGGAAGCAGCAATCAGAAGATGGGTATACTGTTGTTGTAAGGGGAGGGTGAGAAACAATACCCAGGTAGGCTTTGGCACTGATGATGGTCACTTGGTACTAAGGGGTCCAAAGTGTGCCAAGAAAATATTCCCTATACCATTACACCACCATCAGCTCTATGAATTTGTAATAAGCCTGCTTTCATGTGGATTATGCTACGTTCAGAGCATGCCTTCTGAATATGGCAGCAGAAATTTAAACTCACAATGTTATGTTGTTCAATTTTGCTACCCATGCAAGCTGTAGCCCCGGTTCCCCCTTTTTGTTTACAGGGGTAGCACCGAGTGCGGTCAGTAAAGAGAACATCAACATATTATGTTTAGAGCCCTTGTGCATACCTTGGTTGTAACAAGTGGTCATTTGAGCTAAAGTTCTGTTGCTAACAGCTCGAATCATTCTGGCCGTTCCGCTCATGCGATGTCTCATTTCACTAAAACAACTGTGGCTAACTGCATATTCTTATTGTTTTAGACCATTCTTTATCAACAAGAGAACTCGCTGTGCAGGAAAATCCCAGCAGATCAACAGATTCTGAAAGCCAGCCCATCTGGCACCAACAAACAAGCCACATTTAAAGTCATCATCACCTTTCATCCCCAGTCTGATGGTCTATTTGAACTTCAACGGGGCTGCTGACCACGTCTACATGTCACATTGAGTTGCAGTCGTGTGATTGGCTCATCACATCTTTGTGTTAATGAGCAGCTGAATACAGTGGCCACTGAGTCTATATAGACATACAATCTTGTTGTGCTTCAGAGAACATGTTCTGTGGGGGCGGGCTGCTATGACTGGAATGCATGGAGCTCCATCTGTGCAGAGATTTACAGTCCTTTGTCTGGACTTGTCCCTATATTTTTGTTATATAGAGATGGGCTTTCGAGTGTTGTCTTTTGTCAAGGTTGACAGTGGCTACAAGCACTCTATACACTCTGTGATTTACCCCGCAAACACGCTCCCACAACGTATTAAACTACAGTTGTAGGCTAGCTGTCATTCTACGAAAGCGTCTGCTTGGCTTTTCTCTGAGCTGAGGATGTGATCTCAGGAAAAGATTTATTCTGGTTAATAAGTGCTTTCATAACTTTAAAGACTCAGTTGTTTCTCAGCTAAAAATCACAATATTAGAACCAGTCCATTTACCATTCACCCATTACAAGCAGGGAAGTGCAGGGCGGGAAAAGCTAACACAGAACGTCCAAAGTCTGCAGTTCAGAAAGTGTTTTAGTCCTCACAGACTCCTATTTCAAAATGCCCAAACTTACACCAGTGAAAGGCATGTTTACAGCCTGCTGCAAAAAGCATTTTTGACCTCCGTCACTTCTTCCATCATATCTGGTGTGCCAGTGGCGGCGTGTGGTTTGTGGCTCAGCTGCAGGGAAGGGGTGGAGCAGTATGTTCATGGGGGCAGTGCCAGAGGAGGCCGACTGGCACAGCTGTCAGCCATCACACCAATCACTCCTTCCCTGTTTAGGTAGCAGCCGGGTCCTGGTGGAGAGAGCTGTGCGGTGTGTGTGAAGAGGGCAGCGGAAAAGCTGCGTGTGAATCAAAACACTGTTCTCCCGAGTGCCGGGTCCTTCTTACCACAGCCTCACTTCCATCAACATTTTAAGTTATTTGACAAAAGATTACTGCTGAATTTACACTTTCTACCATCAGTTTGACCTTGTCTGTAAAACCATATCATCAGCCTTCAGGGACATTTATAAGGTGTCTATACAGGGTCCATGTGTGACCATAAGTGTCAGAATCAGAAAGAGTTTTATTGCCAAATGTTGAGCAGGTTTACAACATTAGGAAATTGCTTCGGTACTTAGTGCGAAACATACTGTTAAACAAACACTTAAATAAACATAAAATGTAATTTAAAAGTGCTAAGCAGATAGATATATACATGTTAGTGGTGGGAACAGTCATACGGTTATTGTTCATGAGTCCAACATGAGGGGAAGAAACTGTTCTTATGGCGAGAGGTTCTGGTGCGAATGGACCGGAGCCTCCTGCCTGAGGGGAGCAGGTCAAACAGACTGTGTCCAGGGTGCGAAGGGCCAGCTAAGATCTGAGCTGCACGCCCCAGTGTCCTGGAGGTGTACAGGTCCTGCAGAGATGGGAGTCTGCAGCCAATCACCTTCTCAGCAGAGCGCACAACACGCTGCAGTCTCTAGTTAGTTTGTTCATCAGGAAATAGGCCCTGACTCTGTGTAGAGAGTAATTTGTTACTCTGCTCATGGCATTGTGTTACTCGTTGAGGTCCCCTCAGATGTATTGTGAATTAATTGCCAGGTGACAATATAATGTGAAATCTTTAATTGGTTCTGATAACCAATCCCTTTCCTAACAGGAGCCCAGCTGTAGACCTCCAGTGTGAGAACACTTCATTGTCAAAGTGTGAGGACAGGGAATGATGATTAACTTGGTAGTGGTAGAAGTATTTCTGAGGCATTTCAGAATTCAAGCAGTTACATAAGAGCCTCAGCTTCACCTTCACATATACAGTTTTTAGCAGTTAAAGGCGATGGGGTTTTGTCATCATCCTGCTGAGCGGGCAGAGGCGGTGTGGATGCCAAGGTTTGTGAATGCGATAACTCGAGAACGGAGCACCACAGGACTTTGAAACTGATACCACAGGTGTATCTGCTAGAAACCTCAGCTTAGTTCTAATCTCAGCGACTGTGAGATCATTCCTGCGCGTGGCCTTCTACCTGCACATCTCCTCCATCTAACACACTGTAAACACTGCAGTAGTTGCACCCTTTCTGCACACGCGCTTTTCTACTCAGTAATATTCCCGTCAATACTATAATCACCTCTGTCAGTCCTTGATATTTATTATTGAGTGATTTGTATATATTGTGTTATTTCTTAAATTTGTAGATCTGTAACATATTGTATTGCTAAATAGTCTGTTTCTGTTACTGCGTTGGAGCAACTGTAACCCACATGATTTCCTCAGGGATTTATAAAGTATGCTGATTCTGAAGGTCAGAGTTCAAGTTCTATGAAATTCTTTTGAATGCGGTAACTCCATAAGGAATCAATCTCAGTAACCTCGACCTCAAGGCTAGAGGTCAGAGGTCAAGTTGTCTGAAAGTTTTCTCTTTTTTCCTGATTGCTGTGATGATTGACAAACTTGGCTAACACAATTGTTGTGAGGACTATATTTATTGCATAACATTATGGGTGTGTCAGCGTTGCTGCATGTTTTCGCCTAACTCTTTCCATCTCACCCTGTAGTTCGTCCACAGGCCTCTGTTTCCATCGACATGATGTCAAACAGCAGCATCCTGGAGCTGGCTGACCACCCTGCGGGCTGGGGGCCTGGGGATCGGGTGGTGGTGGCCAGTACAGACTACTCAATGCACCAGGCTGAAGAGTTTACACTGTTGCCCTGTCCGACCTGCGCATCCAACCAGTTGAAGGTCAGAGGTAAGAGTGCAGCAGCTGACAGTGTGCTGCAGTTCTAGGCTGCAAGGACGGGAATTTATGCTGCTGGTAATTCTGCACCACAGTCAAATGTCAGCTTTCACTCAGAGTTGTGGCACATAGTGTCCTAGACAGGTCTTTGAAAAAGAGTTGTAGCTGTGGTCTGCCATCACCAGTGTGTGAATGGGTGAATGACTGAATGTAGTGTGAAGCGCTTTGGGGTCCTTAGGGACTAGAAAAGCGCTATACAAATGCAGGCCATTTACCATTTACTGACTAAAAAGTACGTCATGACTCGAGTCCCACTGCCTTGAAACGAGTGAAACTAATTTAAAAATGTAAGCTGTCATTACCTCTGAAGAAACTGGAATGCCATTCTTTGATTGTATCCAGAGTCAGATTAGTTTAGTGGTGAACACTGAATATTTTTCATTTTTCTGAATGACAACTCTGCTTCAGTTTCATTAAACGATTAACTAAACGTGTATTAGAACAGACGCCTGTATTAATGGAGTATGTGTCCAAGGCGTTTTATGATTATACTGTTGCCTTCACATAATCTAAAAATCCTTCTAGAAGCATCTACATGAAATTTAATCTTAAGAGCTTGTAAGAAGGCAGCTGGACTTCTTTAAATTATCTGAAGCTCTTTCACCTCATCCAAGAGACATTTTCAGTTCTAAAACCAAATGCTGAGTCCCAGGTATTTTAACTAGTGGGGCTTGTCCCTTAGTAAGTGGCCACTGACCCACTAAGATTAAGACTGAGACTCACACAAAAACATTTTAATCATTCAGATTTGATTGAATTAGACATAAAAACATTAACACATAACAAGACAGTTTAAAGACACTGACATAGAGTGCAAGGAAATTTGACCCAATACTAAGTTACTGGGTAATATTCATCTGTCAGATATCCAGTATACACTATCTGGTTCACATGAAGTTATGTTTCCACTTTGTCTTTGGATATGAAGTCACAGATTCTTCCATGGTCACAGTCAGTGACCACTAAACCAACCATCAGTTCTCCCATTACATACTTTTAGACTGTTTCCAAGGAGGCGCAGTCTTGATGACCTGGGCAAATCATTCTTTAGCCATTGGCTCATATAATCCAAAACATCTCTCCAGAAAAGAAAAACTTTGGAAGACTCCCATAATGCATGCACATAGGTGCCTCTTTCTATCTTAAATTTGCAACATTAAACATCATTAATTAAACCCATTTTGTGTAATTTAGATGGGAAACCGCCTGGAAGTTGTACTTTGAACAATTCAGACATTCACCTGAAATGTCTGAATTCAGGAACTGTAATGTGTTAAAGGAGAATCCCTGGGCACTGATGCTGAGGTGCTCCTGATGTGTTTATCAGAGTGTGGATGCTCGATAGAAAGCACCTACGCTGAGAAAAATGTGTTTGTGTGAATGGCTGAAAGAGGTTTGTACCAAGTAAACATTCAACATTAGTCATAAACACACATCTTCTTTTTATTTGACAGAACTGATTCTACATTGAAAAATAAAACCAAGTGTGTTGCTAACTCTCCAAAGGTTGATTCTGTTCATCTGGACGTAGCGTTTTCAGATGAACAGAATCAACCTTTGGAGATTTACTTACCTGGATTGATTGAGAATGCGTCAAGACAAGTGTGTTGCTAAGTTACTAAGTTTACTTTTATGGCACTAAAAGACTTAAAAAGCTGCCAAATGTACCACAAGGTGAAAAGTGAGAGCTGTAGCCACAAGAAAGAAGCTAAGCTAATGAAAAAAGGCTGAGCCCAGTGGAAACTTATCACTGAAGGATAAGGTGAGGGACCCTCAATCAATTTCTTGTAACTGCAAGGCAGTCTGGTCAGCTTTAACACACTGAGGCAGCTTCTTTCACCCTTTAGATACACACACACTTTTGTGTCTGCTGTGTGCATTAATGCAGGTTTATCTCAAAGCAAAAGCAATCGGAGTGTGCAATGTGAACATTTTGAACATTTGAAGGTGTTTCTTTTGAAGTGACTTAGCACAACTGATTCAGGTGTGGTCTGAGAACAACATGGCATTATGGCAGGTGTGATCCTGTGGCATCATTTTATCAACTAATAATTATTGTTGGTGCTCTAATGTGTTTGCCTTACAATATAAAGCTTTTAGGAACCGTTGTTGTCACTTGTCACATTTAACTGGTGGCGCAACAACAGCACGAGCAAGAGTGACCCTCAGACCAGTTTGTACACTACACACCCTGAGCTGGCAACGAATGCTTTCAGACTGCCAAGTGCACAGCCAGTTTACTGTTCCCACTGAACCATAATTTAGCATAATTCATGTCACACCTAGTCATTAGGTAAGCTGCAGTCAGCATTCTGTTTCTATTTTTTCCTCCACTGGCCACAAAAACAAAATGAAAATGATAAGATGTGCACGAGTCTGTCCTGCACTATTGTTCTTCACTTGCAACAATAATGTTGACTTGCACACAAGATTCTTGCACTGTAGCTAAGTTACAGCTAGCTGGCTAATTTATCTCCATATTGACGATTATTGTAGAGGTAAGTTATTATCATGAAGTCATATTAGACTTTAGCATTTGGTAGCAGTAACACTAACAGTCAATCTAGGATTAGCCAACTAACTGTTACTGTTAAAATGTCTCGATACATGTAAGGAAATTAAGGAAATTCCAAAAAGCTAATTCTGTTCATCTGGACTTCTTCACAAAGTCACTCGGATGATGTAATTGTTAGGTATAACTCTATGTGGTTATATACTGTGAATCTTCTGATGGCCAGCCAAGTTACAAGATCATCATGCAGCGTATAGCCAACGTAGCCAGCCTAGATACATTAGCTGGCCTGTGATCCATCAGGCTAACGTTAGCCAAAAGAAGTTTGCTTCACCAATTAAATGTCCTGTCTCGCTGATGCACATCACAATAGTTTTAACCTAATGCACAAATGTCCATTTGGTCACACAGGCTTCACTTTCTCTGATGTTCACTTACCTGCAAGCACAGATCAACTGTTTTTTACCCACAGCATGTAAAGACATTTTATTGAGGCACTGAAGTTGCTATTTATTGTTTAGTTTTTTTATTGTATGTATTTATTTATCTAGAACTCCTGTCATGACAATTGTGTATTTGCCACATTGTGAGGACTTGCCTCCCTTATAGAGGACAGTTCCATGTTGCTTAAATCATTAAACCAAGACTTGCCAGAATAAGGATAGTTCATCACTAGGGAACTAGAGCTAGAAAAAGATATCAGGAAATGAATGTAAGCCGAGTGAAAGGATGGTAACACATCCTCTGTGGGTATGTGTATTTCTAAATATGCAGTGTGATAGAGGCCAGGTGGAGACAGCCTATAGCAGTGTGTGGGAGTTGGTGGAAGGTGTTTGGTCTGACTCAGGGCCAAGGAAAAGTCTTAGCCTGTATCCTGGAGGACTGTATGTTCTTGACTGAGCCCATTCATGTTGGCACACACACACTTGGATACCATCACGCATACTGATATGAAAACATTCACTTCCAGACTATTTTTCTTTCTGTCTCGCTGCATTCACATGCTATAGCTCTTCGGAAAAGCCCCTGGTGCTTGCAGAAGCTAAAACTGGCATGGCATCTTCTTTCCTACCTGTCAATTCCTGACACTAATTCACACACCAAAAAGATAAGTTTGCATTTCAGTATTAACAGATTTATTTTCAAGTCTCCACTGAAGCTGCTGGAATTTCTTTTCTGCATGGCTGCATAAAAATATCAGACCTAGTAGCGCTCTCTTTTTTCCTTAGGTCTCTGACATCACTTGTTATTTTGCTAAGTGAAAGCCCTGCTTTTACCAGCCCGAGGCTTTTCCTCAGAGCGCTTGTCACTCTCAGCACGACTATAATCTGTTACATTAATTAATTTTTTTTTTTTTATTAACCTTTATTTAACCAGGAAGATCCCATTGAGATTAAAAACCTCTTTTTCAAGGGAGACCTGGCCAAGATAGGCAGCAGCAGATGTCTCACAGTTACAGAAATTACTCAAACACAGGCAGCAACAACACACATGCAACAATAAGTGAAAGAATACAAATAAAATAAAAATAAAATTCAATAAAATTCAAATAAAATAAAAAGTCAGTTAAAATGACAATCAATCTAATTGAAACAGTTGCATGTTATGGACTTGGCCTCAAGGATTCGTAGTTTAGATTTAAAATCACTTAATGAAATGAATTCAGTCATTTTCCATTCCTTCTGCAGTTTGTTCCAGGCCGAGGGTGCTAAATGGACAAAAGCTCTTTTACCAAGTTCAGTTCGGGCAAATGGAACAGAAAGCAACAAGTAACCATTACCTTCAAGAGTGGTTACTGATGGGATTGTTTGGGCTCGTTTCCTTGATTTAGAAAACAACATGAGCTTTGTTTTGTCTGCGTTGAGAACAAGTTTAAGCTGATGTAATGAGTGCTGGACAGCAGAAAAGGCTTTCTGCAAGGAGTCGATGGCTTGGACAAGAGTTGAACCACAGCTGTAAATAACTGTATCATCAGCATAGAAGTGCAAGTTTGCATCTGGCACATGTAGACTAAGATTGTTTACGTAAATGATAAATAGAAGGGGACCTAATACAGAACCCTGTGGCACTCCGCTGTGCACTGTAACAAAGTCAGAACATAGACCGTCAGATTTAATGCACTGAGTCCTGTTACTGAGGTAGTTTGAGAACCATGCCACTGCTCTCTCAGAGAGTCCTGACTGGAAGAGTCTAAGTTTTAAAATAATTCCTGCTCACGTGCCACTTTGCAGCACTATTTTTGAACACACGCTGATAATCGAGTTTGTCCTCCACCCTTGAGGTTATACACAAACAGGAAGAGTGTTGTTTTTGTTGTCCCAGCAGAGAGCTGGGAGATAGATGAGAAAGAGAGCGAGACAGCCTGAGGCTATTTATCAGTATGACTTCAATCATCTGAACATTTGACAGTTCTAACAGGCATATTGGTTATGCCTCCTTGAGTCATGGTGGTTTGTGTGTCCCAGTGATCCCAGGAGATATGTTGTAGGGGGCTTTTGCCCCTGGTAGCTTCAGTTGAGTCCATGACCACACTATAGTGCCCAGGACAAGATTAACAGGGCCCCACCATGGAGCCAGTTCTGAGCTCACAGGCCTAAGTCTATGAGGTGCAGCCCTCTCATTGGCTCATCACCTGGAGGAGGTGTTGTAGGAGTCAGGTGCAGTGTGCAGTCAGAGGTCAAATCTACAACTTCCTCACAACTCATCGCTCTGGTGACGTAAGAGCCCCAGTTGGTGTCTGATGTTGGACGATACGAGTTAACCTTGTGCTCACTTCAGTGGATCTCTTGGACTCAAAAACCAGTCTCCTGGAGAAGGGCTGGACTTTTACCAGCATGGAATTGCCTCGGTGAGAGATGGGGCGATTGACCTGTACGCTGGGGTTTCTCCCAGTGGGGTAAGAGGCTTGTTTTCCTTCAGGGGAACAGTTCCTGACTGTCCTAACTGCAAACGATTAATTGTGAGCAGTCACTGAATGCTGCTGGCGGTGACCCCTATCAATCACCAGTCACTAGGCTAAAGTGTGCAAAGTGCTATCTGCGAGTCAACAGCGTCAAAGGGATCGCAAAGAAGTATACGGTACTGCTGCAGGTAACCAACTTAAAACAATGTATTGCTTTTTATTGAGCAAATACAAGTGAAACCTCTTTAGCGCATCCCTTTGTAATGCAGAAGAAATTGCAGCATTCAGTAATTCTTCTTTTGTTTGCATTGTAAAGAACAGGGATCTAAAACCTTTAAGTCTGGGCTGTTGATGCTTTAAATCAGAATGAAAATGTTCTTTTGTACTTTTTAAGCTCTGGCTGCTCTGGTGGAGGGAGTAGGTGGAGAAAAGAGATTAAGCATGTGTGGGTGTATGATGCTCACTCTCTCAGATTTCACACTTGAATATTTCTTTGACAGTTTTTTCCTGGCTTGGCTTCAGTTTTTCTAATCAGCACGTTTGTGTTGTTGAGGATATGTATGTGGAGGAGGGCGGACGAGAACTGTTATCGTTTCTAAGAGCCGTCTTCCACTTACTCTGATCTTGTTGTCCTTTCTACTTCTCACTGCTTTTCATGGGATCATTTTTGCTTTTCCTTCACTGCTTTTTTACTGAGGTATAAATGGTCCTTCCAAGGCTTTATTTTAATTACAAAAAACATAATACTGTAGCTTGCCTATGAGGCCCAGTGTGACTGTAGGTGTGGGGGACGCTTTGGGTTTTTTGCTCGCTACAGAGTTTTAGAATGATTGCAGAATTCAGAAACACTTTGTTGTTGTTTTGTACCTGCTGTTGGTACCTTTGGAGCATTTTTCATGAAAGTATCTGACAAATAATATTACAGTGATTACATGTCAGAGCATGTAAATAAATTTTGACTCAAAAACACTATCATGGTGGCATTGATCAAAAATGCCCCAAACTCATAGATGATGGCACAGTGACTGAGTCCATCTTGGATAAACAGAATGGTCTCCTGCCTTTTCCCCCAAAGAATCAGTCAGCGTAGTGACTTGTGCTGGTATTCCCAAAGCCATAATCAGAGAATTTTCTTCTTGAATGTTGGGGAACTGGTCAAGGTGTAACCTGTCTTTTTGGGGCGATCGTGGCTCAACAGTTGGCAGTTCATCTTGTAATCGGAAGGTTGCCGGTTCGAGCCCCGGCTCTGACAGTCTCGGTCGTTGTGTCCGTGGGCGAGACACTTCACCCGTTGCCTACTGGTGGTGGTCAGAGGGCCCAGCCTCGCCTCTGTCAGTGTATCTGTGGCTGCAATGTAGCTGCCATCACCAGTGTGTGTGAATGACTGAATGTAGTGTAAAGCGCTATACGAATACAGGCCATTTAGCATTTTTAACCTTGTTGCTGAACAAAATTGAGAGAGAGGCCATCAAAGCAAACACCTGGGTTTGTGCCTGTGTGGTTGGAAGACTTACCTGTAAAAGGTCTTTTATTTTATCCTGCCTTTAACTTATAAGAACTACTGCAGCCACAGGATTAACTAATTGCCGTTTTTCTACATTCTAGTCTTTTTAAATGTTTTAACACTTTGTTGATGCTGTTATTGTTATTTTGAATTCCAAAAAAAACCCACTGTGAACTTAAGGATGATTCTTATTTAATGCTTTCTTTCTTTCTTTCTTTCTTTCTTTCTTTCTTTTGTTTCTTTCTTTCTTTCTTTCTTTCTTTCTTTCTTTCTTTCTTTTTTACATCTGTAGATATTATGATGCTATTGATTTCTTTTGGTGGCTTTGTAGGAAAAAACTGATACTGTAATGGATTGGAATTGCACTGGCTCTATCCCTTTTCCAACTCCCTGATTCTCCTGCATTAAATTGTTACATTTGATGTTTGCACAAATTGTTTTGTGCTTTTTGACTTGATTAAGCACCTGCGTCTGTGTTATGGGATCTGCACTGGGCATCAAAAAGCGATGGGCAACGTCAGACTAAAAGAAAGGAAAATACCACATTGATGAAGTAGTTGCATTTCCACAGGAATAGGCCCTTAAACCTTGCAACTGCTCAAGGAGTAAAAGGGCACGCTGCCTTTTGGTTGCAGCAGGCTGAGGAAAGTCGTCCTCACTGGCCAACAAGGTTATCAGCAGGTGCAGCGTGGATGTTAATAAGTTCAGTCTGAGTGTGGGTAAGGCAGAGGTAAAGAAGTGCTCCTGTGCTTGACTCAGAGTTGAACTCGTCTTCTTTGTCTCTGACGCTGATGTGTTGTAGGTCAGTGTGTTTTCACACCAACGGTTCTTTTTTACTGTGCATGTGTTCTGTGTATGCAGGTAAAGCCAAGTTTATCCACATGGGAGAGGAGGTGGATGGGGTAGACATGAGGGCCGAGGTCGGCCTGCTGAGTCGTAATATCCTGCTTTGTGGTGAGATGGAGCCCAGCTGCTATGGCAATGAGGCCTGCAAGTTCTTCAACTTTGACACTTTCGGAGGACATTTGAAGGTAAACTCTTCTGTTAGCTGTCGTTTGCAGAATAGGCAACACCGTGTGAACAGGCTTGAAAAGGAGGAAAAACGATCCCTTTAAAGAGAACCTGTCGTAGCCATTTATTCCCAGCTTCATACTTTAATTCTTGGGCTATACTATAGAATAGTGTTCTGCCATCTGCTTAATGATGATAATGATAATCCTTTTATAAGATTGTAAAAGCAGATATGCAGGGCTTCTGCCTCAGCTGTCTGAGGTGAAGTTAGGGATATGGACCCAAGAGTAGAAAAAAAACCTGTTAAAAAGAAGGTTATGACCTGTGATTCAAGCAACAAAAAACGTTTTATTCCAGACCAATGACAGCTACTTTTCTCAGGAACTGCAGAGCTCCACAGAGTGGGAGTGATTACTGCACACATACACAGGAAAACGGTATAAAGCTGCCAAGCTTCGGTGCATTCTTGCTCGCGTGCTCTGCCAAAACTCCTCGTCCTGCGCCCTCATAGCTACTACACAGAGAAATTAGTAAATGCACTCCAGGTGTGCCACACCCTCAGCCATTCTGCCGTCCCATTCCCTCCTACAACCAATCCACAGGCGATACCCTGCCATCACATCCACCCACTGCCTAACTTAGGCCTGGGATCTATCCAGCCTGATCTACTCCTCGCCATAGGAAATCAGCCACCAGATTGCCAAACACTCTTTTACCATGTATCATGCTTTAGCGAATTTCAGGTTCCCACTGGTGTAAAGAACTGGATGGTCAATCCCACGTATGTGTATCCCATGTATCCCGGTGCTTTGGGGTGTGAAGCAGATACTTCACATAGAGGGCAGCACCTGAGTGTGCCTGCCCACATCTGTTCCAAAGTCTTTGCCTTCTGCGCTGGCTGTGACCCGACGGTTCGCTGTTACTGAGGTACGTTGGAACCAGTGAAGCATGTTTGCCTCAGTAACCCCAGAGATGGAGTGATTAGTGCACACGCCCAGGCCAGTGCTTTACAGCTGCCCAGCTTTAAAGTGTTTCTGCTCAGCCATACTGTCCCACCTCTACCTCCACAAACCATACCAAACACCACAGCTGTGTGTTTGACCAGGACTCTAGCCAATCGCAGCATTTTTCATCATTTACTCTGGAACTTTATAAGGAAACCTGATTATTTAGTAACACAAGCTTTAATAAAATACATTTTTCATTGACGATAACAGATATATTAGCTTTTGTCAACATTTGAAAAACTGTCAGGTGGTTGGACAAGCCTTGGTCCCATCTGTAGATCCTACAGCTAGATGAACATAGGGTCCCAATTTGAATTTGAAAACATAAAAGACATTACTCAGACTGTATACCAACAAGTCCAGTACTCTTCCTCAGAGACACAGAGGAAGAATATTTGTCCTTTCATGCTCACAGATGGAATCGTGCTCCATAATTACTGACTTGCACACATTTGCTGGACACTGTATTGTGACACCTAGTGTGTCTTTATCCATCTGAGTACCTGGACCAGACTAAGTTGGATAACACTGAACGAATTTCAGGTTCCCTACTGCTCCTCCAAACTCTTACTTGGGGGAGGAGCTCCATCATACTGTTTTTGAGCCCTTTCTGTTCTCAGTACACATATGACTGTTGATCATCTCATAACAGCTTCATTACATTTAAAGAAAACACAGGACGGATCATCTAATGGAGATAAGTGTGCATACAGACAAGAGGTTATTTTATCTTCTATGTTCAGAGTCATAATAATCTGGCTCTGAACACCAACAATGTGGAGAGTCTCTTGTTTCAGGTTTCTGGGTACACACATCACAGAAGACCTCACATGGACACTGTGTCCCTCTAAAACAGTCTGCACTTCCTGTGCACCCTGAGTGGCTTAAAGCCTTCTGGTGTTTTTGTACTGCTGCACCATTCAAAGCATCCTCACTCACGACATGCTGACATGATATGGAAACAACTCCGCAGCAGATAAGAACACTGCAGAGTCATAAACCTTCACAAAAGATAAAGAACACACAGCTGCCTGCCCTTGAAGACATGTGCATATTACACTGCCTGCAGAAAGTACACTGCATCCTAAAGGACTCGTCTCACCAGCTGTTTGAACATCTGCACTCAAGCAAATGTTACAGGTGCATCAGAGCATGCATCTGCGTAATTAAGAACCAGTCTTAATCCTAGATCCATCTTCCCAAGGGCAGAAGGTAGTGCAGGTCATCTATGAATTAGAAGGTTGGTGGTTCAATCCCCATCTGGTCCATTCTGCATGCCAAACATCCTTGGGCAAGACACTAACCCCAAGTTGCTCTCCGATGCATCCATGAATGTGTGTGAATGGTAGCTAGAAAGAGCTTAAGCATAGAAGAAGTGGCTGTATGAATGGCTTTAAAAAGGCATGTTGTATGAAGCACTGTGAAAAGCCTACAGAAGAATCAGTCCATTTACCATTCACTAATGAGCTCTGCTCAGGAACCGCACAGTGATAATCAGTGATGATCATTTTCTACACAAGTGCAGAATCTGGTAATTGTCACTGTTTGTAACCTGCACTGTTTTTGAGCTCTTTTAAATGCGTCAAATAAATTGGGAGAAAAGTGAAAAGGACACAGCAGCAGCTCTTTTGGACGCTGACTTTTCAAAAGTCGTGCTCCTGCTCTGTCATTTTTTCTGCGTAGCCTTCACAGCCGACACTTTTTCTCTCTGCCAGAAATCACAACTAAATGCAGCTCGGTGGCACTCAAAGTATGTTTTTACACTAAAACTCTGGGTCATTAGAAATAGCAGCTCTGAATTGCACCCAGAGTGCTTTGCACATTATAGGTGTAATATGTATTATACATTTAAAATATTTTAAACAATAAAAATGTTGCTGCTTTGGTAGGAATGTGTGTTTAGAGCATATTAAAGGCAATAAGTTAAAAAGATCCTTTAAAAAAACACATTTTTGAGCATCGTTGTTATACTGAAGCTAGTCTTTTGTTTCTTCTGACTTCCTCCACGTTAATGCACCACTACAGCAAATAATCCACATTAACATCTAAAATCTTAATTTAGTTTAAGGCTCATTAAGACTCTCGGGCCTCTGTATGTGTTCATCACTGAAACGTCCTTCTTTCTGTCAGCCTCGTGCACCCTATCATCAGAAAGAGGCAACAGAGACACTGACGCAGGAAGGAGAGGGGGGAGTGTGTGGTTGTCTTCCTGCTGCCTCAATGCCTCCCTTTCCCCAGGGCAAGATATCATATTCCATTATAAATTTCCATCACAGCCTCATGTCACATATTTCTCATGCATGGGTGTGTGTAGAGCATGAAATAGCATAACACACACATGAGCACACACACACAGAGGGTGAGAAACACTAAATGCCTCAGGACAAGTCCTGTCGTGTGAAAACCTCCCATCTCCAGAATTATTAGCTGGTCGCAAGCTGAATGTCGCTGACTGTGATCCGGGTGATATTTCTTTCATTTTTTAGCCTTTTCACAAACACTATGATGTAATGAAAACCAGTGTGACTGCAAGAAGTGTTGGTTCTCATGATTCTCTGGGTTTTTTGGGACATAGCTGCATGGCGTCACAGTCTCCTGGCATCTGCCATCCTGCTTCGTTCTCCACATCAACCCATACCTGTCTGTAACTTCATCTTTTATTTGTCCAAATTTCAGTGTTTTCATTATTTTAACGTCCTGTTCTGTTCCTCTCTCGTAGTATTGTTGCTGCTTTAATAGCAAGTTATGTCATTGATCATATAACTCCTTTAAAAATACTTCAGTGAAGTGGAAACAAATGTGGTGACTCGAAGTAGCAGAGGTGAGGCCTAGCAGACACTGATGTCAACCTGCCAAATTTCAGGACTTATCAGGATCCAAAAGTGTGACTAATTAATACAAACATGTTACCTGGAAGAAAACGATGCATGGTGTCGACTTGTGGTTTGTTCGTTTGTGTTTTGTTATCTACCAGGCTGTGAAGATGCTTGCAGACATGCGTATTTCAACGCGGGAGTCGGGGATTTGTCTTGTTCCAGTTTTGTTACATTGATTTAAAGTTTTCACTGAACAATGGCTGTTGTAATAGTGATTACAAGTGTTGGGGTCATTACTCAGGAAGAGTCACGTATTACACATCACTCGTTACTTTAAAAAGTAATTCAGTATCTCCCACTTTACCGTCTCACTCTTGTCCTTCTCTGCACTTGAAAAAAAGTCATGTCTATACCCGCTACTCAAAATCTGCATCTCTGTACCACTTTCTACCTCCCACACATGCACGGAAATCAGCTGATTGTAGCCGCGAGAGTGTCCAGGAAATAAAAAACATGTTTCTTTCTGTTCGCCCGGCTGGCAGAGAACTGAAGAATGACATCATTGTAACCGTGATGTAATTATTGAGTTTAGTACTGCAATGAGTTACATTACACTACATTACAAGACATACTTGATTCAGTTCAATTTTATTTATATAGCACCAGCACCAGTTACCTCGAGGTGCTTTCTATTATAAGATAAAGATCCTACATTAATAGAGAGAGAGCTAGATACTAATAATAATTAATGGTTAAATGCAGAGAGGTGTATAAATACATAGTGAGTGAAAAACAAACACTCAATGGCTAAAGGGCAACGTAGGCTTATTGCAGCATAACTAGGGGCCTGAAAACTGAAGGCTCTCCCTAACATTCTACTTTTAAATACTCTAGGAACAACAAGTAGGCCTGCAGAGCGAGAGCCAAGTGCTCTAATAGGGTGATATGGTACTACAAGGTCATTAAGATAAGATGGGGCCTGATTATTTAAGACCTTGTATGTGAGGAGCAGGATTTTGAATTCTGGATTTAACAGGAAGCCAATGAAGGGAAGCCAAAACAGGAGAAATCTGCTCTCTCTTTCTAGTCCCTGTCAGGACTCTTGCTGCAGCATTTTGGATCAGCTGAAGGCTTTTCAGGGAGTTTCAGTGAGTGTGCAAATGGAAGAACGCAGTCTTACATATTTGTTTAATATGTGCGTTGAAGGACATGTCCTGGTCAAAAATGACTCCAAGGTTCCTCACAGTGTTACTGGAGGCCAAGGTAATGCCATCCAGAGTAAGAATCTGCTTAGATACCATATTTCTAAGATTTTCAGGGCCGAGTACAATAACCTCAGTTTGATCTGAATTAAGAAGCAGAAAGTTAGCGGCCATCCAGGTCTTTATGTCTTTAAGACATTCCTGCAGTTTAACTCATTGGTGTGTGTTATCTGGCTTCATGGATAGATAGAGCTGGGTGTCATCTGAATAGCAGTGTAAATGTATGCTATGTCTTCTAATGATGCTGCCTAAGGGAAGCATGTATAATGTAAACAGAATTGGTCCTAGCACTGAACCCTGTGGAACTCCATAATTAAACTGTGACGAGGACTCTCCATCAGAGGTCTCAAACTAAAATGAGCTGTGGGCCCCTGCTGCCACTGTCATCTCATGTGAGAGCCACTGTAGTGTTCAAGTAATGCAAAAAACTAACATGAAAACACTGAGAAATATTTCCTAAAATGTAGCATTTTGTTTTTGTTTTTTTAATTTCAAATATTGTATAACAAGACAAAACCGCAAACGTGAACATTTTTTTTCCCTCACTCTTAACTGAAGCCTTACATTGAACTACCAAATAAACACATCGGTCCTCTCTTTGTGGCCAGACACGTGGCAGCACTTCTGCTATCGTTTTGTTTGTATTTAACAAAATCAAAATGAAGACCTAAGTGTTCACTTTAGTTTTTGACTCGCTCACTGAACTCAGCCTCAACATGTTTGTGCGCTCTGCTCATATCGCCGTCATGTTAAATAATTTTTTGCTTTTTAAAGAACTTATCCTAACATTACACTCAACAACAAACAACAAAAAAGTCACTTCAAGGGACAAATTGCACTATATTTCTCAACATTAATATGTTAATGCAAGTGGCCCCTGGGCCGCAAGTTTAAGAGCCCTGATTCACATGACCAAACTGGAGTCCCATTATTGCGTTAATCAACAATGTCATGTGATCACAGTAAAAAAGTACAAAGAAATAAATTACACCCAACACTGGTAGCTACGTCCATCTTTTATTTACAGTCTATGTGCAAAACAAAGAAATTGAACATTAGAATAAAAAAACATAAAATAATGATTTAAAAATCTAAATCTGACTCTAGTGTTTCTAGTCCTGCTTTTCATGTACTTTTGTTTTTTTGCTCGTGTCTGATTGATGCAGTAACTGGAGCTCTCTGACTGCAATGTGTCCACTGTCATCACCAGGTGGAGCATGGTTTTAGGGCAGTCCACATATCTGGGATGGAGCTGCAGCACATGGGCCAGCAGACCATGGGACACTATCCTGTCCATTTTCACATGAATGGAGATGTGGATGAGAGGGGAGGCTATGACCCTCCAACGTCTGTCAGCGATTTATCCATTCACCACTCTTTCTCCCGCTGCGTCACTATCCACGGCTCCAATGGACTGATGGTCAGTTAGGAAGCTGTATAATTTATTTCTGTATTTTTTGTATGTATTAATGCATATATAAGAACGCATACATAAAAATGTGTAATTTATTGTTAAGAGTCATTATTGCAGCTCTTAACCTTCACTGGCTCAGAAGCAACCTGGTAATGTTAGGGACAGTGTTTTTGTATTCGTATAGCGCCGTACTTATTGGTGTTGGTGACTCTTACTAAGGCAGATACGATGACCTCATTTAAAGGGTTTTATATTCTTTTTAGTCTCCAGTAATGTCTCATAAAATCATTATTATAGTGACAGGCATATAATTTTAAATCTCTGAAAGAAACAGTTTGTATGAAGATGTATATGAAATATATGAATTAAAACGCAGGAGATTGGGCACTGTGTGACATGGATAATAGGGGGATTCAAGCTATTAAAGACAAGTGCACGACTATAAGTATCTTGGGGTCTTGTTCATGAGCCAAAGAAGAGTGGAGCGGGAGATTAGATCTGTTGTGGTGAAGAGAGCTGAGTATTAAATTGAAGCGGTTAATTAATGTTCTTACTGTCACCTATGGTCACAGGGTCTGGGTAGACCACTGACATCTCTGAAGGGTGTCTAGGCTCTGGCTTAGTGATAGGCTGAGGAGTCATTCATGTTGGACTCAGAGTGGCTACTCCTCCAAATTGAAAGGGTCCAGCTGAGTCAGTTTTCAGGTTCATATCAAGCAGGTTGCTTCTTTGCTCATCATATTCCAAGATTCCCTGCTGTCGCTTGTGTAGCATTAGTGCTACTCTGTCCTGCACCGGCTGCCCATGTGTGTTTCTGTCTGGCTACATTTGTTCAGCCTTTCACAGACTTTAAACTGATGTATCCTAAATTTGGCCGAAAAGGGAAAGCGAATAACAAGCACAAATTCAACCTAACTTCATCCACTTATCAGTTTGCATTTATCCACTAAACCAGAGCTTCCCAAAGTGTGGGGCCTGCCCCACTAGGGGGCTGCAGAGCCATTGCAGGGGGGGCTCGGTATAAAAAGGGGAAAAAACAGAAAGCTTGGACACTGCTAGCACGGGGCGCCCACACAAACGCAAAGCAGGAGATGAAACGTCGCTGAATATGTTTCCAAACCAACTTCATTCTAAAACAAAGACTAGAAAATATGGTGAAGCAAATCTGCCCTTTGGCTTCACCTGCACAGGTGCCGAGGTAGGTCTCCCTGCAGGGTTGGTTTTCGCCAGGCTGTTTAAATCACAGACAAACAGGATCCCACATTCTTGATTTTTAGTTCAAACACTTGTTGTAATGACTAACTGCTCCTGACATGTTGGAGATGTTTGCTCTTTATACAGTAAAGTTACAGCAGGATACAAATAACATCAGGCTGATCCTGCCACGATTTGTTCCCCCGGTTCAAGTCACAGACAAACAGGATCCCACAGCTGTTTATGTTTTTGAACCCATGTTGCACAGAGAGGCATTTTTTGAAAAATGTATTGATGCAATGTTGAACATTATTACACAGGAAAAAAACAACAACACATAAAATAATGACACCGTGACGCCTCTGCCTTTGTAAATGGAGGGACAGTAACTGCGTGTAAAACCTGCAGACAGTCAGATTAACAGTATTTTGTCATCATTCTGCAATTCATCTCACGTAAACATGAAAAAGTTTGGGAACCACTGCACTAAACCATTTTCGTTGACTAGAATTCAAAGCTGAAGTTGGGTTAAATTTGGTGCAAGAATTTGCTTCCTAAGCCACAAAAGAAACGCATTTGATAAATAATGGAGCTTCTGATGAGCAATTACACTTTAGAAAGTTCACACTTTTGTTATAGACATTTTTTTCTACAGTTAGATTTGAAATGGACCCCATGCACTATGGTGACCTACTCTACAATCAGTAATGTACTGTGTTGCCTCCCAGGTAAAGGATGTGGTGGGATATGACACACTGGGCCACTGTTTCTTCACGGAGGATGGTCCAGAAGAAAGGAATACATTTGAGCACTGTTTGGGTCTGATGGTTCGAGCAGGGACCCTGCTGCCTTCAGACAGAGATAGCAAAATGTGTCGTGACATCACTGATGGAGCATATCCAGGATATGTGCCCAATCCACGTCAAGATTGCAGGTACACAAAGAAAGTTTGATTGTACATAAACGACATGTTTTAAATAGATTTTTTTAGACTCTCTTGTTTAGTTGTAACTGTGTACTTACAGTGCCTACACTGTCTTCTTTTTTTAAAAGGTCATTGTTCATGATACCTGTTCTAAAAAGAAGTTTCAGTATTGAGTTTTTAACAAGTGTGCCACCATCTTGTCCAAGTATGACTTATGATGTAATTCATTTGGTTGGTTGGTTGGTTGGTTGGTTGCAGTTACTAGCTGCATCTTGTGTTGGCTGAGTAACGACTGAACCAACTGAAACTAAAACTGAAGAGCAGTCCAAGGGGCTCATTGTTAGATGTGACGTGTTTGTACAAAAACGAGGACAGATGCTCCACTGCTGCACTGGAGAATCCAGAATCACTTATTTTGTAAAGCACTTTAGATTTGATACCACATTTACAGGTAACAACTGTGCTGGTGCCACAGTGCTGAGCTGGTTTGTGTGTGTCAAACAATGACGCATAAACCTCCAGAGATGATAAATATTAAGTAGCAGCTATCCATCCATCCATTATTAGGTATTTTAGTAAAATTATGACCAGATGTTGGACTATAAAAATGCAAGCAGCATGTCTTCACATCACTTCATTTCCATTATGAACAAAACAGAGACATTACGGTTTTTGAATGTAGACTGTTGAGAACTACATGCTCATCCTATCATCAATTCAACGCAATTGTATTTATACAGCGCCAAATCACAACAAGGTGCTTTGTATTGTAAGGTAGACCCACTCAGAATACATAGCAGCTTAGTCCAGGTCACATGACTTTCTATCTCACCACTGTCTCTGCATGACGGGGATGAAAACAGTTACTTAAAACAGTCATTTAGGGCTCAAGTGCTTTCACTGTTTTTGAGCATGTGTGTTTTTATGTGCATGAGTGTGAGTATGCATCGGGCAAAATCATTCATCCAAATCATGCTCTTCAGATTAAACAGTAAGACATGGCACTTGGTTATATAAGCATCAGTGAAGATGCTTCAAGCTTCCTTTTTTGGTTTTTTGATTTTTTAATTCCCAGCAGACCTGTTTTAGCATCAACACACATGAGTGAATGAAAAGCAATTACATTTTTCTACTAAGGTATTTATTTCTACCTCTACATTGTATGGATATGTTTCAGTGTTCTACTGCTGACTCCCACACAGTGACTATTTTTATTTGCTTAGTTTTGATACGAGACCTTCATCAGTTAATAGTTAAGGATAAAACAGGCAGCAACCTTAACACGGTGCAAATGCTGAATTTCAAGAAATTCAAGAAAGTAACAACACAAAAAAATGATCTGAGTTATTAAATATACGTCGAGTCCTGCATGTGTCTTTTGCCTTTCTGTCTTATCTTGTCATCTTCTGTTGATATTCATATTTAACAGTCCTGCCATGTAAATACTGAGATGCTTTGACGTGGCTTTAAAGAGGCCGTTCATGCTGAAAAACCCTTTCAGTTGGAGCAATTCTGCATATAAGTGAAGTGAAAGACTCATTGCCAGTTATTGAAACTGCTTGATTATTTCAACGATAACGATGGCACAATAAGTTATTAGGTTGAGGGAATAATTGGTTTTCATAGAGGGGTAGGTTTGGATTTTTCCCTTTGTTACGTCGCTATTTAAAAATTGCATTTTGTTTATACTTCAGTTATTTGATGTATGATTAATGGGTAAATTATTTTAAAAAACAACTTGTGTATATATTGTATATAAAACTTAACAAAACATTCTTTGCAAGTAGTAAGATATTGTTTAACAATGC
Organism: Aulonocara stuartgranti; assembly: GCF_965226115.1. Taxonomy (NCBI): domain Eukaryota; kingdom Metazoa; phylum Chordata; class Actinopteri; order Cichliformes; family Cichlidae; genus Aulonocara; species Aulonocara stuartgranti. The sequence continues at coordinate 40,583,448 of NC_138939.1, read as the reverse complement.
ACTGACAGGCAGTGAGTCACTTACAGTCTTGACAGAGGTGAGTTGAAATCCACTTCCCTCTTTGAAGTAAGAGTGTGGCCAAAAATGAAACTCTGAACTGAAAGCTTAATTCTACAATAAAAAGATAAACATATATTATAGTGGGGCTATTAGACAGAAACAGGAGTGTGCAAGCTGATGAATAAGCTACTATTGTGTGATGACTCAGTCACTGGGTAACAGCCAGTGTTGTGGGCTTTCAGATGGTTCCAGTGGATATCCATAGAGCTGACACGACTGAATAGTAAAGCCACTATTGCATGTTAGTAACTTTTGCCTGTTCTCACATGTAGTTTTTCCTCATTTTATGGTCATGGTCTTTCTATGCTTCACTTTTTCTCCTGCAGATATATTTACTCTTTCCTTTTGTTTAGAATAGCTTCAACATAGAGTTTGAAGAAAAGTAGCTCCACTAATGTTTGTGGATAAGGCTGAAATTCACACTCATTGAGAAAGTGGTTGCTTTGCACCAAGTCAGGAACATGATGACATGCTAGAAAGTTGGTTTGGTGTCCTGTTAAAGTAACTTTAGGTCTGCCTGAGCCAATAGAGTGCTCCACTAAATGCACACTTTAATATCTCATTCATTTGTTTATTACTATTTTCAGCGTGACTGAGGTGACTTTCTTCTTAACTCTGCTCTATGGTAAAATAAGCACCAGCACTAGTATTCCCACTAGTGGGAAGTGATAATGTTTTTCAGTAATTTGGTGATGTTATTAATGCACTGTCAATGTGTGTTATTAATTATAACCATAATAATTTGAAAAAAATCCCAGTTTTGCCATTAAACCTGGACATGATTTCCCTTGATAGAAGCTAACTTGGCTGAAGAATATAGTTTGCTCTCCCTTGAATCATGTTACCATGCCTACAGTAAAAGTGTTTTGGGTTATTTGCAGACTTCTTATGTAAATGATTCTTTTGCATTGCACTGTTGTTGTATTCATCCTTTTAAGATTTTAAGACTAACTACAAATTCCTATAATGGGGCTGTGCAAGTCACATCATTGTCGTACAATTGAGCATGGTGACGTTTAGCTCAGCTCTCAGACCTTCCTCCCTCCCATCACTTGTGACAGAAATCACATCAAGCAGGCTGGAGGGGGGCTAAGCCTTGATTGGGACTGGTTGAGACGTTGATTACATTGAGCTAATATCGTTCTCACCTCAATTGAGCTGCAGCAGGGGGTGATGAGTTGACAAGCGTAAATCATTGTTAAGGCTGCATAATGGAGAGGCGATGTTAACAGATAGGTCAAGTTGAGAACTGTGAAAGAAAGCAAACACACTCTGTTCTTCTGCAAAAGGCAAAAGCAGAGGTGGAGGTCTGTGATCAGTACAATTTGTACATCATGAAACTTGGTGGAAAGGTAGAGCACGGATAATGAGAGAGCTTTCAAATATTCTCATGATATTCCAACCCTGTGACTCCATGATAACTGAACCAGTAGCTCCGTTCATTGATAAAGACGGTGGTTAAAAGCTCTGTGATCATGATATGAGGTGGTGACACAATCTCTGTCCCAATCATTACATGCACCTGCTGGGTGTGTATTGGGTACTTCATGAGGATCATTTTTTGCTAAATAAAGATGAATGACAAGCAAAACTTTCTAGCATGGATATTGAACTACTGGACAAAAGGAGAACCCTGTAAATGTAATGTATGTTTAATGCATCTATTATTCCTCCTTCACCTACTTCACGCTGATGCTGTTCTGGAGCCATTTCCATCTTATGAGAGTTGTGGGTTCAAATCCCAACTGGGGCATCTGCATCCAGTAAGGGTCCCTAGGACCCACCATACTAACAATGAGCGAGAGAAATAGAGGACAGGAGAATAAATCAGCTGTTCTCGACAGAACCATCCAAGGTCTACTCTTAGTGGAACAGCACCACCAAGGCTAGGCTAACTCCATCTCAAGCCTACAACAGGAAGAGCATATGGCAGAAGGATGCAACACATAACGCCAACGCTCAGTGGCTGGTGGACCTTAGAGCAGACCACTGAAATGTCCCTGAACAGGAATTAGTATGAATACCATAGGAGCAAAACACCAGCTACTGGTAGACAGAACAGTCATCTAAGACTGTAAGACCAGGCCCACCAGACTGTGCACTGTCTGGACTCATAACTTGCCCCTCACCTAGATCCTGGAATGCCTAGAACTATACAAGATCAACAGGACCCTAAGAGCCTTCTTCAGGAACTCAGTGTGGATAGGGTGTACAACACTAGAGGCCAACTTCAAGCCCATAGCACAAGTCACCATCAAATGCGGGATCTACCAAGGAAGTCCTCTGCCCCCACTACTATTATGCATAGGCCTGAACCCCCTCAGTGAGATCACTGACAAGACTGGCTGCAGATACTGACTACAGAATGGAGCACTAATGAAGCACATGTATGATATCAAGTTGTATGTCAGGCATGAACGATACATCGATTCACGGATCCACACCACCAGGATCTGCAGCAAGGACATCGGAATGTTGTTCAGATCGAAGAAGTGTAGTCAGATGGTAACAAAGAGAGGGAGGGTAGTCAGAACTGAGCACATCGAACTACCAGAAGGCAACATTGCAGACATCGAGCACAGCTAGAAGTACCCCAACCACTCCACCATTTGACCTTCGATCTGAAGAAGCTTCTCGGATGAGAGGTGAAACGTCTTCAAGCAACCTAAAGAAGTCCAGATGCTTTTCTTTCCAAGTTCATTAGAAAATGTGTACTGTAGTTGTCAGGTTTCAGTTAACGGACTCAGGCGCAGACCGGGACTCCTTACAGGATTTACAGATTTTATTTACACAACGACACCAGGTGATGCTATTTACAAAGTGCTGGAGGGAGGGGAGGGGGGTCCAGGGTTCCGGGGTATGTGAGGGAAAAGACGGGAATCTGACGTCCTCCAAAGGCTCTCTCTCTCTTCACTCCCCACACTGGGGAAACACCATCCACTCACTCGTCCACGGGATGACAGACAGGCAGGGAAAGGTCCGGGATAGATCTGTACACAGAGATTATAGTTAGAGGCGAACAGACGGAACGAACTCACAGATCCTTATTTACAATCTACTGAGCGACTGACGCTGATAACTCAACGATCCAGCGACGAGTGACACAGTGCTGCTGTCTTAAATCGGCCTTGTGATCATCCCGATAGGCAGCAGGTGCGTGGGCCAGGGGCGGGAGCCCATAATGAGCATCGCCCCGGCAGGGGGGAGAGAGAGAGCACATGTTGCCTAATACAGAATCAGCTGGTGAGGCACAGGGACCATGACAGTAGTGACATTTGGACAGTTTCCCTCATTTTGGGAACAGAACATACGTCCTTACTCGTGTAGAGTTTCCTTCTTGTTCTAGCACCCTGCAGGACTGATTTCAGATCCAGACATAGACGTAAATTATGTCCATTTTTGCACATACAACACTCTGACAATTTAGAAGCTATTTTCTCTCCTTCTTCTCCTCTGCATTACTGATTTAAACTATTTATGTGAAATCCAACATTTTTTTTCTTTTACAACAATCTTCTTCTATAGTGCAACTTCCACGTTCTGGATTGCCAACCCTAATAACAACCTCATCAACTGTGCGGCTGCAGGCTCGGAGGTGAGTTGTCACTTTCTCATCTCTCAACCCTTCCCCACCCCTCCTATATCCCCTGTTTCTCCAGGTGGAGCTCTTTCTCATTACCACATTGCCAGGTCAGATTAATGGCTGTATACTTCTATCACCGTCTGGAACAAGCAGACAACAGTCGCCCTGCCATACTTTCACTATGATAGAGTGCCAATTATGATCTTACTTTGAGGATTTCACCAGGATCCATTGGGAGGAAGTGTCAATTATCCTCACCAGTATAAGAACTTTTCTCATTTACACACTTGTAAAGAACAATAGCAAAACAGAGGCTGACATGCAAAGTGCAAAACTGATTCTGTGGTTATGTTTATGTATAGGAGTCTGCACATGTTTGTGTATGAACAGAAATACAGATAGTTTTTGTTTTACAGATAAAGTAGTTACTCTAAACTAAAACATTTTATCCTAATAGCTCTGTTTGTAACTACATGTCTATTTGTGTGTAAACCCTCAGGAAACAGGCTTCTGGTTCCTTTTCCACCATATGGCGACAGGCCCCTCAAATGGGTCATACTCGCCTGGATATACAGAGCACACACCTATGGGCCAGTTCACCAACAACAGAGCCCATTCCAACTTCAGGGTGAGTCTGAGGATGAACTGCTGTGGGGAGATAAAGAAAGCTGTGATAGGGAATTTGACTAAAAAATGAATAAAAAGTTGGAATTTGTCTCTACTTGTTCAACACATTAAGTAATCAGTTATTTACTGTTGGAAAGAGCAAGCAGGAAGTGAGCTAACGAAAAGAAGTTCAGTCTTCTGCTTGGAGATAAGGTTGAAGTTACTGGGTACTGGCAAAGTCTTTTCTTTCCATGACCATGTAAACTGTGCCTCTATCACAACAACTTCCACAAATCTGGGAAAGGATAAAATCTATAAAAGGATTCTTAAAGACGTAAGTGTTCATCAGTCTACAATAAGATTATAACCAATATTAAAAAAGGGGAAAGTAGAAACCAACTGTGTGTCACGGCTGGGGCAGCAGTCGTGTGGTGTTGTGAAGGAGGACCAAAGTATCAGACAACGGCGGTGATGCGAGTGAGTTTATTTACAGTGAGTGACAATGAACAGAAGTGAGGACAAAATTAAGCGATAACCTAAACTGAGGAAAACTAGAGAACAAACCTGAAATCATACAAACACGGGAAAACGGCACGGAGAATGTCAGGAAAAGAGACACGGAAATACACAGTTACACAGACAGACCGACACCAACTATATACACACACACAAGGTAATCAGGTAATGACACACAGGAGGGAAGCACAGCTGATCCTAATTCACAAGACGACAGGAAGACACAAGCTGACACAGTGATAACAGACACAGACCTTTAAAGACAAAGTCAGGGACACGAACAAAGCACCAGGAGAACGACACAGGAAATAAACCCAGAACTGGAAACCCTGAGAATGAAACCTACATACTAATAAAGATAACCATGAAGAAATTAAACATCAGATGAGCTAATAATAATAAACATAATGCCAAACACAAAACACTGGGTCAATGACACTGATTTCAGGTGATCTGATTGCTTGGATGATTATTTTGTTTACTCCCACTATTATGTATTTAAATGGTTCACTTCACAATCCAAATACACAGTTTTGCAAAACCTATGGCCTCACCCATCCAGATAATTGAAATGAGGTGTTCTTCATTTGACTCATTTGGTGTTTGATTATCAAAGCAGAGCCAATAGCTCTCATTGGTTTCGCAATGACAATCAATAGAGAATTAAACGAATAAGTGATATCGATATTGGAATCAATTTGCATCCCTTATCATACAAAACCCTGTCCCCCCAAAATTTGTAGCAACATGGATTTTGTTTTTGCCCGACAAGTATACTGAAAGTTGAATCTAGCAAACAACACATCAGCTTTTTTTGTTAGACCTCTCTCAGTAATTTACACTAAGTGTGAAAACACTGTTGTTCATTCGTTTGTTCCGAATTGTTCAGGGTAGCTAATTATGGTCAAACATACAGCAGGTCATCAGAAAGTTGGCAGTTTGATCCCCAGCTGCTTTAGTCTGCATGCCAAATATCTTTGGGCAAGATACTAACCCCACGGTGTGATCGTGGCTCACGAGTTGGGAGTTCACCTTGTAATCGGAAGGTTGCCGGTTCGAGCCCCGGCTTGGACAGTCTCAGTTGTTGTGTCCTTGGGCAAGACACTTCACCCGTTACCTACTGGTGGTGGTCAGAGGGCCCGGTGGCGCCAGTGTCCGGCAGCCTCGCCTCTGTCAGTGCGCCCCAGGGTGGCTGTGGCTACAATGTAGCTGCCATCACCTGTGTGTGAATGACTGGGTGGATGACTGGTTGGGGTCCTTAGGGACTAGAAAAGCGCTATATAAATACAGGCCAGGCCATGTTACTCTCCAATGCATCAATCAGACTACAAATGTGTGTAAATGTTAGATAGTAAGCATAGAAGAAAGCTTGTTTGTATGAATGGGAAGTGCTTTGAGTGCTCCAGTAGAGTAGAAAACCACTATATAAGAACCAATCCATTTATGAAAAATGTTTTCTTACTTAAGACTCCACCATGGTAAAAAAAACAAACAATGACAAACTCCCACTCACCTCTGAATCAAACCTGTGACACATGCACAGGCTTATTTTATTTGGTGTTTCAAAGTAAGAGTGGAGAAGAGCTTTGGGCTTAGGACTTATACCTACCCTAGCTTTAACAGTGTTTTGTGGGCCTACTTGATGTAACGTTTTATGTGGTGAATAATAAAGAACATCAGACTAAAGAAAGAAAATTGCTGATCCTATACAAATGTCAGCTTCATTTGTTTCTACTCCTCCATCCTCCTGCCTGTGACCCAGAAAGCAGTCTCAGTAAGCCAGTTCTTTCAGGACAGACCAGAGTTCCAGAGTTTTAATTGTCATATAGTATATAGTTAACTTACTTTGCAATATTTTCTTTCACTTGTCATTTACAAGTGCGTGTAGAACATTTCAAAGAATACAGTCCCTAAGAATATCACAGATAATGCTAAATTCACAGCTCACCAAACATGAACACTTAATGTTAAAAGTGCCGTCATCATCAGTGCTGATGGCCTGTCCTCCCTTAAATGGTGGAATTGGATTGGATCCATTTTTCCACAAAGCCAGCAAAGATACTGATGGTTATACAGTGGTCCCCACTTCAATTCAATTTTATTTACACAGCATCAAATCACAACATCAGTCGCCTCGAGGCGCTTTATATTGTAAGGTAGACCGTACAATAATACATACAGAGAAAACCCCACAATCATATGACCCCCTATGAGCAAGCACTCTGGCAACAGTGGGAAGGAAAAACTCCCTTTTAACAGGAAGAAACCTCCAGCAGAACCAGGCTCAGAGAGGGGCGGGGCCATCTGCAGCGACCGGTAACTTAGTCACAGTGATAGTGTGAACACACTTTTGTGCAAGAACTGAGAAATGGTCAAACTGTTAGAAAAAAAGAGAGATAGTTGGAAAAAGTCAAGATAACAGAAACGGAGGAAAGCAAGCCAGATGAGTGGAATGAGATTGGTGGTGAGATAGGACCGAGTTTGGAGTTACCTGTGGCTCCTAACACAGCACAGCTGGAGCAGAGAGAGATTTATGAGGCACCACTGAAAGGGAACCGCTGTTGTTATTGCCTTACTTTCTCAAGCCCTACAGTGATTTCTTTCCTGTTCCATCTCACTCTCTCGTTCCCTTCTGCACTTTTAATTTGGATCATCCTAACAGGAGCATAAATCATGTGAGGTTGGTGTGAGAGAAAAGGTTGTTTCAGGGCTGCTGGTTGAGTGTTCAACAGCAACACAATGGCAGTGTCTTTGTTTAGAAGCAGCACACTGCCATTAGGATACTTTTATTGTTGTGATACTTTTTATTTTATTTAAGAAAATGCTACAGAAGGCTGGATTAGAAATTGGGAAGCATGTAGGGTTATTCTTTGCTTGATTTAGGAAAGTTTCAATAAATGTTTCTTATCAGATGATTGGATTTAAAGCTTCGTTAAGTGAGATATGGGAACATTTCATGCAGTGTATTTATCCTTTATTTAAATGTTTCCCAGTTCTCTGTAACTGTATTTTTTCATAGTTTTACTTGCCTCCTAAATCTATGGTGATTGATTTGAAAATCTGCAGCTCTTTTCAGGCTTTAGGGGCATGACTGTGATGATGACTGGTCTTATATCAGCAGAGACAGATGCATGCCAACCAAAAGCAAGTCTCAACAGTGTTAACAGTGTAATGTTACTTCAGCAAACAGGAATCAGTCAGCTGAGGCTTCACCTTGAAACTTGATAAACTAGTGTTATAAAACAGAAGGAATTATAAATAACACCTCACTTCACCTAAAGGCCTGTCACCTTTTTCAGTCCAACAGAAACCTTTGTCACTGTTTGAGATAATATGACACTCAAAGCCCGGCTCTCACTCTATAGTCTTCATCCCTATTTTCTTCCTGTATGTAATGTCTAAAACAATTTATAAAGTAAAATTGATTTCATTTATTTATTGATTGATTTTTATCTCTGTGCCCCTCACATGTATATCCCCAATTTGCTGCTGCTCACTAAATTTACATGATGTCATGGTAAGGTTAGCAGAATTTATGAAGAGCAGTCTAGTGACACTGGTGACACTGGTATACAAGTGGTGACAAGTGGCTTGATTAACAGGAAGAGATGTTTTATTATATTTTAATGGGGCGATCGTGGCTCAAGAGTTGGGAGTTCGCCTTGTAATCGGAAGGTTGCTGGTTCGAGCCCCGGCTTGGACAGTCTCGGTCGTTGTGTCCTTGGGCAAGACACTTCACCCGTTGCCTACTGGTGGTGGTCAGAGGGCCCGGTGGCGCCAGTGTCCGGCAGCCTCGCCTCTGTCAGTGCGCCCCAGGGTGGCTGTGGCTACAACGTAGCTGCCATCACCAGTGTGTGAATGGGTGGATGACTGGATGTGTAAAGCACTTTGGGGTCCTTAGGGACTAGTAAAGCGTTATACAAATACAGGCCATTTACCATTTTAGACACGTTGGAGTGTATAAAAAATATGGATGTAGTCAGTGGCATGTTGAGGAGCTAAGACTTATCATCCTGATGCTAACAAACCTGTATAACTAAGAAGTAAGCTAAGAAAGGAATTAATAATGAAAACTGTTCCAAAAGGAAACAAGTACACAAACGTGGGCAGACCCAGCACACAGCTGCAGGCTACAGCTGCCTGTCAGCCACAGCAGGCACACTTCTAAGTTAAGACTGATTACAACCCAGAGTTGTCACTTACTATGCAGTTGCTATCCTCAAGCACGACCTCAACAAGTTTGAGGTCTTCCACTGTTTGCATCAGGTTATCAGAGTGTCCCTCCTCGACCATCTTACCAACAGCACAAAACGTAATCAATGTCACCAGCAACCCTCGATGGAAGAGCTGATCCAGAAGAAACGACTGCAATCTGGTTTGGACACGTCTGTTGCATGAGCAACCATCGCCTCCAATATCGACTTCTGCTGCATCACCTCTCCGCCCGCTGAAGAATCAAGCATCCAAGAAGACTTGGATCAAGCAAATTGATGACGATCTTAAAAAACGACATCTAACCCTGGAGCAAGCAAAGGTCAAGGCCAAAGATCGCAAGGCCGGGAAGTGGATCGCTGACCAAGATGGAAACCCTACGGCACCCACGGCAACGTATTCGCTTCGTTGACGACCTCCCCTGTCGACTGTCAGCTAGGAACAAACGAAGACAAGAAAAGATGTTGAAATGAAAGACTAAAGTGTTTTTTGTAGCATGCTATAAAATATTTTAACTCTACTATAAAGTCGAGCGTTTTAACGAAAACACAAATGTTCCAGAACCTGCAGTTCCTTAAGGTTAGAAAGGGAATCCCTATAGACTCCCTTTTAGATCCAACACAGGTTTTTGGAACATTTGGGTTTTCACTGCCACCTGACATCTACAATTATTAAATGCCACGGAAAGTAATGCAGGTCAAGTTAATGGTCAGCTTTTTAAAAAACCTATGAAATATGTTGGGGCCAAAAGAGTTAACAGAGTTTTTACTAAAAGGGATTATACGAGCTAGCAGCTGTTGCTGGTTTACTGCAAATTACGACCTGATGCTGGGCTGCTCAACATGTGTCTGGAAAAGGGTGCAAAGAAGAAGTCTTCTGCTACTGAGCCTGATTTATTGCTTGAAGAAGCCAATAAAAATGTTTCATAACATTCATGCATTTCTCCTGCAGCTAAGGGAGGGAAACAGGACGAAGGTAGTGGTTTCAACTCAAAATTCATTTGCTGAATAAAAATTGTACCTTCAGTTGGAAACTTGTTGACAGTATATATATTTTTATTTATTATACTTTTGACATTTTTCCAAATAATGACAAGAGTTACATGCAAAATTAACCACAAACCATTTGTTAAATCAGCGCTAAACCAATTAATTTACCCAGGGGGCCTGTCAATTCTTCTCAATATTAATTTGATCTCTTTATAAACTGCTACTGGTAAGAGTTGATATTACAATTATGGAAAATGTGAAATAGGTGTAGTACCAGCATTTTATCACTGTTTAATCAATATTTCTAAAACTGTTTTTGCAATATTTTAAAGATGTAGAACTGTTATACTAAGTGCTGTTGCTTTTTTACTTATCTGCAGTTTTTAAGTTCTTTTTTCTTTTTCACTGAGAGAAATCTGGTCTGTTTTGGGCTTGAACAAGCAGATTAAAGTCACGTTCATCTGAGGCGGAAATGCATGAGACAGTGGACATCGTCACTGACACAGAATCTGCACCTGGATTTGTTAAACTTCACCCCTGAGAATGCTTGTTCGCTTATAAAGGTAGCTCCAAAGAGAGCCAACATCTTCACATGTCTGCTCATGTGTGGAAACTTCTCCCCTTTGAGAGACAAATAAAAATCCAACTGTAACATCGACTTAAAGTTCTGCTGGTACCTCTTTTGTATAAAGATGAGTAACCATGCTGCTCTGGTCCTTGACTAAGTAGGAAAACATGAAAACTGTCCTCTTTGTTTTTAAACTGAAGCTCCAGATTTCCCATAATGCCCACAGTCCATCTTGGTTTACCTGGAGAGGGGCGTGTTAGAGCACCACCAAATACTCTTTGATAAACTCTAAATCAGTCAAAGGCTTATTGGTTTTTGTAATGTTGTGGGAAATCACAAAGTTGGTCTTGACTGCTCTGTCCCTGGATGTGTAAACTTTGTGAAAAAGCCCTTTTGCTAGTCTCAAGTCTATTCCTGCTCTGCATCAGTCGGGTTCTTGGATTCCTTCATGTGTTTCGTCTCATAACGGTGATAATCTTTGAATAATCCTTGAACACAGCGATCTGCTCTCCAAGCACACGGCTTTACCTCTCGCATAAATAAATAAAGTCCATGTCTTTTTAAAAATTCTACATACAGGGCAAACAAACTCACAATTTCTGTTGTCTTTTTTATTTTAGGCTGGAATGATCCTTGATAATGGAGTTAAGACGACCCAGGCAAACAACAAGGACAAGAGACCCTTCCTGTCTCTGATAGGAGCCAGGTCAGACCCTGTAACAAACACCCTGCATGAGAAATCACATCCCACCCAGTGTGATTCAGTGTGATGAGTTTAGTCTGTAATGATGACATTTCCTGTTAATGTTTTCGTGAGCACTGGGTGTGCTCTTTTTCATATTGTCAGTGCACAGGCCAATTAAATGGGCAGAAAAACTTTTTACTGGAGAAAGAAAGTGTAGATCTGTCAGTGCAATGAAGGTTTTTGTGTTATTAATCATTAATAAGATAAAGATGCTGTCAAGTAATAAAAGATACTAGTTGCACACATATGGCTATCTGGTAAAAATAAATAAATAAAATTAAAAATTATTAATTTACTCAAAGACTGGTTTGATCCCAGTCTGCTCCAGTCTGCATGCCAAATGCCTTGGGCAAGATACTAACCCCATGTTGCTCTCCGATGAATGCATGTGATTATTGGACAGGAAGCACTTAGAAAAAAGTGTTTGTGCAAATGGGTGAATGTACAAGTTGTGTAAAGTGCTTTGAGTGCTCAGATAGAAAAGCACTGTATAAGAACCAGTCCGTTTACTACTTACCATCCCGTTTGTTGAACTGCTCTTTTACTCTTGTGGATTAAAATTATGTGCCAAATGATAGTTTAAATTACCCAGCATTCTTGGAGTCCATAGGTGGGGTTCTCGAGGTTGCTCCACCTGGAGACTCATGTGGGATGACTCATCCATCACTGGGGGTGAGATCTGTCACATAGAGATCTTGGACAGTGCCTCTGGATTGGCAGACTGGGGTGGTTGTTTCCATGTTGAAGAAGTAGGACCGGAGAGTGTGCTCCAACTGTAAGATGATCACACTCCTCATCCTCCCCGGCAAAGTCTTCGCCAAGGTGCTAGAAATAAGACTCTTACCATTAGTCGAAGCTTGGATGCAGGAGGAACAATACACTTTTCATCCTGGTCATGAAACACTGGACCAGCTCTTTATCTTCTCAAGAATATTTGATGGTGGGTGGGAGTAGGCCTAACTGGTCTACATGTGATTTGTGGACTTGGATATTTGACCACATCCCTCTGGGTATTCTGTGTGAGGTGCTTTGGGAGTATGGGGCTGCTATGAGCGTTCAGTCCTTGAACAAGCACTGCGAGAGCTTGGTCCACATCGACGGCAATAAGGCTGACTAATTCCCAGTGGATGTTGACCATGCCGGGACTGCCCTTTGTCAGCGATTCTGAGCATAATTTTTAGAATTTTTTCGATTCAGTGATGACAGAGGGTGTAGTCAAGTGGCAGAAGGCTTCCACTTTGGTGGTCTCAGACTGTTGTCTCAGCTTTTTGCAGATGATGTGGTTCTTCTGGTTTCACCAGGTGGAGGCCTCCTGCTCACATTAGAGTGGTTCGCATCTGAGTGTAAAGCAATGGTAATGAGAATTAACACTTCCAAGACTGAAGCCATGTTCCTTAGCCGGAAACGGCTGGAGCGCCCAGGTCAGGAACAAGTTGCTGCCCCAAGTGGAGGAGTTTAAGTGTCTCAGTGTCTTGTTCACAAGTGCGGAGACAGGGGAGCGGACGGACGGATTGTTGCTGCAACTGCAGTGATGCGGGTGCTGCACTGGTCTGTCATGGTGAAGAGAGAGCTGAGTATTTAAACGAAGCTCTCGATTTACCAGATCGATGTCCCTACCCTCACCTATGGTCACGAGCTACTCCTCCACATAGATGCATCTTGGGCGCCTCCTGAGTTCGGTCTTCTGGGCATGTCCCACCAGGAGGAGGCCCCAGGGCAGATGCAGGACACGTTGGAGAAACTGTATTTCTCAACTGGCCTGGGAATACCTCAGTGTTCCCCCAGATAAGATGTTGGAGGTGGCTAGGGAGAGGGACGTCTGGGCTTCAATGCTGTGGCTGCTGCCCAAGCAACCTGGCCCCAGATAAGCAAAAGAAAATGGATGGATGGATGAATGACCATTTAAAAAGCTACAACATTACAGTTTATATAAATTGCTCCTTTGCAGCCTTGAAAAATATTGTTAAATATTAGCACTGTATGTCCTTCTGTTGTTTAGGTATGGCCCCCATCAGGATTCTGACCCGTTCAAACCTAGAGTCCCAGCTCTCATCCATCACTTCACTGCCTATAAGAACCAGTACCATGGAGCTTGGCTGAGAGGAGGGGATGTGTGGTTAGATGACTGCCAGTGAGTGATACACACACTGAGTGATTTTACTTGTTTATTTTACTTGTCACCCAAGTAAAATAAACAAGTGAATAAGTAAAGTTGATCAACTTCTAGTGCAAGTGAATGTCACTGAAAGTGATGCATGTCGAACAAAGCAAGTGTTTTTTCTGCACGTTCATTCCCATCTAACAATAACTTGCTATCTGCTTTAGTCTCTTAGTGTGTGTGTGTGTGTGTGTGTGTGTGTGTGTGTGTGTGTGTGTGTGTGTGTGTGTGTGTGTGTGTGTGTATCCATGGGAACATCACATTGTTCCTGTGTTTCTGTGCTTCTAATGATAATATTCCTTTTTTCGGTAGATTTGCTGATAATGGCATTGGCCTCACTTTAGCAAGGTAAGACTCCCCTTTTATTAAATCATGTTAGAAATAAAAGGGCTGTTGTATGCGTTTATTGTTCTCCTGCTCACTTTCTCTCTCTCTCTCTGCCTAATTGGAAAATGCCTTATATGGAGTCTCCTCAGGATCCTGTTAGAAAAGGCGTGCTCTGATGCAGAGTGAGAAGTAGCTTAGGAGTGTGATGGCAAGAATTGACAAAACGTTTTCTCCTGACAGGAGACATTATCAATACTAACCTAATACCTAAATTTGCAAATACCTAAGGCTCAGCCTTCTATCCATACTAAATCAGTGTTTGTGCCCCCCCCCCCACACACACACACACACAGACACAAAGGACAAAAACTTTTTTTTTGAGCATGCAATTTATTGAAAACAACTTAAGATGTGAAAACCACCACCTTAGTACCATTCACAGAGATTTGGGGAATGGTTGCAATCACAGCATTGTATGATGGTGAAAGATGTGTCGTTAGGCCCCCTCCTCAGACTTTTCACATAAATTGACCATTGACCAAGCCTGCAGTCAGCTGAAAGTGAAGAAGCGACTCGGCTGAGTGATGAAACGTTTCTCCCACTGAAAACACTACGTCCAGATGAACAGAATCAGCTTTTTAGGGAGACTTAAATATAACCTAAAAAGAAACTCCATGTTTAATACAGAAACATTTTGATGCACATGCTGTTTTTTTGCAAATTTGCACTATTATATTTATTTTCGTTTTTCCTGCAGTGTTTAAAAATTGGTGTATTTCAAAAATAAAACTATGAAGACACTCAAAATAAATTTCCTGTGGTAGGAAACTATTTTGTGCAACTTTTTTGTATTTACAGTTTTGAGGGATAAACCTCTTAAATTTCTCTAACTAGAAATATATGTTAAAAAAAACAAAAATGATTTTAAATTTTGTTATAGTTTATTGCACTTTTTTGCAATTTATGTAATTGCTATGCACTTAATGCAGACATATTATTAAAATCTGGGCTATAACAGTTGTATTGATGGCAACTTGAAATGCTCCCAAAAATGGCACTACAGCATGTAAAAATATAATATAAGCTCTGGTGGACTTGGTAGGTCTTAAAGGGTTAATGGATACCAGAATTTCCTGTTGTTATATAACTCACAGCTGTGGTGAGAAGTTTACATGCACGCATCATGGGCATGAATGTCAGGGTAATTTTAGGCTTTTAATTATGTCTCTGAACTTTTCTATTTCAAGGGTGTAGCATACATTAATGACTTAAAAACAACACCAAGAATTGGGTGCATAAGTTTGAATTGAATTTTGATGTTCCCAAATCCACACAGTCGTGTGTGGATTTGGGAACTAACAGGTCGTGCTGAAGTTCTACAATGTCTTTTAAGTTTACAAGGCTTATTAACTCCTGGTTAGTGAATATGATTGACAACAGCTGGTAGTTTCTCTTCCCAGGACAATAGGAAAGTCTAAGAGCTCAACAGAAGTTTGAAAAGTTCTCTTGGAGCCATTTCTAAGCAACTGCAGATTCTGAGATCATCAGTTCAAATAACTGCACACGAGTACAGTTGTGTCAATGTGTCAAAACTTTGCCTGGCTCTGTAAGAAGACCCAAACTGTCACCCAGAGACGAGAGGAAATCGGTTTGGATGTTCAGGAACAACCCAGGAACCAAAAGGGCTCAAGCTCGCAATGAGCTGGAAACTGCAGGAACACTATCGTCACTGTCTACAGTGAAGCACGTTTACATTGCCATGGACTGAGAGGGTGCTGACCAAGAGAGATGCTTCTGCTCCAAATTCAGCATTTTTAAGCTCAACGGGAAAGTGATTTTAAATATACATCAAAACTGGTTTTGGAGTGGATAAAGCAGGCTAACATTAAGGCCTTCCCAAATCCCCAACATCAGCCATGTTGGAAATTTGTGGACTATACTTAGAATCCAGCTCTATGATCATTCAACCCTTGAAAAGGAACAATTCAAACCAGAAATCCTAAAATGACCCTGACATGAGTGTAAACTTCTGACCACAACTACAGGCAGATGTTAGATAGGCAGGTGCCCTTGAGAGACGCTGCTTGCAAATGATTTCTTCTGTTTCTGGTGAACATATTGCTACATGTTACCTTGGTTGCCGGTTAGCTTGTATATAGCAGCTAAGCTAAAATGTTTGGAAAAGCACACACTGTTACATTTTAATTTGTTATAAATAACAACTATTCTTTTTATCTTTTGTGAACCAACTCATATATTCTTACTGTGCTGCACAAGGATTGCTTAATAACCGATGCATAAACTCTGCAATTATAATAGCAGAGTGTAACCAAGATGTTAGTGTGTAGCTTCTGACACGCATTTAAATCACAGTGATGTGCTTTTCCATTGTTTTTTAGCTTTGGCATGTTGTATTGTATATTTTCAGGGCCTTGGATGTTTAAGCTTTACATAATCAACAACAGAAAACAGATTTTAACTACATGACTTTACTCACACTGTCTGTGTGCAGTGGAGGCACATTTCCAGAAGATGACGGCTCTCATCAGCAGGTGAAGAATTCACTTTTTGTGGGTGAAAGTGACAATCGTGGTATGCCTTTCCCAGACAAGAGGATTTGGGGCCCTGGGGGTCCTGACCTTACTGACAGGACCCTGCCACGTGGCATGTAAGTGGTGATTACAGCTAATTTTATTTTTGTTTTTAAGCTCACAAACTCTCTTCTCAATAGTGGTGTTTCAGAAGTTTTATTTTTAGTTTTTTTTTACTCTTAGCAACTGATAAAAAAAACCTCTGTTTGAAAAGCAAAATGTACATTTAATAATTGCTTTAAAAACACAGATATTGTGGTTTTTTATGTTTACACTGTCACTATGTCGTGGTAAGGTTGATTTACTTCACTATGCTTATAATATTCTGTTCACATCAGTTTTATTTATTACAAGGTCACAACTGTATTTTTTACAATGTTTTTCAAATTGTATTATGACACCATTTATGAAGCACTTGGTGACAGTGGGGAGGAAGAACTCCCTTTTAACAAGAAGAGAGTACAGAAGCAGGTCCAGGCAGCCTTCTGCTATGACTGGGCGGAGGGGAAGGGAAAAGACGAGACAAAAGAAGGAGTAAAGACAAATGAGGAAAAACACAAACTATGGGAGAGAGAAAACTTGAGTCTGTCGGTCTTCTGAACCCAAAAGGAGCTATTTCCTCGTGAGCAAGTCCTGATAGCCTCCCGTGTTTACTTTGAGGACTTCAGCCTTCACCCACAGAGCATAATGCTGTATTAAAATCATACTAACATATGAGGTCTTCAAGATGGAACCGTGTCATTTAAGACTTTATTTCTGAAAAGTATTTTAATTCCATGTTTCTATTTAACAGGGAACCAATCACAAGAAACTAATGTGGGAGAAAGTGGTCTCTCTTTGTAATTCTAATCAGTACCATTGCAGCAGCATTTGAATGCTTTCCAGGTAGCTTTTAACTGCATGATAATTATAGGGATCATAAAAATTTGCATGGACTAGTTTTTCTGCGTCAGTAATGACTCTGGAACTACTCGGTTCATAAGAACCTGTTTTGCAAAAACAAAGTATGTGTGGCCATTGCAGTTAACACCTTATTTGACTGCACTTTTTTAGTCTGTGTCAAATAACAGTTTGATCGAGGCTGGCATGTGTGAGAGCCAGATTTGTATGCTCAGAAATCAGTCCCGTGCTCTGGCCACCTGGGCAGTGTACAAAAAGAACGTCTCACCAGTGGTATTATTAGAGATCCCTTTATTGGAAAAATGAATATAATTGAAACCACTTCTGCCTTAATCTGCAGTTCAGACTAACATTCTCTGACACTATTGCGCTCTCATGTTCTGCATTGCTGACCACTTCTTGAGAGCTGCTGTAAAGAAAAGCTTTTTAGTGACACCCACAGCGGGGAGTCATTTGTGGACATTTTTTTTCATCAAAATGTGTACTTGATGCATCCTTTTTAAATGCAATTTAATAACAGAACGTCCTCAAAAAATCTACACAACAAGAATTAGTATAACAAAAGAGTACGTTCTGATTAAAGTTCTCCCACAGAGCCAGTTAATAACATGTTTCACCAAAGACTTGCTGACATGCTGGTTACTCTTTATTTTTGTGTAGTACTTTCTCTTGTAGTTAGCTAACACACAACATCTTTGATGATGTTGACTACATGTGTCATACAGCCATGCATTTTGCTGCACATGAAAATAAAACTTGCCTTTATAGCTCCTTGAAGGCTTGTCTCAAAGAAACACATTGTGCTGTAGTTGCGCGTCTCTTTTCAGTTCAGTGACTTTCTGAAGCTTCTGTTCCCGTGTATGTAGAGCCAAACATCAATGACGACGTTTGTGCATCTGTGTTTGAGCAGTGATTTTCCAATCCGAGGCATGCAGATCTACGATGGGCCGATCAATGTACAGAACTGTACATTTAGGAAATACACGGCACTAAACGGAAGGCACACCAGCGCCTTTGGCTTCAGGCTCAACAACTCGTGGCAGAGCTGCCCCAACAATAATGTCACCAACATCACCTTTGACCATGTACCTGTGAGTCCACTTCTGTGTGAAATACACAAAACCAGAGACACTGGTTTAACACGTTTTTACAAACTTGAATCTTTGCTTCATTTGGAAGAAAAACCGACAACTGTAGCTTTACACAAAAGCATTTTAAAATACTCTTGTTATTTGAAAACTGTATTCCAGTTCCATTGTCCTGTATGTTCCACTTTTGTAGATTATCAGATCGACTGAATAATTCTGGATATTTCTCAGCTAAATGTCAAATATATTCAAATATAGAGCCATGTTTTAAATGTTGAAAATAAAGAAACACTGAACACATTTGGAATATTGAATGTGAATGATGCGTAGCACCACAGAAAGCCACAGTAAATGGCTCTAGACTAATGCATCCCTCTCTTATAGATTACATCTCGGGTATTTTTTGGGGAGCCGGGTCCCTGGTTCAGTAAAATGCAGATGGACGGGGACAAGACGACCATCTTCCATGATATTGATGGATCGGTCAGTGAGTATCCCGGAGCTTTCCTGGTTAAAGAAGACAACTGGCTGCTTCGTCACCCTGACTGCATTGATGTGCCTGACTGGAAGGGTGCTATCTGCAGTGGGCACTATGCACAGGTGGGTCAGCAGGTGTCACACCCGATTCCTCATTCATTCATCTTCATATATCAGTCTTCACAAACACAAATGTCATTTCTGCTTGATTGTGTGCATTTTCATTTATATCAGCCCGTGAAACTTGTTTGTTGGGGTATCTGAAAACTCTTGAAAAAAAAGAGTCAGAAGGGATAAGAATAAAGTGCTGTTTCAAGTCCTTCTTAACACCAGTTATTTTCTGATGTTCTGAATATGTTTTGGGAAATGTCTGCTTCTTTGTGCAATAAAGCCAACAAATACACAATGGATTTTGCATTCCCTCACAATGAGCCTCGATCACAAACAGTCTTTGTGTGCAAAGCTGTATTTGTTTATACTCCACAACACAAATAGTCAGGTGTTGACTTCTCATAATTATAATTAATTATAATTAAATGCTAGCTGAAAAAGAGTGAAGGGCATAAGTTGACCTCACTTGTCATTCAGCCTCCTCAGTGATTCCATCACCTCCCGCTTTGTATGCACAGGCAGAACATCTGGGATCCTGGAGCATGTTGGAGGCCAAAAGGTGTTCCAAACAGGGCCCACTAGCATGCATATACTTCCTGGTTCACACCAATGCCCCAAATGTAAAGGAGTTCAATAACCTTCTGGCTAGAAAAAGGACAGTCCAATGTAAAATGTTTTCTTTAGCCTAGGTGGGAGGTCATGTTAGGCAGGCCACCTAGGTTAAAGGAAACATAGTACTTAAACTGACAAACCTCCCAAACTGCACATGGGTTGGACATAACGCCAGCAACCTCATTGTGTAAAAAAAGAAGCCAAGCCACAGAAAGCTTTACCCTTACATTAAACTGGGCCCAGAAGGGAATGTACACCAGCCACCAGCCCGGACCAACGAGGAGCAGGAGCTTCGACAGCTGGACAGTTGACTGGTGGCAGTCAAACCCAGTGGGACACAAAATCACAAGGACAGACCTTCTTACACTAAAATGCACCATGACCACACTCTAGCACCTTTCTCCCTTTTAGTGACTAATGACAACCTGTTTTAGAAAGGTTGTCATTAGTCACTAAACCAGAGGCACTTCAGTTCTTAGCCAGGATTCAAATACATGTATTACTTCAGTGGGTGTGTGCCTGATGTCTTGGTGTGGTATCTTTCCTGGGGGGCTCATCATAGCAACAACAACTAGTGACTCATGCCACTGCACACCACCAAGGTCAACTTCATCTCCTTCATATTAAATCGAACCAACCAGCTGCACAAGCGTCAACCTCACGCTTCTGGGCATTTTAAGTAAATGTGATTCAATTAGCTGACACCTATATTGCAGTAGCACAAGCAAAGTGAACCAATGCATCCATAGTCATGACTTCCCATCTTTCAAAGTGAATTAGAGGCTAGTGTTGAATCTGGATCCATATCTGTGTGCATCATGTACAGGTATTCAGTGTATGAACAAACATAGTGACCTGTACCAATTCACAACAGTCACCTCACAGCACTTTATATTGTAAAGTAGAGACGCCACAATGAGGGTGTCGGGTTTACAATACAGAGCACCGAACATGTATAGAGTGAACAAAGAGAAAGGATTGTCACAGAGTGAAGTCAGAGTGGCTATACTAATTGAATAACTAAAACGTGATACTTCTACTAAATCAGGTACTTCTATGATTTTATATATTATTATATGCAATGCATTCTTTTCTTTTTTTTTCAGATCTATGTTCAAACACGAAACCCTGCCAACCTTAACATGCAGATAGTGAGGGATGAATACCCTGATCGACCCCTAACACTTGAAGGCGCCCTGGACAAGCGGAAAGTTTACCAGCAGTTCCAGCCAGTGGTCACCCTGGCCAAAGGCTACACCATCCACTGGGACCAGGCGGCACCTGCTGAGGTCACCATCTGGCTCATCAACTTCAACAAGTCAGTGAATAAACTTAGAAACATTTTTTTACTCAAAGCACGTTAACAGCACCAGTGTCTGTACTGTTGGACCATTGTACCACACACACTGTGTGAGGTTGGTCATTAAACACTTTGTATATAAATAGAAAGATTTGAAATTCTATCCTGGGAGCCAATTAAGAGAAGCTAACATGGTTCTTCAGTGTTTTCAATTTCCTTTGAATACTTACCCTTGTGCTATTGGGTGTCCTGGTCTGATGGAAGTATAATGGTAGGTTATTTTTTCACAGACTTTTCATAAATTTGGTTCCTCATAATAGCAGTAGAGCTCAACATAGCGCCATCCTGACAAAGTTTAAGTGTGTCTAATCCAGTAACTTTAGTCTTAGTTTAGAAGTATAAAAGGACTGGATGTTACAGTCCCCGATGATGCATTGCTTCAAATGGAGAAAGTCTCGAGGGACGGCTGCTGTGAGAAAGCAGCCCAGAAGCTTTACCATCGGAACACATCATCAGTTGTGTGCCTCGACTTCACAGGGTATTTCAGCCTCTACGGTGCATAACGTCACATGATGTTTTGGTATCTGCTATGTATTATTATTATTTTCACTGGTTAGTTCTGAGTTCATTCTTATTACGTCTCTGAGTTTACTTATGATCAGTTCAGTTATTTGTTTTTTATGTGTCATGGTCCTGGGCCATGTGGGCCCAGTATTCTTAGTTTTCATGTATTTTTGTATTTTGTTCTTTATTTAGGCCATGCTTCCTGGGTTGATCTGTTACGTTGTTCCTTATGTGTTTTCCCTTCGTGACTCTTACCCCCTGTGTGCCCCTCTGTGTATTTATGAGCCCTCGTCTCTCTTTGTGCTTTATTCTATGTTTTCCCCAGCCCGTTATGTCTGCATTCTCCCCGTGCTCTCTCTCCTCCTGTTTGAACCTCTGTGTACTTCCTGCTTTACTTTGCCCATCTCCCATCAGTGTTACGTTCACTCCTGCCGTGTCTTGTTATGATTATCAGTGTCACCTGTGTTCCCCGTGTGCATCCACTTCCCCTGATCATCCCTCATGTGTATTTAGTCTCTGTGTTTCGTACAGTCTGTGTCGCGTCGTCTGTGTTCTCACCTCCATGTTCTCACGGTCAGTCCTTGCAGTGATCATCATAGTCTGAGTTTTCTTAGGTTGTCGCAGTATTAGTTTTCCCAGTTTAGTTATAGTCTAGTCACGCCATCCCTGCTTTGTTTGTGCACTTTGTCTTCAGCCATAATAAAGGCTCGCTTTCTGTTAAGTTCACTCCCGTCCACTCACTTGTGTATGCACCTGGGTCCATCACACACACCACCGCACGGCCTGTCTCTGCAGACCGTGACAGTACGACGCGACCATGTCGGACCCAGCGACACAAGAGAGGGAGATCCTCCAGACGGTGGAGTCGCTATGTGGGAGATGGCTGCGGTGCTCCGGAGAGGAGGAACGGGAGGAGTTGGCCCGCCAAGTGGGAGTATGCGTGTCTGTGTTTCCCTGGCTATGGGAGGCACTACACCCGCTGATCACCGACCTTCTCGTCACCGCTCTCCAACTCCGTCCGCAGCCACGGCTGCCTAGTGCGCAGGCTATGCCGCCAGAGCCCTGCTGTTGTCCCGTTTCCCCGCTGCTTCGCGAGCCAGAAGCAGTTGCGGTTGGAACGGTGAGGCTCGCCACCGACACACCCTCCGCTCGCGCCCCGTCGGCTTCCGCGTCTTCACCGCGGTCTGGCCGCACGGCGTGGCACACGGAGACGACGGAGGCCATAGACTTTGGCGAGGAAGAGCGGCAGCAGGTGTTACGGGCTTATCGGGAGGACGAGCTCCGGTGGAAGCCCTGGCTCATCCCGGAGGAGGACCTCTCACCTGCTGCACAGCCTACCAGCCGCTCGCCGTCTCCAATCCGCTTAGACTTTACTTCGCCTGCCTCATTTCTGGCAAGGATGTGGGCGGACGACCGGGAGATCGCCGCTACATCACCCCCTGCATTGGTGCCATCAGCGCCCATCGCGCCAGCTACCAGAAGGGGGCGGCGCCGGCGCCGCCGTGGCACCGCATTAACTCCGGTGAGTGACTGCGTTTTCGTGCCTCACGTCCCCTCTATGAAGCAGAGTGAGATGAGCATTGATTTGCCGGGGCCGGACACTATGACTGAATCGTGTTCGGAGACTGACAGTACAGTGTTTAGTTGTTTAGAAAGACCTACTAAGGAAATCATGGAGTCCGGTCTCTGTGAGCAGCAGCAAGCAGCTTGCACCCACGTAGAGGAGGAGCTCCGGGGAAAGCCGTGGCCTACCCCCGATTGTCAGCACATCTTTCGGGGAACACGCCTGGCTCTCGGGGGCCCTCGGAGCCGCCAGGGTCTGCAGCCTCTCACAACTCAGTTAGCTCCCTCGCAGCCCTTCACAGCTCAGTTAGCTCCCTCGCAGCCACCCTCAGTTCAGTTAGCTCCCTCGCAGCCACCCTCAGTTCAGTTAGCTCCCTCGCAGCCACCCTCAGTTCAGTTAGCTCCCTCGCAGTCACCCTCAGTTCAGTTAGCTCCCTCGCAGTCACCCTCAGTTCAGTTAGCTCCCTCGTAGCCACCCTCAGTTCAGTTAGCTCCCTCGCAGTCACCCTCAGTTCAGTTAGCTCCCTCGCAGTCACCCTCAGTTCAGTTAGCTCCCTCGCAGTCACCCTCAGTTCAGTTAGCTCCCTCGCAGCCACCCTCAGTTCAGTCTCCAGTGCCGCCTGTAGCCCAGGCCCCAGTAGCTCCCGTAGCCCAGTCCCCGATAGCAGTACGGTCCGCTGGTCAGCTTAACATTCAGCCAGGGGTCTCAAATCTCTCTGGCTCTGCATCAGCTCCTGCTGGGAGCTCGGATGAGCTCATCCAGGACTCCGCGGCTCCCACGCCGCCACCTACCTCGTCAGCTGGAGGGTCCGAGGGGCCCGTTCAGCCTCCTGTCTCTGCTGGAGGGTCCGAGGGGCCCGTTCAGCCTCCTGTCTCCGCTGGAGGGTCCGAGGGGCCCGTTCAGCAACCTTCCTCGTCAGCTGGGGGTTCTGGAGAACCGCACCAGCCTCATGCCACGTCAGCTGGAGGGTCCGAGGGGCCCGTTCAGCCTTCTGTCTCCGCTGGAGGGTCCGAGGGGCCCGTTCAGCCTCCTGTCTCAGCTGGAGGGCCCGAGGAGCCCGTCCGGCCTCACGCCTCGTCTGCTGGAGGGCCCGAGGAGCCCGTCCAGCACCATGCCACATCAGCTGGAGGGCCCGAGGAGCCCATCCAGCCACCTTCTGCTACGCCTGGTCCAGCCTGTGCTTCGTCTGCTGCAGCTCCGGCCTGTGCTTCGTCTGCTGCAGCTCCGGCCTGCGCTTCGTCAGCTGCAGCCTCAGAGCCGTCATCCTCGCCCGGTCCGGCCTCTGCATCAGCTGCTCCTGCTCCGCCTGGTCCGGCTCCGGCTTCAGCCTCAGAGTCTTCGTCTGCTGCAGCCTCAGGGTCTTCGTCTGGCCCCGCCTCAGCCTGTGCCGCTGCCTTGCGCACTGCCGGCCCCCTGAACTGCTTCGCCGCCGCCGCTGCCTTCCGCGCGGCCGGCCCCCTGAACTGCTCCGCCGCCGCTGCCTTCCGCGCAGTCGGCCTCCGGATCTGTTCTGTCACCGTGGCCACCTTTCCCGTGGCCGGCCTCCGGAACGGTTGGACTGGACTTTTGTGTTGTCGCCTCTCGGGTTGGCCTTCGGGCCTCTTTGGACATTCGCCTTCCTGTTCTGGACTCTTTTGTGTATTTGTGGACTCAGTTTTGTTCTCGTGCTCCTTGTTTTTGGTTCGTTTTGTTCCCTCCGTCCTGGTCCCCCGCCTCCCGCCCTGGGTGGGGTGTTTTCTGTTTCGCTTGTGTTTTGTTTCTCGGGTTTGGGCTGTCGGGAGCCAGCCCTTTAGGGGGGGGTGGTGTCATGGTCCTGGGCCATGTGGGCCCAGTATTCTTAGTTTTCATGTATTTTTGTATTTTGTTCTTTATTTAGGCCATGCTTCCTGGGTTGATCTGTTACGTTGTTCCTTATGTGTTTTCCCTTCGTGACTCTTACCCCCTGTGTGCCCCTCTGTGTATTTATGAGCCCTCGTCTCTCCTTATGTTTTATTCCATGTTTCCCCTGCCCGTTATGTCTGCGTTCTCCCCGTGCTCTCTCTCCTCCTGTTTGAACCTCTGTGTACTTCCTGCTTTACTTTGCCCATCTCCCATCAGTGTTACGTTCACTCCTGCCGTGTCTTGTTATGATTATCAGTGTCACCTGTGTTCCCCGTGTGCATCCACTTCCCCTGATCATCCCTCATGTGTATTTAGTCTCTGTGTTTCGTACAGTCTGTGTCGCGTCGTCTGTGTTCTCACCTCCATGTTCTCACGGTCAGTCCTTGCAGTGATCATCATAGTCTGAGTTTTCTTAGGTTGTCGCAGTATTAGTTTTCCCAGTTTAGTTATAGTCTAGTCACGCCATCCCTGCTTTGTTTGTGCACTTTGTCTTCAGCCATAATAAAGGCTCGCTTTCTGTTAAGTTCACTCCTGTCCACTCACTTGTGTATGCACCTGGGTCCATCACACACACCACCGCACGGCCTGTCTCTGCAGACCGTGACATTATGTTCCCCTTGTGTCTTTGTCCTCTGTGCCCCTCTGTGCGTTTGATCCTCATGTCTGAGTTTTCCAACATTTAGTTCCCATGTTCCCCTCCTCGTGACTATTCCAGGCCCCCCCTGTCTGTCATGTTTGCATTTGGGTCCTCACGTAAAAAGAATCCAAACAATCTGCCTCCGCATATCGTGGCACAAGTCAAGCACAGTTGTTTTAACTAAACGTTAAATAAAGATAAATTGATCAAATCTTTGGCTGAAGCTGGAGGAAATAGTTGAGAGAACTATGTAAGACTGCAGTTCTGCGTCTGTTTCCATGCCTAAGAATTTTTATGTAGCTTATCCATCCAGCTACACTTTCTGAAGCAGCATGGACGTCCTCTCTAATAAGACCAGGATTTCATGGTTTTCTGGACACCACTGTGAGAGACAGCAAGGACTGCATGTGCCATCAGTTCTTCTGCACATTGTACAGCTCAGCCGTTCCACACAGAGTTCAGGTTTATATGGTTGAATAGTTTGTAATAATGCAGCTCTCCTCTAGATAAACCCTGAGCTCCACCTGACTCCTAATCCTCAGAACCCTCTGCACCGGTGCTTAGTGATTTCTATCATAAGAGATATTTCTTATATTAAAAGTATATTGATTTATTTATTTTCCCTCGCTGTTTTTAGAGTGTGAAACTTGAGCTCACACTGGATTTTTGAGCCACTGAATCTCAGCAGAATGCTGGTTTTTACTGAAGTGAACCAGCTGCCTCGTTGTATATAAATCACAGTGCATTGTTAGATCATCCTGCAATTGTGACATGAAAATAAATTTCCTCACTTAGTAAATCTGTCCCATAGCATATAAATTAGATCCATCTTGTTTTCTTGTATTTTACTGTTGTTGATCAAAAGTAGTTCCTCCTCCCTGACTGCCGTAAAATTCCCTCAGTCCGTCACTTATCCCAGCTGACCTCAAGTAAGAATGAATCTTAAAAACAAGGACATTGCTGGTGAAAGCTGAATATACGGAACATTAACATTAATGTAGATCATAATCTTGAGCTCACATGGTGTTCTTCAGCTCTTATTACAACAAGTTCAGCTGTGAGTTTAACAAACTGTTGTTAAATCTATCAGGATGTTTTGGATGAACGTGCAGTTACAGTGAACATTTCCATCATCTGCTTTGTTTATTATGTCGATTGTTTTCATAATTGGTTGGATGGTCCATCACGATGACTTATTAGACGGGATGTTTTTTCCTCCCAGTGGACCCAGGATGGTCCAGTGTATCCTATGATAAGGAAGCAATAAAGGAAGCACTGAAGCCCCCTTTCCTTTCCTGTTTCCAGTTTAAAGGGGGTTTATTGTCATTTCCTGTTCCAGTTCTTCAAATCTTCAAACAAATTTGGAGAATTGGAAGAGCTTTGATTATGGCCACCACACAGATAATTCCAGGTCTGTCAGTTAGGAAACTTCCTAAGCAAAATGGACTGTTGGAATGTAGGTAGGTGTCAGGCTACTGTGGTGAGTCGACCCTTGACCTTAGCACAGAAAGATGAAACAGTTTTAAAGTAATTGGGAACATGATGGGAGTTTATTGAACACATGGATTCTGCTTTGAAACTAGAGTCTATATTTAGAGGATTTCTGTTATTAATTTGAATGAAATGGAGCCCATCAGCCCCTTCACCTCTCAACATTCTTTCCAACGATTCGCTGCAAAAATAGGAAAAGTTTCTTTTTGAGCTTTGGCCTCTCTTCAGCTGGCTTTCATGGTGCGGCCCTGAGCTATTTAAACTGCATGAAGTCTGTTTGTTATTTCAAGCTTGTCAGTTAATCCCTGATGGCCTGAATCAAAACATGACAGAACTAATACGACTCATTTTCACTGATTGTGCAAAGAACAATGGCTCCATCTACAGCTCATTGTGGTGTTTAGCAAGTGAGGCAAACTTCTGTAAAAAGAAGCGAACCACATCTTGTTCCTGTTTTGACTCAAAACCTCTGTTTTGAGAGTAAACTGACGAGTTTAATTATGTTTTTGTCTGACTTTCATATAATGACACAGTTTTCGTTTGTTTGTTTTAAAATATTTGACAAAAAATCTTGTAGAAGATTCATTTTGAAGAAGCTTTTGAGTTAAAGAGATCTGATTTGAGTCAGTTTATATGGCAGGTTTTATTTCACGTAATATTTGACCTTATTTAGTGTTTTTTCATGTATTTAGTCTTTAAGTAGAGCTGGCACCTTTCAGCAGACCACTAAGGGGAACTGATGATTGATAAACAGCATGCGTGGCTTTGTGAAGTCAGATCCTGAATAGTTAAGCTGAGCAGCTGACAGAAGAGTCATTAAGGTAATCAGAACGTTTTGCAATGTAAATGCAAATAACATGCATTCTGTATGCTGCACACAAATGACTGAGAATCAGCCCCATGCCACAGTGTATAAATTAAACACTTTGATTTTTGAATACTAATGCATATCTGTGATAGACTGGTGAGTCTTTAAATGGTGCGCCCTGCATCTTACCCTCTAACAATCCCAAAAGGTTGAGTCTGCTCATCTGGACGTTTTCAGTGGGAGAAACGTTTCGTCACTCATCCAGGTGACTTCTTCAGTCTCAGCCGACTGCAGGTTTCCCCACCGTGACAGTTTGTAACGGTACATTTGGTCTTTGATCAGTGATCAGTGGGCTTTGATTAGTTGTTGTTAATTAATGGTCACGACGATTTGCACATTAATGATCAAGGAACTGACCTCACAGCCCAGTGGTGCTAGTTTCAGTCATTATGCAACTGGCAACTTTTAATGCTCACTCCCTACATTTGAACAGCAATACATCTACGTTCCACTCCTTACATTTTCAAAGCAGGCTTGTTACTTTGCACTTAGTTCATCTGAAGCCACTTGTTCACATCACTGCTTTTCTTTTCAGTGTTAAACCAATTTTAAATTAAGAGGAAGGTCAGAGAAATGTCAGGACTGCTCAGTGACATCTGATAAACAGTCAATATAAGGACTGCATTTAAATCATTTTAGAGTTTTTAAATCAGATATTGCATCAGTATAAGATGTGAATGGTTTTTCATATAATGAAATATGTTTGACAGCAAGTTGAACTCTGCATTATTTGAAGGTTGCATGAATATACTTGGCAGTTCATGCAGTCTAAACAGCATTCTGTTTATGGTAATGCATTTTGTTGGACAGGTTGGTAAGCTGTGGTGGTTGCAGTTTTAGGTTACATCAAGGTACCAGTCAATTAGAATTTAAGCTGATATTAAAGGTAATACTCATTAGTCGCTCGCTGAATTCCACCTTTCAACCTGCCTCGTAGTGTCTGCAGGCTAGAAATCAGCCACAGTAGCTCGTTTAACATCAGCTTATATCATGTTGACTTTAAGTCTGTACATGTGTTGTTGTGTAAATCATAAGGTTCAGTTTCATTTACACAAAAATACCTGATAGTGATGTCCCCATGTTTTTGCTTTTGAAATTAAATCAGATCATATTGGATTTGGATTGGATTGGTGTTTCCCTTGTGTTTCAGGAATGACTGGATCAATGTGGGCCTCTGCTATCCACAAGGTACCACCTTCACAATCCTGTCAGACATCCACAATCGGCTGACCAAACAAACCCGCAAGACTGGCGTCTTCGTGAGGACGACTCACAAGGAGAAGATCAACCACTTGCACTTGGCCAGAGGATATTTCTACTGGGAAGAAGACACTGGGTCCGACACATGCACAGACCACTACATTACACTCATTACCAGAAGTAGGACAACTAGGAAAAATATACAGGGATTAGACACACAGAAAAGATCACTCTTACAGTAAAATAAGAGCTACATCAGCCCAAAGTGAAATGTGGCATTCCTACAATAAAAGATGCAAAGGTGTGACCTTTGTGACTAAGCACACATAAAGCTGGGCATACCCTGGATATATACTGATATACTGTTAAGAGGATGGATGGATGGCACTGTAAGATTTCACAAAAAAGTGTACCTGTAGGTATTACTGATCACCTGACTGCTCAGGGTTAGATGACATGAGTGTACTGTGAAACCTCTGTGCATTGCAATGTCAGATGTCAGGAATACCTTTAACAGTGTGATTTGTTTTTGGTTGCTAAGTGTCAGGGAAAGCATATGATGCCTGTCATTCATTGTGTGTCTCGCAGCCTCCTCTTCCTGAAGGTGAAAGCCCACAATCACAGAGAGACGTTTGCCTTCTGCTCTGTGAAGGGTTGTGAGAGGGTGAAGATCACAGCAATCGTACCAAAAGGCAGTCCACCCAGCAACTGCTTGGCTAAGGCGTACCCCAAACATGCTGAGCTGCCCATTGTCGATGTTCCAATGCCCAGAAAAATTCCCACTGCCAGGCTGGTGAGCAATGAAATTAAAATGATTCCAACTCCCCACTATTTTCCTGTGGAATTGGCATTATTCATGTCATTAGAAGTATAGAAAGAATATATGTCCTGGCTAGATGGAAGATTAAAAGAAATGCTTATTTTCTTCTCTTGGTGTTAAAATCCACTCTGAAACACCGTAAAGAGAGAGGGAGAGTGGAGAGATTCAGTAGAGGTGCAATATACAGTAACCAGGTATAGTACTGTGACAATCATACCACTTGATCCCTGGTATAATTCTCAAACACGCACCTTAAAGCACATAACTCGTAAGCTGGAGAGAAAATGACATATCACAAATTTAGAAGATCATCATTTAGCCTGGAGAAATAGTTTCCTGCTTTATAAGAAAGCTAGAACATCTTACTATTCATCACTGATTGAAGAAAAGGTTTCTCTCTTCCTCCAAACCATCAGCGTGTCTGTCAGACCCCATTCCTACAAGACTGCTCAAAGAAGTCCTGCCATTAATTAATGCTTCGATCTTAAATATGATCAACCTAAGAGTAGTTGTCAAACAGCTAACAGATCATCTGCAGAGGCTTATTTGAAGAGTTTCAGTCAGGTTTCAGAGCTCATCACAGCACAGAAACAGCTTTAGTGAAGGTTACAAATGATCTTCTTATGGCCTCTGACAGTGGACTCATCTCTGTGCTTGTCCTGCTAGACCTCAGTGCAGCGTTCGATACTGTCGACCATAATATCCTATTAGAGCGATTAGAACATGCTGTAGGTATTACAGGTACTGCACTGCAGTGGTTTGTATCATATCTATCTAATAGACTCCAGTTTGTGCATGTAAATGGAGAGTCCTCTTCACACACTGAGGTTAATTATGGAGTTCCACAGGGTTCAGTGCTAGGACGACATAAAAAGTAATATAAAACTGAGGTTATTGTACTCGGTCCTAAAAATCTCATTAATATGGTATCAGTAATCAGGCCCCATCTTATCTTAATGACCTTGTAGTACCATATCACCCTATTAGAGCACTTGGCTCTCGCTCTGCAGGCCTACTTGTTGTTCCTAGAGTATTTAAAAGTAGAATGGGAGGCAGAGCCTTCAGTTTTCAGGCCCCTCTTCTGTGGAACCAGCTTCCAGTTTGGATTCAGGAGACAGACACTATCTCTACTTTCAAGATTAGGCTTCAAACTTTCCTTTTTGCTAAAGCATATAATTAGGGCTGGACCAGGTGACCCTGAATCCTCCCTTAGTTATGCTGCAATAGACGTAGGCTGCCGGGGGATTCCCATGATGCATTGAGTTTTTCCTTCTTCAGTCACCTTTCTCACTCACTATGTGTGAATAGACCTCTCTGCACTGAATCATACGTACAGCATGTCTTTATCCTGTCTTCCTTCTCTCACCCCAACCGGTCGCAGCAGATGGCCCCGCCCCTCCCTGAGCCTGGTTGGCGCTGTATAAATAAAATTTAATTTAATTTTATTGACCACCTGCCTAATATTGTCTTGGTCCCCCTTTTGCTTCCAATGTAACAGATCCTGTAAGTCCTGTGAGTTGCGAGGTTGAGCCTTGATGGATCAGACTCTAGCATATCCCACAGATGCCTGATTTGACTGAGATTTGGGGAATATGGAGGTCAAACCCTCAAATGCATTGTTGTGCGCCTCAAACCATTGCTCTGTGGCTGGGTGAATTATCCTGCCTAAAGACACCACAGCCATCAGGGAGCACCATTTCCATGAAAGGGTGTACATGGTCTGCAACAAGACTTAGACAGGTGGAACGTGTCAAAGTAACATCCAGATTGATGAATTACCCGACGTTTCGCAGCAGAACATTGTCTAAAGCGTCACACTGCTAGCTCGTCTTTTTCCCATGGTGCATCCAGTCAGGTGTTCCCCAGGAAATGACGCGCAGTATCAAATTTATACAATATCAAATATTGCCTACATAAATTCCAACCCTGGCCAGCCACGTGATGTAAAAGAAAATGTGACTCATCATATTAGCCTACCTTCTTCCATCGCTCCAATTCTGACGCTCATGTGTCCATTGCTGGTGTTTTCAGTGGTGCACAGAGGTCAGCATGAGCATCCTGACTGGTCTGCAGCCACATGTGCAACACACTGTGATACGCTGTGTATTCTGACATCTTTCTGTCAGAACCAGAATCAACTTTTTTCAGCAATTTGACTGATAGTATCTCATCTGTTGAGTCAGACCACAAGGGCCAGTCTTCACTGCCCACGAGCATCAGTGAGCCTTGGCCATCAATGATCTTTGGACTACTTGAACACTGCATACACAGCTTGAGTTGTCTCAAGCCGCTTCATAATGTAAGGTAAAGACGTACAGTATAACAGAGAGATTTAGTTGTCCACTCTGAAAAAAGACTCTTTTAACAGGAAATGGCAGAATCAGGCTCAGCAAGCGACAGCCATCTACTGCTGCTGGGTTTGAGGCAAGAAAATACAAACAAACAACAAGCGGGACAAAAAACGAACTACAGAACAAATACATGAGTGAAAAGAGAGGCATGCAGACAAATACACACCAACTTCATCTAGATTTGGACATATTACACAGTTTGTACATTATTGGTGGAAATCCAGAGGATTTGCTGCTGTCTGACACATATTTCTTCACTTATATTAGTTTCATAGTGAGCGTATTGATATTGTTTGTTTTTCAGAAGCAGACCATCTACTCATGTTTTTGCTGCTTGCTGTGTGATTGATATTTTAAATTCTGTGGTTGTATTTCAAAGATATATATTCCAAGCACCATCTGATACACACTGTTTTCCTCTTATTTTCCCTGCCGCTGGTTTCCCCTGAACAGTCATTCACGATGTCATATTTTCCCCATGTTAAATGTGTTTTTGCTGCTGTGAATATACTATCATCACTGTTTCTTTGTGGACTTGCTCCTAGCACTCCTCAGAGCACTTCCTGGAGATCAAACTGGAGTCCTACAACACCCGCCACTTCCACATCAAGAAGGACGTTGCCTTTACTGAGGTAACCTCTCTCTCAGACACACCTGAAGAATGGCTCTAATGATCTAGTTACCGAGAGTTTGATTGAACCTGTATCTACTTTTGTTAAACCTCATCACTCAGAATGTTTTTATTTAAAGATACAAATAAGGACAACAAACATCTTCTGAGCTTTTGTGTGGAAAGTTCCAGCAGTGTTGCTGACTTGAAGTGCCGCATGTAGTGAGTCAGACTGCAAGTCAAGGAGTTCAAGCCGAACATCACTGGATTATTTATCTACACTGCAAGTAAAGGGAGATTAAACCATGTGCTTTTCACTTCGAATGTTTGAAGGCAAATCACCTTGAAACTCATCTTGCAGGGAGTGGATGAGCAGGAGCTGAGACGATCAGCTGATGAGACAGAGTGAGAAAGTTGCTCTCTTTCTCATGAAAGCCTTCAGGCTGTATGTTTCATGTGCAAATAGGCCCTTGCATTGCAGTTTGGTGTTAAGTTCATTTGTTAGTACAGCAAGCACGATCAGCCTCCCGTTCTGCACCTGAGAGCTTCGTCTGGAGTGTCTTTCTTTTCACAAAACTCTTGAACTCCTGCGCTCAGGTCCCAGACTCTTTTCAGTACTCTGCCTCAGCCACCTGACAGCTGTGTGCTAGACTGTCACCGTGTTCAGCCTCATGCTCCTCCAAAGTGCAACAAACTGAGATTCAGAGCACATGGCCTGATGAAGTAACTAATTAAATTCATATCTAATTGAAGTAGAATTACACACAGACAGAGAGAAGAAGATGTGGGTCCACATCAGGTGATTAGGCGTTAATAATGTGATTGGATGTCCCTGTGTGTGGTTAGATGTCAGAAGATGTGACATCCAGTGTGAGAGTGGGCAGAAAGGGTGAGCAGGTACAAAAGGATATGAGCTTTTTCCCTTTTGTCTTCTGTGAGATGAGCAGTTCTAAAGGTTGGATCTAAAGTGTTCACGGCTGTACAAAAGAGTGAACGCTTTCCTGCAAGCCCAGCTGCACACGAGCTTAGACAAAGTCAAGTATTTATTTATTGTCATTGTCAAAGAACAATGAAATTGCGTTTGGGGCTTCCGTGCAACCCGTAAAAAACAAAAAAACAAAAAACCCTTAAAACCCAAGTGTAAATATTTAACCCAGTGTGACTTCAGTGCAATGAGACAATCCTTAGCAACAACATGAGAACAAGACAGGTAATGTTCATAGGACATTCAGACAAAGACCTGAGAAACATGACAAAATGCAACAATGCAACCCGTTCAATATTATTGTACTGTGAGATATGATGGTTGTCTATTTAAGAAAGGGGGGGGGGGAGAGAATAAAGATATAAAAGATATAATGCACCAATGCAAACCAGTTCAGTGCTATCAAGAAGTTGGATATGGTTATTGTCCGTGAGAAATCAATCAAATCAAACCCATTTTGATTTCCACCTGGCTTCTTCAGGTACATATTACCACTTCATTTAAAGCTGCAGATGGTAATCCTTTGCTAAACTATGTAAGGTTGGCTTTCAAAGGTGGGCAAACCTTCCTCTATCTCTTCTTGGTAGGAAATGAATAATCTACCCATATTTCTCTGTGGTTTTCAGTGCATCCCTCTGTTTTTACCTAAATCCTTTTTCAAATCTGTGAATCGAATGATTTCATCATTTATTTGGACAAACAAAACCCCCAGGATTAGTATGACCTCACTACAACAGGGTAGGCTCAGTGGTGGTCTCGCTCTTCAAAAGTTTACTTACTGGCTGAATGATCTTCAGGCTACTTGGTGTTGCCCTGAGGCTTAATCGTGTCTCTCTACCTCACCTTCTTACACCTTCAGCACTATTATTTTCATCCCTCCCTGTTTCCCTGTTACAGTTTACAGACAACCCTGTTCTAATTGCCTCTCTAAAAATATGGTATTAATTCTGGCATCACTTCAGTTCAGCCTCTGCTCTGGCCCCAATCTGTAACAACCACCTCCTCCCCCCTCCCTGGTGGACTCGTCCTTCTGTAAATGGGCAAGAAACGGTATTAAATGTTTTTTTAAAGATAACACTTTCCTCAGCTTTAGTGACCTGACTTCTTTGTACGATTTGCCCTCGTGTCAGTTGTTCCGCTATTTTCAAAGACATGTGCATCTTCTATCTGGCCCGAGTTTCCAAGTCATGCCCCCAATCATTGGTAGGAAGACTTATTTGAGCTAAAGCCTCACCATAAGGCTCTTATATCACAAATATATACTTTCATTACGGCATCGGGCAATTATTCAACCCAAAAAATTGCTTCCAGTTGGGAACAGGATTTGGGTCTTAAGTTTGTGGAAGATTACTGGGACAAAGTCACTGACATAATTCATACCTCATCCTCGTGTGCAAGACTCTCCCTTATTCAGTTTACGACGGTATACAGATTACACTTCTCAAGATGTAGACTAGATCTAAAATATATCCCGGTATTCCTGACCTGTGCAACAGATGCAACACCTCCCCCTGTGGTTTAACTCGTTTTTACCTGCCCAACACTTCAGTTATACTGCACTTTTTATTTTAAAGTGCTCTCTCATGTTTCTGAAGATTCCACCCTAAACCTTCATCGTTAGCAGCTGGATGTCATCGCTTTCCCTTTATTGCTGGCACGGCGTGGAATTTTGCTGGCTTGGAAAACTCCTCACCCTCCTGCCCGATCACGTTGGCTGGAACATGTTATGTTCTGATATGTCAAATTACATGTAAAAAGTCTATAAATAAAGAGGGAAACAAATGTTCACAGCTCCTTTCCAGCAGGGACGCCAGAGGAATCATTTATTTACGTTTCTGTAAAAAAGCAGCATAGATTGTGCAACTCCGCTCTGTAAGAGTTTTATTTCCTTTTACTTATTCTGATAGGCTGTACAACTCTGGTGCTCTGTGATGTCACATCCTTAAAGTGATCATTTGAATACAGTCACCTCAATGTGTTTTATATTGTAAGGTAAACCATACAGTAGAAACCCCAACAATCAGCCCCCTCATGGGGGAGCAGATCCAGGCTCAGGGAGGGACAGTCATGTTCTGCGATAGTTTGGGGGTTCGGGGGAAAAAGAGCAGAGAGACAAAGAGAGACACATATTAAAGACTAATAATGTAATGTACGGAGCGGTATATGCTTATGGAGTCAAAAGAGAAAGGTGAAAAAGAAATTATTGGCTTAACACATCTCGGAGCTGCAGTGTGATTGGCTGCCTCTGTTGTGACAGGTAAATGGCAAGACGTTGCACCAACCTGAAGATGGAGTGCACCTGACAGTAATTGATGGGCATGATGGGAAGGTGGTGGACACGAAAGGCTTCAGGAATTCCATCCTCCAGGGAATTCCTGCAGAGATAGACAACTACATCAGTGGACTGAGAGACAAGTAAGAAACTCTCTCCACCTACACTGACAAACACCCTGAGGTACATTGCTGTTTCATGTTCTGATAGACTGTGTCCTTTGGGGACATAAAAGGACCTCCAAAAATTGATTTACATTGACATTGTGTGTTAAACTCATCTAAATGCTTTTCAGATCAAAAAATGTATTTTGCTGCATTAAAATATCAATCAATGTGTCTCTCCCTCTTTCACTAGTTCAATTGTCCTCATGACATCCAAGGGTCGCCTGGTTACCAGAGGATCCTGGACCAAAGTCCTGGGGAAACTTGGCGCAGAGAAAAGCGTCCGTTTGAAAGGTAGCTGTTATGTGCTTATTCTATTATCTTGTCTTTTTACTCTGTAAAGGCTGATGGAGTATTGCCATCACCCTGCTGAGTGGGCGGGTGGTGTGGACACCCAATAACTTGAGAACGAGCCAACGTAGGAGTTTCAAATTGATACTGAAAGTGCCTCGACTATCTCAGTGACCTTGACATCAAGGTCAGAGTAAGTGTTCCAAAAGTCTCGTGAATGTGATAACTTGAGATGTAGGATTTTGAATGTGATACTGTAGGTGGGTCTGCTCAGAGGCTGAGGGGTAGCACTGGTTTCTCCTGCCAACTTTTAAAATTGGTAAAAATTTTATTTATATATACCAGGGGTAGGCAACTCCAGACCTCGAGGGCCGGTGTCCTGCAGGTTTTAGATGTGTCCTTGATCCAACACAGCTGATTCAAATGGCTAAATGACCTCAACATGTCTTGAAGTTGATAATGAACTAATCATTTGATTCAGGTGTGAGATCTAAAACCTGCAGGACACCAGCCCTCGAGACCTGGAGTTGCCTACCCCTGGTATAGACTGTTCTTTCTTGGAGCATGGCTGCCTAATCGATCTTATCTATCGTTAATGCCACAAATAAAAATAACAGGATGGAAAACTTCTATTACATGGCATGAGTAGTTAATTGTTTCCTTACCCATCAGGCACAGTAACTTTTAATCAACTAGTCTCTCTAATATTGACTAATGTTCATGGCTGCATAGAGAAAGCTCTGCTATTCAAAAACAAAAAGATCACATCGGGCCAAAAAGGCTTCTTTGTTTACAGATGGGCAGTGTTGGTCAAGTTACTTGAAAAAAGTAATCAGTACTTCCCCCAAAAGTAATCCCGTTACTTTACTGATTACTTATTTTCAAAAGTAATTAATTACTTAGTTACTTAGTTACTTTTTAAAAACACGATTTACAACCTGAATAGGAGATAAAGCATGTAGCATGTCATTGTCAGTGTGTGAATGGGTGAATGTAGTGTGAAGCGCTTTGCGGTCCTTAGGGACTAGAAAAGCACTATACAAATGCAGGCCATTTACCATTTACCATAAAGCGATAGATCTTTCAGCCCAATTCTACTTTTTCTGCATAATCCATCATACAAAATGTAATCAAATGGAAAAGTCTCTTTTTAAAACTTGTTTTATCAGTTTTAATCTTTTAACTTTATGCATGAAGCAAAAATTTAATTATATGCAACATTCTCTGAGTTGAATAAATTAGTTTAACATTTAAACCTATTTTCTGCACATTCCAGCACATAAAATAAAATATTTTTTGTGTTTACACTCAGTCTTTCAAATAGATGCAAGTAAAACACAGCAGAAAATAAATAAAGTCAAAGACTCAGCGGTCCTGTTGCTCTATTTTCACCTGTAAAGCAGGAGTGGGGCAGGCGGAGGTTTACCCTGGTGCAGGTGTGCCAAGAATCTGCGAGTTTCTCTGTGAGTTTCCCATTACGTCGTAGCTACTCGGTGCTTGTTGGAAGTTTAGGGGTTTTTCGCTGTAAAAAGAAGTTTTCTTCCCACGCACAGCGGACACTAATGTTTTTGTCACTTTTTATGGAATCAAACTCAAAGTAAGGTCAGTACTTCCACGCTTTAAACGCTGCATGCTCATACTCTCTCCCACAATCGATATGTGATCCATTGTTGATCTGCACACAGCTGTTGTCACCAACGTCACACTCGCTTACGTCATGAGACATTCTCGCAAAAAATCACGGTTTTAGTAACGCAGTAACGCAGCGTTCCTACGGGAAAGTAACGGTAATCTAATTACCGTTTTTGCAATAGTAATCCCTTACTTTACTCGTTACTTGAAAAAAGTAATCAGATTACAATAACGCGTTACTTGTAACGCGTTACTGCCCATCTCTGCAGATGAGACCAACATAGAACTTCTTTGTTTGAATGAGACGTCTTCTTTAGAGAAAACACTTCAATTTAGCATCAGAACTCTTTGTGAAACATGGAAGTGGGAGTGTAAGAATTTTACCGGATCCACTGCATCCAATCCAGGACAGCACTCCATCACAGACTTAACAGTGAATACTGAATTATGCCAGAAGTTGTTCTATCAAAGAAGCATAAAATCTGTCCTTTTCAATGAAGGAGAGCATGAAGTGAGCAGTTGTAGGGCAAATGTATAAGCACCTGCTACGAGTTTAACTTTTTCTTTGAGGAATGAGGAAATACTACTGATTTTAAAAAAAATACTCTAGATGGTTAAGTTAATGAAAGCAGAAAGTGTAAAACTATAGGAATTGTTAGAAACAGTAATCAGCTTTAGGACATCCTGTGGAATCCCACTTGTACTCCACTTATGTCTCTTTTATTGGTGTCATCTGGCTTTTCTGCAGATAAGCTGGCATTTGTGGGCTTTAAGGGCTCCTTCCACCCTGACTGGGTCTATCTGGAGGCGGACAGCGAACAAGCCAAGATCCATCAAGTTTTGCCCATCCCTGTGATCCACAAGATGAAGCTATGAGTGGCAGTCAGAGTGGGGAGGATCAGCCAAGTGACCATTTGGGCCTGGATACTGAAACACAACACCCCCACAAAATCAAATCAAATCAAATCAAATCAAATCAAATCAAATCACTTTTATTGTCACATCACATGTGCAGGTACATGTGAGTGAAATTCTTGTGTGCAAGCTTCACAAGGAACAGAGTTGTGCAAAATACAATAATGTAAACAAGCAAAATATAACAATGGCTAAATCTGAAACTAACAAATATATGTACAATATATATAAATGCATACAGTATATGCATTTCTGGATGTGTATACTAAATATGTTTTTCTGCGTGTGTGTGTGTGTGTGTGTGTGTGTGTGTGTGTATGTGTGTGTGTGTGTGTGTATGTGTGTGTGTGTGTGTGTGTGTGTACACATATTTTACAAATTAAATAGAGTAAACAATAAATAAAATATATAAAATAAAATATACAGAGTTGAATATGTGCAAAACAGTGGCATTTATATACAGTATGGAGTGCATAATGTTGAAGTTCCAGTAGTGAAGCTGAGGTGTCTATGACGTGTTCAGCAGTCTGATGGCCTGGTGGAAGAAGCTGTCTCTCAGTCTGCTGGTACGGGACCGGATGCTGCAGAACCTCCTTCCTGATGGAAGCAGTCTGAACAGTTTATGGCTGGGGTGACTGGAGTCCTTGATGATCCTCCCCGCTTTCCTCAGGCAGCGCTTCCTGTAGATGTCTTGGAGGGAGGGAAGCTCACCTCCAATTATCCGTTCAGAGCACCGCACTACTCGCTGGAGAGCTTTGCAGTTGTAGGCGGTGCTGTTGCCATACCAGGTGGTGATGCATCCAGTGAGGATGCTCTCAATGGCACAGTGATAGAAGGTCCTGAGGATGCGGGGGCTCATGCCGAATCTTTTCAGTCTCCTGAGAAAGAAGAGGCGCTGCTGCGCCTTCTTCACTGTTTTGTTTGTGTGTACTGACCACGTAAGATCCTCAGCCAGGTGTACACCAAGGAACCGGAAGCTGCTCACTCTCTCCACAGCAGCGCCGCTGATGGTGATGGGGGTGTGTACTTCTCTGCACCTCCGGAAGTCCACTATCAACTCCTTAATATAAATGCACAGTCACACACACATGCACACTACAGTCAGTTGCTCCGAGCCACTGATCCAGGATCATGTGGTGCTTATTCTGTGTTTGGTTATGAGAAAGGATGATGTGAAAGTATGTAAAAGGTGGAGGCACCCCTCACAGAGCTAGCACTGCCTGGGATGAACTGTCAGGTGATAACACCCTCTCTGGCAGCCATGTTAGCGGTCAGCTCATGGCAGCAGTAGCTCAGAACAGCCAATGGTGTCTACGCAAGTGTCTCTAGAAAAATATTAATAGGTGATGATAGATGATGATGGTCACTGTTGAATCTTTTTTTCTGACAGAACACTGCCAACAACATTGATTTGTTTACATAATGCTAGCTTGCTGGCTAAAGTCACCATTGGATTTTGCAAACCTGGTAGATGTTAAGAGAGCAACTGCAGTTAACCTCTAACATTCACGCCTTTTTTAGGATGTTTTTTTCTGTACAAGAGGAAAAGCTTGTAACAGAGGCATTGTGAGGCCAAAATGCATCTATAAGATTTGATTGGGACAGCAACAGCTAACCATTTCTGAAAACGTGCTTGCACAACCAGACTCCAACTTTAATCCTGAACAGGTTTTTGGCACTTACCAATTTTAGGAC
Organism: Aulonocara stuartgranti; assembly: GCF_965226115.1. Classification (NCBI taxonomy): domain Eukaryota; kingdom Metazoa; phylum Chordata; class Actinopteri; order Cichliformes; family Cichlidae; genus Aulonocara; species Aulonocara stuartgranti. Next base: position 40,542,665 of record NC_138939.1, on the reverse strand, counting down.
TAACAATCAGTGTTTTGACACGTTTGTTCCCAGCAGCTGGGATTGGCTCCCTTTACTAAAGGTCATCAGGTCTCTGACACAACCAAAAATCTTAATTAAATCTTTCACAGATTTGAGCTTTAGCACAGAAATCAGTCTTCAACCTGTAGTGAAAAAAAACTGTCTTATTATTTGCACTTGATATTGAAATGTTTGTTTTAAAAACAGCACAAATTGTAGATCGCTGCTAAAACTAGCCACACGTGTGAGCGTTATTTGGGGATTGTGCTCATGTACCTCATCACCCAGCTAAAATCTTTAAATCTGACCCATATGGGTCATCCAAAGAGTACAGAAAGTAAATGAAAACACGCACTTGAAGGTGGAAGTCATTGATAAGTGTAAAATGGGAAACTTTGACTCATCATTAGGTCAGTCTCTTCTTGAAGGCTTTGTCTTGACCTGTTTGTACACTCAAAAAAACATTAATTGTATAGTGATGAGGACTTTTTTTGCAGCTGTTGAAATGAAAGTTAGAGCTCTGTCCCCAGATGGGCTTTAAAATAACTGCATGACGAAGACAGCTGTGAGCTGCTACAGTTGCAGTTCTAGGAGTCGTTTGGAACACAAAAACTAAGAACAAGTTCTTCTTTCACCAAATGATTGTTTCCCATTTCAAAGACAGGATGACACAGGATACTAGTTTAAATCCCAACAGCAGCCACACTGACAGCACATTGTCATCAGACTAACAGACAAGCCAGTTTTTGATCTGCACATTTGGTGTAGCAGCTGAACAGCATGTTCCCTCCGAGGTTCATGACTGCTTGCAAAATAACTGGAACTCATTTCATACTTGTTTGCATGTGTCACTGGGACAGTTAATGGTTGGATAAGGAGAGCAGTATAAAATTAACTGGTTACAAAGTTTTTCACAGAGCACTGAGACAGCACTCTGACATATACAGGGAGTGCAGAATTATTAGGCAAATGAGTATTTTGTCCACATCATCCTCTTCATGCATGTTGTCTTACTCCAAGCTGTATAGGCTCGAAAGCCTACTACCAATTAAGCATATTAGGTGATGTGCGTCTCTGTAATGAGAAGGGGTGTGGTCTAATGACACCAACACCCTATATCAGGTGTGCATAATTATTAGGCAACGTCCTTTCCTTTGGCAAAATGGGTCAAAAGAAGGACTTGACAGGCTCAGAAAAGTCAAAAACAGTGAGATATCTTGCAGAGGGATGCAGCAGTCTCAAAATTGCAAAGCTTCTGAAGCGTGATCATCGAACAATCAAGCGTTTCATTCAAAATAGTCAACAGGGTCGCAAGAAGCATGTGGAAAAACCAAGGCGCAAAATAACTGCCCATGAACTGAGAAAAGTCAAGCGTGCAGCTGCCAAGATGCCACTTGCCACCAGTTTGGCCATATTTCAGAGCTGCAACATCACTGGAGTGCCCAAAAGCACAAGGTGTGCAATACTCAGAGACATGGCCAAGGTAAGAAAGGCTGAAAGACGACCACCACTGAACAAGACACACAAGCTGAAACGTCAAGACTGGGCCAAGAAATATCTCAAGACTGGTTTTTCTAAGGTTTTATGGACTGATGAAATGAGAGTGAGTCTTGATGGGCCAGATGGATGGGCCCGTGGCTGGATTGGTAAAGGCCAGAGAGCTCCAGTCCGACTCAGACGCCAGCAAGGTGGAGGTGGAGTACTGGTTTGGGCTGGTATCATCAAAGATGAGCTTGTGGGGCCTTTTCGGGTTGAGGATGGAGTCAAGCTCAACTCCCAGTCCTACTGCCAGTTTCTGGAAGACACCTTCTTCAAGCAGTGGTACAGGAAGAAGTCTGCATCCTTCAAGAAAAACATGATTTTCATGCAGGACAATGCTCCATCACACGTGTCCAAGTACTCCACAGCGTGGCTGCAAGAAAGGGTATAAAAGAAGAAAAACTAATGACATGGCCTCCTTGTTCACCTGATCTGAACCCCATTGAGAACCTGTGGTCCATCATCAAATGTGAGATTTACAAGGAGGGAAAACAGTACACCTCTCTGAACAGTGTCTGGGAGGCTGTGGTTGCTGCTGCACGCAATGTTGATGGTGAACAGATCAAAACACTGACAGAATCCATGGATGGCAGGCTTTTGAGTGTCCTTGCAAAGAAAGGTGGCTATATTGGTCGCTGATTTGTTTTTGTTTTGTTTTTGAATGTCAGAAATGTATATTTGTGAATGTGGAGATGTTATATTGGTTTCACTGGTAAAAATAAATCATTGAAATGGGTATATATTTGTTTTTTGTTAAGTTGCCTAATAATTATGCACAGTAATAGTCACCTGCACACAGATATCCCCCTAAAATAGCTAAAACTAAAAACTACTTCCAAAAACATTCAGCTTTGATATTAATGAGTTTTTTGGGTTCATTGAGAACATGGTTGTTGTTCAATAATAACATTATTCCTCAAAAATACAACTTGCTAATAATTACGCACTCCCTGTATATGGGCCGATATGGAAGTCTGTAATTGAGCTATACATAAATCTGAATGAATTGCATCTATTTTGTGTTATCAGGTGAGGTGCCATTCAGATTAAGCTGATGCTTTTCAGTTAGATCATTTCTTAATATATGCACATGGCAACTAAAGCCAGATTACAAACAACACAACTGTCCTTCTATTAACAGGACAGGAGGTACTTGGATACAGTCCGGTACTTTGTAGCCTGGTTGATATGTGTACATTATGAACTGCTGGACAATTCTCCAGCAGACCTTCATGTCAGCCACGGTTACTAGGCAGTTTCTGGAGCAAATACTAAGTTTCAGTTGTCTTTTCAAGCACATGTGTGATGCATGTGCATAATTAATCATCCTGTGATGTGTAACAGTTAAGTGAGTCTAATGTTCTGCTCCGTTTAAACAACAGAAGAGAAGAAACAAAAACATTCCTGGTTTGCATCCCAGCTGGTGGTTAACTTGCTTTGTTGCATTCCGAGCACTCGCTCACTTGATATTGTGATGTAGTCTTCTGCTGATGGTTTGGGTTCTTTTGTTTTCGTCAGTGTTTGCGATCCATCTGCCTGTCAGTTGGAATGAACCAGCAAGAAGCCCATAAAGATATAAAAGATGAAATTGAGCAGTCCACTGAATGTTTAATCAGGTTGTTTTTAAATGTGTCGCTCCCCCCTCCTCAAAATGATTCCAATGTGACCAGAAAAAACGATTCTTCTCCCTTTACCGAAATAGCTGGTCTTTTTTCGGAGGTTGTAGCAGTAATTTAGCGTTTTGTATGCGTGTATGTGTTTTTAAAGATCCACAGGTTGCTAAGAGATATATTTTATACTTATTTATTGTACAGACACTCTTGATGTAAATCTACGAGGGACTTGTTTTGAGTTGTAATGTTATTACTGTCCTGTATGTATACTGGATGTAGGAAACAAAAACCATCATAGGTCCACTTATTGCATACATGCCTATGACTCCTGGTATAGTTGCCTTGTTTTAACTGTATACCAAATGGATGTGTTGTATAAGTGGCTAAGGTGATGAAACTCCATGACTCTGAATTTCTTTGAGGATTTTTGCACATAAATAAAGACAGTTTGTCTGCACATCTCTGTGTCCCTGATTAAACCAACACAGTGGACCCCAGCGTGACTAGCAACCACAGCAGTGGACGTTAACTGGGATACAATACTGGGATGAACAAAATATAATTTTACTGCTTAAAAAACACAAAATCAGACTGACTGCACATTTTAAGATCAAGACCACAATAATTCTACTGAAGAGTAATATGTAATAGCTGAGTTGCAGCTGCACCATCCATGTGACATCCCTACACTTCTGCTAATTTTAGCCTGTTTTGTGAATAAAGTCTGTACAGATATGTACACAACCTGCCTCTCACCCAGTGACAGCTTGATGCCTTTTAGGATCCACTGCATCTATACCTACACAAAAAGCTTGTGTGCCCCCTGTTGGCCAAAGCTTTAATTACAATGTACTGTCAGTAGCTTTACTAAAACTTGGGTTTCAAGTTCAGCTGCGTTTGTTTATGCTGGTATCAGCAGCAGCATCACGTGGCTGTACTGAACATCAGCGGTCCTCAACCTTTTTTGTGCCACGGACCAGTTTACTGTCAGACAATATTTTCACAGGTGTGAAAAAGGTGTCGCGGATAAAAACAACAAAATAAAATGATACAACCAAGACAGACTCTGGGATTTTGTAAACATAATAATGAACACAATGTGTAATTGTGTTACTTTGTTAGCAGCATCCTCCTGAAATGCGCCCACAACATTGAGTGTAACATCCTTCTCTCTGCCCCTTAATGCTTTCTGGTTGCCATGGCAATGCATAAATATTTCTTTCAAAATAAGACACAACTACAACACAGGAAAAGACCCAGGGAACATCCGACCCAAACGACTCGGTCCGAGGCCCGGGGATTGGGGACCGCTGCTGTATATATCTGCACGCATGCCTCTCAATCGAAAGCAAGTCTGCACTTGTTACTGAATGCAATGTTTTCACAGTGGAAGTCAAAGATATCAAAAGTTTATTTTCTCATCAAATCAAATAGAAAATGTGGATGCTACAAACACACGAGGACAGGACGGTGAGATCTGTGCCTCCATGCCTGCACCACACAAAAATTATTCCACAACCAATCATGGATACAAAGGATTAAATGTTTGACAGTGCTCATGTGGAGTACCTTGTTAACAATAAATGCATGTGCTCCTTTTGATCTGGTGATGACTTAACAGAAATCAATATGGCTTCCATTGAAAATGATCTGAAAGAGTGACGATTCCAGCTGACGTTACCCATCAGAATTCATTAGTTCACTCATCCCTCCACATCTCCAGGTGGTCCAGTGGGCCCTCACCAGTTCACTGCTCACAGAGTGGATGTGGGAAGCATCATTTATGAGACCACAAGGTTAATTACTAACTCACAAACTCATCAGAGCTCCTGTTTCAGAGAGTTTGCACGGTTTCCCTCCAAATCAGGCTTCTTGCTCTCCGTTTTCTTCTTGCTCTTTCTCTTAGTGTCGACCTCATTCTGCTGCTTGTATTTGGCATCATCCTTGTTGGCAGCCTTCCCTGGAAACACCTGTCCCTCTACAGTAACATCTACGCAGCGCTCTTGAGCCACAAGGAAGTCTTTCACCTCCCAGGCAAAACTACCATCTCGCAGCATGAAGATCACCCTGTTGGAACCCACCACGAACCTACAAGAGGAAACATTCAGTTTTATTAATAAAGCACCAAATAACAACAGCAGTTGCCTCAAGGCCCTTTGTATTGTAAGGTAGACCCTACAATAATGCAAAGACCCCAACTATTAGACGCCCCGCTCTGAGCAAGAGCTTTGGCGACAGTGGGAAGGAAAAATAATTAACCTCAGTGTGTGAAGAGGACTCTCCATTTACATGCACAAACTGGAGTCTATTAGATAGATATGATACAAACCACTGCAGCGCAGTACTTGTAATACCTACAGCATGTTCTAATCGCTCTAATAGGATATTATGGTCGACAGTATCGAACGCTGCACTGAGGTCTAGCAGGACAAGCACAGAGATGAGTCCACTGTCAGAGGCCATAAGAAGATCATTTGTAACCTTCACTAAAGCTGTTTCTGTGCTGTGATGAGCTCTGAAACCTGACTGAAACTCTTCAAATAAGCCTCTGCAGATGATCTGTTAGCTGTTTGACAACTACTCTTTCAAGGATGTTTGATATAAAGGAAGGTTGGAGATTGGCCTATAATTAGCTAAGACTGCTGGGTCTAGAGATGCTTTTTGAGTAAAGGTTTAACTACAGCCAGCTTGAAGGCCTGTGGTACATAGCCGATTATTAGAGATAGGTTGATCATATTTAAGATCAAAGCATTAATTAATGGCAGGACTTCTTTGAGCAGCTTTGTAGGAATGGGGTCTAAAAGACACGTTGATGGTTTGGAGGAAGTAATTATTGAAGCTAACTCAGAAAGATCAATTGGAGAAAAAGAGTCTAACTTAACATCAATGGTACTAAGAGTAGCTGTAGATAATATTACATCTGTGGGATGAATTGGGCAGAGTGATGATAATTCTGGAATAAAAAATAAATAAATGCATGCTTCAGTATTGATCAGTATCACAGAATGGGCTCTTAAACTGTTCTGAAAATGACTGTCAGTGAACAGTTTGTTTGTTACTGCTCTACAAATAGAAATCACTCCCACGCAAACGACAACAAGAAACAAAAAACGAAACAAGGTCAGAAAGGAAATACCTCTGAATATCAAAGTTGGCATTGAAAAGGCTGCCCTGCCACAGGCCTGTGATCTCCTCTGTCTCTTTCTCTGTAGGATCTCCTGAAACTGTGGCAAAAACCATCAGAGTCCGACCTTTTTTGGACATCTTAAGCAGCTCCTCTGGTTTGGAGGGGTTCACCTTAGAGAAGTCGATGGGAGGAGGAGACCTTTTGTGCTCTGGAAGGTCACCTTCCTCGATGTCATCGTCTGCCTATTAAACCACATGGAGAGAAAAAAACAAAACACATGACAACAGTTTAAGATGAAACAGCAGCTAATACTGCGTCTCACTCGTTTGAATCTATTTTATACTTTCCACTCTGTGGACGAAACTCCAGGCCTCAAGGGCCGATGTGTCCTTGATCCAACACAGCTGATTTAAATGGCTAAATTAACTCCTCAACATGCCATGAAGCTCTCCAGAGGCCTGGTAATGAACTAATCATTTGATTCAGTGTGTTGAACCAGGGTGAGATCTAAACCCTGCAGGGCACCTTGAGGCCTGGACTTCCCCCACCCCTGCACTCTAGACACAAATATTTAGATGATGTTGAGTTTTGTTTTTTATTTTAAACAAATGGCACTCTTGTTTTTTTAATTCATGTTTTTTATCCCTAAAATAACTGGTTTAAAAGAGACCGAACGGAATATTCGGAAATATGATGACTCATTGTATCATTTAGTGATCATTTCAGACTGAAAGTAGGAGGTACCTCCTTCTGAAAAGTAGGACTGACAATAAAATCAAGCTAAGCAAAAGAGACAATCATATACTTAAGCTAACCTATATCTATACACTCAGTCTTTACAATGTGGATAACTTCATATCACTCAACAGAGCACTTTGCTATCAGACTGCTGGCTTACTTTGAATTCAGTTTGACTTATTTAACACCAAAGCACAACAGCAGTCGCCTCAAGGTGCTTAATACAGTAAGGTAAAGGTACAATAACGGACAACCCCAACAATCAAATGATGAGCAAGCACTTGGCTACAGTGAAAAGGAAAAACTGCTTTTGAAAAATAAACATTTTAAAAGGATCACCGGAACCAAAAAAACTGTATGTATTGATTAACCAGTGAAATTATAATAACCTCTTGTGGAGTTTAAACTAAAACAACTTCCTCTGGAAAGAATACCCCGCATCTCTCCCACTGTGGAATGTGTGCCACGTCTCTCTCTTATAATGACTGTGGTGTTTAGTCTTTCTGTAGCGACGAAAGAGTCCGGCATCTAATAGTAACCCCTAGCACTTCCACCAATACATCAGTTAAACACTCAGACTTAGCTGGGCTCACGACACCTAGCCAGCGGCTAACAGCTGCTAACATCTGAAGGCTGTGGACGGGAAAACTTGCCTCCCACTGTTCCAGGAGCCGTGCCATGTCAGCATCATTGTAGTCTCGGATGTCCTTCTTTTTCTTGGCCTTTGCTTTAGTCTCGGTCTCTACAGCACAAAGCATGTGTGTGCAGAGCACAAGCACCGCGCATCTCCACAGAAAGCCAGACGCCATGTTTCCAGATGGTACCCTGTGATTGGCTGTGAAGTCTGCCGGTCACAAGACGAGAGGGGCGTGTCAAAAGAGTCCGGCCGGCATTGCAGACCGGTGGAGAATTTCAAAGTAAAGCCGGGAGGACCCACCGGGGGGACCCACCGGGAGGACTACTACAGTCTACTATTATTACCGAGCACTGCTCCCTTAATCGTTATTATTGTTATTGTTTTTCAGGCAAATTAATCGACTTTCCGGGGCCTTAACGTGCTCAAATACACAGATACGTTATTGTTTGGGACATTTGAAAATGGCTCTAGAGCGCCACCTATGCAGACTATAATGAAGTACTACGGACGGACACGTAGTTTGAGCTACATGAATGAAAAATGTACACATATAACAAGCTAAGAGGGACAAAAAGCCTCTGGGCTCCTTGATCAAACCAAACAGGAAGTCCAATATTTTGAATTGAAGATAAAACTGGTGCCGATTTTACTATTTTCAAAGTGTTCATTCAATAAACGTTATAATTATATTATAATTATACTATACTATATTTGCACACTTTGCATCTTGCACATGTCTTTGTCTCGTCTATAATATCCTGACAATAACTTGAACATGGTATGCAATTACACTGCACAACCCACTTTGTATTGTCTCTGTCCTGCCTTTGTTTATCGTACAGGCAGTATTGTATAGTTATCATTATAGTATTGTATAGTTAGTAATTGATATATTTTTATCCCTTAATTTTACCGAAACTTAGCCTATTATTTATTTGTAATTCCTAGTTGTATATCTCTTGGAGATATATCTTTTATATACTCATAAATGCACCATAGGGGGCTTGGGGTGAAACAGCATTTGATTATACTTTGTATACTGCTGTATTGACAATAAAGCTTTTGAATCTTGAATAATTGTTCAGTGTACACTACAGACCTGGGCTATAGGGTGCATCTGTGGCGCCACAGCAAATTTCAATCATTTGCCATAACATTTTTATTATAATACCGTGTCCAATCTGGCTCAATCTTCTCAATTGTGATAAGGGTGTGCCCCTGAACACATTTTTTATTTGGAGTGTTTAACAATCATCACATCTCCACTTAGTACGCACAGAAAATATCATGTTTTACACTTTGAGGTATAGCTTCAAGGTGGTTACACTTGAGCAACTTGAACTTTGGACATGAAAAGCCTTAAGGAGCTGGTCTTAGTGTACCGTATGTTTAGTTTATGTACATCAGGTTTTAATGATGCTTTGACATGAAATTTGTTTTTATTTAATGGTGCACCCTGGTGACATGATAATCGAGGGGTTTGGAAAGCTTAAAAGGTCGTGAGATTTAGCACGCACCTTGAATGTGATGTGAACTTTTCAGGTTAACTCTTTTCATTGGATGTTACAAATTGGCCCAACAGTGCCACCTACAAAATCTGAAAAAGGCTTGAGTACACCACCCACCCCTCTAATAGCTGGACATTTATTAAGGAGCAGTTCTGGGACTTGTGTTAAACACCTGTTGGTGATGGGAGTGTGATGCATGTGCAGTGCACAACTATTACTGTAGAATAAGTGATCTTGGATTTGTAATCTAGTTGACTGGTTTTTGTATAAAGTGCTTTTACTCTACCTGTAGAGTAAAAGCACTTTATACAACTTCCCTCATTTACCCATTCATGCAAGCACTTCTATATGGAAGTGCTTTTGGATGCATCAGAGGGGAACTTGGGTTCCGTATATTGTCAAAAGATATTTGGCATGCAGACTGGAGCAGCCAAGGATCGAACCAATTCAATTCAGTTTTATTTACACAGCACCAAATCACAAGAACAGTGAGCTACAGGTGCTTAATACTGTAAGGTAAAAACCCAACAATACAGATAACCCCGTATGAGAAAGCATTGGGCGACAGTGGGAAGGAAAAACTCCCTTTTAAGAATTGGCTGGAGGTGAGAGATAAGACAACACTATAGAAGAGAGCCAAAGATAATAAGTAATGACTCAATGCAGAGAGGTGTGTCAACACAGTCTTGCATGAATGGGGTCTAAAAGACAAGGTGATGTTTTGGAGGAAGTAACTACTTAAGTTAACTCACTGTTCATTCACTGAACAGGGTTTAGTGATCTAAAACTATTGCACTCCTCTTCGTCTTTCAGCTTTTCTTTAGAGTTGGTCACATCTGCCTTCATCTCATGCCACGCCAAACCTCTGCATGTCCTCCTTCAATCTTCTCTGTGGTCTTCTTGTTTGTACTGGAGTGACCCAAAAGTCAGATATTTAAACAAAAACTTTCACAAAAACGTCTGAACCTTTTATTCAAGAGGTGAAGATGTTAGATGCTCTACAGAAACAGTAATATACAATTTTCTTAGCATCATTACCCAAGCAGATACATGCACATAACTCCTGCGGGTGTTTCGCTCTGAGTCAACCCTGCTGTGCACAGCCAGCACTCAGAATTTGGCTAAAACCTCGACACATACAGACAACTAGAGTTGCCACACTAAGTGTTAGTAGCAGAGCTCCCTGTATCTTCTACAGCTTTGATGGTGCCGTGTTTACTGCTGATGTGCAGGGTCATTTCCTTGCGGTTGGTTACTACATGGCCACACTGTACACATGTATAGCGCCCCCTGGTGTGCTCCCAAAGGATGCGTCTGCTGCAGGCCAAACCTAATGCACAAAACAAATAACTGTGAGTGTTTGATTTGCTCACTGATTAAACTTACACAAAAGCAGTCAAAAGCATGCTAACGTCACAGGATACATTTAAGGCTTTGCAAAAGGTGACGGGTTTCATCTGCGACCATTTTTAATCATCCTTTCAAAAACAATGATCAACCAGGAAACTACTTTATTTAACTACTGCTGCACTTGCGCTGGGCTGAGTAACTGTTCCCATGGTGCTAGTCTGCAGTGAACCCGAACTCACCTGGACTCTTCTTCCAGATAGCCGATGACCCAGGAGGAGAATGAGGTGCTGATCCTGGAGCAGGAGGGATGGGCTCAGGTGACCTGGTCTGTGGCTGGTGCTGAACCTGGAACTCAGGAGGGTCAGCGCTTGCTTTTGGACCATCCATCTTTAGACATGGGGGCATGTTAGGGGCTTTTTCCTTAGGCAAAGTACGAGCTTCATTAATGTTTTGAAGAGGGGAGGTTTCTTGGAGATGCAAGATAGGGGAACTGAGCAGAGGTGGGGCTGAGGAGTGTGCCTGAGGATCAGCAGGGCGGATGGCTCCATCTGGGTTTGGGATTTGAGGCGGCAGTTGCTGGGGTGCAGACACCGACTCCAGCCGTGGGAGGTGCTGCTCTGTGGGTTTTGGGTTGGTAACAGCAGCAAGCTGAGGGGGTGTCTGTTCAACAGGCTTCGTTTTACTCCGTGTGACTTTAGAACAGGTGTGCAGGTGAGTCAGCAGGCCACGGTATGAGCGCAACTTAGTGCGACAGCTTTCACACCTGCAGAAAGAGAAGCCAGACGATTGTAAACATGTCTACAGCTCACTGACAGCACATCAGCACATCCGGAGAACACAGGCCAACTCACTGGAAGAAAATGTTGGGTTTGTGATGATGCCTCATGTGCTCCATCAGTTTCTGCATGTTGGAGAAAGAACCACCGCAGCCGACAGTAGAGCACAGCAGCACTTTACCTAAGGAGATCAAAAATAGTGTTTGTCATCTGATACAACCTTTGTTGTCCACAGGAACATGCAGAAACTGTAAGGCAAGATTTTTGGGGTTCAGCTATAATCTGACATTTAGAATATACTATTAGGGTACTGGGTGAAAAGCCCTCCCCTCTGCCCGACACATGTGCAGAACCATAAGTCAGCAGGTTATCTGATGGGTTCCTAGCTTACTTCTCTTCTAACATCACGGTTGTTAGTTTCTGCTTATTTCCTACGCTCTTTTTATCACTATGGTTCAAATAACATTTGAGTATCTATCATTTATTAGAGGAATAACTTTGGACGACAGTGGTGTACTTCTGAACAGGAAAAACATCGTCACACACTTGAACATCATTTGAGTGTTTTCAGGATTCGGTTACACTTTATTCTAAAGCAACATAACAAATAGACTAAAAACACGGAGACGGTGCGAAAAGTCTCACTGAACAAAACCACAGCCGTGAATAACAGCAAAACTCAGACTGTTAACCATTAATGATGACCAGTTACTTTAAGAGTCCCAGTGCAGTACAGCAGACAACAGCACGTCCACAGTACAGCCATCACTGCCACATGTGTTACAGCAAACAACGCAGTCACACTGTCTAAAGAAATTATACCAAGTTTCATACCATGAACACAAAAACATGTTTTGATGGAAAGCACTGTTCAGGACTGGAGACTGATAGAAATAAACCATGTTTGCTTTTATTATGCGCTTCAATACTGGTTTATTTCCAGCCGCAACCTTATTTGTTTATGTCCACAGTTGGAGTGCAGGACCTCACCAGGTAGAGACTGAGCCGGGATATCATGATCTTTGATGTGGCTCTCCAGAGCACTTGTGTCGCGGTACACTCTCTTACAGGCGTGCAACGGACACGGTATCCTCTTGTTTCCTGAAATGGACAAAGACGACTTTAAAAGCTGACACAAACACAACTATTCATGGAACCCAACATCATGTAAATCACATCAAGAATTTAGTAACTTGTCTGGAGCTGCTTAGCTAGCCGGGCTAATGTTAGTGAACACAGACGTGGTTTTGCCATCTTGCTCGTGACTATGGCTTGTGAGGCATTGCTATAAAGTATAAAATGCCAGACTTTGACACTACCGTTGATGTTTGAATGAAAGAAGCAGGTCTAAGTTTCACAGGCGAGAAGCTCAATGTTTTTCCAGCCTTACAAACATGTTTGATTAAGTAATCCTTCTCTAAAACTGCTGCAGGGACGATGCTGCCTGTCTCCATCACTGACCAGGACACCAGACTGACACTGAACTCTCCAAATTTCATTAACTTCTGAGCAACGTTAAGTTAGTATTTTCACACATGTAACTACAAAACTGACTTTTTATTTAGGCCTTTTCGCAAGAGTCCGATTAAAAAACCCCAACAAGTCGGTCAGTGTCTTAAACCCGCAGAGAGAGAGGATTTGGGTCAGAGGGTGTGAAAGCAGCTGGACACTGCAGGGAAAGTAAAGCTCAATTTGAAATCTACTTCCTAATTTCTAATTGTATTTCCTGGAAAGCCCATTGTTTACTACACTGCAACCTTCCACGCCATTCAAGTTGTTGTTTGCTGCTTCGACCCAATATGTAGTTACACTGAGTGCTGCATTTTAATAGTCCAGCCTGGGCTTCCCTCCCCCAGCTGACTGGACCGTCCCGTAACCCTCTTACGACTCTGAATGCTCTCAGCGTTTAATAACATCATAGCTAATACTAAGTCATGATATAGTGAGGGGTCAGCATCACCTTAGACCGCTGAGCTGTCACACAGGCGTCTTTACAGTTCAGTCACGTGTAACAACAGCTGTGTTATCACAGCAACCCAAACAGCAGCAGCACAAAGTCAATGGAAACTGGAAGCAGCCTGGTTCTTGTGTAACGCCTTTAACAGCCTGCCTCAATCAGCCATTCACGCTTTCAGTTGAACAACCAGGGCAAAGCTGCCAGTCTGTATCTGCGATCACATTATTGAAGTCTTTGTTTTCTGCGCATTAATGGTGCGCAGCACAGCCAGACAGCAGATGATCGGTCCGCATGTGTCAGTCAAACACGGACAAGACAACAGAGCAAAGCAAACCACACGAAACGCTTAGAAATCGCTGGATTTTGGAACTTGTGACGGTTTCCTCTGTATACAGACCGCTGCCCCCCCCGCCCCGCAATATGGCGACCACTTTGAGAAACAGCAGAGGAAATACGTCACATACGTGCGTACAGATATCATTAAAAAACGGAACCAAACCGAAACTATAGGTATCTTTCAGAATGACTTCATTACTAACCTCCGTTTGCATATTCAGACGTCTGTGCGGGGACACTGTCTGCAGACATGCTGCTCCTGCTCCTTCTTCTTCGCGTTTATTGGTGTTTGGCAAGAAACCACACAGTGGATTACCGCCACCGTGTGGTGTGGACTGTGAACCAATCAACAGTTACAAAGAAGCGCTGAAGAAGTGACTTTCTCCCAATCAGCTTTCTGGGATTTACAGGGATTAACTTGGATGACGAGCATGCGTCAAGAAAGTTTCTCATGACCACCGATTAGCGCTGTTCACAGAGAGCTGGGAATGTCTGCAATCACAACACTGCAAAGATGTAGCCTTAGCCTTAGATTACAGCTTTCACCATCTTTCAGTGGCAATTATAACAAACCAAGTTAGTAGTTTGAGCATTCACAGATTGTAGCTATAGTTTTTATAAACTGTCATGCCAATAAAGCACCATTTAAATCTGTTTTTGAGAGTGATATCCATAGTTGGTATCAGCTGGGATGTCTGTGATGCAGTTTGTTTAAAAGCAAAGTACCAGTCTTTGTTTGTTTCTGTACCACAGAGTGGATCAGGAAGCAGTACTGGGAGGAGCTGCTGTGCAGAGGAAGAGGGACTACTCGTTGGCTGTTCCCTTGTTGCCAAAAGGGGAACAAATGAACAGGGAAGTGACCCTTTGGAACTAAACTATTGAACAGACCTGCTGTTTACAGCATTACATAGGATTATTTCCCCTTAATTGTATTTGTTGTTGTTGATAAAAAATAAAAATGTGACTTTTTAAATCAGATTTCCTAGGCTCTCTTTAATTGAGGGGGTGTTGGGAACTTCAAATTCGAAGGCTGTCACAGTATCAGTATCTGTAGTTAATCTGTTTCCCTCCCCAAGCATATTTCTCCTATCTTGGCTTCCCTTCACTGGCTCCCTGTTGAATACAGAATTGAATTCAATATCCTGCTCCTTAAGTAAAATATCTTTGGTAATCAGGCCCCATCTTATCTTAACAACGTTATAGAACTGTATCACCCCAATAGAGCCTTTACTCTCAGACTGGGGGCCTACTTGAAGGGTTTGTAAAAGCAGAATGGGAGGCAAAGCATTGAGCTTTCAGGCCCCTCTTCTGTGGAACCAGCATAGGGCTTTAGTTAGTGCTGGATCAGGAACTGAGTGCTTCTTCTCCTCTCACCTTTTTACTCACTCTGTGTTTGTGCACCATTCTGCACTTACGCATTAGTTATTATTAATCTCTGCCTCTCTTATGAAAGGTAAAATATTCTTCATCACCTTTACATTATCAACGATCTAGTCACTCGTCACTCGTAGTTTTTAACCACAAATTAATTACATTCCACGATAATCCATCTAAAAAATGCTGTGTCTGTGTCCATATCAAGGAGAATGAAAACCTCAACACTGAAGGAAGCCCACACACACAGACCACACACAGGGAAAGAAAAGGAACACAGACATGTTATCCCAACTGGGCCTTCATCAAATCAGCGAAGATGCACAGTAAAGGTCAGACACCAACGAGGGAGCATCAGACTGACAAACGGAACAACACTGTCATGCCTTACATAGCAGGTTTATCAGAGAAACTTCTCCAAGAACGACATCCGAGCCACACACTCACACACAAACTGGTTCATTCCAAGGACAAAACTCCCAAACACAAGCTAAACAACACAGCATACGCTGTGCAGTGAAAATCTGACTGTAGCAAATGGAATAATAGGGTCCAAGGAGGAAGAGCTGCAGCTTTCCTCTCTTTCAATGGAAGTGATGACTGTTTACAAAAATATGAATCGATACATATGAAGGTCAACTTCCAAGCTTGCTCTCTGCTGTGTCCCCCATCTGGATCCATGGCTGTAGTGGTGCTTGATCAGACTGGTAGCCCAGTACTTGCTCCAGCAACTTGCAGTTCACTTCACTTCTATTCAAGTTTTTGTTTTTTAAAAGTTTTCCCCAGTTCATCATTGCACCATCGTAAGTGGTACAGTGAAACTTTCTCTCATCATGTGTCCTGACACCCTGACAAATAGTTGCCACTAACCTTTGGAGGAGTTGGAAATTCCCTTAACGACTGAGTGTGTGGCACCTGAATTTTCAAGATAGGACATAACTAATGTGAACAAAGGCTGTATGCTACCGGGTATGTGAGCTGCAAGTGTGTACCTTCAACCTTGGGTGTGAGTTCCTCTGGCCATGAGCATCATCAGCAGTGTTGTCTAGGGCTGGGCCATATTATACCGTTCACGGTAATACCGGTATAATGTTAGGCAACGATAGGAAAATGAAATATCGCGATAGAATGGGAGTAAAACGCGCATGCGCAGTGCCTTTGTTTTCATACGCACATGGCCGATTGTTGAGGAACCAGAATTGGTTTGTAAAAATGGTACAACTTCCGTGATGTGGAACTGGTTTGGTGTTTGTCCGTCAGATACACAACAAAGCACATTTTTTTGCAGAACATGCAAGCGGCCGTTGTTATTGTCGTATTTGTCGGACTAAGATGCTCTTAAATCTGGGAGTAATCTGGTTCCCAAACTCCGTATATTTGACTTCAGGTCAAACAACACTGCAGCATCACTGAGAGTTAAAAACTGTCTAAATTCTTTCATCTTTAATAAAACGATCAGCATTGCTGCTTTACCAGGTGTAACTATGAAGTTTAACTTCCAGGCATCCATGAAAACAAAAGTTATTACATTTAACGGAGTTAGAAGTTAGCAGGAAGCTAGCGGAAGTTAGTTTGCTAGTTTCGCTAGTTACCTAAGCATGATATAGCATGTTCTGACGGAGAGATTTCTGAAAAAAATCAAACGTACAGCTCTGCTATCACTTCCAACATAAATGAAGACAGGAAACTAAACAGCAGTGACGTTTGTAGGGTTACTGAAGTTGGGCTAGCTGCTATATAATGATGTGCTACGTGATCGCTAGCGACACAGCTATGTTAGCATAACATAAACAGTGAAGCTGGAGGATGAACGCTAACTTTTTTCCACTTATAAAAGTTAACGTGAAGGTTCTTCATGGTTAGAGACAAATGCAATCACATGGCAGGATGTTGTAAACGGACCAAACTTCAGTCAGGAGAACAACTGACATAATCCATCCACAATACCAGGTTAGTCATTAATATACTGCAACAACATGGGAATAGAGCAGCTGCCAGAGAATTCAACATTAATGAATCAATGGTACAGAAGTGGAGGAAGCAAGAAGAATGAGTTTAATAAAGTTTGATTTATCTGACTGCTTTGTTTTGCTTAATGTGCCTTATAATCCCGTGCACCTTATGGTCCGAAAAATACGTACTGCACACTGCAGTTTAATGTTGCAAAGCACCTCTTTTTAACTTCAGTGGATATTATACATGGTTATGCTCAGGATATGTCAGCCCATTTCTACTGGAAATGCCTTTTGGTTAAACTTTCAGCAAGGAATTTGCATTTGCACTGTTACATTTTTATAAAGCTTTAATGTACATAAAAACTGTTGTGATATTTTGATACCATGGTAGCATTTACAGGATATTGTTTTGTAGTGATATTATACAGGAAAACTTACTCAATAAGGCCCATTTACTAGTTGTTTTTCTCTTTCTCTGTGACCCAAGAATTAATGTGTAAGAATCACAGGATGGTACCTCAAGGTTGAAAACACCACAGAGATCACTTCCTTATTCCCATCCTCCCTTCTTTATCTCCTAGAAAAGGCTTGTTAAAGGCCAGGTGGTTTGTTTCAGAATTCACTAATGAAAGAACTCTGTATTCTATGTCTAGGAGTGTATTTCGCTGGGATGATCATAAATTGTAGCTGAACTGATAAACTATACAAAGGATACTTCTTTGCTCAGAGGGCAGGAAGACGCTTCCTTATTTGGTCTGTACCGGTTTGAACTGAGAATCTGCTGACACACGAACCTTTTTCCTCTATATAAACTGTTGTCTGATGAATAAACCTTTGAGTTGATTTTGGGAAAGCAACCTGAAGCAGTCTGTGTTTCCTTGTTCTCCCAAGCTACTCCCGACGTCGTAACTAACCTGCTGAACGGCATACCTGAGTGTTACTTTGAATAATTTTGAATCTTATAGGATAAAGACAAAACTCTGCTTATAGGTGCCCACGCCTCGGAGGAAACCCGATCCACGGATGACCCGGGACGGAGATTTCTTTCAAAAACCAGCTTCTTGTTTAAGTGAAAATAAATGGAAGGTTGTCTTTTTGCGCTAGTAATGTTGTGGAGTTGTATTTTGTCTCGCATCAATTATATCGTCGGTTATATCGTTATCGCAAATTTTCAAATATATATCGTGATAAATATTTTTGGCCATATCGCCCTGCTCTAGTGTTGTCCTTGTTGTGGCAGTCTTTAGCTCAGTCTTCTCTGATTGCACTGAAAACAGTGTAATCAAGGTCACATTATGCTGTTTCTGGAGCTTCCTCTTCTTCTACCTGTGGGATTGCCAGACTCTTTAAACATGGTTAGGGTTGCCTTGTAGAGCTCGTTGCCAATCTTCTTCTCTCGCCCCACACTCTAGAAGAAATAAAAATATATCCACTCTCTTTCACTTATCCTTATCAGCCTTTCCCAGCTACCATGGGGCAAGAGGAAGTGTACACGCTGTGCAGGTCTCAACAGTCTGTTGCAGGGCTAACACATTTCTATCAGAGTGACTCATATGCATTTTTATACCAGTTCTTTTTACTGACCTGTTGCCAATTCACTATGATTGACTGACTTTTCTTTTCCCTGTCTTTGGAATTACACACCTTTTCCAAGGATGTAGCTGGCATCAAAACTTTTTTTTTACCACACTGGCCTCATTTGAGGTATTGCTCCCTGAAAACTCTTAAAATGTCTTTTAAAATAAATATAACTAAATAAATGACTAAATCCTTTGCTTTCTTTATATTTTGTTGGGGTGATACGCCGTCTATTTTCATTCTATTTCAGAATTTGTGCGACCACTTCGATTGCGGATTAGAAAGATGCGTGCTACAGATTTCAAACATTACCTCACAAACCAACAGGAACAGCCACACCTACCAGGAAGTGCTGAGTGAATGAAGTAGTGACTATAGCGAACATGCTAGGTCACAGCACTGTGATGTTAGTTATTATGTACAACGACTTTGAAAAGAAAGTAAACAAACAAACAACAAACCCCTCCCCCTCCCGCTGTCTGCCAAGCAGTGGAAAAGTTTCCTGCGGTTTCATCCACGGAGTGATGGCCGAGCTGTGAGTCTGCTTGTCAAAGGATGCTGGAGCTGCAGCTGCGGGTCTTGTTGGTCCGCTGCAGACGCAGACGCGGGGCCGCAGACGCAGATGTCCACTTTAACGCAAGCGTGCTGCGAGGATGCGTGGCTGCTGCACGCGCACACACTGCTCGCGTTGCTCCTCCTTGCAGATTTTTCAGTTCAAGAGTGTAAAGGGACTTTAACCGGAAACTACTTTTTTTTTCTTCGAACTTTTTCTGTCAGAAAAAAAGGAAAACGGGCCGACCCTCCTTGTCATAAACTGACTATTTCCTTATTTTTGCTCATTAACGTGTGCGCTGGAAATGTGTCAGCTGCCGGCCCGCAGGCGACAACTCAAGCGTTTTTGGTGAGAAAGGGCGACGTCGAGTGATTCTGGGCTAGTCAGCAGCCACATAACGGAGCCCAGTCTTTATCATGGAAGATGTGAGTAGTCCCTTGAGTCTTACTGCGTGTGCTGCCTGCCCTTGTTGTGCTTTTGTTTTGTGACAGTTTCACCACTTTTGACAGAAGCGTTGAATCAAAGCACCCCGTGACGTTAGAATAATGTACTTTGCAAAGGCGCGATCAGCTTCTGAGGCCCAAAGAGTGAAGCTGGAGCACTTTTCATGGGAGAGTCATGCGAAGCAACAAGTTGTTAGGTGACGTTTCCAGCAGACGGGCTTGCCTGCTTCAGTCAACTGCAGTGAAAACGTTCTGGGGCTGGAAACACCTGTTCACCTGTCTCCACGTCACCGATCCACGGAATCTGCTCCTTCCAGCACAGAGTCAGGGTGGAAGGACCACAGCCAGGGCAGGGCGGCTAATTCCACCCACAAACTGACCGCGTTAATGAAAGAGCGCAGAGAGAAAATGTGGAGCCTTTCAGAGAGAAACTCTGGTAAACGCGATTAGCGGTTCATCACTGGCTGCCTGGTTGGTTCTGGCAGGACAGCAGCAGGACATGCCGAGCCTCGCACGGCTACACAAACAGGATAAAAAGGCAGAATAGAATCAAACGGAAGAAAGTAGCTGAAGTGTACGTTCGGCAGTTGTTCTCTGAGTTTTAAGGCTGCGTTAGTGAGGGCCTCTCTTATCTTAGTACGTTATGATTTATGACAACCTGCGGCCGCAGTCTCAGGATCAGATAGTCTGGTCATCTGCTGAAAACTTGACGCTTTTCATTCAAAAACATCACAGTTACCCAAGTCACAGTATTCTATATATGACCTGCATACCTCAGTTACATTTGGGCATTTTGAGGAAGCCAGTTTACCAGAATAGGGAAGTCAGAAAGACACATACTATGTCAACTACTGTATGTAAGGAACTTGTTGTGCACACTTAATGCATGTGGTGCCACGCCCTTTGAGTGGGATTCATCAAAAGTATGCTGTTTGTTAGCTGCTCTCTACCTTCAGTCTACAGTGTCACGATTAAAGCAGCAGCCTCTCTTTTGCAATCTGTTCAGTCTGGAATTTGCAGTGCTGATGGTGAAATCAGTTAATGCATTTGAAAACATCAGTGTGACTCTGTGGCGATCGTCACATCCAGCTTGGCTCGGGTTCACTGAGGAAGACGCCATAGAAACTGCCTGAAGTAGAACTGCTGGAAGATTTAAGAATGTGTCAGAGATCAGTAAGATTTGAGTCCTACATTTTCACTGTGTGGGCTAGCTTCACTAAAGGTTGTCTCTAGCTCATCAGCGGGTCACTCTGTGATCTGCATGTAAAGCAGAACTGAAACGAGTACATGGGCATGTTTATGCCTGGAGAGTCCCACCATGTGACTGTGTTTCTGTATTTTTAATTTGCACTTCCCTGCTCACCTATTTTCTTAAACTTGCACCCAGAAAGCGTCACAGCCCTTCTGTGATGACCAATCGCCTTGGCTCTGAGTCATCTACACTCTCCATTCCTCTCTGACCTCGTCAGAGAAAAGAAAAGAAACTCACATTGTTGTCGGGCAGAAAACAGCTCTCTCTCATCATCACAGTCAAGCTTTCTTCCCTACAATGGATGAATGTCTGCACACCATCATACTTTGGGTCCACCTTTCATAGTAAGCAATGGACAATATGCTGTTTCCATATCAAGAAGGGCATAAACCTCTTTTAAAACACCAGCACAAAACATACCAGGACATCAAGGATCTCATATTGTGTAAGTTTAATTGTAATAAAATGTAAGGAATATTTAATACTACGAGTGGCAGCTAGCCGACACTGATGCATACAAAAAAGAGGCCCGATTCATAACTATGAGTCTCAATGATATGTAAGTCATTAACAGTCATAAACACAGCCAGTGTACTGGCAGATAAATGCTATAACAGGAGGTGTTGGACTGGTGCTTTTGGTTGCGCTAATCTTTGTTTGGAGAACAGTGAGTCCAGAGTGCATTTCAGTAGTTTTCATCCCCTGTATTCAATATGAAAAATACATTTGTAATGCTAATGAGAAGCAGTACATTTTTTTTTTTACTATTTACATTTGGGAATTCATAATGAAGAACTGTGTGCACTAATATAGCATGACACTTTATTATAAACACAAGACTGTGGGTGTTAATGTGCTATGTGTCACGGCTGCAAGAGTGTTCTAAAAAAGGTGTTGTCCCCATCATCTTTTACTTCTTTGGCCTACAGAATATCAGCTGTTCTGCAGAGTTTTGTGGCTCTTTACCATAGAAAGTTGACTCAGTTTTCACTAGAAATAAAGAGAGATGCTGCTTTGCAAACACTGACTAAAGAGTAAGGACCACAAAGTGGAAATTTTTGTGAGGTCAGTTGCTATCAAAACTTTAGGACACCACTGTGGTCTGTGGTGTTATATGTACACATATATATATATGTTATATATATATATGTAGGCCTATAAATTAGGTTTAAATCTAGAATGGACTGCAATTTTATACAATAAGTTGACTTATTGAATAATAGTGCTACACTGATTTCTGATAACACTGATAGTGTTATTCACTCTACAGTTGTGTGTGGAACCTACTAAGGCTTAAACAGTGAAGCTGCACCTTTTTAAACTTCAGACATGTGGTAGGTACTCATACTGACTGGCTAATTGACTTGCTAACAATATGTTCTGACCCCCCCCCCTCTCCAAAAAAAAAACCAAACAAAAAAACCCCCCCACTTAACCCTGCTGTCTTCTTCCAGCCTGTCGGGGGTTAAAGTGTGAGTTACGCTGAGACTTAAACTGGGAATGAATGCCAGATACACCCTAAACTTAAAGTACCACTTCCACAAAAGCACCTACTCTGTTTTCTAATCCTCTTCTAAGACCCAACTTGCATGAGATACCTTTGCTTAGTATCTTGTCACTTTGTAACTGTACTATAATTTATCCCTGCATGTTTTTTTAACAGAGCAATGGTAGGTAGGTGTTGATCCATTTTTGCAGCAACCACAACACCACAGATAGGAGAGGTAATAGATCACAAGCATGTGTGGGCAGTTTTAGGTAAAACATTGTTTCGCGTCTGACTTCCTGTCTAAGTCCAAAATTGGAACTTTGTAACTTACCATCTGATATCATAGTGCAGAGCTGCAGCAGTCGGCTCAGGCTTGAGTAATGGAAACCTTTCTGTGTTCCAAGGGTTTGATCAGCCCTACACAGTAATTCCATCCAGGAGCACCAATGACTATTCTAGTTGTGCTATCACTTTATTTTGAAAGCTAGCTTTTCAGTTTTGCCCTTTTACCCTTCATTTGCTGCTGCGGTGCTCTTCACTAAGATAAGAGATACTCTGAGTTACAGTAAAAGTGCTTAAGAGTGCTCCCACTTAGCCTAACCCATAATAAGAAATCTTAGATTATTTGCAGTTGGAAGAGGATCACGGTTTAAACTGACCAAACATTTCCATGAACAAAATGTTGCTCAGCAGTATTTAACCTTCCTGCCTTCTTGGGACCTTTTTGTGCCACTGCTATGTGTTAAATGGCTGCCATTTCCACTGTGTTCAGTGGAATATAACCAAACTTGCCACAGGATAGTTTTTACCTGTCAATGTTAATATTCCAGTGTGAATTCCTTAAATCAGCCTAAAATGGCTGAGCAGCAGAAATCCCCACACCCATCACCCTGGGGACCATTTTCTGCCCATTGACTTCCATTATAAACGCTATTTTTCAACCCCAAATTATCATCATATGATTTTATTTTTTCTTCTTTTCTTGGATGTCAATGAAGACTCAGGGCCTTGAAGTTTTAATTTTTAAATTGCAAAAAAAATGCAAAAAAAATAATGGCAGGTCAAAATGTATGTTGGTGCCAATCTTTGGTCCATCTAAAGGCCTACTTATAATGACAATCACATATTACTTCAACTGTTTTTTTGTGGAAATATTTAGTTTCGTTTTTTGGTTTTTGGGGCTTATAACACAGGGCGCTCATGTAATAACACTGGGATTTGAAGGGTTAAAACAACGAAAATATAATTAAAACTTTACATGAATATTTCAGGGAGAAGTAGTTTTACAAGGTTGGCTAATTTAAAGTGGAATAAAATATGGATATATGGTCTTTTTATGGCGTGGCTGAGAATGGTCCCTAGGGTGATGGGTGTGAGTTTTTTAAAGGATGGCAGGAGGGTTAAACATTATTGCTCAAAGTTTAAACATTGAATGTCATCTACCTGCACTCTACATTCAGAAGCACCTTAAAAATTGGCTTAAAAACTAGGATCAGATTTATCACAAGGCTCCACATTCAAAAATATTGGCATTTTCAACATGGGATTGAATAGGAATGGATAGGTTGGATATCATTTCCGACTTAGAAAGCTGCACGGTGTGCCAGACCACAGCTGATCCACTGAATTCTGTGCCGTGTTGCTGTGTAATACCCAAAGCATGAGCAACAGCACACAGGTTTTTAAAGCCAGAAAAAACCATGCACAGAGGAAGTTAACAGCAAAGTGACAGCAGCGTTGAGGTATTTCACCTTACATACACCAGCAGGTTTTATTTTTGAGTTTGCAGTAGTTGCTAATTTCACCACAGTCTGTGGTCAAATCAGCCATCTACTTATCTACAACTCAACCAATCTATGTCTAAGTTGAGTCTGACTTTGACTTAAATATCACATAATGACCCATAGTTTCTTCCTCACACTGGAGATTACACAGTTTTTAGCGCTAGTATTGTCTCAGCAGTCTGTATAGGAAGACACCTGACAGCAGATGTTAAAGGTCTGCACGTCTGCAAGCAGTCTCACTTGAAACCAAAGGTTTGTTCTTAAGAACTGTCCAGTACACAGTGAAACGAGACAACATTCCTCCAAGAGCTTGGTGCTACAAATGACATATAACAGACAAACAACACGCAAAGGGCAATGTGCAAAAGTTGCAAAAAACCAAAACAAAGACAGTGCAACAGCCAACAGAACAGAATGATACAGACACAAGACAGTGCAGGCACAGCAGTGCAATAGAAATGTGCAAAAGACTGAGCATTGTGCAAAAAGTCACTTTGTGTATAAAGGTGTGTGTGTGTCAGTCCAGTCACCGAGTGTTCAGGAGTCTGACGGCTTGGGAAAGAAACTGTTTCGCAGTCTGACAGTGAGGTTTTGTGGATGCAGCGGGTGCTCCAGGTGTCTGTGGTGGGGGGAAGAGAGGCTCCAATGATCTTCTCAGCTGCTCTCACAATCTGTTATACATCTGTATCAACTTGAGAGAAAGGCAGATGTGAAATGTAAAAGTGAGGTCAGAGGTCAAATATGATATTGGATGCAAACTATAATGTGATATTTAGATTCCCATTTTCCAGTGTCATTTCCCAAATGTCCATACAAACACATTTTTTATATAGCTCTATATAACATTATTATCAGGAGAGGTCAAAGCGATCCTGTTAACATTCAGAATGACATACAAATGCTACCAAAAACAAAACCTCCTTGGTGAGGGTGATATCCTCAGTGGTATGACTCAGTTGCCTGGAATAATCCAAATTCGGTGCACTGCACACTGTTGTTTGACGACTCTTGTGCCTCTAATAATGACTGGAGTGTCCTTTGTGACGTCACTTGTAGGAGCCCATCCAGAAAGCTGCCGCAGTATTCTCCTGGATGGTAGTTGTTGCCACTCAGACGATGTCACCACATAGGTGCTGATATATGAGGAGAGCCCTGCTCTCAAAAACCGACATAGATGTAAAAGTTGGATTTAAGAAATAAGTACATAAAGTTTTAAAAACATGTTTAGAGCCATCTTCTGTCATTGAACGTGACGCCATGTGATTGGTTGGTTGCAGCTGATAGACATATTAGTTTATGTTTACTAACTAGTGACAGAATCGACGACGCAGAGGAAAATGAGGACTCTACAAAACTCCAGGAAAAACAGCACTTTTATCACATTGACACATCCAGGCTTCAGTATCTTGACAGTTTCTGTGGGCTGTGGGTGACAAATGACAGTAACACTACTTGATATAACCTTTAATATGTGCTCATGCTAATAAATCACTTTAGTTGCTCATAAATTTGGATTCCACGTTGGTGAAAATGTGCAGAAGAGAATCAACACCTCTGTTCTTTTCCTGTACAGGTATATTGTACGACCGTCATTTAGAGCAGTGATAAAATGAAAGTGAATATAATTGTCTGCATCCTGTAAGTATGCTGGTGTGTACTGAGTGTGACTTCCTTCCTCTGTATCAATACAGGGTGCAAAAGAGGACCCAGCCCTCCAGAAAGAGCCTAAGTTCCTGAGTAAGGCTGGCTGGTTGAAGAAGGGCTATGGCAGACTGCTGGCAAGCTATAAAGACCGCTACATCCAGGTGGAGAAGACAGAGATTGTGGTGTATGAAAATGAGGTATATAAAGTTTCAATACATCGGGTGTGAGAATATGAACTTATATCAATATTGCCATTTAATTCTTGTAGTCTTGCAGCTGTTAACTTTTATTTAACATCAGATAATCAAGTAGATGGTCTAATTTCTCTCTTGCTTCTTGATAAGATAATAAGCTAAAATGATGTTGGCTTTATCCTTAAATTATACACACAAATTTTCAAATATCAGTCATTTGTGTTGCAGGACCTACAGAACTGCTTGGAGAGGCTTGACCTGGAAAACTATGACAAATGTCATGAATTAAAGAGCCCCTTCACGAAGAAGCAAAGACTTATACTCATACGATCGGCAAAGTCCACAAATAAGGTGAGAGAAGAGTCTGTCTCTCTATCTCTTTCTGTCCCTGTCACAAACATTTGTCCTGCCTGCACAAAGAACACGTTGTAGATCGTGGTGCAGGTAAGCAGCAGGCTCAGATTAGTGGTGCTGGTTGCAGTGATGCTGGTGAGCAATCCGGTTGTTCAGTGATGACGTGACGAATCCTACTTCTGGGTCTAAAGTAGTCTGCGTTTAATATGGCTTTTGTGTTGTTAACATGTTTAATGTTATGTATTTTCTTCTATTTGATCTCAAACAGCTCCTAAAACAGTCAGTGATCACTGTTGACCTCCCTCGGCTTTTATTACCGCTAATCATTTATTTAAGCTCAGTTTTTAAAACCTTAGGATGTAACTACAGCCCAGCCCATGCAGCAGTATATGAATGACTAACCTCGTATTGTGGATGGATTATCTCAGTTGTTCTCCTGGCTGAAGTTTGGTCCTTTTACAGCATCCTGCCATGCGATTACATTTGTTCCTGACCACCCAGAACACTCACGTTAACTTTTATCGAGTGGAAAAAAAGTTAGCTTGTTTATATTATGCTAACATAGCTGTGTCGCTAGCAGTCACGTAGCACATCATTATATACCAGCTAGCCCAACTTCAGTAACCCTACAAACGTCCCTGCTGTTTAGTTTTCTGTCTTCATTTATGTTGGAAGTGATAGCAGAGCTGTACGTTTTAATTTGTTTCCAAACCCCGCAGTCAGGACATGCTATATTGTATTTAGATAGAAGCTAGCGAGCTAACTCCCTGCTAACTTCTAACTCCGTTAAATGTCATAAATTCCGTTTTCATGGATGCCTGGATGTTAAACTCAATTGTTACACCTGGTAGAGCAGAACGCTGATCATTTTATTAAAGATGAAAGACTTTAGACAGTTTTTCAACTCTCAGTAATGCCATAGTGATCGTTTGATATATGGACCTGCAGCGGAGTTTAGGCCCAGACACGGCTAGTGACGTCAGACTGAACAACCGGATAGCCTGCAGCCAGTGATGCGAATGAACAGCGGGTCACGGTTACCAGTGCTGTCACAAATGGCTCAGAATGATATGGTGGAAGCTGCATCCAGTTCTCCAAAGGCTGATTTGATAAATGATGAAGGAATATGACAGGAAAATGATATCAAGGACTGCTTAGACGCTGGCAAATGTGATAAGTGGCTGAAAATCAAGGTAGCCGGCAGACGAGAGGAATGACAGTTGAGGCTGCAGGTAGTTTTTGGTGTTTCACAGTTCTCAGACATAGTGTCACGGGACGAGCATCAACAGTCATACTCCCTACAGGAAATTTCCTATTTTCTAATAAAACCTTTGGGAGTTAGAGAAGTTAGAGTTCTTTTCCTGATCTGCACATGTTTATTAAACCTACCGTATTTTTCGGATGACAAGGCGCACCGGATTATAAGGCGCATTAAGCGAAACAGATAAATTGATAAGTCAAACTTTACTCAGTCATTCTTCTTGCTTCCTCCACTTCTGTAACATTGATTCATTAATGTTGAATTGTCTCGCAGCTGCTCTAGTTCCATGTTGTTGCAGTATATTAATGACTAACCTCGTATTGTGGATGGATTATCTCAGTTGTTCTCCTGACTGAGGTTTGGTCCGTTTACAGCATCCTGCCATGCGATTGCATTTGTCCCTGACCACCAGAATCCCTCACGTTAACTTTTATCGAGTGGAAAAAAAGTTAGTGTTCATCCTCCAGCTTCACTGTTTATGTTATGCTAACATAGCTGTGTCGCTAGCGGTCACGTAGCACATCATTATATAGC
Organism: Aulonocara stuartgranti; assembly: GCF_965226115.1. NCBI lineage: Eukaryota > Metazoa > Chordata > Actinopteri > Cichliformes > Cichlidae > Aulonocara > Aulonocara stuartgranti. The sequence goes on along the minus strand of NC_138939.1, from coordinate 40,514,669 downwards.
AGCTAGCCCAACTTCAGTAACCCTACAAACGTCACTGCTGTTTAGTTTTCTGTCTTCATTTATGTTGGAAGTGATAGCAGAGCTGTACGTTTTAATTCTTTCATAAATCTCTCAGTCAGAACGTGCTATATCATGCTTAGGTGGAAACTAGCGAGCTAACTTCCTGTTAACTTCTAACTCCATTAAATTTAATAAATTCTGTTTTCATGGATGCCTGGATGTTAAACTTAATAGTTACACCTGGTAAAGCAGCAACGCTGATCATTTTATTAAAGATGAAAGAATTCAGTTTTTAGACAGAAGCTGACGGAGTTTTGGACCCAGATGACTCCGTGAGGCTCCTGACGTAATGCTCCAACAATCCATCAAGTAGTGCGGCTTCGTAGCTTAGTAAAGTCGTACTAAAACATTTTTTGACAGATTTTTGAGCGCCATGTACCACATAAAATCGGTTCATGGTCAGTAAGCACAACCAGAATTCCTACGTAAGGGCCTGTGGCCTAAATAGATTATTTCTTATTCTTAAAAAAAACACAATAATGAGCACAGTTTTTAAAAATAGAAGAAAAAACTGTCAATACTCCTGTTATTGTGTCGCAGTTCGATTATCTACCTTAGTTTGAGTTGACTATTGTCTGCTTCATTCATTCACAGGTCCATGATGTTAAATTCCAGGCTCAGACAGTGGAGGACAAGGAGGCTTGGATTAAAGCCCTCAGTGATGGCATTAATCGAGCAAAGAATAAAATTTTTGATGAGGTAAACATGCGATAGAGCCATAAATTTATCTTAAATCTTGTCTTTGTCTCGGTTTTAATAAGCATGTAGTTTTAAAACTCAAATTATTTCTTATTTTCACAGGTGAAGATTGATCAAAGCAGCAACTTAGAGCACGTTACTCGAACAAGACCCAAAGGGAACCGCAACCGGCGTCCACCGACCAGGATACACATGAAAGAGGTGCGTGTCAAATTGAAATAGTGCTTGTAGTATTGTTGTAACGTGTCTTTTGTTTTAATTTGCTCTTAATACAAACTTTGCTTCCGTGGTTACCTGGGTCTTTGATTGATTTGTATTAACTGACATGAAACCCACATCGTAACTAATCAACGTAACTACATTACTAAGGTTGTGTTGTGTTAAGATGCAGAGCCAGAATGAATGTGATTAGTAACGCCAGGATTTACCTGTTATTTAAAATCAAAAATGTCCATGCTGTATGCCACTGGATGCTATATTCTAATAGAAAGGCTATTTGTTTGGGCCCAGTACATTAAAAATAAGCTGCCAACCGCAGTGAGTTAGAATAGTGAGTCACTGTGGTTTTAGATAGATTTATATTATTTAAATTTGATATCATATTGACCATTTATGGTAGTAAGGGGCTTTGACTGCAGCTGTGCCATATAATAATGCCTGTGATAATATTGTTATAAATTTTTCACAATATCAATTTTACTTATATTGTCACAATGTCATTGCTTGTGCAACAATAACACAAGCCCAGCCATGTCTGAGAGTAAGAGCAACGTATCACCCTCTGATAATAATTTAGTACCTAAAAAGGAGCGACTCCAACAATCTCCAACAAGGCACAGTACTTATGCAAGAAAGGAAATGACTCTACCGAATGTCACTGAAGAACTGGCAGGTTGCATTGCATATCACAGGAAGCGCAGATAGTGGATGGAAATTACTGAGGCTTACATGGTGGGGTAGAAAAGCAGGCTCCTGTTTCTGTAAGCATGTTCTGAGTTAATTAACTCTGACATTGGCAAAACACAGAGTTTCCTGTTCCAAAACAGCCAATCAGAGCAAGTTCAATTAGCTCCGAGGATGTTAAGCATGAGTTAGGTGTGATTATCATTCACCATGGCAACATGTAAACAAAAAGTGAGTTTTAAGGTCATGTGATCTAAGGAATATGAACAAGTTTCAGTGCTTACCACGATATAAAAAGAGTCATTTTAATCAGCTTGGGCAACTTTGTCATCATCACAGACAGAATGAGTCTGACATAATACGTATCATTTTATTATATCCACGATCATCATGCAGCCAGCTTGAACTTTCATTAGATGAAGCTGAATCCTAATTTTACATTCATTTTGAATGTATTTATTCAAAATGTACATAATGTATATAAGAGAAAAGGTGTGAAGGAACAGATTAGACAGTTTGCTGATGGACCTGTGAGAGCAACAGACAAGAGGTGGATCCACCCTCTGCTCAGATTTATTCAATAAAAGGTTTTTCTGCACTTATTTATGAACATTTCATTTTTTCTATAATTCCAATAATAAAGAATTCAATTGTTTCTGCCATTATTAAATTAAATGTTTGAGATCAGAAAAACTTTAATGTTCCCAGTGTGAGTATTGATGATTTGATCTGATGTCAGTCTTCACTGATAGTTGCTGTTTCACATTTAACTAAAAAAAAGTTTTTTGAATGTAAGGTTTCCTCAGAAAAAGGCAAATATGTCACAAGTGCCTTGGCTTTTATAGAGCTGTTTGTAAACTGATCATCTAGATTTGACATATTTCAGGACAGTTTTGGAAGGATGACGTTTTTTAACAGATCATCCCAGAACAAAATAAGCCACTATGAACGGATCCAGGCCCATAACCCATAATCCTCTCCATTTCCTGGTTCTGGGTTGAATCTCGATCTGTGAACTAAAAAAGTGAAAATAAATAAATAAGGTCAGTTTGTTGGCCTACAATTTTGTTACTTGACTGGCATTGATGACGTATTGATGAATTTGTTTCCTGAAACTCTGGATGTCTACAAGACTGAGTCAAAAAATAATTAGTGTACTGCTTTTCCTAAAGCTTGCCTCTGATTTATGCCCTCATTACAATAATAATTAAAAAGGCTAAGACATTTTTTACCACAATGAATTTTAAGTGAAAGAAATACAATTGAAGTTCAGACTTCCAACTTTAACTCAGCAGGTTAAACAAAAAGATTGCATCAAAATGTGAAGAACTAAAGCATTTTTAAGACAACCTATTCATTTCAGGGGCTCAAAGGTAATTGGAAAAATTAGCTAACTGAAAATAAAATGTTCATTTCTCATACTTGGCTGAAAACCCTTTGCTGGCAATGACAGCCTGAAGTCTTAAACTCGTGGACATCACCAGATGCTGGTTTCCTCCTTTTTAATGCTCTGCAGGCCTTTACTGCAGCATTCAGTTGTTGTTTGTTTGTGGGCTTTTCTACTTTTTTCTATTCTATTCTACATGAAAGTAAGGTCTCTGCATCATGAAGATGATTGCATCATCAACTCACAGTGTTGGTCTGCATATCTCATGAGGCCATCAACAGCTGTTTTTGTTTGTTTGTTTGTTTTGTTTTAATAATGAGGTTGACGCAGCATGGTTTTGGTGCAGCTGTGCTGACTTCTGTTTATTATTGTGTAGTGGAGACCATTCTGACAAGAAGACACAAGAAAGAGTGCTGAAATCTGCCCCCAAAATGATTAAAGTTAGACACAAATCACTGTACACATTTGTAAATCTTAGTTTATGTATGTGGATGATATCGTACGATACGGCAAATAGTTCTCAAATTGAGCAACATTCTGCAGTACAGCTTCCTCCATGAGGTGAATGTTATCTGAAACACTGGTATATTCTCCTGTTTGACACTCAGGTTCTAAACGTGTTGGCTAGCAGTACAGGTCCCTAGAATACCGCTGTGTCAGCTATCACGATCAAGCAGGGACTGTTTATCAGATAAGGGGGTGGAGTCTAATTCACAGAGTTCACATGGGGTGAAAGGAGAATAGCAAACCCAGTGAGGGTAGTGATGGTCTGTGAAGGCAAGGGTGTGTGATGGAGGAGGCAGCAGAGGCTTGTAAACAGATTATCATAAGGAAACTTTTAGCTTATTTGCCCACTGCTTGTCTCTCACCTTGAACCTACTGATTTAATTTGCACTACTCCACAAATCCTTGGTATTCTAGTTTGGCCTTGATCTTGTTCCCGTAGGTTCCTTAAATTTCCTGAGCTTCACCCTTAGGTGAACTCTACTCAGTTCTTTCCTGTCCGTGTGCTCTGTGTCATTTAATCGTATATTTTTCTTCTAGGTAGCTGATGTGTCATCTGATGGAATCCTGCGCTTGGATCTTGATCTTGAAGATGCCGTAATGCCTAATGGAGCACATTATGCCAATGTTGATGGCAGTGAGACCTCCAAAGAGAAACAGTTGGTGTCAATTACCGAGGAGGAAGCTCAGCCAGATCCAGACGTCAGTCCCCAAAAAAAGGTCATCAAACCTCCAATGCCGCCTATCAAGGAGGCTAAACCCAGCACAGCACATGAAGATGAACCTCAAAAGAATGATGGTTCAGAGAAAAAGGTATGTCAAAATTTTCTAAAAATTGTAATTGTGAAATGTTGTAACATTTGTGCATGTCTTTGTGTTTGGATATCATGGCCTTGCTATAATTGCTATATTATTTGAAGGTACCAATGCCCCCATCGAAAGAAGCAAAACTCTCTACTTCACCTGTTGAAGAAACTACAGAAGAGGCAAAACATGAGAAGATTTCTGAAACAAGTTCTGATGCCAGTAAAAAGGCAGCTCCACCACCAATGCCTCCCAATAAACCCAGCTCTGTGAGTAATGTTGATGCTTTACAGTCCAAGCCACACTCTCACCCTCCTATGCCTCCATCCAAGGAGAAGAAGCCCTCCCATTCTGGCTCTGAGACAGACCAGCAGGTTGAAGGGATTAGTAATGAGGATAATGAGAAGGAAGATGAAAGTAGGAAGGAGACTATAGAAACAGCCGTGGAAACAGATGAGGCAGTGCAGCTGATTGCTAAAGAAACGTCACCTGATGTGAAAGATGATAAACACGAGAGTCACTGCACAGAAGAAACAGTTAGCAGCAACACAAAGATGGTATCTGACTGTGGGGAACAAATACCCACAGAGTCACTGAGAAAGAGTCCAAGTTCCCATCCAAAATTCAACAAAAAGCCTGATGAATGTGCCGAGCCTGACATACAGCGGATAGAGAGCACCTCGGCTAAGAGTAATCCTAAAGAGGGACCCGACAATACTGCCTCACTCAATTCTGTCGATTCAAAAGACGCACTGGCCGAGAGTGAAGTCCCCTCTTTGAATGACTCAACCACTGAGACCCTTACCCTGAGTCCACTGCTTTATCACTTGTCCGGGGAGAAAAAAAAGCAAGATGAGAAATCTGTAGACAGTGGTCAGCACTCAGATGATGAGAGTGAAGGCTCTGGAAGTCAAGACACATTGGTAGCTGCGACAGCTGCACTCAGGGGAAGCCATTCTGCTTTGGATGTGGTGGATGCTAGTGAGGACAGCATTCAGGTATCTGTTATTTTAAGACCAGCACAGGTCACAACAGTGCCTCAGGTTAGCTCTAAGAACATAAAACCCATCCCTCCTCTCAAGCCCTCAGCCAAGGGCAGGTCAGCCTCAATTGGAAATTTGCTGTCTGAATCTGATGTCTGTAATCAGATGAAAGAGTCTAGCAGAGGTGGAGCTGTGAGTGCTGGGGGTTCTAGTGATGATGTCATTAAACTTGAGACTGAAGTGGCTCTAGAGATGGAAAAGACGAGCAAGCTCTTGAGCAAAGTGTCCCAGGACCATGGAAGTGAAGAGGAGGATGTACCGGGGGATTTGCTGGCTGAGGCCATGGAGAAGCTGAAGAAGGCAGACCACGTCCTCAGGGAGGTCAAGAAACTGAAATTTGCAACAAACGGAAGCAAAAGGAAGAGTTGGTGAACGTCACACACTGACTGAAATTGACCAACTGATAAACCCTTTACCTAGACAGTGATAGTGCAGTCACATCATGGAAAATGTAAAAAGACCCCACTAAATACAATTTGCCTAAAAGTGAAGGGCCAGTGGTATTCTGTATCATCACAGATGGTCGTTTATGATGAGCTTATTCACTCTGTATGATCATGGTGTGCAGGCCTGACCTGGACACTGTACTGGATTCAATTCAGTTCAACTTTATTTACAGTACTGTGCAAAGGTTTTAGGCAGGTGAGGAAAAAATGCTATAAACAAAGAATGCTTTGAAAAATGGAAGTGTTTATCATTTATTTTCATCAGTCAACAAAATGAAGTGAAGGAACAAAAGAGAAATCTAAATCTAGTCAGTATTTGGTGTGACCACCCTTTGCCTTCAAAACAGCATCAATTCTTCTAGGTACACTTGCAGAGTTTTTGAAGGAACTCGGCTGGTCGGTTGTTAACCACAGATCTGTGGATGCAGGCTTCCTCACATCCTTCTGTCTCTTCATGTAATCCCAGACACACTCAATGATGCTGGGATCAGGGCTCTGTGGGGGCCAGAGCATCACTTCCAGTACTTGTTCTTAATGACTGTGGCTGCGTGTTTGGGGTTGTTGTCCTGCTGCAGAATACATTTGGGTTCAATAAACAAGCATTTATATTTCTGAAAACGTTCTTTATAACAGTTTTTCACACCTGCCTAACACTTTTGCACAGTACTGTATATAGAAAATCACAACAACAGTCACCTCAAAGTGCTTTTAAGGTTTTTGAGCGTTATGCTTTTTAAATGCGCTGTGGTGTGCAACAGTATTAAAGAGGGTTTGAATGAATGGCTGGAATAGTCTGATGGACAAAACTGTGTTATTGTCGATGGTTTTGCTGCACTTGGAACTTTTTGTGGAATTATTTCTAATGGATGTTTTTCTGCAGCGGAAAGTAATGTGTTACTGTATTTTTTTTACTACTGTGTTTTCTTTTGTAGATACAAAATAATGGCCCTCATTACTAATATGTGCGTGGGAACAGCCTTACCCTATGCAACAAATGCACTGGCTGATTTTGTTCTTGCACGTGTTTGATAAATGATTTACTTTTGGTAGTCAATCAGACTCTAAATCAGCACGCTCATGCTTGCCGTGTGCAATATGCATAAAACATACAGCCACTCCTCAATTTCCCTGTATAAATAAATTAGTTTACCTGGAGGTGAAGTGGAAAATGCAGTAATGTCATGAGGCAGCAGCCTGCACCGCTAAGGCAGAGACACACTCACTGTGACTCAAGTAAAAAAAGTTTGAAACTGATGTAAAAAGACCCGACAGAGTATAAGCAGCTGGAAAGTCTGTCGGCTCCACGTGACAAAACTGACTGTATGAACGAACAAAAAAATTAGACCGCAAGTGATAGAAGTCTTTTTTTTTAAAATGAACAATAAGATAATTTTAGGGAGGATAAACTGATAAAAGACAAAAAAAGATCAAAGAAATACTGGAATATGTTGCAATTAAAAATGTTTCAATTTAGTATTTTGTTTTCTTTGCATACGATTTACTTTTTTATTTAATTGTAACTGAGCATGTTGTGTTTTGTAAAACTGTTAATATTACATGAAAGCAACAACAACAATAATAATAATGATAACAATTCTTAATACTATTAATAGTAGCTTTAGTTATAGTAGTATTCATTTCATTAAATGTCCTTCGGCAGCCATTTGTGTTTGTTTGTACACATGGTACTTCTTCATTTGTTTCTACAGTGCAAACAAATTCAGGTACGAAAATATTGATAAATCATGGATTTGTGTGTGAACTCTTGCTACGCACAGATTTGTCTGTGTGCCTTAACACCTTTAATGTTTCTTAAGGTAATTTTCTTGCTATCCAAAGGGATTTATGTAAAAAAAAAAACTGGAAGCATAGCATCTGGCTTTAGTCATCTCTTATGTTGTGAGCTCTTCTAGACGGATCAATGTTTCAAATCCAGGAGAAGTGTTGGTACACAGCAGGTCTTTGAAGGTTCTGTTCACCTGAGCTGTGAGGACTAACAAAGTATCGATGAATCAATGCTTTAGCCTCCTAAGACCCGAACTCTTTCATGGCAGCATTTTTAATTTCTCTTTGCTATTTGGGTTCATTGGGACCTGATGAATGTAAAAACAAAGAATTACCTGATTTCTTTTTTTACCTGATCCACATATGAGGACATCCGTTTTAAATTTCGATAGAACAGTGGGAGGATGACGTCCTCGTGAGTGGATATCAGGCCCTTGTAGAGCAAAATTTAGTATTTTGGTCTAGACAACCCAAAATGTGATGACCACATATGTGGACGCCAGGTCCTAAGAGGTTAAATATATAATATATAAATATAGGTTAAATATATACAGCTACAAATAAGCACTTCTGTTAATGCCTAAAAGCATTTCTAATCATTTGTGAACCTCAGAAGCTTTTTTCTCTCCTTTTCATTGGGAAGTTTTTGCTGACAAGTTGCTATTAGAGAAATTATACTTTAATCACCGCCTTCATGGTGTTTGTCACTGGTGAAGGTGAAGATGTACGGTGTAGGTAAGGATCTGTTCAGACTCTTAACATTGATAAAGCAAATAAAGGAATATTTTTACTTTACAGGGTTTTTTTATCATTAGTAATATCATTTCATTAATGTACTGTATATTGCACAGAAACGCACTTAGAGCAGCTCTCACTAATGCCTATTACTATTCTCTAATACTTGTCTTTTGTATGGGGGGTATGTGCATCATTCTCCCCTGTCTGAATGTTGAACTGATTATTAATGAAGAATCTTCCGGGTTTTTCTAGTGGTAGAAATGTAATTTTTATGTCCTCCAGAATATGTAAGCATATTTTCATAACAGTAGATCGACTGAAGTTTTGTACTCTTTGATTAAGTTTGCTATTGCTTAAATAAAGATAAATGATTTACTTTTGTTGTTATGTCTTCAGTCTTACAAACCATTTGAAGCATTTATCAACAGTGTTACACATGCTGCACTGTAGCTTCCTTCTGTTATACTGTAGCCTGATATAATCATCCTGCTGAGGTGAGGGTTGAAATTTCTTCGATTGTTTTTTGCACCTTTGTTAAAATTTGTTAACATCCCAACAGCGATTTTTAAAAACCCTTTTTAGAAATAAACACTGGCTAATGTGGTGTGATGGTCAACCAATGCAAAATGAAAGTATATTTGATCATTAAAAAATGTAATGAAACAATAAGTGTTTCAATAAAATTACATCACTTGCTGCTTGCAGCTTCAAATTTACAGTTTTTATGTGATTAGCGGGTTACTTGGACTGTTGTGACTGTAGTGTGAAGTTTGTCATTTTATATTAATAACAGTTTCACAATAGAAATTAAAATGACAACAGCGCTGGGTTAAATTGTTCCTCAAGGAGAGATCTTCTACTTGGGCCAGTGATGAGGAATGGTTGCAGTACCTTTTAGCTGTTTTTAGTGGATTAAAGACACACAAGATCATTAGCTTCATTAATTTGTTCAGATTCAAATTCATTATTGGTCATTTTGTGGGATAGCCATTCAGACAGCACACCAGATATTCAGATAGAGATTCAACAAACACGTTACAGAATCAATATGACTGGCCAGTTACCAGCTGCCTTTTTGCTCCAAAACCATGCCAGGAAGAAGAGAGGTGGAGATGGTTTTATAAACTCCAAAGTAAGCAGGAGACATGAGAAACAGGAAGAAACAGAGAGGAAACAGCCCCATTATGACTCGGACACGCTTTAAAAATTGCAATATTCATTTCAGTTCAGTTTTATTTATGTAGCTCTAAGTTTACACCAGAGCAATAATACTGAGAGACCCAACAATCAGACGACGCTCCTCTGAGCGTGCACTTGGAGTCAGTGGGAAGGAAAAACCTTCTAAAAGGAAGAAACTTGTAGCTGAACAATGTTCAGGGAGGGGCAGCCATCGGCATTACTGAATGGGTGAGGAGGGGGAGAGAGGATAAAGACACTCTGGTAAAGAGCCAGAGATTAATAATGACTAATAACTGAGTACAGAGAGGTGAGTGAAGAAGAAACACAGAATCCCCACACCTGCTGCAGCTTAACTAAGGGAGGATTCAAGGTCACCTGGTCCAGCCCTAACTATATGCTTCATCAAAAAGAAAAGTTTTAACCCTGATCTCAAAAGTAGAGATAGTGTCTGTCTCCAGAATCCAAATTGGGAGCTGGTCCCAAGTGAAATCTATCAGGCCAAAAGTCTATTTTAGATAGATCTATCTGTTTATTAAATATGTGGTTTATGGTGAGTTGAGTCCATAGATCACAGCAGTTGGTGACGGGAATGTCACGCTTCGCTGTCTGCCAGAAAAAGACCGAGAAGCGTCGTTTCTGCTTTGAAGACGTGCTCGCTTTATTTTGAAGGTATAGACCGGATATGGTGGTTCTTTGGTTTTGACATGTGTAGCTTGACAAATGTACTGACGTTAGCACGCAAGATAAACTTGTGCTGGAGAAGGATAACGGGCTCGAGTGATGGAAGAGGAGCCGGGCCGGTAGAAGCGGCTCTGAGGAGCAGCAGTCATGGGCGATGAGCTGCTGTCGGAGGACGACTTCTGTAAGTATTTCTGTCCTCGCTCAGCGCAGGATGTCCGTCTGTGGCGCAGGGAAGCCCACCCTCACGCTCAGCCAACAGCCTAGAGGCACAGTTTATGTATTAGCAGTTTGGGTAATCTTATCTGTATAGTGGCTGTTATCTTAGCCTATCACATTTTATTTGTCCCCATTAAAGCCCCTGTGATGGTTGTGTTGCTGCTCAAGTTTGACAAAAGAGTGACTGGAGTATCCTGATCATTTGCTCTCCACACTGCAATTAACAGGAAACAGGAATTAAAAGTGCAATTTCACAGATTTCTTTGTGTGACTGAGTAAACTGTTGAGGAGTTTAAATTCCTGTCATCAACATTTAAAGTCAATATGATTTCTGAGATTTCTTTTTTGTTCTATTTTTTTTGTATCTATTCATTTAATTGTTTAGATTTTGCACTGAAAAAGCCTGTTGATACTTTGTAGGATAATAAGAAACCATTCATAGCTCAGGATACATTTGGAACAGGAGATGTAACTATACTCAGTATAAAAGATGGATGTAGATAATCACCCACAGTTTTATACTGTCTATTTTAGAAACATTTACTGCCGTTGAGGGTCTTTTGAATGAAAAGAAATAAACAAGCAATCTTGAGGACACTGCTGCCTTTCTCTACCTGAAACAGGTGTTGCATGCATTGATTCAAAACCAAAATCTTCTTTATTTGGCCACGTTTGTGCACACAAACAAGGAATTTGACTCAGGTTCGCTTTACTCTCTGCATGTAAAAAATAAACATTTTTAAATAAGCAAATAAGTCATATATACAGAAGGAGAACATAAATACGAGGTTAGAAAGTTAGAAAAGTGCAAGTTGTGGAAGGTCTTAAGAAACTATACAAACTATGACAAGTTGCAGCTGGGCATGAATGATAGATATAAATAGGCTGAACATAGAGCAACCTGGATGAACCTTAAGTATTAATTTTGAATAGTGCAGATTGTGCAGTACAATATGCATATGACCTGAGTCATGGCTGAGTGGTGGCTGGTTTTTGTAAAAATAGAACAGTTTATGTCCAGGATCTGCAGAGATGTTTTCTGCTTGAGGATCCTCTCTGATTGTCTGTTGCAGTCTGGCCCTGTCCTGCTTCGTGGCTAAGCCAAACCAGACAATGATTGATGTACACAGGACAGACTGGATGACTGCAGTGTAGAAGATGACCATCAGCTCCTGTGGCAGGTGGAACTTCCTGAATTGCTGCAGGGAATACAACCTCTGCTGGGCCTTGTTCCAGACAGACTGATGTGAGGACCACTTCAAATCCGTGATCCACATCGGATACTTTATTGTTCAGGATGGTGAGAGGGACGAAGGCGTGGGGGGGTCTCCGACAATCCAATATCGCCACAATCTTGAGCAGGTTCAGCTCCAGGTGGTTCTGACTGCTATTTCCTGTCTGTATGCAGACTCGTCACTCGTCATTGTTCTAGACCAGACCAATGAGCACCAGACCAGTGTGCCACCCTCCACAAAATTTGTAGCAGAGTACAGCCAATGATTTTTCTGGGCAGTGTCATTACCCTCTGCGTAGCCTTGCTTTTCTCAGTAGTGGTCTGTGTACCAAACACCCAGTTTGGGGTCCGAGTTGGACTGATTGAGGCCGGTTTGTGAGGAAGTCTTTGATCCAGGAGCAGTTGGTAGGGGGGGATATGAAGATGGTCCAGTTTGATGATGAGGATGTCTGGCTTTATAGTGTTGAATGCTGAGCTTTAGTCCACAGAGAGCAAACTGAGCAGTCCACCTCAACCTAAGCAAAGAAGGTGTTGAGCTCCTTTCGCGAGTTTGAGGGTGATTTTGGGGCTTGGGGGGGCTCTATCCTTTGTAGTTAGTGAGGGCTTGGATACCGCTGTACAGGGAACTGTCCCTCACAGCCTGTACTCGTCATCTAAGGTTTTCGGTTAGAAAAATGTGGATGATTTTAGTCAATGTCATGTTCTCATGTCATGTTGAGAAGTTAGAACACAGTCTTTGTGTTACCAGGTCTCAATTGTTATAACCTGGTGCATCAGGCTTTTCCTGATCCAGCTGGGTTGAAGACACAAGTGTGCTTTGTAACGGTTTTTCCTACCATTTCAGTGATATTTCAAATACAGGAGCTTAGAGACACAGAGTGAGATGTTGGAACAATAGTCCTACAGGTACAAGTGACTGTGAGATGATGTTGTGGCAGGCATACTGGGACCTTAATTGTGTGGATGCCTTAATAGGCATCCACACTATTGAGTTCCTGTTTCTCTTTATTCTTTATTATTCCGGGTGTTTCCGTACACTTTTCGCCGTGGATCTACTTCCACAATTTTTGTGCTATTTTCACCGTTCAAACTCTAAACTGTTCTGCTCTTTCTGCTTATGCCGGCTATGACTTTTGGTGTTTATTACTATTATACTTTTTAAAATATTACACTTTTTTCCTTTAATTTGTCCCATTGAAATGAATGGGAAACTTCCACAATTCTGCTAAAACTTTCTTGTCTTTGAAACTTAACTACTGCCTCATACTTTCACCTAGAAACTCCATTCAAACTTTAAAACGTTCTCAAATGATTGGGCTATTCCTGTGTGATTCAGCTTTTTCAGATCTTCTACCGTTTTCATCTTATCTCTCTTTAAGTCTTCAGTTGCAAAATTGTGATTTTTCAGAAAATACATGCGTTGCTATGGTTGCTATGCAATTAACTCAGAGGGGACAGTGAAACTGTTTGAATTTTCTCTTCATGTCCAAACAACTTCTTGCTACTCGCTCAATTTCCACTCAAGCCGCACAAATTATACATCAAAACGTAGGTATTTTTGCTGGCTTTCAGAAAATGTCCCTATCATTGTTGTGGGACTCATAGATATTTTGCAAATCTCCTCAGAGTAACACAAAGTGTGAAAACTCTCCATATAAACTCAATGGAGAGTTTGTTCAAAATCACCGCTGGATTTCTGTAATGAGAGGCATTTTCAAATTGTCATATCTCCTTAACGAAGCGAAGTTAAGACATGAGGCTTGTCCCCGTATGTCTTCAGACACTCCTGATGCTCACAATTCAAGAATTATTTTCTCACCTATTACCGTTCTGAGATGAGTTAGACTTGTTTGAGGGTAGGAAATTTGTCCCTCGCTCAGATTTCATCAGATTTCAAATTCTGGAAATGAGTCACTTTTTTCTCTCATCATATCTTTTTGATGGATTTCCACAGAGCCCTGAAAATTTCCATGACTGTTCACCAAAGCCTGCTGTTTCTTACGGTGAAAGAATGATTTTGATGCTCCATATAGATTTAGAGTTACCAAAGGTTGTTTGAGAGCAAGTCAATGCAGTTTTTGCTTCGCCTCTACTCAGTTATAGTGTATTACAAGTCATATATCTTTAATAATTTATATTTTATCTCTGAATTATGAAGACCTGAAGATTCCCCCATCTCTTCTGAACAAAACGATGTCTGAATGACCGTTCTAGCCTCTACGGTTAGGAAATTATGGCCATTTGTTCGAGGGGAATCCTGAATGTCAGAAATACACTGAAGAAAACTCACACCTCTCTCTGTGTCTGTGTGTGTAAGGGCTGACTACAGCAGGTGCAGCTAATTTAACTGACCTACATATACCAAGCCCAGACTCTCCACAGCTCCTGTTCCCTTTACTCTCTGTGTATGTGTGTCTGTGTATCAATATTTCTCCTATGTTTAAGTATTACTCCTCAATCATAGTATTTCTGCTAAAGCAAAGTACTTCTACTACATCTAAGTACTTTTGCCAAATCATAGTATTTCTGCTAAATCATAGTATTTTTGCAAAAATCATGGTATTTGCGCAAAATCATGGTTTTGGGGCCAAATATTTCTGTTATTTTATAATGTATGTGCTGAATATATTATATGTGCCAAATCATAGTATTTATCCCAAATTATAGTATTTATGCCAAATTACAGTATTTCTGCTAAAACGCAGAAATAGTACCTTTTAGCAGGAATTTCTACCAAAAGATAGTACTTCTGCTAAATCAGAGTATTTCTGCTAAACCAGAGTATTCCTGCCAAATCATAGTATTTGTACTGAAACATGGTACTTCTGCCCAATCATAGTATTTGTACTAAATGATAGTACTTCTGCCAAATCATAGTATTTGTGCCAAAGCACCGTATTTGTATGGAGTCATAGTATTTCTTTTAAGTCATAGTATGTATTTCAATCAAATCTCAGTAGTTGTTGTTAAAACGCAGTATTATTGCCAAATCATAGTATTTGTACCCAATCATAGTATTTCTGCTAAATCATAGCATTTGTGCCAAATCATGGTATTTGTGCAAAAACATAGTATGTCTGCAAAACCATAGTATATCTCTTATGTTATAGTATTACTACTAAGGCATAGTATTTCTGCCAAATCATAGTATTTGTACTAAATCATAGTACTTGTGCCAAATCATAGTATTTGTTGAACATCATAGTATTGGAACCAAAACATAGTATTTGTCCCAAAGCATCGTATTTGTATTGAGTAATAGTATTTCTTCTAAATCATAGTATTTCAATCAAATCTCAGTAGTTGTGTTAAAATGCAGTATTATTGCCAAATCATAGTATTTGTACCCAATCATAGTATTTTTGCCAAATCGTGGTATTTGTGCCCAATTAATAATTCTGTTATGTTATAGTATTACTACTAAGTCGTAGAATATCTGTTATGTTATAGTGTATCTGCAGAATATAGTATGTGTGCCAAATCGTAGTATTTATAGCAAATCACAGTATTTGTGCTAAAACATAGTATTTCTGCCATATTGTGGTATTTGTGCAAGAACATTGAACTGTTATGTTATAGTATTACTACTAAGTCATAGTATTTCTGCGTTGTTATAGTATTTGTGCTAAAACGTAGTATCTCTGCCAAGTCATAGAATTAATGCAATTTCATAGTTTTTTTTTAGGAAATCTGTTATGTTATAGTATTACTACTAAGTCATAGTATTTCTGCCAAATCATAGTATTTGTACTAAATCATAGTACTTGTGCCAAATCATAGTATTTGTTGCACATCATAGTATTGGAACCAAAACATAGTATTTGTCCCAAAGTATCGTATTTGTATGGAGTAATAGTATTTCTTCTAAATCATAGTATTTCAATCAAATCTCAGTAGTTGTGTTAAAATGCAGTATTATTGCCAAATCATAGTATTTGCACCCAATCATAGTATTTTTGCCAAATCGTGGTATTTGTGCCCAAATAATAATTCTGTTATGTTATAGTATTACTACTAAGTTGTAGAATATCTGTTATGTTATAGTGTATCTGCGGAATATAGTATGTGTGCCAAATCATAGTATTTATACCAAATCACAGTATTTGTGCTAAAACATAGTATTTCTGCCATATTGTGGTATTTGTGCAAGAACATTGAACTGTTATGTTATAGTATTACTACTAAGTCATAGTATTTCTGCGTTGTTATAGTATTTGTGCTAAAACGTAGTATCTCTGCCAAGTCATAGAATTACTGCAATTTCATAGTTTTTTTTAGGAAATCTGTTATGTTATAGTATTACTACTAAGTCATAGTATTTCTGCCAAATCATAGTATTTGTGTGAATTTGTATACTGTAATATCACTGTATTATGTAGTGGCTAAGTAGGGGCTGTTTACTAAGTGCATCAGTGTAAATAGGTCATCTCTTGTGTTGGAGTGCCCTCTTGTGGCGCCTTTTGGGTAGTGCCTTAGTAAACGGGAACCCTGTAAAAAGTGGCATCAGACTGATTTGTAGTGGAGGAATTTGTTGCCAGTTTTCTTAATCTTTAATCTGTATGCATGTTGTAATGCATACCCTGTTCTTAATCATAGAAACCACACCATATCACCTCTCCACATCCTCCTACTGTATGCCATACCTCCCTGTACCATCCATCTGACCGCAATAAACTCCACCTGTGGTAATCTAATCCCTGGATGTCAGCCTCTCCTTCTGACCGAGGATAGTTATAGTATTTGAGCCAAATCATAGTATTTGTGCTAAAACATAGTATTTCTTCCAAATCATAGTATTTGTGCCAAAGTATAGTATTTCTTCCAAATCATAGTATAACTGCACAATAAAGGTTCTTGAGCCACATCAGTGTTTGTGCCAAATCTTAGTATTTCTTCTAAATCCTAGTAATTCTGCTCAATGATAGAATTTCTGCTATGCTGTAGTACTTTTTTCCTAGATTGTAGTACTTCTGCTAAGTCAAAGTATTTCATGTAAATCATAGTATTTCTACCAAGTCCCAGTGTTTCTGCTTAATCATAAATAATGTTTTAGTACAAATTGTATGATTTGGCAGAACTTTCTGTGTTCCAGCACAAATGCTATGATTTGGCACAAAAAAAATATTATTTAGTATAAATACTAAGTTTTAGCAGAAATACTATGTTTAAACTTTAAAAAATTCTGCTATTTCTGCTGATGTGTGTTATGACTTTTGACCATTGAAATGAATGGAACACATTATCAATGTGGTCACTGATTTTGCATGATGGGCTGAGCTGTGTTTTAGCTCAGTGAGATAAGCATCCGTTCTCAGACTGGGAGGCCTGGGTTCAAATCCAGCTTATGGCAACATTTCTTTCAATTAACAGTTTAACTCTTTTCAACACAAATTTCATCATTTTCACCCCTTTTCAGCAAAATTTTCAGTTTTTTTAACCCCTTTTCAGCACAAATCCAAACTTTTTCAGCTCTTTTTCAGCAAAAACCTCTTTTCAGCAGAATTCTGCCCATTCAACTCTTTTCAGCAAAATTTTCAGTTGTTTCTGCTGTTTTCAGAAAAAAACTCTTTTCAGCAGAATTCTGCTCATTCACCTCTTTTCAGCAGGAATTCTGTTGATTGAACTCTTTTCAGCAGAATTTTCACCTCTTCTTTTGCCCAAATTCTGCTTATTCACCTCTTCTGAAAAATTTTCAGCCTTTCCACCTCTTATCAGCACAATTCTCAGCAGCTTCTGCTCATTTCAGCACAATTGTCAATCTCTCCACCATTTATTTGTGAGAAAGTGTTTGGCTCAGTGAGCTAAATAGCTGCCCTTTGACCAGAAGGGCCAGGTTCGAATCCTGCTCAGGGCAGCTTTTTTTTTTTTGTTTCAACTTTTTCAGCTTTTTTCAGCAGACATCTTCAGCGTTAAGGCATCCACACTGCATTTTCGCAGGAAATGCAAATTTTTCTAGTTTAAACATTGCATTAGATTAAGTTAGCCCTCTGGGCTTCATGCTGGCCATTTGTGTCTGCCCCCCCCCTTGACCATTTTTGCTGAATTGCGGAATTGAAAACCATGAAAACTAAATTTTTTCCCCCTTCAGCTGTAAAAAGCTGATAAGAGATAAGATAAGAGATAAGATAGAACTTTATTAATCCCTCGGGTGGGTTCCTCTGGGAAATTCGACTTCCAAAAAAAGCACAGCAACGACCGAAGTTACAGTTACAGAATTGTTATATATATACACACACACACACACACACACACACACACACACACACACACACACATATATAAATACAGAAACAAATATAAATAAAATATACAAAGGGGATAAATAGAATAAATAGGAATAAAAATAAAAATACAAGTGAATTGCACATTTCAAGTATTGAGTCTATTGCACCGTTGACTATTTACAAAAGTATTGCACAAAAGGTATTGCACAGTGAGGTGAAGAGGCACTACAGCTTAGTTGTTCCCCCCTCCTTTGTCCTCCTGTTTCCCCTCCCTCTCCCCTCCAGAGAGGAGTTAAACAGTTTGATGGCGTGTGGGACAAAGGAGTTTTTAAGTCTGTTAGTTCTTGTCTTGGGGAGAAGCAACCTGTCACTGAACAGACTCTTCTGGTTGTTAATGGCCGTGTGCAGAGGATGCCCAGCATTGTTCATAATGTCCATCAGTTTCTTTAATGTCCTTTTCTCTGCCACTGTCACCAGAGTGTCCAGCTTCATGCCGACCACAGAGCTAGCCCTCCTGATCAGTTTCTCCAGCCTGGATGAGTCCTTCTTTGCTGTGCTGCTCCCCCAGCACACCACAGCATAGAAAAGTACTCCAGCAACCACTGACTGGTAAAACATCCTCAGGAGCTTCCTGCAGATGTTAAAAGACCTCAGCCTCCTGAGGAAGTACAGTCGGCTTTGGGCTTTTTTATACAGGTGCTCTGTGTTGCATGACCAGTCCAGTTTATTGTCCACCCACAGCCCGAGGTACTTGTACTTGTTGACCACCTCCACCTCCTCCCCCTCTATCTGAACCGGCAGTGGACCTTCTCTGGACCTCCCGAAGTCCACAACCAGTTCCTTAGTCTTTGAGGTGTTGAGTTGCAGGTGGTTTGTGTGACTCCATGCGACAAAGTTCCTCACCAGACTTCTGTACTCCTCTTCCTGATCATCCCAGATACACCCCATGATGGCTGTGTCGTCTGCAAACTTCTGAATGTGGCATAATTCAGAGTTGTAGCAGAAGTCAGAGGTGTACAGGGTTATATGATGGGTTATAGTTGCCCACCAGATAGGCGAGCAGTACGGACATACAAATTTGTGATTGTGATAACTCCATAATGAGGATTTTGAAATCGATACCATGGGTGTATCTATTACAAATCTTGGAGAACTTCAAATCTCGGTGACATCGACCTCATGGTCAAGGTTAGAGGTCAATTTTTTTTAAAACTTGTGAATGAAATAACTTGAACAAGGTTATGTAGGATTTTTGAAGTTGTTACCATAGGTGTATCTACTAGGAGGCTGAGCAGTGGATGGTGAGTGGATGTCTCGTGATGGTGTGTCTAGTTAGGAGGTAGACTGGGTCGCCTACTGATAGGAAGGTTTGTGGTTCCCTGGCTGCGACAGTCTGCATGCCAAATATCCTCTAGCAAGACACTAATACCAAGCTGCTCTATGATGCAACCACTGGAGTATGAATATGTGTGAATGTTAGATGGAAAGCAATTAAGCATTGAAAAAAACCCTTGTATGAATGGGTGGATGAGGCATGTTGTATAAAGTGCTTTGAGTGCTCTAGAATAGTTAGTGGTTTCCCACTAATGCAGAGAGCATGCACTGCAAACCACTAGTAACTGGTTTCACACCAGGACACATACTCTATGCAATTGCTCACATCAGCAGCATGAAGTCTGACTTGCATGGGACGCAAAGGTGCGAGGATTGGATGGACGTAGATGAAGTGAAGATAAGAGCCTACATTTAATTCCAGTTCTAGCTGCCATCTACTGCTCAAGACATTTATTGGCAACAAGAAAGGATGGGTCACATTTAATGCTATGATCCCCTCTATTGCTATTATCACGCGCTAATGTCCATTTAATGACAGGTTCACCTGCTCGGGACGCTTCAGGGACAATAAGCTGACTGCATTTTGCATCCTGTGGGAAAAAGGAGTTGCTCGTCTCCCCCTGTTGTTCTATCCAGTACAGGGGGGGGGGCAACTTGTTTTTATTTATTGTTGCTCACTCTGTACTGGGCCCTTCATAAGCGGAGACACACAATAGACCTTATTCTTTCATATAGTCTCCCTGTGACTAACCTGTCTGTACCTCTGTACTCTCAGATGTGTGTTTTATTTAATGTGGGTTTTACATGTACTGCAGCTCGCCCTCCTGTTCAGCAATGTTGGGCTATTATCTCTCCCATTGCCTCTCAGTTTTTTGCTGATTTTAATCAGCTTTGTGGCCCTTCCTGTTCCTGGTTTTATTCTTCCTGTCAAACCATCCTTGGAGGAAAGGACAAGCTGTTGAAGAGAGCGGGAGATTAATAACAAATAGTTCATCTCTGGCTAGTAACGTCAGGCAGCCTAATTCTAAACCTGAACCTTGGTTTAATGACAGAGCTCATGCTATCAGGAGGGAATGTCACAGAGCAGAGCACAGATGGAAAAGCTGTCATTTCAAATTGTAAGACTGCCAGTGTCACTACCAGAATACTGTTAAAGAGGCAAAAAAGGAATATTTTACAGATTTCATTTCTTAAAACAGCCATAGCCCACGTTATTTAACACCTTTGCCTCTGTTTCTGTTTAGACGCTTCTCCTGATATATGCAATGGTTTTCTGTGTGTTTTCTTTTAAAGGTTGCTACCACAAGGGCTGTTATCACAGCTGCTGACTCGCCTCTCTGCCTCTGTCCCTTCTGCTGTTTTTACTCAGTTTGAGCCGGTGACCCTCTCACTCTTAGAGGATGTGGTTCGCTATATTAAGGCCTCAGCTCTTCTTTTTTTTTGACTGCTATAGGGCAGGCAGTCTGTTCTTGCTATTATAAACAGCAGTCTGTCCTCTGGTCTAGTTCCTGTAAATTTTAAATGTGCAGTAATGCAGCCATTGCTTAGGAAACCTGTTCTTGAGCACACTGAACTGGCTAAATATAGGCCTCAGTCCAAGCTGCCTTTTCTTACCAAAGTTTTAGAGAAAATTGTATCATGTCAACTAAAACATTTTCTATATATGAATAACCTCCTGTGGGTCGGGTAAAACTCTTTCCATCCATCCATCCATCCATCCATCCATCCATCCATCCATCCATCTTCATCCGCTTTATCCGAGGTCGGGTCGCGGGGGCAGCAGCTTAAGCAAAGAGGCCCAGACCTCCCTCTCCCCAGCCACCTCCTCCAGCTTATCCAGGGGAATACCAAGGCGTTCCCAGGCCAGCCGAGAGATATAATCTCTCCAGCGTGTCCTGGGTCTGCCCCGGGGCCTCCTCCCGGTGGGACATGCCTGGAACACCTCACCTCAGGAGGCGCCCAGGAGGCATCCTTGTCAGATGCCCGAACCACCTCAGCTGGCTCCTTTCGATGTGGAGCAGCAGCTGCTCTACTCTGAGCCCCTCCCGGATGGCCGAACTTCTCACCCTATCTCTAAGGGAGAGGCCAGCCACCCTTCGGAGGAAGCTAATTTCTGCCGCTTGTATCCGCGATCTCGTTCTTTCGGTCACTACCCACAGCTCGTGGCCATAGGTGAGGGTAGGGACGTAGATCGACCGGTAAATTGAGAGCTTCGCTTTTACACTCAGCTCCCTCTTCACCACGACGGACCGGTGCAGCGTCCGCATTACTGCAGCCGCAGCACCAATCCGTCTGTCGATCTCCTGCTCCCTTCTCCCATCACTCGCGAACAAGACCCCGAGATACTTGAACTCCTCCACTTGGGGCAGGAACTCGTCCCTGACCCGGAGTGGGCACTCCACCCAGAACCATGGCCTCAGATTTGGAGGTGCTGATCCTCATTCCCGCTGCTTCACACTCGGCTGCGAACCGTTCCAGTGCGAGCTGGAGGCCTTCACCCGATGAAGCCAACAGAACCACATCATCTACAAAAAGCAGAGATGAGATTCTGAGGCCACCAAAGCGAAAGCCCTCTGCCACTTGGCTGCGCCTAGAAATCCTGTCCATAAAATTTATGAACAGAACCGGAGACGAAGGGCAGCCCTGGCGGAGCCCATCACCCACCGGGAACAAGTCCGACTTATTGGCGGCAATGCGAACCAAGCTCTTGCAACGGTCGTATAGGGATCGAATGGCCCGTAGCAATGGGCCAGACACCCCATACTCCCGCAACACCTCCCACAGGACACCCCGAGGGACACAGTCGAATGCCTTCTCCAAGTCCACAAAACACATGTAGACTGGTTGGGCAAACTCCCATGCACCCTCAAGTATCCTGGAGAGGGTAAAGAGCTGGTCCAGTGTTCCGCGACCAGGACGAAAACCGCACTGTTCCTCCTGTATCCGAGGTTCGACTAGCAGACGAACTCTCCTTTCCAGCACCCTGGCATAGACTTTCCCAGGGAGGCTGGGTAAAACTCTTTATAGCACATAATCTGTATTATTAAGGGTGTTTAACAACATCCTTATCGCATGTGACTGGTAAACTTGTTGTTCTGGTTTTGTTTGACTTAACTGCTGCCTCTGACACAATAGACCACAACATTTTTAATATCTTTGCTACATCATTGCATTGCACTGTGCTTAAATGGTTTAGGTCTTATCTGGCAGATAGATCTTTGTCTGTAAACCTTTGCAGTTCTGAAGCATCTAATGCTTATGTCATGTGGCACTCCACAGGGCTCAATTTTCAAATTCAAATTTTATTTATCATACACAATCATACACAGTACAACATGCAGTGAAATGCTTATTGCTGTGCAATTCTCAACCATTAAAAATACAAGAACACACTGAAATTAAAAATTAAAATAAAAAGGTGTGCAAATCAGCCGTGTGCAGATTGACAGTCTTGGATCAAACAGTCAAAACTGACGATTATTGTTGTTGTTAAGTGCATGTACAGTGATGTGTAGAGATTGCAGTCCTACACCTGGTTCAGGGCCTGAATAGCCTGGGGGAAGAAGCTCCTCCTCATTCTCCCTGTTTTGGCCTTAAAGGAGCAGAAGCGCTTCCCTGACCTCAACAGTGAGAAGAGTCCATTGTGGGGATGGAAGAGGTCCTTCATAATCTTCCTGGTTGTGGTACTGCACAACTTGGTGTAAACAGACTGCAGGTCAGGAAGCTCTGAGGGAATGATGTGTTCGGCAGAGCAAAGCACTCTTTGGAGAGCTCGTCCTGCTTGGTGCTTTACCCATACCAGGTGCAGGTATTTCCCGTCAGGATGGTGTAGGAGTAGAAGTTCTTGAGCACCTTCAGAGGCAGATGGAAGTCTTTAAGTCTTTTGAGGAAGAAGAGACACTGCCGAGATTTAGGCCAGTGCTGTAGGCCAGTGTTGTTGCTAAGGATTGTCTCATTGCACTGAAGTCACACTGGGTTAAATATTTACACTTGGGTTTTAAGGGGTATTTGTTTTTTTTTACGGGTTGTACGGAAGCCCCAAACGCAATTTCATTGTTCTTTGACAATGACAATAAATAAATACTTGACTACTACTACTACTACTCTCGATTTACTGCCTCTGGGTTCCTCTAGGGCCCACAGAGGCAAAAGCTCTGTCTGCCTTAGTTCTAAGCCTCGTATGCTGTATAATAAGTAGGCCCTGATCACATGACCTCAGGGACCTGCTAGGGACATAGGGTTGTAGAAGTTCAATAATGTAAACTGCTGCTTGTCCATGGAGAGCTCTAAAAGTCAGAATCAGAATCTTAAAGTGGAATGTGAATTCAATGGGGAGCCAATGCCAAGATGGCGTCACATGTGAGTACTGGAAGATTTGGTCAGAAGCCTTGCTGCAGCGTTTTGAACAACCTGCAGGAATTCCAGGGAGTTTTTTCTTACACATATAAACAGTGAAATACAGTTGTCCAAACGTAATGAAATGAATGTATGAATAACAATCTACAGTTAAGTGCGTGATACAATACGGCTTAATAACTTAGGGCTAACTTAGTTTAGCCTTTGTTCTTTTTTCATCAGTTAATTTTTTCCAGTACTAAAAAACTGTTTTCAGCATAAATCATCACTGGGTGTTGCTGATGTCTGAATCTGAGTTAGGGCTGCCACGATTTGTCGACTAGTCACGATTACGTCGACTATCAAAATCGTCGACGACAAATTTAATAGTCGACACGTCGTTTGAAGGTTTGTAAGATCGCAAAACACGCAGGAATAAAGTAGCAGGATTTAAGAGTGTAATAACGGACTGAAACAGAAGATGGCAGCACTGCATGTACAAGGATGCCAGCTGCCGTTAAACCCCGAAGAAGAAGAAGAAGAGAAGCAGCTGTGTCCCAGAATTCATAGCGCGGCCCAGCTCAGTTTCCAACAATGGCGGTAGCTAGTTAGTTTTAATATTACTCTTATTATTCTTTCTGGGTCACAAAATAAACGTTTAACATATTTTCAGGCGAGAATGTAGCTGTGCAAACCTCAAATATCTGCTCAGTTTATCAGGACACCACATATTTTCAAAAGCGCTCCGACGTTTTCGGAGACGTCTGTTACCCACTAGCTCGATAGCGAGCTGGGGGCTAGGTCACTAGCGCCGTGAGAGCACCGGACTCCCGGCAAATCGTTTTCAAACCCACCGCCGTCTTTCGCTAGTCAGGTTAAATATATATGAGTCACTTAGATAACTTAAAATGTTATTGTTTGGCTTTTTTTTTTTAGTATTTTATTTGTTCCTGAGTAAATCGGTTTGTCTGAGATTAAAGTTATAGTTTTTACACAGCTGAATAAACGTCAAGCAGACAGCTGATCATCAGAAGTGTGAGATGCTGGAGAATATACTCCGTTGTCCTGTTATATTTTAGATAGCAAGGAGTTTATTAAACTTCACCGAAACAATCTGCAAATTTCATTAAAATTGAATAAACTATCATCTTGTCTTTATTTTTAGTTAGCACCTTAAAAGCTTAAAGCTGTAAGCTAATGATAGTTATATAAGAGCAGATGCTGCTGGTGCAATAAGCTGTAGTTTTACGTCCAATGGATGATGATCTGATTAGTCGACTAATCGCATAAATAATCGGTGACTAGTCGACTATCAAAATAATCGTTTGTGGCAGCCCTAATCTGAGTGCAGCTCCTGTAATCAGAGAGAAGAATCAGTGTCAGATGTGAAGTTTATCCCTCAAAGCTCGAATAAAGTCTCATTCTCACCTGTCCTTACAGATGTGGAGAGAGAGAAATATGCTGCTGTTTGAACACATTTAGTATTCAGCTGTTACTCTTACAGTCTAACACTCATAATAAAAGTACAGTAATGTTAGTTAGTGACTGAGCAGCCCAGTGGCTTTTCTGTTTCTCATATAAACCATTTCTAAACTTCTGTTTGTTATTTATGTTTCATTAATCCGAGGTTATAACCTGTGAATTCGACTACTAAAAAGTAATTTCTGCATTGTTTTGACTACGAGAAACAATTGTCACAGATTACATTGGGTCAAAGTTACCAGGAACAGGTTTTTTTTTTTAACCATTTACAATATTTTTACAGTCAAACAGAGTAACACCTATTGTGTCAAAAGTGACTGGGAATACTTTATATTTCATATGTTGCCCATTTCTTTATGCTGTATTTAGAATGCTTGCTTGGCACATACTGTTTAAAAGGGCAGTGTCCCCTAAAAGCCAGCAGATGCTCCTTCACTGTGACGTTTGGACTTGAAATATAGTGGCTGGCACTCCACACACTTGCCCCAGACCTCTCCGATCACCGACAGTTTGTCTTCGTGATGACAACCTGGTCCTGTATCGTGGCTGTCAAAGAGAATCACCCGAAAAAACATGTAAGATTATTGGAGTGACATGGTGGCCTGAAACATTGACTGACCAGACGCTGCATCCCATAAACTGCTGGTTGAATATTTCTGGATCTGAATTCATTACTCAACATCCAAAGATTCATCTGTGCTTTGATCTGTTTCTGGGTTACTTCCTTCCAACTGTCTTTGTAACTCTGTTTTTGTTTCCCCTTCAAAGTTTGCCGCTATGGTTTAGATCAACACAGTCAGTAACTGTTCGAAGCAGGATTTGATGTCATCATCCAGGACACAGCAAATTTTGCAGGTTCTAATGAAATTTTCAGCAGAAAACCTAACGTGATTGTCAGGTGGGGATAAGTTCCTGAAGTTCTTGAATGTGACAGCAGCGTCATCTTCATCACTGAATTCCTCCTCATCTTATCTTGGTCTGGATTGCACAAATTATATTCAGTGCTGTCTTTAGCTTCTGACACTTCCTCCTCTATTTCATCCTCATTGTCAGTTTCATTCTCTCACTTGTCCTCACCAGTGTAGTGATCAACTGTGTAATCAAGAGCCTCACTTAGGGTATATCAACCTGCCCTGGTGTTGCCACATAGTTGCCTCTTTGCTTTTTTGGGGGGGCTTTGCTTCCAAAAAAGTATTATAAACCAAATTTATGAAACAAGTTTGATGCCTTTGAAACAATGTTTCAACTGTTTGTGAGAACTGCCAACACAGTTGGAGTTGTTCCGTGGAAGAGAGGCTCTACTAGGGAAAATGTTTCTGTAGTGGTTGCCAGGGAACCCAAGGAGTGTGTTTTGCGTTTGAGTGTGTGGACTCTTTTGTGGACAAAGTCATGGAATGTTCAGGTCAGTCTGATGAAACTTTTTTCAAAGCTAAATGTTTTAAATCAGTCAAATTTGACCAGAACTCAACATGAGGGTGAAAGAAAGTACAGCTAACAACCATACTAAATTCATTTCCTTTGCAGCCATACGTGTCTCCACAGTTACAAATGGTAGCACAGGTTATGAATGCCAATAGAGATCAAAGACTTAGTTTTAGCTTCAAGCAGAGTGGTGCTGGAACTTGAATGTCATGCTAAAGTCCCTTTATGTCAAAAGAAACTGTGGCAGAAGTGAATTGTTGTGCCACTTGGTGCCACTTGGCTCAGGCCATTTACCTGTGGCCTGAGCATCACTCAGGCTCACACATTCATGTAGCTTATTTCACTCTTTCTGCACCCCCGTCTTCCTCTTGTAAACTTTTTCTTGGATTATTAACTTTTATGCAATGAGTGGGGTTAGGTTCAAAGGTGGCAAATGACATTCCAACTCCAGCACAGATTTGACGCTTAAGGTTTTTTCTTTGTCTGATTTCAGTGTTGTGGTCTGAAAAGGATTTTCACGATGCTGCCAGAAGAAATGACACATGGAAAATGCAAGAACTCATCAAGAAGGGTGTGGACGTCAATGCCAAAAACAAAGTAAGCATGCTGAAGCACAGACTTTTCTGGATGTCAGCAGTTGATGGCTTTAAAAATCCAAGCCTTGGGTCCTCTAAATTCTCATTTTCTTTTCTTGCCTAGTCTCATTCTGGCTTACTCTGTTATGTGGCCCTGGCCATGTTTTGAATCGGTGTGTCAGTATGTCTGGTCTGTTGTGTATGAGTGTTCTGCACCTTTAAGAGTCTGCAGGTCCTGCTTCTGATTGGGGGAGCTGCATCCCAAACAATATGTCTGGCAGTTGTGGCTGAAATTTTAGTTGGTCTACTTGACTGTGGTTTGGTTTCAGCAGAACCCCCATTTTTCACTTCTTAACTGGAGTTTGACACTGCTGATATTTTCTTATTTCCTTGTCCTGTTTTATAGAAGTCAACTACCTTTTCCCACAGTTGTTTGACAATAAATGGCATCAGCCAACCACTAACCATGAGTGAAAGAAATGTTTTTCTTTTATCATCTATATGCATATACCAGAGTATGTAAACTTGGGCGATCGTGGCTCAAGAGTTGGGAGTTCGCCTTGTAATTGGAAGGTTGCCGGTTCGAGCCCCGGCTTGGTCAGTCTCGGTCGTTGTGTCCTTGGGCAAGACACTTCACCCGTTGCCTACTGGTGGTGGTCAGAGGGCCCGGTGGCGCCAGTGTCCGGCAGCCTCGCCTCTGTCAGTGCGCCCCAGGGTGGCTGTGGCAACAATGTAGCTTGCCATCACCTGTGTGTGTGAATGGGTGGATGACTGGATATGTAAAGCGCTTTGGGGTCCTTAGGGACTAGTAAAGCGCTATATAAATACAGGCCATTTATGAACACAACTGTATACTAACGTCCTGTCCCAGGATAAACACAGGCTCTGATAAATATCTGTCCTCTGTTGTCTAGAGTCGGTCACTATCTTTCTGGTTTTATTCACGATCTGGAACAGATTTCTCATTGACTGCTACTGCTCTCAGTTCCTTGTCCTGCTCATCAGTATTTTGTAACTGGTGTGATACACAGTTGTACTGAAAGTCTGAAGTGAACAAAGGGAACCCTTGACCAATATTCAATTCCAAACTAACAGGAGACCATATTATCATTTTATTGTCGTCTCGATGGACCAAAGTTACTTCGAAGACTCCTGGGTTATTTATGTATGATGAAGTTAATTGTAGGGCTGGGCCATATCATACCGTTCACGGTAATACCGGTATAATGTTGGGCAACGATAAGAAAATGAAATATCGCGATAGAGTATGGGTGAAACGCGCATGCGCAGTGCCTTTGTTTTCATACGCACATGGTGGAAAAAGCATGGCAGCGATGGAGAATGAGAAGGGCGAGAGCGGATCGTTGAATGAAACGGATGAACCAGAATTGGTTTGTAAAAATGCTGCAGCTTCAGTGATGTGGAACTGGTTTAGCTTTCGTCCGTCAGATACACAACAAAGCACATTTTTGATAGAGCATGTTAGCGGGCCGTCGGCACTTAAAATTTGTAAATTTGTCTTAGAATAACTAAGCTGTCCTGGACTTTGGTCCACCTATATGCATTGATGGATAATATTTTATAACATAATATATTATATGTTATACTAAAGTCCTTTTTGAGATAATGCCCTGGTTATTGTCTTGCTTTGTCACGGGTTGCTTAGAGGATCCACTCGCAGGACTCCTGAGTAGCGTTTAAACAGAGACTGTTTATTTACAGATCTTCACCAAGTGTATGTACAGACAGTGCGGGATTAGTGCTATATACAAGACGTGAGGGGCATGGGTCCAGGACTCCAGGGAAAACGGGGAAATCACACATGCGCTCAGTTCAATCCGGGTCCGGGGAATCTAGGAACAAAGAAACACTCGTTAAGTCTCTGAGACAGAGGCACAGGAAACTTGAGCTAGACGTGTACTGACTAGAGCCTTCACAACAATCCAGCGTTGAACAGCTGATCTCCTCCCTCTAATATACCAGCTGGTCTGATGAGGCCCAGGTGTTCACAATCCAGGAAGGCGTGGACCGAGGGCGTGAACCCGCCACAGGGCTCGCAAAATCGCTAGCCCGACGTCCCAGAGCTAGCGATATCTCCGGGCGGGCGACCAAAATCTATCTCAGCCCCGCCCGTCGGGCTATATGATAACCCAACAGGCGGGGCTGAGCCATGAGTTCCGCCCTGGCAAAACAGGGGAGAGAAGGAGAGAGGGGGAGAGAGAGGGAAAAAGAGAAGAGAGGAGGGCTAGGAGTGGAGAGATTCTGATCAGCACCTGGCTGATCCTGCAGGTCGTGACATGCTTGGTACAGACTCATGGTACATGGTAAATGGCCTGCATTTGTATAGCGCTTTTCTAGTCCCTAAGGACCCCAAAGCGCTTCACACTACATTCAGTCATTCACCCATTAACACACACATTCACACACTGGCGATGGCAAGCTACATTGTAGCCAGATTATGTACGGAAATTAAAGAAGACCTTATTAGCATGTTTGTCAAAATGTGGACTATGTAGTGTTGTTGTTGTTGTTGTTTTTATGTAATTACTTATCAAATTTAATTACCAGTTATCCCTAAACATTTGAACCAGTGATAATCAGAGACGGTGATCAAAGATCATCAAAGATGGTGTGTCCACTGTGAGCGACCATCTTTGAACAGAGGCGGGGTTTACGACACCAACTCTCTGCCATCTATAATCCAGTTTTGAGATCCCTCCCCAGACGCCTTAACGCCCACTCACATCCTGGGCCATCTGACCTCAGGAATTCGCATGATAAGGTGGGGCCAGGTTTCACAATGAACACACCCAAAACTCTGGCTGATTGGGACCCACACCCAGTTTCACACCTTGGCTCAGGCGATTAGAGGATCATCAGGGGGTCCTTTTGTCCCTCTGTGGGGGGAAACTCCCACTGGGTTTATATCTGGGACTCTCCACCATTTGACCTTAGAACTGAAGAAGCTTCTTGGATGAGAGGTGAAACGTCTTCAAGCAACTTAAAGAAGTCCAGACGCTTTTCTTTGCAAGCTCCTTTGACTTGTACAAAATGTTTCTGCACCATGTTTTTTGAAATGTATATTTGTTATTTACAACCGGTTCGATCCTGGTCGTTGTGTCCTTGGGCAAGACACTTTACCCTACCGCCTACTGGTGTTGGCCAGAGGGGCCGATGGTGCGATATGACAGCCTCGCTTCTGTCAGTCTGTCCCAGGGCAGCTGTGGCTACAACTGTAGCTGCCTCCACCAGTGAATGTGAGAGTGAATGAATAGTGGAATTGAAAAGGACTTTGAGGGTCTCAAAAAGCGCTATATAAATGCAATCCATTATTATTATTATTATTATTATTATTATTAAGCAGAGAAGCCCAGACCTCCTTCTCCCCAGACACTTTCTCCAGCGTGTCCTGGGTCTGCCCTGGGACCTCCACCCAGTGGGACATGCCCGGAATACCTCACCCAGGAGGCACCCAGGAGGCATCCTTGTCAGATGCCCGAACCACCTTAACTGGCTCATTTTGATGTGGAAGCATAGCGGCTCTACTTTGAACCCCTCCCGGATGGCTGACCGCAATCTTGTTCTTTCACTACCCAAAGCTCATGTCCTTAGGTGAAGGTGGGGATGTAGATCGGCCGGTAAATTGAGAGCTTGGCTTTTACACTCAGCTCTCTCTTCAGCACAACAGACCGGTACAGCGTCCGCATCACTGCAGCCAATCCATCTGTCGATCTCCCCTCACTTGTGAACAAGACCCGAGATACTTAAACTCCTCCACTTGGGGCAGTAACTTGTCCGTTACCCAGAATGGGCACTCTACCCTTTCCCAGCTAAGGACCACGGCCTCAGACTTGGGTGTCCTGATTCTCATTCCTGCCGCATCGCACTCAGCTGCCACAAGAACGAATGAATGAGCTCAAAGGAATTATTATGGACAAGTGATTTTAATCCAAAATGTCAGCACTAACAAACAAGAAATACGCTGTGCTGTTATTGTCTTTTGTGTGTGTGTGTGTGTGTAGGTAGGCCGAAAAGCACTGCACTGGGCAGCAGGAGCTGGGAATGAACAGGCTTTGCGTCTCCTACTGGAGCATGATATGGACATTAATGAGACTGACAGTGTAAGTAAACTTGAACTGATACAAGAACAATTTCTCACTTCCTTAGTTACAAAATTCCTTTGTAAGTTCAAGGGGGAAGCTGAAAGGGGATTGTATTCTGTTACAGATGTGGATAAAGACAGCGGCACACACCTGTTCCTGTTACAGTTTGGTTCGGTGCATTCATAGTTGGAACATTGTGGGGTTGTCGGCATAGGCTAGTCTGTGCATGCATGCAGATGTTGCGCTCATGCGGACCCTACTAGTCTCGCAAACGTGGTAACGATAACACGCCCATAACACCATTCCTTGATATGGGGAATAACTCACTGTGGATTTGTATTGTTGCTGAAGTTATTTTACCCTGGGTTTTGCTGTCAGTCTGATACATCTACCACACTAATTAACACTAATTAAATTGATATTTAGTTCATAATGGGTAGTGACATTTTTAGAATAGTTAGAATTATAGCTAGTAGCTTTGTCTGTGAATAGCCCTACAGCCATATCCTGCTTGTAAGCCCATGTGTACAATAAGAATTCAGTAATCTAACAGTTAGCTAAAAAACATGCCTTCAGTTGAAATGGTTGAGGGTAGTTCCCATACTCACCTGACATGCTCGAATCCACTGTGTCTTCCAATGAGCAGCCACACCAATGTTTGCCAAAGTTGTTCAACTGGTAGTCATACATCAGTATTCCCCTGCATTGGTTCTGGTTTTCAGGGGGTACCATCAGTTGTCAGACACTGGGGGTCATTTGGCTGTCTGTTTTCTCTGTATTATTGTAGGGTCTTTACCTTTAAATATAAAGTGACTTGCAGCAACTGGTTATGTGATTTGGCACTATATGAATAAAACTGAATTGAAAATAGAATTGCTATACCTTGTGAAAACCATCATTTAACATAATCTTAGAGAAATTTGACAATGATGGGTTTGTTATGCTGTCTGTGCATGCAAAGAGCCAAAGTTGTGTTAGCAACATAATGCAGTTGTTTCTGTCCTGGATGCAGTTTCCATCTTACTGTCACGGTCTTGTCCTTTTTGTGCAATAAGAATAATAGCAATGTACATATACAAACTGTGGACTGTGCCACTATTTTCGTCCTCCAGCACACACTAAATTCAGCTGATTGTAGCGCAAGTGCAACTGGAATCGATAGGCAGGCAGACTAAATTCCAAGGAATTAAACTACTGGGAACCAGTCTTCTAATAGAACCGGTTTTTGATTCCCATTCCTATGTCAGACATTTTTCTCTGTGTTCTGATTCATTAGTTTGTAAATATCGTCCACAGTTTGGGATGAATGCTCTGCTTCTGGCATCCTGGTTTGGTCACCTAAACATCCTACAGATCCTGGTGTCCTGTGGAGCCAAGCTCAACTCTGAAAACAAAGTAAGAGCTGCCATATTTCATTGAACTGTTAAAAAATCTGAATTTAACAGGGTTTCTTTTTTTTTTATTGGGTTGCAATGCAACTTATTTATAACAAGGTTATTGTCTTGACCTGATATCCTTTTCATCTTAGGACGGTCTGAATATGCTGCACTGTGCTGCTCAGCGAGGACACATCAGAGTATTGGAGTTCATCTTGGCGCACCTAGAAGGCATCAGTCTAGATGGAGTTGAAAAGGTGACGGACTACTAGCTTTACAGAGCAATTTTGTACTAACTGAGTCATAAAAAGAACAAACACTTCCTTTCTTTTCTCATCTCCTAGCAAAAAATTATTTGCGCAAAATACACTGCCCCCCAAAAAGGAACATTTTCAAAACATAAAATCATGTTGGATATCTATACTGATATGGACTAAGTAATGTGCTAGGAATAAAGGATGCCACGTCACTTAATGGAGTGGAAGTGAAAGTCAAAATATAAAAAATGATGCCCTCACATATTATTTTTTCAGTGGTGTAAAACTTGTTCAGAAAGTTTTAGCAGTTAAATATAATCCTACTGTGGTGGACCACTGGAGGCTCGACTCACACCCAGTTCTGAGGAAGTGTTGTTGCTGTGTTTTGGAGGGAAAAGTATTCAGTTGTGTGGTAATGAGTAATACATGAGGAGTGTTAGTCAAGAGCCCTCGTGTCGCCTGTGTTTACCTCCACCCCTGACTCAAGCATGCTGCAGCCTGATGGTGGCACCGGCTCCGCTCTGGATGCATCAGCGGCTGCCAGACCTCTGCCTCCTGCTGCAGCTGCCTTTGCCAAAAGTCCGTGCCAAGTCCGTGCCAAAAGTCCGGCAGCTCAAGCGCCACGCTTGAGCTGCCGGACTTTTGGCTTCACGATCCCCCGTCGTGGTTCGTGCACATGGAGGCTTAGTTCGCTCTTCGTGGCATCTTGGCTGACGACGACACGAAATATCACTATGTGGTGGCCTTGCTCGACCCGCTAGCCACCCGTCGTGCATTGACTCTCCTCTGGGACCCAAGGGAAATACACCGCCCTTAAGGACCTGCTTCTTCGGCGCTATGCCCTTTTTGACGCAGAGCGAGCCGAAAAGCTCCTCTCCCTCTCAGGCCTGGGTGGCGGTACGGCTCTGGAACTGATGGAGCACATGCTATCCTTGCTTGGACTGGACAACAGGGGATTCCTCTTCGCTCTTCGCCCACATCTTCTTCCGACAGCTGCCGGTAGCCGTGAGACCCAGCCTCGCCAACTCTCCGCTCCTGGGTGCGAACGATTATCGCTCCCTGGCTGAGGTAGCGGATCGTATTCTCCTGCCTCGCCGGCGGCACCTTCCACTTCCCCGCCGACCTGCCCCGGAGCATCCCACCCTTTGCTCATGGCAGAGATCGTGGCGCAGCGGCGCCGTGGACAGGACCTCTGTTTCTACCATCAGCGTTTTGGCGCCAGAGCGGGCCGCTGCCTGCTGCCTCATGCTTTTCCGTCCCCGGGACACGGGCCCCGCCAGCACACAGTAGCGGCCGCGACCGCTGGTGACAAAGAAAAACGGCTCTTCATAGAAGACTCGCGGTCCAGGAGATGTTTCCTGGTCAATTAGCTCTAGATTCCCTTCCAAATTCGACCCCTTCCAGTTTGCCTACTGGCAAACTCACTCCATTGAGGATGCCATCTCCTTGGCTCTGTACCAGAACCTTGCACACATGGAGAAGAATACCATCATCCCACAGCATCTGGTAGGCAAACTGGGAGACCTAAGCTTTAGCCCATCACTATTGAATCCGGTACAAAGCGCTTTGAGTGCTTTACTACTTAGCTGACCAGATCAACATCCCAGAAATTTTATTTAGTTGATGCTATACTCAGATTAAGTGTTTCCTTACATGTTTGAGCAGTGTATAAGCAGTATATCAATAAATCAAGCTGAAAATGAATGGAATTTTTATTATATGGATATTAATGGAATTATTATATCTTGTTTGTAATAATAATAATACTAATGCATACTTTATTGATCCCTGTGGGGAAATCCTGCTCTGCATTTAACCCATTCACTCAGTGAAGCACTCAGTGAAGCACTATTGTATACACTATATGTAACATATGTGTATGTCTTTCTGCTCAGTCAGGGAAGACAGCTCTACACCTAGCTGCTGAACATGGACAGCTTGAAGCAGTTGAATTTCTGATTGGAATGGGTTACATGCCTGGTTTGAAGGACAAGGTACACACACACACACACACACACACACACACACACACACACACACACACACACACAACCCCGTTCAGCTATCTTAGTGAGGACCTTCATTGACATAATGCTTTCCCTAGCCCCTTACCCTAACCATTAAATATGAATGCCTAACCCTAACCCTTACCCTAAACCTAAACATAACCTAATTGTAACCCTGACACTAAAACCACATTTTGAGCCTCAAAAATGCCTTGAAATGCCTTCAAATTTGTGAGGACCAGGTTGTGTGTCCTCACAAGTGACTGTTGGTTCTCACAAGTATAGCAGAATGCAGATTTCGGTCCTCACAAAGATAGCTAGACATGGACACACATACACACACTTTGAATCAGCAGATGTGTTTAGCCATACAAGCAGAAGCTGTGCAAAAAAGCTTTGTTAGGCTCTCCCATACTTCTGCCAAGGTAATTTGTGCTGAGCAGCAGCCAGCATTTCAGAGTTTTGAAACTGACTTGAAAAGATGTGTTGAAATGTTTATAAAAACAAGGCCAAGTGAGAACCATGACTATTTACATTGTAGATTCTCAATGAAGGCATCAGAACTATGAATGAACACACATGGAATTATGAAGTAAACGAAAAAGTGAGAAATAACTCAAAACATTTTTTATATTGTATATTTTCATTCAGATCAAAACAGCCACCCTTTGCTTTAATTACTGCTTTGCACACTGTTGGCATTCTCTGGACGAGCTTCATGTGGTCATTACCTGAAATGGTTTTCCAACAGCCTTGAAGGAGTTCCCAGAGATGCTGAGCACTTGTTGGTCCTTTTGCCTTCACTCTGCGCTCCATCTCATCCCAAACCATCTCCACTAAGTTTAGGTCAGGTGACTGTAGAGGCCAGGCCATTTGGTGCAGCGCACCATCACTGTCCTTCTTGGTCAGATAGCCCTTACACAGCCTGGAGGTGTGTGAAAAATAAATGATGGTCTAACTAAACGCAAACTGGATGTGATTTGTGTATATGTATGTATATATATATATATATATATATATATATATATATACACACCCAGCACGCCCCTGCGGGCGGTTTATCCTTCAAGCTCGGGTCCTCTACCAGAGGCCTGGGAGCTTGAGGGTCCTGCGCAGTATCTTAGCTGTTCCCAGGACTGCGCTCTTCTGGACAGAGATCTCCGATGTTATTCCCGGGATCTGCTGGAGCCACTCGCCTATCTTGGGAGTCACCGCACCTAGTGCTCCGATTACCACGGGGACCACCGTTACCTTCACCCTCCACATCCTCTCGAGCTCTTCTCTGAGCCCTTGGTATTTCTCCAGCTTCTCGTGTTCCTTCTTCCTGATATTGCTGTCATTCGGAACCGCTACATCGATCACTACGGCCGTCTTCTTCTGTTTGTCTACCACCACTATGTCCGGTTGGTTAGCCACCACCATTTTGTCCGTCTGTATCTGGAAGTCCCACAGGATCTTAGCTCGGTCATTCTCCATCACCCTTGGGGGCATCTCCCATTTTGACCTCGGGACTTCCAGGTTATACTCGGCACAGATGTTCCTGTACACTATGCCGGCCACTTGGTTATGGCGTTCCATGTATGCCTTGCCTGCTAGCATCTTGCACCCTGCTGTTATGTGCTGGATTGTCTCTGGGGCATCTTTACACAGCCTGCACCTGGGGTCTTGCCTGGTGTGATAGACCCCAGCCTCTATGGATCTTGTGCTCAGAGCTTGTTCTTGTGCTGCCATGATTAGTGCCTCTGTGCTGTCTTTCAGTCCAGCTTTGTCCAGCCACTGGTAGGATTTCTGGATATCAGCCACCTCCTCTATCTGCCGGTGGTACATACCGTGCAGGGGCCTGTCCTTCCATGCTGGTTCCTCGTCTCCCTCCTCTTTCTTGGGTTTCTGCTGCCTGAGGTATTCACTGAGCACTCGGTCAGTTGGGGCCATCTTCCCAATGCGTCCCTTGCCCACCGATGCCTTCTTGTTCCAGTAGCCCACTTTTCGTCAGGGTGCCCTGGTTCCTCAACACCTGACGCGGACCTTGTTGATCCGGGCGACGTCCGAGCCGGCATGCCTTCATATTTATCTGTCTCGCTCATGTCTGCGGTAGGCTTGCTTAGCATAGGGGGTCTAGCCTTAGGACCCTTACTGGATACAGACGCCCCAGGCAGGAATATATATATATATATATATATATATATATATTAGTTATTATATATTGTTATGTCTGGATTACAGAAAGAACACACGCCTATGCACCTAGCAGCAAGCAAAGGGCACGCAGAGATCCTACAGAAGATCCTAGAGACTGGTGTCAGTGTGGATAAAAGGAATATAGTAAGTATGATGATGAGCCTGTACACTTAAAGGGGTATGTTCAGAAACATTTACGAATCCTTCTCTTTTGTACATGTTTATTCATTTTAAGCGGTATAAATTACATTTTCTATCAGCCCACAGTGAAAAACCCATAATGACGATGTTAAAACGTGTCTTAGTAAATCTAGAATATTTCTTAAAAAACACAAACCAACATTTTTTAAAAACATGTCAGAAATACTACTCTCACTAGATGCGGAGAAGGCCTTTGACAGGTCGAGTAGGTTTCCTCTTCTCGACCCTGTCAAAGTTTGGCATAGGCCCTAATTATATTTCCCTTGCTAAGCTGCTTTACACAAAACCTCGGTTAACACAAATAATATAACTTCTAGTCCTTTCCTCCTCCACCGCTCTACAAGACAAGGGTGCCTTCTGTCCCCATTGCTATTTTCACTTGTCATAGAACCTCTCGCCATTCAATTACGCTCTACAAAGGATTATAAAGGAATAAGGAGATTTGGTGTAGAACATAAGGTGTCTCTCTGTGCCAAAAATTCTGACAGTTTTAACTGAATTTGGGAAAATTTCTGGATACAAAATCAACCTAACAAAAAGCATATTGTTTCCTGTTAGTTCTTTAGAAAAGTTAGATAGCGCTACATTGACTTTGTTTCCTTTTACCGTCTCAAATACTTTCAAATATCTTGGAATAACTGTAACCCGTGAATTCTCTGGCCTTTTCAAACTTAATTTTATTAATTTATACCATCAAACTGAACAGAACTTGGAAAGACTGTCTAAACTGCCCATCTCGCTTGCTGGACGAGTAAATATCATTAGGATGAGCACTTTACCCAAATTTTTATTTTTGTTTCAATGTATCCCAATATTGATCACAAAAACTTTTTTCAAGAAAATAGACCAGTTAATCTCTTAGTTTATCTGGAACAAGAAGACACCCAGAATGAAAAAGACATTTCTCCAAAGACCCAAGATTACAGGAGGAATGGGGTTGCCTTGCTTTCAGCTCTGTTATTGGGCCTGTAACATACGTTGTATGTCATTCTGGGGTGGGGAACATAGACCTGATTGGGAACGGATGGAAAGTATGACTTTTTTCTCTAATACTCTTAAATCTTTGGTTCATTCAAACTCAGATCTGGGTAAGCATAAATGTAAAAATCCGGTAGTGTCTGACTCACTAAAAGTTTGGTCTCAAATTAGAAAGCATTTTCATTGGCGTCAATGTTCAATCTTTACACCATTAATTCATAATCAAGCATACACATTGTTCTCAGGATCCACATTCCAGTTATGGACTTCCAAAGGGATACACACAATCAAGGATCTGTTTATTGATAATCTCTTTCCTTCGTTTCAACAACTTCAGCAAAAAAATTTTCCATAGAAAAAGATTTTTCAAGTATTTACAAATACGTCATTTTATTAAAGAAACGTTTCCATCCTTTCCCAATGAACCACAAAAGCTAGTTTCAGATGATCTGTTCCCGATGAACCCGCTAAAGAAAGGAGCTATTTCCAGGATCTACAACCAACTTTCGCAAATAGACAGTACAACTACATTTGATCACTTGAGAAACAGTTGGAGTGAGGAACTGGGTACTAACATCACTGAAGATCAATGGACCAAAGCACAAGAACTGGTTCACTCCACTTCTGTCTGCTGCAGGCACGGACTGCTACAATTTAAGGTCCTGCATAGGCTCCATCTGTCAAAACTGAAGGTTTCAAGGATGTTTCCAGGGGCTGACTCAAGATGTGATCGATGTGGCCAGAATTCTGCCTCACTGTGTTTGGACATGTCCCAGCATCGCCACCTACTGGTCTAAAATATTTAAAACATTGTCTGATATTTTTAAAAAAACAGCTCCCCCCAGACCCAGTAATGGCACTTTTTGGTGTAGCTACAGTTAAAAACTTAAATAACAAACAAATTCATGTTTTGAGCGTTAAAACATTGCTTGCAAGACGCCGTAGCTGCCATCACCAGTGTGTGAATGTGTGTGTGACAGGATATGTAAAGCGCTTTGGGGTCCTTAGGGACTAGTAAAGCGCTATAAATACAGGCCAGGCCATAATTGAGACACATTTTTTTCTAAACACAGAGTTACTATGGCTTTTAAACCCCAAAACACACTGTGCCAAAAATTGGTTCCACCAACACAAATAGAATAATATAGTGTTCGCTGTTAAGTGCCAGGAGGTTTGCCATGATTTGTACATCTGGGAAACCAAACAAGGTTGCATGGCAATTATCTTGGGGCAAGATAGTAACCCCAAGTTTCTCTCAGATGCATCCAGCGCGCGAAGAATGTGTGTGAACATTAGATAAAAAGGACTTACATAGAAAGCGCTATACAAATACAGGCCATTTACCATTTACCAAAGAGCATGTGCGAATGGGTGTGAGTCCATTTACCATTTACCGTTACCATGATAGTTTACTTGTTATGCACCCCTAAGAGTACCGAAGAAAGAGCCCATACATCTCTATGACAACCGTGTGCCCACCCCTGAAGCCACCCATTCTGCCATCCCAAACCAATCCCACCATCAAGAACAGCGTCCCACAGGGAGCAAGGCTTTGCAAGCCATAGACCCAGATGAACGGATGCCCCCCAGATCCAGCACCTCTGGACAGGGTGCAGGAAACAGGGTTGTTATAAAGGGTTTAACAGAAGTGTTGCATTAATTGTTTAGGAATTATAGAAATTTTTATACTCTTTTAAACCTTTGAGGCTCAAAAGCATTTGGATACATGGCTGCCAAGCAGTTTTGTGGCCATTTAAGACTTTTCCCATAATTATTCTATCAGTAATTAAGCAGAGATATAGAGATAAGTGTTGAACTTACATTTAGTAGATGTCCAGTGAAACCCTTTGTATGAGGTCCAAAGAGATGCTGACACAAGCGAAGGCTAAGATTGAACAAATTACAGAAATTGTAATTGCCAAAACACTTGTGTACCTAACTGTGTGTTGTGTTGCAGACCAGAGCAGCCTTATGATGTCCAGAACCTTAAAGAAGGGTGAATCCTATCAATCAGTGGGTCCTGCCACTGAAGCATTTTTCTTGTTTTCTTTTTAGCCATCCACTCACCCATTCAGGGTCATTGATGGGCTGGAGCCTATCTCACCTCCATGGGGAGAGATGCAGGGTATACCTTGAACAGTCTGCCAATCTGTTACAGTGCTAACACAGAGAGGCAGACAACCATTTACACTTGGCATTGGGTAGCTGTTTACTGGAACACTTAATATGAGTTTTAAGGAGATGTTGATGAAGCAACAGAAGCCATCATTAAATGAAAAACTAAATAAACATATCAGAGAGAGATTAAAAAGTTTTATGAGGAGCCAAAATAACATTTGGGACATTTTCAACCAGAAGGAATATACTAGCCAGCTCAGACAGTTTACAACAAGGTGTACACCACTGGTTACGCTCAAGAACAGGAAGACCAGATTTGAATTTGCCAAAAAATAAAAGAACTTTCACAGCATGGGGAAAAACTATTAGTAATGTTAGTTTATGTGGTTTCCTCAGTAAACTGGGTGAGGTAGCTGACTCCTAATCACAGCGATTTCTCTAGTTTCAAGTAGCCTGGCCCTTTGACCCAGGACCTGTTGGCCTTGCAAGACCCTTCTAAGCAAAAATGATTCCTACTCACCAAACTCTTGGGATCACTCAAGCATTTTGAACCTGAAAAAACACATTTCTTCATGCTTGTGAATAATAAGCTTTAAACTGTAAAAACCTTTGACCTTGATTGTACCTGTTGTATTGTGTTGTTGTAGGATGATCTCACACCATTGCACACGGCAGCTGACGGAGGTC
Source organism: Aulonocara stuartgranti (assembly GCF_965226115.1). Lineage (NCBI taxonomy): Eukaryota > Metazoa > Chordata > Actinopteri > Cichliformes > Cichlidae > Aulonocara > Aulonocara stuartgranti. Next base: position 40,473,713 of record NC_138939.1, on the reverse strand, counting down.
ACTATGAATGCGTTAGACTTCTGCTGGATTCTGGCTGTAATGTCAATGCACAAACTAATGTATGCTTGTTTACTTAAATATGCAATTCAAGAGTGGGTTGGCAGTGTTATTTTCATGAATTAATATTTATCTTCTGTCTGTAGAGAAAAATGAATGCTCTCCATTATGTGGCACAGCATGGTCATGACAGAGAGGCCAGCTTGCTGCTGAAGGCAGGAATCAATGTAGATGCTATAAACAATGTAAGCACTGTTAGCTATCTCCGGAAAAAAATAATTATGATAATTCTTTTAAAGTACCCATATGCAAAAGAAATAGAAGAAATTTATAAAAGACTTGCATAAGATTTGGCTTACTTCATATAAGGCTTATATGATTTACTCATGAAAGTGGCCACTTTCTCATTACTTTCATATATTGTTTTAGTAAGTATCCAAAACAAGTTTCATTTATATAATTTATCAAAGGATCTTATATCTGTTTTCACTCTTGTATGCTTTTCACACAAGTTTCACATAACACAAAGCTTTATAAGATTTATATATATCTTTTCCATATGGGTATTCTTACACAGTGGTATGTTAGCATGTTAGCATTTTGGTGCATAAAATGAAGAAGAAATCTAAAATTAGGCAGTAAACACTTGTAAACGTTTTAAAAGTTAATATCATAGAGAGCAGCTTTTTAATACCTGTTTCTCTTTGAAACAGCAACACTGCACACCACTCCACCTGGCTGTTTTCAACAATCACACAAAAGTTGTACGATTGCTTATCGATGCTGGCAGCAACCTGAATGCCACTGACATTGTAAGTACAAAGTTCCACAGCCACATGAACACAATGCATAATAAAATGTCCTATAATACAGTAATTTTACTTAATGGTTGTCTGTCATGTGGGCGACAGAGGCAGCAGACCGCACTACACATTGCCTCAGAACATGGCTGGCATGACCTGGCTGAGATGATGCTGATTTCTAGAGTTAGTCTCAGTCTAACTGATAAGGTACCACACACAGCTTCACACAGAATATTATGTACACTGCTCAAAACAATAAATGGAGTACTAAAGTCACACATCAGACCTTAAAAAATATTCATGTTACTTTGACGTACGTTTTGAAATTCATTGAAAACAAGAAGGGGTCAGGGGTCACAAAGGTCAGTGAAAACCATAATCATCAGCCTTTTGAAGGCTGGATGAGATGGTGGATGGTGGTGGGGGGATCTCCTCCCAGATTTGGATGAGGGATTCAGGTGTGTGAAACATGAGGGCCAGGCAGTGACATCAGTGTCTTCATCATTATATAATTGCCAGGTCACTGGGTATTGCCCTGCAACACAAACCCAGGACCGAGTGCATTAAGACAAGCTCTGAGGATTTCATCCCAGCAGTACAGGGTACTGTTGGCTAGCATGGTTAATGATAAAGGAGCTTTACACAACATAATTTACCAATTCAAACCTGCATACACACAATTCTATCTAGCATTCACACTGCGATGAACTTTCAGCTCTGGCCTGTCTCCTACTATCTGCTCCTCACTCTTCAGACTGTGCTGGGAAACACAGGCTACGTCCACACTAAAATTTGAAAATGGCGTTTTTGTCTGAAAACGCTCCTCGTCCACACTATCGTTTTCAGTCGTTTTCACAGAGTTGTGCGTCCACATTGAAACAGCCGAAAACGCTTCCGTTCCAGTCCTGCGCATGCGTGAAACGCAAGAAGATTCGGCCTGCCTCATTTCCGTCTGCCATTTATTTACTTTTCCGGCTCTTTGAAACGTCGCGGCAAATGTTGAGGAAAAGCACCGAGTTTTTTAAATGGACTAACAATGAGCTGGAGTTGTTGCTGCGAGTAACACAAAAGTACAAAGTTGCAAAAGCGAGTGAGAGTTAAAGAATTTGAAGAAAAGCTCTGGAGCACGTACAGACTGATATTAATCTTTAATAGCGCTGTCAAAACTGAGAGCAAACAAAACAAACGCTGTATAATGCCCTCCGCTATCTTAGTTTGATTGGTCACATGACTGCATCACATCACTAAAATGTGTCATCGTTTTTGAAAAGGCTCGGGATTCGCTGTCCACACTGCAACACGAAAACGGCTTTGGATAGCGTTTTCAAAACGCTGCGTTTTCCTTCACCGAAAACGGCGTCTCAGTGTGGACATGGCCACAGTGTAACCTGGATGTGCTGCAGGTACTCTCTCATCAAACCAGTACTGACGAGGATATCAAAAAGCAATTCTAGGAGAGAATAATGGTCTGTCCCATCACCTGCAGAATCATTTACTTTATGGAGATTGTCTTGGAACTGTAAGAGCAGTTTGGCGAGGAAGAACAGCTAGCAGGTCCAGCGAGCATGTGGTGTGGAGGTTAGCTGGATAACTCAAAGTCAGTCAGTTAAATCGAACAACACATTTATTTGATGTTAGCAACATAAGACCATACAAGCCAAGTCTCCACGGCTCTACTCTGTCCGTACGTACATGTGCGGAGATGGGTAGTCACCGGCGCCAGCCCGTTACAAAGGTATGGTTTCTCTCAGAACAGACACACAAGCATGTAATGGCTGCCACACTATACTCACACACCCACTACGAGACTCCCCCAACTACTACAGTTGTTAAAAGTCCGCTTGTTCATTGTAACTGTTTATACTACGTTACCCATGATGCACCTCGGTATCTGTACTTCCGGTTGGGAACGTGTTCAGCGCAGTTCTGCACAGATGAGAGGTGTGTCGGAGGATAACGTATTTACTTGCATTCCTGTATGACCACACACACCCATATACACACTCACACCCCCTTTACCTGCATGTGAATACTGTAATGCCTCCCTACCAACGCTGTACATCCTGTTGATGTCATCTGCCACCTCCTTAGTAAAGTAGGGCAACCCCCTCTAGTGGTGCTATAACACAGTAAGGTTTGTCTTGGAACGTCTTCAGTACACCTGTTTGATTTGCACCAAAAAAAGGTGAAATTAATTGATTCACTTACACTTCCGAAGACGACAGCTTGATATCCGTAAAGTTTAACTTGTGGTTGATGATCAAGTGTTCCTTTACTTTTTTGAGCTGTGTATTTCACATTGTACACTAACAAATAAAAACAGTTTTCAGTTGGTGCATTGATCCTTCTATATCATATTAATTAAGATCTTTGTTACGCTAGTCTTAAGTAGAATATTTATCTTTTTTCACACCATTTGAAACCTTGATGCGTAGTTCACTTTTTCTTTGTCCGGACAAAGTTAATCTTGTAGCACAGCATCATGATAACTGTTTTAGTATAGATTCAGATCTATGACACTCATAGCTGTGTCTTCTAACAAAGCAATGCTTTTCTGGCCATCTAATGTACACAGCAGGGAAAAACATGTCTGGAAGTGGCAGCAAGAGGAAACCATGTCGTCCTGGTGGACATGATAATTAAAGCTGACCGTTTTTCTAAATGGGAGAAGGTAAGTGTTGCTAACGCTATATTAATACTAAATACACTCTCCTTATATGAAATCTGTGCTCATATTCGATAAATACATTTTCACTCTTTTCCAGCGTATCAGCACCCATGTCCTGTTGAGTTTTTCACATTATATACATATTAATTGTTTTGGATTTTGTAATAAAAAAAAAATCCTGGCATACAGGCATAGTTATAAAGAACGAGAACAACTCAGAGCATACACTATGACTAGGTCTCCAAGATGCTTAAAACATAAGAAATCAGGAAGGGGCATGTAAAGGAATTTCTTTTACTTATGTATTAATCACATTATTTTATTGTATGATGCCTTGGTGCCACTGGATTTTAACATGTCTCACACTCATACAGTAAGACAAATGGTGGGGGTGTAGTAAGGAAGTTGGGGGAAGCAGACGACTCCACAGGAAGAGTCTTTTGTGTCTTTGAGGACTCTGGGAGGCAGCAAGGGAGTGTGAAACAGCTGTGTACTGCCTTTTGTTCCTGGAGAAGGTATTTAACTGAGAGCCATGCTGGGCTCAGACTCTGCTGACCGTCTGTCCCGCGGTCATGCAGGGACTTCATCAAGCTTGGTTGTCTGTTCTTTGTGTGTTTGATTAAAGAATGTTAGCTACCGCTCACCGCTCGTCTGCAGGCTTTATTTAAATGGAAAACTTCCACAACAGGCAAAAAAAAAGCTTTTTGCTAAAAAAAAGATTCAGAGCAGAAGTTTTTTGCACTGCATTTTAAAATGAAAACATATTGCATTTATTTACAATTAAAGACACAGAGCAGAAAGTGTGTTACTGTTTTACATCCACAGACACACAAGAAAAGAAGCAGGCAACATGAGGTCAAGTTATGGCAATTTTATTTGTGCATTTCAGTTTTTAAAAAACAAGCAAACGTCCCAAGAAGAAGGATGGGGTGAAAGAAAGGTGGAGATTTTAACATTAGGAGGAAGAAACTATTGATGCTGCTGAGTCAGTTCTTTCTCAGCAGTCTGCTCCAGAATCCCCTCCTGTCCTCAGCTTGCTTTTCTTTTTCTTTTGCCTTCAGTTCGTTTAAGGTCTTGTTGAGCTGCTCCTCGGCATCTTTAAATTTTTCTTTCAGCTGCTGTTTGGCCAGTTTCCCTTTGTGTTTGAGGAGCTCTTTAGCTTCCTTTTTGTGCTTTCGTAGTTCTTTCAGTGCGTCTTTGCAGTCTTTCTTGGTCACCGTCATTTCTTTCTTGAATACCTTCACCTCAATTTTCTCTTCTGCAAGTTCTTCTTGCACTTTCATCAGTTCCTTCTTCATGTTTTCAGTGTGACTCTTTGTATCTTCCATTTCTTTCTTTGCTTCCTGTATTTTCATTTTCTCTTCCTCCAACACTTTTTGAGCTTCCAACAATTCTTTCTTCAAATTTTCAATCTCATTTTCTGCCTCATCTTTACGTCTTTTCTCCTCTTCAAGTTGTTGCTTTACATGCAGTAATTCCTTCCTTAGTGTTTCAGCTTCAGCTGTTACATTTGCAGCTTCTTGTGTTGCCAACTGCATTTTCTTTTTTCCCTCTTCAAAAGCTTCCTGCACCTCCTGTAATTCCTGCATCACATTTCCTGCCTCCTTCTTTGCAGTTTGATATTTATTGTTGGCTTCTTGTGCTGTGCTTTTCTCTTCCTCCAATGCTTTTTGAGCTTCCAACAGTTCTTTCTTCATCTTTTCATTCTCCTTTTCTGCCTGTTGTTTTCCCATTTTCTCTCCTTTAAGTCTGAGACCCACATGCAGTAATTCCTGCAATACTACATCAGTTTCAAACTGTGAATCTTTAGCTTCTCCTCTTGATTTTTCTGCCTCTTCTTTTAATTTGATATTTTCAGCCTGTATCATTTGAAGTTCTTCTTGCAGGTTAATCAGCTGTACTGAATTGTGAGGTGAAGCACTCGCCGATCCTCTTCTCGTTCTCCCCTGATTCATTTTGGCCTTTTAAACAAAGGAGCCAACGTTTTGTAGAGGAGTGAAGTGAAGTTTTCGATGTTTCTTCGTCAACTGTCGTTTGTCCTGCACAGAGATGCTGCTGTAGATGTGTCTCTAGCTGTGTCTGGATACAATGAAACATGCTGGAACTAAGTGCTTGTGTTGCACAGTTCTACTGAACATTCCATTTCATGCATGCTCCGCCCACATGGTCAGGAATGTCAGGTGCTGCATCGCCAAAGGCTGCTCCCGTTGCCTAGCAATAACAGCTGTTTACTTTTGGGGTCTGGTTCATTATTTAATAAAGAAAACATGTCCAAGTATTGGGTGCTGAGGCTCAGCGCATATTCTAGCCTGCTGTGTGGGTGGGCAGCTAGAAATCACTGGTGGGCAACATGAGTGAGGAGAAAACTGGAGCAGCCAAGCAGGGAGCTGCAGGTTGCTGGTTTGAGTCTCTGTTCAGATGCTGGTGTCTCCTCTCTCTGAGATGTCTGCAAACAGTCCCAGATAAAACAATAAGGATAATAAACAAACACGTGACTAAAATAACAGTTATGACTCTGATGTGTTTCATGTGTAGCAGGATGGCCTCTATACAGCAGTCGCTGCAAGCATCCACATCGCCACACTCACTTTTCTTTAAGCAGGCGTGCTGGGCTCCTCCTAAGGAAAGTTTGAAACTTCATTTCCTTCATGCTGGTGAACTTTTTACCAAATATTTCCATCAAAGCTTCTCCATCACTGACAGGGATTGTTTGGATCTTCACACTCATCTCCACCAACCCTAAAAAATGAGTCTCACTTTGCTCATATAATGCCAGGAGTGTCTCCATATTCCACAAAAGTCTGTGCAAACATGTAACAGTATCCCATATTCATATGAATATTATTGATATTATAACAAAAGCTGTCACCAACACAATTGTCCCAAGTGCTTTTTTTATTAGTTATTGCAAATGCTTGATTGCAGTTCTTGCTAGATGACAAAACCACGTATTAGGTATAGAAGGAAATGACTTTTGGAGGTAGCAAGGGAGTGTGAAGCTTAAGGTGTAAAACAGCTGTGTACTGCCTTTTGTTCCTGGAGAAGGTATTTAACAAACCAGCTAAGTATCTTGTAAATTCTTTGTGCTAGTTTTAAAAGCAAGAGGTACTGAGAGTTTGTTTTCTTTGTACATCATATGCATAAAACGTGATAACATCCTTTTAACTTCGAACGACTCACAAAACTTTCTCCCTGTTGAATTCAGGATCACGGGGGATGTGAGCAGGTAAGAAGACCTCTGAGCTTCAAACAGGACCATCAGCCAGAGACACAGCACTTCCGTTCTGTCTTATGGACCCTCGCCACAAAGCATCTGTGTTATGGGGAGTGGAAGATTCTCGCTCAGCATTGGGACTTTAGTGAAGCACATATACAAGCTATAGAACAACAGTGGACAGGTGAGCAGTGCTGAGTTCCTAAAAAAATTATTGACAGTTTTATTGCTATTTTTATTACCTTTTTTGTACTTGTTGGGTTTTTTCATATATATATATATATATAAATCTTTACACAGGAAATCATACAAGTTTGAAAAACTGTAATATAAGGCCTGTAATGTCTAGAACCATAGAAGCACTGTTTCATGGGTCCAGTGATTTTATTGAAAATAAATTCTCAAATTTGGCACTGACTGATTCACTCTACAGCATTCTGAGTACCTGAGGTGATTAACTCTGGTCTAGGTCAAATTTAACCCAGATCAAGAATTCTTTCTACAATTCTACTACAACAAATGAACTACAGATCTATTTAGAATATATGGATAGTCTGACATGAGTAAATGGATGCTTAATCCTTAATATTTCAGAGAGCAGATGGTGTTGTTTTTCTTTTGGTTTTTTTACAACATCACTTTTTTGTAGAAAAACGTCTATTATCATACAATATCTTGTCTTATAATGATGACCTGAAGCACAACTACAACTGCCTATACCTGATACCTGAATCTTGGTTAACCAGAGAGATAAAAGCCAGGAGAATAAACCAGATGTTCTCCACTGAACTACCCAAAGTATAGTCTGAATGGCAGCAGAACAAAATGAGAACAGCCCCGCCAACGCTGGAGACAGAGCAATACTGAAGAGTATATGTAAGAAGGATGCAACACATAACAGAAATGCTCAGTGCCTAGTGGATCTAAGAGCAGACTGCAACAACCTCCCTGAAAGGATCCAGTAACCATCACAGTGGCAGACATGTCAAGCAGAGGGATTGGACAGCACCATTCCCTGCCATGTTTAACACCTACTGGATAGGGAAGCTAACAAGCTAACTCCATTAGCATCCTGCAGCACAAATGAACCAGGTGCTAATGGTTGAGACCCACCCGGAATGTCTAACCGAAGGCTGTCCTGATCCCCAAGGATCCCAAGAAGGGGCCGGTCCCATCCAACTACTGGCCAATAACTTGGCTAAACTGCCCACCAGATTGCCCTCCTCCTGAATGGTAGATACTGTACCTCCGTCCATCCAAACCCACACTTGTCCTTGTTGGACATAGTTGGATATAATTGCTAATCTTTCTCTTTGGGTAGATTGGTCCTCCAACCAAGAGCAGTCTCTCCAAGATGACAGCAGTTTGCAACATGGATTGTAATAAGTTTTTCAGCTTTTGTACACTGTTGCAAGAGTTACATTCTGGGCACAGCTTTTTTCTTTAATTCCAAATGCCAGATCTTTGACACCTTGCTTTTAAACTCTATTTGACTTTTAACCTGTTGAACCTTTTTTTTAATTTAAAGTTGAACTTTAAATAAAATATTAAATTATATAAAATAAAATATTGTTTCATTTTGTTGGAGCACTTAAAATGTAAGATATCAGGATGTCATTCAGCTTTGCTTACTGGCCAAGTACCTCGCTTGCTTAACGCTGGTCTGTGGTTACAATACAGACCCAGTGGACTATATGAACTAGTTAGTTACTGTGATTCTATAAATGTTCTGATGGTATAAGAACTGTCTACAGTGACTGTGTTTAACTAAAAGTTCAGATGGATAATGCTTGATATAAATCTAAATTGAAGGTAAGAAAAGCTTCAAAGATCATGGTCACCGGATGCTGTTAATCTGGCTTCATGGAGTGCTCGTAGCTGGAGAAAACCCTACCAAAGGCCTCTATGAGGGGTTGGTGGAAATCTCCCGGACAGATTTGGCAGGTGAGCTAATCAGGGAGGTCACTTCCTTTCACTGGTCAGACTATTTGTCAGTTTTAACAGTCATACAATATTAGTTAACAATATTTCTCCACAGAAAGACCAATAATGCCGTAAGACTGTTTTTCTGTTTGTTCACTGGAATGTGTCTACTTTTTTTCTTTACTCTGTTTTCCTCTTCTGGTTTGTTATCCAGAGTCTCATCCGACAGAAGGCAAACTCCCAGACCAGCTCTCCTAAAATGTGCTGCGTAATGTGACGGCAACAAGTTTATGCTTATCATCGAGCTATTGTGTTAGCTTTGTTAAAACTTTCTTTATTTAAAGAAATAAAAATGTTATTTTCTATAAATAAAATTACATGATTTGAATTGTGAGTCACATAATGGTTTACATTTTTTAATGAAAGATAGGTGTGTAGCAGCCAGGGGAAAGTTGCTCTCTATTTATTTCTTTTTTTTTTGCCGTGCAATTTTGTCAGGTTTTCTCTACTGCAGCACTTGAACTGTGTTTACCTAGAAGGGCTGTAACAACAGCCTTGCACTGCTGCAGATTTCCATGTGCTGCATCCCATGCCAGTTATCCACACACAAAGAAAGGACAAGACAAGCTGCCCCTAACCTACCCAAAATGCCCCACGCCTGCTGCTTAGGTGTGGGATTTTGCTTCCCCCAAAGGTCCTTGAGGTTCCTGAGATTCCCTAAAGCGCAGATCGTACCTCCCAACATGGGCCAGCTCGCTCCACATGATAGTGCATCCGAGGAGGCGTGGACCCCCCTGCGGAGGCGTGGACCCCCCCTGCGCATGGAGAGACCAAACCATGAAACTGGCGACTCCGGGCACTGGTGCTCCATACTCCTTGCAGGCCCCCTGCATCCCAGACCCCAAACCCCAAGACCCTCACACCAACACTAGTTCACTGGATCTAAGACAGAGCCCAGCTCCTAACAAAAAGCGCCCCTCACAATGATGCTTTACAACACTGCATCTGATGTTTTGTGTTGCACTTGATGTTGTAAGGCTTGGATGCAGCTGCTTGGCCATATAAACCCATTCCATGAAGCCCTCTATGCACTGTTGTCGAGCTAATCTGTAGGCCACATGAAGTTAATATTTGCCTCTCTGCCCTTTGTCCTCCCCTCAAACCGGCTGTCACTCCCTAAGCCGTGGTCTGCTGGAGGTTTCTTCCTGTTAAAATGGAGTTCTTCCTCCACACTGACTCCAGGTGCTTGTTAACAGGGGCTCATCTTACTGTTGGGGTTTATTGTAGGGTCTTTATCTTAAACATAAAGCACCATGAGGCGACTGTTGTTTGGATTTGGTACTGTATAAACAAAATTAAAGTGACAGTCCAAAATAAAGTCATTTTAATGAAATTCTTATTTACTCATTGTGAATAAAGTACAGCAGTACATAACACATTTGATTGATGATTGGTGGTTGATTTATTTAAACTAATATAATCATCCTGCTGCAACCAGGTTTCTGTAAGTCAGAGTAAATCAATTTGTTGATCAATTATTAATTCTTGTACTAACAGAGAGAGCAAACCCCAAGTTAGCAGTTCAGTCAACAGTAAAGCAACATGGAGCGAAGGCGGTGTGCATTTCACTTACTCTTTTGACTGGCCTTACTCTTACTTTGAGGAGAGTAATACTGGGAAAATAATATTGTTTTTCTCACTGAAAGCCATTTCCACTCTGTTTGACTGTTACTTAAGTAGATTAACCTTTGGTTTTATATCTTTTTGTCAGGAAAATACTAGTACAAGACTGAGTTCATATCTTTACTTGTTAAATGTGTATTTTTGACCTGTAGACTTGTAGGATTTGTGGAATAAAGAAACAAACTTACTAGAAATGAAAATGAATGTTTATTTTTGTTCATTTTTTAGTATTTCATACAGCTGACTAGCAATTACACAAGCGTGATTGGGATTAAGTCAACGGACAGGTGAAAAGTATAGACAATGATACATTTTCATTTCTCACTTTAAACAAAGCTATTTCAGGCAAATTTGAAAAGCATAAAATTCAAGCTGCATCAATCTCTCCCATCTCTTGGTTGTCTGTGGAAACAGAAAGAAGATGTTACACATATGTAGTATCTGCACAAAAAAATCACAAACACAGGCTGTAAATTGAGGAGATGTGTTCGTCTGGTGTTCTGGTTTATATGCCTTTCACTCATCCCAGCTACATGCTTCTGACCCTGATCAATTAAAATATATGACATTTCATTGTTTTTTGTTTTAAACCAAATGTTTCCACTAAAGTTATCCTGACAAAGCTTTAATTGGTAAAATAAATGTATAGGAACATGATTTTCTATTATAATGAAGTAAACAAAATTCGAAAACATCCGAGCTTATTTACTTACTTTTTCTAGAACAACTTGTTCCTTTGCACAGGTATGGGCACATTTGAGCCTGTCAAACAACAAACAGAGAGAAATCTTTAAACGCTGCTGCATTTCTTTAAGACACCACATGAACATCTGAGTTTGATGAACAGTTTGATGTACTATATCTATGTTGGTGTTTACTAGTCTCCATGATTGTTCTGTGAAACTAGTGGAGGTAGAAAAGTAAGCCGGGGGCTGAGCAGATAGGTTGAAAGAATTTAAGGTCTTCAGCACACAAAGCAGATAATTAAATAAGCATGCTCTCATGGTTATGATATTCTGAAGCATATTATTATCTATAGACAATAATACCAAACAGAAATTGCTTCCTCTTCCCTCCATTTTGCATCACCCAATGTCAGTTTTGTGTACATATTTGATCTTCAAACACGTTTTACCCCAGTGACGTTGGTTTTTCTGCTTGTTTGTTAACAGGATTCCAGGTTTTTGTGCTTGTCCCAACTTTTTCTATTTATATAATTATTATTTGAGGAGGAGACAGCTTCATAGTACAGTTACATTTTGTTTGAATTTTGAAAACCTCTCAACCTTTAAGCACAAATGGGTGCAGTAGTAGGTTTGGAAACTAAAGGTGGTGCAGAAAAACGGCAAGTAGACTGGCACTTATACAGTGTTTTTGTGCTCTAATTGAGCACTCAAAATTCTTATTAGCCAGTCGCACAAACATTCATGTAAATGCTCTTTCTTATACTTAAGTACCAGACACACATTTGCACAAATTTATCAATAGCGACTCAGAGTTCAGTATCTTGCTCAAGGTCATTTCAAAATACTTCTTGGTGTTGTCTCAGTCTGGAGTATCACTTCCTGTTCTATCTTACAGTGGTATTTTTGCATTGCTTATCTGTGTAGCCAATTTAATTAAAAACTTATAGATAACGTCTTATTTCATAGTGTAATCTTCCTGCGCTTTATCCAAAGCACACTCTGTTGAATCACCCACTAATTATATTTACAGTGTTCAGTCACTGTGTCTTTAGGGATTCGCTAGCTTAGCATTAGCTCTTCACCTGTCTCTCCTACTCTTTCCTGCTCAGATGTTTAGTTACCCCTTGGCCTACTTTACTAATAACTATACTTGTTATAAATGTAGCTTGTTTGTAGCTCCGGAGGCCCCGTCAGTTCTCTTCCATCGGATTTTCCCGAGCAGTTGGGAAAACATGATTGCTGAGTGATGGTGAGGAGGAAGCGTAGTCCTAAATAGAAGCCCCCGGTACACTACCAACCCAACCATGTGTTGAAGCATTTTTCCCCACATGGCGACACACCTGGAACATCTATACATCCATCCATTTTCTTCAGATTCTCTGGGGCCGGGTAGCAACCTAAGCAGAAAAGCCCAGACCTCCCTCTCCCTAGCTCAGGGGTGGGCAACTCCAGGCTTCGAGGGCCGGTGTCCCTGCAGGTTTTAGATGTGTCCTCGAACCAACACAGCTGATTTAAACGGCTAAATTAGCTCCTCAACCTGTCCTGAAGTTCTTCAGAGGCCTGGTAACGAACTAATCATGTGATTCAGGTGTGTTGACCCAAGGTGAGATCTAAAACCTGCAGGGACACCGGCCCTCGTGGACTGAGAATGCCCACCCCTGCCCTAGCTGCCTCCTCCAGCTTGTCCAGGGGAACACCAAGGAGTTCCCATACCACCCAAGAGATATTATCTAGAGTTGGATGTCTCGAGACTGGTCTTGGTCTCGAGACCACTTTTACGTGGTCTTGGTCTCGACTGACTTTGGTCTCGGTCTTGGTCTCGCTGTTTCGGTCTTGCATTCTCAAATCGACATAGTGTTCGGGAGATTTGGAGTCAACCATCAGCGGAGCGGGGGGGTGGCTTACTGGGCTTAAGCCCGGGTCATTTTTTCAGAAGCATGGGGTCTTTTGGAGTGTAATTTGTTAGTTAGATGCCTGACTGACAACTGTATAAAACAAAAACAACACACGAAGCTAGAGATGGACCGATCCGATATTACGTATCGGTATCGGTCCGATACTGACCTAAATTACTGGATCGGATATCGGAGAAAAATAAAAAATGTAATCCGATCCATTAAATATCACGAAAGCACCTCACAAAACTTGCAACACGCCGTAACTCACCTCAGCACGTTAGCACTCGGAGCAGTATGCATCACGTGATAGAGCGGCTGTGGCATGCCGGACCTGTCGGTGGTCTGGATAGCATGTGGAGCTTCGCTAGCAACCTGGCATTTCATCTCCGACAAAGTTATCCCCGAGAGAAGTAAAGCAAGTGTGTAAGTCCATCTCTGAATGTTTGTAAAGCATTCCTGCGTTAAGCTTAACAAGCGATATATGGAGCGACTGCCTCTTCTTGCTGCTACTTCAATCATGAAACTGCTTAATGATCAGCTGATCGGCTTTTCTGTCGCGAGTCCGTCTCTCTTGTTTGTTTTTGGCCCACTTTGCACCAGAAAGAGGAAACCAGCGGCTGAACAACAGCAGCACGTTTAAGCTTGATAAGCTGTTGTTAGAATTTATTTAATATTACTTTCTACTCCAGGATCTTTTTCTACGCAGCTGACGCTGGTAACTGTGCAGGGGCGGATCTAGCAAAGTTTAGCCAGGGGGGCCGATAGGGCATGAACAGGGAAAAGGGGGCACAAAGACATACTTTTCTTTCTTATTCTCATTTAAAATGTCTCGCTTTTAATAAATAATTATCTGACACCCAAAGTTTTAATTTGATGTAAAATGAATAGAAGTCCATTACTGTATATAGTGACTATTAAGTCTAATATATACCCTAGTAAGCTATAGTACTTTTTACTTTGGGAAGGTACCATCTGTGCAGTCTGCAATTTTGTTGAAGAAAGATGTTGAATCTATTTAATATTTCTTGAAAAATAATTGATTTCTGTGCATTTTTTTTCACACTGCATCAAATTAAGGTTGATTACGTCGATTAAGCATCATGAGGTGGAGCGTGAGGGGTGGTTCCCTATTTTTTATTTATTTATTTTTGTTGTTGCTGGGAGTTGGAACCCTATTAGTTAGGTTGCTTAATATTTACGCTAAGTACTCTTTAAAATACCAGAATAGGGAGGATGGTGTAGGTCTAAGTTTATTAGATTGATCAGTATTGCTGAACTATGAAATATTTTTTTTGTATACAGGTATGACAGAATAGCTTTAGTGTAGTTGTTGTTTTAAACTTGAGTATGAACTTGCAGACTTGCAAAATGCAGCAAGATATTTAAAAAAACAGTTTTGTTGATTAAAAAACACTATATCGGATTCATATCGGTATCGGCAGATATCCAAATTTATGATATCGGTATCGGTATCGGACATAAAAAAGTGGTATCGTGCCATCTCTACACGAAGCACAGAGCGCACCGTCGTAAATTCCCCCTAATTTTGATATGATCCGAGCTCAGGCACTAGGCGACTGAGCACAGCACACATGTGAGCGAGAAGCTGCTGCCTGCGAGTTTGCTGCAGACAGAGGAGAGCTTAAGTTTGACCAGGTACCAAAGCAAATCATTCATACTGAACTAATAATGTAAATATGACGGTGTATCACAAAAGATTGATATCAAGCTGATCACTTGGTTGCGTTACTTGCTCTTCGAGTGAATCAACAAATAGACAAATAAAAAGCCGAACAGCAACGCTGATTTTTTAGAGTCTTAGCTTTCATTTCATATTTTCAGTTGTTTCCCTCCACGGCTAAACAAACCCTCTCAATCGGTTTCAGTTGTGTACTGATGAACACAACAATGGACATAAGGAGCTTCTTTCAAAGAAAAAACTCTGGTAGATGTTATTTTATATATTATGCTTTGGATGTTGTTCAGTATATCTATGCAAAACAAGAGGGATTTCAATACACAGCAGGATATTCACAGTTGAAACCAGATGTTTACACTTTATGGAAAAAACATAAAAACTTTTTTTTACTGTTAAACATCAGTTTAGAGTAAACTTCTGTTTTAGATAAATAAATATTGAAATATCTTTCGAATTAGTTAAATGTCAGAATAAAGAGAGACAGAGCTTCTATTTTTATCACTTTCATCAAATGTAGGAGTACATGTACACTAAGTTTATTGTTAATTAATAAGAAAACTGCAGACGATTCCATTCTGAGCTGAAGAAGCTTCTGATTGGTTCGTAGAGTCCATGTGAGTAAACTGGTGGCACAGCTGTGGATGCATATAAGGCAAAACACAGAGCCTGTTTCTGTGACATGGGAACATCAGGAGATGTCAACCAAAACACCAGGAACAGAATTGTGGAGCTCCATAAGTGTGGCTCAGTTTGAATACAATTTGGTGCCATTTGCAATTAAGAAATACAGACAGTTTGATGCAGCCCCGACTTTGTTCTGCCTTGCTGCTTAATTAAAAAAATAGTTTAAGGTGTCCTGCATATGTGATTTTTTTTTCCTATATGAAGTCATTCTTTTTTGAACAAAACTCAAAATAGAGCCTGATAATCTTTCAGTCATTTCTACCCTCACCTAATTTCCTTAAATTCCTGTGTGAGAGCTGCTCGGCTCTCACACAGGGGCTCAGCTATGCTCCAATCCCTCCATACTGCGGCCAATCACATGCGAGGATATAGGATAATATCATTATGTGAAAAACAGAGAGGGTGAGAGACGCGACAGTCACGTGGAGCGTGCGTCTGTCCTCTCAGTGAGTAAGATAGTGGACAGCGGTGAGGAGGGCTGTGTGAAAGCAAAAACACATAAATATGCCTGACACCCGTAAACGAAACAGCATCTGGCTGCAGTTTAAAGACTTTTTTTGTCTCGGTCTTTGTCTCATCTTAACTTGGTTATTTCTTGGTCTCGGATTAGGCGGGCTTGACTACAAGTGTAATATTATCTCACCAGTGGGTCTACTCCAGGGCTTGTCCCAGTGGGACATGCCCAGAACACCTCACCCAGGAGGCATCCTTGTCAGATGCCCGAACAACCTCAACTGGCTTCGTCCGATGTGGAGGAGCAGCGGCTCTACTCTGAACCCCTCCCGGATGGCTGAAATCCTCACCCTATCTCTAGGGTAGAGGGCAGCCACCCTTTGGAGGAAGCTCATTTCTGACGCTTGTATCCACTATCTCATTCTTTCGGTCACTACCCAAAGCTCGTGACCATAGGTGAGAGCAGGGACATAAATCCACCAGTAAATCGAGAGCCTCAGACTTGGATGTTCTGACTTCCTGTCTGTTCACACTCTGGTGCTAACCACTCCAAACAAAATCAAACAAAATTGGTGTCAATCAATTGTGCTACATTTCTGCTGGTTTGTGCTACAAAAATTTTCGTTTGTGCCGCTATCATTTTAAAGATATTATCTAAAGTTTTTAGAGAACTCACACATGCACTGATAAACACAGTCCCACCCACATTCCAAGGATTCCCTCTATAAACCACCACTGTGCAATAACTATTTATATGTAAATACTGTCCAATACTGTCCAAGTGCTGCAGAAACTAAAACTCACTTCCTGCAACCTCCATCCGGTCGAAGCAGATGGCTGCCATGACCTCTGTTTACTTGTTTATAAGACAGGAGGGAGGTCTTTACCTTACAATATAAAGTGCTTTGAGGCAACTGTTGTTGTGATTTGACGCTATAAAAATAAAATTGAATTAAACTAATTGAATTTAGAGTGGAGTAGCCAAGAACTGAACCACTGACCTTCCAACTGTTAATCCAGCTTCCTTTTTTCTTTATAAAAAAGGAAAGAAAAAGAAACGAAAAGAAACGAGGTACATACTGCAGGTATAAAGGCGATTCACTCGAAGGATGTCATTGGCACTCATCTCTGTAGCTCTGCCAATGGCTACATTCTCATCGGGTATGGGAACGATGGTTGGCTCCCTGTCTCTTGAGAAGGCAAACCTGGGGTGCAAACACACAGTAGTAAGGCAAATTGTGATTGTAGTCTCAAACAAGTGTCATTATAACAACTACAAAGAGAAGGCTAAAAACATGAAATTATAATATGGGCTTCAGCTTGAGCAATGCAGCAGGGAAAGGTCAGTCAAGAGGATTATCTACCTAATTATTACCTAATTGACTCTGCCAAACAGAGTCCTTATTGCCATTTCAAACATTTAACAGAATGGGATATAAATGTTTCAAGGTTTATCATCTGCCCAAAAAGAGCCCAAAGGCAAAGTCCTGCACGCCATTATTGTCCATCATGTAGCATTTGCTCGTTAGGCAGCAAGCTAGCACTCTGTGACGAGCTAATGTGGCTTTTGTCTATAAATGTGTGCGTTGTAGGCAGCTGCAATATTATTACTGATAATAAAATTATCATCATTATTATTGTTATTATTATTATTGTTATAGCACTCAATGTGTAAACTGTTTCATTGGTTACCACAGCTTTATACTGGTTTGAATTACTGGTTTTCTCAATGGCCAGTGTGGTAAGAGAAGTTGATTACAACACACATGTACACAGGATGTAGAAAATTAAAATCTTGAAAATGAAAGGACTGAAAACAGATAAAACTGTGTCAAATAAAACTGTGTTATTATGACATAATTTTTAAATAAATATACATTTGAAGCATGTTCAGGGAGTGAACTGATATCTTACCTTCCATAGTGCATAACAGAGTTGTAGTCATAGGGAGTATCAAGGTTCCTTGTGTTGATTTTCCTAAAGTTATGCTCCATCCCTGTGGGGGTTCAAACAACTCAGTCAATGTTTGTCTCTTACTCCAGGCTGAGCATTAAAATGTCACAAAAGTTCAGTTCACCCTACAGCTGTGTGAGAGCACCTGGGTAACTTTTTTCCTTTGCACAAAAACAAAGAAATCTATTGATTTGTGTCCATGGACACAAGAGCTTTCCAGCTTTAAAGAGAGAGCTCTCCATATGGACATGGGAGGGCTGGGACAGTTGTAAGTCATTTCACCTTGCGCTTCCACATAGTGACTTGTGCATTTATTTTGATGCTACTTTTACACTTAAGAGGTGTGACTTCTTTTGCTGCTGACTTCCATTTTGAATAATGTTTGCCTATGTTAACCCTTTCACGCATGGTGGTTGCTACAGTTTACAGCTATTTAAAGGCTGTGTTCTTGTATTTGTGTCACTGCTGATGGTATACTTGCAAAATAAACCATTACACACTGATGTGTCACACCCACTGGTCGTTTAATGTTACAATAGATGTATGAAATGTTTCATTGTAATTTTATTATTTAACCCTGTCATGCATGAATTATGACAAACTCAATCAGGATTTATTTGTGTTCATCTTTTCATGCCTAAAGATGAATACAAATACTTAAGAAAATAAATCCTGATTGAGTTTGTCATAATTCATGCATGACAGGGTTAATATACAAAAACTACTCAGGTTTGGACAATAAAATTACTTGGTTAACTTTAATACTTTTTGTTAATATTCAATTCAATTTTATTTATACAGCACCAAAGCATAACAAGGCACTTTATATTGAAAGGTAGACCCTCCAGTAATACATACAGAGAAAAACCCAACAATCATATGACCCCCTTTGAGCAAGCACTCTGGCGACAGTGGCTCAGGGAGGGGCGCCATCCGCCGTGACAGGTTGGGGTGAGTGAAGGAATGCAGGTCAAAAGACTAATATACAACACATATCCATCCATCCATTCGCGTCCACTTATCCTTTTCAGGGTCGCGGGGGGCGCTGGAGCCTATCCCAGCTGTCATAGGGCGAGAGGCGGGGTACACCCTGGACAGGTCGCCAGTCTGTCGCAGGGCCAACACACAGGGACAGACAACCATTCACACTCACTAACACATTCACACTTAGTGACAATTTGGATTAACCAATTAACCTATCCCCACAAGCTGCATGTCTTTGGACGGTGGGAGGAAGCCGGAGTACCCGGAGAGAACCCACGCAAATACGGGGAGAACATGCAAACTCCACACAGAAAGACCCCGGCCTGATGGTGGAATTGAACTCAGGACCTTCTTGCTGTGCGGCAGCAGTGCTAACCATCGTGCCACCGTGCTGCACACACATATACATACATCTTTTTTTGAAAAGCACAGAGGAACAAAACATTCTTCCAATTCAAATAGATTAGTCTCAAACTTATAAATAAATTTAATAAATAAATAAAAGAATTCCACAGACAGATTTGATTATTGTGAATGTTTCACATTTTGCCCTACATTGTTTGTACTTTGGGTTGTTTGAAATATCCTAAAAAAACATGATTATTGCTCTACTGTTGGTAAATGAACTGTCATTTATGTAGAAGTTTTTTTTGTCATCCTGACCACTTAAAGATTTTTTCTGACTGTTGTTTCTGGCTGTTGTTTGTCATGTGACCCACCTGGGATGACGTTCTCTAGCAAGATGCGTACATGTTGGTCTCTGTCTGAACGCGTCTGTTCATGGTCGAAGCCCAGGGCATGGAGCACCTCGTGTTGGACTATCTGGTGGAAAACACAGCCCTGGCGACTCAGTGACACTGTCTGGCCACCCCCACGACGCCCAACAAAAGAGTAACACCTGAAAAATAAAATTTTTATGACAAACCAGTAAAACAGCTTCCTCACTCAGAACATCCTGCGTTAGATGAAAAGTTTGCCTGTAGAATTCAAGTATAAATGCCTACTTTGTGTTGGACTTACCCATCACGAGACTGAATGTCCAGAAAGTCTCTTTCTCCGCTCTGGGGCCTAAAGCTGACGCACGTGGCTGCTTCAAATGACCTCAGACCTTGCTCGATGACGTTACGTTCCCTGCGGGCTTCACAGAAAAACATGTATTGTGGTTCTAGTTTGTTGTGGCATTATATTCAACTAAGACTGAGCACAATGCTGCTACTCCTGAGTAACTGCTTACTACTTACACTGGCCTATAAATCAATCAAATCTATGTTACTGCCTCAAAATCAGCTGATGTTTTTGTACAACTTTAATGAATTTATAGAAAGCATAAAATATTCTTCATTATGTTGGCTTGAAGCTTGTAAAGATTGGTCATAACATTGAACTGCTCCCCCCCAGTATCTTTGATGTGGCATAGCTAACAGAAATTTTCAGGGTAAAATACATCTGTCCCATTTTATCTACATATCTTAACTATAACTAACTTTGAGTGTTATTATATTGGGATATATCATAGGTTCAATAACAAGACACCCCCAGTGTAATGTCTGTGGCACTCTGGATGCTTTGTCAGGTAATTCCCTGGAGAAAACTTGTCAAACTTGCCAAAAAAAATAAATAATTTTTTTTTGATTGTGACACTGGAAGAAGGTGTAAATTTGATTTGTAGTTTCCTCTAACTAGTTCCTGCACTTTTGAATTAAAGAGCGCCTCTTGGGTTGGATTGAGCCAAAAGCACAATGGAAGGAAAAAGGCATTAGAACCGAGAAAACAGCAATTTTATCTGCAACATTAAGGTCTTCAAAATTGCGACTGAATATCTTGTATCAGTCTCCATGCTAAGCTTTGGCAAAGCTTTATATATAATTTTATATTACATCTATCTGATACAGATTGATGTATATTTAGGTTGTTTTTTTTTATATATCGGAGGAAATTTATGTGTAACTGACTAATTCCTTTTTTAATAAACTGTCCTTTTCAGTTTCCTTGGTAGTATTTTTAAACTCTTTGTATTCTCTGTACACAAAAACCTTTCTGTATGTCATTAAAATACTTGTTTAGTGTTTAGTCTTTTGACCAAACAGCTGTATTTGAAGCCCTGAGATGAGAACCCGTTGATTTCTCTTTGTATTTAGAGGACACTAAAATGTGGAATCTCAGAGGGAAAAGGTTTGGGAAGCAGCTTTGCCCACTAATGGAAAAAAAAACAAACCCCAAAACAAACCCTACAGACGGAGAAAATCATTCTAATAGTTTTCAGTTAAACCTGAAAAATTAGCAGAAAGCTCAATAAAAAGGAATGTTTCCATGTATCTAGACTTACAGTACTGGTCGGAGATTAGATAAGGTACAACAACTCTGCCATTGTTTTTAGGCCACAAACAGCCTCGAGCCGTACACGGATCAGCGTTCTGTAGACCTGTTGGCACTGCTATGTCTCCAAATATGACCAGAGGTTCATCCAAGTTCTTTCCTGTAAAGTATGGAAAGAAAAACATATTTTCCGTGTACTTTCGATGGTTTCATTAACACATCAACTCAGTTTTTAAGGTTAGCCCCTGGATGTTGTTACTAAAGCTGTATATTTACTACTGATGAATAGGAACTGAAGTGAAGTTGAACATACCAAGATTAGCATTAGCCTTCTCCAGCAGTGTCGAGATACTGAAATCATCACCCTCAGTGTTGTTTCCTGTTCAATATGAAGCACATATGTTTGACTGTTCTATAAGGACAAGGTCACATGTTACAACATCACAAAGACATGTCAAGGAGTCAGGCAAATCCAATATGGACCAATTATAATAAATAAATAAATGAATACAAATCAACATGAATAAGAGCATATCTCATAGTGTGATGACATACAAGTGCTAAATGTAAAAAATAGCAAAGTCTTACCGGAGTTTTCAACACTTTTTTTAAAAGGTGCCTGTAATAAGATAAAAGGGTTTATAAGGACTAGTATTTGATTTGTTTGCAAGTTCAAAAATGCTTGAAGATTAAAATTGCAAATTCCAATTTATACAATAAATTAATAAAATGAAAAACAGAAGTATTCTCTTTGTGTTCTTATGTTTTGTTTTGAAGAAAGCTTGTATTCCATTTTAACAAAATAAAACATCTTGGTCAAATCAGAGAGGAAATCTACGTCTGCATACTTAACTACAACGCTTACCTCTATAACAAAAGTGTGGGCGAAGCACAAGAACACGCTGAGCACAGCCGCCTGGAGGATCATGGCTGGTTACTGAAGAAGAGCAGCCGACTGAGAAAATACCTGCTGAAAACACAAGTGTTCGGCTTATATAGTTAGAAAGGCCAGCTGAATTCTGTCCTAATATGGCATGCTGTTCAACCAGTACTCATTACTCAACTGAAAATGACAGTTGTTACTTAAACACGTCTGTTTCAACATATTATGAAATTAGACAAAAAGGCTGTTGCTGTCTTTATATTATGTCACAGTCCAAATATTATAGTTACCATCAATGTATTTAAATCTGTCAAACATGGTGGAGGAGTGTTATGGCACAGGCATGTATGTGCGGCTGTTAGTGGCACGGGGTCAGTGTTCACTGAAGATGTGGTTGCTGATAGAAGTTATAGGGTGAATTCTTAAGTTTACAGCCTTATACTCTGCTAACATTTAGCCAACTGCTTCAAAACTCTCCTAGTGACTAACCAGAGCATGCTGTTCATTTTCTGAAGATGAAATTGGAACAGCCTGAAGACAATCTCAGGACAAAAACCAACCTCCCAGGCTGCAGGAGACTTGGGGTGGGTGAATGACCTAAATAAATATTTTAATAGGTTTGATCAAACGCCCACCACAGCATCGTCCCCCCTGCTGCAATCTCCTTCATCTTCAGGGACCGCCTGTCCTTCATCTCAGGACTTCACACCTCTCAGCTCCCAGCCATCACACCCACCCCAGGCTTCTGTGGACTCCAACATACACACCCCTCCCCCAAAATCCACTCTTTCTATCTCAGCACTTCAAGTGAGGAATGAGCTTCGCAAGATCAAGGTGCAGAAGGCTGCAGGTCCAGATGGCGTCAGCTCCAGGCTCCTGAGATGCTGTGCAGATGAACTGTGTGGCATCCTAGGATATCTGTTCAACCTGAGCCTGTCACTGGGGAAAGTACCACAGCTGTGGAAGACCTCCTGTGGTACCGCTACCAAAGACCTCCCGTCCCAAGGACCTCAGCAGCTACAGGCCGGTAGCCCTGACATCGCATCTGATGAAGACCCTCGAGAGGTTGGTTCTAAACCATCTGCGCTCCCTGGTGAGGTCTTCATTGGATCCGCTGCAGTTTGCTTACCAGCCTGGCATCGGGGTGGAGGACGCCATCATCTACCTCCTGCACCGAGCTCTGACTCACCTGGAGAAGCCTGGAAGCTCTGTGAGGATCATGTTCTTTGATTTCTCCAGTGCTTTCAACACCATCCAGCCACGACTTCTGAGAGACAGGCTGGAGCTATTGGGAGTGGACCACCACATGTCCCAGTGGATACTGGACTACCTCACAGGACGTCCACAGTATGTGAACATCCAGGGAGTGGACATTGAGATAGTGGACTCTTATAGGTACCTGGGTGTTCACCTGAGTAATAAACTGGACTGGAGTCACAACACTGATGCTCTTTACAGGAAGGGTCAGAGCAGACGCTACCTGCTGAGGCGGCTGAGGTCATTTGGAGTCCAGGGAGCGCTTTTAAAGACCTTCTATGACTCTGTGGTGGCATCTGTCATTTTTTACAGTGTGGTTTGTTGGAGCAGCAGTTTATCTGCAGCTGAGAGGAAGAGGTTGGATAAACTCATGAGGAAGGCCAGCTGTGTTCTGGGATGCACCCTGGACCCAGTGCAGGTGGTGGGAGACAGAAGGACTGTGGCCAAAATAGCATCTCTGATGGACAGAGTCTCCCAGCCCATGCATGTAGATGTTGCTGCAGAGCTGCTTCAGTGACAGACTGCTGCATCCTCGATGCATGAAGGAGCGTTTCTGCAGCTCCTTCCTCCCTGCAGCTGTCAGACTGTACAATCAGAACTGCTCCCAACAAACACAGATGTTCACATCTGCGCTGTAACTGCAATAAGTTAATTAACCGATTCGCAGTACAACCTGGTTTGCCTCTTATCTGTAGTTATTTTTATTTTATTTAATAACTGTACAGTACTCTCTGTATATAGTAACCACTGTCCTTAATGTAAATATGTAAGAAAAATTGTGTATGTTTCTGTCCTGTGTCCTGTTTGTTTGTATATGTGTCTTTTTGGCCGCTGTTACAACCAAATTTCCCGTTGTGGGACAATTAAAGGATTATTCTATTCTGTTCTATTCTAAATTGGAGGTGTCTGCAATAAAGGCACTGACATTTTCATTGGAGTAATGAAAAAAATCAGATTTTTCCTGTTGCTTTTGAGTCTCTGCTCATTTCAGAGACTGCCATTCCTAAACAGTCAACGCAAATGTTTTGTTAAACCCCTTAAATTAAAGTCTTTGCTTCAGTCACATCTTGATTGTTTAATTTAAACTACAAAGTGGTGATGTACTGAGGTATAAGTACAAAAACTGCCCACTGATGAAATTCTTCTGAGGGCAAAACTTGCAAAAGCCAATTTTGTGTTTATATACTTCTCCAAATTGTGGGCACAATTGCATTGTGTCCTGTTTACACATAGTTTTGCAAAAGCAGAAGCAGTGAATATGAGAAAACAGCCATTGCATGCACTATGAATCAGTACACTAAAAAAAAAAGATCCTTTGAATTAATTAAATTTTATCCTGCCACCATATTTCCATCTAAAATTTTAAGTTTGCTGCAGGTGTCTCGATTAGTTCAATGAACATGGCATTAACATGGCACGCTCACCAGTTAAATTTCATTTGGTTATGTAGCTTTAATTTATTAACCTTTCATTGAGTCCAAATATTTGGTTTTAGAAAATCTGTCAGGATTTGTGTTAATTTACTGAGCATCAGTGAAAAATACATCAAAGCGAAAACTATATCAACTATTATGTACTTTGTGTCAGTGTCAGTCTTATTAAATGAATTATTAAACAGAAAACATGATGAATATCAATGTTGTTTCGATTATATTCCTTTACTTAGATATCAAAGTTTACCAAAGATAAAGTGCATTATTAATACATCCAAAGAAAAGTAACATTTCTTCTGCAATTGTCCAACATTGTTGTTCGAACTAGTTCTTCCTCTTTCAACCCATTTCTTCAGTTGCTGGTACACCCCACAAACCACAGAATTAACTAAGAGTCATTTTGTGCTGAGGATGTTCAGCACTGTCTTAGATTTGTATCGTTGTATGCTGGTAAAGCAACACTCCTGGCTGTTTCCATTACTGCTGTCTGTGGAGGGGTGAATTTAAGTGCTAAAAGGGGTGAATCAGGATTTGTTAACATGAATATTTCACAGTTCATGAGCACACAAAAACTAGAAAAATGTTGCGTTAGTAAAAGTCACCACATGTAGTATTTTACTCTCCGTTTGGAAAACTTTGTTGAAGCAACCAGTTAAAATCAATATTTGACTCAGTGTCCCACTAAATCTGTTTTAAGCAACACGTAAACGCTAATTTTATTTTTCCTTAACGTCTGCATCATTGCTATACTTTTTTGAATGTTATAAAAATCCCAAGTTAGCCACTTTTATACATAAGCATTTCACGCAGTACTGAAAAATGAAATACATTCATTTTTTACAGCCAATTAAAAAATACAGTTTAAAAATAACTGATGTTTTTATATTTTTTATAACATATTTAATATACCCCAGGCCCAGATGGGCTGCCGACAGAAATTTATAGGGAATTTAAAACTAAACTGCTGTCCCCTCTTTTTGACATGTTTTCGGATTCATTTGAAAAGGGAATCCTTCCGGTCTCATTAAGAGGAGCCCTGATAACTTTACTGCCCAAACCTGGTAAACCGTGCAATAAATGTGGTAACCTAAGACCGATAAGTCTCCTTAATGTGGATCTAAAGATACTTTGCAAAATTTTGGCTCGAAGACTGGAGAGATTTTTACCTGATCTAATTACCTGTGATCAGAATGGGTTTATTGCGGGCAGGCAGGGATTTCATAATGTGAGGAGAGTGTTGGATATTCTTCATAGTCAGGAGGGAAAACCGGACACTGCTCTACTATCATTAGATGCCGAAAAGGCCTTTGATAGAGTTGAGTGGCCCTATTTATTTGAAATATTAAAAAGATTTGGCTGTGGGGATCATTTCTGTCGGTGGATTAGACTTTTATATAATGAGCCATATGCTGAAATACTGACAAATGGAATTATATCTAAACCATTTGAAATCAAACGGGGCTGTAGACAAGGGTGCCCTTTGTCCCCTTTATTGTTTATTTTAGCAATCGAACCGTTTGCCATTGTGGTGCGGTCCCATAAGAGCATAACTGGTCTATCAGTAAACCAACAGGAACACAGAATTGCTTTATTTGCAGATGCTGTTATTCTTTTCTTGGAAAAGCTGAAGGAGTCTATCCCAGCCTTGTTGGATCTACTACACGTATTTGGACGGATATCAGGATATAAAGTGAACAAAGAAAAAATCTTCACTAATGATACTTAACTCAGAAGAGAGAGAGGGTGCTGGAAATTCTTTCCAATTCAAAATGGTAGACTGTTTTACCTATCTGGGGATTAAGATAGTGCCATGTTTGAGAGACATTGTTGGAGCTAACTACACCCCTATGGTAGACTCAATCACCTCATCCCTAGATAGATGGAAGCCCTTGCCCTTGTCACTTATAGCGAGAATTAATGTTCTTAAGTTAAACATAATGCCCAAACTTTTGTACCTGTTCCAGAACATCCCATTGTCACCCCCTGCTAACTTATTTTCACACCTGAAGACAATTTTTGTACGTTTTTTGTGGAATGATAGACGACCAAGGCTTCGTTTATCACTCTTGTACTTACCGTATGAAAGAGGAGGCCTCAAATGTCCCAATCCACTTTGGTACTATTGGGCAGCCCAATTGAGGACTATGATGTATTATTTTACAGATAAATCCCCCCCCCGCCTTGGACAAATATGGAAAACAGTTCAGTACCTCTTCCCCTTCCCCAGTACCTATACTCAGCAAAAGTCAAAATGTTGAAAAAAAAGACAAAAAATCCTATAGTCAGAAATATGATTATGATCTGGTATCAGGTTAAAAAGTACCTGGGTGAACCCATCTCTTTCGCACGCTTTAGCCCAATATGGGGTAATCAATTTTTCCCTCCAGGCAGAGCAGACCCTGGTTTTGGGAAGTGGGCTGACAAAGGCTTAAAGACAATAGGGGATCTCGTGGGATCAGAGGGTGAGATTTTGATGTCATTTGAGGAGTTGATTTCCAAGTATGATATCCCATGCAAACACCGATTTAAATATCTACAAGTGAGAAACTTTATTAGATCATCTCAAAATCAGTGTTTGTCAATCCCTCCGCTTTCCACTTTGGAAACAGAAATGAAAAGAGATTGCTTTGGAAAGGGAATAATCTCCAAATTATATAATATGTTAGTAGGGGGTTCCCCTGAATCTTCTTTAGGAAAACTTAATGCCTGGAGGGAAGATTTACAGGAGGACTTATCCTCCGAAGACTGGGAGGAGGCATGTGCTGAAGCACAAACACAAACTACCAATACTCGTCTCAAAGTATTGCAATATAATTGGCTAATGAGGACGTATGTGACTCCAGAAAAGCTTAATAAGTATAATGGTGATATCCCAGACTTGTGTTTCAGGTGTGGAGAGGAGAAAGGGACGTTTTTCCACTGTGTCTGGGAATGCAATAAAGTACAACGGTTTTGGAAAGAGATTAAACAAGCTCTGGATATTATATTGGGTACACAACTAGCTCTTGACCCTAAACTTTTTATTTTAGGGTTATATCCTGATGGACATCTTATGTCTAGAAAGGTAATTACCGCCCTGGACTTATGTCTACTGCTGGCAAAAAGAGTCATAGCACTCTCATGGAGGGAGACCAGTAAACCAAAATACATTAACTGGATTAAGGAATTGTCCACAACTTTACCTATGGAAAAAATTACTTAGATTATCAAGGGGAAACTACCACTTTTTCAAAACATCTGGGGTCCCTTTATGCAATACATGGGAAATGTGGATCTTGGCAGTATGGTGGATGGGGCAGATGGGGTGTAAATGTTGGTGGTCCTCTGCAGTTTCCTAAATTAATCTCTTTTATACTTGATCTTTAATGCTGTGTGAATTGTACATTTGAGTTTGTAACTTTGAACCATGCACAACAGTGTACCTGAGTTGATGTTGAGCAACCCTTGGAAATAGAGAAGCTTATTATTATTATTATTATTATTATTATTATTATTTTTTTTTTTTTTTTGGGGGGGGGGGGGGGGGGGTTGTGTTTTCTTTTTCCTTCGTTTGACTAAGTTATTATTTACAGGTCATATAGTTCGTACTTCCACTTAACTGTTGCTCTCTAACACCTTATAAGTGTCTGATTTGCAAGGGAGGGCGATTGACTGTTATACAATAATTTAGCTGCCCTGGATGTCTCCTTTGCTGTGGAAGTACTCCAATTTCTGTATGTAATTCTGAAACGCAATAAAGATATTGTTGGAAAAAAACCAAAAAAAACCAAACATATTTAATATAAATTAAAAACTAAGACGCATAATTGGGTTTGTGAAATCCCATTTCTAAACCTTTAGATTAGCATTTGCAGCTTTGGTGTTTTGAGTCTGGCTGTAACTGCACACTCATTTGCTAAAATCTTGTTAATCACCTGTCATTAGCCAATGATATCCCAGATTATCCTGTTTTCTGCAACATTTTCTGCTGCACTTAATTTCAGTCCAAGGGATTCCTTCTGTTGAATCTATTAAAATTGCCAAAAATAACAGTTTGACAGCATAAAGTTGTATTTTTGCTCCAACAAAGAGCTTTTAGCTGAAAACCTGGTACATCTCAGTGTGCAGTGTGTTCTTAAAAAATCAAAGGAAACTGAACAAGTGGAGGATATATGTGCTATAGTTTACAGCAGATACTGTTCATCTGCTGTAAACTATCTACAGCAGATGAACAGTATCTCAAAGTCATGTCATTGCCCTTCAGCTGATCCATCGACTATTCACTGAAGCCTCATCAGAAATGGTCTCAGTGGAAGGGTGGCTATCAAGAAGCCATACTTAAGGAATACAAACAGGGAAAAAAGGCTGAGGTATACCACGTTACACAAGAACTGAACTGAAACAGAGTTAACGATAAACACGATTAAAAAAAACAAACACTAAAAACTGATAAAAACCCTGAAAACCATGAATTTCACACCCGAGTCTCAACTCTCGTGGCCCGGTACCAAACGACTCACGGACCAATACATGGCCTGGGGGGTGGGGACTGCTGTTGTAAGCTAAAGACCCTACGGTAATACAATAAAACAATGAGAATCCCAGCAATCATATGGCCCCTATGAGCAAGCGCTTTGGCGACAGTGGACAAAGAACAGGAAGAAACCTCCGGCAGAACCAGGCTCAGGGAGGGGGGTCATCTGCCATGAGCGGTTAGGGGTGAGCGGATGAAGAAAGGACAAAGATGTTGTAAAAGAGAGACAAAAATTAATAATAACTAATAATTAAATGCAGAGAGGTGAATGAACAAAAATGAACATACAGCCAATGAAGAGAAGCCAGCACAGGAGAAATCTGCTCTCTTTCTAGTCCCTGTCAGGACTCTTGCTGCAGCATTTTGGATCAGCTGAAGGCTTTTCAGGGAGTTTTTAGGACATCCTGATAATAATGAATTACAGTCGTCCAGCCTGGAAGTAATAAATGCATGAACTAGTTTTGCTGCGTCACTCTGAGACAGGACATTTCTAGTTTTAGAGATACTCAGCTCTTTCTGGAACAGTGGCGCGGCTGCCCCTCTGTTGGTCTTCCTTGGTCTCTTGTGTTCTGGGGGCCTCTGGATGTCTGGAGTTTTGATCTCCTCCACACCTGCTTCACGCCCTGGAGGACGGGGCTGTGGCCCCCCCACACCCTCTAGCAGATCATTACATGAAGGAACCTTTTAAAAAAACAAGCGCGTCCATGCTCACAGGTGTACACACGGGTGATCACACACACAAACTACACCCTTTTTGGCTCCTACCTCAAAGCACACTGTGTTCTGTTGATCTTATGTGCTGCACAATAATGTTTAATATTTAGTATTTACTGTCATATTCACATATATCATTGTGATGTTGTTTATTATGTTGCTCTTTTTTTTTCGTCTGCTTGTTTTCTTTTTTCTTTCTCAACAGGTGATCCAGGTGATCGATAGATGGATTTTTTGTCTGCTTATTTTGTTGGTGTTTGTTTTTTGCCCCTTATCCCCATCCCTCTTCTCCGCTGTTTTTCTTTCCCTCTTTCTTTTCCCCAGTCAAGTCTGTCCCGTATTTAGCAAGTGAAAATAAAATAAACAATAAAAGGTGAATCAAATAAACCATTATGGCAAGGCTGGGATGGTCCATTTGGTAAAGTAAATCTGTTGGGCATCTTTGTTTGCCTTTAGACAATAATTCTGATGGCAAACGGGACAGGCAAAAGAAAGAAAAAAAGATACTGAGCAACTGGAAGAAAGCAGTCCTACATAATTGTTTAATTTGTGCATTAAAGGACATGTCCTGGTCAAAAATGACTCAAAGGTTCCTCACAGCGTTACTGGAGGCCAAAGTAATGACATCCAGAGTAAGAATCTGGTTAGAGACCAGATTTGTAAGATTTTCAGGGCCGAGTACAATAACCTCAGTTTTAACTAAATTTAGAAACAGAAAGCTTGAGCACTGGGAGTGCTGACTCCCATCAGGCTTCTTCAATGAAAGTTCAGCTTATCCAAAAAGCTTGGGATTGTTTAAAAATCATGCAACGTGATATCCTTGATTTCTTTTTTACATTCTGTCTCTCACAGTTGACGTATACCCACAAACAAAAAAAATGTCATGGCGACTAAAACAATAGAAAGAAACACTTTCTAACTTAAAATCCCTTAATGGCTCTTAGTTTGGCCCTGATAGCTAACTGATAACAGCAGGATTGCATTTCTGGCTTTGACTCCAACTGTACTTAATGCTGCGACTAATAAAGTTTAATCACTGAAAAACTATTTATTGTTTTCATCTGATCATTTTATAGATTGCACATTTTCCCAACCTCAGTGTAGTTGAACATCTGAGGGCTAAAGTTGCAAAAGCCAGTTTTGTGTTTATCTACTTCTCCAAATTGTGGGCAGAATTGCATTGTGTCCGGTTTACACAAAATCAAAGCCCTTGCTTCATTCAGGTATTAGTTTTTATCACTCTCTGGTTCTCTTCTCTCTTCTTTGTTCTGTCTTCCTCTGCTCACCCCAACCGGTTATGGCAGATGGCCCATGTGATACTGTGATGCAGTACATGAATAAATATCCCTAGTTAAGGATACACAAACTCATAGTGGCTAGCAAAAAAACAAGGGTTAAAAAAAAGACGGTAACTAAAATAATACAAAGGCTATCTAACTCCAAACCCCCCATTCAGTTTGGCCCTATTAACTGATGACAGCAGGATTGCATTCTTTGACTCCAACTGAAGTGTAAACACTATGGAAATGCAGTTTAAACTCTATGCATATACATCTCCTTCACCAAGTCCACAGAGACTTAAACAAATCTGTTTTACCAAGGCATTTTCTAAGTACGTTAGCTGACTGCTTTTAGCATTTTTTATTTTATTTACTATTTTATTTATTTATATTTATATTTATTTTTTATTTAAAACCTTTTTTTAAATGGAGAATCTGGATCAGGTTGTGGCTGAGGTGGTAGTGGTAGTTATCAGAAGGTTTATGAATTGGCCCAGACTCCTCTCTCAGACTTGTAGTAGGAAGTGCTCTGAGTGCTGTGCCAGTCTGTTTGGACTGGCACTTGTGTAGCAGCTTTACAGTCTGTTGAGGAGCTGAGGATTGGCCCATCAACCACTCAGTTAGTAGATGGCTCTGTATTCTGAGCCACAGCTGCTCTCTAACAGTTAAGGACTTGTCTCCATGATGAGAATGTTTGTAACTTGCAGTTTTATGCTGTGTGTTTATATCTAAGGCCAAGCAACTGGAACTTTGTAGTCCACATAAAACAGGGTTTGGCCTGTGATGCTGGCAAGAGAAAAAGACCACAACTCACTATGGTGCCTCTCAGGTGCCCTCTAGTGGACAAACCACAATTGCACATTTCTGGGAAAGTGTGTAAAAGGATAACCACATTGGCACAACACTGCTAGGTGCTCTATAAAGAAGCAGGTTTTTAAATAACAGCAGCAACAGTCTTAATGAGTTTACCTGAAGTGACCAAAATAAAGGAAAGTGGGAAAAGAGAGGAGCAGTAACAGATCAGTCAATCACTCACACACAGAAATAATGTTTCATCCTTCCACTGATGTCACAGAAGTATCCTCAAGTAGAGTAACTGAATAAAGCGATTTTGAAAACGTACTTTTGTTGACGATGTATTCTCAGACTGATCCTTCATGTTGACACAGCTCAGACCAATTCAAGTCAGTTTTATTTATATAGTGCCAAATCAACACAGCCATCCACCCACTACCTCCTGGATTACTATCTACATCAGGGGTGTCAAACCTTGACGCAGTTATGTCTGGCCCGCAAGATAATTTTATATGTCAGTTATTAATGGTGCGTCTGTATGTGGGAGTTGAATCTTCAACACTGCTGAGAATCCATCCAGGCAGAGGTGAGACATTATTTCAATCGGCACACAATGCGGTGAATCTCATGCAAGTAGACTTGGATCATACCATTACCATACCAGTGAAACAAGGAAGGGGGGATGACGTTTGGAAGACAGCCAGCGTAGCGGTACAGGCCAGGTACACCCTTTCATGCATAGTGGTCTCTACAGTTACAGCTATTCAAAGGCTGTTTCCGTGTATTTGTGTCAGTGCT
Organism: Aulonocara stuartgranti; assembly: GCF_965226115.1. NCBI lineage: Eukaryota > Metazoa > Chordata > Actinopteri > Cichliformes > Cichlidae > Aulonocara > Aulonocara stuartgranti. Next base: position 40,441,079 of record NC_138939.1, on the reverse strand, counting down.
GATGGTACACTTGTACATAAACCACTACATTGGGCACTGATGTGTCACTCCATACCCTGCCACACATTAAAAACACGCTGTACACCTAAGTGGACATGCAAAAAACTCTTTGAAAAGTACATGTTTAAAAAAAATGAAGTTCAAAAATCTTTTTTCATGCATAAATATGAATATTGAAAAAAATCTAGATTGAGGTTGTCATAATTCATGCGTGAAAGGGTTAAGAAGAGCAAAACATGTTTATGTTTACAAATTAGCCAGATGCAAGTAGCATCTGTTTATGAAAAGATGATCATTGTAGAGGAATTTTGTTAATTTTGTAATTGCAGAGGAAAAGAAAATCAAGGCCGTCTACCTATAAAAATACATAATGTGGAATAAAAATCCATAAGGAAGGCGGGATCTTTAATTAATTATCTATCCAGTTAATTTTGAAAGTATAATTTATTGTGATAACATCAAGAAAATGTGGTCCAGAAATTTCATCATCAGTCATCATTCATCAAGATTGATTGTTTCAGAAAATGAGTCCAGGTATTCCATACAAAATCTAGCAGAGCTTTATCTGTAGTTTCACATATATGAGGGATTATGCGATGGATGCTAGTCTTAGGATTCCTTCAGCCTTTGATAGTAAAAACCTTCCTTTTAATTTCAAATCTCATAGAAGTCACGAGTTTAATCTTTGTTAGTTTTTTCTAATATGGGATTGAAGTTATTGAAACATTGCTGTGATTCATGATGTTCAATATTAATGCCTAGAAAAGTAAGTGAATTTTTCACAGGGATATTTGAGACAGGATCAGCATTACACTCTTTAACTGCTTATAATTCACGCTTTTAAAGATTAGGACAAAGACCAGAAGCTTTAGAGAAGGATTCTAACAGACGAATTGCAGAAGTCTGTGAGTTATCTTTTAAAAACGATGTTGTGTCATCAGCAAGGTGACCAATAAGAATTGTCCTGTTAGTGATAGAAATGCTGCTTTATTTTATATGGGAGCAAAGCAGCTGAGCAACAAGAAGAAAAAGATGTGGTGCAATTGGACACCGTTCTCTGATGCCCCGTTGCACATCAAATCTGGATGAATAGAGCAGTTGGCATTCTAACAGCACTGCAAAAAAACTCCCCAAAGCAATGTCTGTTAAATAAATGGTGTAAAAACAAAGATAAGTGCCAAGATGGAATCATCAAGCAAATCTATTTTAGGTTTGAGAATTAATTGTCAGTAATCAATCCTCGAGTCATACTCCAGGGTAATGCACTAACTGATAGGCATTCATTAAACAGTTGTAATAAAACAGGAGCTAATTGAGGAGCTAATAATTTAAAGACTTCAGATGAGAAGCCATCTGTCCCTATTGATTTTTTATTTTTCAGCTGTCCTTTAGGGTAATAATGAAACATCACATAGATCCTCATCCTCATCTCAAATTCAAATTCAAATTCAAATTCAAATTCAAATTCAAATTCAAATTCAAATTCAAATTTTATTTGTCACACACACACAACCATACACAGTATGACATGGGGGTGAAATGCTTGTAGCTGTACAATGCCCGACCATTAAATGACAGAAGAAAAGTTTTACAATATTTACAATTTACTACAAAAATTTACAAATTAACGTAGGAATTTACAGTAAAGAATGTGCAAATAGCAGAAGAGATTATAAAGATAAGGATTATAAATTATAGGAATTATAGGATTATAGGAAATGTGTGGTGGTGCGTGTGGTGACGTGTGTGAGAGTCCAGTCCTACACCTGGTTCAGGGCCCGAATAGCCTGGGGGAAGAAGCTCCTCCTCATTCTCTCTGTTTTGGCCTTAAGGGAGCGGAAGCGCTTCCCAGACCTCATCTCAAGTTTGGGAGTGTTTTGTAAAGAGTTTAGAAACGCCAGATGAGTACTTGTATTCAATTTTGTATAATACTTTTCTAACTTATCAAGTAAGAGGAATTCTGCTCTGAATTGAACTCAGGGTTGCTGTAGTCAGACCTATATGGTCAGGACATACAGCAATATGAACAGACTGATGATCAGTTAGGGCAAGGAAAAAATTTTAACAGTATAATATTTTTAGAAAGCAAGTAATAGTCTAGTCTAGAAAGTCTTGTATTGTCCTTATTACTCCATATTTCTATTAAGTCAAATCTATCACTGAAAGGTAGTGCTGTCAGTTTTAATCTCGTTAAAATGACTACTGAAGATTAAGAATCTGAATCAGAATACTTTATTAATCCCCAAGGAAATTATGTGGTTACACTTGCTCCAAGACAGTAGGAACAGAGCAAACTAAATTAAATAATAAAATATAAAAGTTTAGAAAATATGATTTTATTGCTCAAATAGCTCAATTATAAATTTCCAGAATGTTACAGAAATGAAATATATATGATCAACATTTTACTCTAAACTGTAAAACTTGTTCTTTGTTATTTTCACTGTGTGCAAAAGGGTGTAGCTGTTGCACTGTGTACTGTGCATTAGATGGCGGAGTTGTACAAGGAGCAGAAGTGATTTCCTGTGCTGCTCAGGGGTGCATTTGGGTAATCTCAGTCTCTCACTGAACGTGTTCCTGTGACTGGCCAGAACGTGATGGAGTGGGTGGGAGGTGTTGTCCTAGCATTGTCCTTACCTTGGACAACATCTGCCACTCCAACACCACCTTCAGGGAGTCCAGCTCCATCCCCACAGTATTACGGGCCTTGCAGATCAGTTTGTTGAGTCTGTTGGTACCCTCAACATGCGGGCCTAGCATGCAATAGCATGGCATTGGCCACAACAGACTGAGTGTTGTCCAACAGATGTTAACAGACCTCAGCCACCTCAGAAAATTGAGACAACTCTGGCCCTTCCTGTGGACAGTGTTGGGAAGGTTACTTTTAAAATGTATTCCGTTACAGAATACAGAATACATGCCCCAAAATGTATTCTGTAACGTATTCCGTTACGTTACTCAATGACAGTAACGTATTCTGAATACTTTGGATTACTTAATATATTATCATGCTTTTTACAACAACGTGAATGTACTATTGCTGTGTGATTTATTACTGTTACTGAAGGTCCGCGACTCCGAACTGTAGTAAAGGGACCTCTGGCTAATACGGCGGGGTCCCTGTCGGCTCATAGCCGAAAAATAGCTTTACTTTGTTGTGTGGGTCAACTTTTCTTGCGACAGACAGAGAGAGGCGTTGAAAGGCTGCTCCAACGGAACTTATTGTTTTTGGAGGAAAACACGAACATGGTGTACAGTCGAGTCTTAATAGCTTACTTACAACTGGGCTCGTCAGGCACTCTTCTTGGCTGAAGTGGTTATTATTATATTTACATGCTTCCAGCTCCCGTTTTTCCTCGACGACAACTCGTACCTTTCCACTCCCCTTTTTCTCCCTCCTCGCTCACAGACACATAACGTGTATGGCAGTCCATTCTCCCTGCAACACGGACTACACTGCCCATGATGCTACATTCTTTAGAGCTATGCTTGTAGCATTCTGCCTGTTAGCTTAGCACAACAACAACAACGAAAAGGCGCTCTCTCACCCAGGAAACACACAGTCGCAGAGAGAGAGAGAGCGTCGCCCTGTAACCATGGCAACCGTAACGCTGCCGGCTGGAACAACAGAACGTAGCTGTCAAACAAAACCCAAACAGTCCTGACCTGCGACAATATGAAACAGGAAAGTACCGCAGTGTAATCCATTTATTTCAACAAAGTAACTGTATTCTGAATACCACCTTTTTAAACGGTAACTGTAACGGAATACAGTTACTCATATTTTGTATTTTAAATACGTAACGGCGGTACATGTATTCCGTTACTCCCCAACACTGCCTGTGGAGTGCACTGGTGTTTTTGACCCAGCCCAGTTTGTTATCAGTGTGTACTCTGAGGTATTTAAAGTCCTCCACAATGTCCACACTGACCTCCTGGATTGAAACAGGGGACACAGGTTTCCTGGTCCTCCTAAAGTCCACAGTCTTTTAGGTCTTTGTCAAGCTGAGCTGCAGATCCTGCTCACACCATGTGCCAAAGAATCAACCACAGCCCAGTACTTCATCTCATCACCCTCACATGCATCCAACAACCGTGGCAGCAGAGTTATCAGAAAACCTCTGAAGTGGCAGGTCTCTGTGCAGTGGAGGAAGTCTGTGGTGTAGAGGGTGAAGAGGGAGGAGGAGAGGACAGTCCTTTGTGGTGCCCCTGTGTTGCTGATAACCTGTCAGGGAACTAGTGTTGAAGATGCACACTGTGGTTTTTCTGTAAAGCGATCAACAATTCAGGACACAAGAAAGGCATCCACCTGCATGTTGTCAGCTTATCACCCAGGAGTGTCAGCCTGGTGGTACTGAGTGCACTGGAAAAGTCGAAAAACATGACCCTCACAATGCTCACCAGCTGGTCCAGAAGGGCGGAGACAAGGAATGTGTTTCTACTATTGCAGATAGGTGGCAATCTATCCATCATAGCATTGAGGGTGATATTAAAGTCTCCTGGAACTATGACTTGAGGTTATTTCCAGTAAAGTTTATCAGCAAATAGCTGAACAATCATAAATGACCTTTAGGATTTGTATATGTGAGCAAAATGCCACCATTAAAAGTATTTTTTTAAATATTAAAACACCTGCTGAATGCTCTGAACCATGAGAAAACCACAGATCATTACCCCATTAAGTTCTCCAAAAGTTAACATCTTTTGAGATAGAATAAGATTCTTCACAAAAATAACAAGAATATATTTTAAATAGGAAACTTAAATGTATAAGACAGTATGCTTTTACAGACATTTGATTCTGTGTCACCTGATTTAGCAGGTGAGTTCCTGTCCAGTGTAATATGCAGCCTCAACTTCAACCCGTGCCTTCATGGCCGCTGGCCACAGCTGCATCTGGGACTTTATCACCTGCTGTGACAGATCGTCAGCAAAGCGGAGTTTGTTTCCGCTTACAGTTGGATGGTTTCTTACAGCTAAATAACTTTCTTGTACGTCATGGTATCAAAACTTGGTTTAGAAGTTTGAATTTTTTCACCTGGTGGTGCAAATCTACTTTCAGTTCATCATCTTCACAGGGTCTTGTAATCTCATTGCAGGTTGGTTTGGGAAACCAAAACGGCATCCAGAGCTCAAACTCATGTCTTTGAGTGGTTCTGTTTTTGCACTTCTGTTACTTGTTTGTACAGTTCATGTTGTGTATGTGGATCAGGCAGCTAAACTGTGATGTATTTGTTTATAAAATCCAAAACAGTCTGATCATCATCCACAAGAACACCTTCAGAGAAAGTGCATGTACATGAAATGATCTTGTGGGCTGGATATAATTGAATGTGACCCGCAAGATATATTTGACAGCCCAGATTTTAAGGCTTTTGCAGCATTTAACAGCTGTGTTAAATTATGCTGGAATTAAATTGTGTTTCTATCGTATTCAAATTTTACTAATCTCTTGTATTACTGTATTACTAATATTCCTACACTTACCAGCCAAAGCACCAAAGGGATCAGATTTCTGGGGAGATGACAAACCCATTACACCATTTTATAATTCAATCAAACTGACTGAGGAGGCTCCAGCAATGTTTATCTCTGAAATGGTATTCATATCAGGTTGTGCAGCAGAAAGCAGGACCCAATCACAGGACATGCTGAATGGTAACAGTGAGTTTATTTACAATGCAAAAAACAACAAGGTGGAAACAGTTCCAATAAATCTTGAATCCCTCTGTGATGACAATCCCAGCTCCAGATGCAAACAATCCATCTCTCACACAGATTCTCCTTCATTCTCACAGAAATATTTACAATGTGCTCACAGCTCTCTCCAACACTCTCCACAGTTTCCTGGATGCAACAAAGCACAACAACGAGTCTCCTCCAACTTGGCGAAATAAAAAAACTGACTATTGCCACTTAATGATCCAGTGTTGACTGAAGCTCAGCCACTCTTTTAAATAGTGCTCTTGTGATCGGTTCAACAACAAGGTGTGGCTTTAGTGCAGGATCCTTTTGGCACCTGACGCTACACAAAGAAGAGGATACAGACACACACACACAGATAGGGGAGGGAGACACAGTGAGGTCCAGGATGGAGGAAAAGAAACACAGAAATGGCAAGTTCAGCCAGCGAGGACAGAGGAACCATTGACCATTGTGACAACCATTATTATTGCATAGGACTGCTAGGGGTTGTCCTCCCATTAGTGTAGTAGTGTCATGGTCCTGGGTCGTTGACCCAGCGTTTTGCGTTTTTTCTGATCTGTATTAGTTTAGGGTTAACCTGAAGTTTGGTGTATTGTCAGCCCTACCTGTGTCTGTCCTTGGTGCTCTGTTCATGTCCCCGTGTTGTGTTGTACATCAGTCTGTTTCCTGTTTTATTTTGAAGGCTCGTGTTCTGGATTTCCTGTTCTGTTCTGAAGGTCTGTGTCTGTTGTTATTGTGTTCAGCTTGTCTCCTCCGGTCCCCATGTGTATTAGGTTCAGCTGTTCTTCCCTCCTGTGTGTGATTACCTGATTACCTTGTGTGTGTATATTTAGTGGGTGTCGGTCTGTGTTCGTTGTCGGCTCGTCTGCGTTCCTCCGTGTATCTCTGCGTTCTATGGTGTTCCTGTCTCTGCGTCTCTCTGCCCCGCACCCCTTTTGTATGGTCTCAGGTTTGTCATTTAGTTCTCCCAGTTTAGGTTTCTTCAGTTGTTTTGTCATGCCTCACTGCCTGTTTCTGCCATTGTCACGTTGTAAATAAACATCACTCGTATCATCAGTCACTGCTGCATTTTGGGTCCTCCCTTCCCTTCACACCACACGGCTCACTCCGCCAGCCGTGACAGTACGAGCCGACCAACATGGACCCAGCAGCATTCGCACCTACCCAGGAGTTTCGGGAGGAGGTAACCGACACGGTCGCAAGGTTGGTAAACCTGTGGCTCGAGCAGGAGGAAGAAGAGTTCCACCGTGCTGTAGAAGCCAGGCTACAGCAGCTACTCTCTGCACACTCCTGGCTGCTAGACTCGCTTCACCCGCTGGCACGGGACTTCCTCCTTCATGAGCTGCACCTTCGCCCTCCAGCCGCTACCGCTTCCCAATCCAGCCCGGCGGTGAAGATTTTGCCCAGCCCGGCCGTGAAGATTTTGCCCGGCCCGCCGGAGGTTTTGCCCGGCCCGCCGGAGGTTTCGCCCGGGAGGAAGCGACGATCGCGCCGTCGGCGCGTCGCCCCACAGCCGGAGATTAGGACTTCGGAACTGCCGGCTGTGGTGAGTGGAAAAGACACTCCGTCTGTTTCGCCAGCTCGAATGACTGTTTATTCCGGGGCTGTGTTTGTTGAGCCAGCTGCCCAGCAGGTAGCTCAGTTAGCCGCCCAGCAGCCACTAGCTCTGTTAGCCACTCAATCGCCACCTCCATTACAGTTACAGCCAGACCTATTAGACACTTGGTTACGATCCATAGCTCAGTCAATAGCTCAGTTGGCAAGAGACTCATCAGCTTTATTATCTACCCAGCCACCTATTCAGCCACCATCTTCACCAGCTCTGCCTGTACTACAAGTTGAGTCCATCCAACCGGAAAAGCACTGTTTTTTCACCTGTTCATGTCAAGCAGAGAGACACACCACATAACGCAGTTGTCAGTCCGCAACAGCTGGCCAGCCCAGAGACTGTGACGCACTCCAGGGCCTCCCCAGAGGCTGGGTCCCAGCCCCCGGCCGACTCTGGACCCCTGGAGATTAAGAAGCCAGCTGAGGACTGCATCCGGCTGTCGTTGCCTGAGCTGGGTCAATGCTCTGTGCAGCTGCAGTCTGCCTTGTGTTTGCCAGAGGCCCGTGCGCCTACTGGTTCTGTTCTGTGCCTGCCAGAGGCCCGTGCGTCTGCTGGTTCTGAACTGTGCCTGCCAGAGGCCCGTGCGCCTCCTGGTTCTGAACTGTGCCTGCCAGAGGCCCGTGCGCCTACTGGTTCTGACCTGTGTGTTCCAGGGGCCCCGGTGCCCACTGGTCCAGAGACTGTTTTCGCTGGGGGGCCCGAGGAGCCCGTCCAGCCTCCTGCTTCGCCTGCTGGGGGGCCCGAGGAGCCCGTCCAGCTGCCAGCTGCAGCCTCATCATCCTCGCCAGCTGCAGCCTCCGAGCCTTCATCCTCGCCCGGTCCAGCTTCGGCTTCAGCGTCGCCTGGTCCGGCCTCCCTGTCTTCACCCACACCGTCGCCTGGTCCAGCCTCCCTGTCTTCACCCACACCGTCGCCTGGTCCAGCCTCCCTGTCTTCACCCACACCGTCGCCTGGTCCAGCCGCTGCTTCATCCTCGCCTGGTCCGGCTCCAGCCTCCGTGTCTTCAGCGTGGCCTGGTCCGGCTCCAGCCTCCGTGTCTTCAGCGTGGCCTGGTCCGGCTCCAGCACCCTCATCAGCGTCGCCTGGTCCACCCTCCGCATCCTTATCATCCTCTTCAGCGTCGCCGGGTCCAGCTTCAGCGTCTTTAGCCTCGTCTGGTTCAGCGTCGCCTGGTCCAGCCTCTGCTTCAGTCTCGTCTGGTGCTACGAAGGCCACGCCGCCATCGGGTCCCGGACTGCCGCCTCGACATTAGCGGTCGTCTGTCGGGCCGCTGCTGGAGCATCATCGTCGATATGGACGACCTCCTAGACGCCGCCGTTGCCTTCCGCGCGGTCGGCCTCCAGACTTGTGTCATCACCGCCGTTGCTGTCCGCACGGTCGGCCCCCTGAACGGTTTCCCTGTTGCCGCCGCTGCCGTGTGCACGGTCGGCCCCCTGAACTGCCTCCACTCCGCCACCGCTGCCTTCCGCTCAGTCGGCTTATGGATCTGCGTCGCCGACGTGGCCGGCCTCAGAAGATGAACTGTCCTGGACTTCTGAGCTGTCAGCCCCTGGGCCGGCCTCCTGAACTGTGTTTTTGTCCTTGTACTCCAGCATGTGTGTTTTGTTTTGGACAATTCCCTCGGTCCGCTGGAGCTTGTTTTGCTCGGTGTTGGTCCCTCCGTCCTGGGCCCCCGCCGCCCGCCCTCGGTTGGTGTATTGTCAGCCCTACCTGTGTCTGTCCTTGGTGCTCTGTTCATGTCCCCGTGTTGTGTTGTACATCAGTCTGTTTCCTGTTTTATTTTGAAGGCTCGTGTTCTGGATTTCCTGTTCTGTTCTGAAGGTCTGTGTCTGTTGTTATTGTGTTCAGCTTGTCTCCTCCGGTCCCCATGTGTATTAGGTTCAGCTGTTCTTCCCTCCTGTGTGTGATTACCTGATTACCTTGTGTGTGTATATTTAGTGGGTGTCGGTCTGTGTTCGTTGTCGGCTCGTCTGCGTTCCTCCGTGTATCTCTGCGTTCTATGGTGTTCCTGTCTCTGCGTCTCTCTGCCCCGCACCCCTTTTGTATGGTCTCAGGTTTGTCATTTAGTTCTCCCAGTTTAGGTTTCTTCAGTTGTTTTGTCATGCCTCACTGCCTGTTTCTGCCATTGTCACGTTGTAAATAAACATCACTCGTATCATCAGTCACTGCTGCATTTTGGGTCCTCCCTTCCCTTCACACCACACGGCTCACTCCGCCAGCCGTGACAAGTAGTTGGAGAGTGTCCTAGAGTGAGTGCGCCAGTACCCATTACAATTAAGCATGCTGCTTTTCACACACCTGTTTTAGAGAGACCTTACCATTGTAACAGGCTGGTGCTACCTGGTAACTACCTGTACATGTATGTAGTGTAGAGCCATACAGACCTGGTTGTATGGTCTTGTTCTGCTATTGCCAAATAAAGGTCTGTTGTTCTATCTAACTGACTGGCCTACGAGTCGTCTGGCTAACCTCCACGCTGCATGCCTGCTGGACCTCCTTCCTGCTCCAGACTGCTGTTATACTATGACAGTTTATCCATCTATCAGAACATCCTGTTCATCAGTTAGTCATTATAATTATATTTAAAATATATACAGGTAAAAAATGAATATATGTATTAATACAGTTTTCTGTTCCCACTGTAACTGCATCAGCATGACTACAGTCGTGCCAAACTGGCGATGGTTGAAGTAAATGGTGAGAGCTCACTGACGTCATTTTTATCAAGCTTCCCCACTGATGCATTCAAGTGATATGATTATCATCATTATGAGATTCCTAATAAATTCAATTACCTTACTTGGCCTTCAAACTGGCTGTAGTTAAACCTTTACTCAAAAAGTATCTCTAGACCCAGCAGTCTTAGCTAATTATAGGCCAATCTCCAACCTTCCTTTCATATCAAACATCCTTGAAAGAGTAGTTGTCAAACAGCTAACAGATCATCTGCAGAGGTTTATTTGAAGAGTTTCAGTCAGGTTTCAGAGCTCATCACAGCACAGAAACAGCTTTAGTGAAGGTTACAAATGATCTTCTTATGGCCTCTGACAGTGGACTCATCTCTGTGCTTGTCCTGCTAGACCTCAGTGCAGCGTTCGATACTGTCGACCATAATATCCTATTAGAGCGATTAGAACATGCTGTAGGTATTACAGGTACTGTGCTGCAGTGGTTTGTATCATATCTATCTAATAGACTCCAGTTTGTGCATGTAAATGGAGAGTCCTCTTCACACACTGAGGTTAATTATGGAGTTCCACAGGGTTCAGTGCTAGGACCAATTCTGTTTACATTATACATGCTTCCCTTAGGCAGCATCATTAGAAGACATAGCATACATTTACACTGCTATGCAGATGACACCCAGCTCTATCTGTCCATGAAGCCAGATAACACACACCAATGAGTTAAACTGCAGGAATGTCTTAAAGACATAAAGACCTGGATGACCGCTAACTTTCTGCTTCTTAATTCAGATCAAACTGAGGTTATTGTACTCGGCCCTGAAAATCTTAGAAATATGGTATCTAACCAGATTCTTACTCTGGATGGCATTACCTTGGCCTCCAGTAACGCTGTGAGGAACCTTGGAGTCATTTTTGACCAGGATATGTCCTTCTGAGCCGGTTCAATGTCTACAAGGCTGCAGGTCCTGATGGCATCCCCGGGCGTGTTCTCAGAGCGTGTTCTGGGGAGCCTGCAGGAGTGCTCACAGACATACTCAACCTGTCCTTGGCCCACGCTGTGGTACCGGCCTGCTTCAAATCCACCTCCATCGTCCTGATACCCAAAAACTCCAACCCATCTAGCCTCAATGATTACCCCCCAGTAGCACTCACCTCCATCATCACTAAGTGCTTAGAGCAGCTGGTCCTAGCACACTTCAAATCCTGTCTCCCCCCACCCTGGACCTCCACCAATTCGCATACTGCCAGAACAGGAGCACAGAGGATGCAGTCTCCATCGCACTGCACTCTGTCCTCTCACACCTGGACAACAACAACACCTACGCCAGAATGCTTTTTATAGACTTCAGTTCAGCATTCAATACAATCCACCCCTCACAACTCACAACTGACAGACCTGGGCATCAGTTCCCTCATCTGCAAATGGTTTCTGGACTTCCTGACCAACCGCCCCCAACATGTCCGGCTGGATAACCGCTGCTCATCTACCTTCACAATGAACACCGGTGTACCACAAGGCTGTGTGATGAGCCCTTTCCTCTACTCCCTCTTCACCCACGACTGCAGACCTGCTGATGGTTCCAACACCATCATTAAGTTTGCAGATGACACCACGGTGATTGGCCTCATCAGTGACAACGATGAGGCTGCCTACAGGGAGGAGGTGGCTGAGTGGTGCGACACAAACAACCTGCTGCTTAACACCGAGAAGACCAAGGAGCTCATCGTGGACTACAGGAGGAATGCTGATCCACATCCACCCATCCACATTAAGGGGACGGCTGTGGAGCATGTGAGCAGCTTCAAGTTCCTGGGAGTCCACATCTCCGAGGATCTCATCTGGACAACCAACTGCTCCAAGCTGGTCAAGAAGGCTCACCAGCGCCTCTTCTTGAGGACTCTGAGGAAGAACCACCTGTCCTCAGACATCCTGGTGAACTTCTATCGCTGCACCATCGAGAGCATCCTGACCAACTGTATAACAGTCTGGTATGGGAACTGCTCTACCTCGGACCGGAAGGCGTTGCAGAGGGTCGTGAAAACTGCCCAGCGCATCGCCGGAGCACCACTTCCTGCCATAAAAGACATCTACAGGAAGCGGTGTCTGAAAAGGGCTGGGAAAATCATCAAAGACCCCAGTCACCCATCACATGGACTCTTCACCCTCCTGCCCTCTGGGAGGCGCTACAGGAGCCTCCAGACTAAGACCACCAGGTACCGGAACAGCTTCTTCCCCACAGCTGTCAGACTCCTGAACTCTGCCTCCTGACATCTGACCCACGTTAACACATGGACTGAACATACACACACCCACAACCACCTGCACACACACACACAATGGACAACTGTACCCTCAAACACACAATAATAACATGGACTGAACCACCACTCACAACCACCAGCACTTTATATAGCCTCTGTAGGAATTATATCTCACTTATCTTAACTGCACTACTGTATAGCTCTGTGTAAATAGTCATTCTGTACATACGATAATTTTAAATCCTACAACTGTTTATAACCTGCATAGTTCACATTTCCGTATAGCTGTATATCTCAGATTCTGTATAGTTTTTCATATTTATATCCTGTTCATAGCTTGTACTCACTACAGCCTGTACATACTTATAGTTATAGAATATTCACAACATACTTCATACCGTGTACATTATAACATACCATAATAGACCCATTTCTGTAATATACTCACATATCTATACTATTGCTAATATATATTGTAATATATCTATATCATGGCTAAAGCACCTCTGTGTCACGGCGGGGTGCGCCGATGTGAATGGAAACAAAACCAAAAACAAAACACCAGAAGCACACAGGCCAAAAAAAACAAGGGCACAAAAGACCGAGACCCAGCTTCAGGAGGGCGGCCACGAACCCGGCAGAACAGGAGCGAAAGGCGAAGCGGTTCAGGCGGCCGTCCCGGAGGTCGACAGCAAAACAAAATAGAGTCCAAAAGTTCGGGAGGTCGACCAGGAGGCCAACGGTCCAGCAGGCCAAAATCCATGAGTTCCGGGGGCCGACCCAGAGGTCGAGAGCACAGCAGGCCAGAGATCAAAAGTTCAGGGGGCCGACCCGGAGGCCAATGGTCCAGTAGTCCATAGCCCACGAGCTCAGGGGGCCGACCCGAAGATCGAGAGCACAGCAGGTCACAGGTCAAAGATTCAGGGGGCCGACCCCGATGGCAATGATGTCCAGCAGAAGGCCCGGAAAGCGGCCGGCGATCCCGAGGGGCAAAACGAGGCTCGGGCAACAGCAACACAACCGCAGAACCAGGCGAGGCCGACACAGAAACAGAGGCCGAAGCTGGACCAGGCGGAGGCGAAGCAGGAACAAAACCGAAGGCTGGAACTGACGACAGCGAAACAGGAGTCGAGGGCGAAGCCGGACCAGGCGAAACACAGGCTGAAGCCGGACCAGACGAACCAGAAGCAGAAGCCGAGGCTGGACCAGGTGACAGCGAAGCAGGAGCAGGACCAGGCGAGGCAAAAGCAGAGGCCGGACCAGGTGACGGCGAAGCAGGAGCAGGACCAGGCGAGGCAGAAGCAGAGGCAGGACCAGGCGAGGCAGCAGCAGAGGCAGGACCAGGCGAGACAGAATCAGAAGCTGGACCAGGTGAGGCAGAAACAGAGACTGGACCAGGCGAGGCCGAAGCAGAAGCTGGACCAGGCGAGGCAGCAGCAGAGGCTGGACCAGGCGAGGCAGAAGCAGAGGCTGGACCAGATGAAGCAGAAGCAAAGGCTAGAGCCGGACCAGGCGAGGCAGAAACAGAGGCCGGAACAGGCGAGACAGAAGCAGAAGCTGGACCAGGCGAGGCAGAAACAGAGACTGGACCAGGCGAGGCCGAAGCAGAGGCTGGACCAGGCGAAGCAGAAGCTGAGGCTGAAGCTGGACCAGGCGAAACAGAAGCCGAGGCTGAAGCTGGACTAGGCGAAGCACAGGCTGAAGCCGGACCAGGCGAAGCAGAAGCCGAGGCTGAAGCTGGACCAGGCGAAGTACAGGCTGAAGCTGGACCAGGCGAAGCAGAAGCCGAGGCTGAAGCTGAACCAGGCGAAGCAGAAGCTGAGGCCCGGTGACAAGGAACCTGGACAAAATTGAGACAAGAGAGAGTGAAACTAAATACAATGACCAAAGAACACACGACACTGTCAGAATAAAACAGGAAACACTGAAAACTAAACATGACAACACAATAAGACAGACCTAATACGTGATGAATGAATACAAAACCCCAAACAGGAACAATAACTGCCCAAACTAAAGGCAAAATAGGAAATAACACAAAAACTAATAACATATCAAAAAATGAGAAAAAAACAAAGAGAACTCAGAGTGCTGGGTCGGAGACCCAGCCTGTGACACTCTGGATGGATGCAAACTGCATTTCGTTGCCCTGTACCTGTGACATGTACAATGACAATAAAGTTGAATTCTATTCTATTCTATTCTATTCTATTCTATTCTATTCTATTCAATGCACATATTAAACAAATATGTAGGACTGCTTTCTTCCATTTGTGCAACATCTCTAAAATTAGAAATATTCATGCATTTATTACTTCCAGGCTGGACGACTGTAATTCATTATTATCAGGATGGTCCTCGCTGAAAAGCCTTCAGCTAATCCAAAATGCTGCAGCAAGAGTCCTGACAGGGACTAGAAAGAGAGAGCAGATTTCTCCTGTTTTGGCTTCCCTTCATTGGCTTCCTGTTAAATCCAGGATTCAAAATCCTGATTCCTCACATACAAGGTCTTAAATAATCAGGCCCTATCTTATCTTAATGACCTTGTAGTACCATATCACCCTATTAGAGCACTTCGCTCTCGCTCTGCAGGCCCCTCTTCTGTGGAACCAGCTTCCAGTTTGGATTCGGGAGACAGACACTATCTCTACTTTTAAGATTAGGCTTCAAACGTTCCTTTTTGCTAAAGCATATAGTTAGGGCTGGACCAGGTGACCCTGAATCCTCCCTTAGTTATGCTGCAATAGACGTAGGCTGCCGGGGGATTCCCATGATGCATTGAGTTTTTCCTTTTCTCAAACACTATGTGTTAACAGACCTCTCTGCATTGAATCATATCTGTTATTAATCTCTGTCTCTCTTCCACAGCATGTCTTTATCCTGTCTTCCTTCTCTCTCCCCAACCGGTCGCAGCAGATGGCCCCGCCCCTCCCTGAGCCTGGTTCTGCCGGAGGTTTCTTCCTGTTAAAAGGGAGTTTTTCCTTCCCACTGTTGCCAAAGTGCTGCTCATAGGGGGTCATATGATTGGTGGGTTTTTCTCTGAATCTATTATTGTACGATCTACTGTGCAATATAAAGCGCCTTGATGCGACTGTTATTGTGATTTGGCGGTAAATAAATAAAATTGAATTGAATTGAATTACTACAGTCCAACTCCACATATAACCGACACAGATGTGTCTGCATGTAAACAGTTGAGGCAAAACAGATCCATCATAATCATGATCAAATGAGAGGAAACAGAATTAGGATAGTTCTTACTGCTAGGCTGATTTTCACGTTTTCATGTAATTGTTCATTTGCAGAGACGCATGTTTATCTGGACAACACTATAGAAGTGTGGGTCTAAGGCAAACACCAGTAAATGTGATGATTTAACATTCTAGCTGCTCAGCTGATATTCAGCCACTTATGTTCACTCATTAACGTTGGCTTACGTAACGACTCACACTCATGTCACTATGCAAACTTTTCTTCATGCTGAAAGAGAGAAAAACTCATTGTGCCTTTGTTGTGCTTGTTTGGGCCACACAGGGTATGTTACAGAGGGTGGGTAGCATTACCAGAATGGAAAGTTCCTCTGCAGTTATGCTCTAAAACACTTTACATATTACACAGTCAAATTCTGAGAATCAGCACCTCCAAATCTGAAGCCATGGTCCTCAGCTGGAAAAGGGTGGAGTGCCCACTCCGGGTCAGGGACGAGTTCCTGCCCCAAGTGGAGGAGTTTAAGTATCTCGGAGTCTTGATCGCGAGTGATGGGAGAAGGGAGCCGGAGATCAACAGACGGATCGGTGCTGCGGCTGCAGTGATGCGGACGCTGCACCGGTCCGTCGTGGTGAAGAGGGAGCTGAGTGTAAAAGCGAAGCTCTCAATTTACCGGTCGATCTACGTCCCTACCCTCACCTATGGCCACGAGCTGTGGGTAGTGACCGAAAGAACGAGATCGTGGATACAAGCGGCAGAAATGAGCTTCCTCTGAAGGGTGGCTGGCCTCTCCCTTAGAGATAGGGTGAGAAGTTCGGCCATCCGGGAGGGGCTCAGAGTAGAGCAGCTGCTGCTCCACATCGAAAGGAGCCAGCTGAGGTGGTTCGGGAATCTGACAAGGATGCCCCCTGGGCGCCTCCTGGGTGAGGTGTTCCAGGCATGTCCCACCGGGAGGAGGCCCCGGGGCAGACCCAGGACACGCTGGAGAGATTATATCTCTCGGCTGGCCTGGGAACGCCTTGGTATTCCCCCGGATAAGCTGGAGGAGGTGGCTGGGGAGAGGGAGGTCTGGGCCTCTTTGCTTGGGCTGCTGCCCCCACAACCCGGGCCTGGATAAGCGGAAGAAAACGGATGGATGGATGGATGGATGGATGGATGGACAGTCAAATTATGCTTTACTAGTCTCCATTTTACAGGTTTCTCCAAGTCTAACAGAGGACAGAAATATTAGTCTGTGCACTGTGGTTGTTCATATGGGCAGAAACCAGAGGTGGGACCAAGTCATTGTTTTGCAAGTCTCAAGTAAGTCTCAAGTCTTTATCCTCAAGTCTCAAGTCAAGTCTCAAGTAATGTCAGGCAAGTCAGAGTCGAGTCTCAAGTCACTGGTGTAAAAGTCCGAGTCAAGTCACAAGTCTGAAACTTTGAATTTCAAGTCCTTTCGAGTCTTTAAAAAAAAAAAACAACGAAAAAATAATGTTGCAGTTATGCTAAATGTAAATATTAGACCATGTAATTTTAAATCTGTGTTTTTCTCAACACATGACAAAAGTGAACGTAGAAAATATACACAAATTGTGAAATTGCACCTCTTTAAAATGCAGCTCAATTAAACCTAGCTCCAAGAATAATTTTCACCGACAGTTCTGAGATAAGCTGCATGTTATTCTTGGATGCGGTTGTAGGACCAGCTTTAAAATCGCATGACAAAAATATCATACATATTAAAAAAAACTGTATCACCAACGTAGCCTGGACAACATTTGCTAGTTAGATGAAGTCAGCTATCTCATCTTAGCATATTTATATGCATATTTATAATCATACGGTTCTTGGAGTGAGTGCACACACTCATGAAGTTTAGTAACTTCAGGTCACTGCAACAAGCCCAGGTACAGTTTACCGACGGATGGGTACAGGACCTTGAAATGCACCGTGTAGAACGAAAGACCATCGTACGTATCATAAGTTTACCAGTCTCACAAATTGTCGTCATAAATACACATTCATTAACCGTTTATTAATAGGACCTTTGAGCTCAACGGTAATTAATTAGCAGTGGAAATAATTTCTGGTAGCATCACAGAAATGTAGCAGTGACAATAATATTGTATGTTGTAATCGCACTGGACAATTAGTGATACAAAACAACTGTTTTATTCTGTGAATAAAAGTATATGTTTTTGTCAATGTACCATAATAACAGAAGCGAAACGCAATATTGTGTCAGGATAATTTACTATTTATGCACAATAAATAAAGGAGCATAGCGCGACAATTTCTGTTCAGCGCCAGACTTGCTTGTAACCTATATCACTAATTATGTTATGAAAATGACGTATTAACTACTAAAAAACACTGACCTTCGTGTAAATGCTTGGAGCAGACTAACCTGTGAGCTGGTGTTCTGGGACGTTATATTTGCTCTTTGAATGGCTGCAATCCAGTCGCGTCTTTGTTACTTCGGAAACATGGCTGAACAATTTCTCTTCAACGACGTAATCCGATAACAACCGATCTCTTTACCCGTCGGCTTCCCGTGGCTGTCATGCGACCGGCTATTGCAGTTAATAATACAACAGCTTCTTGACATTTTTGTGTTTCTTTTTATCGCTGTATAACTGATTTTAATTGAAAGCCTGCGTGCGCTAGTACCGCTTGCCACGAGTTCCCAGAATCCTTTGCGGTTCTACCCGTGAATGACGTCACATTTTCAATCTCTATATAATATGCATGTTAAATTTTATATTTGGGGTAAAATATCAAGTCTTTTCAAGTAAACCGGTTCAAGTCCAATTCAAGTCCCAAGTCATTGGTGTAAAAGTCCAAGTCAAGTCACAAGTCTTAGAACATTTTTTCAAGTCAAGTCTAAAGTCATAAAATTAATGACTCGAGTCTGACTCGAGTCCAAGTCATGTGACTCGAGTCCACACCTCTGGCAGAAACACTGCACACAATAAACAAACGAGGATAGGTGGTCTATTATTATGGCTGCATAAATAGTGGATCAGTGACATTTAAATCAAGCTTTAATTCAAGCTTACACCCACAGACAGTCTGCTCCTATTTTTATTTTCTATCTGTGTGTATACAGTAGATTCATGTGTGTTACACTTTTGTTTTCCATGTTAATCAGAATAAGAAGCATAAATAAACATCTGTTACACCTTATCCAATATATAAATTTAGTTAGCTAAATACAGTATTCCCGCGCCAAATCGTAGTTCACCTTTCGAGGACACTACATCACGGATTTATTTGTAAATTTATATCTGGTTTCTGTGGCCTGCAGGCATTTAATTTAAAATGTATAATATAAATACAGTCTTATCGTCAAACATCATGTCGCTGATGCAGCCTATGATCAGGGCGTTATTTAGGTTTAGTTATTTATTTAATTTAGGCTTTATATTTGAAATGCACCACCTGGTCGAGGTTATGAACTTTTCACTGAACACGTAAGGATGTATCTCAAAAGTGTGTGGAGGATTTTTATGGCTTAAAATATGTAAAAATAAAACAAACATAAGGTTTCTTCTTCGAGGGGTGGCCCCAGAACGTAACCCCCGCTTTAATCACGGGAAAAGTGTATTACTCATTACTCATATCAACTCTTGATTACACAAAGAATAATTCAATTCAGTTCATTTTCATTTACATGGTACCAAATCACAACAGTCACCTCACGGTCCTTTATATTTTAGGTTAAAGACCCCACAACAATATAAAAAGACCCTACAATAATGCAAGTTATAGCAGGGTTGCTAAAACCTTTTTTAGATAGAAAGATAGTGGGCAGTAGACAGGAAAGTAGGGAAAAACACATGGACTGGACTCGAACCTGCTGAACTTCAGCCTTGTGTCATGATTCAGGTGTGTGGATATAAAGAAAGAGCCCAAATGCAGGACTACAGAGGATTGATTATGAAAACAGAAGATGACAAACTGAACTGAACTCAGCAACTGAACTACACTGAGATGAGAACACATGTGAGGGATCGACAATGACAAGACCATGGACGGGAGGAAACTAAGGACTTAAATACATAGGTTAGTGATGATGACAAGACACACGAATTTTGTGCAAAATAAGTGAATGTACCATGTTTCCTCAGCACAGAGCTGCTGGAGCTTCTGTTTACCCTCAGAATGACTCATCTGATTTCAAATTGTTTAACAGCGTTTAAAAGGAGGGACTGATGGACACTGGGCAGCATAGAAACAGGCCATACGTTTAAGGAACCAGGCACAAATACTTAGAAGGCCAATAAGTGCTCTATATATTTCAACATAGGGCATATGTCCTAGTACATATGGGAGGGGGGGGGGGGGGGGGGTGCAAAACAAATGCAGAACCAGTGAAACCAACTGCTGCAAAGGGTGAAGTCAATCTGGCAGCGAAGGAAACATCAGTCACATGGTAGGCCAGCTCTATAACTAAGAGCAAGTGTTCTCAAAATGCTCTTACTCATTGCTCATGTGTGTCATGTTGGCCAAACACCCTGCACTTAAATAATCTGTTGATTACAAATATTTATAGTTGTGTCCTGAAACAAAGAACACTTTAGGTAACTAAAAAACACAATATGAGCCAACCTGTTGCTTTAATTAGTGTTTGGTCTATTTCATCAGTGTTCACTGATGGTCTGTTCATTAACGGGGGATCTGCCACCTCTTGCTTCAAAATCATGACTGCCAGCTTTAAGAAGAAATTAGTTGCAGAGATACAAAAACATTAAAGTATTCAGAATAATCAGTGTTGTGTAATTGAACTGACCAAAGATGAAGTCGCTTACTTTACACGTGATTAGATCAAACGAGGTTACATCTTCTTGATGTAGATGACACAAGGTGGCACATGACCAGCGTGGCAATTTGGCACCTCGGTTTCTCATGAAAGCCCTGTTTGATACAGAGCTTGTGGTTCTTTAAACATATCCATCTCCCTCCAACACACACAAAGACTGTGTACAAATTCAGGGGCTGCATCTTTCAAAGGACCCAGCCTACCCAGTCTATGTAGCCTCGGTCCTTCATAGGCCGAGTTCCTCGTGGACCGTGAAGGCTGGAATTGAGAGTGAAATTGGATGCTCTAGCCTTCGATCTATTCCCACCCTCACCTGGGTTTATCTCCTGTCGCCTAGCAACCGTTACAGTGTGAAGCACAGGCTTGTAAAAATGGAGCTCGAAATCTTGCTCTGTTTTTTAATCTCCCAGGACCTACAGCAGTTGCACTGTTGTCACCAGCATGTTTTGTACCTCAGCTACGAGATAATCCTATCCAGTTAAAATAACTTTGTTTAATCTACAAGCTTTTAGGAATTACATGTTACCTTTAGTTAGTTTCTGGATAATTTCTGGGACTGAATTTGTATACATTTACTACAGTATATAAACTAGTATGTAATATATATAAAATGGATCCCAGGCCTGATTTTCAACTAAGCAGGGAGACTCTGGCAGCGCTGTCTCCTGAACCAAGATTGGAAACATGGTTGGGGTGCCACAAATGAGACCTGCTGGGATTTATTTTTATCTGTAAGACTAATATCTCATAATTAACACCACATATTTGTGTTTTGTACTTTGTTGCACACAGTGTAGTTTTGGAAGCAGTCTGTTACTCTGATACAACAGACAAGACTAAGACCCTTTACAGGAATGTGGACGCTCTACAGGCCTGACAGAGGCCATGAGGTGGCTGTCCTGGTGATGGTTGAAGTGGCGTCTCGACATAAGGGGATGCCTAGGAAGCTGCAGAAGAAGAAACCTGAGTGGTGGATTTCACCCAAATAAGGAGAAATGTGGCTTTCCTCCAACTTTTGATCAATAACCTGTTTATCAAACATAAGGAAAAGCATTACCTGTTTTTTTTCCCAGGAGTTACAAGTATTATACTATAGTAGTGATACTTTATTCACCATCTCCTGCTTGCATATTTCTGAATACATCTTAGCCCTGCAAACCCTGTTAATGGACGATGCTGTAGACAGTGGCAGGAAGGTTCCTAAAGCACTCTTTGCAGACCACCCTGTGTAATGCTCCACTCGTCAAACAGAAAAGATATGCTGATGTGCTCTTGAGCCAGCCACACCTTCTGCTGATGGATCATTACCTGGGCACTATCTAACAGTGTAGCTTCAGTCGATGCTGGAACGTTGCGTGACAACAGTCAGTGAACCCCAACTTGTGCTTCGGTGAACAGTGTTGGGAAGGTTACTTTTAAAATGTATTCCACTACAGATTACAGATTACATGCTCCAAAATGTATTTTGTAACGTATTCCGTTACGTTACTCAAATGAGAGTAACGTATTTCAAATACTTTGGATTACTTAATATATTATCATGCTTTTTACAACTACATGAATGTGATTTATTACTATTACTGAAGGCTACTCTCCACACCAACACCAACTAGATGTTTAAATCTTAATATAAATGAGTAACAGTAGGTGCACATTAGGTAAGGCTGCACTTTTTGCAGCGATCTCGTATAGAAAACTATTCCTCGCCTTATAGAACATCACATCAGTTACAATGATGATGTAATTTATAGTTTACAAATGACAAAATGTTTACACAAAATCATGACAGTGTTTACATGATATCACCCACTACTAACATTACTTTATTTACTGTATCTTTTGAAAAAATACAGCAATTTTAACAACACAATACTTAGGAATATTTAACAGGAGCAGGTTTCATTTTTCCCTGGTTTTATTATCACACTGTTCACCAAACCCAGCAAACCTTCACCGTCTTATCCATGAGGGTCACCTCTTCACCCTCACATGGAAGAAGTAATCTGATTGGCATGGTGGTATGTTTGAAGCAGGTCCCTTGTGTAGCGCTGGAACCCAGTCACAATGTTTCATCCATTTCATCGGCTGGTTTGCTGCAATAATGCCAAATAATTAGCAAGTCTATAAATAGAAGGTAGTTCTGCAAAATCAGTCAGTAGGATGTTTGTTCTAATTTGCTATGAGCTCAGAGCGCATTGAAAATAAAACTAATAGGCTATAAAGATATGAACATATTTAGAACTTACCGGAATGAAAATGTCCGGAGCACCAACAGATATTTGGAGATGGAAGAGAACTGGATATCAGCTCGTCTCACAGCTGCTATCCAGGCTGGACGCCTTCGTTTGGTAACATCGATACACGAGCTGCGTCATGTTGCTTCCGGGTTGGGAAAGAATTAAAAGATAAACCCTTTTCAAGCTTATTCTCTTGCCGGTCGTGTGATCGAACATTGCAGCCGACCACACAGCAAGAACGAACCATGGCTGTTGTGTGTGCCTTCGCTCCCCCTTCACTTGCGCTAGACCCCCAAAATGGCGGATCGGGCCAAAATCCTTTCCACGCCCACCCCCGTGACATCACGCTCCAAAGCCCTATAAAACAGGTCTGCGGCTCCGAACCGTAGTAAAGGGACCTCTGGCTGATACGTCGGGTTCGTGTTGAGCTCGTAGCTGAAAACTAGCTTTACTTTGTTGTCTGGGTCAACTTTGCTAGTGGGAGACAGAGAGAGGCGTTGAAAGACTGCTGCAACAGAGCTTATTGTTTCGGAGGAAAACACGAACACGGTGTACAGTCGAGTCTTAACAGCTTACTTACAGCTGGGCTCGTCAGGCTGCAGTGGTTATTATTATATTTACATGCTTCCAGCTCCCGTTTCTGCTCGGTGACAGCTCGTACTTTTCCTTTTTCTCCCTCCTCGCTCACAGACACATCACAGGTATGGCCGTCCATTCTCCCTGCAGCACGGACTACACTGCCCATCAGGCTGCATGCTTTAGGGCGATGCCTGTAACACTCTCTTATTGCCTTCATATTTAATAATTTGTTTAAATATTTCTTCACGTCATTATGATTAGATCCTCTTATTGCGTGTTTGTTTGGGTTTCCAATGGCGTGGAATTACCAAAAATAGAGAGAGCATAGCCTAACATATCAAACAGGAAAATACCGCCGTGTAATCCATTTATTTCAACAAAGTAACTGCATTCTGAATACTCAGTTACTCATGTCTTGTATTTTAAATACGTAACACTGGTACATGTATTCCGTTACTCCCTAACACTGTTGGTGAATCACCATTTCATCATGGTGAAAATAACATTTTTGGCAAGTAGTGAAACTAACGACTGTGTCTTGTGTCTTATGTTCAGGAAACCGTGGGGCCAGCACGTGAGGAGAGTCAAGTGGTGTTTTGTAAATATTGGTGTGGGATTTGAGGAAGTTGGAATTCACTGTGAGTCACAAGGATCACGTTTTTTGAACTGTTTTTCACTGTGCATCGATTCACTGTAAATAAATCCCATCTGCCTGAACAGTACCACTGTCACCATCGTGGTGAAGCGAGAGCTGAGCATAAAAGTGAAGCTTCTGATTTACCGGTCGATCGATATCCCTACCCTCACCTATGGTCACGAGCTTTGGGTAGTGACCCAAAGAACACGATCCCGGCTACAAGCAGCAGAAATGACCAGAAATGCTTCTCTGCTTAGGCTGCTGCCTCTGCGACCTGGCCCTGGATAAGTGGAAGAAAATGGATGGATGGATGGAATGGATAGGTTATTGGACTTCATGGCAGGTCCATGTTTTGGCCGACTGCTTCTCCTCTGCTTGAGATGAGAGAGGGGAACACTCATTCACCAGTCTCACCATCGGTCTGCTCTTTGCTACTGCAACCCTGCACTGCCATACCTGCTACCAACTCACCAGCCTCCACACGTGCCAGCTCTTCTCCATTGCTGCAGCCTACGTCCCACGCCGCTCAGCTCTAGACTTTTGATATCCCCAGTGAACCCTTAGTTCCCTGTATTCCCAGCGAACCCAGAGCCTTCAGTGACTTCAGTGCCAACAAACCCACAACCTGTAAGGCCTCTTGTACTTGCAAGATCCCAAGCTCTTGGTTCCTCACTGTCTGAGGGTCCTTACTGCGAATAGGTCCCAGAGCCTGTGGGTCATAGTCCAGCTGAACCTGAGCCAGAGGGGTCCCTGTGTCACTGACCTCCAGTGGCTCTCCAGTGCCATCCCTGTCAGCATTAGTAGGTCCCCGCTGACACCGAGTGCCTGCTCAGCCACAGGAGGATCAACAACATTCAGCAAAGCGATGGGAGCTTGTTTTCTCTGCCTCTGGCCTCCCGGGTCAGCACCCAGAGTTGCTCTGTCTCCACCGCTGGCCTCTCAGCTGGACTTGTGCTAAATTTGCTGTTAGTCTAAAAGCTAGCCCCCACAAGGCCCCAAATCTCCCAAATCCATTCTGGGTGCTAGTTCCACCAAAGAGGGGCCTTAAAGCTGAAGCCTCTGCCTCCCATTCTACTTTTAAATATCATAGAAACCACGAGTAAAGTTTAAGTCTGAGAGCAAAGTGCTCTTTTGGGGTGATATTGTACTATGAGGTTAAGATAAGATTAGCCCTGATCATGAAACACCTTGTATGGGAGGAGAAGGGTTTTAAATCGGATTCTGGATTAAACAGGGAGCCAATGAAGAGAAGCCAGAAGAGAAATATGCTCTTTATTTCTAGTCCCTGTCAGGACTCTTTCTGCAGCATCTTGTATCAGCTGAAGGCTTTTAGGACATCCTGAAAATAATGAATTACAGCAGTTCAGCCTGAAAGTAATAAATGCATGAACTAGTTTTTCAACATCATTTTAAGACAGGATATTTCTAATTTTAGAGATGTTGTATAAATGGAAATAAGAACTCCTACATATTTGTTTAATATGCATATTGAAGGACATGTCCTGGTCAAAAACAAAACCAAGGTTCCTCACAGCGTTGCTGGAGGCTGAGGTAATTCCATCCATTGTAAGCATCTGGTTAGACACCATGTTTCTAAACATTTTAGGGCTGAGCACAATAACCTCAGTTTGATCCAGATTTAGAAGCAGGACATTAGAGGTCATCCAGGTCTTTATGCCTTTGAGGTTCCCTCAGAGGCATAAACTAAATGGTGTGTGTGGCGGAGGCGTGGCCCCGGGCGCAGCTGCAGGGGAGGAGTGCAGCAGAAGGCTCAACAGGGCGGCGCTGCGAGGCCGGTAAGAACAGCTGATGGTGTTTATGTACTGATGATGGTCTCCCTCCGCTGTGTTTATAGTGAGACGGGGAGGGGCGGCCAGAGGAGAGATCAGCTGGGCTCGTGAGCTGTCAGACTGTACGACTGAGTCAGCTGTCAAAACTCAACACTCAAAGCGTCAATAAATGTGGAAGTTGGCAGTACATACCTGTGTGTGCGTGTGTCTGTGCCTGGTGTATTCCACAAGTGGTGCCGAAACCCAGGAAAGTGCCGGTGGGGGAATGTCCGACCCACAGGCCGCGCCACCCGCCCAGCCTCTGCAATTCTTGGCGCAGATGCTAGCGGAGATGGCGACGATGAGCCGGGATCAGGCGGCCGACCAGCGTGCCCACCTGGCCGCGCTGCAGGAGCAGACGGACCGACAGACGCAAATTCTGGAACAGCTGGTCGGGGCCGCTGCCACGCCGAAGCCCTCGCCACTGTCGGTGGCGGTGCCCCGGATGGGGGACGGGGACGACCCACAAGTTTTTTTGGAGACCTTCCGTGCCACGGCGGAGGCTTGCCAATGGCTGCGGGAGGAGTGGGCTCCGCGGCTGCTCCCCCTGCTGTCTGGGGAGGCACAAACAGCGGCCCTGAGTCTGCCTCCGGCGTCGAGGAGCAGCTTCCCGGACGTGAGCCGGGTGGTGGTGGACAGGCTGGGGCTCACCGCCGAAGACCATCGCCGGCGGTTCCGGGCCTATCGGCTGGCTACAACGGACCGACCATTCGCCTGGGCCCGGCAGCTGCGCGACGCGGCGGTGTGCTGGCTGCAACCGGGGGCATCGGAGGGCGAGACGAAGCTGGTGGACAAGGTGGTGCTGGAGCAGTTCACGGAGGGATTGCCAGCGGAGACGGCGAGATGGGTCCGGTGCCACCGGCCCGCAAGCTTGGAGGTAGCGGTGACGCTGGCGGAGGACCACCTTGCCGCTGGAGCAGGGGAACCCGGGGACGCCGGACGGAGGCCGAACAAACAGGCCCCAGTGCCGGCCCCGAGGCGCCGTGTGCCGGCACCAGGGCAGGCCGAGCGGCTGCCGGCGCTGAGCCCCACTAACCCTTTCGCGGCGTTGGTGCCGTCCAGGGGAGCCGAGCCAAGTGGAGCCGCCCCCGAGCCACGGAGAGCAGCACAGACGCCGGGGCCGGAGTGTTGGAAGTGCGGGCAGCCGGGGCACCTGAGGAGGGATTGTCCGCTTATGGAAGTGGGGCAGGTGTTCCGCGTTGCTGGCGCCCCAGCACCCTCCCCCGGTCCAGGAGGGACATACAGTATTCCGGTAAGGACTCGAGGGGGTATACGCCAGGCGTTGGTGGACACGGGCTGCACGCAGACCCTCGTACACCAAAGCTTGGTTCGCCCCGGGGCATTGCTGGAGGCAGAATGGGTGGAGGTGAGGTGTGTGCATGGTGATGTTCACAGGTATCCCATAGTGCCGCTGTTATTAAAGTATAAGGGCAAAATGCATAGAGTAACGGCGGTGGTTAGCCCGCGCCTGTCGCACCCCCTGATTCTGGGTACCAATTGGCCGGGGTTTCATCAGCTACTGGGGCAGTACGCGGGGGTGCGATCACGACCGGAAGCGGGGTGTAGCGTGTGCGCGGCATTCAGCGGTGACGCGGGGTCGTCCGACACCGACTCCGGGGGGGGGAGGAGCCCCGGAAGTGTCCCCCATGGGTGATTTCCCACTGGAGCAGTCTCGTGACGGCACCCTACGCTCAGCCTTTGACCAAGTGATGGCTATTGATGGTCACGTGGTGCGCCCTGAGGCCGCGCAGACCTACCCGCGTTTCGTCTTATTAAACGACCGGTTATATCGAGTGAGTCGTGACACTCAGACCGAGGAAACACACACCCAGTTGTTGGTGCCGCAGGGCCGCCGGGAAACGCTTTTCCAGGCGGCCCACTATAACCCCATGGCAGGGCATATGGGCTACGAG
This sequence comes from Aulonocara stuartgranti, assembly GCF_965226115.1. Taxonomy (NCBI): domain Eukaryota; kingdom Metazoa; phylum Chordata; class Actinopteri; order Cichliformes; family Cichlidae; genus Aulonocara; species Aulonocara stuartgranti. The sequence continues at coordinate 40,413,609 of NC_138939.1, read as the reverse complement.
AAAACTCTGGAGCGAATAACGGCCCGATTTTATTGGCCGGGCATCCGAGCGGATGTGCGCCGCTGGTGCGCGTCCTGCCCGGACTGCCAACTTGTTAACCAGCCGGCCATACCGAAAGCGCCTCTGCGCCCTCTCCCCCTCATTGAGGTCCCGTTTGAGCGCATCGGCATGGACCTCATCGGGCCGTTTCACCGGAGTGCACGCGGCTACCGCTTTGTGTTAGTCCTGGTGGATTACGCAACGCGGTACCCGGAAGCAGTTCCGCTGCGCACCATCTCTGCAAAGAGTGTGGCGCAGGCACTGTTTCAGGTCATCTCCCGAGTCGGAATCCCGAAAGAGATACTGACTGACCAGGGCACGTCGTTTATGTCTCGTACACTGCGGGAACTGTACGAATTACTGGGCATTAAATCTATTCGGACCAGCGTCTACCACCCTCAGACTGACGGGCTGGTGGAGCGGCTGAATAAGACTTTAAAGTCCATGATTCGGAAGTTCATTAACGAGGATGAACGCAATTGGGATCACTGGCTAGACCCTCTGTTATTCGCAGTGCGGGAGGTGCCCCAGGCCTCCACGGGATTTTCTCCCTTTGAACTGCTGTTCGGCAGGAGGCCACGTGGGGTGCTCGACCTGATTAAAGAAAGCTGGGAGGACGGTCCGAGCCCCGCCAAAAATGAGATTCAGTACGTGTTGGACCTGAGAGCAAAACTCCACACTTTGGGGAGGTTGTCACGGGAGAATTTGCTCCAGGCTCAGCAGCGTCAGCAACGCCTGTATGACAGAGGGGCTAGGCTCAGGCAATTCTCACCGGGAGATAAAGTGCTTGTGTTACTCCCTACTTCCAGCTCGAAGTTGCTCGCCAAGTGGCAAGGACCCTTTGTGGTCACACGGCGAGTCGGGGACGTGGACTATGAGGTCGCTCGGTCGGACAGGGGAGGAGCCACGCAGATTTATCACCTCAATCTCCTCAAACTGTGGCGAGAGGTTGAAACCGCTTCTCTGGTGAGCTTGGTGAAGGAGAGAGATGAGTTGGGGCCTGAGGTGCCAAATTCTATCATTCCCGCCTCCCTCCCTTGTGATGACCATCTCACACAGGCCCAGAGAGCGGATGTTGTCGCGTTGCAACAGCGTTTTGCGGACGTGTTCTCCCCCCTGCCCGGCCGGACGTCCCTCATCGAGCACCATTTCGTGACGCAGCCTGGCGTGACGGTGCGTTCACGGCCCTACAGGCTCCCGGAGCACAAGCGAAAAATCGTGCAGAGGGAATTGGCGGAAATGCTGAGGATGGGAGTAATAGAAGAGTCGCACAGCGCCTGGTGTAGCCCCATCGTTCTGGTGGCGAAGAAGGATGGGTCTATACGGTTCTGTGTCGACTATCGCAGGGTGAACGAAGTGTCACGCTTTGATGCCTACCCCATGCCTCGGGTCGACGAGCTCCTGGACCGGTTAGGCACGGCCCGCTTTTTCACGACACTGGACTTAACCAAGGGCTATTGGCAGATTCCCTTGTCTGCCGAGGCCAGGGAGAAAACGGCCTTCTCCACTCCGTACTGTTTGTACCAGTTCGTGACACTTCCGTTCGGCCTGTTCGGGGCCCCGGCCACTTTCCAGCGTCTCATGGACCGGGTACTGCGTCCGCACGCAGCGTATGCTGCCGCCTACCTGGATGACGTGATCATCCACAGCGACACCTGCATGTGCTGCGGGTGGCCGCGGTCCTGGAGTCCCTGAGGGGGGCGGGGCTCACGGCCAATCCGAAGAAGTGCGCGGTTGGACGGAGGGAGGTGCAGTATCTGGGGTACCACCTGGGGGGCGGGCAGGTGCGTCCACAGGTGGAGAAGACGGCGGCTATCGCATCCTGCCCGCGCCCCAGGACGAAAAAGGAGGTGAGACGGTTCTTGGGGTTGGCGGGTTACTATCGTCGCTTTGTGCCGGGGTTTGCGCAGCTAACCAGCCCCCTGACCGATCTCACTCGAAAGGGTACCCCGGATCTGGTCCAGTGGACGGGGCCGTGCCAGGCGGCGTTTGTGCAGGTGAAAAAGGCTCTCTGTGGGGAGCCGCTGCTTCACACTCCTAACTTTTCCCTCCCTTTTGTTCTGCAGACTGACGCCTCGGACAGAGGGCTGGGAGCCGTTTTGTCCCAGCAGGTGAGGGGGGCTGACCGCCCTGTCCTATACATCAGCCGGAAGCTAGCGGAGCGCGAGCGCCGGTACAGCACCGTGGAGAAGGAGTGCCTGGCCATCCGGTGGGCGGTCGGCTCCCTGCGCTATTACCTCCTGGGACGCTCATTCACCCTCTGTTCGGACCACGCCCCGCTGCAGTGGCTCCACCGCATGAAGGATGCCAACGCCCGGATCACCCGGTGGTATCTGGCATTGCAGCCCTTTAAGTTCAAGGTGATCCATAGGCCGGGGGCGCAGATGGCGGTGGCCGATTTCCTCTCTCGCTCGCGGGGGGGGGGGGGGGGAGTTGGCTCGGCCGGACGGCTCCCCGGCCTCGAACGGGCGGTGGGGGTGTGTGGCGGAGGCGTGGCCCCGGGCGCAGCTGCAGGGGAGGAGTGCAGCAGAAGGCTCAACAGGGCGGCGCTGCGAGGCCGGTAAGAACAGCTGATGGTGTTTATGTACTGATGATGGTCTCCCTCCGCTGTGTTTATAGTGAGACGGGGAGGGGCGGCCAGAGGAGAGATCAGCTGGGCTCGTGAGCTGTCAGACTGTACGACTGAGTCAGCTGTCAAAACTCAACACTCAAAGCGTCAATAAATGTGGAAGTTGGCAGTACATACCTGTGTGTGCGTGTGTTTGTGCCTGGTGTATTCCACAGTGTGATTTCTGGCTTCATGGACAGATAAAGCTCGGCATCATCTGCATAACAGTGAAAATACATGCTGTGCCTTCTAATAATACTGCCTGAGGGAAACATTTATAATGCAAACAGAATTGGTCTTAGCGTGAAACTGTGTGGTTTCTAAAATTAAATTTAGTATGTAAAGTGCGCTCTGCATGTAAAAACATTTATGTGAACAAATTGGAGACTATTAGAAAGATATGATTTAATCTACTGCTGATCAATACCTTTAATACCTACAGCATGATCTAATCTCTGTAATAAAATATTATTGATCAATATCAAATGCACACTGAGGTCTAGCAGGACAAGCACAGAGATGAGTCCACTGTCAGAGGCCATAAGAAGATCATTTATAAGCTTCACTAAAGCTGTTTCTGTGCTGTGATGAGCTCTGAAACCTTCAAGCTTAAATTGGGTGCTCTCTGTGTTTAAGAAGCAATTTGAATGATGAAAGCTGAGAGGGACACACTCAGGCAAAGCGTTGTTGTTTTCTGGTTTTGCTGTATTGGCCTTCTGCTTTGAGACATCCGTGTCTCATCGTTCATGTTTGTTTAGCAAACAGTGTCTAAGCTTAGTGCCCATATAAGGAAGTTGAAAACATGCATGCGAGATGAAACTGACAGATCACAATCGTTTCACTTCCACTCTAAGTTCCTACCCTGAAATGTATCAGCAGAAACGGCTGCCATCGTACTGTGCTGCCTTTTCTTAGCACGCTAAACCTGTGTAAGTAATCATGTTTCTCTCAGTGCACTAATGATCCTACAGATGCAACGAGTGACCTACCATGTGACTCACTGCACTCCTCACGCCTCCTGTAGCTCTTTATCAGTATATAAAAACCCTGCAAAAGATTCTGGGATTACTCTTAAGAATTGTATGTGAAGAAGTGTGTGGTTCGCTGTGTGGTTCGGCTTTTAGAAATGTGAGGAAACCTAACCCTGTCATTTAACTTAATTACTGTATTAATATCATTTGGCAGTAAAGTGCTTAATATCTACACTTTTACATCTGCCTTCTAATAAAGCAGCCTTTATTTGGTTTGTTAGTTGGAACTCATTGGATTATTAAGCGAGTGGGCTGACTCTCGTGTAGAAGCTAGAGAAGGTCATCCACTAATGGTGGTCTGAGCCGTGGCTGCTGCAGTCTGTATGCCAAAGTATCCCTGGGCAAGATATCAAAGCCTCAGTTCAGTTTATTGCCCACTCTGACAAACCTAGTGTGCTGCTCAAGAGTGTGAAAGGTAAATATGATGGTTGTTGCTTTTCTACTCGAGTGCTGTGCATAACAACTACAGCACAGTTATAGTTAAACAGCATTGTGATTTCCTTTTATTAATTCATTTAGTTTTTGTATCGATATCGCCATGTCTGTGCATACATATGTGTGTGAAGGTATTGATTCGAAAAGTCAAGTAACAGTTGCTCAGCTGAATGTCTGAACGGAAGTATGGTACGTTGTTGCACCTCTCTGTGGTTGCTGCTAGAGAAGTTCTTGTGATACAATGCTTCCTGTTTGTGAAGCAGGAAGAAGAACGTGAACACTCGAAGACGAGCAAGGCTTTCGCTCAGGCAGACATTGTGCTGTGCAGCGACAACAGTCGAGATACAGGACGGAGGCAAGGTACTGTTACCTATTATTTATCCACATAAATGCAACTATAGAACAAGCTGACAATGCAATTGTTCCAAAAATGTTACAGCAAACTCAGCCTGGTACTGCGGCGATTAGCATTTAATCAGAAAGTAAAAGACTGTTCATTTCCTTTTCAATACAGGATTTGTCTTTCTCTGTATAGTTTGCCATACAGGATAAATACATCACAAAACACACACAACATCCACACACCCATAAGCACCAAACAAAAAGAAAAGGTGTGACTTTATCCAGGGCAGCAGCAGTGCTCCTAATAACAGGTTGGAGCTGTACTAAAATTGTCAGTGTTTGTCAGCTCCTTTCATTCTTCAAGGAAGAATATCAAATGAAAGGAAAAAGATGAATCCTTGGACCCTGGTGTCCTTTTCTGTTCACTGCTTAGCTGTCAAAAAGTGTAATAATAACAAAGCAAAAGAGGAATGATGATACGTGGGTATACAGCTTGGAAAAAATTAGTCTTAACAGCATCATACATACTTTCCTGATGACATCACACAATGTCAAAGATGTCAAGTAAGGTTGGTTGTAAACACTTATGTACTCTATCAGTTCTGCTTGACACAAATCATGAGAATTAGTGAGAATCATTAGAATCACCTAATAATCACACAGCGATCATCATATTAGACAAAGCATTTCAGTAGAGCTGGACAATATGGACAAAATATTACCACAACATTGTTTTTCTGCATTGCATAAATTCATATTAGTATTCTAAGCTAGCATCTCTCTGGTTTGATACAAACTGAAAGAACATGTTACGTTAACATTTTTAATAACTAATAAGATTTATTTTCAACAACTGACACAAACCAAATACACAATTCTCTTAAGTATTGTTATTTGTATACATGTTTTAAAAATACACTCAAATTAACTGGCAATCAAACAATGTGCAGCATTGTTAATCAGTGCTGCACTGTACTGAGTACTGATCTGCATTGTTTTATCAAGTCAAGTCAGGCCAAGTGGCTTTACTGTCATTTCAACCATGTGCAGTGGTACAATACAGAGTGAATCGAGACAACGTTCCCCCACAACCATGGTGATAAAATGTGTAGGACCAGCATTGTTTTGTGTTTGTGCAAGAATAAAACAACGCAAATCCAGGAATGGCTGATTACTAGATGCAATTTCTTTTCTATCTCGTATATTTCTTCAAATAAAAATATGAGGTAGGCAGTAATTCAGTCTAACAAATACATTTTCTCAAAATGTAGATGTGTTTTGAAAAAAACTACAGTTTAACAGTGAAAATATGTCATAATATTAAAAAAAATGTGTAATGATGTGTGCTTATTTTATCCCTGAGATAATGAAGAGAGAGATTCCTGGTCAGTCTGAGATGCCATATTTGTTTTCATTTACATGCTGAAATACAGAACAGAACTCTGCTGTCTTGGCTTATATAGTCTGTGTGTACCGTGTGTGTGTGGGTGAGGTGTGTGTTTCTGTGTGTGACTATATTTCACTGTGTGTGTGGATAGGTGGGTAAGAAAACCGCCTTGGTATTTTTGAAGGTGGTGAAAGTGGTTTGTCATGTTAGCGGACTTTATAAGGACCTGTCAGTGTAGATTTCCCTGCAAACTGGTTTTATCTGGTGGCTGTAGCTCAGTAGGTCGCTGGTTTGATCCCGGCTGCATGCCAAAGAACCTTGGCCAAGATACTAACCCCTGTTGCTCTCTGATACGTCTTCTGGAGTATGAGTGTAAATGTTACATAGAAAAAAGACTTTGTGAGAATGAGGTGAATAAAGTGGGATTTATGATCCTACAAATGTGTCTGTCTGTATATGGTGGGCAACCTTATTAATCATTTAATGTACGTTGATGATGTGGTCATTTTGTCCCACCACAGTGCTGATTACTTAAGAGTTTGTGCTAGTTATGGTGCCCAGTATGATATTGTGCTTAACCCTAAAAAAAAAAAAAAAAAAAAAAAGAGTGTTATTGTGATTGCTACAACTAAGAAGCATAAGACCAACTCCCTAAGGCTTCCCTGTACCAGTGTGAGGCTGTTGCCTTGAAACTGTGTAAAACATCCTGCAAAAATGGTCCCAACAAGGGCCCAACAGACTTAATAAGGAAGTCTGTTAGGAAGCACTTTTGTGTCCTTCCCTCCTTATTATTTTACACAGGTGTACCAAATTTCATTCTTGTAGCTCATGCTGTGTTTCCTTAGGACTTTCTAAATGCATAAGGTGCCATTTTGAAACTCTTATGTATGAAACCAATAAAATATGTCATATATGGCATATCAATCCGGATTCTCATCATGTCTGTCAAGTCTGCTGGAGTTTGCAGAATCTGTCACTGAGTTACAGCAGACTCGTTTTAAGTGATCGTAATTTGGTGTGCTGCCATGACAATGTCCTTTCACAAAAACCTCAAAAGCTTTGCTTTCCAGCCATTCCGTTCACTGAAGATCACGCTGATCTGATGAAATCCCTACAAGGAGTTTGTTAAAGTACGAGGTCCAGAAATGGCGAGATATGTAGCCAAAATTAGTCAGCAGACTCAACATGGCTGACTTCCTGTTGGGTTCTAAGAGATTCTATGAGATGGCTCTAAGAGACTGTTTTTTATATGAGGCTGTCAAATTTCAGATTTATAGATTAAACATAGTGCAGGGGCTGCTTTTTTGTTTTGTTTTTTAAATGTTGTAATTGTTTGTAATTTTGCAGTTTTGTCACTTTCCAACCAAAATTCACTGAACCAGCAGCAAAAGAAGACCAAGACTGCACTTCATGTTACTTTGCAGTTTTGCTTCCACCAGAATAAAATCCCATTTCCTGCACAGCTCTATCTCTCGGTGTACGTTGAGGCCAGTTTCCCATGCTTATTATGCACTGGTCTGCTGTTGTGTACAGTGTTGTCGGCTGCTGTTTTTGTTTTGTTTGTTTGTTTGTTTTTTCCCTAAAAACCACCTCTGACAAGAAAACCTAATTCCTGCTGTTCAATATGGGAAAAATATCTACTTTCACAAATTATAGCAAATTGCAAATCCTAAGCTATGTCTCCAATAAAACCTCTGTAACTTTCTGTTTTCACTTTCTACTATAGAAATTTCATGTTTCTTACAACAGTTAAAAAACAGAAAAAGAAGAAGTTCAAAGATTCGTGCTGACAGATTTCTTTATTTACCACAGCAGCTTTTTCTTTATTATGTAGAAAAGCAGTTAAATATGTAACTTCTTTAGATTGGTCAGGCCCACTTGAGAGCAAAGTGTGGTGTATGTAGCCCATAATGTAAAATTAGTTTGACACCCCTGAACTAGATATAACAATTCAAATGAAGTCTTATACAATTTGACATTACAGTGTCTACAGAAAAATGCCTTACAAAGAAGTTGACATACCCTAACTCTGATTCCAACCCAAGAGGTCTTTCTTAAGCTGGTGGATTTTAAGATGCATCCACCTTTAAGTTAAAACTATTCAGATTTTGAGTTTGTGACATGAAATGTTTCAAATGCACAATAAATTCTTTTGTTTTTGTCTGTGTCTTGTGTACAGGTAGTTCATCAGCTGTTCACTGCTCACAGCCAAAGAGAAAAACTCTAAAGAGACAGGCCTGTGTTGGTCACTCTATCCAAGAACAGCTTTGGGATCCCTGGGTTCACGAGAACACCTCCTCTGAAAAGCTGCGAGAATCACTACCCACACCTTACAGACAGTAGAGTTACTGTTAATGTACACGGCCTTTCTGCTACAATGAATGACGAAGAGAATGTCCTTGAGGTCGATGACACAGTCGCAATGACTCCTGAAAATAAATCTGAAACTCCTTCAGAACTTAAAAAGGCGCCTCCAGTGGCACCCAAACCTGCCTGGTTTCGCCAGAGTCTGAGGAAAATTAAGGATGAGCAGGACCAGAAGACGCAAGCAAAACCATCAGAGCAAACATCTGCTGCAAGCTTCAGCAGAAACTTTGCCATCAGATCTGCATCATCTGCAACCAACCAATCAATCAAGCAAAGGATTCACTCTTTTGAGACTTTTTCCAGTCCAGAAGCTCCAGAAAAGGGGAGCAACAGAAGACCATTGGCTCCTTCAACAACCCTCTCTCCAGTGGAGAAGGGATCCCGAGCCCCTTGCTCTTCCTATTCTGCCTCAAATGGAGATAATGTGAAGAACAAAACTGAATTTTCCAGAGAGATCCAGTCCAGAGATCCAGCACCTAGTAAGGAGGAAGACAACATACCTGCCTCTGTTGCGCCCTGTGCCATTGCCTCAGCCAGCAATGAAGCTTGTCAACAAACAACAGAAAAGTCCTCTGAAGATGAAACTCATTTTAATCAGTCTACCACTGATTCCATGTATTCTCAGACTATCAACACTGATGTGGAGTCAGGGATAAATGATTATCAGTCTGCTCCAGTGCATGACAGCAGTGAAGCCTTACCCACCAACCTGGAGTCTGAGCTTGTGGATTCTGAGTGTTCTGAAACATCTATGAGATCCAATCAAACTGAAGGTCAAAATAGCTCTGACTGGACAGAGGAGGAAGGAAAGCTGTCAAGGACTGCTGGGAATGCTGCTCCGGCCACAGAGAGTAACACCGTGAGCAACCCAGAGAGTGAAAGCCTGGGGAAAATAATTACCTTCAGTAATCAGGTAATCTCACACATATATTGTGTTTATTTTATATTGTCAAGGCTGAATATTCCCACGTTTGGGAATATTCAGCCTTAACATTTATCAGTACAATATTATTTTGTTCCTCTACCAGCTTCGCTTACATGTGAAAATGGACAGATACACAAATCAACAATCTTTTTGTGGTGTTTGTGAGTAGGAGTGAGTCTCTTTGTATTTTTGTTTGTTACGAAGTGTACTTGATAATGAGGGGTGGGAAGTTATTATAGCGCCCCCCAGGAGCCAGAGGCAGACAGAGAAAGATCCGGGCCATCCATAGCCCCAGGAGTACAGAAGACATAAGACCACACATACTGGCTGTGTGTCCATCCCAGCAGGAAAAGAAGGGAGGCCCCAGATGGGTTACCCACGGCCTAAGAGTGAGAGTCTCAACGAACCACAGGCGACAGGCAGCTGAACCCATCTGAGGCCCAACACCCTGGCACGAACCACCTGGCACTTTCTACAGGACTGGATATAAAACCATTCTGTAAAAGTCCAGAGCCTCTGCGCTTTATCTGAGGATGATGGGAAGTGACTCTACCATCACACAAAGCAAACATCAGTATAAGAGTGCTCCTAAAGTGCTGGGTTTGTTCATCTACAGTAGAGAAGGAGATTTCTCTCTGAGGGAGCCCCTGGTGAAGATTATGATCCTAGTTGATCCCTGGGATGAGCTCGTTTTCCTGATGTTTCTGAAGTGATTCCTCTCAGTGGGTCAATGGAACATCTGACACAGGGCAGGTGTGATTAAAGAAAGGGAGGAAGTTTCTTCAACCTCTGCACCCAACAAACCCAGCTTGGTTGTAATGGTCTCCTTCACTCGTTTTCCTGCAGGGTGAATGTATGTTGTGTATCTGTTGTGTGTGCTGCTACACCCCAGCCTAGAGAAAGCCAGAGAGCAACACAAGAAGACATTGCACCTGCTTCCTGGTCCCAGGGGAGGACCAAGGCTGCCACAGAGTTTCCAGTTTTACAACAACCAAATATTTTATTAGTCTGGTGGGCATCACCAAAACAACAAAGAAAAAGCTCTAGAAATAAAACAAAACTAACTTACCCATCACGAGGAATCCAAAAGAAAATCCAGGCCTCTTACCTGTCTCCCTAACCTAAACAGAAGAAGGGGTTTTGAAAGAAAAAGGCTTCCACATAAATCAGCAAAGGTCGATTTACAATCTACAGATTCAAAATATTTGTTGGACTTTCCGATGTAATTCTCTTTGTATGTTTACAGTTTCCCCACAAAAATAACATGATTTTAAATTTGTGTCTGATTTAGTGTGTTTTTGTTACAGGTGTCACAAGCATTGATGTGCTCTTTGACCGTCTGTGGAGGTAATCCTTCCTCCACAAACCTGCAGGACACCTCTTCACTGGACTCCATTAACCAGCAGGAGTCTGATCTAGCCTTGGACACGTCAGGCAGAGGATTCTCTTTCAGGTATCACTTCAGTTGAGACATGTGGACATGCAAAATGCACTGCTTTGTTGTTTAACTTTTGTTCTCAGGGAATTTGGCTTAAGTTAACAAATACTCCCAGTTTAATCAAAGAAGGAGTAGTTAATTTTTAAAAACATGTTAAATAGAGCACAGTTCTATACTTGTACCTATGCTTGCGCTCATGGGTACCTGACACTCGTCAGATCTAATGCCTTTCTGTCTCCATAAATACAGCCTGTTCACTTTGAAGGAGTGCATCACTGATCGAGGGGAGGGTGGAGTTCACAACGAGACTGCTTCTGTTTCTGCTTCTGCGCACTCTGTCATCACAGCTATCAATTCACAGGAAATACAGAAGATGATTCAGGAAGTTGAGGCTTTAGATGAAGAAACACTGAAGGTAAAAAAACAAACATGTCGTATATCACAGTTCCATTAATTCACAACATCTTTAGAGACAAGTTGTAAAAACTGTAAGAGATTAACATTTTCAGTTATACATCATGAAGTAACAAAATGAAACTTTAGTAATGGACACAAAAAAAGACTGAAATGAAGTATCTTCCTCCCAATTTTCTGTAATTAAATCCAACCCACCACGGCTTCCTGCTAAACAACAACCGAAAGGAGCAAAATCCTGTGGAGACCGGGGACATCTCCTGCACTGCAAACAACAGAGGGTCTAACCAGTGATCCCATTTGCATACATCCTCGTCAATGAACTTAGGAAAAATTAACTTTAAAGTTTTACTCAGAAATGGTGCGCTCGAGTGCTTGCTCCAAGGGGGTCATTTGATTGATGTTGGGGTTTTCTCTGTATTGGGTCTTTATCTTACAATATAAAGCATCTTGAGGCAACTGCTGTTGTGATTTGGCAGAATATAAATGAAATAGATATATAAGTGAATGCCTGCAAAATAAATTTCATGGCAAATGGTAGAAATCTGCCATGATGCCACGGATATGCCTTTCAACAAAAGCTCAAAAGCATCATAATTTAACATCACCCAAGTATTGGGCCAAATATTAGGCTGGTCTGATATGTGAAAATGTGTGACCACAGGAAATGATAAAATTGGTACTAAAATGTTATCTTTAATTCAAAATGGTGGACTTTATGTTGGGTTTGGGTCATTGCATCCAACCTGCCATATTACACATGTGTACGAAAATTCATTAACATTTACATAACATTAACATTTGCTGCCATGATGCCAGGTCTCTCTTGGAAATGAGATTTTTAATCTCAATGAGATTTTACCTGGATAAATAAAGGACTAATAAACATTGCTCACTGTGTGCTACATGTCTGTAGTACTTTGATAAAGATGTTGTAAGTGGCACTATTGAGCAATTTTGAAATGCCCTTGTCCAAGACCAATAAAGTGCACATATTTTCACCAGACATGTTGAAAGATAGGTTGAGGATTTAACATTTCTCTTGAACAATACGTTTGTTACTTGTGTGCATAAATAAAAAAATATTTTATTTATACAGCGCCAAATCACCACAACAGTCGCCTCAAGGTGCTTTATATTAAGCACGCTTTATACACTCAACAAAAATATAAACGCAACACCTTTGTTACTGCTCCCATTCCCCATGGGATGGACGTAGAGACCTAAAATTCATTCCAGATACACAATATAACCATCCCTCCCAAACAGTGGTCACAAATCAGTCCAAATGTGTGGTAGTGGGCACATCTGCTATATTGAGATAATCCATCCCACCTCACAGGTGTGCCACATCAGGATGCTGATCTGACATCATGAGTAGTGCACAGGTGTACCTCAGACTGCCCACAACAAAAGGCCACCCTGGAATGTGCAGTTTTTTGCGCTATTGGGGGTCTGGGGACCCAGAACCGGTCAGTATCTGGTGTGACCACCATTTGCCTCATGCAGTGCAACACATCGTCGCATGGAGTCTATCAGATTGTCAATTGTGGCCTGTGGAATGTTGGTCCACTCCACTTCAATGGCTGTGCGAGGTTGTTGGATATTCGTGGGAACTGGTACACGCTGTCGTATACGCCGGTCAAGCACATCCCGAACATGCTCAATGGGTGACATGTCCGGTGAGTATGCTGGCCATGCAAGAACTGGGACATTCTCAGCTGCCATCTGCCCTGAACAATGTGAACCATGATTCATCCGTGAAGCGCACACCTCTCCAACGTGCCAGACGCCATCGAATGTGAGCATTTGCCCACACAAGTCTGTTACGGCGACGAGCTGGAGTCAGGTCAAGACCCCGATGAGGACGACGGGCATGCAGTTGAGCTTCCCTGAGACGGTTTCTGACAGTTTGTGCAGAAATTGTTTGGTTGTGCAAACCAATTGTTCCAGCAGCTGTCTGGGTGGCTGGTCTCAGACGATCTTGGAGGTGAACCTGCTGGATGTGGAGGTCCTGGGCTGGTGTGGTTACACGAGGTCTGCGGTTGTGAGGCCGGTTGGATGTGCTGCCATATTCTCTGAAACGCCTGTGGAGACGGCTTATGGTTGAGAAATGAACATTCAATGCACGGGCGACAGATCTGGTTGACATTCCTGCTGTCAGCATGCCAATTGCACGCTCCCTCATTGCTTGTGGCATCTGTGGCATTTTGCTGTGAGACAAAACTGCACATTCCAGGGTGGCCTTTTGTTGTGGGCAGTCTGAGGTACACCTGTGCACTACTCATGATGTCAGATCAGCATCCTGATGTGGCACACCTGTGAGGTGGGATGGATTATCTCAATATAGCAGATGTGCCCACTACCACACATTTGGACTGATTTGTGACCACTGTTTGGGAGGGATGGTTATATTGTGTATCTGGAATGAATTTTAGGTCTCTACGTCCATCCCATGGGGAATGGGAGCAGTAACAAAGGTGTTGCGTTTATATTTTTGTTGAGTGTATTTAAGACAGACCCCACAATAACACATGCAGAGAAAAACCCACCAATCATATGAGCCCCTATGATCAAGCACTGTGGAGACAGTGGGAAGGAAAAACTCCCTTTTAACAGGAAGAAACCTCCGGCAGAATCAGGCTCAGGGAGGGGCGGGGCCATCTGCTGTGATTGGTTGGGGTGAGAGAAGGAAGACAGGATAAAGACATGCTGTGGAAGAGAGACAGAGGTTAATAATAATTATGATTAAATGCAGAGTGGTGTGGGATGAGGGATACTGAAAAATGTTAACAAATTATTCATGATTGATTTTGTTACGCTGTGCAGTTTGTCTTCTGGAGATTTTCTTTACCACACAGTATCATACATGCTCTAAATATTTTTGCAGTGTCGTAGTTTACTGGATTCTGCTATATTGTGTAGGATATTGTAGTTGGTGTTTGGAACAAAATGACAAGGATGGTTGTATTTCAAACCTGTTTTGAACCTTTTAAATTGGCCTCTGACAATGTATTATATTATACATATTTTAATATTAAATTATACCCTACAGTGAATCTTAACAACTTTCCTGAAACTAAATATTAAAAAAAACCCCTCAAAATTCAAATAAGCAAGTGCAACATTTCATATGCATAAATATTACATAAATATTTATGTAATAAATATTACATATACACGTCCCTACACACTGCTCCCCGGGCGCCCAATGGCTGCCCACCGCTTCACTGAGTGAATGGGTTAAATGCAGAGAGGAATTTCCCCACGGGGATCAATAAAGTATACATTATTATTATTATTATTATTATTATTATTATTACATGTAAAAATATTACATTTGAAAAACATGATCCAGAAAATAGAAAAATGTGTGGATTACTGTTGAAAAAATGCCTTAAAAATGGCCGCTCAAGTAAACCTACATCTTTCCACAGCAACTAGTGGACATCCATGTTGTGATTCTTCATAAAGACGAGGGAGCTGGGCTTGGCTTTACCATTGCTGGAGGGTCTGACCTGGAGAACAAAGCTGTTACTGTAAGATACACACTACACATTTATATTACTGAATTCTAATCTATTTTTTCCAAAATGTTATTCTGTCTAATGTGAAATAAAAAGCATTGCAACTGTATTCACTGAAAAGTTGGCATTAGTTTAAAATGCAGTATAAAAATGTGCAATCGAACCCTGTGAATATCCACTGAAAATAATGTTTAAAAGAAAACATGAAACAGTGATTGACAGCAATCACAGCAAATCAGGTCATCGAATTGCAAGCCCACATCAACTGATTGCTCAGCTGATATTCTGCGACATATTCAGTTGGCTTCACCAACAGATATATCCGTCACATCTGTTGGTGATAATGAGCCATACCATCCATCCATTTTCCTCCGTTTATCTGGGCCTGGATCACGTGGGCAGCAGCCTAAGCAGAGAAGTCCAGACCTCCCTCTCCCCAGCCACCTCCTCTAGCTTGTCCAGGGGAACACCAAGGCATTCCCAGGCCAGCAAAAACATGTAATCTCTCCAGTGTCCTGGGTCTGTCCCTGGGCCTCCTCCCGGTGGGACATGCCGAACCACTGTACCCAGGAGGCGCCCAGCAGGTATCCTTGCCAGAAGACTGAACCACCTCCACTGCCTCCTTTCAGTGTGGAAAAGTAGCAGCTCTACTCCCATAGATGCCCCCCTGCCAATCTCCTGCTCCCCTCACCCCTCACTCGTGAACAAGACCCTCCTTCACTTGGGCAGCAACTCGTCACTGACCCAAAGTGGGCACTCCACTCTTATCCAATCCAAGGCCTCAGACTTGGAGGTGGTGACACTCTGCTCCGAGCCACTCCAGTGTAAACTGGAGGGAAGCACCTGATGAAGCCAACAGAACCACACCATCTGCAAAAAGCAGAGACGAGACTCTGAGGCCACCCAAGTGGAAGCCTTCCATCACGTGGCTATGCCTAGAAATTCTGCCTGTAAAAATTATAAACAGAATTGGCGACAAAGTGCAACCCTGGCAGAGTCCAACACCCACTAGGAACAAGTTTGAGTTATTACCAGCAGCTGCATAAGAACTGAAAATGCTCATTTAAATTTTGAGTCTAATAAAAAATGTAATGAGGTAGTGAAGCTGTCATTTCAGGCTCTACTTTCTCTGATCCTTAGTGAAGGTAATAAGTGGAGTTGGGACTTCTCCTTATCTTGTAATTCAGCATTAGAAGTTCTTTACTAATAGATTCATGTATTCATATTCAAGTAATCGAGTAAACAAAATCTGTTCATCTGTTTACCAGTACTCCGATACTTACTCCAATCTAGTCAGGATTTGCGTTATCCACAGTGTGTGGGTCAAATCTGGCTTTATTCATTTTTATACCAATCTAACAAAACAACAATAAAACAAATATGAAATCAACTTCTCCCAAACTGTGTTAAGGCTAGTTCTACCTGATCTCTGAATTTGCCGCTGTTTCCTACTTGTGTCTATGTGTCTCACTGATTATCTTGTGTTTAGGTCCACAAAGTGTTTCTCAGTGGCCTGGCAGCTCAAGAGGGCACAATTCAGAAAGGCGATGAGATATTGTCTATAAATGGACAAACACTGTGGGGTGTCACGCACACTGATGCCACCACTGCTCTGCGTCAGGCCCGGAATCTGAAGCTGGCTGTCGTTGTCATCTGCAAGAGAGTCGTGGAGGAGGGAAGAGAGGAAGGAAGCTGTAGGAGCGAAGAGCCAAATCCTGCTGGTCAGTCAGACAACTGGGAATACATTTATTATCCCCAATTTATTTTAGCAGAAATCACACAACCATCAAGCAAAATGCAATACTTCCAAAGAATTGGGGGTCTGTGCAAAATAAATAAAAACAGAATGCAAAGACTGCAAATATCATGCACATATGTTTTATTCAAATATTCACAACAGAACACAGAAAACATCAAATGTTTAAACTGAGAAACATTGACAAAATGCAGACATAGCTCTGTAGGTTTGTCCAGGTCAGAATAGACATTTTTATTATAAATACTATGCAGGCTACATATACTCTGTGTCTTTGCTGTCGCAGTGGAGGAATGGGGCGCTCCAATGAGTGTGGAGCTGGAGAAATGTGCTGGTGGTGTTGGCTTCACTCTGGAGGGAGGAAAAGGCTCAATCCATGGAGACAGACCTTTAGTCATCAACAGGATCTTTACAGGTGCGCTCACGAAGCTGGCAGTATTCACAAAAACGTAATCACAAGTGTTTCTTTCGTAGTTTATTTTGGGGAAAAAATGAATTTGATTCCAAAAAAAAGAGCAGTAATCGTAATATTTGGACAGTTATTAAAAAAAATGTCTTTTGGATATTTCAGGGGGAGCGGCAGAGCAGAGTGGTCTGCAGAGTGGAGATGAAGTGTTGCAGGTCCAGGGAATAAGTCTGCAAGACATGACTCGATTTGAGGCATGGAACATGATCAAGGCTTTGCCTGAAGGACCCATCACAGTGGTCCTCAAGAGGAGGCTGGGGGGTGCAGAATGACCGGCACAGCTTATGGGCACTGATTGAAGTAAAAAACAAAAAAACAAAAACAAATACCCCAGGACAAACAAACAAAAACAACAAACAAAAAAACAGCAGCATACAGCAGCCTCAGCAGCAAACAAGGACACAGATGTTGGACTTTTTCTCTTTTTTGTTTTTTAAAAAATCTCATCAGGTTAATAATTCTTTTAGTTTTATACCAAAGACATTGCAATTTTTTTCATTTTTATGCAGTAATTTTGCATCTACTTAGTTTGAATTTCAGAAGAAAAGAGTGAAATTTCACAAGCTGTTGCTTTTCAATCTTGTGGCGAGAAAAAGGAAACATCCCACATATGCAAACAAGACTCTAAAACTGTCAAATTGGTTAAAGAAACACACAAAACAATATTTCTCAGAATTAAAGGACAACTGCACATCTCGAGAAATAATACAAAACCCAGTTAATTGGCAAGGGTTTGAACACTGCAAGGTTCGTTTTGCTTTAACTTGCTTGCTTAATGATATTTGTACAGTAAAAGCTTGTAATGTGGCGACAAACAAAACCAATTTGGAATCTGGAGGCAGCTCAACAGCTGCAGGTACCTGTGCCTGCCTACTGCTGCAGTAGCTTGACACTGAATCTTATTAAGAGATTCAATTAATTACAGAAATTGATATACTAGATTGAATTTTATTTTTAAATTAATATTATTAAAAAGAGTTTCTGTGCTCACAGTCTAAGTCATGTGCCTGAAATAACAATATTAATGGTAATTAATGGTCATAGAGATGATTAAGATGATCACTAGTGTCTTTGCAAATTTGTGAAGACATTTTTTTGCTCCATGACACCTACAAAGTTATGTAGCCTGTGTTTGTTACATCTAGAATGACAAGTGTCACCATTGTCCAAGCATATATGCAGTACATGAAAACCTGAAATTAGACACTGGACTACATTTGAAGTATGTGATAACAAGCAGTTTTACTCCCTCTGCCACCAATCAGGTCATATGAACAACTTCCTGTATCTTCAATAAATGGCTTTAGTCACTGGGATTCAGGTGATGTCTGATTGTTTTCACTCCTACTTGCTACCACAGCTGCCTTTGAAATTGACAATCATTTGAGATTTTTGATGAAAGAGATTGAAAAAACTACAGAAAACCGCCACAAAAAAAGAAACACCGTTAACGATGCAACTGACCACAGCAGTCCTGTGCTGGGCTGTTATAGTGAAATTTGTCATGTTTTAGGTAAAGGTGTTTTTAATGTCTGAAAAACAATTATGCAGTCATAAGTAACAAATGAAAGGAACACCTTTTTAATGAAAGTATAGCACGAAGTCACTTAAGCTTCTTGGATTTTGATCTTGTCAGGGGGTTTCAGCTGTTTGGGGTTGATGAAATTAACATCAGGTGCACTGGAGGGGCAACAATTAGACGACCCCCAAAATAGGAACGGTTTTACAGGCGGAGGCCACTGACATTTTGTCTTCTCATAGTTTCTGTTTTGTTTTTTTACCAGTTTTGCATTTTGCTAGGGTCAGTGAAACTATAGTAAGTGTGAAGTGAAACTTGGACCCTTGCACAGCTAGTCCAAATCCTCCAAGCACATCAATACGTGCCATAGCCAGAAGGTTTGTTCAAGATTATGAAGGAAATTCCAGGAGACAGCCAGAGAACTGGACAGGTCCTAACGCATCAACGGGACCATCATCTGCTTCTTTATTCAAGGAGAAGCAGGATGAGCACTGGAAGAGCCCTACACAAAAATGTCTTGGATACTGACATTCACACCAGCAGGCCAATGGTGTGAATGTCTTTGACAAAACAATCAATAGCAGATTTCACGAGGGTGGCCTCGAGGCACCACAGAGCCTGAATGTGTTGGAAAACGTGAGAGCTTGAAGAATAAAAAGTGCAGAAAAAAAATGTTCTTGTATTCTGACATTTTCACTTGAAAAATATTTTCATAACTTTTTATGATATACAGTTACAGAAAAAATATTCACAAATGTGTTGATTGACGTTTTCACAAATATACTGAGAGCTGCATTCAAAGTTTACTCATATTCATTTATTTTTACTGATTACAACCACAACTCTGTGATTACAACCTCTCAAATCAGTGAATACAGTGGGGACTATTATACACGTGTTGGTTTGAACTTGGTTCATTAAAGTGTTGATAATTGTAGGTAATTAATCATAATGGGATTTTATTTGTCTATGCTGTCAGTTATGGTTCTTCGAAAGGAAATCCAAATTGGCAAAAATTGTCATAATGCTGAAGAAATAAAAATTCCTAATCCATGTGTTCCATCAATAGAATTTGAAGAAACAAAACACTATAAATTAATGTGAAGCTCCAGTAGCACTTTATAGTGTCACACTATTAAGCATTAGCCTATTAGCAAGTACTTATTTTTTTATATGTAATTAATCCTCCCTAGTATGTGGTTTTGTATACGGACACCGTGTACAGCAATCACTGACACTACATCACTGCTAGCAATAATCATAGTCATGGTCATATTCATAATAATATAGCTATATTTATAAATGGCATAATACAGTGTAATGCAATGTAAAAGGTGAATTAAGCTCTTGCTAATACCTTGATAATGCTTAGTATGACACTATTATGCATTATTATTAAGTGCTAGCAAAGTCCCCCACTCTGTCTTGAAAATGAAATTAGATTAAATTAAGATTAAAATCAGTGCACTTCCATTCAGAAACGTACGTTTGTCTTTAGGATTTACAAACTGTAACCCCTCCCCGTAAAAAACCCCA
Source organism: Aulonocara stuartgranti (assembly GCF_965226115.1). NCBI lineage: Eukaryota > Metazoa > Chordata > Actinopteri > Cichliformes > Cichlidae > Aulonocara > Aulonocara stuartgranti. Next base: position 40,393,819 of record NC_138939.1, on the reverse strand, counting down.
AAACACTGCAAATAGACTACTGTAGTTTCTACAGATTCAATTGAATGTTTGCTTACTTGTTAAAACAGAAAAAGATGAAATAAGCTCTTACCCATATTCAGCTATCCTCCATAATGGGTCAGCCAATCAGAACAAAACTTTGTCCAAATATCACGACGCGTACAGCGTTTATTAACATCTGTGATTTTTATCTCTTATATTCATCTTATAAATACCACTTATTTTTATTTTCTGTCTCACTTTCATTTCATCATTATGTTTGTTTCACGTGTGACGTTTACCGTACCTTGCCGATACTTCACCGTCACCGAAAATTTCCTTTTTCTTTTGAATTGGGTTGTAACAGTTTGATATCTTAAGCCAGTTACACAGCAGTTATTCTTATCATTCTGTCTTACACATGCAGTTACCTCATGCCACTTAAAATAGTTAATTTTCAAAACTTTTTACATCAAATCTGTCAATCATAGTTTTATAAATTGGTATAAAATTGACAACAACAAAAAAGAAAAACCTTTTTAGGTTTTCCTAAATGAAATATAATTGATTTGGTCATTACTGAACCAGTCTACCAAAGTTCCACTGAATGGAAACTGTGCTTCAGAAAACACAGCCATGAAAGTCACAGGAAGACGCTTCTGCTCAGGTGAACAGCATTAAAAATATCCAATTTAAAGGCATTTTAGGTTCGCCAGAAGGAAAAAAAAAAGTTTTGCTTACAAGGGCTCCCCACGAATTCCAATGTATACTTCATCGTTTTAGTATAACTGATAAAAGAGGTAGATATTCATCGTTTGCAGGTGAACAAAACCACAGGAATTCAAGTACAACACGAACAAGCAGGTAAAATAAGTATAGAAAATGTCACTCATTTTTTAAGTAAATATTTGAAACAGTGCTACTGTCATGAAATTCTAACAGATGTCAGTAACAGCCCATCCAATCCACACATGCAAAGAAATCAAACCATAGATGTCAAAAAATGATGTGTAAGTATTGAACATGGTTACTGAAATTTATCCAGAAGCCTTTGTTGGTGATGGCAGCTTCAAGTCGAAGAACTATGCATTGCTGGGAGTTGTGGCCCACTCTTCCCCATAAACAGTCTTTAAGCAGCAGATTCTTATCAAGAATGTCTCCGTACATTCCCCACACATCCTTCATTTACTTATGTGAAGCATGCCAGCACCCTAAGCTGAAAACACAGCCCCACACCTTGATGTTCCTGTCACCAAACTTCACCGTTGGTATAGCGTTTCTTGGATAATATGATGATGATAATAATTTGATAATTTTCCATAATTTCCTTCGGGATTAATAAAGTATTCTGATTCTGATGATCTCTATTATGGCATCAAACAGTTCAGTTTTGGTCTCATCTGAACAGACTTTATTCTCCCAGCATTTGTTTAAAAGTTCAGCAAACTTTAAACGTATTTCAACATGCTTTTTATTCAGCAATGAAGTTACGCATGGTGAACATGGATACAGGCCATGGGGGTGGAGTGCATTCATTTTTTCTTTGAAATAACAGTACCTACTGATCCAGGTGTTTCTGTAGCTTTCTACAAGTGGTCCTTCACTGCTGGAAAACTCCTCTGATTATTCTTTTCACTCCTCTGTCTGAAATGTTGCAGGAATCACCTGGTTGTGGCTGGTTTTTGGTCAGATTATGGTCCCAACAGTGCTCACTGGAACCTTCAGTATTTTAAAACCTCCTCTGTAACCAGTGCCATCAGTATCGTTTGCAACAATAAAGTTGCTGCAGAGCATCATGAGATTCTTGTGTGACACCTTGGTAATGTTACTTTTTATAAGCCATCAGGTGGGACTGAACAAGCTCATATTAATTTGCACTGAGTGGCAGGATTGCGTTCTAATTACTGATGGATTTCAGTTGCAGTCATGACTTTCTTCACGTGTTTAACCTCTGCCCCTTTTTGTTATTATAAATAACTTTATGAACCTCTATGGTTTGATTTCTTTGCATGTGTGGATTAACTGGGTTGTTACACACATAGTAAAAATTTAAGGGTCAATAGGAACTTTAGAAATATATTTACTTGAAACATCGGTGATGTGTTTCATACTTCTTTTACCAGCTGTAAATGTGAGGTATGAAGTTAAAACCAATAAACGATATCAGCATACGTTGACTAAGAGCCGTGCAATGTGCATGTTTACTATACACGCAAGTAAGAAGAGGAAATGTCTAATGCCACACTATTCTCATAAAAAAGGAATGTTTTTCATGCTTTTAACACGTGTACAAATACGTCTATGTTCATGTGATCATCTGATAATCTGAGCTTGTTCGTTACTGTTGACTTAGACTGTTAAAAATGGCATGAACATCTGAACTACTCGTGAGCAGCCCTCAGGCAGGAATTCAACTCTTTGTGTCAAAAGTCCTTGAGTGATTTAACAGACTTGGCCAGGTTGCTGTAGAACTCCGCCATGCTGGAGGGGAAGAATGAGTCAACCACAGAGCGAGGGAGGTAGCCTCCTAGGTCGGTTTGGAAAAAAGTCAGCACCTGGGTTTTGTTGGGCTCTCTGGAAAAAACAAGGGGGGAAAAGAGAGAAACTTTTAACACACACACAAACACACACAAATGAAATGCATTGTTTAGTTACTCACCCTGAGACGGGGACACAGATGCAACCACAGGGATGGTTGAATCCTCTCACGTAGCCAGACTGGGGAGCGCAGCTCGGGTGAATTGTATTGGTAGCTTTTTGATATCACACAAAAGATACAAGCACATAACCATATGAGTCTATTTATACCGGTCCATGTGAGAATAAATCAAAGATTCATAACGTTTTTGAGAATATTAGATTGTAACAATGTAAACGTGCACTTTAACCTCATCACAATAAAAATGCTATTGCATGTCTCACGCATATGAACAGTAACCAGCATATTTTGCATCAGTTTGTTGCATTGTAGTTCCTAACGCTCCACTGATCACTGAAACTGATGGCGTCTTCAGAACAGGCAAATGCTTCTGATAATATAGTGATTTTACCTCAGTTATTTTCTTCTATACCTTTCTCTGACGAATGTCCTATTCATTTATTTATTATGTCTGTTTTTGACCAGGACATGTCCTTCAACGCACATATTAAACAAATATGTAAGACTGCTTTCTTCCATTTGTGCAACATCTCCAAAGTTAGAAATATCCTGTCTCAGAGTGACGCTGAAAAACTAGTTCATGCATTTATTACTTCCAGGCTGGACGACTGTAATTCATTATTATCAGGAAGTCCAAAAAACTCCCTGAAAAGCCTTCAGCTGATCCAAAATGCTGCAGCAAGAGTCCTGACAGGGACTAGAAAGAGAGAGCATATTTCTCCTGTTTTGGCTTCCTGTTAAATCCAGAATTCAAAATCCTGCTCCTCACATACAAGGTCTTAAATAATCAGGCCCCATCTTATCTTAATGACCTTGTAGCACCATATAACCCCATTGCTGTCCCTGTCATGTGCTTCCTGTTTTTTGATAGTTCTGTTCTGTGCTCAGCTTCTGTCCCAGTCTCGTCTGCCTGATTATTTCCAGCTGTGTTTCCCTCCAGTCTCCCATTCCCTGATTTCTCTGTTGTGCATTTTAGTCCTCTGTCTTCGCCTGCTCGTTGTCGCGTCGTACCCTCAATATGCTGTTTTTCCTTCTGTGCTCCTTGTAGTTTCTAGCTCTGGTTTCCAGTGTCTTAGTGTATATATTTACGTTGGTATTTCTAGTTCCCTGTTTTCAGGTTGTTTTCTGTATGAAGAGTTTTACAGCCAAAATAAAGCTGCCTTCTTCAGTTCTCTCCTTCAATGTCCGTGAGTCCTGCATTTGGTCCAATCTCCTGCCTGCCACACAGCGATTCACGACAAAAACTGAATTGACTTTATGGCCAGGGAGTAGGTCAGCTGCTTTAATCATCCAGTTACAGCCAGTATTTTCAACTCCACTGTTATCATGTCTTTTACAATAAAGTCGACATTTGTGATATCACTGTCAGGGAGAAAGTGTCCCAGACTGTTCATGCGCTGCATTGTGCAGGTAAAAGTCAACTGTGCATTGCACATGGACAGCACTGCTTAAAATAATAAAAAATGATTCATAAAGTTAGTTGTCTTTGCGTATACCACTCTGCTTCTTTGTCATACATCTTTACATCACCAAGTGTCGTCGTCTTTAGAACTTGGGCTGTCTGTCAGAGTGCTGTCGTACTGCTCTCACTTTACGAGTGTACTGGTGTATACGGCTGCAGCAGCCCAAACGGCACACACACTGCTCCTGGCTGCTCCTCCTAAGGCTGTTTTATGCTCACCGTGTTGCTTGTGTCACATGGCGATTTTCACATCACATCCTGCGTTGCAAGACATCATTTTTGTGGCACGTCGGCCGGTCTTGCACCATTTATTTATTTATTTTTTTGCAGCCTGGTGCGTTGAAGAGAAGTGTACGATCATGCAGGTTTTTTTAACCACCGTTTTCAGAGATACACTGACACACAGAGGAAGATGTTGCAACCATTTACAAATTTGAGTTTGTGGAAGGAACTTTGCAAAAAGCAACCACTTGACAAAGTCCTGGCTTCTGGTTTTGACTTCTTCTCGACTTTATCAGCAAGTATGATGCAATATTATCTGAGTGGCGATACCTATCATTTAGGAGAAAACTGCAGCGTCTTCTTGTGCCTTATCAGCGGGTATAAATGACTGCATCTGTGTGATGACTGTGGGGCGGCGAGCGAAGCAACCACTGCAGAGGGTATATGGGCACCTTAAAGGCCACAGTATACTCGCTGTAATGGTCGCGTTGCCCTCTGCCGAAACCTCATTTCACAGACACTTGTATTTATACCCACCATTACGCTGCAGAAAGCTGCTGCGGTATATAACAATATAGGTATAACCATAAGTGTCGCTACTCAGACAGTATCACCACATAAGCTTTGATATGTTGTTATGGCCGAGGCTCGGGCCTCCATCTGTGTATCTGTACGTCTCTGAGCTTCTTTGCTAAAATGTAACTAAAATGGTGCAAAAAACCCTTCAAGATCAATCACTCGTTTCTTCAACCCAGCTTACAAAAACTGAGAGGTGGACGACATGTTGAGTGGCACCGTAAACTGTGTGCCTCAAACTAACCTGACTTGGCTCTGACTCTAACCACATGATTGGGTCAGCACGGTGCTGAAGCAGCCAGCGCTGTTCGTTTCTGTGCAAGTTTACAGGCGATCAGATAATTATTTCTCCCACGATTTATCCCAATCATCATAACATCTCAAAGAGCCATGGAAGTAAAAACGGTGCTTAAGTGCGCATCACAATCAACCTTAGAGAGTAAAAAAAGACAGAAGTACAAGAAGAGTGAGAGACAAACATTGAGTCATTACGCACCATTTGAAGAAATGCTGCCATCTTCGTATTGCTTAATTAAAATAACATCTACAAAGTCTCGTGGTGCTATGATGCCCATAGCTGCAGAGGGCGTGACTGTTCGGCAGATCGAGATGTCCTGCACAAGAGTGGACGACAAGGGGACGTACTCAATAAAGCTTAACAAAGAACAAATATGATCCACATTTTGATATCAGTTCATCCAGAAAGTATTCGCAGTGTTTATCATGTTTATCATGGTTCAACCTTATTCCAAAATGAATTAAAGTATTTTTTACCCCTAACCTCCACACACAACATCCTATAATGACAAAGTCAAAAAGTTTGCTTGAAATTATTGCAAATTTACTCAACCCTCTGTTTGCCAACCCTGCTCCATCTGAGATGTTAAGTCTAATTGTTGAATGTTGCCATTGTGTTTCTTAAATTTGTACAGTCTTAGTTCAAGCAGTAGGATCAAAGCTTTGATCCTGACCACCTCTCCAACCACTCTGTGCTGGGGGAGGTTTTATTGTAGATACATCCTATCTGAAAGATCTGTTTCTTTGATGTAGACTTCCTGGGTTTACGACCCTTTGGTCAGCAGGAGGTCTCACGCGCACACACACACACACACACTCTTACACAAGTCCACACATATACATAAAATGCTTTGTCTTAGAACCAAGGGGGCGTGGCTTTGTTCTGACGTGTTTTGTGTGAACTGTCTCCCAATAAAAGGTAGCAGGAGGTGGTCAGATCTGGGGGTCACTTTCGTGGTGGACACAGACGAGGCCTCCCTTGTGCAAATAATCGATCGATCGACTGTCTTGTTTTCTTCATGATGAATAAGTCTCTAGAATTAGCGGGACTTGTGGAAACACAGACCCAACATGAACATTTGCCAGTGTTCCTATGCTCAAGCATTCCTCTCAGTCACACCAGTTATCAGTAGCTCTCCTCTAAATCCGTGCACCTGGTAACCAACTGGATTAGGATACAGTGGTCTGGAAAAGTAGGCCCCGAATAGAGCAACCTGTAAGAAGCAGTTAACTATGAGTAAAATCACATACACCTTTGGATTCTGTGTTTGATTCTGTCATTTTTGACTAAAATGAAAGATGATTCACTAATAGCAAACTGACACACAGATAAACTCTGTATCACCTGTAGACATTAAGCACTTTTACCCTCTCTCAGATGTAATGAGAGGTAAACCAGGAGCACTTCAATATCTTTCAGTCCCACCTGTCTCTTGACGGTTGACCAGGTGATGAGCGTGCCATGTTTCCTCCAGATATGACATTTAGCATTCAGACCAAAGAGTTAAATCTTTGTTTCATCGTATCAGAGAATCTTGTTTCTCTAATCCGAGTCTTTCAGGTGCCTTTTGGCAAACTCCAGCTGTCATATGCCTTTTACAAACAAGTGGCTTTCATTCTCTCTCCACATAGCAATGCTGGAGAGTGAGTGGACTGTCACCTCCTTGACTAAGGATCAGATTGCTCTAGGAAGATAACTGGTGGTCCCAAAGTTCTTCCATGTACAGATGATGAAGATCACTGTGCTCACTGGGACTTTCAATGCTGCAGATTTCTTCCTGTACGCTTCTCCAGATCTGTGCCTTCATACAATCCTGTCTTGAAGGTCTACAGACAATTCCTTGGATTTTATGACTCGGTTTGTGCTCTGACATAGACTGCCAGAGGATCTTAGATAGATGTGTTCGTTTCCAAATCACGTCCAATTAACTGAACATGTCACAGGTGGAGATCTAAAAAATGATCAGTGGGAACAGGATGCACCCGAGCTCAGTTGTACCTGTCACGGCAAAGACTGTCAAGTTACTTTTGTTTTTCTATTTTTAATAAACTTGCAAGAATTTCAAGCCAACATTTTTATTTTATTTTCTTTTACATTTCATCATTATGGGGTGTTGTGTGTAGAACTCTGAGGTGAAAAATACATTTAACCCATTGTGGAGTGCGGCTGTAATGTGAGCAAATGTGGAACAAGTGAAGCGCATAAGCACTTAAAACTGCACCAGGCAAGAATTTCATTTTAAAATAAAGTAAGTGACTTTTCCTAATTGGTCCAATTTATCAGTTTTCATTAACAGACAAACACGTAACCATGGCAAGAGATGTGAGAAGTGCTTTCATTCATACTACTTATTAATAGATGCTGGTTAATATAAGATTTCCAAATAGTTTTGAGGAAAGCAAAAACAAAACAAAACACAAAAAACTGATGCAGCTTTAAATAAAATTAAAAATTGAATGACTTGATGGAACTTTAAAGAATGTGAGGGGAAAACTACAGTGGGGCAAAAAATGATTTGATCCCAACTGCATTTATAAGTTTATTCACAAAGAAATGAACAGTTCCTAATTTTTCTGGTGGTTTCATTTTAATGAAGAGAGAGACAGAATAGTTACTCAGAAATGCAGAGAAACAACACATTACATAAAAGTTGGAAACTGATCTGCTTGTTATTGAGGGGAAAAAGTATTTGATCCAAGCAAACACGACTTTGTAGTGAAACTCTTCCTGGTTGCCAGGTTTGCATGCATCTCAGGACGGGCTTTGGCCCACTCCTCTAGAAACTCTCTAAATTTGAAGTTTCAACTCGTTCCAGACTTTCTATATGAAAACGGGTCTGGAGACTGGCTGAGCCAATCTATGACCAAGTGCGTTTTGTGTTAAGTCGCTCCTTTATTGCCATTGCAGTATGTTTTGGATCACCGTCATTCTGGATGACTCATTTTATGGTACACAGACCTGTCCATTGGCCCCTCAATACAGTCAAACTGTCCTGTACCCTTAGCAGAAAAACAGTCCCAAAGCATAATGCGAACAATGCTGTTCTAGATGTCATGGTCCCCTAATCTGTCTTAATCATTAACAAGTTTCTCCCATGTAGCTGTGAACTGGTCCAGCACCTTTCTCATGATTTACCCATGAGGCAAGATCTTGCATGGACTCCCGACTAAGAGAGACTTGTTGTCATTTTATATTTCTTCCATTTCCAAATATTTGCACCAACAGGTGTCATTTTCATCGATCTCATTTCATCAACACGTTGAGATCAGTAGTATGTTGTTGGATGACTAATCTGTGGGAGACTGAATTCTGATTGATCAAATACTTATCTCAGTGAAATTCAAAGGCATGCAAATCAATTTATAACCTTTATGTGATGTGTTTTTCTGGATTTTTGGTTGATATTCAGTCTCTTGTTATTAAAGAAAACTACTGTAAATTGAAAAAAAAAAAAAAAAAACATTTGTTTTTGTGCAAACTTCAGCTTGGGATCAAATAAGTATTTCCCCCAGTGTACATGAAAACTCTATGGTTAAATAAATAATAATAATGAAAATAATCACAAAACATTGTTTGAACAGAAAGGAGACAAAAAATAACACACCTCTGTAATTTGTTCCAGAACCTCAAACCTTTTGACATTGTTGTCCCATTTGACTCTGAGTCCATTGGGCACCGGTTTAAGACATTCCCACACTTTTTCAGGAGTGCCGTTGACAATCCCGTCACCCTTATAACTGCCAGTGTAATCAGATAATGGCACATAGTGAGGAGAGAAGATTATGAAGGCAGGACTACCACACTGTTGTATAAGAAAACAATTTGACCTACGCACACAGATAACAGAAGCAAAACATTCTGTTAGAAATGCCACTTGCAAAAACATTCGCATGCAGGTGATGCACTGAGCATTATTAAAGCTCTGCATTTAAGTATGTAAAGTGGACTCACTAGCTTTTCTGAAAACTGCAATGGCTCCAAACTGATTCCTTTAAATAGGAGCTATGAAATGATCAATTTAAAAAAAAGATATCTAATTAGAGAGCAGCCCATTTTTACCCTCAGTGTCTTTCCTGAGTGCAGTTTTTCCTCCCACTGTAACCAGTTTCTGGCTTAAAGAGGATTATTGGATCATTTTGTAGGGTCTTTACTTTATGTTGTAAAGAACATTGAAACAACTGTTGTTGTACACTTGTGCTACACGAATAAAAGAACTCAGCATAATAATACACTCTGATTTATGCAATGCAGTTCAGCTATATGCCAATTTTTAGGTTCATATCGTCATCAGACATTAGGATAAGTAATAATGATCGGCTGTAACTTTACAAGCTTTCATTATGAGGCCAGTGTAATGAAATAATTTATATTCTACACATATTTAAGCTCCTAAGACCCAAACTCTTTCATTTCGTTTTTCATTTCTCTTTGGGACCTGATGAATGTAAAAACAAAGAATTAGATGTTTTGGCTTTTTTTAATATTTGTTTCTGAGAAAGATGAGATCCACATATGAGGACATTCGCTTTAAATTTCAAAAGAACAGTGGTAGTTTTATGTCCTCGTGCGTGGATATCAGGCCCCAGAGCAAAACTTTGTATTTTGGCCTAGACAACCCAAACTGTGATGTCCACATATGTGCACGCCAGGTCCTAGCTCTGCCCTCAAAAACAGACACAGATGTAAAACTTGTCTATGTAGCTGGACTTAAGAAATAAACGTGCTTTAAAAACTTGAATCACTTAACGCCATCTTGTGGCAGAACAGAATGTGACATCATTGGGTTTGTTGGCTGGTTGCAGTCAACAGACTTGCACTGGTTTCTGTTAGCTAACTAGTAACATAACTGATAACTTGGTGGAAAATAAGAACACTAAAACTAAAAATCAGTCCCAGAGGGTCACTTTTGTGCTGCCCCTTGCAGTAACAAGGAGTTAGTTTTATCTTAAGAAACTGAGTATATGCTGTCCACTATCTGTGTCTCTTAACCAGTAAATGGGTTCCTTATCGTTTGGCCAGCTGCACTGAAAAGGGAATTTCCACCATGAACTGGTAGATTCCCCTTGATACCTGCACTTTAAAGTCAAGAACACACACTACTCTATTTTTTTTATCTGAGTTAAACTAGAAGTTGAATAAAACCCTCCACAGATAAATGTATGATTACAATTACTGATGAACAGAAGTGCAAAAAACCAATATTCCAGGAACCCCAACAAGCACAAACGTTTTTCTGAGGCATTTCTGCTTTGACATGTTTAAGAAGTCACTATTATCCTTATGTCTGTTTTTATTCTTGCACCTGCACAGCAATGTTTTCTCCAGAAAAGCACTAATCTGTATATTTGATGCGTGCTTAATACTTCAGGAAACCAATAGTGCAAAAGAAGTGAAAAAAGGACAGATTCCTCACAGATTCCCCGGGAACTCAGACGAGGGTCGCCACGACACAATGACATCGTTCTGCCAAAGAAAACGGAACAATAACTGTGAACAGCATTTGGTTATACTGGACCGTGTCAGGTCTGTTGAAAACCTATGCAGAGAAATTTGCATGAAAAGAGTTACACATGTATATGATACACAAGTGTGTAAGATTTACAAATGTGCACAGTGATTTGTGTGTGACCTTTGGGTACACACAAATGTGTGCTTCAATTCACATACAAAAAAAAACAATTTTACAAATGTGTCCATCCAAACTTGATGCACACATTTAAAATAAACAGCGATCATCTGTGTGCAACTTTTTTAATTGGAGTTGCACAAATCGAATCATTTTTCTTTTTAAAAGCTTCTTGTGCATACATGTGTCTAAAATACATGAGATCCACAAATGTATGTTATGTTCAAGTCCCATAGGAAAACTGTGACATCTGGGCTTCCACTCTGTTCCCGTTTCATTTTCTAAATAAACAGACCAGTTCATCAACCCTCTATTAGAAAACATAGATTTACAAGTTACAAACCCCACAAATACATTAACCTCTAAAGGTTAATGTTCTTCAGTCAGCGCGTAGCTGCAGATGGGGGAACACTACGGTTGAATATCCCTGTGGCTCATCCTCTGAACTAGGTATATGCAAACGAATCTCTGTATATTTGAATATGGATAAACCAGGTAGTGTGGAACACTTTGATGTTGATCCTACTCTTCTTGGATAACAGCAGGCTAACACTGATATCAGCTTAATAACTAATGATGAAGTTTGTCATCTGAATTCATCACTAAGTTAAACGTTTTCTGCTCTCAGCTAGCATCAGCTTAAATAAACCCTGCAGATGATGATGAATTTCTACCAGTAGACTTACCCACCAGAGACTGCTAGCAATCTGCCAGGTCTCTCCTAGCAGAGAGATTTACCTCAGTGTTACAAATGCATACATGTAAGATTTACGCATGATAAATGGACTGGTTCTTATGTAGCATGTTTTCTCTTTTTTTCTATATTTAACAACTTTCTATCTAACATTCACGCACATTCACACATCGATGTGCATCAGAGAATTTGGGGTTAGCATCTTGTCCAAGGATATTTGGCATGCACCTTGGAGCAGCCAGGTATCGAACTGCCAAGCTTTCGATTAACAGATGACCTGCTCCTGACCTATAGTCATGTACTGTACAGTGTACAGTGATTTCTGTCTAACTTTTGAGGACTCACAAATTCCAATCCACATACAAATACAAAGCAATTTGACAGATGTGTAAATCCAAACCTGAATTGTGATCATTTAACCTCAATTTTTAACTTTTATACAAATGTCTAAAAATAGAAGTAACAACTCACTTACAAAACCTTAAATGGATGTGCATGAATCACCTGCTACTAGGAAACCATGACATCTGGACTTCCTCTGTATTCCTGTTTTTTTCTTTTGAATTTTTGTTAAATAAAGTAGAATGTCACCGCCTGCCAGAAAACAGAATTCATTTTGATTCGGCAGGCTCCTAACTGAGAGATGTGACCTGGAAGTATCTGTGTGGCAGCCTTAACAAGAGCTGTTCCAATTCTCCAAATAATAAAGAAAGGAGTTTCAATGCTTCCATTAGCAGAGGGTACACTGGACCATCCTTTATGAAAAGGTGGGAGAGAACAGTGTCCCATAATTCATTGCAACAGACATAATAAACAATTGCTCAGATCACGGAAGTCATAGCATAAATTCCTGATATATTTAGAGTTTTTAACAACAGTTTGTTAAAGTCACAGCTGAACTCTGAACATCACGTTGGTGGAATAAAAACTGCTTGTTGAGTTGTTTCTCCATCAGCTGAAGATTATGATTTACATTCACTGATAAAAATGTGCTTAACGTTCTGTATAATCAGTGTTCATTGGTAACGCACTTTAATGTAGTTTTAGTCTTAGGATTTATTTTTTACTTCAGTACAAGTCAGCTGGGATCAGTGATGGATGGAGGGGATTTTACTGCAGTTACAGAAACTCTTAGCAGGGAGGAGGAAAGAAGTTCCACTAAATGACAAAAGAAAAATATGAGAAAATAAGATTGATCTCATTTTATAGATATGGGACAGATTTACTATGTGAGGCAAATTACTGTCATGTCGCAATTGCAGGATGATCTAACAATGCACTGTAACTTCTGTACAGAGATGCAGGTAGTTCACTTCAGTGAAAACCAGCATTGTGACGGGAGAATGTGAATTAGAGACTCAAAAATTCAATGCAAACTAAATTGCGTCTCTGAGAACAGCGAGGCAATTCAGATAAATGAGGCTGAAGGAGAATCGATATAAGAAATAAAATTCACAGAGTACTGTGCAAAGGGTTCAGAGGATTGGGACTCAGTACAGATTTATCCAGAGGAGAGCTGCAGTAGGAACGCTTCCATACTATAAACCTACCTGTGTGAACAGCTGACCTGTACGAGTACGGAAAGTCCGGACTCCGGTACTGACAAACCACCAATATGTATTCTAGTCAGTAGTAAAACACACGTTTTACTTCTCTGTGGTGAATGAGTGGGATGCAAAATGTTATTAGCGAAGCTTTCAAGTTAGAAATCCCAAACTAACGTTTGTGAACTTTGAACTACCGACGCGGGCCACGTCAGTTAACCCACTAGACCAGAGAACAGCATGTATCTGGAAAACGTAGGGAAATAGTGTTGAGCTCATATGAGGATGTAAGAAACATTTACCGATTTCTTGCAGACTTTCCATCCAGACTCATCCTTCCTGTAGCTCATCAAGCAGTCGGCCACTGCTTTCGCTTTATGTTCAAAATCCATTTTTGGGAATAACAATTAATGTTGCTCACCTAATCCAAAGGAGACTGATTAAATAGCTGACGGGAAACACAAAACTGAAGTCACGCTGGATCTTAACAATACAAGTCAGGTCCAGCGGCTAAAAGTACCTAACGAAGGCTAGAAACGCAAACCCTGGTCAGGTTAGTGTGGACCACCGCTACAAAGCTAGCGTTAGCCAGAATGAATGAGACGAGCTGCGCAGCGGCCGCATCGCGGAGCAACTATCTTCCATTGGCTTAGGGTGGTGTGACTTTTGTCCCTGCCTGATTCAAAGCATCAAAATTGTAATTTTGCACAATTAATTTCCCCAAAGTACAAACAAAGCACCGGAATCAGTTACTGAGATATCGCGTCATCAAAAACAATAAACTTCCGGTAGCTTTCAAAACAAAACACCTTTAAACCTTATTTAATTACTTTTCATTCATTCATTCATTAAACGTTAACAAATAGATTTCAGTGAACTTTTAGAAAACGTGATTCCAGTATTCCCATGATAAAAAGCCCAGTGGCTTTTAATAAAGTGATATACTTTTGATTTAGGGAGAGCAAGCTCACATCTATCATATTTTGAAGTCCCTCAGTCCTCATAGAAATTTCTCCAGCTTCACACGCACCCGTGAACACCCTCTTCCGTGATTACAGCAAATTAAGCTGGGTATTTTTAGTCAGCTCGGATACAATTTTATCTATCCATCTATAATAAAAGGCAACCAAATGTAATTATTTAAGTTGTTTATGTTTTTATTGCTGATGTTACACAAGTAGACACATTCTTCTATTGTTCTTTGCACTTCCACAATAGCTAGTGCAATTATTTAACAGCATCAAAAGGATATGGAATCACACAAACACAGAAAGGAAATGACATTTTTGTGTGCTTTCAGTGCAGAGTGTCAGTTAATGCCTAATGCTACATATATTATTTAACAGAAACCAACATTTCAAACATTGGAGCAGACCAGATCATTTGATTCAGTGATTTTTAGATCAAAGCTGGTTTTGGATTTCTTTTTGGCCATTTGTCCTTGCCTGGCTCCAGACTTCAAATAGCGCTCCTTGTTGTGGATAACCTGAATATACTGGTCATTGCTGCTATTCTGCTGGTCACTGCTAGAGGCCAGGGAAGCTGAGTCTGACTCAGTCTGCACATTCTCCAGCTTTTGCTTTGTCTTGGACTTCACATGAGGCTCAACATGTCTGGCCCGAGTTTGAGACAGATACTGTCTTCTCGGGGAATGAATGTGACATCTGGTTTGCAGAAGAAGAGGGTCAACTACTCTCACATTAGCCTGTGACTCAGAGTGTGACTCTTCATCTCCACAGGCTATTTCTCCTACTCCATTCTCCTCTTCATCTACGTCTTGAGCCCCATATCTTCCTTGAGCTGTGTGGTTTTCTTTAGATATAGTTATGTAGGTTTCTAGACGGTCACCAATGTAGAAATGTGCTGGCTGTTGGAGGTTAGACGGTGAGCGGGCCCGATGAGTTTTCCCTAGTGACATCTTTCTCCTGCCTTTCCCTTGGTCTTCCTCCTCATCCTCTTCACTTGGATGTTGCTGTGATGCGTGGGACTGGTAAGGACGTGGTTTACTGTGAGCATTGCGTGGTGTGTAGCGTCTGACATTACGTGGGTACAGTTCCATGATCTCTGTGGGTTCCTCCATGAAATAATGGCGTGGGATCCGTGTGGCTGAGCGCAGCAACTTTTTCCTGGGTTCATGCTCATTGACAATCACATAGCGGGTGGTGTGACCACGGCGTCCTCTATAACTCTGTGCAGTAATGATCCCAGCAGCTTCAACTGGATGAACAGAATGTACAGTCTTCCTGCACAAGGGGTCAGAGTGAATGCTCTCAGAACAGTGAGGTGGAGAATTGTATACCATGTGATGGTAGGACTTGGATCTGCAGGTACCACTAGGACCACCAAGAAAAGGTGGAGGCCTATAATGAAAAAGGACAACAATAACAATCAGCTTTTGTGTTACAGCAGATTACATTTCGTTGTTTTCCATGGATTACAAATGTCAGTGCTCTCCACAGAACACTAGTGTTGTCGAACAGGGGAAAATGATACTGTCTTTACATATCTCTGCCCCCTGATAAAATGCTGATTAAGGATTATTTAGCTGCAAATTGGGGCTGAACGTTTAATCCTTGTTATATCAAAATCAAGAGGCACTTGATTGGCAGCCGTTTGTAGTCAATGATTGACTAAAGCCTGGAACCCATGGACGATCAGTTTGGCAGCATTTCGTCGAATCTGCGTAGTATAACTCGGTTCCCTTTGCCACAATACAAACTTTGTCTCTACCATGTTTGACAGATAATTTAGCATGTTGTGGATCACGAGCTGTTCCTTTTCTCTGCCACACATTTCTCTTCTCGTCATTTTGGTACTAGTTAATCTTGTTCATCTGTCAAACATTTTTTTTTTCAGAAATATGTTCACTCTGTTAGATGTTTTCTGGAGAAGTCCTGGCCCTCTTGTTCTGGTGTAACCAGTGGCTTGCACCTTGTTGTAAACCTCTTTAATTTTGGTGTCTCTTGCCTTGAGAGTGTTCTTGACTTAGCTAGACGTTATGCTTTTGTTTTTCTAAACCATGGAAATCATTTTGTCATTGTTCACTTTCATTGTCTTCCTGTGGCCTTTCAAGTTTCTTGGTGTTGTGAGTGCCTTCATTCTTATTTGATTGTACCAAAGTGTTGATTTGACCACCCCTAAACTTTTGGAGTTCTTTCTAATATTTGTATTTTGTTTTATCGGCCCAGTGATAGTCTCCTGTCTTTGGCCCTCATATTTAAAATACAGTTAAAAGCTTTGAAATAATTTGAAATTCACTACTATGGTGTACAGAGGCAAAACTATAAAAGAATTGTGTCAATGTCCAAATACTTTGGGGCCTGATATATACATATTATTAATAGTATCTCTATATACATGTTAATAAGCTGACTTTAGGGGATGTGGAAGAGGCAGAGACACATACTAGCAGGATGCCATAGTCATGACTTAATGTTTTATGTCTTTGCATGAAAAATTATAGACCTATTTTTTTAGATTATAGTGAAATCTATACAGATTACAGATTTACATAATGGGCAGCATGAGAGAAGTTCACTTCTGAAATGTCATAAGTTAGAAATAACAGTTAATCTTTTAAATATGTATAAAAGAAACTATTTGAATTGCTTGATCATTTTTAATTTACGTTTTTTTCGTTACCAATATTTTAAAGTGGACATCAAAAAGAAACTTTCTCAACAGGCTGTATATGTTTTACCAGGTTTGACCAAGTCTGAGTTCTTCCATTGGCAAACTAGACTGAGACTTTATCAAAACATATCATTAGGCATCGCTCCTGGCTATAATTTCATAGTGAATATATGATACAGGAAATTTATAACACAGTTTCACTATATTCAGCCTTTAAGAGGTCCCCTAAAGTAAACCTGACTGGTTAAAGCAACATGTCAGTGTGTGAGACCTGTTAGGAATGTGCTCCAGCCAATGTTTGGGCAGTACGGTTACTGCTGGACTTCTGATAGATCCGGCCACACCTCCTCTGTTCAGGTCTCCTCTAGATACTGATTTCGTGATGGTGCGGATGCAATTCCCACGATGAACAGGGGATTCAAAGTTTGTGGTGCTGCTATTCTGACAGGGAGATGGGGTGTGGTTAGAGGACTCTTGGCTGGCGATGTTGTTTTCCTCATGATCTGACTTTTTGTCTGCAGCAGCCTCTGGAATCTGTAGTCTCGCTGTAGAAGAGCGATACAGTGGTGTGAAAAAGTGTCTGCCCTTCCTGATTTTGTATGTTTGTCACACTAAAATGTTTCAAATCATCACACAAATTTAAAAATTAGACAAAGATAACACAAGTAAACACAAAATGCAGTTTCTAAATGAAGGTGTTTATTATTAAGGGTAAAAAAATATCCATACCTGTATGGCCCTGTGTGAAAAAGTTAAGCCCTTAACCTAATAATGGGTTGGGCCAGCAGTCAGCTGGGCCTTTATTGATGCCTCGGGACTTGCTGTGATAAATGGAACCATGATTTCTGCAAGTTTTGAAAAGTCCAACAGCGAGTCCATGGCGTAGAACAGCGGTGTCCAACTCCAGACCTCAAGGGCCGGTGTCCTGCAGGTTTTAGATGTGTCCTTAATCCAACGCAGCTGATTTGAATGGCTAAATTACCTCCTCAACATGTCTTTGGCTGTATCCCAATCCAGGGTCTGCAGCCTTAAAGGCCGCATTTTAAGGCCGATTACGTCACAGCAACGCGACGAAGGCTGTCCCAATTCAAAGGCTGCTCGAAATGCGGCCCTCAAATGCGTCCTTCATTTCACTGAATGTTAAGGATGTGGCGGTGCAGACTTTGTGGCCCAACATATCCCAGACTGCATAGCGCGGCGGTGTGTGTGGATAATTTTGCCAGAAAAAGAGGGCCGGCCGAAGAGTAAACTTTCAAAAGTAAGTACTGAATATTATGTCACTTATTTATGTGCGAGTGTTTAATAACGAAGAACATGAAAACATTACTGTTGGCCACATGTCGGCAAAGTTATGTGACATTAGTGACGTTTGGGCAGGGATAGCTCAGTAGGTAGAGTGGTGGCCCCATGATCGGAAGGTCGGGGGTTCGACTCCACTGAACGGCTACCCTGAGGTACCCCTGAGCAAGGTACCGTCCCTACACACTGCTCCCCGGGCGCTGCACTGGTGGCTGCCCACTACTTCACTGGGTGAATGGGTTAAATGCAGAGGAACTATTTCCTTATGGGGGACTAACACGCACACTTTACTTTACACTTTGTACTAACTTGGTTTTAAAGCCTTTACTTTAAAATAAACACCGTTCAATAGCTGAGCTTAATCTCACAGAGAATGTGATGATTCTATGGATATTTAAAGTCAGCACTGAGACAAATTTAGTAATGCCAACATATTAAAAGAACAATATTTGTCTCTCATATATATAACACAGTTATATATACAGTGTCAAAGAAACCTGTCTTTGAGTGAAGATTTAAGGTGACAGGAAATATAAATGATATAAATAAATGCAGCTTGAATCTTTACTGAAGCTCAGTATTTGAAACAGAGTCATTCACTGCTGTGATAACTAATAATGATTAAGATAATAACTATCATATTGGCCATATTATATTTACATTACCAAAGTAAGATGACTTTAGTCTCATGAACAACATGAGCTAATTGTTATTTACTAGCTAATCTTAAAATGACTGTTCAGTACAAAAATGAAGCCCAACAATCATGTTTTACACTCGTGTGGTCTCAGCCTCAGATACTTATCACATCACACAAAGCTCATGTAGAAACAAATGAACAAAATATGTTCTACTCCGTTTCTGTCAAACAAAGCTGTATGAAACGTTTCCCGCTTTTAGTATAACGGTTGATAGGCAACCTGGGCAGCGCGAGGGAGGCTAGACCGTCCCATTTCACAAGCCTCTCACTTCCGGCCTTAGCGGTCTTTGAGTACGTGGCCCTTGAGGACCGTTAAGGCTGCAGACCCTGAATTGGGATACAGCCTTTAAGTTCTCCAGAGGTGATGAACTAATCCTTTGATTCGGGTGTGTTGACCCAGTATGAGATCTAAACCTGCAGGACACGGGTCCCTGAGGTCTGGAGTTGGACACCCCTGGCTTAGAAAAAAACAAAATGAAGACTTTGGACAGGCCTAGTTAAAGTGCTGACCTGAACATGACTGAGATGCTGTGGCATGACCTTAAAAAGACGGTTCATGTCGAAAACTCTCCAAAGTGTCTGAATTACAACGATTATGCAAAGATGAGGGGGCCAAAATTCCTCCACAGTGCTGTAAAAGACTCGTTGTCAGTTATGGCAAACATGTGATTGCTGCTGAGGGTGGCCCAACTCGTTATTAGGTTTAGGGGGTAATCACTTTTTCACACATTGGATTTTTTTCCCCTTAAAAATAAACACCTTTAGAAACTGTATTTTGTGTTTACTTGTGTTTTATTTTTAATATTTTTATTTGTTTTATGATCTGAAACATTTAAGGGTGACAAACATACAAAAAAAGGTCATCAATAAGGGGGCAAACATAGAAGACGAGAGATACCTGCAGCCATCTGGAAGACTTTCTTCTTGTCTTCAGTGCGCTCCTGAGAAGGTTTGAAAAAACACTGACTTCAGACGCACACCATTATACTATCATTATGTAATGGCCAGTTTAAGGCTGCACTATATATACGCAGTGACATGACAAAGTATTTGCTCCCTCCCTTCTTTTGCATATGTGTGAGACTTAAATGTTTTAGGTCAAACAAATTGTAATACTGACAACCTGAGTAAATACAAAACACAAATGCGTACAGACAGTATTTATGTTTACAAAATTAAAAATGATAAACATTTCCACTCCCCCTGTGTGTGGTCTTCATCCTTCTAGCTAAGGCCCTCTAACAGAGACCTGGGAGGTTGACGGTCCTTCACAATATCTTTGTTCCTTCCCAACTGAGGGTACTGCTCCTTGTGGCTGTTTATCTTGTAGTCAAATATCTCGCCAATGATATGTTTACTGCCTGAATTGACACCAAAAAAGCCTGAATGCTGCACACATCAGAATCAGAATCAGAAAGACTTTATTTATCCCCAAGGGGCAATTAAGAGGATACTTAATTATGGATACTAGGGTGCTTGGCACTTTAAAAGGCTAACAGTGTACTTAATGGGACTTTGGAAGACAAAGTCAAAGACAATCACAGAGGTCACCATCAAGTGTGGGCATACCAAGGTGATGCCCACTTCTGGATAGGCCTCAACCCTCTAAAGCAGTTTATCAGTAGGATTGGATAGGAATATATATTTAGGTCTGGAGTGACCATCAGCCATCTCCTGTACAAAGAAATTATGATGTACACCAGGAGATCCACTTCAGCATCTACTGTGAGGACATCGTGATTTTATTCGAACTGGATAAGTTTGGTTGAAAACAGAGGAAAGGTGATGCAGACTATTAAGCCAGAAAGGAGAATAGCAGATACAGTGGGGCAAAAAAGTATTTAGTCAGCCACCGACTGTGCAAGTTCCCCCACCTAAAATGATGACAGAGGTCAGTAATTTGCACCAGAGGTACACTTCAACTGTGAGAGACAGAATGTGAAAAAAAAATCCATGAATCCACATGGTAGGATTTGTAAAGAATTTATTCGTAAATCAGGGTGGAAAATAAGTATTTGGTCAATAACAAAAATACAACTCAATACTTTGTAACATAACCTTTGTTGGCAATAACAGAGGTCAAACGTTTACTATAGGTCTTTACCAGGTTTGCACACACAGTAGCTGGTATTTTGGCCCATTCCTCCATGCAGATCTTCTCGAGAGCAGTGATGTTTTGGGGCTGTCGCCGAGCAACACGGACTTTCAACTCCCGCCACAGATTTTCTATGGGGTTGAGGTCTGGAGACTGGCTAGGCCACTCCAGGACTTTCAAATGCTTCTTACGGAGCCACTCCTTTGTTGCCCGGGCGGTGTGTTTTGGATCATTGTCATGTTGGAAGACCCAGCCTCGTTTCATCTTCAAAGTTCTCACTGATGGAAGGAGGTTTTGGCTCAAAATCTCACGATACATGGCCCCATTCATTCTGTCCTTAACACGGATCAGTCGTCCTGTCCCCTTGGCAGAAAAACAGCCCCATAGCATGATGTTTCCACCCCCATGCTTCACAGTAGGTATGGTGTTCTTGGGATGCAACTCAGTATTCTTCTTCCTCCAAACACGACGAGTTGAGTTTATACCAAAAAGTTCTACTTTGGTTTCATCTGACCACATGACATTCTCCCAATCCTCTGCTGTATCATCCATGTGCTCTCTGGCAAACTTCAGACGGGCCTGGACATGCACTGGCTTCAGCAGCGGAACACGTCTGGCACTGCGGGATTTGATTCCCTGCCGTTGTAGTGTGTTACTGATGGTGACCTTTGTTACTTTGGTCCCAGCTCTCTGCAGGTCATTCACCAGGTCCCCCCGTGTGGTTCTGGGATCTTTGCTCACCGTTCTCATGATCATTTTGACCCCATGGGATGAGATCTTGCGTGGAGCCCCAGATCGAGGGAGATTATCAGTGGTCTTGTATGTCTTCATTTTCTGATGATTGCTCCCACAGTTGATTTTTTCACACCAAGCTGCTTGCCTATTGTAGATTCACTCTTCCCAGTCTGGTGCAGGTCTACAATACTTTTCCTGGTGTCCTTCCAAAGCTCTTTGGTCTTGGCCATGGCGGAGTTTGGAGTCTGACTGTTTGAGGCTGTGGACAGGTGTCTTTGATACAGATGATGAGTTCAAACAGGTGCCATTCATACAGGTAACGAGTGGGGGACAGAAAAGCTTCTTACAGAAGACGTTACAGGTCTGTGAGAGCCAGAGATTTTCCTTGTTTGAGGTGACCAAATACTTATTTTCCACCCTGATTTACGAATAAATTCTTTACAAATCCTACCATGTGGATTCATGGATTTTTTTTTCACATTCTGTCTCTCACAGTTGAAGTGTACCTCTGGTGCAAATTACTGACCTCTGTCATCATTTTAAGTGGGGGAACTTGCACAATCGGTGGCTGACTAAATACTTTTTTGCCCCACTGTACAAGTGCCTGGGTATCCCAC
This sequence comes from Aulonocara stuartgranti, assembly GCF_965226115.1. Classification (NCBI taxonomy): domain Eukaryota; kingdom Metazoa; phylum Chordata; class Actinopteri; order Cichliformes; family Cichlidae; genus Aulonocara; species Aulonocara stuartgranti. Next base: position 40,371,680 of record NC_138939.1, on the reverse strand, counting down.
AGGCCAGTGGGAACCATGATAAAGATGCAAAAAGGTCAGGCACAGCCAAATACCTCCAGAAGGTAAGATAGGTGCTGAGAAGGCAGCTAAACAGTAAGAATAGGATCCATGCCATCAGTAGAGATTCCCTACCAGTTATCTGAATAAAAAGCTAGCTAAAAGAGGAGACGGATGCCGCTAATGTGAAGATACAAACATTCCTCATAATGTCCATCCAATCCACATGAAGTCCAGGACCTTGAGGCTCTATGAGCAGTAAAAAGAGCGAGTGAGGATTAGTGACTATCAAAGTCACCATCCAGGATATAGCATAGAACATATGCAAACAGATCAGGCCCATCAAGACAGACAGTGATGCAGAACAGGACCAGGAACCATTATAGATGACCAAGCTTATGCATGGGATGTACCTTTGAAAGGCGGAGGAAGTGGCTGACATGAACAAATCCCACAGTTGCTGGGAAAAGCTGGCTTAAAGGACAGCACAGAGGGATGGTGGTGGTAGATCCACAGGAAGAATCTACTACAGACAACAGGACCCAAGTTAGGGTCTGCAAAAGGTACTTGAGAGACAATCCAGCAGATAGTAGCTTCCAGCAGATCCCAGGCACAACATCAGATGTCTATGTCCAGAAGGACCCAGTCCCAGGAAAGATACCATATGTTTAAAATGCTATCTGGAAAATCATTTGTTCTGTTAAATAGCACTTGGGAAATTTTTGACAAAAACTTTAAATTTCATAGAGGGGCTAATAACTTTGTCCTCATCTGTAAATGCCTTTCTCGCTCTTATTTTTATGTGAAAAAATGCTGAAAGTGATTCAACTTACAGTCTGGAGCTGCATCCTTAGCTGGTTGTTGGTGAATTTGAGGGATCTGGCGATAGACTGGAGATAGTATATCAGCATGCTGAAACACAGTTGAACAATTCACAAGTCATGTAGGATACAGATGTTTGCGTATTTGCATATTGTGAGTGTATGTGTATATGTGTGTGTGAGAGAGAATTAGAGAGAAATTGTGAGTGAGAGAGCGCATGTATACGTGACAGATATATGCAATATGTGTCGTGTGCAGCCTCACAACAGCAGCAGCAGTGCTGGCAGTACGACGACAGGACTGGTGATGTAACTTATTACTTTACTGAACCACACCGGGAAGTCAGTGGCCACTGTCTCAGAGATGATGTCGTAAATCTTCTCTTGACCACTGAAACACAAATTTAAGCATTTTTCTTTGTCTGAACACTGAAACACAACCACACAAGAAGGGGAAAAACAAAAGAGCTGCTAACTTCCACATCGATGGAAGCAAAAATAATGCTGAATAAAATATATACAGCTGCATGACAACATATATTGCCATCCAGTTGACAACTTCAGGGAAGGCTTTGCTTATTTCAGCAAGACAGTCCAGAACATTCTGCATCCATTTCAATAGTATAGCTCCAAAAGGGACAACAATGGGCATCGCTTTCAAACTGCAGCAACTCGTTCCAACAAGGAGACACAACACAGAAGGAAATGGAGATGTTTCCTACTGTTTTAATGTGTATCTGGCAATGGAGTTTAATCAACATTTCATATGAATTGAATGATATTTTTCAATTTCAGTTATTTAATATGATCTTTCTGAAGTATTTAAATATAGTCTTTAAATGGTATGAAAATTACTACATTTTGATTTTATTTAAATACCCTACCAGCCTTTTTGGAAACAGGATTTGACTTTGTATACTATGCAAAGAAAGATCTTTTCCAAACTATGATGCTACGCTCGTAAATTAAAATATGTCCCGTTTCAAAACACACATAAATATGTATTGTGCAGGCTGAGGATGGAAGACACCAAAATTGGGAATTCTCTAAAATATGCATATATCCCTCATTGGTACATGTGGTAAAACATCCACTTCTGTCTTACATTCTCAGCACAGTAAATAAAAAAGGGAATCTGTTCATTAAAAACAAGAAACAGTCAGAGGCTTGCTTCCCTGAGCAGTATTTACTTTAGGGAAATAGTATTGTATTTTGCCTGCATTATCACTTTGACCTTTAGGTCAATTTATTGACCTTTGGGAGAGGTCAGAGGTGAAACGTGACACGATATTCAAAATCTTTATACAGTGCGTTCTACTGTATATGTTGACACCAAAATTCCAAGAGTCATAGTTTCCATAAAGTCTTTTGTCAGTTTCTCACCAATAAATTGTTAAGTTGACCTTGAAGGTCTCGATGGATGTAAGATAAATTTTAATTCCTTACCTGAAAGGTCCGCAGTGTTGTGATGGTCTGTATCTCACTATAGCAAAGATGGTGGGCAGCATACACAAAAACAGCATGAAAAGCAGCATAGCCAGGTAGAAGTTGTTTGACCTAAAAAAGCAACGTGAGAACATGGATGTGTTGATATGATTCATTTTTACATTACTGTCTTTCCTTCATGCTCCTGAGCAGTTCAGTAGAAAATTACAATTCATGTGAATCAACTTAGCAGAAGTATCCCAGAGTATATCTGCAAATATGCTCTAAACAGTTTGTCATCTTCAAAAGGTGAACATTTTTTTCTTTGTTTTTTCTGTGTATCTGACCACATATCTGTAACATCTAACTGAAAATTGACAAAGTAACTAGATTAAGTGTTGTGACTATTCTACTTGCCAAAATACACTGCTCAATAAATAAATAAACTAAGGAAGATTTTTCATCAAAGTATAGCATCGAGTCACTTGAACTTCTGGGATCTTAATCTGATCAGCTAAGTAGCTAAGTGGGCGTTATTACAGGAGAGCTGACAGGGCTGTAAAAGGTCCCGACCTATCAGCAGAGCTAGAATCTGTTCCTTTGTGCAACGAGTAACAGGATAAGCACTGTTCCCTTTTTGAGCAATAAAGATCATAGAAAAAAATATTCTGACAAATCTTGAACGAATGGTGAATCATGAGTGGCTGCTAAGTCCAAATAATACTCAGGCAGTGTTTACTCATGACAGGATCATTTCTTAAAACACACCAAATAGTGTGTGGTGCTTAAATCTAACTAGCAAGTGAGACTGTCTAAATTTTTTCATGTCTTGACTTTGACTGGCCTCTCTAAAGTCTTCTTTTTTATAGTCATTCAGAGGTGGACTTGCTGGTGTATTTCGGATCATTGTCCAACTGCAGAACTGAAGTGTGCTTCAGCTGGCGGTCAAAAAGAGATGGCCAGATATTCTCCTGCAGGAAGTTTGGTAGACAGCAGAATTCATGTATGTTTGGATTTGTTCCCCCTTAATAATAAACACCTTCATTCAGAAGCTGCATTTTGTGTTTACTTGTGTTATCTTTGTCTAATATTTAAATTTGTTTGATGATCTGAAAAATTTAAATGTGACAGATACAAAATATAGTGTCGCGAAATCAATCAATGTAGAGCAGTGTCACAAACCACGGAGGCCCCAGAAAAGTGGAATCAAACGATGAGTTTATTAACAGCCCGGAGAAAACATCAACATATGTCTTCTGACCAAAATACATGTTGTGGACACTTATAAAGCAGTGGGGTACAAGGCCCCCCATTGCGTCAATGACAGATTAAAATAGGTTCCAGACATTAGTCACAGTTAATCGTACATCTTTAATAGCTATAAGCAGACATAGAACTTCTCTTTTCTATAACACCTTCCATACAAGGTAATAAACTTCAAGCCCTCAGGGTCTCTGAGGCTAATTATTGACTCTGGTCGTCTGTTACCAAGTAGAGTAAAATATAGTAAGACACCAAATGAGTTAAGGCCTCAGGCCGGACACATTCCTAGATTATATGTATTATATGTACTGTAAGCATGCATTGCAGCTATCCTTCTATGTTCTAGTTTCCCTCAGCATGGATCACCTGGACAGTCACGCCAGTGAAGCTTAAGACCCTTAATGAACCGAACATCAACTCAAAATAAGCTCAGATATGCAATGTGTGTAAAATACTTCTAACCGTACTTGTAATAAAAGTTAACATAATGGAAGGATCCTCAAATGGACATCTTCAATCAACAGCTGTAATGCAGTATCAATACTGTGAGAAATATTATTAGATGAAATAATGCTGTAAAGAATGTTATTAATGCAGTTATAATGATGCAGATTATATGGCAGCAATAAAAGAATTTCTGTATCTCCACAATAGGAAATCAGGAAGTGGACAAAAACGTTTTCACACCACTGTATTTTCCTTTTACACAGTGAACTGTCGATGCTATCGATATGCACATGTGTCTTGTGTGATTTTCCACCACATCTGGGAGTGGCTGATAAGGACTGAAAGAGGCAATCACAGCTTTTTTTTAAAAAACTTAAATCAGAGTAGCCTGACTGAGTATATGTGTGTATAAATGCTGCAGCAAGAGTCCTGACAGGGACTAGAAAGAGAGAGCAGATTTCTCCTGTTTTGGCTTCCTGTTAAATCCACAATTCAAAATCCTGCTCCTCACATACAAGGTCTTAAATAATCAGGCCCCATCTTATCTTAATGACCTTGTAGTACCATATCACCCTATTAGAGCACTTCGCTCTCGCTCTGCAGGCCTACTTGTTGTTCCTAGAGTATTTAAAAGTAGAATGGGAGGCAGAGCCTTCAGTTTTCAGGCCCCTCTTCTGTGGAACCAGCTTCCAGTTTGGATTCAGGAGACAGACACTATCTCTACTTTCAAGATTAGGCTTCAAACTTTCCTTTTTGCTAAAGCATATAGTTAGGGCTGGACCAGGTGACCCTGAATCCTCCCTTAGTTATGCTGCAATAGACGTAGGCTGCCGGGGGATTCCCATGATGCATTGAGTATTTCCTTTTCTCACTCACTATGTGTTAACAGACCTCTCTGCATTGAATCATACTTGTTATTAACCTCTGTCTCTCTTCCACAGCATGTCTTTATCCTGTCTTCCTTCTCTCACCCCAACCAGTCGCAGCAGATGGCCCCGCCCCTCCCTGAGCCTGGTTCTGCCGGAGGTTTCTTCCTGTTAAAAGGGAGTTTTTCCTTCCCACTGTTGCCAAAGTGCTGCTCATAGGGGGTCATATGATTGTTGGGTTTTTCTCTGTATCTATGAAGCGCCTTGAGGCGACTTATGTTGTGATTTGGCGCTATATAAATAAAATTGAATTGAATTGAATTGAATTGAATTATACGTAAGTTGCTGCACAGGCTGATAAGTGAACAGCCTTAAGAAAAATACCCCCTTTGCTGACAATATACTGTACAAGCCTTTGGTGGCAACTTTAAATCTTTGTCAAACTGCAAAGAGCCAAGGATGTAATATAAGAGAATGTCTGGACAAAGACATTCTTGGTGTTTTGATGGTGGTTATGAAAAGTGCTGGGCTGCACCTCCCACTGACCTTGATTTCTCCATAGCGTTTGCACCATTTATGCCTTTTTGCAGCATTTTTAATGGATTTTGTTTTAACAAATTGTGCTGTAAGGAAAAGACAGTCCAAAAGGTTTGTGCTTCAGTTTTGGTGAGTGAAAATTTAATATGTAATTAGTCCATTATTCAGTAGCATCACAGCATTAAACCTGTGCAGATAAGATTACCTGAATTTACCTTTACTTTCATCCAGATGTGGGAAATTCTGTGTTCAAAATGCCAACACGGTGGTAGAAAAAACACTAATATTTAGGCCAAATAAAAGTCATCAAATGATTTTTTTTAACTATACTGGAAATTTGGGTATGTTTCATCTGTGTGTGTGTGTGTGTGTGTGTGTGTGTGTGTGTGTGTGTGTGTGTGGTGTGCGCATCTAACCTGGATGCTCGAAAGACCTGCTGATGGGGAACATTACAGGTAAGTACAGCCCAGCTCCTCAGATACATCAGACCAATCAGCTTCAGCACATTAAAGGCAGGAAGACAGGGAGAAAAAAATGCCCCCATCCTGAAGGAAAGAAAGAGATAGACCAGCCACACACACACACACACACACACACACACACACACACACACACACAGGCAATAAGGTCACACTTCATATAAAAGATATGACATTCAGTGGCTCATGATTTCACTTCATTACATTTATTGCTGCAAGGAGACGTTTCTGAAATTGGATGAGAAAATACAATCAAGAGGTGTAGTGGAAAGATTACAGAGAGCTACAGTCCGTTAAACAGGGTAATGGAGACCTGTCAGCACCAGTCAGGCCATTAGCTCTGAAATAGGTCCTGTGGTTCTGGAATTGTAAAATGTTTTTCAGACTTACCAGATCATTCCTTGGTTATAAATTAGATGCAAGACATTCTCGGCTATTTTGAATTCTCCATATTCAGGCTGAAAACAGACAAAACAAAAGTAATCACTGCAACAATCCTGAGTCAGACAAGAGTCTCTCAGGGTCTTTATTGTCTTTTCATGACATGCCAAATGTTTTCAGTTACTGCAAAGGTCTGGTTTGCAGGGATGCCCGGTCATTACCAGGACTCCTGTGCTATGAAGACATACTCTTGTAAAAGATACAGCATTAGCATTGTCTTAGGTTAAAATTTGCAAGGTCTTCCCTGAAAACGACATCTGGATCAAATCATATATTGCTCTAAAATATGCATATAGACCTTTGAGCTTTCATGGTGGTTTTGTAAGCAACACAGTATGACAAATCCAGCTTTTGAACCTGAACCAGCTTCCCATCCCTACTGGGTAGTGACCAAAGGAATAATACTGCAGATATAAGCGGCAGAAATGAGCTTTCTCTGAAGATTGAATGGCCTCTCTCTTTGAGATAGGGTGAAGAAGTCGGCCATTTGGGAAGGGCTCAGAGTAGAACCACTGCTCCTCCACATTGAAAGGAGCCGGTTCAGGTGGTTCAGGCATCTGACCAGGATGCTTCCTGGGTGGAGTGTTCCAGGCATGTCCCACTGAGAGGAGGCCCCAGGACACCCTGGAGAGATCATATCTCTCACTCGGTCTGGGAATGCCTTGCTGTTCCTCCATACATGCTAGAGGAGGTGACTGGGGACAGGGAATTCTCAGCTTCTCTACTGAGGCTTAAGAAAACGTGGGATAGATTTAATCAGAGGTGGGACCAAGTCATTGTTTTGCAAGTCTCAAGTAAGTCTCAAGTCTTTATCCTCAAGTCTCAAGTCAAGTCTCAAGTAATGTCAGGCAAGTCAGAGTCGAGTCTCAAGTCACTGGTGTAAAAGTCCAAGTAAAGTCACAAGTCTGAAATTTTGAATTTCAAGTCCTTTCGAGTCTTTAAAAAAAACGAAAAAAGCATGTTGCAGTTATGCTAAATGTAAATATTAGACCATGTAATTTTAAAATCTGTGTTTTTCTCAACACATGACAAAATAGTGAACTTAGAAAATATACACAAATTGTGAAATTGCACCTCTTTAAAATGCAGCTCAATTAAACCTAGCTCCAAGAATAATTTTCACCGACAGTTCTGAGATAAGCTGCATGTTATTCTTGGATGCGGTTGTAGGACCGGCTTTAAAATCGCATGACAAAAATATCATACACATTAAAAAAAACTGTATCACCAACGTAGCCTGGACAACATTTGCTAGTTAGATGAAGTCAGCTATCTCATCTTAGCATATTTATATGCATATTTATAATCATACGGTTCTTGGAGTGAGTGCATACACTCATGAAGTTTAGTAACTTCAGGTCAGTGCAACAAGCCCAGGTACAGTTTACCGACGGATGGGTACAGGACCTTGAAATGCAGCGTGTAGAACGAAAGACCATCGTACGTATCATAAGTTTACCAGTCTCACAAATCGTCGTCATAAATACACATTCCTTAACCGTTTATTAATAGGACCTTTGAGCTCAATGGTAATTAATTAGTAGTGGAAATAATTTCTGGTAGCGTTACAGAAATGTAGCAGTGACAATAATACTGTATGCTGTAATTGTACTGGACAATTAGTGATACAAAAAACCTGTTTTACCCTGTGAATAAAAGTATATGTTTTTGTCAATGTACCATAATAACAGAAGCGAAACGCAATATTGTGTCAGGACAATTCACTATTTATGCACAATAAACAAAGGAGCATAGCGCGACAATTTCTGTTCAGCGCCAGACTTGCTTGTAACCTATATCACCAATTATGTTATGAAAATGACGTATTAAGTACTAAAAAACACTGACCTTCGTGTAAATGCTTGGAGCAGACTAACCTGTGAGCTGGAGTGTTCTGGGACGTTATATTTGATCTTTGAATGGCTGCAATCCAGGCCACCCGTCGCGTCTTTGTTACTTCGGAAACATGCCTTGAACAATTTCTCTTCAACGAGGTAATCCGATAACAACCGATCTCTTTACCCGTCGGCTTCCCGTGGCTGTCATGCGACCGGCTATTGCAGTTAATAATACAACAGCTTCTTGACATTTTTGTGTTTCTTTTTATCGCTGTATAACTGATTTCAATTGAAAGCCTGCGTGCGCTAGTACCGCTTGCCACGAGTTCCCAGAATCCTTTGTGGTTCTACCCCAGAATGACATCACATTTTCAATATCTATATAATATGCATGTTACATTTTATATTTGGGGTAAAATATCAAGTCTTTTCAAGTAAACCGGTTCAAGTCCAATTCAAGTCCCAGGTCATTGGTGTAAAAGTCCAAGTCAAGTCACAAGTCTTACAACATTTTTTCAAGTCAAGTCTAAAGTCATAAAATTAATGACTCGAGTCTGACTCGAGTCCAAGTCATGTGACTCGAGTCCACACCTCTGGATTTAATGATAGTTTTTTCCTCTCAAACCACTTTTATTTTTAACATTTTTACTATATTTTATCATAGCAATCATATTCAGCATTTCCATTAGATTTCCCCCAATATCAAAAATATTTGTGTTATCAGCAAAAATGTGTATTTTTAATAGATCACATACCCTTCAAATGTCATTTATTTAAATAGTGAATAGTTTTGGATCCGGGACAGAACTCTGGATAACATCCAAACATGAGGAGTATTACTCTCCCATCTCACAAATTGTTTCCTGCTGGTCAAATAATTTTTCACGCAATGTAGTACAACCCCTCTGATTAAATATCGTTCCAGTTTATTAATTAATATTTCATAATCACTTGCATCAAATATTGTAAGATTTAGGAATACTCCGGCTGCATGTCGTTTCTACTGTGTAGCATTTATACCCTCCCAAAAAGACAAAAAACAAACTAAAAACCAGCAACAAGCAATTTAAACACAAACAATCACAAAGAAAGCCTGATGCTTAGCCTCATCCACCCCAGCTGTGAAACTCAGAAACCAGTCTTACTTGTTATCATCTATACACCTGGGCCTTACACAGAGTTCTGATTTCTCAGACTTTGTATCTGATTTAGTTCTCAGCTCAGATAAAATAATTATTGTGGGTGATTTTAACATCCATGTAGATGCTAAAAATGACAGCCTCAACATGGCATTTAATCTGTTATTAGACTCAATTGGCTTCTCTCAAAATGTAAAAGAACCCACCCACCACTTTAATCACACTCTAGATATTGTTTTAACATATGGCATAGAAACTGAACATTTAACAGTGTTTCCTGAAAACCCTCTCCTGTCTGATCATTTCCTGATAACATTTACATTTACAATAATTGATTACACAACAGTGAAGAGTAGACTTTATCAAAGTAGACGTCTTTCTGAAAGCGCTGTAACTAAGTTTAAGAATATAATCCACCCACTGTTATCATCTCCAATGCCCTGTACCAACACAGAGCAGAGCAGCTATCTGAACGCTGCTCCAACAGAGGTCGATTATCTTGTTAATAATTTCACCTCCTCACTACGTACGACTCTGGATACTGTAGCTCCTGTGAAAACTAAGGTCTCTAATCAGAAGTACCTGACTCCGCGGTATAATTCTCAAACACGTAGCCTAAAGCAGATGACTCGTAAGCTGGAGAGGAAATGGCGTGTCACAAATTTAGAGGATCATCATTTAGCCTGGAGAAATAGTTTTTTGCTTTATAAGAAAGCCCTCCGCAAAGCCAGAACATCTTACTATTCATCACTGATTGAAGAAAATAAGAACAACCCCAGGTTTCTCTTCAGCTCTGTAGCCAGGCTGACAAAAAGTCAGAGCTCTTTTGAGCCAACCATCCCTTTAACGTTAACTAGTAATGACTTCATGAACTTCTTCACAAATAAAATTTTAATCATTAGAGAAAAAATTACCAGTAATCATCCCACAGATGTAATATTATCTACAGCTACTCTTAGTACCATTGATATTAAGTTAGACTCTTTTTCTCCAATTGATCTTTCTGAGTCAACTTCAATAATTACTTCCTCCAAACCATCAACGTGTCTTTTAGACCCCATTCCTACAAAACTGCTCAAAGAAGTCCTGCCATTAATTAATGCTTCGATCTTAAATATGATCAACCTATCTCTAATGATCGGCTATGTACCACAGGCCTTCAAGCTGGCTGTAGTTAAACCTTTACTCAAAAAGCATCTCTAGACCCAGCAGTCTTAGCTAATTATAGGCCAATCTCCAACCTTCCTTTATATCAAACATCCTTGAAAGAGTAGTTGTCAAACAGCTAACAGATCATCTGCAGAGGCTTATTTGAAGAGTTTCAGTCAGGTTTCAGAGCTCATCACAGCACAGAAACAGCTTTAGTGAAGGTTACAAATGATCTTCTTATGGCCTCTGACAGTGGACTCATCTCTGTGCTTGTCCTGCTAGACCTCAGTGCAGCGTTCGATACTGTCGACCATAATATCCTATTAGAGCGATTAGAACATGCTGTAGGTATTACAGGTACTGCACTGCAGTGGTTTGTATCATATCTATCTAATAGACTCCAGTTTGTGCATGTAAATGGAGAGTCCTCTTCACACACTGAGGTTAATTATGGAGTTCCACAGGGTTCAGTGCTAGGACCAATTCTGTTTACATTATACATGCTTCCCTTAGGCAGCATCATCAGAAGACATAGCATACATTTACACCGCTATGCTGATGACACCCAGCTCTATCTGTCCATGAAGCCAGATAACACACACCAATGAGTTAAACTGCAGGAATGTCTTAAAGACATAAAGACCTGGATGGCCGCTAACTTTCTGCTTCTTAATTCAGCTAAAACTGAGGTTATTGTACTCGGCCCTGAAAATCTTAGAAATATGGTATCTAAGCAGATTCTTACTCTGGATGTCATTACCTTGGCCTCCAGTAACGCTGTGAGGAACCTTGGAGTCATTTTTGACCAGGACATGTCCTTCAACGCACATATTAAACAAATATGTAAGACTGCTTTCTTCCATTTGTGCAACATCTCTAAAATTAGAAATATCCTGTCTCAGAGTGACGCTGAAAAACTAGTTCATGCATTTATTACTTCCAGGCTGGACGACTGTAATTCATTATTATCAGGAAGTCCAAAAAACTCCCTGAAAAGCCTTCAGCTAATCCAAAATGCTGCACCAAGAGTCCTGACAGGGACTAGAAAGAGAGAGCATATTTCTCCTGTTTTGGCTTCCTGTTAAATCCACAATTCAAAATCCTGCTCCTCACATACAAGGTCTTAAATAATCAGGCCCCATCTTATCTTAATGACCTTGTAGTACCATATCACCCTATTAGAGCGCTCCGCTCTCGCTCTGCAGGCCTACTTGTTGTTCCTAGAGTATTTAAAAGTAGAATGGGAGGCAGAGCCTTCAGTTTTCAGGCCCCTCTTCTGTGGAACCAGCTTCCAGTTTGGATTCAGGAGACAGACACTATCTCTACTTTCAAGATTAGGCTTCAAACTTTCCTTTTTGCTAAAGCATATAGTTAGGGCTGGACCAGGTGACCCTGAATCCTCCCTTAGTTATGCTGCAATAGACGTAGGCTGCCGGGGATTCCCATGATGCATTGAGTTTTTCCTTTCCAGTCACCTTTCTCACTCACTATGTGTTAACAGACCTCTCTGCATTGTTATTAACCTCTGTCTCTCTTCCACAGCATGTCTTTATCCTGTCTTCCTTCTCTCACCCAGGGGCGACTGTGGCTCAGGGGGTTGGGAATTGCATCTGTAACCGGAAGGTCGCCGGTTCGATCCCCGGGCTCTCTGTCCTGGTCGTTGTGTCCTTGGGCAAGACACTTTACCCTACTTGCCTACTGGTGTTGGCCAGAGGGGCCGATGGTGCGATATGGCAGCCTCGCTTCTGTCAGTCTGCCCCAGGGCAGCTGTGGCTACAACTGTAGCTGCCTCCACCAGTGTGTGGATGTGAGAGTGAATGAATAGTGGCATTGTAAAGCGCTTTGGGTGCCTTGAAAAGCGCTATATAAATCCAATCCATTATTATTATTATTATCACCCCAACCAATCACAGCAGATGGCCCCGCCCCTCCCTGAGCCTGGTTCTGCCGGAGGTTTCTTCCTGTTAAAAGGGAGTTTTTCCTTCCCACTGTTGCCAAAGTGCTGCTCATAGGGGGTCATATGATTGTTGGGTTTTTCTCTGTATCTATGAAGCGCCTTGAGGCGACTTTTGTTGTGATTTGGCGCTATATAAATAAAATTGAATTGAATTGAATTATAATCTGCTCGACTGATCCAATTAATGCCCGTGCAGTTGAATGGTTCAGTCTGAATCCATACTGACTGTCAGATGTTTCTGGTTTTCTGGTTTTCCCCTGGTTGTGGTCTCTTGTGATTACTGTCAAACTGCAAAAACTGAAAAAAAAAAATTATTGAAACTATTATCAATTAGGGTGGCACAATAAAGTGTAATTCTGTTTGGCCTAGTGATTTTAGGATAGCCCAACTGTTGTGTTAATTCGTTCGTTTTTTATGAGTTTTTTTAATTCAACAGGACAATGTTAAAGTCACCACAGATAAATATATCTGATTTGATATAATTTGAACGCTAGACCCTGGTGCTTTATATATACAGCAAATATGAGAACATTTTTTTATATTCCTTGCAAATTTCAATTGTTATACATTGACTAATAAGTTATCAAACACAGTTATCATAGCTTCCACCACCTTGTAATCTATTTTTTATCCACGTACACAGCCCCCCCCCCCCCCCCCCCTTTTCCTGGGTTGAAAAGTCCAGTTGAAAGTCCATCCCTGTTTCTGCATTAATCCATATTTCAGATACAGCAATAATTTTGAAAGCTTTTGTGAACTGATTTAAATATTCTTTAACGTTATTGATCATTTATCATTATCATTTAATGGTGTGATTAAACTGTTCATCACTGTGGCAGCAACAGCTGATGTCTTCAGTATTGGAGAAGAAATCATTCTCTGGGTCTATTTCCTTTTTCAGGTCTGAAACATCATGACCTGTGTATTGTGTATGTATACAGAATTCCATTCAATAGAATAAGAATAAATACCTTAATTCTCATGTTTAGCATTTACTTGCTAAATTTTGTAAAAGCAAAAGCTTGCAACCAACTTACAAATTTGCTCTCTAAATCCCAGCAGCAGCAGTCACTGAGGTAGCGAACCACTAGACCTCTGATGAAGTCAATGAGCAGGATGCTCGCCACTGTGAAGATCATGTCAATGATGGACAGCTTCAACATCTCCTAAAGACACAATATACACATATTCATCAGGGAAATTTACAAATACTATATACAAGTATTTTATTTTACATACACACACACACACACATACATATATATATCATATATTCCAGGCATAACATTATGACCACTGACAGGTTAAGTGAATAATACTGATTATCTCTCCTGCTACTGGGTGGAATACATTAGTGAGCAAGTTAATATTTTGCCCTCAAAGTTTGGCAAGCGTAAGGATTTGAGCAACCTGAAGGACTGGTTCAGAGGAGCTCCAAAGCTTTTGGGGTGTTCCCACTTTCACAGTTGGGAACCAGCGACAGGGTTATGGGCTCGTGTGGCTCATTGATGCACATGGCGAGGAGAGCTTGCCTACGTGTTCCGATCTAACAGATGAGCTACTGTAGCTCAAGCAATTCTGAAAAAGTGGTTCTGATAGAAAGGTGTTAGAATACACAATGCATCACTATCATTTGATGTTTTGGCAACAGGCAGGTGGTCATAATGTTTATATATATTTTTATCATTTCCACAAATATACACCGTTATCCAATCAGAAAGCAAAACCTGTCCAACATAGGTCTCCCAGCACTGATCCTGTTGTCGGGTGTTCTTTTCAAACACAGCTGTCTGGTTGTAGACGTCCCCTGAGCTGCTCCTGCTGGTTACAGCCAGCACTGTGGCGATGGTTGCTGTGGTGCTGTTGTGATTCTTAGAGAGGGAGATATCTGACACTAGGGTGGAGAGGCTGTTTCCCTCAGGATGAGATATTGTGGCCAGAAAGGAGCTGGACTCATTCCAGTTACTGTTACTCACGTGGACCTTGAAGACAGATCACAATCCATACAGCTGTGTGCTATGCTTTAATTATATGAGTGACTTCAAAGGTATTTCTTAATTCAAGGTCTGCATCCTTAGAAGCTCCATGATGACCGAGAAGGAGCTTCTTCTCTTTATCACAGCGTATTTGTGAAAAACAATGCACAAACTATAGTTCCTAGTAAGTCTAGGAAAAGATACACAAATTATAATACAGACAACTATTTTAATTGTCAGCGATGTAGTGTATTGATTTGTTAGATAACATTTACTTGTGATTAATGGCAGTTTCCACCAATTAATGGTTTCTGTTAATAAATGAGAATAACCTAAGTTATGTGTGAACTTAGGTCAAGAAAAGATGTTTAAAATGCTAAAGATACTAAACTCAATTTATATATATACATATATATATATATATATATATATATATATATATATATATATATATATAATTATGTATTTTTTATGTATTTTTTATGTATTTTTTATATATTTATATGTTTTATATATTTATACAGCGCCAAATCACTGCTCAAGATGCTGTAGATTCCCGTCAGTAACACTTTCGGTCCGCTAGTAAAACGTAGTTCTATTAATCTGCGCTCATTACTCTCGAACCGGAACCGGATGTAAGTCCCAAAAAACTGAATTGGAGAACTGAAACTGAATGGTGAGAAGTGAATCTGAAATTATTCAAGAACTAAATTTTTAAAGGATAAAATACAGTTTCAAAGCAAATGAATTCAATTTCAAAATATAAAATTCAATTTCAATTTAGTGATGATCCTTTTCAAACCAATAAATTGAATTTCAAATTAGGCTAATTCAAATTCAGTTTTTAAAAACATTTATTCAAGTTACAATTCAGATTCAATCC
The DNA here is from genome assembly GCF_965226115.1 of Aulonocara stuartgranti. Lineage (NCBI taxonomy): Eukaryota > Metazoa > Chordata > Actinopteri > Cichliformes > Cichlidae > Aulonocara > Aulonocara stuartgranti. Next base: position 40,356,462 of record NC_138939.1, on the reverse strand, counting down.
GAGCAATTCAAATTCAAATTTAACTTATTCAACTTCAGTTTCTGATGGCACAGATTTCAGCCCGTAGAGATGCCCTGTCTCAAAGTGAAGCTGAAAAACCTGTTCGTGCATTTATCACTTCTAGGCTGGACTACTGTAATTTGTTATGTCAGGATGTCCTAAAAACTCCCTGAAAAGCCTTCAGTCGCTCTATTCCACAGCATGTCTTTTGTTCCGTCTTCTCTCTCTCACCCCAACCAGTCACGGCAGATGGCCCCGCCAAACACTGAAGCATATTAAACTTCACACCACTAAACAGACCCAGCTTTGGTATCAAAACTGAATTGTATGTGCAGAAGATTTTAAAAGTTATACACAACTGAAGGGAAATCTGGATTTATTTAGTATCAATTTTCCATAGCATCTACACAAACTCTAAAACATGTAAGTTGGTTTTTTGACTGCCTATATTTTAATGTAAAAGCTTTAAAAGCATCACTAACTCGTTACACATCTGAAACTGTAGAATTTTGACATTTTAGACTCTTGTTAATATTTTTGCTACAGGATATTTGAGTGAGATAAAAACAATTACATTTGAGTTTATTCCTTGACTGCATTCCTTGGACCATCCTTTTCAAAAAATATTCTAGAACCACCAATGCGCAATGAATCTTGGGATAGAGTGGGCCACCAAGGTTCCGCCTCATGGATCCTTCAGATCCCGGGAAAACAGTCTTCTTCGCATTGCTGTGACATAATCAGCCTTCAAATGTGGCCTTTGAAGGATGCAACCCCTGAATTTAGACGTCTAAAATGTAGGACTGAGCATTGTAGCATATTAGCTTATTTAGCCTACACAATTAGCATTAGCATTAGTATAAAGATAGTAGAAAATAATTCCAAACTAGTTAGTTTATGTGCATAAAAAGTAAACAGAATACCTGGACACATTTTAAAGACACTGAAGATAGAATGAACTGTGTTTACCTTCTTAAAGTCTCAACTTTGGCTTTAAAATGTAGCAAAGTAATACCACTGGAATTGTGTTGTTAGCATAACAAGTTTACCAGTTATTTTCTGTCCAATGTGTTGCTCATGTCAACATTAAAATAACCTACATACTGAATTTTCACTTGAATGATATGTATCTCAGTTTAACTGTTTAAAGCCATATGTATTGTATTTGATGAGATTTTGTGAGTTAGGGACTTTTACATCAGTGATATTTCTCCCCTTAACAATCAATTCCACACTATATTTTTAAATAATAAATTGCAACAAAAAATAAATAAAATGCCTGAGTCACAATACAGATTTAAACTCATATTAATATTCATCAATATTCGCCTCTGTCAGTGCGCCCCAGGGTGGCTGTGGCTACAATGTAGCTTGCCATCACCAGTGTGTGAATGTGTGTGTGAATGGGTGGATGACTGGATGTGTAAAGCGCTTTGGGGTCCTTAGGGACCAGTAAAGCACTATATAAATACAGGCCATTTACCATTTACTTTTTTAATTTCATCAGAAGGTCCACTAAATACTGCATTTTCAAAACATGATTTTTGTAGCAATTCTTCCATGGTTAAATATTTTGGTAACTTGTTTGTGCTATTTTCTAGTAACTGTGGCAAAATGAATGACCAGCAAATTAAATTATTAATCTTATATTATTTTCTAAATAGTGTTCAAATTTGAAACTAGATAACAAATTCTTAACTGGGGCTAGTTAACATACTCACAGCAGAGCTCATACTGTTGACTTTATCAAGGAGAGCAATGATGAGACTGTAGAGATTCCCAAGGTATAAGACAAGGACCCTGTAAATTGATGAGCATTGTAAGACCTTTCAGTTATTATATAAATACTGCTCCAATGAGGGCTCTCATCAGATCTTGATGAATGAAATAGTCAAAGTAAAAATTGTTACTGACAAACATTGTATAATTTGTTGAGAACAAAACAACCTAACCCACAAACCAAACTAACTTTGGTTAGTAGAAACTATATTATTAATACCAGTTACCCATAAAATCACCACAAACTTTAAAAAACCATAAAACCAGTTTTTGTACTACTTAGGTTTTAAATTAAAGACTTTAAAAACATGCAGGGCCTGAGTAAGTTGCAACTCGTATCACTTGTCACATAACTAACCAAAGTTAAGGGAAAATTTTAGCTTAGAATTTTTGGCATAAAAGTGTAAGGGTTCCGTTCATTTTCTGAATAGTATAGTATGCCATTATTGTGTCATTATAGGCTGTGGTTAGACAATGGTACCTGGCCAACTGGAATCGCAGTGAGGTTCGTGGGTGGTACATCTCCAGCTGAGCCACCAGTTCAAAAGCAGATGGAGCAATCATGGTGATGAGAGAAACCACTACACTCACCTGGAATGTAGATGGATACATAAGTAACTGATGGGTAGTTGGTAGTTGGAGAAAAGTTTGTTATTTTAACTGAAATGCATGTAACAAATATGTCTCATTGTTTCTAACAATTTCAGTGATTTCCGAGGGTCCTAATTAATTGATTCATTGATTAATTCATTCATTGAATGTTTATAATAACTGAACATGCTCATTAGGTGCAGTTTTCAGTTATGCGTGTGTGGCAAGAAGTTCGGCTATAAGCACCCAAGTGGCAGTGGCAGTGTACTTTTCACCACTACATCAGTCACTTTAGTGACGTAATGCTTGGATACAGCTGCTTGCCCATGAAAACCTATGAAGCTCTATGCAATGTTCCTGAGCTCTGATGGCCACTACATCCCACAGTATCCGCTGACCCCGCTTTGCAATTTTCCGTGCCTTTTTCAGTCACTTCCAGTGTGGCATAATGCCACTAGCGGTTGACTGCGGAGTATTTGATGGTTGCACGGTACTGCAATGCCCTCTCACTGAGCTCCTGAGAAAGAACGATTATTTCACAAATGTTTGTATAAGCAGTCTGCATGCCTCTACAACTGTGACCATGAAAGTGATTGGAACACCTGAATTCAATAATTTGAATGAATGAGTAAATCCTTTGGGCAACAATGTGTGTTATAAAAAACAGGTCAAAAGATGTAGGCATGTAGCAGTTTTACAGCTTCTTTTGAGAAAAAGAAATTCTGTATGTGTGTATGCACACAGAGTACACATGTACGTGTGTTGCACAGTTGATTAGCATAGCTTACACATTTTGTTGTGAGAGTGAGCTGGTTGCTGTAAGGTGACTAAAGCTCTCTAAACCTGGCAGATGGATATATACATTTAGTAGTTGCCTTCCACTGGATCCATGTCAAGTCTCCACTTTCAGTGGTTCCTTAGAACTGTATTGTATATTGGATTATCCAATTAAAATAACTGATGATAAGGATGGTGACGTCCAGTCTGTTCCTGTACCTCATTCTTCTCCCATAGCGTCAGCTCCGGCTTCTCCTGCTCCAGTTTCTGAGAACGATCCACCACAAAGTAAATGATGTATATGCTCCCTGCTAAAGAGAGGAGCACCAGGATGTTGGCCAAGATCCGTAGACTGATCAGAACTGCACTGAGGGAAAACACAGTGTCATTGGCAATGATCAGTTAGAAAAGTGGATGTAATTGTGATGCACTATTCTTAGTAGACATCTGAAGTGTATGTTGGATGTTCTGAACAACATACACTTCGGATAAGGTGTCACTGCAGCCTCTTTTTGCTATTGCTGACTCTTTCATTATTTACATAGACTTTCAAAAGGACCACCTTCAGCCATGAGTCTGTCTGTAGGATTTTAGCCTCCCTATACCAACACAGAACCTAGAATATAAAATGTCAAGGATTTGGACATGTATAGATTTTAAACATTAGAAAATCTTTGGGTTTAATCAACTTAGACTTCTGCCTAAAGTAAAGTATTGTAGCTCAGTGTCACCAATGATTTACATGTCACTGCCATTTTCAGTTTCAGGACATGCACTTGTTTTTCAAGGAATTGTGGCTACTTAAAGATCTGTATCCATCCATCTCCTGTCATTTATCCAAGCACAGCAGTCTAAGCAGAATTTACCTCCCCTTCCCCAGCCACCTCATCGTTATCTTCTGAGATAATCTAAGAAATCTCTTCAAGTCAAGTCAAGTCAAGTTGGCTTTATTGTCACTTCAACCATATACAGATAGTACACAGTGAAGCGAAACAACGTTCCTCCAGGACCAAGGTGCTACATGCAACATAAATTTACAACATAAATTAACAGAAAACACTAAACTAGCTAACTAAGAGGCCTAGTTAGCTGGCTAGCAGAGACAAGACAGACTGACCTAACATAAATTACAACATAAATAACAAAAACTAACTATCTAAGGAAGACTTTTTTTTTTTGTTAACAGACAGCAGACAACAAAGTGCACGTGCAAATGTGCAAACAAGAGCAACAAAGTGACAGTGTGACAAAAAAACACACACAACGTAACATAATAATAAGGTTTTATGATGATGAGTTGAGGTAGTGGAGGAACAGTAAACATTCCTTAGTGTAGCAGCAAAAGGCATCTTTCAGCATGCCTTGAGCCTAGCCTGAGGTACCTGCCCATCTTACAATGCTGTGATTGCAGCCATTCACCAAATCAATGGTTTTTGATCAATGGTCATGAATATTTGCATATTAATGATCATGAAACTGACCTCATAGCCCATTGTTCATTCTGTGGGCTGGTTTCAGTCATTATGCACTAAATGTACTGTTTATAAGGTTGGGGAAACCTGCAGTCAGCTGAGGCTGAAAAAGTCACTTGGCTGAGTGACGAAACGCTTCTGCATTGAACGCTACGTCCAGATGAACAGAAGCAACTTCTTGGGGTAGTAAATAAACAGTCACTCACCTATAGCTTCAATAGACTGAGCTGGAGGAAGCTGGACAAACAGAAAACATACAAAACAATGCTCACAAACAAGCACTTACAGACTGGTATCCTTCTTCTTTTCTTGCTCCTCGACAATGGCTTCCTGTGCAGAAAAATATTGATAGTCACTTGTGCTTAGGTCATAATTTAAATATCTTGTTCTTAAAAAAGAAATTAATTGCACAGTTCAAGTTACATTCTTCTCTGACCCTGATGTTGTTAACAATGGCAGCTCCTTTGCTCTCTGCAGCCTCTGGGTTTCCTATCAGGTAATCCCAGGCACAGAACACTCTCCAGCAGAAAGTGAAGCTTTCATCAGAAGCACTGGCCAGGCTCAGGCGTGAATTCTTTGCCATTCTGCAGAAATATTATTTTTCAGGGCATGTTATCAGACGATATATTTTGCACATCTTGTTTTCATTTTAATAATAACAGTCCTTCACCATCAGTGAAGCATTAACAGCAACAGGGAGAAGAGAACAATGTGATGCCTTGTGCGATGTTATGCTGGGAAACATTGGGTCCTGACCTTTTTATTTTATATTAAGTTGCTGATTATTAAATGTTGCAAAGATTGGAAATTATGCTAAACATTACTCTGACCATGTTATTGTGAAATGTTATAGATTCAGTAGGGATAAGTAAAGATTAGATTAACTTTTAACTCTTTTTTCCCAGTTTTTCCTCAATTTTTAACAAACTTGAAATCATTCTAAGACATCACATTGCTAACCCATCAGATAATTATAGCATCAGTATAAGTTTTAAAGAGCATAATGATTACTTTCGCAACAGAATGATGAAACTGTAGGCAAAGACAGCCATTCCAACCAGGAAGTAGGCAAGGGGTAATCGGTACCCTGCACTGCCGATTTTCCTCACCCTGCCATAGTAACCATAGAATAACACAGAGTACTGGAGGTAGCCCTGTGAAGAATCAAAGACAACACATTTTCACAAACACACATGGCAATGCACACAAAGAGATAAAAATGGTGAAAAGGAAAACAGTAAAGGAAATCAGTTGGAGCATGATCATTAGTATCCATTAGATGAAATGTTTATATAGGGATGAAAGAATTATGTCTTTACTTGCTCAGTCCTATATTCTAACTCTAATGCAACTTTTGGACTGGAAGAGGTTTCAATCGGTTTTATCTTAATTGGTCAGAAAGGGAGTAAAATAATGTTTAAATAATGTTCTAGTCTATCTGTAAGTAATGTGCTATTGATAGAACAGTAAAAAGAAAGAAGCTTGCCCCAAGAGACCAGATGGTGTCCAGGTCCTGGGCTGAAGCCAGGTGTTCCTTGGGAATAGTTTTACTTCTTGTTGTTCCAAATGGTGCTCCAGCCAGCAGCTAGTGCACACAAACATAGTTCAGTGCACTGTAATTGTAATAAATAAAATGCATTTCAGTCATGTTATCTACAGGTGACCATATCTATTTGGTGGTATGACTCTTCTGGGACTTCCCCTTCCTTCATCCAGAGCCAGAGAGCAATAGCAAGACTTGACAATTCGTACAAGGACATCAGTTTCGCTGACAGCTGAGCTGAGCTGATATTAAGATCGCCTACTGATCTGCAGCTGGACTTTGTAACATTATGCTTGATTTTTTTAGTCCATGCCTCCTGGTTACGGTTTTGCTAGGTTTAGGCACATGGCAGCGTTAGTGTTAGGTAAAGATCAGTGCAAGGTTACAGAAACTCTGTTGTGATTTTTAAAATTAAAAAAAACTTGGTGTTACTGTTGGATTTTTGATAACCCTTTCATCCCTCCATCCATCTACCTGCATAACAAGATAATTTAATACAATATAATAGCCCTTTATTGACATTGTACATGTACAACCTAACTGTTGGTGCTCCACAACAACTGTGCAGGTGTGAAGCATAAATAGTAAGACAGCAGGGATAAAAAGACATGAGAAATATATACAATAGAAGAACAAGTTGCAAAGGACTTGGTCTGAGTAGCCTCTGAGTGTGAGTGGCCCGAGTGATGAGGTTTACTTAGACAGTTGTTCAGGTGTTAACAATACAAATGGCCTAGCAATGTCAAAGCATCCCAAATGGAAAAGATATACAGTATATAAATCTTATAAAGTTTGTATCTGTCTTGTGTGAAACTTGTATGAAAAGCATACAAGAGTAAAAACAGATATAAGATCCCTTGAAAAATTATATAATGAAACTTGTATGTTTTGTATACTTACTAAAACAATATATGAAAGTAATGAGAAAGTGGCCACTTTCATGAGTAATCACATATAAGTTTTTACTATTTCTTTTCCATATGGGATGTGAGGGGTTGTAGATCTGCCTTTTGGAATGAGCTTAAAGATCGTCACCCAGAAGCTTTGTGAGTATTATTATTTTCAAAAATCAACCAACTGTTGGTGTGATTATTATAAAACAACAACCAGGAGGAGCATGTTAATGATTTAAAGGTAGTACCGTAGAAACAAAGAACACAATTTGAAGCACAGTGCGCCATATTAGATTGAAATCTTGCACTGTCCCCACAGTCAAATACGGAGGTAGAAACATTGTTACCAACAAGGGTTTCTCCACCATGTTTTCCCTGGGGATCAAATACTTATTTCAGTTGGCCATGCAAGTCAATTTCTAACTTTTAGCCAATATGTTTTCTACTGGGGTTTTTTTGATTAAAATTAAATGTTTGTTTTTTGGAGGATGTTAATTTCTTTATAAGTGAGCAAACCTACAGCTTCAGCAGCACAGGCTCAAACAAGCCTGTGTTCCACTGTGTGCAGTACATTGAACAACTGAACATTGAACATTGACTGAGGAGCACTGTAAATGTTTTTGAGAGTGTGTTATTAAAGAAAGACAGTGATAACTCCGGTGGACTGACCCTACATTCAAACTCTGTTGAATAATTGGTAAATGGACTGGTTCTTTAATACTCTATGTCAAACTTGCCTCATTCACACAAACACTGTTTTTCTGTACTCTTTCTATGCTAGTGATTTCTATTTAACATTAACATGCATTCATGCTCCAATGGATGCATTAGAGAGCAACATGGGTTTAGTGTCTTGCCCAAGGACATTTGACAAGAAGAGCTCAAACTACCAAGCTTCTGATTAGTAAGTGGCCTGCTCTGCTACCTGAGCTACGGCCACCCACTCAATTCCCAGTACAATACAGAAACATGAAAATGAGAACCTATAATGTTTGATAGCAAACAATATTATTCACTAAGCAAGGTGAGATAAAGGTGAGACGTGCAAATAGGAACAGCAGAGTGGTAATTCCAACAAACCATGAAGTGAGAAAGCAGAAAAATGGAGGATCAAGATATGCAGTGGGAATGACATTGTAAGTTATGTCTGAGAAAATTGCTTGTGTCTGCATGTCAGTGTTAGATATATATCCAGGTGCACCCCCATCCCACTATTACTGTCCGTGCCTTGCCTTGCAAATATTCTATAATCTGTACTAAAGGACAAATCAACAATATATTTACTGGGGTAAAAATTAAATACAAAACTCATCATTGACCATTTGTGTAGGTTTTATTATTTAAGATATTTAACATTTAAATTTAAAAGAAAAGAAAAGGACAGGATATGTGCTGAAAGAGTCCTGCAAGAAAATATTGTCAAACAGTACAGTACAACAAATACCTGAGGAAAACTAAGCGCTTAAATACACTCAAGGTAATTAGGGAGAGGGGAGGAAGCTGGGGAAGACAAGACACAGGTGGATAAAAGATCAAATCTAGCTAACGAGAGAAGGGCAAGCAAAACTAAAGACAATGCACACAACATTACCATGGTAACAAATGAAAACAGGACGTAACTAAACACAGGACACAAGAATGCAAACTTGATATGGAGAACACAGATGGGCAGAAAACATCCAACTATGAAAACAAAATACAACCTGAAAATATCATGGACCCCCCCGAAAACAAAACAAAACAACAAAACAACAAAAAAAACCCCAGAAATTAAGGCTAGAATATGAAAATCCAAACAAGAATAAAGAGGGATATGCAGAGGGTATAATAACAAGTGCAGGGTCAAAGACCCCAGATCATCTGACAGATGACAGTCGATCCAGCACGAACTATATGCTTTATCAAAAATGGATCTTTTTTGGTGGTTTTGGTGCAGACTCGTCAAACTCTGGACTTAAATGTAACTGATATCTGTAAAGAAGAGTGGAGCAAATTCCAGCAGGATGTGAAAGACTCATTGCCAGTTAAACTCAACATTTTCACAGCACCGTATGAGAAATAGAAGTTAACACGCATTTATGAATAGAAAATTGCTATCATAGATATCTCTAAGAGTCATAAATCTTGCAATGAGTCTGAATTAGTTGGCGCCAATGAGTGCAATTCATCTATGATATCTCTCTGTCCAGCAGGGGACTTAACTTAGCTGCTGCTAAGTGGTTGTATTAGGATTATATTCCTGTATAAAAGCAAGGTTGTCAAGTGCCTGTGTAGTTTTGCAGCTGGATTACCATTCTAAAGAAACTAGAACTTTCTAGTCCATCCATCCATATATGGTATGAGAGATTTTCTGACCTCTGGTAGGACAATGAAGGCTCCAGTCATGATGGTGAGAACAATGTTGATCCCAAACAACCAGCGGAGGAAGATAAAGTAGGAGGCCACGCCTGACCCAAAGTGACCTCAGCAAGTCAGAGGAAACATCAAAATAAGACTGATTAATACGTTGCACATAGTTCACACACAAACACTGCTGTAGGTGTACACCACTGACAGTAATGCATTTTAATGGTGCTGTTTGATCAAAAAGCTTGGTGGTTTCTTTCAAAGCTTAATCTAACTTAATAATAAACACAGCTCACCGAATAAACTTTTCACATTCATGGTGCCTGGAAGCAAACACTATTTGGTACATTAATGACAAAGAAATAAAAATTTGTTTTTGAGAAAAATATGTCAAATTAGGCAGTTGTACTGGGCCAGCTTACTGTGGTGGCCTAATACGCCATAACACGACTCCTCTCCGGACAACCATCCAAGCATATAACACTTTGGATATAACAGTCTGTTGGACTGTGTTCTGCTGTACCACAAATTTGAATAGCTTAAACAAGTAACCAGCAGTATCCTTGGATCTGTTGTGCTGTTGTTCTTGATATGCATTTAAATCAGTGTGTTATTTTCTCTTGAATGGCCCCAGTTCACAACAACGTCTCTTCAAAGTCCATATGCTTATGGTAATGTGTTGATTCTGAGCTAAAATCACAAATATTTCTTTGTTGCTAAATCCAGTTTAATAAGGCCATCTAATGTTTGAATATATCACAGCAAAGCCGATGTGGAAAGCAATGACTTTCCTTGATGAAAAGATGCTATTTTCAAAGTTATTTCTAGCAAATTTCCCATTTTCTGTCCTGTTGAACATCATGAGTGATTTCTTATCCCCCCCCCCACACACACACACACCCTGCTCCTTTGTTCTTTTCTTTTTAGCCAGCAGATGTAGGAAACACGTTTTCATGAACAAAGAAAACAGATAACTCACTTTCAATTTTCTTGATCCTGACTTCCCAAGGAATGAACAGCACCACAATGTTGTAAAGCAAACGGGAAAGTTTCTTCAGCAGCTGCAGGAGAGAATCAAGCTGAGAAACACTGACAGAGGTTTAACAAAAAACTACTTCTACCATTGTTTCTGTGATGAAAAGCTCTCAGTAAAGTCTAAAATTATAACAGCAGTTACATTTTTTATTTATTGTGTGTTGATGAACTGTCTAATTTTCAATTTTCAGCATATAATAAAGTAGCAGACACCTGAGATCTGAAACAGTGTGGCTGTATCATTTTTAGAGTGCTGAAAGATAAGAAACACAACTAAGCTGTTAATTGTTAATCAAGAGAAGGTCAGCTGGGCCATTGATTCTGATTTTCAATTAACCGTGAGCCAAACTGTAGAACTGATACCTGATCGTCAGACTGCTCACTGAAAGTCAATTTATTCTAATGGGTGGGAAGCAGCCCAAACATTGAATTAACTGCGCCGTAACATGGGCTATAAATTCACTTGTGCTGCTCCATGGATTATTGCAGCACAACTATCTTTCTCACTGTCTGACTTAATCTTTTTGCAAATACGAATAAAGAGTTATACACATGTGTGTTCAGCCCACAGAGGAGAAGAGCCTTGAAAGATCAAAACTCAGCAGCCTTTATATAAGAAATCCAACACAATTTACTGTTTTGGCTGTAATCATCAGGCCACTGCAGTGCAGAGAAATAAAACTGCCCTGAAATAGCACTTTATCCTGTTGTGGACAAGATCTATAATGCACTATAAATACATTAAGCAATCTGTTTCTCCAATCTCCAGTCCAGCAGGATTAGATTGTTAGTGCAAAAAAAAAAGTCAGTGGATGAAAGGCTGGTGGACGTACATCAGCTCCTGCGGTCTGGTAACCTCTGGTTCTGGTTAGTCGGCCCTCATATCTCAGAACAATCTCTCTGGCCTGCCTGGGAATCACACAGATAAAGTCCACCAAGTACATTTATTTATTTAAACAGAAAAAGATCTTTCCATTCAGTTACTTGCATTTTTACAAATGAAAATTTTGTGAATACTTACGCAGTACACATAATCAAGTGCAATCAAGTAATCAATAACCAAGTGAGCATAACTCTAAATTAAATGAAATCTTAATTAAATGTTCTTGAAGTAGCCCCAACATTTTTACATCACAAAGATTTTCAATATATAAATATTATTTCTCTGATTCAAGTAATCAAACCTGTTTTTGTTATGGCACAAGGAACAACTAGGAAGCCACTCAGTACTGAGTGTGTGAATTGTATAATAATTTACAGACTTTCAAGGCTCAAAAAAGAAACTCCGGCTTTACAATAAATGCATGTTCATTTACAGGGCTGAAGAACAACTCGTGTCTGGAAATGTGGGTAAAAAGCACAAATTTGTGGTGTGAAATAAATTGTTCTTGCAGTGGAAATAATTACACTCACCCTGAGATTAAAGGGGGTTTAAAACTGCACGCTAGCATCCCATCCCTGATGATGGTAATAAAACCTCTGCGGTAATAGCAAACTGCCCATATAAAACCTGTTATTCATGGCACACACTCAGCACATCTCAGGAGCTCTCTATCTACTCCCTCTGTCTCTCTGTGGCTCAGCTTGTTCTCTGTTAGTAGTCTCAGTCGGTACTATTTGTTGATACTATCAAAAAAATTACATTTCCTTATGCAAAAAGATATAATTGGTGAAGGTAAAATTAAATGTGTCCCTCATATATGCTCTTTGTGTACAGTGATGTGAAAACCCTCCCACCTTCCTTTAGTTCCAAGGTTTTATGTACAAGGAAATAATTAAAAATAATCTGGTATTTACCACATTCTAAAATTACAGTGTAACGTGCCATGTAATTGCATGGCATATCACCCTGTGTGCGTGTGTATATGCTTAACTTGTTTCAGCCAGCTTAAAACAGGCTTATCTGTTTCCTGTCACTGGCAGTACTTTCCTCTCCCTTTGTCACCACATTGTTGCCCTAATCTGTGTCAAAACCTAGCTGCTGTGTTGTTTGAGTACTTACCTGTCTGGCCAAGTCTCTCACACACTCTCAGTTGCAAACTGTTCTAGAGGCTTTGACATTGCAAAGCTGGCCCTGTGGAAAAAGTGATATCCTGACACGTGAAAGAATTGTAGTAAACATTTTTGCTGGAGTCATTCTTGAAATTGTTCATTAAGCCCTGTAGAACCTTTCTCAGCTGCATCTGAGTCCTCTGAAACTTTGACAGTTCTGTAGTAGATTTGCTGGTGTGCTTGGGATCATTGTCCCAATTGCACCATTACACAATTTTGGCCTAGCTTTGCAACAGATGCCCTTATATTTGACTTTAGAATGCTTTTGTATAATTTGCTTGCTTTAATATGCACTATATTGCCAAAAGTATTCACTGACACATCAAAGTGACTTTAAGTGTTCCAATCCATTGTTGTTGATCAATGGTCATGAGAATTTGCATAATTATGACTGAGGAACTGACCTCCCAGCCCATTGTTCCTTCAGTGGGCTGGTTTCAGTCATTATGCAAATGTTCTGTTTATAAGATTGGAAACCTGCAGTCAGCTGAGACTGAAGACGTCACCTGGATGAGTGATGAAACATTTCTCCCACAAAACGCTGCGTCCACATGAACAGGATCAACTTTTGGAGTGTTCCAATCCATCTTCCATTTCAATTCACTTTTATTTATACAGCACCAAATCACAACAGTGCCTCAAGATGCTTTATACTGTGAGGTAGACCCTACAAAAATACATACAGAGAAAAACCCAACAATCATATGACCCCCTATGAGCAAGCACTTTGGCAACAGTGGGAAGGAAAAACTCCCTTTTAACAGGAAGAAACCTCCGGCAGAACCAAGCTCAGGGAGGGGCGGGGCCATCTGCTGCGACCGGTTGGGGAGAGAGAAGGAAAACAGGATGAAAGACATGCTGTGGAAGAGAGACAGAGATTAATAACAAGTGTGATTCAGTGCAGAGAGGTCTGTTAACACATACCCACATAGCAAAATTGGTATGGCCCAGATCAGGTTTACCAGAGGTAATCCACACATGGGCCAGCACAAGGCCAGTTGCAGACACATTGATGGTCCTGTGCTGGCCCATGTGTGGATTATCTCTGGTAAACCTGATCTGGGCCACCAAAGGGCCGTCATTCTTTGTGGTATGTGGGCCATGTGTAAGTTGTGTGCAGCCACGGGCCAGTTGCAGACACACTGCTGGCCAGATGTCAGCCTAATGTGTAACGTAATCAAGCCATGTAATAACAACATGTGCCGGAACATAATAGTGCAAAAGTAACATGACGAAACTCTCTTCAGACAGTGAATGCACTGATTCTTATATAGCACTTTTCTACTCTCCCGGATTACTCAAAGTGCTCTATACAACATGCCACATTCACCCAATCGCACACTTTCTCTAGACTGAGTGCTTCCTAACTATTTTCATACACAGACTCGCAGATTGGAGAAGCCGGGGATCGAACCACTAACCGATCAGTCGGCAACCTGCTCTACCTCCTGAGTTACAGCCAGCCACTGGCAAAGATGAGTAAAACCTCACTAGGTTTTGGATAAAGTGTACACTCACAAACCTGTCAAATCTGCATTTGAAACGTTGGCTACCATAGCAATATCATATTGCAACATGGCATTTGGGTCTTCTGACTGAAACAGAAAAATAGGAACATAAATAGTGCCATCATTACCAGACCTGGCCCACATTTACTTGGCATACACCCTGCCATGACACTAATCAGTCAGAAGTGCCAGTTTGATGCCAGATCCAGGGAAGACCTGTTTTCTATGAGCCTGGGCCACATAAATCAAACCACAATCGGGCCAGATGTGGCATGCCATCACATAAACAGTGGCGTCATTACTAGACCTGGCCCATATCTGGATGACATACGTCTTATCATGCCAGAAGTAAACCAGCAGTGCCGACTTGATACCAGATCCGGGCCAGACCTGCTTGCTATGTGGGTAGTGAGTGAGAAAGGTGACTGAAAAGGAAATACTCAATGCATCATGGGAATCCCCGGCAGCCTACGCCTATTGCATCATGACTAAGGGAGGATTTATGGTCACCTGGTCCATATACCAGATTTTCAGGGCCGAATACACTGACCTCAGTTTTATCTGAATTAAGAAGCAGAAAGTTAGCGGCCATCCGGGTCTTTATGTCTTTAAGACATTCCTGCAGTTTAACTAATTGGTGTGTGTTATCTGGCTTCATGGACAGATAGAGTTGGGTGTCATCTGCATAGCAGTGAAAATGTTTGCTATGGATGCATTGAACTATCTTACGGCCATACCATCCTGAGCGCGCCCGATCTCATCTGATCTCGGCATCTTCCATGGCTACAGCTGTTTAAAATCAAGCACCTAGGCTGCTACTAATGCTTCTGTGAAAGAATGATTCATTCTCATGAGCTCACTGAATTCCAGTGTGGTACTATGATAGGATGCCACCTGTGCAACAAGTCCACTTGTGAAATGTCCTTGCTGGGTATTAAAACAAAGTGGGAATGATTGGGAACGATAGCAACTCAGCCACAAAGTGGTGGGGTATATAAATTACAGAGTGTGGTCAAGAGATGCTGAGATGCATAGTGCACAGAGGTTGCCAGGTTTCTGCAGAGTCTAATGCTACAGACATCCAAACTTCATGGCCTTCAGATTAGCTCAAGAATAGTTTGCAGACAGCCTCATGGAATGGGTTTCCATGCCCACTACATCCAAGCCTTACATCACCAAGTGAAGTGCAAAGCATTGGATGCATTGGACTCCAGAACAGTGGAGATGTGTTCTCTGGAGTAAAGAATCATGCTTCTCCATCTCCATCAGTTTGGACTTGGCATTTGCAAGGAGAACAGTACTTGTTTGACTGCATTATGCCAAGAGTAACGTTTGGTTGAGCAGGGATTACGATGTGAGCTTGTTTTTCAGAAAGTAACTCTTAATGCTTTAGGATACCAAGACATTTTGGACAATTTCATGCTCTCAACTTTGTGGGAAAAGCTTGAGGATGGCCCCTCCAGTTCCAAATTGACTGCACACCAGTGCACAAAGTAAGGTCCAGAGACTGGACCCTGCTGTGAACCAAGCCTTGTGGTCCAACACTTGTGTCTCACCTCACTAATATGCTTCTGAAAGAATGGTCCGAATTCACACAAACACACTCCTGAACCTTGTGGAAAGCCTTCCCAGAAGAGTTCAAGTTGTTATAGCTATAAAGGCAACACCATATTAAACCCTATGGCTTAAGAATAGGATGTCACTCAAGTTCATATGCATGTGAAGATAGATGAGTGAATATTTTTGACAATAAAGTGTAGTGCTTTCCTAGTCCTACTAATCAAATAAAAAGTGCTATACAACAAATCAGATTTGATCTCCAAAAGTTGGTTCTGTTCATCTGGACGTAGCGTTTTCAGTGGGAGAAACGTTTCGTGCAAATGTACTGTTTCTAAGATCGGGGAAACCTGCAGTCAGCTGAGACTGAAGAAGGCACTTGGATGAGTGATGAAACGTTTCTCCCACAAAATGCTACGTCCAGATGAACAGAACCAACCTTTGGAGATTTACTTACCTGGATGATTGAGAATGCATCAAGATGGAATCAGATTTGAATTATACATCCATTGATATTGACTGATTTTATACACTTCAAGCACTTCATCTACCAAAAGTTAATGGCCAATTTAAAATTACAAATAACAATTATACTGCAAAGCTAGAGTACCCAGAGTTAAATGAAATGATTCTTATATAGCACTTTTCCACTCTCCCAGAGCACTCAAGCCGTTTTATATATGCCTCATTCACCTATTCATACAAGCGTTTTCTTCTAGGATTAAGGGCTTTTTATCTACCAATTACACACATTCATACTCCAGTGCATCAGAGAGAGCTTGGAGTTAGCCCAAGGATATTTGGAATGGAGACTGGATCAGCCAGGGATCCAACCACCAAGCTTCTGATCAGTAGATGACCTGCTCTACCTCTAGATTGTTGGATCAGCCAGGTGACGTGCTTGGCCTCAATTCGTTCTGTCTGCCTATTCATCTTACCCTGGAATAATCATTGTTTCTGTGCAGAGCTCTCCCTGTGTCTGGAACCAGTAAACACTAAGAGACTGTGAGTGTGAGCCTTAGGACCGCCTGCAAAACCTCAGCACATCAGTAACAGTGACATTTATTTTTATTATTTTAAGTAAATAAGGCTGTGTGGGTCTATCCTCCTCCCAGCTTATAACAGAAATCTCCATATAGAAAGGTACATTTTAGGTTTTTATATTTTATGCTCAGTTTTCCAATAATACAGTTTTATTTGTGGCGAGGTGTTTTAATGATGTTTTATTGCTTCTTTTTGTTAAGAAATGGTTTGAAAAATTCCTCCACAGCTGGTCGTTGTGTGCTAATAATAAATAATTTTTGCAATTTAGCAAATATCAATTTAACTACAGAAGAAATAATATTTTACAATTCTTCAGCCAGGAAGGAGGCCAGAAATGTGAAGATGTCCGTGTAGTGTGCAGATAGGCAGCATAAATGTTGTGTTTTAATCTGATCCAATTTATCTTACTTACTAAACAGTGCTAGTTATCCTATGGAAGCTGTAAGGGTGCACTTAGTTTTTCGCACACTGCTTCTGAATTTTGGCTGAATTTTTCTGAAATAAGTGGTGTTGTTTGTGTGCGTATGATAATGCAAGGTGGCCATCTCTGTTCGCCATTCTGTAAAAGCATGCCACTCTTGTATGTAATATCAGAAACACTTTTAAATGTAATGCAGTCCTCTTCAAACCATACATATGTATGTATGTTAGTGACAGATAAAAGAATATTTAATTATTCATATGTCTGCAGTATGAGCATATATCTAGGAACCTATATATATATGGTATATATACCATATACACAGTACACAGAGAATAAGAAAAGCAACAGAGTAGCAGTCTACACAGAGATCCCAATCAAAAAGATGGTTACTTTAGGACTTTGAGTTTGCGCCTCATTGGCCAGGGCCTAGTCCGAATATTGGCGATGATCTCCTTCTGGTACTGAATGTTTTGGAACATCTCCTCTGGATCATTGCTGTCCACCCTCTCATCTACTTTGTCTTCTTCATCTGAGGAGCTACAGAATAGGACACATGGGCAAAGGGAAATATGGTTCTGTGTTACTCTGTTACAAAGGATGGATCTAAGAGGTTTCAGTGTGGAAAAAAAAACATGGCTGCAATGTCTCTACTTTGAGATAATATTTTTCATTTGATGTGTCATATTAATCTATATTTCCAGTCAGGCTCACTTTATACAACCCCCGTTACAAAAATTGTTGGGAGGCTGTGTAAAATGTGAATAAAAGCAAATAATTTGAAAATGTCATAAAGTGAGAACATTTTTAAATGGAGCAAATGTAACATATAAAGGAAAGTTGTGACAGGGATACATCTATAGTTGTGTAGTATTTGCATTTTTTTAACGACATTCCCTAAACACCTGGGAACTTATGAGACCACGTGCTGGACTTTTGGGAGAGGAATGTTGTCCTATTCTTGTTTCAAAACTAATTCTAGCTGCTGAACAAGTTATAGCTAAGTCGTTTAGGAAACTCCCCAGACCACTGAGAACTTGTGGTCAATCCTCAAGAAGCAAGCAGACAGAGAAAATCCCACTAATTCTGACAAACTCCACGCATTAACTTTTCAAGAATGGGTTGCTATCAGACAGGAAGTTGATTGGCAGCATGTCAGGGTGAATTGCAGATGTGAAGCAGCAAATTTTAGAAAACCCAATACTTGTGTCACACTCAGATTTTCCAGCCACAACTGTACTTTTCAGCACGGATGGTGGTTTTCAAAATATGCAAGATATGCAAGCTGCCAATTCAATAAGAACTAATGAACCCCGAACAATCACAAATGGTAATTTTGGGCCCAAGAAAACCAAGAACCACCAGGTAAACACCCCCCTCTCCAGCCCACACAGAAGAGGCCCGAGCCACCCCAGACACAACCCCCAGGGGACCAGGTCAGAAGCCATGCCACGGACAGAGACAAATACACATAATGACATGCATAAAGACACACCAACCCACTAATGGATGTGCATGAGAACTGAGCGATGGACAGATCACAATCCTGTTTTTCAATTATGAATCATTCTTTTGCACATGTAGGTATTTCTAAGTTCAGTTGATTGGGTTACAATCTTGCCTCTATGATGGACTGCTGATATTCAAGAAATTGCTGATTTCATATTTTGAAAAAGGTTCTTGGAATTAATTTTTTTTTAGCCATTGCTCCCATCTCTTTTTGTTTCTGCCATTTATTAAAGCTTGATGAGGCAGCAGCCTCATGGCATTTCATATGTTTGGTTACTTTGAGCCATATGAGGCCAAGTTAGAAGCACCGGGAATGAGATTTAGCAGCTCTAAGTCTTGGTTGTCGCTGGTATTCTTGTACTTATGTTTATGTTTTCTGTATGTTGAGATATCTAAACTTATTTTAATGTGATTATTGAATTAAACTGAAACTGTGAAGTAGGTCGCAAGTAAATTATTCAGTTGCTGTTATTTCTATTTATTAATTTTTATTTTATTGAATTTTTTTCCTAAACAAAAAACACCCTTGTCGATGGTGAATGCAGAAGCAGTACATTGATTTTCCACAAAGGAGAGATTTCATATGCAGAAAACTATCTGACAAAAACTATGACCAATATGTGTTAGATTTGTATTGTTGATTGTCATTTATGCTTAGAAATATTTACTTATATATGCTTAGAGTTTTGTAATTAGTTGTAGATTGGTAGAGGTTTTGATCCTTGATAGTCTGCAAACTTTGTGTGTATTAGACAGCACTTTGGGAGCATGAGAGGTCATACCGTGTCTTATTATTTTATGGTAGGATTAACGTAGTTGCGTCTGTTCTAGTCTAAGTGCTCTTTGTTTAGATGAACTGCAGGACTTCCTCACCATGTTATCTAGGATGAACCATCTAGGGTGAGGGGGAGGCTACCCTCTTCCTGACCAAGGATGTTTGACCCTTTGATCAGCAGTCCACACACACACACACACACACACACACACACACACACACACACACACACACACACACACACACAGGCAAGGTACTCTTTGTGTATGTAGACGTCATATGTTAATGAACTTATGCATATTCATGTAACCTCAATAAAAGGACAGTGATATGGGAGAACGGACGAGAGCTACTGGGGTCAAGCGAAGGAACGGTGCCTGTCCGGTTCTCTCCCGTGCACGAGTACCATGAAGAAGTTTGCCTACTTGCGTCTTGCTTGCAGTGTAATTATATTGTCTTAACGTTCCAGCGAATAGGTTCAAGCTACAAACCTATCAATATGATTGTCAGATGCAGTACTTACAGCTTACAAATAGTGTATCTCCAGTGGTTTTCTACCATTAGATAGCCCATTAATACAAATGCATTTGCTATGTTGTTAATTGTTGTAGTAAATTTGTAGTTCACTTTTAATAAGAAAGCATTGAAGAAGACAGCTGTTTGCTGTATCTCCAAAAGGAGTGAATCTAATTGTTCTGTGTGTAAACACTTATGGTAATAAATGAGTAACATAAATTATTTTAGCTGAAATATGGAATGCAAAAGTCATGACTGAATATATCCCCATTACAGAAGAACAGCTCGATGCAAGCATTTCTATACACAAACAATATTCACTGTCACAAAGCTATTATGCAAATATGCATTACAATCAATAAGGGACGTCAAATGATGGTATTTTTTCCATATATCATTCATGCAGTACATTTCAAACATCAAACAAAAACTCATCTGTATGCTCTCTGTACCTCTTTGTGTTTGCTTTCCAGGAGTCAGACTCTTTAGTAATATTAATTAATGAGCCAAGCAAAACAAATGTATTTGTAGAGGAATGTAAAAATCTTTGCAGTGAAAGAGCAGCTATAAACAGATAGACAGAGAGATCCGAGCAGCGAGGAGTTCCACAAGTGCTGATAGTAGTAAGAGTGAAGAAAGAACAGAGAGTAGACTCACCCCTCCTGGTGGTCCTGGTAGGCAGAATAAATCCTCCTGGAGGTTTTCCTGATACTCTTGTGTCTCCTGGCTGCAGACAGAGACCTGCTGCTCCCATCTAGAGACTCAGACACTGTACTCATGCTGTCTCTACTCAGAGAATGTGCACGATTGTGTGTGAATAATCTGTGTTTGTGTGTGTATCAGGGTGAGAGCTCTACTTGAGCACCTGTGCTGTCTGCGACACTACAGCAGTACAGGCTGAAACTCACTCACTCAGCTGGCCAGTCACAGTCTACACTGACTGCTTAAAGGGACAGTAACAGAGAGATGTGAATACTCTCACCAAACATATACCAGCTTTCTGCTGATCAACAATTTCTGAAATGGTTCTTAATTTGACATATGTTCAAAATTCTGATTCATTTGTTTTATTACTACTATATAATATAATAACAAATATATAGTTATAATCAATCTATGTCTGTGAATTGCTGTAACTTCTTGATTGCTGATCAACTATAAAGTTAATTGCTCATTATTTTTATTCTTGGAAAGAAAAGAACGTTGTTTTAACTCCTCCCCTTTAAGGCAACATTCTTCTGATTGGTTGCCCGTCAGAATCTAAATGCTTGAACAGTAACCAGGTGTTTGCTGCTGTGTTCGCAGCAGGACATCCTGTTCCATGGCAAAAATGAGAAATGCAGACCTGTAAGTGGTTTAAAAAATCTGTGTATCACAGGCCTTGAAGCTAACTGGAGTTTTGCATTACTGTAAGGTGCCAGCACAGTCTCAGGAGCACGGAGGAGATTCCAGGAGACAGGCATACTCTTGGAGAACCAGACAGGTCTGTAGATGGTTGTTAAGCCATCATCAATAAAGGTATCTGCTCCATTGTGCAAGAAGAAACAGGATGAGGACTGCTAGAGCTCTACAAATGACTTTGAACAGGCCTCTGGTATGAATGCCTCTGACCAAACAGAGAAACAGAAAAAACTGTGGCAAGAGCAAGAGGGTAGCCTGAGGGTCTGACATCCTATGTGTAAGATTATACCGAATCCAGACCCACACCAGACTGTTGGTATTTGACATGTGTTTATAAGGATGCACTCCAATCATGATTTTGATGCATCACAGTGAGTAAGTCTTCTTTTCTGTCCTCGGTTGTGTGAAAAAAAACATACCATCTTTAAATTGCAGGTTATTATACAAATCAGGACATCATAAAAATAATCAGATCTTTAGCGTGTCCTAAAGGTTTGCCAGCTAGATGAACAGTAACACATGACATATTAAACTAAGTACACCCATACTGTTACCTTAGGAATCAAGAGGGTATGCAGCAGCCAGGTGCTGGTTTTTAAACATACTTGATTAATTGATCATCACCAGATGGCACTCTTCTTCTCTATACAACATGCCCCATTCACCTATTCACATCCATTCATACAAGCAGTTTTTTCAATGCTTTCCATCTAACATTCACACACATTCACATTTTGGATGCATCAGAGATCAACTTGACATTAGTATTTTCCCCAAGGATATTTGGCATGCAGATGGGAGGAGCCAAGGATTGAACTCTACCCTTCTGATTACCTGATGACCTGCTCCAACATGTGAGCTACAGAACTCCCTTTGAGACTGCTTCTCAAAGGGAGGCCCAGTCAAAGAGCAGACCTAAGCCTAACTGAACTGCACTCATCAGACCTTAGGAGAGCTGAGCATAAATAAACTTAAGTAAAGCTGTAAAGAAGAGTGGCCCTAAGTTCATCCACAATGATGTAAAAAACTGATCAAATCATACATGACTACTTAAAGTGACTTCAAGTTCTTTCTACTAAACTAGAAAGAATATAAAATGTTACAACTAAGTTAGTCCACTTTATTTCTTTTTATCATGAGTTAGTTCTTATATATCACTTTTTCACTTAGGTACTCAAAGCACTTCACAACATGCCTCATTGAAAGGAGCACTTTTTAAAGGAGTTTTCTGTCCAACTTGGGGTCCTATATCTTTCCCAAGGACACTTTGGCATGCAAACTGGGCAGCTACCGATCCAATCACAGGGAAAGGAAAAAATTTAACTTAGGCGTTTCTCTTGGTTTTAATTGACCCGAGCAGTGGATTAACTTTTACACTCGTATCCAATTTTTTTGAACAGCAGTAATAAAGTAATTTGCTTCATTTTCAGTTGGCTCCTCGTTCTAGCAGATGTCTTGTTTAATTACTGACTCTAACTAGACACTGTGGAGTATTTTAGAACAGTGTGACACTCTCACTGAGGACAGATTGCAGTTTCTAAGCACAGAAAAAAAAACCTTGCGTATACAACTTAATCAGATTTTGTGAAAACTGTGAGAATGTACTATTGCACCAGCCTTTCTGCCTGTCTTACAAAAAAATGTAGTGTTTCATTACAGTGTGCAGATGTCACCATGAAGGTTTGTTACACGCACAGACATATACATAATGATAATAATAATAATAATAATGGATTGGATTTATATAGCGCTTTTCAAGGCACCCAAAGCGCTTTACAATGCCACTATTCATTCACTCTCACATTCATACACTGGTGGAGGCAGCTACAGGTGTAGCCACAGCTGCCCTGGGGCAGACTGACAGAAGCGAGGCTGCCATATCGCACCATCGGCCCCTCTGGCCAACACCAGTAGGCAAGTAGGGTAAAGTGTCTTGCCCAGGGACACAACGACATAGACACTACCAATCGAAAGAACACCCCTATTTGTCCAGTTATTTATTGCAATTCAAGTCATTCAAGTACATTCAAGGTAGGTGAACTGCTAGAGGTTAAAAAAAGGTAAGGTTAACCAAAACTGAAACATAATGTATATTTCAGAATTATACAAACAGGCCTTTTTCAGGGAAGAAAACATGGGTTAACAATTTAAAGCTCTTCTGCAGCAATGGCGGTTCATGAAGCTTTGAAAGCTGGTGTGAGTAATTCCTACAGGTGTTCCAACTTTTCTGGATTAATTACAACCCCCTCTGTCCGTATAAAAGCAGTGTTGGAATACACTGTGGTACCATACCCTCGTCAGCATCAATTGAACAGTATTGTACTGCAGAAAGTAGTGTGTTGCTACAAAAATGGCGAGAAAAAGGCAATTAACAATGGAATTTCTTGATAACAGACAATCATAACACCTAAAAATGTAGATCTTTCCTACAGAGAAATTTCAAAGAAAGTCAAGGTGTCAGTGAGTACAGTTTCCTTCACCATCAAAAGGCACTCAGAAACAAAGCCACAACTGAATCAGAGGACAAGTTTCTGAGAGTTAACAGCTTGTGTGATCGGCGGCTCACAAGGACAACAGCTTCAAGCACAGCTTAATAGTGGTCGTAGTAAGAAAGTCTCAGTTTCAACTGTAAAGAGAAGACTTCAAGCTGCAGGTTTGACAGGACAAGTTGCAGCAAGAAAGCCATCGCTAAGACTTCAGAATAAGACAGAGGCTTGCCTTGGCATGAAACACCACCATTGGACTACTGAAGACTGGAAGAAAGTATTATGGGCTCATCAATCAAAATTTGAAATCTTCAGTTCATCACGTAGGATCTTTGTACGCCATCAAGTAGGTGAAAGGATGGTTCCACAGTGTGTGCCATCAACCGTCAAATGTGGAGGAGGATGTGTGATGGTCCGGGGCTGTTTTGCTAGATCCAGGGTCGGTGACTTGTACAGAGTGAGAGGCACCCTGAACCAAAACAGCTACGACAGCATTCTGCAGCACCGTGCAGGACCCTCTGGTGTGCGCCTACAGCAAGAAGACCCAAAACACAAGTCCAAGCTATGCCAGAACTACCTCAGGAAAAAGGAAAAAGATGGTGAGCTTGAAAACATGGAGTGGCAGCACAGTCTCCAGACTTATCAGAAATAAATGATGGCCAAACCTAATGCAAACTGGATGGAATGGCTTGACACTGAAGGATGCTGTGGTAGCCTTGCTGGTTCAGTGTGCCTACAATTTTGAATAAGTCTCCAAAAGTGTCACCAGCAAAGCACCCCCACACCATCACACCTTCTCCATGCTTCACAGTGTGGTTCGTAGCTCTTCCGTGATTAAAGGTTAGTGGATTTGCTTCTCTTGATTTTGAGAAGCTCATGACCATATGAGGGTTGTGAAAAACAAAAAAAAGAGCAAAACAAAGACGGGAACACTATTTTGTGTGGGTTGTTGTGTGTTGGTTTTTGTGGTGTGATGTGCGGCTGACAGCCGAGAGCTGCAGCCAGAATAAATAAAATGGCTTTAACACCGACTCTGTGGTCCCGCTGTGTCTCAGTCATACCACAGTATTATTTTAGGGTCGACAATATAAAGCGCCTTGAGGTTACTCTACTTGGCTGTTGATGTGAATGGTTGTCTGTATCTCTGTGTTAGCTCTGTGATTTATTTTTCAAAGAAATAACACATACATTATGAGAACAATACATGAGTCTGTTAGCTTGTGTAAAAAGGATTAACTAGGTATGGTGCAGCCATATTATCGTTTAAAAACACTCCTCTAATATGGATAATGAATAAATATCATAATTCTTGATCACAAAGCTTTTTCTGTAGAAATTACCATGTCTGCATGAGGACCTGCTTAGAGATACTAACATCTGTGTCCTTTGCTGAGAATTAGAAGTCATCCAAGCGATCACACTCATGAGTCCCATCAGCTGTAAATTATATGAGTTCTCCTTACTGCTGTATAAGCACCCCGAGTCCAGTCTTAGTATTTGATGTTCTCCAGATATTTTAATGTTTACCTCTGCAGAGATCATGACGTTTTAAAGATTAAACTGATTAATCACCTCTACAGTAAACAATCCAATTTAACCTGAGTTCAGTCCTCCTGAGAGGAGAACGATCATTTCAAAGTGTATTTTCCTTGTGAAAATGATACGATGAGAGCATTGCTCATAGGTTTGTTTGAGGCTATTTTTTCTGAATTTCCAAAATAGAACAGGAGGATCATGCTGATCAATGGAAATCAGATTTAGTCTGCTGCAGTTTTTTGTTCTGTTATGAGCTGAAAGGAAATGTGGCAAACAATTTAAAACCTATATATTACTCACGCCTGCTCAAAGGTTTGGAGTTATGTTAAATAGTCTGTTTTTAAAAGAAAAACACATTTGTTTTCATTTGATAGAGGACCAAACTGATCAGAAATATTGAAATGATGATTAATGATAAACAGAATCATTAATTATAAATCCTTGATGTTGTGTAATGTGATTCAAGTTTAAAATGTTAAAGACTAATCGCTGTCTGAAAAAGGCACAAACATTAATTCATCAGAGCCAAAACGTTCATATCAGTGTTTTGGGGAAAAAAAATGTCAAAAACTAAGATTAATGATGCCACTGGAGAAAATAACAGAGACTGCTTGACTACCACAGTACTTGCCAATGAGTCAAGTACTAACCAGGTACCAACTACTAAATCGCTGTTTGCTTGGGGATGAAATTTTACTACAATTAAGGTAAAACTACAATAAAAATTGGGTACTGTTCATTTCTTTGTAGAAGAGTAGTCTTTCTAAATGAACTCCATTGTGGTGCTAAAGTGTGGTTAGCGGCTCAGCTGCAGATTGAGAAAATCACAGTATAGTGGATTTTCTATACGTAAACCCAGAGAAAAACTTTTTAAATATTTCAGCTTTTATTTTGATGGTCAAATATATAACTGGGCCATGTGTTTGAGCATCCATCCATCCATCCATTTTCTTCCCCGTGTTGCGGGGGCAGCAGCCCAAGCAGAAAAGCCCAGACCTCCCTCTCCCCAACCACCTCTTCCAGTTTATCGGGGGGAACACCAAGGCTTTCCCAGGCCAGCTGAGAGATATAATCTCTCCAGCGTGTCCTGGGTCTGCCCCGGTGGGACATGCCCGGAAAACCTCGCTCAGGAGGCGCCCAGGGGGCATCCTTGTCAGATGCCCAAACCACCTCAACTGGCTCCTTTCGATGTGGAGGATCAGCGGCTCTACTCTGAGCCCCTCCCGAACAGCCAAACTTCTCACCTGCTGAGAAGTGCATGTTCATTCTCAACTGGACATCAAGGTCAAGATGATCATTAAGGACCATATTCTCCTAAACCCAGCCTCTCTAACACAGTGCCATACCTAGTCAAAAGTATGGTAAAGATACAGATATTATATATGAAATGTAGTTATTAATAAAATATATTTAATAAAAACCAAGGCTGAAATTAATTCAGTTTATTATTATTTTCTCTGTAGGGTCTGTGTCTATAAAGGCCCTGAATGCTGTAATGTATACAATAAATGATGTGGAAATCATTTTCACAGAGTTCATAAAGTTATATTATTAAATCCCTGCTGATATTTTGGCTGATGTTTCCATTTTCAGTGGATTTCTGTGTGTAGGTTTCTTTGTTGACAACAACTTGGCCTTCTCTGGGAGATAAGGACACACTTCTTTTACTCCAGTTACACCGAATGACTTAACTAAAGTAACAGGTAAAATTAAATCTTCATCGTGCTCCTTAGATATATTACCTCCCTGTCCTGTCTGGGACTCTCACCAGCATCGACCCCACATTGCTATCTATCTTCAAGAGTTCACAGAGGCAAGGTCATGTTCCATCCTATTTTTAACATGCTGAGGCAACTCCACATTGAAGAAACTGAATTTTGATGCCAGCTCTGATTATCGGCCTATTTCAAAATTGTCATTTATAAGCAAATTATTAGAAAATTTTTTTAGAAAATCAGTTCAGATCTTTACTATAAAGATTAGCGATTTTTGACCCTTTTCACTCTGGATTTCAGAGGCAGCACTCCACTGAAACCACTCCTATAATGGCCTATAATGATTTTTTTTAATGGAGGAAACTATTGACCACAAAATCCTACTTAATAGGCTTAAGGTTTTGGCTGGTGTATCTGGCAATGCCATAGACTGGTTTTCTTCCTACTTGTCTAATCGGACCATCTCTGTTAGAACCGACAGGTTCTCTAACATTGCCTCCCTACCCTGCGGGGTACCACAAGGGCGCCATTTTTTATTCAGTGTTTTCATAAAAGACATTTACTACTGCTAGAGAGAACATGCATCAGAACAAGTTAAAGCCTTTTGTCAACCCCACAATGGAAAATAGCTGAAAACAAAAACAGGTATCACTTTAACCAGCTCCTAATTGAATCAGTTCTGCACTCAGCTTTGCAGTCTTCAGCATGACTGAAATGCAGCCAGATGCTGCCGATTTTACATTTTCACTCTTTTCTTCAATGTTTCCTGACAACCTTGCATTTAAATCCACTCCCTCGTTTCTCTACCTGGCCTGTACATCTACACTTGCCGTATTCTGAACATCTGCACTGTTTCTGTCTTTCACAAAATGGTATGATCCCAGTCGGTCTTTGTATGCGATTGGCCGCATGGTGTGCCCATGTCACAGTAGAAATTGAAACATTAGACCAGATAACGTTTTTATTTTTTTCTATTGTCCAATTTTTAGTCCATGTTGTGGGCTAAAAAGTGGCTAGTGGCTGACATCCTTTAGGCTCAGAAGGTAGTGCAGGTCATCTACTAATCAGAGGGTTGGTGGAAGGTTGACCGCACACAGTCTGCATACTGAACATCTTTGTGCAAGGTATGAAGTTGCTCTCCGATGCATCCGTCAGAGTACGAATTTGCGTGAACGCTAGAAAACACTTACTTGGAAAAAAGGAGGACAAATGCATGTATGAGTGGGAGAATAAGGCAAGTTGTATAAAGTGCTTTCAGTGCTCACATAGAGCAGGAAAGCACTATACAAAAGCCAGACTATTTACCATTTGGACATGCATTACCTGGTTAGAGACAGCCCCACCTTTGCTTTTTTTAGAAGCAGCCCAAGGTACCGGTTTTATCAAGACAAAGCTTGCAAGTATGCTTTTTATACAAATTTATTAAAAATCTTAGCAACTTGTATACAAGTCTAGAAAAGTATAAATGGTTCAAAAACAACAAAACAACTAGTTTCTCTAGGTATAAAACCCAACAGCAGCTCACTGTCTCAATGCACCTGAGCTGTAGTTGTGGGATAAGCTGTAAACATGCATTTTTGTACCCAATATTAGTGACAACTTCAATCTCGCAGATTTAAATCCAAATGTTGCCAGAATCTGCCTTAAAGTTCCTATATGATAACACGTGTTCCAACTCTACTTTCAGAACTTTGGCTTAGGAGACTATGCAAAGAAATCAGTGATTTCATTTCATCTTTTCAATTCTTAACAGATAAAAGGTAACAGTTTTCAATTCTATTCATTGCAATTTAATATACATTTTTTGGGGAGACGTTTGAACAAGATGACATCTTTTAAACGTTTTATTTTGTCTGAAAACCAGACATATTCCCTTCATTGTCATGTAGAAAAACTGTCACATCAGGGAGCAGAATCAAATGTGCATTTTTTTTGTCTGTTATTCTTTTATCCAAAATTGGAGGTCACATGACATATCTAGACAGGTGACTTCTTTGTGCTTTGTGTTGCATGTTTTCAGGCTAGAAGTCACCCGTTTTCAGTTCACATTTCATTATCATTTGATACATGGTGACGCTGAGCTGCACGCACACATATCCTATTTGGCCAGGAATTATCTCAGAGTATGTGACGGAGTTCTCTGTGGGGAGAATGTTATCAGTTCTCCACCTCTTCCTCCTCCTCGGCTTCATTCTCGACCTCAGGCTCCTCTTCCATGCGCTCATCGTCGTCCTCTCCTTCCTCATCTCTGCTCTTATTATTCTCTGTGTCGACCTTCTTCTCTTTATCTTTCCGTTTCTGCTCAGACACCTTCTTTCCCTTCTGTCCTTGTTTATACACTGTTGACAAATGAAAAACACCTGCTGTTACTTGCAGTTAATTATATTTTACTTTAGGGCTGCGATGATTTGTTGACATAATTGATGATACTGACTAAAAAAAATAAATAAATACATTTTTTTTTTTTTTTTAAAAAGGGTCAACATGTGATTTTAATGTTTAATGAGGAAATTAGCTTTCTCCAAAAGGTGGATGGGCAATAGGGTGAGGATTTCACTCATTGGTTAGGGGTTCAAGGTAGAGTTGCTACTTCTCCACATTGAAAGGAGCCCACTAAGCTCCAGATGGGCATGTCTTACCAGGAGGCGGCCCCAGCGTAGACCCGGGACACGCTGGAGAGATTACATCTATTAGTTATAGTGCATGCACCACACTACTTAGTCGCAATTTAACATCAGTGTGTTTTAAGTGTTTCCTTCTTCGTTGTCTGTCTGGGGATGTGTAAGGTTGATAATGCACAATGAGAGGTGCTGCATTGTTAAAAAGCATGATATACTATTGAAGAATGTGATAAATGGTTTAAAATGCCTCTGTTTAGAAAGTTTGGGGCAATAAATAAATATTAAAGTTAACTTACTATCAGAGTGTATATTAGCTTTAGAGTTGTCTGTTATTAGTTTTTGACATTTTCCATTAAACATTCTCAAATTTCACTTGATATCTGAGCGTCTCTCAGTTTTAGTCTGGCGAGTTTACTTTTTGTCCCACTCATTTAGAAACTAGTCACAAAAACATCCCTAATACAAACATTAGTGTTGTTTTCACAACTTCACAAGGAAATGAATAAAAGTCCTGATGTCACTGAACTTATTGTGGACTTATTAAAATATCTTTAAAAGCTGAGAGTATTTTCAAAGTTTCACCTTCCAAAGCTTCTCTGAGGGGCTCCAGGAACCTTTCGAACTCCATCTCCTCCATTGCAGCCAAGACGTCTCCTGCATTCAGAGTTTTTCGCTTGGCCTTCATAGCAAAATTATTTGCGCTGAGGAGAAGAAGAAGAAGAAAAAAAAAAGAAAAAAAAATAAAAAAGCAGGGGGGAAACAATAAAACATTTAAACTGAAGCAGTTGTTTGATTCAGTGTTTGTGAATTAACATTCACATCATAGCATTCTTAGCTTGCTGCTGTGCTGGAAATTAGAATAAAAATTGATTTTATTGTCGTGCCAAAAGCACAACAAAATTACATGCACTCTTGATAAACTTTTATTCTATGTATAAAAAAAAAAATTTAAAAACAGAATTTCGAATAAATAAAGTACAAAAAATATATATATATATATTAGGGGTGCAACAATACTCGTATCGATATTGAACCGTTCGATACAGTGCTTTCGGTTCGGTACGCATATGTATGGAACAATACAAAATTTTTAATTTATTTTATCAACTTTTCTTCTGACGATGCTGTCTGTGTTGAGCGCTCAGTGGATCTGCGTTCGACTACTCCGCCTAGGCTGCACTGTCGAGCGCAGATCCACTGAGCGCAGCGCAAGCTAGCAAGACAGAAGCTAAGCTCGTGGCAACATGGCAAATTGAACCTCCCCCACCCTCATTCAGATCTGGTGTTTGGAACTATTTTGGTTTTCATGTGAAGTATGACCCTGAAGATAAGCGCGTCATGGACTAAAGTAAAACAGTATGTTGGATGTGCCACGCAATGCTCAATTGGTCTCACCGTCCAGCCCCACGCACGATTTGCCGCGTTATGGCGCGTTAATGTCATTTCAACGAGATTAACCTGAAAGCACTAGTGGGAACACAACGAATATGACTGCACATTTACGCCGACATCATCCTAGTGCAAAGACAAGTGGAAGCAGACAAAAACAACAAGCACGCATGCTACAAACTTTACCCGAGTCGTTTAGACAGCCGTTAGCACAGGATTCTCCTTATGGGGACCTGATATGTTTAATATGCTGCTGAGAATATAGCCCAGAAGAAGCGTATAGTAGAGCTTTTATTTTGAAAGAGCCATTTCTCTGTAATAAACTCTCTTTTCCAAAGATGAGTGATTTCTCCATCAGATAGATTTTTTTATTACTTTGTTGTTTCAGCAACATTAAATTTAAAAACTGTACTTTTGAGTTAAAATATATATTTATAATTTTAATAAATGACAAATTAAAAAGGCATGAACATTTTTTGTATCAAAAAAATATCGAACCATGACACCAAAGTATCGAACCGAACCGTGAATTTTGTGTATCGTTGCACCCCTAATAAATATATGTGCATGTATGTCGGAGTCATTATAATTTAGGGCTGGGCGATATGAGGAAAATGCAACATCGCAATTTTTTTTGTGTGTGTGGCTATACCGCAAAACATGATATATTTCGTGATATGTCTTGAGCCCCAACACCCCCTGGGGGCAAAGGGGGTGAGCTGCAGTGTAAGCCTCAGTGAAGTCAGTTTTTTTTGTTTGTTTGTTTGTTCTTTTAAAGAAAATATCAGCATGTGTGGTCCACAGAAACCTCAGAGTCTCAGCTTCTTGCCGATAGGCGTTGTAGCTCATATGACAGCGGGTTTAAAGTTGTCTTTGGTGTGTGGGGAGATGTTCACATGCCGAGTTTAAAACAGTCTTAATTTTGCAGTGGATGACTTTTCAGCTGGTGGAATAATTTCGTGGTACTGCTACCTTTTGCGCCAATAATTTTACGGCATGTTTTGCAAATTACTGTACTTTGACATATTTTTCTCTATATAAATATATATAAACACGCATGCTCAGTGTTGGGCAGGGGGGTTATTGATGAATTCACAGCATGTGAGAGAAAATAAAAACTGACTTAAATGCAGACAGCTTAATATTTCCATGGCAACCTATACTCGATGATTATGTTTAAGCCATTTTAACCATCATATGTGGAAAAACTCGAGATACAGCAAGTATATTAGAAATATCGCCCGCCCCTATTATAGTTGCTAAAATAAATAAATAGTGGTCACATTATGTAAATGGGATTTATTAGTTCTTACCAGGAGGTGGCATATAACACAAACACACTGGCTGCTTGGGATATGGCTCTTCTTGCTTCTTTCGACACATTCACCCCATCTGGGAGCTGTTGAAAATAAACATTACAGAAGTGTTATCTCAAGGGTACACTACATACACATTATCAGAAAACACAGTCAGCCAACAAAGGCCCATAAGGGGTTGGCCAGTATTGCATTAAATTATTTTTTCATGAAGTAACAAGCAAATGAAGCTGCACCTGGAGACGATTCCAAGTGTTGAACTTATATTTGGTGGTTGTTCACCAAAACTCAATATCAGGTCCAACATTGAGCCTGACTGATACATCGGTCAATCAGTATCAATACCAGCCAATAAAGAAACAAGGGACAAGAGTAACATCATTTAACCTGGTTATAAGAGTCGATGTTACAAAATTTGCCCACCTGAGGGCACTTGGCATCTTCCCTGTTGGCAACACCTGTTTGAAACGCCATAAACATAACCAGCTGAGTCAGGCAGAGCATAATAATTCACAACCTTTTAGTCACAGCATAACCTGCTAAGCCTGCAATAATCATTTATCTTTTCTCCAACAACACAATCATAATTATTGATAGTCTAGTTCTATAAGTACAGTGGAACCCCGACTTACGAATA
Source organism: Aulonocara stuartgranti (assembly GCF_965226115.1). Classification (NCBI taxonomy): domain Eukaryota; kingdom Metazoa; phylum Chordata; class Actinopteri; order Cichliformes; family Cichlidae; genus Aulonocara; species Aulonocara stuartgranti. Next base: position 40,323,543 of record NC_138939.1, on the reverse strand, counting down.
CCCCGTTTCACAAAAAATTCAAGTTACAGGTACGAAGGCACTGAACGGCAATGTTCAGTGCCTTCGTAACTTGACTCTGATTTCGTTACTCGGGAAATCCGCTGGCTTTGATTGGCTGAGCTTACAATGCCTTCCGAATCATGTGACAATCCCTTGGCTTCCATACTTGCGCTTCGCTGTTGCACTTGAACGACGTATTGTTGTTCTAGTTAGCAATTAGCCTATTGTTCAGCATCAGTCAAAAAGGCACGATGGGTGCTTCGACTTACGAAAGGAACGAATTAATTTTGTAAATCGGGGTTCCACTGCAGTTCTGTCTCGAACTGTGCAATTCTTATCCATGCTTCTCTGCATTGATAATGCAACACATTTCTGACTGCTTTACTTTTTCGAGTGGTGACTGAAGTTACATAAGGGCGATCGCCATTGAACATAAAAACAAACAAACAAAAACAGAACGTAATGTAGCTTACATTCACAGGTGATGATGAATATGAAAATCAAAACAACTGGAATTTATCATAAATGCTTTCAAAAAAAGAAAGCATATATAGATGTCAATAACCTGCGTATGTGTACAAAGTTTTGTTGAGACTGGCCCATTAGGTTAGGAGATAATATACACAGAGACATATATGCTTACATATGCTATGCTTGTTACAGTAAGGTGTAATGATAGCAAACGTGGCCATTAGGACTCATTGTGGAGATGGAATCTATATACATTTATATCCCTCTATAATATTCCGGTACCAGATGTGCTTTCCAGTATTTGCCAAAAATGATCGGTCGGGTCAGCCGGTTTACTGATAATGAGGTTATTTGTGGTCTTATCTCCTCTTGCTTTTGAGCAGAACTGTATATCAGGCCACGACCAACATGTAAACTCATTCTTAGATGAGGGTTCCTCCTGTCACTATGGTCTATCAGCTGAGTCAAGCCGGTGAATATTCCTCCAGAGCTCAGACTGTACGGAAAATCTTCATGTAGGAAAAGAGGGAGAATGGGTGAAATTGGAAGGCAACTCAGGTACACAAACCTTAGAGACTGCTATAAGCTTAACAAGCTATAAGCTTGACTCACTTAAACATGAAATGAGGAACACTTGTGTACTGGGGCAAGGACCTGGAACTGACAGGGTTTGGTATTCCTTTTCATCTTGACCGTAAAGCAGAGACTACCAACAAGCAACTGTCTCTTAAGCCGCGCTGCAGGACGCACTGGATGACGCAGACTGGGACATGTTTCGGCGCAGCTCTGATGACATCAACATGTTTACGGAAGCGGTTGTGGGATTTATCGGGAAACTAGCGAACGACACAGCAGAAAGAACTATCATCCGAACGTTTCCCAACCAGAAGCCGTGGGTGGATAAAAACATCCGCGACACTCTGAGATCACGCACCGCTGCCTACAATGAAGGGCTTGTCTCCGGTAATATGGACCTATACAAGGCTGCGTCCTACAACGTGCGCAGCGCGGTCCGAAAGGCAAAGCGGAGCTACGGGGAAAAACTAGAGTCACAGCTACGACAGTGCGACTCTAGGAGCCTGTGGAAAGGACTGCGGACTATAACGGACTATAAACGACCAGCTTCTTCAATGATGAATGCAGATGCTTCACTGGCTGATGAGCTGAACACGTTTTATGCTCGCTTCGACGCTGCAGCAATTAAAACAACAAACGGCTGCGCGCGCTCGGAGTGCACCAGTGAAGAAAATGCATTCGTCATCACAGAGCATGCCGTGAGGAACACCTTCAGGAGGGTGAACACCAGGAAGGCAGCAGGACCAGATGCAATCCCTGGCCGGGTCCTTAGAGCCTGCGCTGATCAACTAGCACCGGTGTTCACGGAGATCTTCAACCTCTCCCTGGCCCAAGCTGTGGTTCCCACGTGCTTCAAACAGTCCATTATTGTCCCTGTTCCAAAGAAACAACAGCCCGCTTGCCACAATGACTACCATCCAGTAGAGATGGACCGATCCGATATTACGTATCGGTATCGGTCCGATACTGACCTAAATTACTGGATCGGATATCGGAGAAAAATAAAAAATGTAATCCGATCCATTAAATATCACGAAAGCACCTCACAAAACTTGCAACACGCCGTAACTCACCTCAGAACGTTAGCACTCGGAGCAGTATGCATCACGTGATAGAGCAGCTGTGGCATGCGGGACCTGTCGGTGGTCTGGATAGCATGTGGAGCTTCGCTAGCAACCCGGCATTTCATCTCCGACAAAGTTATCCCCGAGAGAAGTAAAGCAAGTGTGTAAGTCCATCTCTGAATGTTTGTAAAGCATTCCTGCGTTAAGCTTAACAAGCGACTGCCTCTCGCTCTCCGGCTGCTACTTCAATCGTGAAACTGCTTAAATGATCAGCTGATCGGCTTTTCTGTCGCGAGTCCGTCTCTCTGGTTTGTTTTTGGCCCAGTTTGCACCAGAAAGAGGAAACCAGCGGCTGAACAACAGCAGCACGTTTAAGCTTGATAAGCTGTTGTTAGAATTTATTTAATTTCTACACCAGGATCTTTTTCTACGTAGCTGACGCTGGTAACTGTGCAGGGGCGGATCTAGCAAAGTTTAGCCAGGGGGGCCGATAGGGCATGAACAGGGAAAAGGGGGCACAAAGACATACTTTTCTTTCTTATTCTCATTTAAAATGTCGAGCTTTTAATAAATAATTATCTGAAACCCAAAGTTTTAATTTGATGTAAAATGAATAGAAGTCAATTACTGTATATAGTGACTATTAAGTCTAATATATATACCCTAGTAAGCTATAGTACTTTTTACTTTGGGAAGGTACCATCTGTGCAGTCTGCAATTTTGTTGAAGAAAGATGTTGAATCTATTTAATATTTCTTGAAAAATAATTGATTTCTGTGCATTTTTACACTGCATCAAATTAAGGTTGATTACGTCGATTAAGCATCATGAGGTGGAGCGTGAGGGGTGGTTCCCTATTTTTTATTTATTTATTTTTGTTGTTGCTGGGAGTTGGAACCCTATTAGTTAGGTTGCTTAATATTTATGCTAAGTACTCTTTAAAATACCAGAATAGGGAGGATGGTGTAGGTTTAAGTTTATTAGATTGATCAGTATTGCTGAACTATGAAATATTTTTTTTGCATACAGGTATAACAGAATAGCTTTAGTGTAGTTGTTGTTTTAAACTTGAGTATGAACTTGCAGACTTGCAAAATGCAGCAAGATATTTTAAAAAAACAGTTTTATTGATTAAAAAACACTATATCGGATTCATATCGGTATCGGCAGATATCCAAATTTATGATATCGGTATCGGTATCGGACATAAAAAAGTGGTATCGTGCCATCTCTACCGTCCAGTAGCACTGACTTCAATTGTGATGAAGTGTTTTGAAAGACTGATGAGAGATCACATCACTTCTTCACTTCCTCCCACCATCGACTCACTTCAGTTTGCTTACCGGACTAATCGTTCCACAGACGATGCCATATCTCACCTGCTCCACACATCCCTGAGTCACCTGGACACTGGCAGAGGGAATTATGTTAGGATGCTGTTCGTGGACTACAGTTCAGCATTCAACACAATAATTCCCTCTAAGCTTTTCACCAAGTTGACGGATCTAGGACTCAGCTCATCACTGTGTCAGTGGATCCTCAACTTCCTCACAGACAGACCCCAATCAGTGAGGGTAGGAAAACAAGTCTCCCCCTCCATCTCACTCAGCACTGGAGTGCCTCAGGGCTGTGTTTTAAGCCCCCTGCTGTACTCACTGTACACTTATGACTGTGTTGCCACATCCGACACCACCTCCATTGTCAAGTTTGCTGACGACACTGCTGTTGTGGGCCTGATCTCCGACAACATCGAGACGGCCTACCTGGAGGAGATTAGGAACCTGGAGACCTGGTGCCAGGAGAATAACCTCCTCCTAAACATCAGCAAGACTAAGGAGCTGATCGTGGACTTCACTACAAAGCAGGCGAGGAATTACAAACCCCTCATCATCAGTGGCACGCCAGTGGAGAGAGTGGACAGTTTCCGATACCTGGGTGTCCACATCACTCAGGACCTGTCATGGTCCTGTCACATCAACACCCTGGTTAAGAAAGCCCGTCAGCGTCTCTTCTTCCTCGGAAGACTTAGAGACTTCCATCTGCCACTGAAGGTGCTCAAGAACTTCTACTCCTGCACCATCGAGAGCGTCCTGACGTCAAACATCTGCACCTGGTTTGGGAACAGCACCAAGCAGGACAGACGAGATCTGCAAAGGGTGGTGCGCTCGGCAGAACGCATCATTCAATCAGAGCTCCCTGACCTGCTGTCCATCTACACCAAGCGGTGCAAGTCCAAAGCTAGGAAGATTATGATGGACCTCTCCCATCCCAACAATGGACTCTTCTCACTGTTGAGGTCTGGGAAGCGCTTCCGCTCCCTTAAGGCCAAAACAGAGAGAATGAAGAGGAGCTTCTTCCCCCAGGCTATTCGGGGCCTGAACCAGGTGTAGGACTGGACTCTCCCACACACGTCACTATAAGACTGGACTCTCACACACGTCACCACACGCACCACCACACATTTCCTATAATCCTATAATTCCTATAATTTATAATCCTTATCTTTATAATCTCTTCTGCTATTTGCACATTCTTTACTGTAAATTCCTAAGTTAATTTGTAAATTTTTGTAGTAAATTGTAAATATTGTAAAACTTTTCTTCTGTCATTTAATGGTCGGGCATTGTACAGCTACAAGCATTTCACCCCCATGTCATACTGTGTATGGTTGTGTGTGTGTGACAAATAAAATTTGAATTTGAATTTGAAAGCAGTAAGTGGCTTTATGTTTTTATTCCAACTGCACTGAAACACAAAAATCCAGCTGTTAGTTGTAATGTTTGGGTGTGTAAAGCACTTTAAATGGGGCCCGTGTCATGGAGAGCCTGTCTGAATCGGGTGACAGGTCGTTCCCTGGACCAACAAGCTGGAGACTGATTTACACACAGCGTAGTGAGGAAAACCTAAAGTGTTGGACTCCAAATTGTCTGTCTGGTGACTGGGCTCTCCGCTGTTCTCATTTATAATGCGTTTTACAAATCCTAACAGCTGGATTTTCCCATGTGAGTGCAGCTAGCTAAACAACAACATCGCTAACATAAACTAATTTAAGTCTGTTAGCTGCAAACAACCAACCCAGTAATGTCAAGTTCTGTAATGACAAGCTGATGTGTTCTAAAAACTTTAAGCACTTGTGTCTTAAATCCAGCTTCACAGGCAGCACTACATCTATGTCTGTTTTTGAGAGCAAGGCTCCATAGTGTCAATCATCTCTAATTTCAGAGGGTTAAAGCTGGTGGTCCCGATGCCATTTGTGGGCATAAATTAGGGCTGTGCAATATGACCAAAACCTCATATCCCGATATAAGACATCTATCGTCCGATAACGATATAAATCACAAAAATGTAACATTTTCTGTAAATTCTGTGAATCGCGGGCAGCTCGACTTGCGTGAAGTGTTTCCAGCTGTGCGTCATGTAGCTGGAGTCGAGTGTTTTAACCGATGAATGAAACGATACATTTTTAGACATAAGTTGTAACATCCGCCGTTTTCTTTGTGAGTATTTATTACACGGCGTGCTGCGGGGAAAAGCCTGTTCTAACGTTTGAGTCTAAGGTTTATTTTTTAGCACCTGGCGGCTCTTTTTTACTTCTCATCCGTAAACAATCTGCTCTTTCACGTGATTCAGTTTATTTTGAAAAGTCTCAACAGGATCTTGAGCTTTATTGTGAAAGGTTTATGTGGAACATAAACAAGCGGACACCCGATGCTGTTACCGTCGTTGTTGCTAACCACAACGCATAAAAACAAGCGCTTGTCTGTCAGTAGTGTGGTTATATTAAATATAAGAGAAAGAGAGAACTTTAAGAAATGAATATAGCCACTACAGTGTCCATCAGAACCATGAAAAAATATTGCTGTAAACAGTTTATTTTTCAACACCACGAATCAAACGATAGCGTAAAATGAAATAGACGTTTTTATATCGTCATCCGATATATATCGAACAGCCCTAGCACACATTGCATCATTATGCTGACCAGCTTAGTGCGGTCAGCATTTTATTTCCCCAAGCGGCCTCGGACCCGTGGATGTGGTGTAGACCAGCGGTCCCCAACCCCCGGGCGTCGGCCCGGTACCGGTCCGTGAGTCGTTTGGTACCGGGCCGTGAGATTTGAGGCTCAGGTGTGAAATGTCTGGTTTTCAGGGTTTTTGTCGGTTTTCAGCGTTATTTTGTTATCGTTTTTATCAATAACTCTGTTTTCCTGGGTCTTTTCACGTGTGTTATGAATAAATCTTTTTTTCCCAGTACCGGTACTGGTTTTATTTTGTTGTATTTATCCGCGACACCTTAAAGGCCGGTCCGTGAAAATAATGTCGGGCATAAACCGGTCCGTGGCACAAAAAAGGTTGGGGACCGCTGGTGTAGACCACAGAAATCTTTGCACGCTTAACCGAGCCGGAGCATCTGATGTTAGAATCTACACCCTTCAAATGGCTCTACTAAATGTAAGATCTTTAGCAAACAAGACATTTGTATTAAATGACTTCCTAAAGTCCCAACAGCTGGACTTTCTGTTTCTGACAGAAACATGGCTTCAACCCGGTGAGTCTGTAGCTTTTTCGGAACTGGTTCCTCCTGATTGCTCATTTTTCAGCCTCCCTCGGTCCTCTGGTAGGGGGTTGGCTTGTTCAATGCTCGATTTCATTGCCATCACACATTACAGCACGATTCATTTTCTAGTTTTGATCTCCAGCTCTTTGAGTTACACCTGAGCTCTGCTGCGCCTTTGTGTGCCCTCATATATCGTCCTCCCAAGTTTAATAAGGATTTTATCAAAGAGTTTTCAGATTTTATGGCTGGAATTGTTCTTGAATTCGACAGTTTTTTAATCCTTGGTGATTTTAACATCCATGTCTGCTGTGACTCTGAACTTCTGGTCAAGGACTTTTTAAATATTATTGACGCTTTTAAATTGACCCAGTGGGTTACTGGTCCCATGCATGAAAAAGGTCACACACTAGACTTGGCGCTTTCCCACGGACTGTATGTGTGCGTCACGGAAATATCTGAGTTGGGAAGACACAAATGCATGGACAAGAACCTCTGCAGTGTCGCTTGACAAAACTTGTCTGATTCTGGCTATGTTCCTCAAATGATAAAAGGCGGTCTTTGTTATCTCTTTTACATGAGATTCAAAGGAGAGCACCATATCGAACCACACACCCAAGTTTTTACCTTGTTCCTGCAATTTATGGCACTGTCATCAATTTTCAAGATGAAATTTTGGGACAAGTGCTGAAATTTGTGTGGCCCAATGACCATCAACTCTGTCTTATCAGTATTTAGGAGCAAGAAATTATCCGATAACCAGCCCTTAATTGCAGATAAACAACATTCTAGTTTAGAGACTTCAGCACAATTTCCAATGGTTAGAGGGACATAAAGCTGCAGGTCATCAGCGTAACAATGAAAGGTTACATTAAAAGAACGTAAAAGAACACCAAGAGGCAGCAGGTACATAGAAAACAGCAATGGTCCAAGTACGGACCCCATGCCTCACTGCACAAGTCTCTGAGAGATCATTTTTCAAGCAACAGTCTGAGACCTCCCAGACAGGTAAGATCTCAGCCATGATAAAACATTTCCTGTAATTCCAATAAAATGTTCAAGCCTATCCAATAAAATCCAGTGATCCACAGTGTCAAACGCAGCACTTAGATCCAGCAGTAATAAAACTGAAGTGCGATCATTGTCTGCATTAACCAGCAGATCATTTACCACTTTGACTAAAGCTGTTTCTGTGGAGTGATTTGGTCTAAAGGCAGACTGACATGGTTCAAACAGATTGTTAGTTGACAGATGCTCAGTGAGCTGCTTAAAAACCACTTTTTCAAAGATTTTAGACAAAAAAGACAGATGTGAGATGGGTCTATAGTTTGCGACCATGTCAACATCCAGTCCAGGCTTTTTCAAGATCGGCACTACCACAGCCGATTTAAAACATTCAGGAAAGACTCCAGTCGTCAATGAAGTATTTAAAAGAAACAGAATGTAGGGTCCTAATGCTGACCACAGTTCCTTTATAACCCAGGCTGGTAGAGGATCCAAAGAACAGGTTGTACATCGAACTGCTTTTACAACCTTAGTTAATCCAGACAGAGAAATAACCTTGAAGTCAGAGAACAGTTTATCAGCACCAACAGGCAAAGCAGCTGAGTAGTCTAATGAACACCTAGAGTGAGTAATACGATTTCTAAGTGTTTCAGCCCTGTCTCTGAAAAATGTAAGAAAGTCATAAGCTATCAAATTAGAACAGCAGAGAGTTGACTTACTCTCTTTAATTTGCACACTGTTGAAAATGAGTTTTGAGTTAGGTTTATGGCTCATGATGAGATTTGAGAAATAATTTGCTTTCGCTGTCAACATCGCTGATTGAAGAGAAGACAATGAGTCCTTCCAAGCCTGGAGAAATACTTCTAGTCTGGAAGATCTCCAGTGACGCTCGGCTTTTCTGCAATTTCTTCTCAAGTTCAAGAGCTCCTCATTTAACCAAGGCTTAGGGTTCCTTTTTGAACATTTCAACACAGTCCAGTAGTTCAAGAAGTGCATTATTAAGATTGGCAGTCAAGGTGTCCACACATAACTCCTGGGTAAAAATAGGGTCCAACACATCAGGTAGATGTAATTTAACTCCAAGCAATGTTTTGGGGCTAATATTACGAGATGATCTGAGGGGCAATCTTCCCCTCTCAGAAGCTGGAGATTTAGGGATTAAAATATCAAATAAAATTGCGGAGTGGTCTAGAATAGGTAAAACACAATTTTCAGTCATTGATACATTCAGCCCGTAGCCCAAGACAAGGTCTAGAGTGTGGCCCTTGCATGTTGGCCCAGACACAAATTGTGTGAAGTTTAAGAGAGCTAATTTAACTCTCTGTCCATCCGTGGCAGCAGGCAGTATTTGTAGGTTGTTCATATTTGCTCCACCTCCCCTCGTATCCCGTCAGCATGGCGACCAATAAAGCAGCCTCAGGTGAGCGTGCTCCGATGACGTCGGGTAAATAGGAAGAAGGCAGCGCTGTTTGAGGCCATAATAAAGTCCTAAACAGCCACAGTCACCGATGGTAAGGACCCACCGCATCCAATTTCTGACCCAAACACGCTTCCCAGAGCTAAATTTGCTGTTGTTGTAAACTGTTTTTTGCAACTTTTTTGTATTTAAAGTTTTGAGGAATAAACCTCTTAAATTTCTCCAAGTAGAAATATATGTAAAAAAACAAAAACGATTTTCAATTTTTTTGTAGTTTATTGCAACTTTTTTGCAATTTATGTAGTTACTATGGACATAATGCATACATATTATTAAAATATGGGCTATAACAGTTGTATTGATGTATAGCAACTTGAAATGCTCCCAAAAATGGCACTACAACATGTAAAAATATAAAGTAAGCTCTGGCGGACTTGGTTCTATGGTAGGTCTTAAAGGGTTAAGCAGCGTCTGTCGCTCATATACCAACAGGGAGTGGGTTTTTAAAACTAGCAGGGACACCACTAAGAACATAAAACATAAACGTTGCAGAACCGAGAGACGGCGTGCCATGACATCTGGTGCCATCAAAAACTGCAAAGACACAGTTTGTCTCAAACTTCGTGTCAGTAAACAGTCACACGCCTCAGGTACTTTTTAATGTCCTTAATCTTTTTTCTTAGTTCACGTGATAATGTTGGAGTCATTTCTTCACCAAGTATTTGTGATGATTTTTTTTAGCATTTTTTACGACAAGAGTCTATCTATTAGGGCCCTTGTCTCGTCAACTGCTACCTCAGATCCTAGTCTTTCTCCTATGTGCCCAGCTGTCTTAGAGCAGTTTGAGCCAGTCTCCCTTAATGACTTGACTGAGGTAGTTAGTAACCTAAGATCATCACACTGCCCCTCTGATTGTCTCCCCCCAAGCTTGCTTAAAAACACGTTTAATACTGTTGGGCCTTTTATCCTGAGATTAATTAATACGTCCCTTGCTACGGGCTGTGTCCTATCATGCTTTAAACAAGCTATAGTTCAGCCTCTTCTTAAAAAACATAACCTGGACCCAACTGTCCAATTACAGGCCAATCTCAAAGCTTCCTTTCCTGTCTAAAGTTTTGGAGAAAGTGGTCTACTTACAGTTGCAGGCCCACCTTGATTTTAACAAGAACTCTGAAAATGCCTCTGTTTAGAACTCTGGAAAAAAAAGCAGGGTCAAACTAGGGCTGGGCGATATGGCCTAAAATTCATATCGCGATATAATTTGAAGCATTTGCGGTAACGATATATATCGCGATATATTCTTTTCTTCTGTATAACTTATTATTTTCCACACTATAAGGCACACTAAAACTTTAATTTTCTCAAAAATCTAGAGTGTGCCTTATGTATGAATTCTGGTTGTGCTTACTGACCTCGAACCGATTTTGGCTGCAGAAATCTGTTAAAAAATGTTTTAGTACAACTTTGGTAAGCCGCACTGCTTGATGGATTGTCAGAGCATTACGGCTGTTGTAGTGAGGAGCTTCGCGAAGTAATCTGGGTCCAAACCTCCGTCCCTTCAGGTCCCAAAGTCAAACAAACACAGAGTTAAAAACGGTCTAAATTCTTTCATCTTTAATAAAATCATCAGCATTGCTGACTAATTAAACTAATTCAAACGTACAGCTCTGCTACCACTTCTGACATAAATGAAGACAGAAAACTAAACAGCAGTGACGTTTGTAGGGTTACTGAAGTTGGACTACCTGGTATATAATGTTGTGCTATGGGATTGCTAGTGACACAGCTATGTTAGCATAACATTAGCACAGTGAAGCTGGAGGATGAACGCCAACTTTTTTTCCACTCATTAAAAGTTAACGTGAGGGATTCTGGTGGTCAGGGACAAATGCAATCGCATAGCAGGATGCTGTACACGGGCCAAACTTCAGTCAGGAGAACAGCTGAGATAATCCATCCACAATACGAGGTTAGTTATTAATATACTGCAACAACATGGGAACAGAGCAGCTGCGAGACAATTCAACATTAATGAATCAATGTTAAATGTTACGGAAGTGGAGGAAGCGCAGTTTTTGGCTTTCCCCATATTTCAAAAGTGCTTCATCTCTTTGCAGATGATAATGGTTGTAGCCGCTGCGATGCTTTTGACCAAAACAGGCGCAGCTTGATGACATCATCAACATGCCCTATTGCGATAGAGATTTTGACTATCCGGTTGTTCAGTGATGACACGACGAATCCTACTTCCGGGCCTAAAGTAGTCTGCGTTTAATATGGCTTTTGTGTTGTGAACATGTTTAATGTTTTGTATTTTCTTCTATTTGATCTCAAAAAGCTCCTAAAACAGTCAGTGATCCCTGTTGACCTCCCTCGGCTTTTATTACCACTAATCATTTATTTAAGCTCAGTTTTTAAAACCTTACGATGTACAGCCCAGCCCATGCAGCAGTATATGAATGACTAACCTCGTATTAATAATAATGGATTGGATTTATATAGCGCTTTTCAAGGCACCCAAAGCGCTTTACAATGCCACTATTCATTCACTCTCACATTCATACACTGGTGGAGGCAGCTACAGTTGTAGCCACAGCTGCCCTGGGGCAGACTGACAGAAGCGAGGCTGCCATATCGCGCCATCGGCCCCTCTGGCCAACACCAGTAGGCAGCAGGGTAAAGTGTCTTGCCCAAGGACACAACAACCAGGACAGAGAGCCCGGGGATCGAACCGGCGACCTTCCGGTTACAGATACGCTTCCCAACCCCCTGAGCCACGGTCGCCGATATTGTTTATATCGCCCACCCCTAGGTCAGACCATCCCCAGCTCTTATTACGCTGCCTTGACGACATCAAACATTGGATGTCCTGCAGGATTGTGTGGAGCTTTGGTTCACCCCAGTGCTGTGTTCATCTGGCTTTTTTAACTCACATGAGTCACTCTGAAGGGGCACACAAACTGCAGCAGCGCTGCACTGAGGAAACAAGCTACATTCGCTTATTTTGTGCAGAATACTGTGGGGCGTTATAGTATATTGATCAGCAGCTGCCCGCATTAACTTTCACCAGTTAATGTAGTTGTGTTTTCTGAATCAGCAGGTGTTGTTAAGCAGGTGAACAGGATTTCCGGTGTTCCAGATTATCTGGCGTCGCGAATTAACTGGTGAGGTAGACTTTGTTTTCAGGAGCCGCTACCGACAACCCAGCAAATAAACACTAAATAGTTCATCTGTGACATTTGTGAGGTTACCTCAAACACAGTCCGTCCTGTTGCTCGTGAACAACAAGATATTTAAAAATGTTGCGAGTTTACCTGGTGATATTCTCGTGCACGAGGCGACCGCGAAAACAGCAAACAAATAAACGTCACCACGCCGATGCTGTTCACAAGACAGCAAGAGTAAACGATCTGGAGAATCTCGTCTTCGTTATAGTTTCCCTCGTGCGTTTTATTACTCAGATTTCAGCGTTTTCGCTTCACAACTAAAGCGTGCAGTTTGTGTGTACTCAAATGCTGGTTTGTCGGTAGCGGCTCCTGAAAAGCAAGTCTGCCACACGTCTGTTCGACCGTCACCAGTTAATTCGCGACGCCAGATAATCTGGAACACCGGCGAGCTGATCGATGGTGTCGTGAGGGAAATGTCACCACGTTATTTATGTTACAGAAAGACAGCGAACGGAACATCTGAAAAACGGAGAGTGGAATACGTAAACAAATCTAATCGGTTAACGTAAAAAAAAACAGTTAACCTGGGTCACCGGCGACCTCCCAGAATTGCGTCGTGTATTTGTTTAGCGTATTTAACCATCCCCGGCGTGTATAAAACACACAAAAAGACCAACCGCGCGCGACATTGTGACTGCTACCGTGTTTCGATGTTCACACTCACCGCTTCCTTGATGATGCGGGTGATTACCGCGTTGGGAAGGTTCAGGTCTTCTGGCCTCTCTGCCATTGTTCTCACCGTTTAATGTGCATTTATCTGGGCCCGTTGTATGTGCGCCGCTGTTTCCGCCGTCCTAGGAGAACAGGTTTAGCCGTTATCGTTGCTAAAAGGCTGTTACCGCTGAGCTAACCGATTAGCGTCGTTGACAATGCTGTGTGCGTGGAGTTCCTCAGTTAAGCAAGCCAACGTTAAAACTCTCTCCGTTTCGTACGTTATATGAAGACACTGATATTTTATCTGGTAAGTCTGAAAGGTTAAACTACAAACTCCGGTTGAAGTTGTACGCGTTCACGTCAGAGCCGACTTGTTTTCAGACATTTCCCGCGAATCTTCCAACTACCACGAAGCTCCTACGTCAGCAATAAACTTCGACCTCTGACCTTCTTGTGACGTATGTCCGCTGTTGACCATTGACTGACATCTGATAAAAGATCAGCAAGATGACTGAAATACTTTAAGTTCACTCTGTAAGTTACCTAACATTAACAGGTATTTCAACTATCTCAGGCTCCCAATGTTACTGTTCAATATTTAATAATTTGAGGCACTTGTATATGCTCCAGGCAGCACGGTGGCACGGTGGTTAGCACTGTTGCCGCACAGCAAGAAGATCCTGAGTTCAATTCCACCATCAGGCCGGGGTCTTTCTGTGTGGAGTTTGCATGTTCTCCCCGTGTTTGCGTGGGTTCTCTCCGGGTACTCCGGCTTCCTCCCACCGTCCAAAGACATGCAGCTTGTGGGGATAGGTTAATTGGATAATCCAAATTGCCACTAGGTGTGAATGTGCGAATGAATGTGAGTGCGAATGGTTGTCTGTCCCTGTGTGTTGGCCCTGCGACAGACTGGCGACCTGTCCAGGGTGTACCCCGCCTCTCGCCCTATGACAGCTGGGATAGGCTCCAGCGCCCCCCGCGACCCTGAAAAGGAGAAGCGGAAGTGAATGGATGGATGGATGGAGGCACTTGTATATTGTATTTTTTTGTTTGTTTTGTTTTGCTTGAAATACCTCAGGTTCATTAGGTAATATGTTTACAACCAATAATATCCTCTTTAAATTTTCTATAAAACTTTCATACCTCCAAGTTAGGTGTACCAATACTTGGCAAACATTATTATGGTTATGTTTGGACTTGCTTATGTTTTACAGCGTGAGTAGTTAAACATCCTACTTTTATTGGTGTATAAATGTTAATTTGCTTAAGTATTTGGGTCACTTCAATGGGGAAAAGAAAAACAAATAGAGTCTGAAGACTTTTACTTAGGTACTCAACATTTAGTTTTCCTGTTTGAGAGTATCTTTTAGGTGTTTATACCTTAGCACCTTATAAATTTCTAGTTAATTTTACAGACATCCAGTTCACTTTATTCATTCCCTTCTTCTCTTATGACAGACTTACATTTCAGTTCCTTAAAAATACTATCCCTTAATGTTAGAGGTATTCGCGACAGTACCAAAAGAAAGTCAATTTTCATTTTCTGTAGACGGAAAAATGCTGATTTGATTTTTCTACAAGAAACTCATTCGAGTGATAATGATGTAAAATTCTGGAAAGCACAGTGGGGTGATCAGTGTTATTTTTGCCACGCCTCTCAACATTCGGCAGGCGTAGCCATTCTCCTTAACAACTTTAAAGGTAATATTATTGAATCATTGTCTTCAGATGAAGGCAGATGGATTATTCTGGTTTTCAAATTGGACAACACCTTCTTTATAGTCTGTAATTTATACAGTCATAATAACACAACTCAGGCCAAATCTATGTGCATACAATTATCTGAGAAACTTGATTTTTTTTAAATCAAAATATAAGGGAGCCCACATGATTCTTGGAGGAGATTATAATGATGCTCCAGACGATCTTATAGATAGAGTACCAATAAGAACATCTCAACACTCAAAATTTAAAAGCACTGCATTTTTCTGTGAACAACTTGCAGTTATAGCTGTATGGAGATTCTTCAACTCTGATACAAAAGAGTTTACCTGGAGCAATGCAAATAGATCTCTACAATCCAGAATTGATTTGTGGTTAATATCTTCTTCGTGTTTACATTTTGTTTCAGAATCTTCTCATGATTTTGCTCCATTAACTGATCACAAATTCATCACAATTCTCTTAGTTGGCAATAAACAAAGTCAAAGTAAACTACGTGGTTTTTGGAAGCTAAATAATAATTTATTGAATGATGATACATTTTGTAGTATAGTGGAAAAAACGGCAGAACAGATATTCGGGGGTTTACCAATATGAATCACACACTAAAATGGGAATTTTTCAAATTCAAGGTAAGGAAAGCGGCAATAAGGCGAAGCAAAGAAATTAAAAAAAGAAATGACACTAAAGAAATCAGTATTATGAATGAATTAAACATATTAATGAAGAAAGATGCTCTATCAGATGATGAAGAAATTAAATTGAAAAGACTAAAGGAAGAAATAGATAATGGATATATTAATATGGCTAAAGGGGCTTTTATAAGGTCCAAAGCAAAATGGCTAGAACTAGGTGAAAGAAATTCTAGTTACTTTTTTGCTCTTGAGAAACGAAACCAAAGAAGAAACAATATATCTGCTCTTAAGATTGATAATAACATAACCACTAATTATTTAGATATCTCAAAACATGTTGGTTCATTCTACAAAGATATATACAAATCAAATTGTAATATCAATGATTGTGATAGATTTATCGAGTCAGTTAAAAACTTTGCACCAACTATCTCAGAAAACTTTAAAACTAATTGTGAACGTCCCATAACAAAATCAGAAATTTCAGAGGCAATTCGATCAATGAAAAAGGGCAAATCTCCAGGTAATGATGGTTTGTCAGTGGAATTTTATTTACAGTTCTGGGATATCATTGTTGATCCTTTATTAGAATTGTTTAAGGAATGCCTTTATGGGAAAGAAATGTCCACAAGCATGAAACAGGGTATTATAACTTTAATTCCTAAACCTGATAAAGATCTTCTTGTTATAGAAAATTGGAGACCTATCACGCTTTTGAACAGATTATAAGATTATCTCATTGGTCTATGCCAAAAGATTAAAGAAAAATCTGGATGAGATCATAGCTGAAACGCAAACCGGATTTATGACCAACCGCCATATCAGTTCAAACATAAGGCTTATTTTTGACCTATTAGACTACTCTGACAATATAGATGATGATTCCCTTATTGTGTTTCTTGATTTTTATAAAGCTTTCGATACAGTAGAACATTATTTCTTATTTAAAGCACTCAAAACCTTTGGTTTTGGTCCAAACTTTGTGTCAACTATCGAAATGTTTTATACAAATATTGACAGTTGTGTTATACTATACTAAAAGATTTCCAGTCATGAGATCTGTTCACCAGGGTTGCCCAATTTCACCCTTTTTATTTTTGATTGTGGCTGAACTACTTTCATTACACATTTTAAATAGCCCAGTCATTAAAGGTTTATCTATTTTTGGTAAAGAAATCAGAGTGACTCAACTAGCAGATGACACCGTTTTATCCTTAAAAAAACAAAGATCAGATTGAAAATGCTGTTTCATTAATAAATGATTTCTCAATTGCCTCTGGATTAAAACTAAATAAATCTAAATGTGAAATTTTATGTTTGTACCAATCAAATATCAAATCCTTACACAATATTCCTGTCAAAAACTGTGTTAGATACCTTGGTATTCATGTCTGTAAGAATGATACAGAGCGTCAACAACTCAACTTTTCTCCCAGGATGGAAAAACTAAAACTATACTGAACTGATGGCTCCAGAGAGACCTATCAATTTTTGGTAGAATCCTTTTGACTAAAGCTGAAGGTGTTTCCAGATTTGTGTATCCAGCCCTTTCCCTTAATGTGTATGATTCCACATGTAAAAATGTTAATAACTTATTTGTTAACTTTGTATGGAAGAATAAGCACCATCATCTAAAAAAATCATTGCTTTGTGGACCTAAAGACAAAGGTGGTTTTGGCCTTCTGGACTTCATGGACCTGAACTATACATTTAAGGTGAAATGGCTAAAAGAATGCTTAAAATCTCCTGGATCATTATGGCATTTCATTCCACATAACATTTTTAGAAATGTTGGAGGATTACACTTCCTATTGTCTTGTAGTTACAGTATATCAAAGTTACCAGTTAAAATGTCTGCATTTTATCAACAGGCATTGTTGGCTTGGAAATTATGTTATTCACATAACTTTTCTCCACATAGATCTATTATCTGGAATAACGAATGTATTACTAAGAGGAACAAATCACTATTTGCAGAATTGGATTGATAAAAATATAATCTATTTAAAAGACTTATTTGACTCTGAAGGCCAGCTACTTAGTTACAATGACTTTATTACAGAAAAAACATTCCCTATCAAATTTAAAGATTTTAGCTCTGTAATAAAGTCCGTTCCCAGCGGACTGACTGAGTTGATGAAAAGCTACATAAAACAGAACACACCACATGCATCCGTTAACACTCTTTATATAAATGGTATTGATTTCTTAAGCAAGAAATGCACCAATAAACATATTAGAGAATGTTTGTATAATGCGAAGAAAATAACTCCAAGGGGGAAGTTTTTTTGGAATGCTATTTTTGATAATATCACCTGGGATAAAGCGTGGTTTGTTCCTTTTAGATTTTGTATTACAAACAAAGTTAGAGAATTACATTTGAAAATATTACATAACATATATCCATCCAACATGTACATTTCAAGATTCTGTGACATTGATAGAAAATGTACCTTTTGTAAAACTGAACTTGAAAGTGTTACTCATTTGTTTTATGGCTGTTCATATAGTGCTACATTTTGGAGAGAGCTTGAAAATTATATACTGTGCAAGACAACATACGAAATCAAAATTGAAGGGAAGAACATTATCACTTATTTTGAAACTAAAGAAAAAAAAATATGTGCCATTGTCAATCTTTATATCTTATTAGGGAAATTCCACATACATAAATGTAAATTTCAAAACACAACCCCATCATTTAATTTATTTTTGATTGAAATTGAATATTATTTAAACTCTCTTAAATTAACTTCCAATAAAAAAGGTTTATCATTGATTGAAATTCATTCAGAAATGTTTAACAAATGAGCTGTCACGACTTTCAAGTACAAAGTTGTTATGAAGTCTGTCACATTTCCCCCCCCCCCCCTTTTTTTCCCCCCCCTTTATTTATTTGTCCATCTTATTTCATTGTACTGTATATTGTTACTTTTATTTGCCGTGTATGTTTACTGGTCAGGCTGAACTGGAATGACTGGCTGTTCACTTTGTAATTTCAATAAAGTTTGAGGGGAAAAAAAACATCTGATAAAAGCAGGGAGCAAAGCACTGAGCAGCATATCAGTCAGCATATAAAAATGCCATAAATTTCATCAGTTAGGCTGGAATAATTTGTTTCTAGTGGCTTCTATTGTAAGTTCTCTATATTTCAACATGATATCCTGTATGTGTCCTACACTGACGACATTTGAAGCTGGTCATTTTCTTGGAATAAAACCAAACAAACTTTCATAAGAGATCTTCATTCTGCAATAAGGGATATTCAAAACTTATAATGTTATCATTAAAAATATTAAAATGTGAAATAATCATCAATCTTGAACAAAATCCAAATAATCTGTTTATGCAATACCAGGTGCTGTAATCTTCTACACACAAACATCAGAGGGCGCTGCTGCTCACTCAGTGGAGACAGCATCAACACAAATATCAATTAGATCTTAACAGTTGGGGATTTTGCTTAGAAAAACTACAAATGACAGTTTAAATATTGAAACTAGTCTTTTAGACAGTTTTCTAGTAGAGGTTTGGGTTGTGAGTTTTACACAATGAACACTTTCATAGATGCTGCAATGTCAAATTCTTCATGTGTGTACATGCACAGACCACATGTGCATACTGTTGTGCACATAAACTCACAGATGTATATGACAACTCAGGTTTGTGGCATTAAATTTGTATTCTAATTTTTAAAAATGTAATACGTACACATTTAATACAGATTTTAATAAACACTTTTCGGAACACAGCCTATGCCTGATTCTCATACATGCATTTGTTTACTTAAAATGTGGATATTGTGTGGAAAAAAACAGATCAGCAAATCTGTAGCTGCCAGCTCCCCTCTAGGCTTCACCTGTGCAAAACCTGTGTCTCTGAACTGGACCTCAACAGTGTTTGTGGTCTCATAAGCTCTCCTGTCAATTTTAGTTTGCATACTTGGATTGTTCAAATATATTATGCTAAATATAGACAGATTTTTCCACAATGGACATGATAGTAAGAGTTAGTAAACCTCTATTAAAGTCTCCCTCTGCGGCCTGTCCGGTCGTTAAGCGATGACGTGACGAATCTTCCGGGCCTAAAGTAGTCTGCGTTTAATATGGCTTTTGTGTTGTTAACATGTTTAATGTTTTGTATTTTCTTCTATTTGATCTCAAAAAGCTCCTAAAACAGTCACTGATCACTGTTGACCTCCCTCGGCTTTTATTACCACTAATCATTTATTTAAGCTCAGTTTTTTTTAAAACCTTAGGATGTAACTACAGCCCAGCCCATGCAGCAGTATATGAATGACTAACCTCGTATTGTGGATGGATTATCTCAGTTGTTCTCCTGGCTGAAGTTTGGTCCTTTTACAGCATCCTGCCATGCGATTACATTTGTTCCTGACCACCGAGAACACTCACGTTAACTTTTATCCAGTGGAAAAAAAGTTAGCTTGTTTATATTATGCTAACATAGCTGTGTCGCTAGCGGTCACGTAGCACATCGTTATATACCAGCTAGCCCAACTTCAGTAACCCTACAAACGTCACTGCTGTTTAGTTTTCTGTCTTCATTTATGCTGGAAGTGATAGCAGAGCTGTACGTTTGAATTTGTTTCCAAACCCCCGCAGTCAGGACATGCTATATTGTATTTAGATAGAAGCTAGCGAGCTAACTCCCTGCTAACTTCTAACTCCGTTAAATGTCATAAATTCCGTTTTCATGGATGCCTGGATGTTAAACTCAATTGTTACACCTGGTAGAGCAGAACGCTGATCATTTTATTAAAGATGAAAGACTTTAGACAGTTTTTCAACTCTCAGTAATGCCATAGTGATCGTTTGATATATGGACCTGCAGCGGAGTTTAGGGCACACCTTCGCTCACAATAAAAGAAAGAAAAACCAAAGTTCACAGAGGGTAAGTTCTCACACACATACACACACACAAAGGTCCGCTGCCCAAAACTCTACAGCTCACAGCTCTGGCAAACATGGGGAAAATGGCAGGGGGTGTGGCAGTTTAGGATGGCAGACTATATGCCGTGGCTGACGAGCTGGAACACACCTCAGCTGCGGCTCATGAGGCAGACTTGCAACACAAGAAAAGGAGAAAAACAACTCTTCGACAGAGGGAGAGCCACTAGAGGTCAGCGACCGTAACACCCAGACACGACTAGTGACGTCAGACTGAACAACCAGATAGTGTTGATTCAGTATGTGCTACAAAATAAAAGCTTTTCCTTTACAGTAGGTTTGTGGGCATTTTAATTTGAATTGTTCGAATCATGGCACTTCAAAGGAACAGCCTGTGATGTCAGAGTGCACATTCTACTGGAAAAACCCTTAAATAGGGGAGACATTCAACCAACTTTAGTGGATCTCGGATGGCAAAAACACAAAACAACCTGGTTGTTAAAACAAAGACAAGGCAGACACAGAGAAACGCAAACGCTGACGCATCTACAATGGCAGAAGCAAAAATAGAAATGGTCATCACACCAAAAATAACAATCGTGCAAACGCCAAAACCTGAGCTTGAAAAAGCCGCACAACCAAATCCTGAAAAGTCTCCTGTGGCACAACCACAAAAGGAAATGGTTGTGAAACCAAAGAAAACAAAAAAAGCAAAAACAGAAAAGAGTGGCCGAAGAACCAAGAAGACCAATTACTCAGGCATATGCCTGGACTTTTCTTGAAGCTCAAAACAGCATGGGTGATGGAGCAAACCCGAAAAATGAAGAAATGCAAGAAAACACCGAAGCCACTTCTGAAAGGGAAAAAGCTGAATCCCTCACCATTTCAAATGCAAAGGAGGACATGAATATGGAGAGAGAGGGAAATGTGAATAACCCCAGCAGACCAAACCCTGGGCCTAATCGAGGGACTTGGCAATATCAACCCAATCCCACATTTAGACCCCATCAGGACAGTGTCCAGTTTAATCCCTGGCACGAGATTGCTGCTCTCAGACAGCAACTGGAAGCCTCCCAATACCATCAGAACTACCTTTACTGGAAAATGGTAGCTGCAAACAAGAGGGCCTCTTATCACCAGTTTCAGGTGAACAACCTTCATGCACAAATGAAGGACAACAACAGAAATCATGAGGAAATGATTAAAGACCTCATAGAGCAGCTGGAGGAGGCTTCTAGCAATAAGCCCAATGACATCAGTGAGACAGACACTCTCACAAATGACAATGAAGCTATTGTCATACTGGATGAGGTGATGGTTACCCTGCAGGACCAAATCAGCCACCCTACCACAGAGCAGTGTGTGGAGTCTGCCACTCCAACCACAGAGGCTTCACACATTGACTCTGTAGGAATGTTGTCCTCTAAGGAGGCTGAATTTGAGGTCCAATGTAGGATTCAGCAAGAGCAGATTGAGATGCTCCAGAAACAGCTCCTAGCAGCTCAAAATCAGCTTGAAGAGCAGGCCATTAAACATAGGCAGGAGCAGGAGACACTCAACCTGGAAATCAGTGACCTGAAATCCCAGCTCTGCCCCAACAAGGCCCTTCATGATTTGAAGGTAGAGTCTCTTGGACAAGAGCTGAAAGAGGCCAAAGCTTCCTCACTTAAAATCGCACAGGAGCCGGAAGAACAAAATTCCACCGATGCAAATGAAATGCAAACATCTGAGCCTCTGAAAGAAAAACACGCTGGAGGAGAGAAGATGGAAAAAGAGGACTCACTGCCATCCACTGCAATGTCTCTGCAGGAGCCTCTGAAAGAAAAAGACACCAGACAACAAGAAAAAGAAGAAAAAGAGGACTCGCCTGCATTGTCTGTGCAGGAATCTTTGCAAAGTCTACGAGACAAGCAGAAAATGTTCACTGTGAAGGTGGCTGAACTCGAGACTGAAGTTAAGAGCCTGCCAGAGAGTCCACCAAGTAAGAAGAAGAAGAAGAAGAAACGGAACTGTCTGCGTCCCCAAGTTCACCTAATTGGTCTCAACATCACGTTCTAAAAATCATATTTATATACAACCAAATTGTCAGTGAACATTTGAACCCCACTCAGTTGAGACAGAAGGCCACCCCTTCCTGAGCCCAGTTCTGTCAGAGGTTTCTCCCCCATTAAGAGGGAGTTTTTCCTCTCCACTGTCGCCAAGTGCTTGCTCATAGGGGATTTGGGGGATTTTTTTTTTTAACACCAACCACTGATAAGCTCACTGACGTCAAATTTAGGGCTCAGCAAATATATAAATGGATGAGGAATCATCCATTTAAAACATGTTTGCTGAGTCATATTTAGTTGTATATAAATATGATTTCTGGGACACTAAGGCCAATCACAGACTAATTTGGACAATTGGTAAAAATAAATAAATAAATTGGAAAAAGTAGTTGTGTCATTGTTTCATGTAGATTTCAAATAACATGCCATTTTATGTCAACATATTTTTGTTACATTAGTAGTGCTCGTGGTCTTATATTCTTATGATCCTGTTCATTTGATGAGTATATCCTTGTGCCTTGCTTCACATATTTACTGCTGCTTGGCTAACTTTAGTCATGCTAGCATCAGCACGGGTAGAAACAGATACACATCAGAGGCATTGCATGTAGCTTGTGTTTATGTTCAGAGTGACATCTGATTTAAAAGCAGGCAGCAAAGGACACTGAGCAGCATATTAGATAGCAGAGAATTCAGCATTCTGACTATTTTCTTAATATTCTTACAAAGAACATAAAATTTAATGCAACAGATCTGAGACTTTGGTGGTTGATCCTTACACACAGGCAAAGGAAAAAAATCCCCCTCAATAGATGGTTCACAGACGCAGGTCCAGTGGAACCCACTTTCACAAGGAAGGAAGCATCAATTACATAACACCTTTTTGTCAGCTCCATCACCCAGAAACCTGTCACTGCCAAACAATCCGTTTCTAAAAGTTTTCTAGAGTCAAATGTGAGGACATCTGTGTGTCAGCTAAAGCTTCTTATAAATTAGGCCATGCAAAAGGATAATGACCCCAAGCACAGCAGCAAATCTCCAGACCTCAACCTGACTTAAATGCTGTGTATAAAGGAATGCTTGTAAATGTCAATGAATTGAAGCAGCTGAAGTAACTGCTGCTAACTGCTGGTTCTCTAAAATACTCATAGAATGATTGTGATATCGAACTAAAACAAACGCCTGAATCCTAAATTGTGGATATCCTATTGTGGTGATCTAAAATGTAACACTAAATGTGTTTCAGAATTCCTTTTGTATATATTATTATACATCTAGGAGTGAATATATACTAAAGAGTATATATTTTTCATTATGGTCAACAATAAAAGGGACTAAAATCTGGATTTAGATAGATGAAAGTCATTTTGTGCTGTCGCTTGCATTTATGTACTGTCGCATACATTAAGCCTAATTATTGCCTGAGACTGTTCTTGTTAAATGATGAAAAACTCAAAGGCACGTTTCAGCAGTGGATCTGTGTGAAATCAGCAACTTGCAAAAGTAAATCAGAATGTGGGCTGTTGATTCTAAAAACAGAAATTGCAAAGAAAGTTCAACACTTACTAAAAGTGCAATGAAATCATCTCAGCAGCTTTACTCATAAAATTATTGCCGTTAGCTGAATTCATATATTGTATCTTTACACACACATATACACACAACCCACTGATGCGGGTTGTACAAACATCAGTGGGTTGATGTACGAAACCTTTCTGATGTATGAAGCCTTTATTTGTCAGTTACAATTTACAAAAAACAGTCAGTTAAAGTACAGTGGGGCAAAAAAGTATTTAGTCAGCCACCGATTGTGCAAGTTCCCCCTCCTAAAATGATGACAGAGGTCAGTAATTTGCACCAGAGGTACACTTCAACTGTGAGAGACAGAATGTGAAAAAAAAAATCCATGAATCCACATGGTAGGATTTGTAAAGAATTTATTGGTAAATCAGGGTGGAAAATAAGTATTTGGTCAATAACAAAAATACAACTCAATACTTTGTAACATAACCTTTGTTGGCAATAACAGAGGTCAAACGTTTACTATAGGTCTTTACCAGGTTTGCACACACAGTAGCTGGTATTTTGGCCCATTCCTCCATGCAGATCTTCTCGAGAGCAGTGATGTTTTGGGGCTGTCGCCGAGCAACACGGACTTTCAACTCCCGCCACAGATTTTCTATGGGGTTGAGGTCTGGAGACTGGCTAGGCCACTCCAGGACTTTCAAATGCTTCTTACGGAGCCACTCCTTTGTTGCCCGGGCGGTGTGTTTTGGATCATTGTCATGTTGGAAGACCCAGCCTCGTTTCATCTTCAAAGTTCTCACTGATGGAAGGAGGTTTTGGCTCAAAATCTCACGATACATGGCCCCATTCATTCTGTCCTTAACACGGATCAGTCGTCCTGTCCCCTTGGCAGGAAAACAGCCCCATAGCATGATGTTTCCACCCCCATGCTTCACAGTAGGTATGGTGTTCTTGGGATGCAACTCAGTATTCTTCTTCCTCCAAACACGACGAGTTGAGTTTATACCAAAAAGTTCTACTTTGGTTTCATCTGACCACATGACATTCTCCCAATCCTCTGCTGTATCATCCATGTGCTCTCTGGCAAACTTCAGACGGGCCTGGACATGCACTGGCTTCAGCAGCGGAACACGTCTGGCACTGCGGGATTTGATTCCCTGCCGTTGTAGTGTGTTACTGATGGTGACCTTTGTTACTTTGGTCCCAGCTCTCTGCAGGTCATTCACCAGGTCCCCCCGTGTGGTTCTGGGATCTTTGCTCACCGTTCTCATGATCATTTTGACCCCACGGGATGAGATCTTGCGTGGAGCCCCAGATCGAGGGAGATTATCAGTGGTCTTGTATGTCTTCCATTTTCTGATGATTGCTCCCACAGTTGATTTTTTCACACCAAGCTGCTTGCCTATTGTAGATTCACTCTTCCCAGTCTGGTGCAGGTCTACAATACTTTTCCTGGTGTCCTTCCAAAGCTCTTTGGTCTTGGCCATGGCGGAGTTTGGAGTCTGACTGTTTGAGGCTGTGGACAGGTGTCTTTTATACAGATGATGAGTTCAAACAGGTGCCATTCATACAGGTAACGAGTGGGGGACAGAAAAGCTTCTTACAGAAGACGTTACAGGTCTGTGAGAGCCAGAGATTTTCCTTGTTTGAGGTGACCAAATACTTATTTTCCACCCTGATTTACGAATAAATTCTTTACAAATCCTACCATGTGGATTCAAGGATTATGTTTTTCACATTCTGTCTCTCACAGTTGAAGTGTACCTCTGGTGCAAATTACTGACCTCTGTCATCATTTTAAGTGGGGGAACTTGCACAATCGGTGGCTGACTAAATACTTTTTTGCCCCACTGTACATGTGTAAGAAAGCCTACCAAGCGGTATGTTATCCCAGTGGAGACGGCAGGTGTTGTTGGTCCAGGTGCATTGCTGGATTCCTAAGGAAATATTTGCATCAAGAATGACTGTTGCCTACCAAATAAATAAATTAAGTTGTATTTTGTTCGATGTCTGTCTGCTGCTACCAAATTTAAAAAGAAAAAGTGAGGACTAGCTAAGTAATTTAGTTATGCTAGTTTAGCTAACACTGCTATCAAGCCATCGGCGATTGTGAAGTGGAGACTGCAGCTGCTGAGGGTGTTCTACTGCTGAACGTTTGGATGGCCGACAAAACGGCTCTTCCGATGTATTACATAGGCTTACAGGAACCATAACATTTACAAGGAAGCCATGTTTTACATGGAAGCCATGTCCACGGTTAATCACGTGACCTTTTGAATGTCAGTTTTTAAATTTAAATATGTTAAATTTGCTAACGAAAAAGCGAGGCAGTGACGGATGTTCAGGACCACTGTGTGCTGATTATTAATAAACAATATATTCCTATATGACAACATGCATAAAACCAGAACGGTAGGCAGGCTTGCTAGCTTTTGCACAGCTTCATCGGGTCAGTCTGAAAATTAAAAAGAAGAATGAATGAACTTACCGTTATAATCAAGGGGGTTTAAATATGTTAAATTTCAATACATCAGATGTGATATTCAAGATGAACTGGATCAAAATTTTTCATTAGAGACAAACATAGATTATGATATTTAACACCAAACCTTAAGAATTCCTTCTTAAATGTGATTTTGATGTCAACAAAATTCCCATTCACTTATCTATTTTTCACAGACAGGCATGATCATGTTGGCTTCTACTCTGCACATTTTTGCGTTTTCACCTTCAGATCCCCCGTTCCACCTGCTGCTGGATCAAAGACTTCCTTACCAACTGACTGCAATCAGTCCAACTACTTCCAAGCACTTTTTTCTCCAAAGTGTGCCTTTCTATTGTTTTATATATATTCCTATGGTTTGTCTATATTCCTCTTGATTGTGTTAATTTCTCATTTTTGTCATTTATTGGTGCTGTCTTACTATTTATGTTTTATTCCAGTTTTAATTTCGTTATACATGTGACATGTGACAATGACAATAAAGGCATTATTCTATTCTATTCTATTCTATTCTTGTCTACAAGCATAAATTTCCCCAACATAAATCTCTGATTTGAAATAACAAAAATATTAAATACAAAAATAAATCAATGTTTTATAAGAAATGGATCTAAAATAATATTAATTATGCATCCAAACGAATGAATGAAAAACATCAGGAGTTGAGGACTTTTGATGTCCCAGGGTCTGTGAGAGAACACAGTACAGTTTTTGATGCAATTGCAATTATTTTTTTAAGGCTGCTACAAGAAAGAAATGGACCAGATATAAAGATGTTCTCATAAATAAAAAATTTCTTAGGTATATGATTCATTGTCCTGTAACTGCTCATTGTCAGTTTTATTGGAATGGTAACGTTATGAATACTAATTGTTGGTGACTTAAGTCTTTAGTCACCAACAAGGTCAAAGACATTTACTTTAAAATAAGTCATCAAATATATACAACAAACCATTTTATTAAAAAAATATAGAAATGATTTGGATGAATCTTTTACCTTCTGTAAAACAGTCAGAGAATCAATTTTGCATTTTTTTTTACGATTGTATTAATGTTCTGTTTTTTGGACTGAAACTGAACAATTATTTCAACTATATTTTAGTATTAAAATGAACCTACAAAATAGATTCTATTTTTTGATTCTATTTGGAAAACTCTGATACAAAACTCAATTCCCCTTAATTCAAGGCTGAACTGAAAGCTCACCTTGGGACTTTGAAAGGTTTAACAGATTTGAAAAGCCATAAAAAGTAACTTTAACGCCTTTAAAGATTGTGTTTAAAATATCTCACATGTGGGGTACATGTCAGGTATTTCCTGTATGTTTCATTATTTCTTTTTCTATTTCTTTTATTTATTGCTTTACATTGTAAATGTTCTCAACTTCATAAGTCTCGAATTGATATTTTTATATAATATACTTAACTGTATTTCATGTCAATACTGATAATAAAATAGAAAGGGGGGAAAGGGAATGTGAAAGATAATTTGATTGTTAATCTGTTAGCTAATATGGAAGTAATCCCATACTTAATACCATGAAATAAATCTTTGATTTTTAAATCCTTTTACTTATTTCTCTTTTTTTAATTGTATTTTAAAAAAGATTTTGAAAATCTATTATTTGATTTAAAATTCAGAAAACAATTTTTTTATTGAAAGGTTAATTTTTTAATGTGAAATCCATTTTTGATTTGAAGTGTTTATTAATGGATTAATCAATTTTGAAATATTGGCTCAAGTAATGTTTTCTTTTAAATTAAATTATCAAATAATAAATTACTTTAGTCATGTTTAAATAATCAAAATAAATGGTGATTAAATTTTAAAATGCATATTTTATTTTACAATTCATTACAAAAGCACAAAAATTCTTTATTTTGATACATCTGGCGCTTCTGGTCCTCCATACAGTCCTCTTGAAACAGAGCTGAGGGTGCAGTCCCCATACTAATTCTGCTTTATGGAGTATTGGGGTTTATGCATAAACCCCAATTGGGAGGGTACTTTTGAAACCCATTTATAATTAGTAAGGTGTAATTAATGAAGGTAACAAATATTGGAAGGTCAGAATATATTTTATAACAAAAATTGGTTAGGGCTATTCTGCGTATAAATACATAAGGATAAGCCTATATGAATGAGGACTACTCTCATTACAAAGTGATGTTGGATAAAAACAAAAGTGCAGAACAAGAAGGACTTTTGTGTTTGGGAAGAGAAGTTTCCATACCCCGATGTCGTTCAGATACGGTTCTCCATAAAATATGCAGCAGAACCAGCTCTTCCCACACCGGTGGATTCTTTAGGAAGTGTAACGAGGTTTGTTTATGCAGCACTACTTTTGTGTACCTCCGACAATTACTGCTACAAACTAAGATACCAATTTTCGGCGTTGTTTAATAAAAAAAAGGTTTAGAAAAATCCCCAATCGTGACCATTTTTCAAGTTTTACATTGCGTTTTTTAATTATGTTTATCCTTTAAGCACAGACGGTAGAGATTGCGTCGTATTTGTTGGACCTATTTTCTTTAGGATGGCTGTGCTGCGTTTTTCTCTGTCCCTCTGTTGTCCGTGGCCGCCATCTTGAATTTTAATGTTAATTTCTTTTAAAAAATGTGTTTCCTGTGTTATTTTCTTTTAGGGTATCGTGCTACATTTGGATTAGTTTAAAGAAGAGCTGTTTTGTTACGCGACGGTTTAGCGTTTTAAGATTGTAAGTATTTTGTGTGTTTGGTGGGGTTTTTTTGTTGTCGACTGGGGTTATTTAACGATACCAAGCCGTGTAACGCTCTCAGCTTCCTTTTGAACTCATTATGATGTATAACATTACTTACACCCGGTAACTCGTTATTTGCTTTCTTTGATAACGACAGTATATTGTATCTACATGGATTCAGGTACATTAAGTAACTTTTAATTCGCTGAGAAACTGAATATTTAGCCCATCGACCTAGCTAATGGCTTCCATATCAAACAACCTGTGCTAATGCAGTTTGATAGCGTGCGTTAGCTGGTGTATTCCAGTTGTTTGTAGGTAGACTGCATACCGTAAACTATTTGTTGGGACATGCTGGGAGCTAAATGCCGTGTAATCACCGAATATTTCATGATTTTTGAGACGACATAAATTTGATGAGGAGAGACTGAATAACTGCAATTAGTCGTTGCTCACTGACGATCAAGTTAAGTTAGTAGGTGAAGTTTCATGTCGGCTAACATGAATCGGGGAGTGCGTTAATGCTTGAGGATACGCTGAGGGTTTAAATCAGCAGGCCCGGCAAACGAGCCGTATTTGGTCTTTTTTTTTTTGCTGAAATTTAGCAGCTTGATAGGGAAACGTCAGAGCAGTTTGTGATGTCGAATTGGTATATTGTGGCATGAGATGGTCCTTAAATATGTGCATCAGTCTAACAGTACTCGACATCAGTCTTTGTTTTTAATTGCGTTTGATGGGTAGTATTTGTGAGACGTGCTTAGTCTTTGGAAAATACCTAGGCATGTAGCCGGCAAGCTAACCACTCTGGCCTCGTTCGTGGTAATTAGCCTCAGGCTAACGAAGCGAACGGTTGGAGAGAGGGGAGTTGTCAGCAAACAATACCCTGCTATATTCACAACTCTGGTACAATTTCGGCCTCAGATTACGGTGTGGCCTTCCGGGTTTCTACTGCCTCTCCCATTCCCCGAGGATGTTGTGTTCTCCAGTAGCTAACGTTAGCTTTTGAACCATAAAGACGAAGCACATTTGCTTCGATCACAACTGCGATGATGCCACACTATAGCGCCCTGGAAACTGCTCGTATGACAGACTTATAAACACCATGGCATGGTAATGAAGCCGAAAACGTGTCTGTCATATGATGCATACATTAACAGGGCAGCACTGTGTGGATGGATGACAGGAGAGAAGTAATTTCTGGTGCACTTGACAGTAAGCCAATGCAGTATGTGGAATTAACGCTAAGCGGCGCTCGAGGATTATTTTTCTGTACTGACATTGCCCAAACCTGAAGTGTCTCACAGCGCTGGGTTCATTCACTGATGCTGATCACATTATGCCAGTAGTGTTTTAAATGGCAGTTTACTGGGCAAACAAAAATAATAACCAATTGTCATCATTGAAAAGCTAAAAGCAGCAAATGTGTCCTTTTTGCTTGAAATTAGTTTGAGATTGATTAAGAGAATAATATTTGTATGTATGTTTGGTCAGATATCAGTGAAATCAGAAAAGAAAGAAATGCAAGAAATGTTTACCTTCACTGTTCTACCTCTGTGATTGCCAAATGGTATCTGAGTAACTTTTCAAATCAGTCTTCTTTATATAGCGTCATTTCACAGCATTGGTTACCTT
Organism: Aulonocara stuartgranti; assembly: GCF_965226115.1. Lineage (NCBI taxonomy): Eukaryota > Metazoa > Chordata > Actinopteri > Cichliformes > Cichlidae > Aulonocara > Aulonocara stuartgranti. The sequence goes on along the minus strand of NC_138939.1, from coordinate 40,292,882 downwards.
GGTACAAACCCTACAGTAACTGTGTTCCGCTGTGTTCTCATTACATTACAAACCCAGGTGATGAGGTATCTAAAATGAAGATGCCTTGATGTAGCGATGCTAAACAGAGCAAATAGTGTTCTTAATGCAACATGAAACGTTTGTAGCCAGCAAATTCAATATTAGTTTGTCATTTAGTCAAAAAAATATTCAGCTTGCCTTGAAGTTAGGAACAAAATATTTTATACCTGATTATACCTGATAGATTAACTCTATCATTCCAGTTTATAAGATATTTTCTGTTAATCAATTGAATTTTTGCAGTTTAAAAATTTCTCGTCCGTTTCTTCTTTCACCAGGTTTCAAAGTCTTGTCCCCAGTCTTCCCCACTCAAGAGTGTTGCTTCATCTCAGAGACTAAATGCAACTGGACCAGGGGTCTTGTGGGCATGAAGTGGCTGGGCGAATCCAAGAACATGGTATTAAATGGCAGACGACATGGAAACAAGTTGACTGGCGAGCAGACTGTGAGCCCGAGCCAGACTCGCTCTCAGCATCCACAACGTGCATCTCTGCGCCACAGCAAGAGCCACACCAGAAACCGAAGATGTAGCCGCAGTGAGTTCAATATGCTTGCTTTTACTAATGCAATGATTCTTCAACTGCAGCATACTTTAACTTTAGCATGCTTGTGCTTTTTGTAGGATTTAATGCAGCCAGTCTGGAGGCAGAAAGGCGCTATGTACCCTCCTCTGGAATGACTGCCAAGGAGTTGTGTGAGAATGACGATCTAACCACGAGCCTCATACTGGATCCATATCTGGGCTTTCAGACACACAAAATGAACACCAGGTTAGCAAATATGCATCTGCTAATTTTCTTGCAGCTTCTCCTGAGATTATCCCAGATGATAAGCTTGTAGTTACTTTTGTATCTCAAATGTCTCCTGATAGATTTCGACCTATTAAGGGAAGGCAAGAAGAGCTGAAAGAGATAATTGAGCGCTTCAAGAAACACGACAACTTGGAAAAAGCTTTCAAAGCTTTGACATCAGGAGACTGGGCTCGAAATATATTTCTCCACAAGACGAAGGCTCAAGAAAAGCTCTTCAAGCAGCATGTAAATACACTATTATTATTTTCCCACTATTGTGCAAGCCAGCCATCCAATCACAAAGCTCATTATGTGTTTTCCATAGGTGTTTGTTTATCTGCGCATGTTTGCTACAGACAGTGGGTTTGAGATTCTCCCTTGTAACCGTTACTCATCTGAGCAAAATGGAGCTAAAATTGTGGCAACAAAGGAATGGTGAGAACCAACTGATATATGTTATTAATAACTGTGAACTTTGGTTTTGTTTAAACTTGGCCATTGTCTAGTTCAAAGATAATTCTAGTTACAGTGATTTCAAACTTTTGATCTAATAATAATAATTGTAACACTATTAAAAGTCCTTCACAGGATGTGAGTAAAATATATTAAAACATAAAAAAATAAAACTGCAAAAAGAAGAAACATAAGCAGTTTATTAGAAGTTGGAAGAAACAGATAACCAGAGTTGTGGTAGGATGTGATGTTAACTTACAAACTTGTTTTCAACCTGGGTGATAACCCTTTCTGCCTAATTTAATATCGCAGGAAAAGAAACGATAAGATTGAGTACTTGGTTGGGTGCATTGCTGAGCTCTCAGAGAGCGAGGAGAACTTACTGCTGCGGCATGGAGAGAATGACTTCAGTGTCATGTATTCGACCCGCAAGAACTGTGCGCAGCTGTGGCTTGGACCAGCTGCATTCATCAATCATGGTAGTAATCTTCGTTTTACTTGTGGAAATCTTATCACACCCTCTTGTTAAAAATTTTGACATCACTGTTTTTCACGAGTATATTAATTGCTGTGCCCTCCCCTCACAGATTGTCGGCCAAACTGCAAGGTAGGCTTTCTTCAGCGTCTTTTGGGATCAGTCACTTTTAAATGTGGAAACTCAGGTTATTAAGACTTTTTCCGTTTGTCTTCTAAGTTTGTGTCAACAGGTCGGGACACAGCTTGTGTGAAAGTTTTAAGGGACATTGAGCCAGGAGAAGAAATCTCGTGCTACTATGGAGATGGTTTTTTTGGGGAAAACAATGAATTTTGTGAATGCTATACGTGTGAAAGGTAGGAGTATACGTCATGAGAAAACTAAACACAGTGTTTGAGTGTGGGTTGGAAAAACAAAAGAATTTGAGTAAAACAAACTCAGAATCTCAGTTGAGTACGATAAGAACAATTAAACCATACTTTCTTTTTTCCCCCCCTTCTGTCATGTAGACGAGGTACTGGTGCTTTCAAATCCAAAGCTGGACTGCCAGTGGAAGTACCGGTGATCAACAGCAAGTATGGATTGCGTGAGACAGACAAGCGCCTCAACAGGCTGAAGAAGCTAGGGGAGGGAAATAGGACCTCAGACAGTCACTCTGTAGGCTCGCACACCGATGTAGACTCTCAGGAAATGCCAAAAACACATCAATGTAAGAGTCCTCTAACAGTTAAACATGTATTTCGTCTGTTGCAGATGTGAAACTCCTTGGGCAATACTGTCTTATATCTCTTAATTGTACCATGAATCATCCCCATTTGTGCTGCAGGACTCCACTAGAAGTCCAAAATGTTACATTTTATTTATTTTTTTCTATATGCAGTTACTTATCTAAAAACATTATAATGTGCAGCCTTTTCTGTTTTTCCTCCAGCTGCCAGAAAAAGAACATCATCATCGTCATCATCATCTGGCCTGAAGTATAAAAACAGGACTCAAACCAGACAGACTTTGTCAAGAGCCCTTACTACCTCATGTTCAAAACAAGGTCGCGCAAACAATAACAGGGTACCAAAGAGACTAAGATCCCAATCTAAGCCTTCGCTAAGTAAAGTCCAGTTGCGAAGTCGGAAAAGGGGTGCAGAGCCCAAGGCACTGGCCAAACGAGAGACCTGCCAGTTGGGTCTCACGGACTCAAAGATGTCGCTGTGTAAAGGCGTCACTGTAAAGAAGGAGAAGGATGGGCAGGAGCTAGTGCAGCAGACACTGGGCCAGCAAGGCTATCTGACACGTCATACTGCCAAGGAAAATGGCCACCTCCCAGCTGTGCAGAGCAGCGAAGGCAGCCAGTGTTCGATGTACAGAACTCGCAGGTCCACAAGGACCCTTGTAAAGGCTCGGGAAACAGCATCTGGTGTTAAGCTAGAGCCCAGCGCCATGGATGGTTTGAGTCCAGTCCCTGGTGGGGTGGTCATCAAAACAGAGCCAGCTGACATGGAGGAGTACCTCCACCACGGAGTTGAGCTAGAACATCCATCATTAGATGCTGGCTATGCCAGAAGACGCTCAAGCACCAGGCAGAAACGGCCAGCACGGATCAGGGCCGAGCGGACAATTAAATGCGAAGACACATATGGGGAGTCCTTCATGCAAGTGGTTGGCAGCCATGCTGCAGAGTTCTCAGATTGTGGAAATATGCTTTTGAGCTTTGCTGACCAACATAGAGACTACAATTGCGTCACCCATGGCAGCAAATCTTTCCACCGGGACAAGGGAAAGGGTAGTTGCCGGTCTCAGGACAAGGGGAAGAAGAAGCGTCGGATCACAAGATACGATGCTCAGTTGATCCTAGAGAATAACACAGGCATCCCCAAACTGACGCTCCGCCGGCGGAGGGATAGCAGCAGTAGCAAGACCACTGACCCCAACGATCCTGTTGGCTCCTCCCATCTTTCGGCATCTACGGTCAATTCACCTTCTTCGAGCAAAATTAGCATAAAGTTCAGCAAGGATCATGACAAGGATAAAGGCAGCTCCTACATCGCCAAACTGAATAACGGTTTTGCCCCTGTGGTCCACAGCAATTCCACCAAGCTGAACATCCAGTTGAAGCGGGAGGATGATGCACGAAGACTATCACAGACAAAGGTGGACCAGATTTCCTTTAATGGAGACATGAGTCAAGGTCTAGAGACCAGGAATGGTGGACATCTGACCCAAAAGGTCCTGGCAGACCCTTCGTCTGATGATGAGGACAAGGAAGTGGAGGATGACGATGACTACTTTGATAATGAGTTTGAAGACGATTTCATTCCACTTCCTCCAGCAAAGCGGCTCCGACTCATTGTGGGTAAAGACTCCATAGACATTGATATCTCCTCCAGGAGGAGAGAGGATCAGTCTCTGAGGCTCAATGCATAAGCGGTGGACTTTTCCCTGTAAATATAGACGACCTGCTAATCAACTGTTGTGTTGATGTAAAAGAAGTACAGTAATTTAAAAAGAGAGAGAGAGAGAGAAATTGAACATTATTAGAGGGTGCTGTTAACTTGAAACAAATTTGTTGTTCACTCTGTCACTTTATTTCATATAAAGACCAACCACCCAAAATATTGATTTATGGAAATTTTACAAGTCCATCCCGTGATAGGAATCTTTCTCATTTTTGGGAATGATCTAGCTGGCTCCTAAGTGAAAACAGAATTTGTTTTAAGCTAAACTATTCCTTTAAGTAAATGCACTTGTTTATTCATAATGGACGTGGATATTGTAGAAAGTGTACAGTATGGTGATTATTCCTCTCTGTCTCATAGGCAGGTATTTTACTGAACTTTTGGTTTTTGTCTCTAGTTGGTAAGTTTCAGTAGGCAAACTGCACTGAATGAACAGTGTAGAGTGGTTGGTCCAGAGGCATTGTAACATCATCCAGACAGTCCTTTAGGATGCAGGTGCCATGTTCTCATTATTCCAGTAGTTTTCCTGGGAAAGAATGTCTTTTTTCAGAGTATAATTTAAGTTCATCATGTGTATGTATGTGTAGAATTGAATTATGATGTTAAATTTGGGCTATCATGGGCTTACCCACAGGAACAGTTTTTATATATGGTATATCAGGTAGGTAGAGCCTGATCGATCCATATACTAAATCTTTGCTACCCAAAAATTCGGTATTGCATGCTTAAATAAAAATAGCAAGTGAGTTGTATTGGAAGAGGGACATGCATTAGTTTAAAGTGAAAAATGAATGAAACGTCAAACGTTCCTCTTGTGGTAATATGATTACAGCTCCAAAAGTTAGTCAATCTCTGTGGACTCCCATGATAAAAAGTGTTACACAGTTGAACAATTACACATTTTACAGCAGAGTTTTGGTAGCTACTTTGGGAGGTTATTACTCCCTTCGTAACAACTGTGTGACTCTAGATTTTGCTCAAGTCTTTATCGACTTAAGATTATGCATCACTTTTTGTATAACTGATAGTGCCACACGCTGTCTGCAGGATGTCACCTCAGGTGATTGAAGTCACAGAACTGGATCTCTTGTCTGTGTTTTTTGTTGTCTGTTTTAGTACAAAATGTTTTTTTGAGTGGTTATTTTTCTGAGAAGTCTGTTCTCCAGGTTTAGGGTGTCAGATTCCTGTGTTTTTGTGTTACTCAGTACTAATTTGCAGGAACAGGTGCGATTCACCTTTCTACCAAACAAAGCTAGCATTAGCTGTTAACATAGCACCCCAGCCACTCATATGGTCATATGGTCATGTCATATGGTCACTTCAAACAAACCAAAAAAAAAAAAAGTAAAGCAAGCCATAATGCAAATGCTGAGGCTTTAAATAAACTTTTATATTTTGTCTACAGTAATTCACAAAGTAGTTAGGAACTTGCAGTGGAGGCACCCCACCATTTTTCCCCCGCCGTGATGCTACTTTGCTGCAAGTGATATGGACAGCAAGAGGATCTTTTTTTCTTTCTTTTTTTTAATTAAAAGGTATTAATATTGAGGTTTCTCAAACAATATGTGTGGGTCTACAGATAGATCTGTGGTAGGCTTATATATTGGTCAGGCTCTGTTATGTGTTGGAAACAACTGACAGAGTAAACAAGTAATCCAGCTTTAGCAGCAAGGAACGTGTGTTTTTCATTGTTCAGACATTGAGCACATTTCTTTGTGGTAAATCCCTGTAGCTTGTTCAGTGATGTAAATACACACTTTAAGCAGCATAATTTAAAAAACAACAACATCAAAAACAATTTTATAATCCAGCATACATAAAATTGTATTCTTCAAAGTTTTTCATTTCTGGAGCTACTCTGTAATGGTAACATGGCACATGTGGTAGTTCAAGGTCATTCAGATCCACTTTTAAAGGCTACCAGTATATGCTTTTGAAATCCGAAATGTTAAAAGTAATGTACAGAATGACTGGCTTCCGTGTCATCGTTGAATGATGTTTTTCTCCACGCTCACTCTTCACTGTGAGAGTTTGTAAAATCAGAAGTGATGTCTGTTGACACTAGACTTTGCAGAGGAACCTTTCACTGTTTCAAATGTTCTTGAACTTTTGAATCTTGTACTGAGGCTTTCTTTTTTTCTGTTTTTTTCCCAATATACATTCTGTGGTGCTACTTTTATTTCCTTCCTACCTGTTTGATTTTCTCTTCCATGTACGAATGGCAGCATTAACCTAGAATTTAGAAATACAGTGTATCACTTATATGTTTAGTCACTTGTTGTTTTTTTAGTTTCCTTTACAGGAGCGCATATACTTTCCAACAGCATTAGGTGCCTTAAAGAGCATTTTGACAAAATTTCTCACATAGCTAATCATGAAAGAGTGTAAATGCTAAGCCATCTGTTTTTCCCAGAGAAACACTTCATCAAAAGCCCACCGTCAGTCCTTCTGTATATTATTTTCTTATTGTGTGGATGTAAATGAACAGCCCAAGGGATCAAGACTGAGACTCAATGTTAATCTTATTTCCTGTGTTTAATATGTACTGTTGACATCACCAGCAGCTAATCACCATTTTGACCATGCTCAGTGTGGCCCCAATATCCCCTCCTTTGGACTTGTCCATCCCACACTGTAAACTCTTCCAGGTGTTACCATCTGTGTGATCCTTGTCCAATAGAAAGCTGTCACAATAACCAGCTCACTCAAAAAGTAAAAAGAAAAACATCTAAACAAATGTGAATAATTTGCGGAAATTTTTAGCGTGTTGCGTGGGTAGTGGGAATCATGTAAAGACAAATAAAAATGGGCAGTGCATATATTGTCCAATATGTAAATCATGTGAACACATCTTGTACTTATTTAACAGTTTTGAATACTTGAAAACTATATAAAGTTTCTTTGTGACTCTTGTTCCTTGAGCGTTTTGAGTTCTGCTGTTAAAGTGTACAATTTCCCCCTATTGGTGCTAGGACATGTGCCTTGAAAAGTTCAGTTGTGCATTTTCCGAAGAAATTGCAAACTAATATTAGAAAACATAGTTTAAACACACGATGCAAACTAATCACACCATTGTGATGAAAGTTCTATATAGCATGTTATTTCCTAATATTAAAAACGCTCTGAATCTGCTGTAAGCACTTCAACTGGAATAGCTAAAAAACAGTATGTACCTTTTAGTTCTAAGGTTTTACATATCAACCTCAGATAAATAGCAGCACATTACACAGTGCCATTATTCAACAAAAACTAAGCCAGAATGTAGAAGCAGTGTGTGAAAACTAAGTCTGCCTTTACTGCTTCTATTAAGAGGGCAGGTAGCAGCCAGATTCTGCTAATCAGATGTGCTGGATGAACTTATTATTCCAAACAGTTTAAAGTGTCATTCTTCAGCGAGAAACATTAGTAAGTGGAAAATGCCTGAGACAGTCAGTATTCCTGGGAGTCAAACCATGAAATAGTGAAATAATTTAAAAAAAATCTGAAGACAAAAGTCTCAGGCTCTAAGGGCCTCAGCATGTTAAATGTTGAAAAAAAAAGTTGAAGTTCATGACAGTTAAAAAAGACAATAAATCAATATGTAAATATCTGACCATAATGCACAGTACCATGTTTTGAGAAAGCTTAACAGCATATTGATACCCCCCCCCCCATCAGCTGTCAAGCAGTGGTGCCGGGTTGATAATTTGATTAAACTTCCGATATACCAAAGTATTCTGCAGTTAAATGTGAAGCTATCTGTCTGAAAGCTAAATAATCAAGTGGTGGAAGGGTCCAGTCAAAGTAATGCCCTTAACCCAATTGATGGGGTCTTAGGTGAGTTGTGCACAATAATAATAATAATAATAATGGATTGGATTTATATAGCGCTTTTCAAGGCACCCAAAGCGCTTTACAATGCCACTATTCATTCACTCTCACACACTGGTGGAGGCAGCTACAGTTGTAGCCACAGCTGCCCTGGGGCAGACTGACAGAAGCGAGGCTGCCATATCGTGCCATCGGCCCCTCTGGCACAGTAGCACAGTGAAAATGTAAGCTATATGAAGTTTCTTTGTATCTCTTGTTCGAGTTCTGATATTGAAGTTCCACGCTTGTTACAACAAACATCCCAGTATGATTTAATGCAAAAAGTGAAGATATCAAAACAAAGTTAAGATTTTGCCATTCACAGTGTTGGTCAAGTTACTTGAAAACAGTAATTAATTACTGATTGTTTCTCCAAGTAAGTTATTCTGTGACTTTAATGATTATTTATTTTCAAATCTAATTAGTTACTTTATTACTTTTTAAAAACATGACACACAACCTGAATACATTATAAAGTAATAGACCTTTCAGACCAATTTTATTTTTTCTGCATAATCCATCATATAACCCAGAAACCATTTGCTCTCAGCTCATTAAGTGTCTGTCCTCTGCCTTGATGCTGGGTTTTCTCATGGAACTGATCTAAAATCAGGTGTGTAATTATGCCATGTTTGGGTAGGATTATTGGATGCCTCGTGTCAAGCAGTAAGGAAGCCTTCATTAACCGCCCTCCTACCCTGAGAACACCGTCTTGCAATATTGGGTCAAGTTGGAACAAAGGATGGCTCTGTGGTAATTTACCATGGTTCAGTGCTTGGATTTCCTCCTTGAAAGCATCTTCTTGTGCTAATTTTATAAGCACGTGACTTGCTTTTCTCCTGTCTTCCACATTTATACCCTTTGTTGCATTGGCTCTTTTGGCTAGTTGCTGGATCCTGGCAACTACATTTACTGCTGTATGCCATTTTGAGAACCTTTAGAGTCTCTCCAAGAAGTTCCTGTCCTCTACTACCTTTGTTTGTAGTATTTGTGTCGTTTTGACCTCTGGATCACCTACCAGAAGGTCTGGAGTTGAGTCTGGTGTGACAAACTCTCTTTCCCACAGGAAATGAGGTCCAATGAGCCAATTTGAACCTGAGGCCTCTGGTTTCTCCTCCAGGGCAACTTTAAAGGAGAAGGTGTCACTGCTTACACTCCACCTTACTCCCAACACAGTCTAAAATGGGAGTTCATGATGATTGATGTCCACTTCCTGGGCTCCACTAGCTCGTTCACTATCTGGAATTAACTCCAGGACTTCTCTGTTGGCTGCTGTGGGATGTTCCCTTTCATTTTGGCCCGCAAGATACTTCATTGCATAATTTGCGCAGCCTGGTGAGGATGCGGCCCCGAAAAGATGGACTTTCATGCGATATTCTTTTGGCTCTGTGTTTGTTTCACCATTTTCCCACCACAGTAATTTCTGTCCTCTCTGTTTACATGAAATCTGTTAAACATCTTCTCTACATCACAGATGATTGCAATTGGGTGTTGGCGAAATCGGCAGAGTACTCCAGTCAAACTGTTAATGAGATCAGGTCCAGTCAAGAGGTGATCATTCAGAGCTGTGCCACTGTACTTTGCAGAGCAGTCAAACACAACCCTGATTTTTTACGGTTTTCTCAGGTGATAGACGCCTTGATGTGGAATATACCACACATTTCCTTCTCTGGGATCATCTTCAGCTCTTTCAGCATCACCTTCCTTGAAGACATTGTCCATGAACCTTACATAATCGTCCTTAAATTTGGGATTTTTCTCAAACTTCCCTTTCAGGTGCTTAAGTCACACCAGAGCCAGAAGTTTATTTTCTGGCAGCTGAGGGCGTGCCTTAAAGGGAAGTGGCATCTCTAGGTGCCCATCAGCATTCTGGTGTATTTTCTCATTTAGCAGTTGCATGAACTGTATGTCATCTTGTGATATGCTCTTTTCTCCAGGAGCTGTGTCTTTGAAGTCTGACTCAAGCACTCTGATGATGGTGGCTGGTGTCAAGGGTGGAAGTTCCTTAACAGATAAGCGATGGCACAGGCCTGTCACTTCTGCTGATGTTGCCATTTTTTGTGAACTGCCAACAATGCTCCAGCCCAGGTCTGTCTTGATTGCATATGGCTCTTCGTCACTTCCCGCGATTACTTGCCGTGGTGCCAGTGCTCTAGGACAGTTGTAGCCTATTAACAGCCCGACCTTGCAATCCATTAACTCAGGCATTTCCTGTGCTATTCTGATTAGATGTTCCCATCTTTTGGCAGTTTCAGAGGTGGGAATGTGTGAACGTTCAAGTGGGATGAAGTCTCTGGTTTAGGCAAGCTGATAAAGCTTTTGGAGGAAAACCCTCTAACTCTGAGCCCACTAACTCTTTCGCTCTGAACAATGTAATCTCTTCCCATCATAGTGGTTAGCTTTAACTTCACTGGCTCTAAACTCATCCCCATCTCCTCACATACCCCTTGATCTACAAAAGTGTTGCTACTCTGTGCATCTAATAGAGCATACACTAAGGTCTCTCTCTCTGGAGTGGTGGTTGAAGAAACCCACACAGGCACGATCATGGATGTGCTCCCACCATCTCCTCTGTCCATGCAACAAGAAAGTGCAGATATGTTTTCTTCTGCCTGCATTCTACGTGATGATGTGTTCACTGCAGTCGTTGGACGGTCTTCGTGAAGAGCTGTTGGATGATGTTTTTTACAAACCCCACAAGTCGCCTTGGGCTTACAGTCTTTTGAATTGTGTCCTCTTCTCAGACAGCCAAAGCACAGGTTATTGTCAAGTATGACCTTTCTTTTGTTCTCCACGGACATTTTAGCAAAGGTCTGGCATTTGTGAATAGAATGGCTTTCTCCACAGCAGATACATGTGACTGAGTTTGATGGCAAAGCATTTGCTTTTCTTTCTATATCAGGCTCATTTGAATTGTTCTCCACTCCGCTGTATCCTGTGGTTGTTCTGTCTGATGCTTTCACATTTGTGATGTATGCATTAGCCTTTGGACGCTTTATGTCCCTAGCTGACCTTTCTTCAGTGTGTTTCAAGGCATGAAATGATGTTACAGGATTGCATGCAACTTCCGCTTCTTGTGCAACAAAATCAGCGAATTGCTTGAAGCTTGGATATTCTTCTGTTTGCCGTAACTGCAATGTGACATGACGATTCCAACGAGAAGTCACCCAGTCAGGAAGTTTTTGGAGCAATTTTTGATTCTCTTCACAGTCATTTAACACCTGCAGTTCTTTGATGTATGGCATAGCATTGCTGCAGTCTGTCAGAAAATCACTGAATTGTCTCAGTTTAAGCGACTCTCTTGAACGAATCTTTGGCCAGTTGTTCAGTTTTTCCCTAAATGCATGCTGGATTATAAAGGGGTGGGCATACTGAGCATTCAAAGCTTCCCAAGCTTAGTCATATGCTTCGTCATCTTTTCTGTAAAAGCTTCCCTCCAATACAGACCGTGCTTCTCCACTGATGTATTTGCGTAGGTAGAACAACCTGTCAGCTGGATTTGTGCATCGCCGTTCTATCAAAGCTTTGAAACTAGTGCTCCACTCTAAGACCTTAAGTGGGTCCCCTGAGAAGACGGTCAGTTTTAGGCCCTATTCTCTTCTCATTGTATTTGCTCCCTCTAGGCTCAATCTTTGAAAAATACAATATCGCCTTCCACTGTTATGCCGATGACATACAGATCTATTTTGAACTTGCTGACGACCTTGCTGTGTCCCTGCACTACTTTCAAGAATGCATGCGGGAGGTCAAAGAATGGTTCCTGAGTAATTCCCTTGTTTTGAATGATAAGAAGACTGAGATTGTGGTGTTCAACAGTAAAATCCCTCGTGCCCAACTCTGTGCTGCCCTGGGTTCCTTTGCTAGTTTTTCTTGTGACTATGTCAGTAACTTGGGTGCACTGCTGGATAGCTCGCTCAAACTCGATAAGCAAGTGTCTGCTGTAGTGAGATCTAGCTTCCACCAACTGCGCCTTATCTCTAAGGCTAGGCATTATGTTCCGCATGAGGACCTGGAGAGGCTTATTCACGCTTTTGTGACCTCCAGGTTGGATTATTGTAACTCCTTGTACTACGGTCTTCCCTCTTCTCTTCTTCTTAGACTGCAAACAGTCCAAAATCCAGCAGCCCGCCTCTTGACTGGTACCAGGAAATTTTGCCATATTACCCCTGTCCTAGCTAGCCTGCATTGGCTGCCCATAAAGTACCGTATTCAATTTAAAATATTACTCCTTACATTCAAAACTATTAATAAATTAGCGCCAAGTTATCTTAGTGAACTTCTCAAACCACATACTCCTGCTAGAACACTCAGATCTGCCACTCAACTACTTCTGACCCAACCCAGATCTCGGCTAAAGTCCCGGGGTGACCGTGCGTTTGCTCCGGCTGCCCCGGTACTGTGGAATAACCTTCCTCTTGACCTCCGCGCATCTGATTCCATTGCACTGTTCAAATCACGACTAAAAACCCACTTATTCAAGCTTGCCTTTCCCTCTAGTTAATATTTCTTTTATGATTTTATGTCATGCACTTTTATGCTCATTTAATTTCTTGTTTGCTTTGTACCTGTTGCTTTCCTATGTATCAGTGACAGCTACCTACTTGCATACTTAGTACTTGCTTTGGTCCTATTTCTATTATCCTCTTCCTATTCTCTATCTTACTTGTTAAGCACCTTGGCATACCCTTGGTTTTTAAGTGTGCTTTATAAATAAAGTTTATTATTACTAGGGATGGGTATCGTTTAGGTTTTATCCGATACCGGTGCCAAACCAGTACTTTTGAAACGGTGCCGGTGCTTAAACGGTGCTCGAACCGGTGCTTAAAGAATGGAGAACACAAAATTGGTCCAAAAACCTCTCATGTTTAACTGTTTTCCACTTTTTCTTTGGTCATTTTAGCCTTTTTGGCCAGGGTGAAGGGAGTATCTGCCATCAAACAAGAAGACAGCCGCATGTAGCTATGATGATGTTTGCTAGTTCACCTTACATGCATTAATGTAATAACGTGGTTAGCCTACTCAACGTAAATTACACACGAACAACATTAAGCTACTCACGCAGAGAAGAACGGCTGCTGCTGCTGCCATCATCATCCGTCATCATTTCTGCTACACTGGCAGGGCTAGGGGCCAGGACTCTCCTCTTCGGGTTTTTGGGGGATGTTGCTAACTCCGGGTCCGATAACTGGCAACCCACCCACAGTAGATGTGCTCGGTGTGAGGTCTCGCAGCAAGCTATCAAATACGGTGCATTTCTCGGCTTTTAAAAAAACCCGCTATGCATCGCCAGGTGTTTCATCGGATTTGAGGTGTTACCTCCTTTGACAGCATCACAGTATCAGCTTAAAGCACTTGTTGCTGCTGAGTTTGCATCTTTTGCTGTGAAGTACAGCCAGACTTTTGACCGCTTTGCCTTGGACATTTAATCTGTAGCTCTGCTCTAAAAGAACGTACGTACCTGGACCCGCCTACTATCCTCGGAAACATAAAATGATTGGCTAGAATCCAAAGTGTATCACAGCTCAGGGAAAAAAGCACCGAAATATGCGCTGCTTTTCGGTCTGGTTACTACCGTTTATGTCAGAACCGGTGCCATCATGGCACCGGATACCAGTACCCATCCCTAATTATTACTTTACTTGTTACTTGAAAAAAGTAATCGGGTAAGCGTTACTGCCTGTCTCTGTTAACCATTATATGATGTTCACATCTGTGGGACCCTTTTCAATAATACCAAAAGAAAAATGTGATTTATTATGATTTCAACTTCAGACTCCTTCCCTTCAGCTCAAACAAAGGATCACATGAGGTTCCACAGCCTAGACGAAGGGTAGGGAACTCCAGGCCTTGAGTGCCGGTGTCCTGCAGGTTTTAGATGTGTCCTTGAGCCAACACAGCTGATTCAAATTGTTAAATAACCTCCTCAACGTGACTTCAGTTCTCCAGAGGCCTGGTAATGAACTAATCATTTGATTCAGGTGTGTTGACCCAGGGTGAGATCTAAAACCTGCAGAACATCGGCACTCGAGGCCTGGAGTTGCCCACCCCTGGCCTAGACGGATATTGCAAAAGAGGTCAAAGGAAGACTGAGAGAATATAAACACAGAGGATAATAAGGGAACAGGACAGAGGTGGTGTCAAAGAATAATGTTTAAATGTTTTTATGCTTTGCTTCAATACTGATAATGTTCATATTTTCACTGTGCAGCTCAGCTTGATAAACGTGAAACTGCAAGCCGCGTGTGCCATGTGATGAGGCCCAAGATCAGCACAAAAATACACATCTTTATTATTCTTAGAAACTGACTTGCTGCACACACACATACACACGAACAGGAAAAACAGGAACTGCTATCTATGCTTTAAATAAAGGAAACGCCTGCAACTGAGTGTGAGTCGCTCTGTTGAGCTCTCACCCGTGCACGTTAAAAATCTCTCCAAGTGTCTAAGTTAGTTAGCTTTCTTGTTATATGTAAAAATTGTATTGTATTTATTTATTTAAATTTTACTTTTTAATTATTTTACTTGCATTTTTAATCACTCTTATATTTAAATGTTCATTTGCTATTTTATCTAGGGATTGAGAGTAACGTAGTTTCTATTCTCTGTATGTCCTGTACATGTGGCAGAATTGACAATAAAGCTGACTTTGACTTTTGACTTTGACTAAGTGTCGTTTCTTCACCTGAGTGTTTGATAATTGTTGATATCCATGACAGGTGGGAACACAGCTGAAACTAATCGTGCACTAAAGAGACACGGGAAGCAAAACCGAACACAATGCACACAGGAGGAGAGACTATCAATGTAAGACAGTCCAGGTGTCAGTGTTAGCTAGTTCCTAAGACATACATGCTTGACACAGAAAGAAAGAAGAAGGAAAAACTACAGGAAAATAAGCAAGAACGAAAGAAGAACGTAAGAAACCAGAGTACACAGGGTTCGTACAGGTGCTTGAAATCCTTGAAAATGCTTGAATTTTAATATTGTCTTTTCAAGGATTGAAAAGTGCTTGAATTTCAGATGTGGTGCTTAAACGTGCTTGAAACGCGTATTTCATTCACCACAAACAACTATCTGACCGAATAGTTTTCTTATCAGAGAAATAAAATGAGTTGCAAAGTGTAAAAGCTAAATTTCTCCGCCTGGGCTGCCTCGCACACATGTCAGTCTGTTTCAATGTGTGACCCCGCCCCTCCCTCCGGACAGTCGGGGATGAGTGCGCTAACTTGACGTTGCTGTTTTAATGAGTGTTTGATGGAAAACGACACTGGCGGGATTTGAGTCACATGACAGGTGAGTCCTAGTAAATAATTTCGAGTATGTGTACATAACACAGGCTAATGTTTAAAACTATGATTATTATTTTGCTAGCTATCAAACTTGCTGGAGAAATGATTGAAATGCACTGAGTGTGATAGAGTACGGCAGTGCTAGCACAGCAGTTAGTTATGGCATGGTGATTTATGCAGTGTGCTTTAAACTTGGCTAACATTACTTAGCAGTAGCAGTAATATTAGTGACTTCACTCAAGTGAAAGCTTTAATCGTTAGTCCGACACTTAACTAGCCAACTTAAGCCTTAAAGAAAAACTGGTAAAAAGAGGGACTGATGCATGTGGGCACAAAGAAGCCATTTCTTGTGCTGCTGAAGTTCCCTGGCTTTCATTCAAAATGTGTTTATCGTGAGCACCGACACATTAAACCATTTAAAAATTATAAATGGCTTTAAGCTCACATTGATGCCTGTGGGGCTCTATCAGCCACGGAGACGACAGACACATTTTAGTGTTTTAATGAATGAATGTTTCATACTTTAAGGCTGCCTGTTTATTTAAGGGAGATGAACAATACATTATTATTTGACATAATTCTATGACAGGTGATGGACTGAATAAATAGATTTTAGGTCGATGTTTGTGCGTTTTTAAAGTCTTATATGTTGAATTGAACTGAGTGTGTCATCTGTTCAAAGCCTCCCGTCAGTGCTGTTCTCCATGCCTGTCTTACTGTACATGGTGTTATTAGCACAAACACTTTAAAGCTGATCATTTAGGACTGTAACAATAATCCAGAGAGCAATGTAGTCAAACATCTCACAGTTAGTTTTATTGGGAATGAACTTTGACCTGTTAGGCCCCCAGGGCTTTTCTGAGCTTCCTGCTCGAAAATGAAGAGGCCAAAATAAATGGAGTATTTCTCTGCAATTACAAACTCTGTGTAAACAGTCTTGGTATCAAAATAAAGCTAACGCTTGTGAGCTGTCATCAGAGGGGTAAATATTACTGCAGATGTTACTATGTCAAAGTTACTGGGACTCAAACATAGAAAAAAATGATTATTTCCCTCACCTAATTTTTAAAAGTATTTTATAGCTTATATGCTATCAAATATACTTTGGGTCACATTTAACCAGTGTTGGGTAAGTTACTTTAAATTAGTAACTTGGTTACATTACTAGTTACTTCTATCAAAAGTAACTCAGTTACTTCAAGTTACTCGTTACTTTCAGAGTAACTAGTTACTAGGGAAAGTAACTTTGGTTTAACTCAGAATTCTCTTGTTAATGTGTTGCTAACTGGATACCCAGCAAGACTGCCAGTCTTCTAGCTTGCTTACTTGCCACAAGTGCACTGTGCCACCAACCAATAGAAAGGAAAAGATAACGTGCACATTTCCACGAGAGAAATCCCACGCCTGATTTTATCCTAGCCATTCTATCCTCGCTTTTTACATCCAACACAAAAACTGCAGTCGTGGTGCTTTCGATTGTACTCAGAACTCGGAAATTCTGCCTTCTGAATAGGAAGATGTAGGCAACACCAGACTGCAGATGAGCTGCTTACAGGGCTGGACTGGGACAGAAAATTGGCCTGGGCATTTTGACTAGAGACTGGCCCACCATTATAGGAAAAATCATAAAGCCTTTGAATGAAAATAAACACTGTTGTGACAGTGATGTTCACTGTTCTGATGGTATATATGCATCAATCTATCAATCGTTTGTTGCAAGACTCAGATAATTATTTTTTTAAAAGTGAGACATTTTAAATGAGAATAAGAAAGTATTTCTTTGTGCCCCCCTTTCCCTTTTAATGCCCTACATGGACCCCTGGCAACACTTTGCTAGACCTGCCCCTGCACAGTTACCAGCTGTCAGCTACCTAAAAAAGGATCCTGGTGTTATTTGTCTCTCAGAAACAGTTCATAACTTCAACTCATTCATGTCACCTGAAAGGTAAACCTGTTTCTCCATCACCTGTTCAGCTCTGATGATTCAGTAAGGACGTCTCCTGGTTTCATCTTCATGTTTCCCTCTCACCAGATAACCAAACCAACATCATGACCAGCAGCTTTACAGCTGTGGCTCCAGCAAACATCAGCTGATACTAGAAATTAATATTAAATAAATTCTAACAACAGCTGATCAAGCTTAAACGTGCTGCTGTTGTTTACCACGACATCTGCTGGTTTCCTCTTTCTGGCGCAAAGTGGGCGATAAACAAACAAGAGAGCCAATCAGCTGATCATTGATCAGTTTCATGATTGAAGTACAAACAGGAGAGGGAGGGGGGAGAATGAGAGAAGAAGAGGCCGCTGTGCAGCAAAGACACAGAGTAACTCCAGCTTCGTGTCTTTTTCCATTCTAGCTGAAGTTCGGGACAAACTGTGTTCTTTTTCAGCTCAACACCAAACGCGTAATAATTTCTCTGAATACGAGACGATTCTGTTTTTTACAGGACGGTTGGCAACTCTAATAATTAACCTTATGAACAAAATAAAGTTCAACATCAGTAACAGAGCACCACCCAGCTGTATAGAAACTCCGTCATGCTAGCTAGCACGCAGTCAGCACAACGAAAATAAACTCCACCTAAACTTGGTTCATATCTGACCCAGATGGACTGCAGGTCATAACTTCTTACCTGAAGTTCAGTTCACCTGACACTCTCGGACCAGCGGCCGCTTCGGGTCTCTCCTCTTGCCTCCCTTTTCCTTCATCCACCTGCTGGCCTCCACCACTTGCTAATGTTATTGAATCTGTTGAAGCTCCGCGATGCCGCCACACGAAGTAACGAATAACGAGCCTATTTAAATCCCAGTAACGAGTAACGCGTTCCCGGTTTTGGCATAATAACTAGTTACTGTGCTCGTTACCACAATAATAACGTAGTTACTGTAACGCGTTACTTAATAACGCGTTAGTCCCAACACTGCATTTAAGTCCAGAAAATCATAAATCAAAATATGGATGTTACCTGTCCACAGATTCATGGTGATGTAACTGCTCTTTTAACTGTTTGGTGTTTGTAGAAATGGTTTACAGCTGAGATTCAGATTTTCTGTGGACACTCATGTCTGCACTTATATTTCTGACCTCGTGTTATAACCGATTAAATGTGATCTCCTCTCTTTTCCCCCATTTTTGGTGGTGTGGGTGCTTAACTAGTTAAAGTACCAAACATCTGTCTCCTGTTGTTGTGTCCCGTAGGAAAGAAGCATCAATATCTGATGAGCAGACTTGTTCATTTGTGCAGATTTCTTCTTTTGTGTGGTTGTTTTTTCCAAGTGGAGATGAGCATCTCTAACAAGTTGATTTGTTCACATTTGCACATCTGCATTTTTGAGAGAAATGAGTTTTTTGAGTTTGTGCACTATATGCATATAAGACAACCATTTCCTTTTTCAGTATTTTTGTGTGGTGCATTTTTCTGTTTTAACAAAAGAGGAACAAAGAACATTTAAGTCAACCTAAGACGATTTGTTTTAATTTTTACATGGTCTTACTGAGGTGATGCAAAGTGGAACATGCAAACTGTTTTTTTGGTAATGTGCTGGAAAAGCTTGATAATGGACCTTGAAAGTGCTTAAAAAGTGCTTAAATTTGATCCTGAGAAATCCCTTAGGTGAACAACTATAATACCAGTACACAATAATGTAGCATTCATGTAATGTTTTTTCTTCTTCTTCTTCTTCAGTATAACCATGCTTATTTCCACCCATATCTTGGTCATGACCCAGTTTTTCTTTTTTTTTTAATACAATCTATCACAAAAATGAACGAGGTTGTTATTCATAAATGTGCTAAATGTCAAATATGAACCACACAGCAGGTAAAATAAGTATTAAACACATCACCAATTTTGTAACTAAATATATTTCTAAAGGTGCTACTAACATGAAACTCTCACCAGATGTCAGTAGCAACCCATCCAATCCACACATGCAAAGAACTGAAACCATAGGTGTCCATAAATTATGTGTCATTATGAGAAATGACACAAGGAACAATATTGAACACCGTAAAATGTATTTATTACTTTATGCAGAAGCCTTTGTTGGTGACGACAGCTTCAAGACTCCTGTACGGAAAAACTAGTTGCATGCGTTGCTCAAACCTGAGCCTTCAAATGCAGTCTTCAACTCCTGAAGGTACCTTCTGTAAACTGTGAGTTTTAGTTCTTTCATATTTCACTCTTGTCACTGTTGAGATCACACAAAGTTTCTTTGTGCTGGTTTTCATCTTTGTTTTGTGTTGTTGGCTTTGTGGTGTTACATGCCACAATGAGTGGCACTGCTGTTTTTCTGTTGCTCTTGTCTTTCAGGTGTAAAGCCTCGACCTATTGGCCACGTGTCTATTGGCTGATCTGGGCACAGTAGGCCAATCATTAACCAGGAATGGTTGCAAAAGGGCAGCTCCCTGGGGCTGCTTCTGAGTCTCTCTGACCTCTGTTTGGTAGGTTCTGTGTGCAAATGGTGTTTGTGGTTGGAGGCTGGACAGGTAAGTTTGGGGTACCTGGTACACATGCAACAGAGCAACAATTGTTAGAAACACTAGGTTATGTGGTTGATGCCACTTTTGTATGGTTTTGACTGACCTTTTTGTAGAGCAGCTTAGACAAGCCTTTAGTTTTGGGTATTGGTTGATTTAGCTTTTAGGGAAGCCCCGGGCCTCTTTTGTTTCGTTCATTTCTTTGATTTGACTCAAGCCCCTGGTCCTCCTCCCCCACCTTTTTCTTGTAAGTGTATTGTTGTTAA
Organism: Aulonocara stuartgranti; assembly: GCF_965226115.1. Taxonomy (NCBI): domain Eukaryota; kingdom Metazoa; phylum Chordata; class Actinopteri; order Cichliformes; family Cichlidae; genus Aulonocara; species Aulonocara stuartgranti. The sequence continues at coordinate 40,272,766 of NC_138939.1, read as the reverse complement.
GGCATGAAAAATGATAAATAAACACTGCCTGATTTTTAAACCTGCTCTCTTTCATTAATTTTGGTTGTCATGTTCTGCTGTCTCCTAACTGCCTTAGCCCGCACCATGTGGGGGTGGGAACATAACAGTGGCTATAGAAAGATAACACGTGTCTCCTCATTAGGATAGTGGTTTGTGTTGGTGTGTGTGACTGTAGCCTATAGTTTTGTATTGTTAAATGGTAATTTCCAACACTGGTGGTTTCCAATTCGGCCTGTCAGTTAGCAGCTCACACTAGCTGCTGAAACATGTGTACAGTGTATTTATTGCTATATTGTATATGAATAACGGATATTATTTTAATATATCTGCACCACTACATTATTTTGGATAAAAAGAAAACTCACAAGTTGCATGTTTCTAATAAACTGAAGAGTAGGCTGATTTATTAAATATTCCCTTTCTTGGGTGAGGAAAATCATACCATAAAACTGTCTTAAGTCACATTATGAAAAGATATCAGAGCCTTAAACGGGATGATTTTTACTAAGTGGGTCTAGCAGGGCAGGTGAAACACACAGCATCCTCATAAAGATTCAAGATTCAAGGTCTTTATTGTCAATACAACAATATGCACAGTATACAGCATACCCAAATGCTGTTTCACCCCAAGCCCCCTATGGTGCATTTATAAGAACATAAAAAACATCTCCATGAGATATAAAACTAGAAATTACAAATAAATAATAACTCGCTAAATTTGGGTAAAATTACGTGATAAAAAGGTACTATTACTAACTATATCTATGTACAATAAACAAAGACAGGACAGATATAATACAAAGTGGTCATGTACAATTACAGTAACGTGAGATGACTGTGCTGTAGGTATTGAATGCCAGGTTCAAGTTATGGTCAGGACATTGTAGACAAGACGGGAGGAAGACATGTGCAAGGTGCAAAATGTGCAAATATCGTATAATACAGATGTGTTAAGGCATGATGTGACTGAGGTGTGCAAATAAACATACTGTTAAAAGGTTCAGTTTGTTGTGGATTTGTGGAAGTTTTTGTTGTTTGAGTCTTTTGGATGTTGTAAAAGTGTTTGTGTTTATCAGTCCTTGTGAGATGAGGGTTCTGACTGCTTGGGAGAAAAAGCTCTTGTAGTGTCTGGCCGTCACGGTTTTGATGCTGCGAAACCATCTGCCAGATGGAAGGGGGGAGAACAGTGCATGTGAGGGGTGGAACGCGTCCTTCACTATGCTGTTTGCACGTCGGATGATGTGTTTGTCTTAGAGTTGGGAGATGAGTGGCCTCCGATGATGCTCTCTGCTGTCCTCGCTATCCGCTGCAGAGACTCTTTTCAGTGAAAGTGCAGTTCCCGTACCAGAGAGTGATGTAGCAGCAGAGGACACTCTCAGTGGTTCCCTGGTAAAATGATGGGAGAAGGAAGTCTCATTCAGCTTCCTAAGAAAGTGAAGATGTTGTTTGGCTTTCTTCATGATGGTGGTAATGTTCAGGTTCCTCTGATATGTGCACACCCAGGAACTTCACACTGCTGACCATCTCAACAGCAGATCAAAAAGCAGATAAAAGATGATGCATTATTGTAGACTATATAAGTAGAATATATATGAACATCTGCAGAAATAATATACAAAGAACACATACATGTGGCAGCAATAATAACCCAAAATAAAACAGCTTCCATAGAACTGAAGGAAAAACAATATTGACAATTATTATAATGTTTGTTTGTTTGTTAACGTGGTCCCTACGCTCCATCATCCTTTTCGCCGGGCTGCAGGCAATGTGTTTGCCATGTTGTGCAAAATTCATGTGGTAAACATTTTATCTACTTAATTAAAATTCACAGATCTGTTTTTTTTTCTCACTGCCTAGAGACAATATTCTAAAATGGTTTTCCAAAAGGGAACGAGGATGCAATTTAAAACAATCCTGTATTTGTAAAACACACGTTTTCTTGTTAGTTTCTTTCTCTATATACTGTACTGTATATAGCAGAGATGACAATAAAGTTTACTTTGAAGTTTTTGCGTGTGTGTGGAGTGAAGCTGTGGAACAGATTGTTTTTATATATGCATTATTTATTCAAATTTATATATCTGTAAATTTGTATATCTTTTGATGTGTTACTGGAGTTATAAAAGCAAATGTAACGAATTGTAAGGAAGAATGTATGATGGATAGGGCACAACAGGAAGAAAAAATGTTGACTATTAGTTACTAAATAGTGAAAATGGGGTAAAATAAGCATATGCTTCCTCCGACTCCTTTTTTGAACAGTTAAGTTGATCTTAAAGAAAGAACATTAAATTGGTGTTTTGCTTTGTCTCTTCTTCTCTGTTGTTGTTATGCTAACATGTTCAAAATAAAGATACAAAAAGAATATATATACAGTGGGGCAAAAAAGTATTTAGTCAGCCACCGATTGTGCAAGTTCCCCCACCTAAAATGATGACAGAGGTCAGTAATTTGCACCAGAGGTACACTTCAACTGTGAGAGACAGAATGTGAAAAAAAAATCCATGAATCCACATGGTAGGATTTGTAAAGAATTTATTCGTAAATCAGGGTGGAAAATAAGTATTTGGTCAATAACAAAAATACAACTCAATACTTTGTAACATAACCTTTGTTGGCAATAACAGAGGTCAAACGTTTACTATAGGTCTTTACCAGGTTTGCACACACAGTAGCTGGTATTTTGGCCCATTCCTCCATGCAGATCTTCTCGAGAGCAGTGATGTTTTGGGGCTGTCGCCGAGCAACACGGACTTTCAACTCCCGCCACAGATTTTCTATGGGGTTGAGGTCTGGAGACTGGCTAGGCCACTCCAGGACTTTCAAATGCTTCTTACGGAGCCACTCCTTTGTTGCCCGGGCCGTGTGTTTTGGATCATTGTCATGTTGGAAGACCCAGCCTCGTTTCATCTTCAAAGTTCTCACTGATGGAAGGAGGTTTTGGCTGAAAATCTCACGATACATGGCCCCATTCATTCTGTCCTTAACACGGATCAGTCGTCCTGTCCCCTTGGCAGAAAAACAGCCCCATAGCATGATGTTTCCACCCCCATGCTTCACAGTAGGTATGGTGTTCTTGGGATGCAACTCAGTATTCTTCTTCCTCCAAACACGACGAGTTGAGTTTATACCAAAAAGTTCTACTTTGGTTTCATCTGACCACATGACATTCTCCCAATCCTCTGCTGTATCATCCATGTGCTCTCTGGCAAACTTCAGACGGGCCTGGACATGCACTGGCTTCAGCAGCGGAACACGTCTGGCACTGCGGGATTTGATTCCCTGCCGTTGTAGTGTGTTACTGATGGTGACCTTTGTTACTTTGGTCCCAGCTCTCTGCAGGTCATTCACCAGGTCCCCCCGTGTGGTTCTGGGATCTTTGCTCACCGTTCTCATGATCATTTTGACCCCACGGGATGAGATCTTGCGTGGAGCCCCAGATCGAGGGAGATTATCAGTGGTCTTGTATGTCTTCCATTTTCTGATGATTGCTCCCACAGTTGATTTTTTCACACCAAGCTGCTTGCCTATTGTAGATTCACTCTTCCCAGTCTGGTGCAGGTCTACAATACTTTTCCTGGTGTCCTTCGAAAGCTCTTTGGTCTTGGCCATGGCGGCGTTTGGAGTCTGACTGTTTGAGGCTGTGGACAGGTGTCTTTTATACAGATGATGAGTTCAAACAGGTGCCATTCATACAGGTAACGAGTGGGGGACAGAAAAGCTTCTTACAGAAGACGTTACAGGTCTGTGAGAGCCAGAGATTTTCCTTGTTTGAGGTGACCAAATACTTATTTTCCACCCTAATTTATGAATAAATTCTTTACAAATCCTACCATGTGGATTCATGGATTATTTTTTCACATTCTGTCTCTCACAGTTGAAGTGTACCTCTGGTGCAAATTACTGACCTCTGTCATCATTTTAAGTGGGGGAACTTGCACAATCGGTGGCTGACTAAATACTTTTTTGCCCCACTGTATATGTGTAAGGATTATGGGTTTGCTGTGTGGCAGGCAAGGTTAGGACCCCAAATGCAGGATTAAATGACATTACCTGGAACAGAGGAAGACCGAGGACTTAAATACACATGATAATGAGAGGATGGGCAACAGGTGGAAACACAGCTGGAACAAAACTGAACATAACACACATGAGATGAGGTACCCTCAAAATAAAGCTTGACATTAGGACAGGGGATAAACAGGGGATAAACAGATATGGGAGCACATGACAGACCTTTGTCAAAGGATGACGCAGACAAAGAGGGACACGGAGAGCGAGAGGGCGAGAGACACTGAGACATGACTGGGGAAACTGAAATCACAGGGAGGTACAAAGAACTAACGCAGGACGCAAGCGGACGGGGAACACAGGGAGGAATGATAACAGAAAGCTAAAGGCTAGATAGGAAACTAAGATCAACAATAAATACAAGGATGAAACACTGAATAACCGGAAAATAAATAACCTCATAAACCCAAATCATGAACCTTACTGAAAACTCACTTGTTTACTGTCACTACCTAAGATTTTGTTGCATTGCGTAAAGGACTTGGTATGAAATAAGGAGTTTGTCACTGAAATCATATACCTGTCTGACCAAAGTAAATGGATAGAGTTAAACAAGCTGCTAAAATGATTTGTTTTGCAGTCACATTGTGTATGATTTAAAGATGTTCTATGAATGTCCAACGGAAATCTTCCAGAAGTTTCACGTATCATTGTATATCTTTAGCCCCAGAGTGTTAAAACAAGATACCTAGTACATTTTGTAGATTCAAGAATCCAAATTCAAGTTTTGTCTCTTAACATCTTATGTATGAAAGAATCAATGAAGCCTCTTTGAAACCCGATGAGTGAAGAGGTCCCAGCTGCGATTCTGAGGTCAGTCCTCAGCTTTAGCGCTCAGAGATTGTCACCAGTTTTTAATGTCACGCTTTGCCATGAACCAAGCGACGCCTACAGATCCACAAGTGACTCGTACAGCTTGACGTTGAAGCGAGCAAGCAACTGTCATGATTGTGTGTCTCAGCTACAGAATGACACCATTTACAGGCAGATGGACGCAGCTCATGTTCTACACTATTGTATATGCTGTGGTCTGTGGAGAAGCATTGTTCTCTTCAAACTGGCTCTGATCTCACCATAACCCTCGAGCCCCCTGATCAGCGTGTGTGCACTGAGTGGCTATATGCAAAAAATCACTATTCATGATTAACTTAATGGATATTTTTTACTTTTTAAAAGTCTGTTTGTCACAGTTGAAACTAATTTCCGTTATAATTTTCATTCCAAACTCTTTGAAAGTAGCGTCCAGGTAGCTGGTCTGCACTGTGTTGGCACCTGGCATTGAAGAAGATAAAAGTGGATAGATTATATTTCCATTTTCCACATATGTGCAGGCGGAGGGAGGCATGGAGTCATCTCACAACCTTTTCTCTGTTCGCAGAGGGCCTGGAGGAGGAGCTGACCACCTGGTCGGGGTCTGGACTGGTGGGCTTCCCTGCTGCTGCAGGTGTACGTGTGTCTCCATGTTGGGCGAGTGTGTGAGTATATGTATATGTGTGCATGAGGGTGGAAATGCATAATTGTTTCTGTGTGTGCCTGTTTGTCTATGTCCATGTGTCAGGTCGGGTCTTCGACTCCACCTCTCTTAGACATCTCATTCTCTGGCGGGCCTCAGGGTGTCTGGGGCCCAGGTCTCCTCATGCCTCTCGACGGACCAGTTTGCAGGAACAAAAACATGCTAGGTAAGTGTGTTTGATCTCATGATTCATATAATACTGATGACGGATTTTTAGGCTAATAGTTAGGCTAACACACTTACCTCTCATATTTTCTTTCCTCACAAAAGCGATAGATCCTCCACTTCTTGTGTCTCCCAGTGCAATTCTTAGCATATTTTGGTTCCTGCAACTGGTCCGCCGGGTTATTGTCTTCCCAGAAACACTTCCCTTGTGCTGTTGGAAATCAGTTTTTTCCCGTTTCAGTTTTTGTTTTTCCTATTTCCGTTGTGTTTTGTGTGCCTCTGCAGCATTTTTCTTATTGCTGGTGTTTTCTTAAGTTGCAGTCCATTTGGCCTCTCAGGGCCACCGTATTATAGGGTCTACCTTACAATACAAAGCACCTTGAGGCAATAGTTTTTGTGATTTGGTGCTGCATAAATTCTGATTGCTACAATGCCGAACAGGACAGGCTAAACACAAACAAACAACCAAAAACCTTTGGTATTGCATGATCCAGCCATTAATTAATTCACGTTCACGTTTACATTTCATATAAGAACATTAGCGGTGCAGTTAAATAATCATTTTATGCTTTAAGTTATAGATTGCAAGCGTCACTTTATGTCTTCTATCTATTTTATTTGCCTGTAAATGAATGTGCTGCCACACTGCTCCCCCTGGTGGATATCCAAAACATTACCACCGATTTTCATAGATACTTAGCAGCTTTACTACTCACAGTTGCGTCATCTACATCATGAGCGAGGATATTATTACCGCTGATCATCAGATGATAATCAGTCAGGAATCGTCCGGGCATCCAACATGGTCCTGTCAGGGACGAGGCGGCTATTTTAAGTGGCTTTATCTGTAAATAACTCCTTGGTGGCCAAACCCCTGGGGTGGACCAGGTTGGCTCTGAGTTCCTAAAGGCTCTACATCAGGGGTGTCCAACTCCAGGCCTCAAGGGCCAGTGTCCTGCAGGCTTTAGATCTCACCCTGGGTCAACACACCTGAATCAAATAGTTAGTTCATTCACAGGCCTCTGGAGAACTTCAGGACATGTTGAGGAGGTCATTTAGCCATTTGAATCAGCTGTGATGAGGACACATCTAAAAGCTGCAGGACACTGGCATGGAATTGGACACCCCTGCTCTAGATAAAGCCTCTGCAACATCATGTGCAGATCTGGGGTGGTGCTTCTGGATTTGCAGACTAGGATGGTGGTCTCCATCTTTAAGATGGGGGACTGGAGGGTGTGCTTCAATGACAGGGGGATCACATTCCTCAGGCTCCCTGGGAAGGTCCTCCGTTAGTCAAAACTTGGATACATGAGGAACAATGAGGTATTCACCAATTGAACTCTTTGGACTCCATAATAAACACTATGTTTGGAGGTCAACGCGCATTGTATATCACCCCCAAAATTACCCTGCAAAGAGTAAGCGGGCACATCATGGTGTGGGGCTGTTTTCTTAGCATATGGCACTGGCAGGCTTCATTTAATTTAAGGAAGGATTACTAGAAAAATGTACTGAAACATTCCTGAGAAAAATCTGTACCAAATGTAGCAGGATGATGAAGACAATGATGACAAAACACAGCCACAGAAACTCTCAACTGGTTTCAAGGAAAGAAATATAGCTGCCAGAATGACCCAGCCAATCACCTGACATGAATCAAATTGGAAATCTATGGAGAGAACTAAAGCTCACAGTTCACAGACGGTGCCTTCAGCGTTTGAAGCTTGTTTGTGTGGAAGAATGGCCAAAATCATGCCTGAGCAATGCACGTGACTAGTTTCTCCGTACGGGAGCCATTTTGAGACATTCATGTTCAAAAATTGCCAGATTTTAATGTGAGAAAAAAACCCTGAAAGTGGTACAATGAACCGTTTTTCCAACAACAAAAGAAATTTTTAGATTGGTTTAAAATTACATTCCTCTTCAAAATAGTTCAGACTTTTTTTCAGATATTACTTGTTTATGAACACTCTCATAACACACTTTGTAATGTCAGTGACATGAAAGTGACTGAGCACTCCAAACGCTAACAGAGATGAGCATGTTCTGTAGAGACATTAGATGTCATGTGTTAATATTTGTACACAATTCTTACAGCATAATATGCTGAGTTGGACCAACATATTTGCTAAGTTTAACAAGCTCTATTTCAGATGAAGTAAAACACTTTGTGAAAGGACGGGAACAGTCCCCGTCCAGTCTGGTACTTCAGTAGGATGCTGAAGGTACACAATACAGGTGTATAAACAAAATGTATTTTTATTATTAGTTTTATTAACATTTTGCCCACCATTTGCCATTTTAGAAAGGGCAGGGGGCTGTTATTTGCACTGGTGACCAGAGATGGGCAGTAACGCGTTACTGTAATCTGATTACTTTTTTCAAGTAACGAGTAAAGTAAGGGATTACTATTGCAAAAACGGTAATTAGATTACCGTTACTTTCCCGTAGGAACGCTGCGTTACTGCGTTACTAAAACCATGATTTTTTTGCGAGAATGTCTCACGACAGTGACGTAAGCGAGTGCACCGTTAGTGACAACAGCTGTGTGCAGATCAACAGTGGATCACATATCGAGTGCAGAGAGAGTATGAGCGTGCAGCGTTTAAAGCGTGGAAGTACTGACCTTACTTTGAGTTTGATTCCATAAAAAGTGACAAAAACATTAGTGTCCGCTGTGCGTGGGAAGAAAACTTCTTTTTACAGCGAAAAAACCCCTAAACTTCCAAACAAGCACCGAGTAGCTACGACGTAATGGGAAACTCACAGAGAAACTCACGGATTCTTCCACTGACCGCGGCACACCTGCACCAGGGTAACCCTCCGCCTGCTATACAGGTGAAAATAGAGCAACAGGACCGCTGAGTCTTTGACTTTATTTATTTTCTGCTGTGTTTTACTTGCATCTATTTGAAAGACTGAGTGTAAACACAAAAATATTTTATTTTATGTGCTGGAATGTGCAGAAAATAGGTTTAAATGTTAAACTAATTTCTTCCAGTCAGAGAATGTTGCATATAATTAAATTTTTGCGTGATGCATAAAGTTAAAAGATTAAAACTAATAAAACAAGTTTTAAAAAGAGACTTTTCCATTTGATTACATTTTGTATGATGGATTATGCAGAAAAAGTAGAATTGGTCTGAAAGATCTATCGCTTTATCACCTACTCAGGTTGTAAATCGTGTTTTTAAAAAGTAAATAATTAATTACTTTTGAAAATAAGTAATCAGTAAAGTAACTGGATTACTTTTTGGGGAAGTAATTAGTTACTGATTACTTTTTTCAAGTAACTTGACCAACACTGCTGGTGAGTAAATAAGATAGTCACCGTGCTGAGGTCTGTTCCACACGGTTACGTTTCGAGCAGAATTCACCGGGCAGCAATGTGTTAAAATGGGATTATAAGTGTAACAGTATGAAGTTTTGGGTTCAACAAGCCGTTTCTACAGAAGAATGGAAGCATTTACTGTGACAGAGGAGTCCTGCGCTCCGACACGACAAGCTACAGCGCGGCGTAGCTCCTCCTCCTGGGGGATGATGGGGACAGTATCTGACAGTTGTTGCTGCCGAGGCACGCTGCTTCAGTCCCAGCAGCGGGTCTTTCAGAGGGCACAGGATCCTAACAGAAGTCGCGCTCAACCTTTTCTTCTTCACAATTTACACCGAAACACGTGAGTAACCGCTGCTCCGACTGTGTGCGTTTAGAGAAACAGCTTCTCTAAAGCCCTGTTCTCCTTACCTGTGCGCGTCTGTAGCAGCTATGGTGATTGAGTTCAGCTGATCACGAGTGGAAGTTCGCAAAATCGGCCACATATCAGCTGCTTTGTGGATGCTGTGAGGTGGAGGGGTTGGTGATATGGCGCCTCTGGAGAGGATTTGTGTGTCGGACCATTCTTTGCTCTACAGCTAAAGTTTAGTCTCCTTTTACACTGCTTAGAAACTCATCTCTTAGAGTCTCTTGTAGTAAACCCCACAAAAATGAAGTAAAATAAAATACAAAAAATAAACGTCAGAAGTTTTCTTGCTGCAAAGTTTGTCATTCAGAAATGCAGTGATCTGTTTAAAGCCTGAGCAAATGTGGTCCAAAGAGAAACAGAAGGCAGGCTTGATGAACTCATTGGACTCTGTTGAAGTGCAGTTTTATTTATCAGGTACAGTCAATATCTGGGATCTTTTCATGGCCAGGCATTTATTCCCAATATTCGCTAATGCACGGCTTACTATTTAATGGTTTAAACTGAGGAAGAAACTTGCCTTTATAGTATGCATACAGTGTACTTAACAGGATACTGCATTTATAATAAATCTACTTTAAATTAAAGAATAAATACGTTTTTACACCAGCTTTTATGCTTGATCCATTAATATTGTAGGTAAAAAGAAGTAGTTTTGCAAGGTAATTACTGAGAAGTGTATTTAAGCAAATTGGTAAAAATAATTAATTTTTTTTTAACTAAACAAAAGAAATGTGTGACATCATCATATCCATTTGTGGATAATTAAGTTTACAGTGAACAAGCCACCAATACTGCATCTTTTCACATTATGCTGTACTTGATTTGGGGTATTTAGACATTCTTGTGTCCAGTCCTGTCCAGTCTAATGGTGGATGATGGTGATGCTATATGCAAGTATGATATAGCTGGATTAGTTGAAAATGGGCTTGGGCAGGAAAGGAAACAATAGCATGTTCACTGCAAAAGGGAACAAGCATGAAGAAATCAGAGATCAGAAAAGCAGCACAAGTATAGACAGTGTTTGCAGAGTTCAGTGTGATTTTCACACTGTTTCACTTCACTACAAAGAAGGTGCTTGTATGTTGTGATCTTCTCAGCAGGAGTTAAACTAAAGGACAAACAAAACAGATAAACACTGACCACTGAAACGTGTAGCCAGAAGCTTCAGTGCACTTTCACTTTAATTCTCCAAGTTCTCCATCTTTACTATATTACGATGTTTAGGATGTTTTGCAATCATGCTACACACTTCAGCAAACACCGACAAATTAATAAATAATAAATTAATGTTCACAGTGTACTCTAACTCTCACTGAAAGCAGAGTGGGCCGTCTGTTTGAGGACATGTTTCTGTTATAGATGAAAATGTGGGTCAGTTTGTTTTTTCCACGGTGGCGTCAATGCCCAGCCAATATTTTAGCTGCCTGCTCATCAGAGGACCTTCATCTCTTTCTCACAATGTGAGACAATAGATCGGTTCAGCTCCAGGGCCAGCTCCACGATTCACTTTGGTGACTTTCCATATACCACGAACAGAAAAGCCTGTCTTGTTGGATAAATTGGACTGCGCTGGATACAGCTGGAGGTTAAAAGTCTAAATGACTGTTAGATAAGAATGTTTTCATCTCTTCGAGCTCTGCAACAGTTTGGCTCCATTCTAGAAAGATTTGATGAGAAGACTTGGGGGGCTCACAGTTTAACTCAGTACTACACCTCTTCGGTGTTCAATTCAATTCAATTCAATTTTATTTATATAGCGCCAAATCACAACATAAGTCGCCTCAAGGCGCTTCATAGATACAGAGAAAAACCCAACAATCATATGACCCCCTATGAGCAAGCACTTTGGCAACAGTGGGAAGGAAAAACTCCCTTTTAACAGGAAGAAACCTCTGGCAGAACCAGGCTCAGGGAGGGGCGGGGCCATCTGCTGCGACCGGTTGGTGTGAGAGAAGGAAGACAGGATAAAGACATGCTGTGGAAGAGAGACAGAGATTAATAACAGATATGATTCAATGCAGAGAGGTCTGTTAACACATAGTGAGCGAGAAAGGTGACTGGAAAGGAAAAACTCAATGCATCATGGGAATCCCCGGCAGCCTACGTCCATTGCAGCATAACTAAGGGAGGATTCAGGGTCACCTGGTCCAGCCCTAACTATATGCTTTAGCAAAAAGGAAAGTTTGAAGCCTAATCTTGAAAGTAGAGATAGTGTCTGTCTCCTGAATCAGTGTTGCATGATTACAGAAGGGCTATATTTCAAACATTAACCCATAGTGAGTCCACAACTTGTTTTTCCTTTTTGGAATTGCCTTAGAGCTAATTATGGGATTACCCATTTTTAGCTCCCTCATTAAAATTCTACTCCACAGCTAACAACATGTGAACATGAGTTTAACCTCTAAAACCCAAGAGCCTTTCTGAGGCTCCTGATTGAAAATGACACGACCAACATGCAATTTAAAAACTCTGTATATCAAAATAAAGCCATAGAAATTTTTTCCTCGCCTAATTCTTTCTGTATCTTATAGAATATAGCCTTTTTGAAAACATGCTGCAGTAGACATATATACTGACATTATGTCTGCACAGACTGATGCTGCTGAAGTGAAACAGAGCGAAGTTACAGAGGTTTTACTCAACACATTTGGCACAATCTGTGAGAGTTGTTTCTTAAATACTGAATAGCAGAAGTTATTTAACTTTATTGACATGCCTCCAAACAATGCTTGTTTTTGAATTTTTTTTTATTACCCACACACAAATCTCTGTAACCGGGCATAAAATTGTTTTGTTTTGTTTTTTTGGCAAGGAACTGCTTTGAGGCATTGTGGGAGATCGAGTTATTCAGTTAATGCCTTTTAATTGCGGTGGATTTAAGTTTTGGAAGCAAGACAGCACGGGTATGAAAGAATTCATACTAATGTTTTTCAAACTTGAAGCATCGTTTTGGTCATGTTTTGCTGCTGGTTCAGTGAATTTTGATCTGAGGGTGACAAAACTTGCACGTTTGGCATCTGTGAGATGTCTCCTTTGAGTAGAGATATTGCTTGTTGGTGTAGTAGTATGCATGTAATATGGCCTTTGTGCCTTTTTCATCAGTTAATTTTGGAGTTACTACAAACAGGGAGCATATGGGATGATTTGTCTGTTCTCACTGGGTGGTGCTGAGGTCTAATCTGGCAGTAGCTTCTGTAATCACAAAGAGAACAGAATCATCACAAACTGAAATGTGATGATTGTCACTCAGATCTCAAATAAAGCTGATCCTTTCCTCGCACACTTCACGATCTTAAGTTCTGCTCTTACATTTTTTTCAGTTCTCCTGACAGCTGACACGTGGGCTGTTTGTTAAGAAAGATATAGCCTTATATACTAAAAGGAGAGCTGCAAAGATGAGATGATGGAGGTTTCCAGTCTCTCTCTATAAACAACGGTCGCCCTATAAAAGGGCGACCGGGGTTGGGAAGCGTATCTGTAACCGGAAGATCGCCGGTTCGATCCCTGGGCTCTCTGTCCTGGTCATTGTGTCCTTGGGCAAGACACTTTACCCTACCGCCTACTGGTGATGGCCAGAGGGGCCGATGGTGCGATATGGCAGCCTCGCTTCTGTCAGTCTGCCCCAGGGCAGCTGTGGCTACAACCATAGCTGCCTCCACCAGTGTGTGAATGTGAGAGTGAATGAATAGTGGCATTGTAAAGCGCTTTGGGTGCCTTGAAAAGCGCTATATAAATCCAATCCATTATTATTATTATTATTATTATTATTAAAACAAATACAAATTTCCACTGGGTGACGTCTACGGCACTGACCTTAATCAATGTTTGACCTCAGAGTGATTTCTTTAGTCAGTTTTTGTTTTGCGGGAAAGTAAACGCTGGACTTCCTCTTAGCGTTTGCACAACAGAGATATGCAAGTTTCTCCGTCTCTGCCTGTCAAAGCTGTTTAGATGACGTTGCATCCCAATTTAACGGCATTATGGTAGTAATTGTAATCAAACCTATAACCTATACCTGCTAAAAAGCCATCCAATGCACACCTGCAAAGAAGTCAAACCATAGATGTCCATACATTATACTATGTATAATAATGAGTAAAGACACAGGGAGAATGTATATTTATTGAACTGTATTTAATACTTTGTACAAAAGCCTTTGTTGGCGATGACAGACTCCTGTATGGAGAAACCAGTTGCATGCATTGCCCAGGTGTAATTTTGGCCACTTATAGTTCACAGTCTTCAAATCCTGAAGGTCCCGTTTATGATTTCGACCTCCTGTAATGTTCCCTCAGACAGCCAGGTTGAAGGAACCTGTTGCTGAAACTGCTCTTCAGATTGTTGTGCATGTTATGAAGGGGGTGGGAGTCATTGTCCATGATTGCCAGCAGTCTTGCCAGCTTTCTGTCACCGATCACCACCTCCAGCGAGGTGAGCTTCATGCCAACAACAGATTCTGCCTTCCTGATGAGTTTGTTCAGTCTGTTTGTGTCCTTTGCTTTGATGCGTGCACCCCAGCACGCCACAGCAAAGAAGATGGTGCTCGCAACAACAGACTGATAACACATATCGAGCAGCCTGCTGAATACATTGAAAGATCTGAGCCTTCGTAGAAAGTAAAGCCGGCTCGAACCCTTTTTGTAGGCAGCGTCCGTATTGGCAGACCACTTGTGATCCAGTTGAACTCCCAGATACTTGTAGGATGTGACTGTTGCACAAAGGGGAGGGTCGGGATCTGTTTCTGCCAAAGTCCACCACCAGCTCCTTTGTTTTGGCCACATTCAGCTGCAGGTGATTCACCTCACACCATCTCACGAAACGATCAATCAGTCCTCTGTACTCCTTTTCCCATCGCATCTCCACACTTCCAATTATGGCTGTGTCATCAGAGAATTTCTGGAGGAGACAAGTTTCTGTGATGTACTTGAAGTCGGCTGTATAGATGGTGAAGAGGAAAGGAGACAGAACAGTTCCATGGGGTGCGCCTATGTTGCTGTTCAGACTCTCTGACACAGAGCTCTGCAGTCTCACAAACTGTGGTCTGCCTGTCAGGTAGTCGCGGATCCACTAGACCAGTGGAGCCTCCACCTGCATGTCCTCCAACTTCTCCTTCAGCAGGGAAGGAGAAGTAAACTCCCTGGGCAGATAATACAAGCAAAGTCTGATGGCAAGTAGCTTGACATCGCAGTAGCAGAAACACTCTAACAGAGATATGTCTCGGGTTACACCACCTGCAGTTCACAAACACACCCACCCCACCTCCTTTTTTCTGCCGCTGGCGTCGGTATCTCTGTCCATCCGAACCGTGAAGAAGCCAGGGATCAAAACAGCAGAGTCCGGTATCTGATCGTTCAGCCACATTTCAGTGAAGCACATTATGCTGGACTCTCTGAACTTTCTCTGGGTCTGGGTGAGCTAGGGACCTTACATTCCCCACAATGACTGCCAGCACACAGGGTTTAAACCTCTTCCTCTTCGATCTCTGTTTAACCCCCACTCTACAGCCCAGAGGTCTCCTTGTCAGTTCCTCAGTTTCTCAGTAATACTAAGTTTGACATTAAGCCACAGCGTCCACCTGAAATATGCACATGCAAATATCAGGACCAACTTAAAGCTCTTCTGCTGCCAAGTGCTTATGTTGCTTGGTAGAAAAACTTTAGTCTGATTCAACTTTTTAGTTTTTTGGAACCCAGCCTATGCAGTGCAGTGGTAACAATCAAATACATGAAGGTCAGGGAGGAAATCTATCATATCATATCATATCGTATCATTCCATTCCTTAGTCTGTCAGACATGTAAGAGTCATAATAAAATTGTCTGACTGTATTTTAACTGCTTTTATAGTATGCTTTAAAAGGTTTTTTGCTGTTTTGAGTTTTTCCTGCATGCAAAAAATATCTGGTACCCATCCCAACAGGTTTTGGCCTCCAATCAAAGGAAGATTGTAATAAAAAACATTTTTACCCAGATTTTTTAAAATGGGGCTTTAATTTACTCAAGCATAAAAACATTTCTGTATTGTCAAATGGCCAGAAACAAAAGGAAAATGCATGACAAGGTAACAAAGACTCAGTGCTCTAACTATAGGCAGACCAATCATGCTTTTCAAATAAAAAGAAAGAGAGAGAGAAAGAAGACGATGATGAGCCCTGATATGGAGCCTCATCCTCCTTTTTCCTTCTCCTCCATTGCCATCCACCTGCATGAGCACATAAGCTAATGTGCTATAACCCAACTCCACTCGCAACAATCTTCTCACGTTTCTGAATATAACCCGTAACTGTAATTATCTCATTCCAGTATAATTTCACTAAAATGGTGTTTGATACGATAGTTACAGTACTACTTTTAGAAAAGTATCCTGTCCAATACTTTCTTTGTGAGAACAGCTGGTAAGAATGAAAACAAAAAGAAAAGAAAGAAAAGACATGTTATCTGGAGGGTCTGCTGTTTAACAATGCGTTCTCCAGATTGCCAGAAATTTATGCAGATCTGCTGACCTGACGGCACATTGGCCCTGGACTCTCTTCCTATCTGGGTTGGGTCTTGCCTGATTTGGTAGACCCAAGGGCGTAGATTTGGCATGGACGGAAGGGACATGTCCCCACCAATATCCAGCGATTATTGAATTTTCCCCACCAATAATTTGATCTCTTCGAGCAAAGACAAACAAACCCGATAGAAAGAAAAAAAAAACGATCTGTCAACGTCTCATTCACCCAGCGGTGCAGAAAGAGTTAAATTACGTTCTCTACCGGAGTCCTACCTCATGTGACAAATATGGCCAATGTGATTGGCTGAGCCTTTCTGGGAGCTCTGTTCAGTTTTAGCAGCGGCAAGCCTGCGCTGCAATGAGGAGAGGAGGATGGCAGCAAAAAGGAAGAACCTGGATATAAAAAAAATATTTTTCAAACAAACCTGTAAATCACTTAAAGTCAAGTTCACTCATAAAATGTGTCCGTCATAATAACGTTACAGGCTATGCTAGGCCATACATGTCAACCCTCCTGATTTTTCCGGGAGAATCCCAAATTTCAGTGCCCCTCCCGAAAATCTCCCAGAGCCACCATTCTCCCGATTTTCCACCCGGACAACAACATTGAAAAACCATATCTCAGGTTGGCCCAGCTAATTCTAGTTTCCAACAATGGCTACTGCTGCAGCTACTTAGTTTTAATATTACTCTTATAAATTTCTCAGGGTCGCAAAATAAACTTTTAACATATTTTCAGGCGAGAATGTAGCTGTGTAAACTTCAAATACCTAAACATGTTGTTGTTTGGCCTTTTTCAGTGGTTTATTTGTTTGTGAGTAAATCGGTTTGGCTGAGATTAAAGTTATTATCTTAGATTAGATTAAATAAAACTTTATTAATCCCTCGGAAGAGTTCCTCCGGGGTTTTCACACAGCTGAATAAACGTCAAACAGAAAACTGATTAAACAGAAAACTGATTGAACAGAAGTGTGAGATGGTCGAGAATCTACACCAGCATCCGGTTATAGTTTAGACAGCAAAGGAGCAGACGGCAGAGGTGACGTAATTCTGAAGGCTAGACCGTCCAATTTCACAGTCGCTCATTTCCGGTCCACCCGGCTTTCAGACGACCCGGCCCACTTAGACCGCGAAGGCCGGGTCCTCAGGTGGACGCAGCTTCTGTATTTGGACACCCCTGGCCTGTTTCCGGCCGGACAATAATAACGGTGACATTTAACTTATTTTATCCGATAAGAAAACACTGTAAAAACTTTTGGTATGTATATGTATACCCCCCCAACAGCCCTTTTGAATGTCTCTCTAATTCTGAGGTCTCAAGGTTGGCAAGTATGTGCTAGGCTTTGGCCCACATTAGTCTAAAATTGTATGTAACCATGAAAAAAGTGTTGCCGTGTCCACCAGCAGAGACTGGACAGTATAGATGTAAAACAAATATGCCAGCAGTTTACCTCAGTTAACGAGAGGAGCAGGCATGTGTTTGGCTCCTTCACATAGTGGACATTGAGTTGTTGTGTGGGGAACCAGTAGTCCATGTCTGTTGCTGTAACAGTAGTTCATGTTTAGAATGAAAAATCCCAGCTCACTGATCTGATCGGGGCAGTAGTGCCTAAAATGTTGCATAATGTTGCTGAGAGATCTTTTACTTTGTGGTCATCTTAGATGAGTAGTTTTATGGACAAAACCCACCAGGTCATTCAGTGTTCGCTTAGTGCTAATGCATCAGAGATGTTGGTGTAACTGAAGTAATGTTGTTAAGTCCTTAAGGTCATATTCTTTTATTGTCATGACTGTATTTGAAGCTATTTTTGAATGATACCTGATTTATATGGAATATGGCTGAAGTAAACTAAAGCCTAAAATACTCAGTCATTTGTTTAATAGTAATTTAACATTATATAATTCAAATATAAAACTTTGAATTGTGATTTTAAATGGTTTAAAAGCATGTAGAATAGCATATGTAGGCAAGTATATTTCTCCTTTTTTTTTATCAAGAAGCAAAGACAAAAAGGAAAAAGAAAGGAAACACGGCAGGGTTCGGTGGTTGAATCATCCGTCCCCACCAACGCCAAAACCGGATCTACGCCCTTGGGTAGACCCCAGCCTCTATCAGTCTGGTGCTTAGAGCTTGTTCTTGTGCTGCCATGATTAGTGCCTCTGGGGTGTCTTTTAGTTCTTCTTTCTCGTGTTTCTGCTGCTTGAGATATTCATTAATCACATAATCAGTTGTGGCCATCTGTCTGATGTGCTCATGTTGTTGGATAGTGGTTCTGACACTCACTACCGTAATCCTCGGCCTCCTTCCGCTTAGTGTTCTGGATTTGGAGATAAACCCTCCATGTATGGTAAGGAGCCTTCTTGTCTTGATGTTTGTGGCATTTGCCATAGAATACCAGAAGTGGCAGGTCCACCACTGGCATCCTATGCTTTTTACAGATTAGAGCCTGTTTACTATGAGCACATATGACAAACATGAAAGCTTCTGGGTAAGATGTGGAGTATTTATGCTGCTTTTAATGTCGTTCAACATGGTGGTGGGTCAGTGATGGTCTGGGGAGGCATATCCATGGAGGGAAGCACAGACCTCCACAGGGTAGGCAGCAGCACACTGACATTAGACATCGGGAGGAAGTCCTTGCTGTTCTTACTGACTCTTTTCTGTATGCTTGACTTTACAGATTTATTATTGTTAGTATTATTATTGTTAGGATAAGTTTTAAGTTGCCTGGAAGGAATAATCATGTCTCTACAAAGTGCAGTATAAGAACATATGACATGAGTAAGTGTGTCCAAATCATTCCAGCAAATCCCTTATCCCAGTGTGTGCAGTCATAATACTCTTGCAAGCAGAGCACAAATTATTCTGTCCAGTTCTTTATCTCCTTCATCTGTGCTTTCTGTCTTTTTAAGACTGCTTTATAAGTGGGCACGGTTGTGGTCTGCAGTACCAAGTGGAGGTAGCGGGTAGTGGGACTAACTTGTACAGTGAGGCAACGTTTTGTCTAGTAGGACTGTCTGGTAGGACAGGAGACATCCATACATACATTTGTCCAACAATGGCCTTGTAGTACCATATCACCCTATTAGAGCACTTCGCTCTCGCTCTGCAGGCCTACTTGTTGTTCCTAGAGTATTTAAAAGTAGAATGGGAGGGAGAGCCTTCAGTTTTCAGGCCCCTCTTCTGTGGAACCAGCTTCCAGTTTGGATTCAGGAGACAGACACTATCTCTACTTTTAAGATTAGGCTTCAAACTTTCCTTTTTGCTAAAGCATATACTTAGGGCTGGACCAGGTGACCCTGAATCCTCCCTTAGTTATGCTGCAATAGACGTAGGCTGCCGTGGATTCCCATGATGCATTGAGTTTTTCCTTTTCTCACTCACTATGTATTAATAGACCTCTCTGGACTGAATCATACTTGTTATTAACCTCTGTCTCTCTTCCACAGCATGTCTTTATCCTGTCTTCCTTCTCTCACCCCAACTGGTCGCTGCAAATGGCCCCGCCCCTCCCTGAGCCTGGTTCTGCTGGAGTTTTCTTCCTGTTAAAAGGGAGTTTTTCCTTCCCACTGTCACCAAAGTGCTTGCTCATAGGGGGTCATATGATTGTTGGGCTTTTCTCTGTCTGTATTATAATAGGGTCTACCTTACAATGTAAAGTGGCTTGAAGAAAATGTTGTTGTGATTTGATGCTGTATACATAAAATAAAATAAAACTGAATACTGATAGAAGTTAAATAGTCTTTAAGCGAGACGTGATTAAAATCATCTAGAATGAAGTTAGGTGCCTCTGGTGAAAGTGATTGCCGTTTATTCACTACATCACTGCTGTTATAAAAAGCTGTGGGAACAGGTAAAATGGACAAACTGATACTGATAAAAGTTCAACATCTGCTGTGCAGATTAGTTCCATGACAGTCACAGAGTTACAGTTTCATTCAGTAAAATAAAGACATACGTCGCCTCCTTGAGTTTTCTGGGTCACCTCGGCCTTTCGATCTAGACAAAAGGGTAATCTGAATCCCTCCAGAAAAAGGTCTGAAATCCTTTTTGGCCCCACTAAGCAATGTCTCTATAAAGGCTAAAATGCCACAATCTCTAAAATCCTTTTAGAATCAATGTTTCCCTGGAGCACACTCAGTTTGCTCCTCAGAACGTTGGCCATGATAACCAAGAGCAGGGGAAGCCGGGTGTTTTCTCAGGAGCAACTTTACGCCAGCGTGTTTATCCTGCTTCCTCCTCCTGCGTGACTCACTAGGGATAATTTTGTGTGGAAGAAGAGGCATATGACATGTGAAATGCTCATTTATATGTGAGTGTGCACAGAGCCTGGACCAAAAAGCCTAGTTTAACAGATATAGCTGATAACCACCACTGTGATACTTACTGTCTCGACTGGGCTTGCCAAGTCAATTAATGCAAAGAAAGCCTCGCTGTGTTGAGCTTCTTTCATAGTATACCCTTGTGCCCTAATCTCACAGTGTGTTGCGTCACTGAGAGCTGCTGAGCTATGTAGGGTTGTGCCTGGTACTAGCAGAGGCTGGGAAAAAGGAGGAGGGGGTAGAAAAGGAGAGGCAGGAGGAGAGTTAAGTCTGCTTGTCGTGTCTTAGTTTTATTCATTTATTACGTTTCAGAATAAAACCAAAGGCTGACTGTGTTTCAGCTTTTTTGTCAGCTCTTTGTATAATTAAGACTCCATTGCTGAAGAAATAGCATGTTCAAGTGCATTTAAAGTTTGCTGAACAACATTTAGACTGTCTGTGAAATACTGGGGAGAGTCTGATCAGATCGGACCAAAATTTAACTGTTTGGATGCCACAATACAGATCCTGTTTGGACGTCAAAAGCCACTGCGTATCACCCCCAAAACACGATACCAGCAGTGACATTTGAAGGTGGAACTATGCTGTAGGGCTGTTTATTGGCATATGGCACTGGCAGTCCTCTAAAAATCGAAGGAAGGATGAATGGAAAAATGTACCCAGACATTCTTGATAAAAATTGACTGCCATCTACCAGGATGATGAAGATGAAATAAGGGTGGATCTTTCAGCAATGCAATGATCCAAAGCACACAGCCAAAGAAACTGTCAACTGGTTTCAGAGAAAGAAAATAAAGCTGCTAGAATGGCCCAGCCAATCACCTGACATGAATCCAATTGAAAAACTCACAGTTCACAGAAGGTGCCTTCAGGATGTGAAGGTTGTTTGTGTGGAAGAATGGGCCACAATCACACCTGAGCAATGCATGCAACTAGTTTCTCCGTACGGGAGTCTTGAAGCTGTCGTCACCAACAAAAGCTTCTGTACAAAGTAATAAATACATTTCAGTAACAGTGTTCAATATTGTTCCTTGTGCCATTTCTCATAATGACACATAATTTATGGACATCTATTGTTTGATTTCTTTGCATGTGTGGATTGGATGGGTTCTTACCAGCAACCGGTGAGAGTTTCATCTCAGTAGCGCCTTTCCAAATATATTGAATGCCAGAGTTACTTGAGTGGCTCATAAAAAATGTCTATGCTTTTGACTTTCACTTTTAGATCGCCCAACCCCGCTAACAATTTGTCCTTAAAAGATCCAAAGTTTGAAATCAGACCATAGAAGATCGGCTTAATTGTGTGTGTGTGTGTGTGTGTGTGTGTGTGTGTGTGTGTGTGTGTGTGTGTGTGTGTGTGTAGTTAGACAGTCACTTCAATCTGACTTTGCTACAGGAAGTCACCAAAATTTTTCTCACTGGATAGTCTCTTCCCACTGCCATCACTGCAGGTACCACCCTTTCCAAGCTGGAACAAACACTGGTGTAACCGATTTACAGTAACAGGAAAGTGGGTCGCCCACAGGGCTCCACTGCCAGGGGAAGCATTGAGCAAGTTTTCCATATCTCACTCAGATTTCCATAGATTTATTGGACAGTAAATGCCACTACTCTGTGGAGTGAGGGCTGATTGATGGTCCATTCAGGTTGGTTTGTTTTTTTCCCCCACAGATATGAGCCACCACACAGAAGTAATTTGCAGTTTGGTACGGCAATCCAGTAAGTTACACCTGCAAATAGAGAGAAAATTGGCCATGACGATTTGCACCTGCTCTACCAGGTGTAACAATTGAGTTTAACATCCAGGCATCCATGAAAACGGAATTTATGACATTTAACGGAGTTAGAAGTTAGCAGGGAGTTAGCTCGTTAGCTTCTATCTAAATACAATATAGCATGTCCTGACTGCGGGGTTTTGGAAACAAATTAAAACGTACAGCTCTGTTATCACTTCCAGCATAAATGAAGACAGAAAACTAAACAGCAGTGACGTTTGTAGGGTTACTGAAGTTTGGCTAGCTGGTATATAATGATGTGCTACGTGACCGCTAGCGACACAGCTATGTTAGCATAATATAAACAAGCTAACTTTTTTCCACTGGATAAAAGTTAACGTGAGTGTTCTCGGTGGTCAGGAACAAATGTAATCGCATGGCAGGATGCTGTAAAAGGACCAAACTTCAGTCAGGAGAACAACTGAGATAATCCATCCACAATACGAGGTTAGTCATTCATATACTGCTGCATGGGCTGGGCTGTAGTTACATCCTAAGGTTTTAAAAACTGAGCTTAAATAAATGATTAGCGGTAATAAAAGCCGAGGGAGGTCAACAGTGATCACTGACTGTTTTAGGAGCTTTTTGAGATCAAATAGAAGAAAATACAAAACATTAAACATGTTAACAACACATAGTTAACACATAGCCATATTAAACGCAGACTACTTTAGGCCCGGAAGTAGGATTCGTCACGTCATCACTTAACGACCAGATAACGAAGGGAGTGGACTGGACACCACGTGGTCAGACACTCCTCCTCCGTGATATATGTGGCCTTACGCTCTCTGACAGCTTTCAGCTGATGTACACAATGGCCTCCTTACCTGCTGGGACAAAATGGCCCGCAGCCTCTGGCACTGCTCCATCCACTGGACCAGATCTGGCTTCACATTTTGGGTGAGCTCAGTCAAGGGACTGGATAACTCTGCAAACCCAGGCACAAACCAACAGTAGTACCCAGCCAGCCCCAAGAACCTTTTTTGGTCTTGGGACGCGGGCAGGATGCGATGGCTGTTGTTTTCTCCATCTGAGTGCATCCACTCTGTCACACCTGCAACTGTTGCAGAATGCTGCGGCACAGCTTTTAACTGGTAAAAAGATAATTTGAGCATATTACTCCAGTTCTGGCCTCCTTACATTGGCTTCCAATTGAATTTAGAATCTATTTTAAAATCCTTTCACTGGTTATAAAATCCTTAAATGGTCTGGCACCTCATTGTCCCCCCTCATTCACTCCGGTCAGCTGAGCTGTTGCTCTCAGTCAGTAGATCACGGCTGAAACTTAGAGGAGACTCTACTGTTGCCCCAAAGCTTTGGAATGATCTTCCTCTTCACATTAGGCAATCTGCATCAGTGCTGGTTTCTAAATCCAGATTAAAAACTCATTTTTATTCACTGGCCTTTGACTCAGTGGGTAACTGACAGTTATTTTATTGCTGTTTAATTATTGTAGTTATTATTCTTTTTGTTTTTTTGTACATTTTATGTTTCTGCTGTAAATGTTGGAATGCTACTACGCAAGTAACCCCGGCGGAAGGGGCTACATGAATAGGATGAGGGACCTATGGATTCTTCGATACCCAACATCCACAATGACGGCGAAACAACTAGTAGCTCAGTGTTCCAACATTCGAAAGAAGGGACTGCTCTCACAGCTAGAGATTGACGAGGTACAACACAAATGCTACGGCAAGGAGGAGTCAGGACGCCAGGTCAGGGGGGCGATATCATCACCCCCACCCGAGATTGGGTACATAGCCCCAAGTGCGATAGGAGAAGGATCGTTGAGTGCGAGAGGAACTGACCTGAAAAATAGGATCATGGCCAAGCTTGAAACCTGGATCCCCCGTAGCCGGTTACCAAGATTACGTGAAGTACCCTCAGAAGGTCTGCTAGATGATGTTAATGCAGCACTACGGGCAATACCTACAACCACGATTACCGACACTAACAAGCTGATCTACAATACGGCAGCAGTGATCAGTGAGATGCTTGGCTACAAGTTGAACAGCGACAAGGGGCAGTACCCTCCATGGAGAAGGAGGCTAGAGGGCAAGATCAAAGTAGCACGGAGGGAGGTTAGCCAACTAACCTCCCTCCGTGAGTTGTATGGAAGCCCCAAACGCAATTTCATTGTTCTTGACAATGACAATAAATAAATAAATACTAAATACTAAGACAAATAAGGTGCCTAAGAAATACAGCAAGCTGTCCATACCTGAGGCCTTGGAAACTGCCAAGCAAAGACTCACAGCCTTGGCCAGCCGCTTAAGGAGGTACACCAGAGAGATAGAAGGCAGGAGAATAAACCAGCTGTTCTCCACAGAACCAGCAAAGGTGTACTCTCAGTGGCAAGGGAACAATAAGAGAACAGCACCACCAAGGCTGGAGACGGAGCAATACTGGAAGAGCATATGGGAGAAGGATGCAGCCCATAACGGCAATGCTCAGTGGCTAGAGGATCTGAGGGCAGACCACAGCGACCTCCCTGAACAGGGTCCAGTAACCATCACAGTGGCAGATATCCAAGAAAGGGTCTCCAGTATGAAGAGTTGGACAGCACCAGGGCCCGACATAGTTCACGCCTACTGGCTGAAGAAGCTGACTGCACTCCACGAGCGTCTGGCAGCACAAATGAACCAGCTGCTAGTTAACGAGAGACACCCGGAATGGCTAACTGAAGGCCGGACGGTCCTGATCCCCAAGGACCCCAAGAAGGGACCGGTCCCCTCCAACTACCGACCAATAACCTGCCTCAGTACTACATGGAAGCTCCTGTCAGGCATCATATCGGCTAAGATGAACAGGCACATGGGTCAATACATGAGCGGGACACAGAAAGGAATTGGCAAGAATACCAGAGGCGCAAAACACCAGCTACTGGTAGACAGAACAATCAGCCGAGACTGCAAGACCAGACTGACCAACCTGTGCACTGCCTGGATTGATTACAAGAAGGCCTATGACTCAATGCCCCACAGCTGGATACTGGAATGCCTAGAATTGTACAAGATCAATGGGACGCTAAGAGCCTTCATCAGGAACTCAATGGGGATGTGGCGTACAACACTAGAGGCCAACTCCAAGCCCATAGCACAAGTCACCATCAAGTGCGGGATCTACCAAGGAGATGCTCTGTCCCCACTGCTGTTCTGCATAGGCCTGAACCCCCTCAGTGAGATCATTAACAAGACTGGCTACGGATACCGACTACGGAACGGAGCAGTTGTCAGCCACCTCCTGTACATGGATGACATCAAGCTGTATGCCAAGAGTGAACGAGACATCGATTCACTGATCCACACTACCAGGCTATACAGCAATGACATTGGAATGTCGTTCGGACTGGAGAAGTGTAGCCGGATGGTAACAAAGAGAGGGAAGGTAGTCAGAACTGAGGGGATTAAACTACCAGAAGGCAACATTGCAGACATAGAGGACAGTTACAAGTACTTGGGGATCCCGCAGGCGAATGGGAACCATGAAGAGGCCGCTAGAAAAGCTGCAACCACCAAGTACCTGCAGAGGGTCAGGCAAGTCCTGAGGAGTCAGCTGAATGGTAAGAACAAGATCCGGGCCATCAACACGTACGCCCTACCCGTGATCAGGTACCCTGCTGGGGTAATAGGCTGGCCAAAGGAGGAGATAGAAGCCACTGACATAAAGACAAGAAAGCTCCTTACCATGCATGGAGGGTTTCACCCCAAGTCCAGCACCCTGAGGCTGTACGCTAAGCGGAAGGAAGGGGGCCGGGGACTGGTGAGTGTCAGCACCACAGTCCAGGATGAGACAACGAACATCCAAGAATACATTGGGAAGATGGCCCCAACTGACCGAGTGCTCAGTGAATACCTCAGGCAGCAGAAACCCAAGAAAGAGGAGGGAGACGAGGAACCATCATGGAAGGACAGGCCCCTGCTCGGTATGTACCACCGGCAGATAGAGGAGGTGGCTGATATCCAGAAATCCTACCAGTGGCTGGACAAAGCTGGACTGAAAGACAGCACAGAGGCACTAATCATGGCAGCACAAGAACAAGCTCTGAGCACAAGATCCATAGAGGCTGGGGTCTATCACACCAGGCAAGACCCCAGGTGCAGGCTGTGTAAAGATGCCCCAGAGACAATCCAGCACATAACAGCAGGGTGCAAGATGCTAGCAGGCAAGGCATACATGGAACGCCATAACCAAGTGGCCGGCATAGTGTACAGGAACATCTGTGCCGAGTATAACCTGGAAGTCCCGAGGTCAAAATGGGAGACGCCCCCAAGGGTGGTGGAGAATGACCGAGCTAAGATCCTGTGGGACTTCCAGATACAGACGGACAAAATGGTGGTGGCTAACCAACCGGACATAGTGGTGGTAGACAAACAGAAGAAGACGGCCGTAGTGATCGATGTAGCGGTTCCGAATGACAGCAATATCAGGAAGAAGGAACACGAGAAGCTGGAGAAATACCAAGGGCTCAGAGAAGAGCTCGAGAGGATGTGGAGGGTGAAGGTAACGGTGGTCCCCGTGGTAATCGGAGCACTAGGTGCGGTGACTCCCAAGCTAGGCGAGTGGCTCCAGCAGATCCCGGGAACAACATCGGAGATCTCTGTCCAGAAGAGCGCAGTCCTGGGAACAGCTAAGATACTGCGCAGGACCCTCAAGCTCCCAGGCCTCTGGTAGAGGACCTGAGCTTGATATATATCATCCACAACACTACACACTAACTACACAAGACAACACATTAAGTACACACTCCAAACACGCTAAACGTCACAAATCTCTCACATCTCAAAACTCTCTCTCTCTCTCCGTCACTCCTAAAACTTCCCCCTCTTCCTAAACAACCAAATGTCATGGTGCCATATCATTTTTTGATTGGTTGACATTTTTCTACCAACACGAAAGGGCTGATTTTTGTTTGTTTTTTTATTTTTTTGGTCATATGCAGAGAGTGCTCGCTGCGCTGTCCTTAGACGTTAAACATGACGAAACTATTGAGAAAAAAACGCGTATATATCGTTTATCATGACTCTGGTTTTACCTCAGCCAAACAGCAGCATTCATGCGATTGTTTTGCCGCCTTATCTCGTGTTGTGCCAAAAAGTTATCGCCCAGATTACTTACAGCTACTTCCGTGCAACTGATATAAGATGCAGTAAGCTGAAGACAGCTTCAGCCGCCTGTTTGTTGAAAAATAGTAACACGACCGCACCGCATTTTCTTGTTAGTAACGGTAACGGCGTTGTAACGATAGGAATAGTAATTATTTAGATTACTCGTTACTGAAAAAGGTAACGTCGTTACTTGTGCAGAGCATTATTAAATCTGCCCTGTGGGCTCCGTTATTATTGAGGTCATACTCAAATAAGTATTTAGATTTTGTTTTGGAGCTCACATGGGAACCGCAATACAAAAGCAGACTGGGAATCAGTATTTTTTTTTAAGTTACCTGATGGGTTTGCAGTGTTTCCGATATTATAGTCAAACTTTAGAAATGTGTTCATAATGAAGACGTGCAGTCATCTACTTCAAATCACCTTCATGTAGTTTGTTATTTGTTCTTCTCTCAGTTCTGTACTATACAATGTTGAAATGTCAAAATGCTTCAGTTAATGGGAAAGTTGATCAATTGCAACACTGATAACAAGTCCACACAGTCTGTTTTACTTTAATGTCTAACTGTTGTGTTAGGTATATTTTGTATAACTCCCTACAGCTAGATTTAGGATGACTGGGAAAGTACTAACTCTTGTCTCACTCTTTTTGTTTTGTTTAATTAATGGGGCTTAGAAAGATCGAAAGATCGAGCTTGAAGGATAAACCGCCCGCAGGGGCGTGCTGGGTGTTTTTTTTTTTTTATATATACATACATACACATTGGGTGAATGTGCAGTAGTAGCAGCAAGCAGGTGAATTCTGTACATTAATATGAATAGACATCTGACTGCCAGTGCAGTCTCCCCATGCTCACAGATTGAGGTCGTACTGGTTTTGCTGCTGTAATCTTTTAGATTTGAGCCCCTGGTCCTGATCTGATCATCATGATCCACAGTGGTCTCTAATTCTTACAGCATCTGTCGCCACTTCTTTACATCAAGATTATCCCTGATCTAAAGCTGTTACAATTAAACTGCATCCTGTAATAATCTCTGCTTCTGGGGCTGTTAATGTAAATTTCTATTATGACTCTTCATTTGTCTCATGTTCACAGATAAATGACCATGGGGAAAGGCTGCATGACAGCGAGCAAGTACTTCTTGTTCTTCTTCAACCTCATCTTCTTTGTAAGTATTTTAAATTTACTAGTGACTCATAAAAGTGTTCTGTTGCAGAAAAATGCACCTTTAGGATGGTGTTAGAGCAGCTGTATGTTTGTGATTGAGTTTTTTACTCCATTCAGTTCACGTCAGTTTGATTTAATATTGCACCAAATCACAACAGGAGTCGCCTCAAGGCGCTTAATATGGTGAGATAAAAACCTGACAATAACAAAGTACATTTGATAACACATAAGTAAGCATGGGGAAACTGTCCAGCTTGTATTGTAGAATATCATGCTTTGGCCTAAGATCTACTTTTTAGAAGAATTTTATAAATCTTAGATTTTGTCAAATGGTGCTAAATAGAATAGAATAGAATAGAATAGAGTTTATTTTGAACATGTAAATATAACTAAAATGACAAAAGATTAAACCACTGACAGGTGGTTAGGGACAGATCATCTTCTTACAATGATTTGTAAGCATACTCCCTCATTTGGTCTTCATAATCCTGGTGGATGGCAGCCGATTGTTATCAAGAATGTCTTGGTACATTTTGCCATTCATCCTTCCTTCAACTTTATGAAGACTGCCAGTGCAGTGTCAATGTCAGTTACATTGATTTGTAAGAAGATAATGCAATGTTATGTTGGGATACCAAGGGCCCAGGCATTTAAGGCATTCCTGTCCAGGGTGTACTCTGCCTTTTGCTCTGTGACAGCTGAAATAGACTTTCCAACCCCTTAAATTGGATAAGCAGAAGAAAAAGGATGGATATATAAATATGGTTTAAAGTAGCGCTTATTTTGCTCTGACAGTGTAAGGCAGTTTAAGGCACTAACATTAACAGTCCACCAAAGTGACCAATCTTCCTTTGGGCTCTGCCCTCCAAACAGTGAAAAGTTAAGTTAGTTTATGCAAGCAGGATTCAGCTTTGAGCACATTAAGCAACCTGTCTGCGCGAAACTGTAGCAGTGAGTGCAACGCAGACACTCTCATATGCATGATGGCTTTTTTGTGCAAGTGGCTGTGAGTTCTATGCATGCATGTTATAAAAATTAACATGTAAGGAATTTAATTGTGCTTGCAATAGTTTGGGGGTGGTTTTCGCGCACTGAACTTTTGGCATACACTACTGGTCAAAAGTTTTAGAACACCCCAATTTGTCCATTTATTTATTGCAATTCAAGTCGTTCATGTCCAATGAATAGCTCGAAATGATACAAAGGTAAGTGGGTGAACTGCCAGACCTTTTTTTTAAAAAAAAAGGTAAGGTTACCCAGAACTGAAAAGTAATCTACATGTTAGAATTATACAAAAAGGCTTTTCAAAATGGGTTAACAATTTAAAGCTGTTCTGCAGCAATGGAGGTTCATCAAGCCTTGAGAGCTGGTGCTACTAATTCCTACAGCTGTTTCAACTGTTTTAGATTACTTACAACCCCCTCTGTGTGCATATTAGCAGTGTTGGAACGCACTGTAAAAATCAGCTGAACAGTCTTGTACTGCAGAAAGTAGTGCGTTGCTGCAAAAATGGTGAGAGGGCCATTATCAATGGAGACAGACCATCATAGCAAAAAGTCAAGGTGTCATTGAGTACAGTTTCATTCACCACTCAGAAACAAACTCTGTCCGGCAGATCTAAAGCCACAACTGAATCAGAGGACAAGTTTCTGAGAGTTAACAGGTTGTGTGATATGCGTAAGCAAGTCTCAGTTTCAACTATGAAGACAAGACTTTGAGCTGCAGGTTTGACAGGACGAGTTGCATTGGATTTCTATTGTGGAAAGAATGCCACAGGTGTGTTCAGCTGTTATATCTGCCAAAGGTGGCTACTTTGATGAGTCAAAGATTTAGAATACGTTTTGGGCTATAAGTCGATTACATGATTCCCTTTTTTAACTCCAATGGCTTATTTGTACTATGCTTTCTTTTCAGAGTGCAATGTGATGTTAAACTGCATAATTTTCAATAAAAAATTTGAGAAAGTGGGATGTAAATGTAAATGTAATTCCAAACAAACATAGACAAACATGTTGTTGGCTTGTTGGCTAATATTTAGGAATATTCAATACAGCAACTTTTAGTCAAAATAAAGGTAAAATGTCAAGAAATTAATCAACTCAGGACAATTTGCGCTGTTGCATTAAAACTCTTAATAGAGTGGGTTTTCATTGTACCTGCATTTCACCCTCTGCATTTGCAGCTTCCACTGTGTTCCTATTTGTTCTGACAGATACTTCTGAAAACACATAATTTCATGCTTCTCATTAGTGAGTTTTTAGAATCCATTTTGATCAAAGTGTTTTTTTAAATACATGAAAATCATGGAAAGGAAGTGGTGCTTGTAACTATCAAATTTCTTGTGACATCCTTTCATTCTGATAGTTCTCATGCAGTTCTCATATGTATCCTCCAGCTGTTTGGGGCCGTCATCGTTGGCTTTGGATTTTGGATTCTCCTGGACAATCAGACTTTCATCGTTGTCCTGAGTAAGTGCTTGATCAGGTTTGAGGTCATCTGTACTTCTCTGTGTGTTTGAACCAGTGGTGGGAAGTAACGAGGTACAAATACTTTGTTACTGTACTTGAATGAATTTTTAGGTATCTGTACTTGAGTGTTTATTTAAATTGATGGTTTTCAGGGTTTTTATTGTTGACATGGTTTCCCTGAGTCTTTTCCCATGTTGTAGTTGTGTGTCTTATTTTGAAAGAAGTATTTACACGTTACCATAGCAGCCAGAGAGCATTAAGGGGCAGATAGGAGGATCTAACTCTTCATATTGTTGGCGCATTTCAGGCGGACGCTGCTAATAAAGTTACACAATTACACAGTGAATTCGTGTCTATTAATATATTTAAAAAATACAACAGTTTTTGTCTTGTTGGTATCATTTTATTTTGTTGTATGTATCCGCGACACCTTAAAGGCCGATCCGTTAAACCGGTGACGTTAAACCGGTCCGTGGACCAAAAAAGGTTGGGGGCCGCTTATCTAGAGCATGTATACTTGGGAGTCAAAGTGGGCTGAAAGGTACGGTGGCTGGGAAGTGCAAATCGCAACAAATTAAAAAACCACAACAAATTACAAAAACCCACAACAAATTACAAAAACCCCACAACAAATTAAAAAAAACCCGCAACAAATTACAAAAACCCGCAACAAATTACAAAAACCCGCAACAAATTACAAAAACCCGCAATAAATTACAAAAACCCGCAACAAATTACAAAACCCGCAACAAATTAAAAAAAACCCGCAACAAATTACAAAAACCCACAACAAATTACAAAAACCCGCAATAAATTACAAAAACCCGCAACAAATTACAAAACCCGCAACAAATTAAAAAAAACCCGCAACAAATTACAAAAACCCGCAACAAATTACAAAAACCCGCAATAAATTACAAAAACCCCAACAAATTACAAAAACCCGCAATAAATTACAAAAACCCGCAACAAATTACAAAAACCCGCAACAAATTAAAAATAAGGATAATTATTAGGCCATATATAAATAACAAAATAACTTAAAGCAAAATTGGAGAACGCAAAGTCTAAAACAAGTCTTTATATTAAGGGCCATCAGTCAAACATTACTGTTTGGTCTGGGTCTGAACAGAGCGTGTTGTGTGTGACGTCTGCTTTTGCGCATGCAGGCCACTTTGAGGGTTCACAAAGGAGCGCTTTTGCTGTCACATTTTATTTGTAGTGTGAACAAGCAGACACAAAAAATCAGATTTAAATATAAAAATCGGAATTGAGCATTAAGACCTGCAGTGTGAACGTAGCCATAGTGAGTTCAGTGCACTGATGTGACATTGTCCTGAAGGATTTAGTTATTCTCAATGGTTAAAGAAATTGCAATTATTTCTTCATATTTATTATAAATAATACTAATTATATATCTTGCTTCCATGTTTGTGTCCTGTGTCTCATTTTTTACTATAATACATTGATTAATATCAGCTCGTCTCACAGCTGCTATCCAGACTAGACGCCTTCTTTTGGTAACATCCGATACAAGAGCTGCCTCATGTTGCTTCCAGATGGGGAAAGAATGAAAAGATAAACCATTTTCAACCTTATTCCCTTGCCGGTCGTGCGATCTAACTTTACAACCGACCGCACAGCAAGTACGAACCATAGCTGGTGTTATCCGTGTACTTTCGCTCCTCTTTCGCTAGCGCTTTGTTTGGCCCAGAAACATGGCACCACAACCAAAAACCATGGCCACGCCCCCTCTCGTGACATCACGCTCCAAAAGCCCTATTAGGCTAATCGTTGCGTCACTTCCGGTATTTCAGACAATCCCTTTCCGTCAAGGATTTTTAATTTGTTGCGGGGTTTTGTAATTTGTTGTGGGTTTTTAATTTGTTGCGGGTTTTTAATTTGTTGTGGGTTTTTGTAATTTGTTGCGATTTGCACTTCCCAGCCACTGTAGAAAGGAGTGCAGGTGTCCGTATGTTGTGGTTGCGGTACTTCAAATCTAGCTAGCATTACATGGAGAAAACATGAAGGGAGTTACATTTTTTAAGTGTCAGGTAATTTGAAATTCAAGCTTAACAAACATAAATAAACATACCAACTGTTGTGTGCAGTTTGACGCGTGTGTTGCTGAAAATAGTTGTTTGTATGAGATAAAGATGTTAGCTTGTCGTACTGTGGTTAATTTATTGTAAAGCACTGTGCTGGACTGGTGCACAGTGGCTGTGGTGTCCATGGTCAGTGTTGGTTTAAATCAACTGTAATATGCTAATATTCATTTACGTTTTGCATTTAAGTTCTCATGCAGTTCTCATATGTATCCTCCAGCTGTTTGGGGCCATCATGGTTAGATTAATTTGCTGAATCCACATTTGTACCAACAGTTTAGTAACAACACAATATACAGTGTGGAGTCAGTTTAGAAAATGGGAATCGGCCAAGACATTTTGAGTTGTGATTCTTTTCCTTATGCGGAGACACTACACAGATCTAAGGGTTCCCCACCTGCTGAATCCCTACATAACAGATTCAAACTGAGTGCATTCAATTGAATTAGAATTTATATTTAAATATTTGGATTATTATGTACTAATATTATTTTATTATATTAATATAGCACAGGGATCAGTTTCCTTTGTACAGAATTAGAAATGTCCTTCAAGGAGCTACTTTTTACTTTCCTACTTAGAGTACATTTCAGAGCCTTTACTTTTTCACTTTTACTTGAGTAAAAAAGATGCTTCAGTACTTTTACTTTTATTGGAGTATTTTTTTAGACATAGGTATCTATAGTTCTAAGTAAGAAAGTCTGTACTTTTTCCTCCTCTGGTTTTAACTTTACTTAAGTCACTTTCCTGCTCTTATTGAATAGGAGTATAAAAATACAACCTGCTGTCTTGACCAGCGTTTGGTGTGAGTCCTACTAAAACAGAAATGCTATATTGTATTTTCTCCAGTGGATACTTCCCACTAAACCCCTTGTGGATTGCATTTAGGCCAAAAAAACAAGAAGCTATGATTAAGAGCCTAAATGTGGCCATGTTCTAGCTCCAAGTATCACTGTTTGTTTGTGTGACAGGAAGAAAAAAGAAGAAATGCAAACATTGGGAACCTCAGATTTTATGGTTTACTTATTTGAATTGTTAAAACACAAACTATGAAACTCAAAACTGTATCAATATATGATCAGACATAAGCATACCATTCTTATTTTGTCAAAGGATTTCATTTTTTTAACACTTTCTAGCGAATTCTGGATAATTGATTTTTGTTTTGTTTTTTTACAATCATCAAATCCTATTTAAAATAAGGTTAAAATCTGTAAAACAAAACCAGAATCTATTTTTAGAGACAGCTTACCATGAAATCCCTTTTACAGTAATTATTTTAGTAATGAATCTATGTTTTTTACATCCAATGTATTGATACTTCTGTGACTATACATCATAGACATTAAACCGGTGCAGAGAAACTATGTTACAGCCTATGACACTGATGAGTTATAGATTTTGGTTTTAGATTGTGATTTTTGGGGGGATGGTCAAATATAATCTATAATAATTTAATCGACATGAAGTATGTGCTACAAACTGTCTGTTTCCTAAACTTCCTCAAAGTAGTAGTATGGACTATGTGTACTTTTTTATGTGGTTATTCCATTAGCAACAGGATTATCAGTAATTGATCTTAAAAAATATGTTGTAAGTATGTTGAGTTAAACCAATATATCCAGCTACTTTTCTTAATTTTTTGTTTGTTTTGCTCTTTGCCTTCAAGCTGGCTGTAGTTAAACCTTTACTCAAAAAGCATCTCTAGACCCAGCAGTCTTAGCTAATTATAGGCCAATCTCCAACCTTCCTTTCATATCAAACATCCTTGAAAGAGTAGTTGTCAAACAGCTAACAAATCATCTGCAGAGGTTTATTTGAAGAGTTTCAGTCAGGTTTCAGAGCTCATCACAGCACAGAAACAGCTTTAGTGAAGGTTACAAATGATCTTCTTATGGCCTCTGACAGTGGACTCATCTCTGTGCTTGTCCTGCTAGACCTCAGTGCAGCATTCGATACTGTCGACCATAATATCCTATTAGAGCGATTAGAACATGCTGTAGGTATTACAGGTACTGCACTGCAGTGGTTTGTATCATATCTATCTAATAGACTCCAGTTTGTGCATGTAAATGGAGAGTCCTCTTCACACACTGAGGTTAATTATGGAGTTCCACAAGGTTCAGTGCTAGGACCAATTCTGTTTACATTATACATGCTTCCCTTAGGCAGCATCATTAGAAGACATAGCATACATTTACACTGCTATGCAGATGACACCCAGCTCTATCTGTCCATGAAGCCAGATAACACACACCAATTAGTTAAACTGCAGGAATGTCTTAAAGATGTAAAGCCCTGGATGACCTGCTTCTAAATTCAGATAAAACTGAAGTTTTTGTACTCTATAGCTAGGGCAGGATTAAGTGATCCTGAATTCTCCCTTAGTTACACTGCAGTGCATCTAGGCTGCTTGGGGATTCCCCTTACTACGTGTTTACACACCTTTCTGCATTTAATTATTAGTTATTATTAATCGCTGGCTCTGTTCCACAGTGTGTCTTTGTCCCATCTTCCTTTTCCTAGCCCCAACTGGTCGCAGCAGATGGCCATCCATTCCTGAGTCTGGTTCTGCTGGATGTTTCTTCCTGTTAAAAGGAAGTTTTTCCTTCCCACTGTTGCCAAAATGCTTGCTCATAGGGGTTCATGTGATTGTTGGAGTTTTCTCTGTTTTCTTTCAATTACTGTAGGGTCTTTACCTTAAGATATAAAGCACCTTGAGCCATGATTAAATGAGATAATTAAGATATAACAGTCAGTGACATTGGTTTTAAAGTTTCTCATGAAGTTTTTGTGAAGTGCTTTTTTCAACTAAGGAGCTTGGAAAGAAAAGAGTCTGGACTTCTTTAACTTGCTTGAAGACGTTTCACCTCTCATCCGAGAAGCTTCTTCAGTTCTAAGGTCAAATGGTGGAGAGTCCCAGATATAAACCTAGTGGGAGTTTCCCCCCAAGAGGGACAAAAGGACCCTCTAATGAATTCAGTCAGTCAGGAAAAATCACAAAAAACAAACAACGGTTATGATTATTTTAATACTTATTAGGAAGGGTTTTTTTGCATTCCTCACAGATATTTGCTTCTGCAGGTGTTCAAGTTGGGCATGATACTACCTTACACATAACAGTTATTATTAACAATAATAGTTAATATTTTCCAAATAGAAATAAAGATTTAATACTGGTATCAAAACTTAAAACTTTGATCTGGACTGTGTGTCTGCATCAGTGCAGTACAGACCAGAGGGACATGGTCTCTAAGGAATCTCAATAACCTTGCTTTAGATCAAAAGAACACTTGATGGGACATCAAAATTCTTGAGGGATACAAAATTAAAGCCCATGAATGAATACTAAAGTGTCAAAGAGGAAAACTGGATTAACCTCCTAAGACCCGAACGCTTCCATGACATGCATTATTAATTTCTCTTTGATATTTGGGCTGATTGGGACCTGATGAATATAAAAACAAAGAATTACCAGATTTTTCTTTTTTACCTAATTTTTGCCACATATGAGGATATTCATTTAAAATTTCGATAGAAGAGTAGCAGTATAGTGTCCTCGTAAGTGGATATCAGGCCCTTGTAGAGCAAGATTTAGTATTTTGGTCTAAATAACCCAAAATGTGATGTCCACATATGTGGACGCCAGGTCCTAGGAGGTTAAATGTCAGATGTTTGAAGTCTGACTAAAACAGAAACATTTTCATGACTAAACTGAATCTTAAACCAAAGTCATATACCAAAAGTTTCAGTTTGGAAACGCATCTGTTTGTAGTTGTTCAGTAACTGAAGAGCCATTGTTGGTTATGATATAGCAGATTGTAAATCTAACATCAGAAAGATCTTTAAAACTTACAAGGTTAACCTGCAGTAATAATATGTCAAGATGGTAAAAAGAGATAAAGAGAAAGAGAAAGATGAGTTGTGTCCATGAGGGGGGAAAAGGTACAGACATGACTGAAGAGGGTTCAGTGAAGACATATAGAGACAGTGACCAAGTGTAATAGAGAAAGAATAGAACAGCGCACATCACTGAGGATGTTTGTCAGCCATGGCTGCTCAGCAGGTGCCCTCATCAGACACAGGGCTCTTTCAGCTCTGTCCAGCATCAGTATGCATCACATCAGCCTAGTGCGCTCACTCCCTTACTCATGACTCCACACTCGCAACCCACAATACATCACTGGCTGGACAAAGCTGAAAGGATAGACAGACGGCCTGATAGCACAAGTCCAGAGAGTTGAGCTCAGGAATGTGGTCATACAACGCAAACCGTATGAAATGTCTCACTTATGTACAGATTAGAGATGGATCGATCCGATATTACGTATCGGTATCGGTCCGATACTGACGTAAATTACTGGATCGGATATCGGAGAAAAATAAAAAATGTAATCCGATCCATTAAATATCAAAAAAGCACCTCACAAAACTTGCAACACCACGTAACTCGGCTCACAACCGTAGCACATCGGAGCAGTGTGGTCACGTGATAGAGCGGCTGTGTGTATTTGTAGTCTCGCTACCAAACCAGCATTTCATCTCCGAGGAAGTTATCCCAGAGAGAAGTAATGCAAGTGTGTAAGTTCATCTCTGAATGTTTGTAAAGCATTCCCACGTTAAGCTTAATAACCGATATATGGAGCGACTGCCTCTCTCTCAGGAGAGAGAGAGGCGCATATATATATATATATATATATATATATATATATATATATATATATATATATATATATATATATATATATATATAAAAACACCCAGCACGCCCCTGCGGGCGGTTTATCCTTCAAGCTCGGGTCCTCTACCAGAGGCCTGGGAGCTTGAGGGTCCTGCGTTGTATCTTAGCTGTTCCCAGGACTGCGCTCTTCTGGACAGAGATATATATATATATATATATATATATATATATATATATATATAAAACAAAGAGAGGGAAGGTAGTCAGAACTGAGGGGATTGAACTACCAGAAAGCAACATTGCAGACATAGAGGACAGTTACAAGTACCTGGGGATCCCGCAGGCAAATGGGAACCATGAAGAGGCCGCTAGAAAAGCTGCAACCACCAAGTACCTGCAGAGGGTCAGGCAAGTCCTGAGGAGTCAGCTGAATGGTGAGAACAAGATCCAGGCCATCAACACGTACGCCCTGCCCGTGATCAGGTACCATGCTGGGGTAATAGGCTGGCCAAAGGAGGAGATAGAAGCCACTGACATAAAGACAAGAAAGCTCCTTACCATGCATGGAGGGTTTCACCCCAAGTCCAGCACCCTGAGGCTGTACGCTAATCGGAAGGAAGGGGGCCGGGGACTGGTGAGTGTCAGCACCACAGTCCAGGATGAGACAACGAACATCCAAGAATACATTGGGAAGATGGCCCCAACTGACCGAGTGCTCAGTGAATACCTCAGGCAGCAGAAACCCAAGAAAGAGGAGGGAGACGAGGAACCATCATGGAAGGACAGGCCCCTGCACGGTATGTACCACCGGCAGATAGAGGAGGTGGCTGATATCCAGAAATCCTACCAGTGGCTGGACAAAGCTGGACTGAAAGACAGCACAGAGGCACTAATCATGGCAGCACAAGAACAAGCTCTGAGCACAAGATCCATAGAGGCTGGGGTCTATCACACCAGGCAAGACCCCAGGTGCAGGCTGTGTAAAGATGCCCCAGAGACAATCCAGCACATAACAGCAGGGTGCAAGATGCTAGCAGGCAAGGCATACATGGAACGCCATAACCAAGTGGCCGGCATAGTGTACAGGAACATCTGTGCCGAGTATAACCTGGAAGTCCCGAGGTCAAAATGGGAGATGCCCCCAAGGGTGGTGGAGAATGACCGAGCTAAGATCCTGTGGGACTTCCAGATACAGACGGACAAAATGGTGGTGGCTAACCAACCGGACATAGTGGTGGTAGACAAACAGAAGAAGACGGCCGTAGTGATCGATGTAGCGGTTCCGAATGACAGCAATATCAGGAAGAAGGAACACGAGAAGCTGGAGAAATACCAAGGGCTCAGAGAAGAGCTCGAGAGGATGTGGAGGGTGAAGGTAACGGTGGTCCCCGTGGTAATCGGAGCACTAGGTGCGGTGACTCCCAAGCTAGGCGAGTGGCTCCAGCAGATCCCGGGAACAACATCGGAGATCTCTGTCCAGAAGAGCGCAGTCCTGGGAACAGCTAAGATACTGCGCAGGACCCTCAAGCTCCCAGGCCTCTGGTAGAGGACCTGAGCTTGATATATATCATCCACAACACTACACACTAACTACACAAGACAACACATTAAGTACACACTCCAAACACGCTAAACGTCACAAATCTCTCACATCTCAAAACTCTCTCTCTCTCTCCGTCACTCCTAAAACTTCCCCCTCTTCCTAAACAACCAAATGTCATGGTGCCATATCATTTTTTGATTGGTTGACATTTTTCCACCAACACGAAAGGGCTGATTTTTGTTTGTTTTTTTATTTTTTTGGTCATATGCAGAGAGTGCTCGCTGCGCTGTCCTTAGACGTTAAACATGACGAAACTATTGAGAAAAAAACGCGTATATATCGTTTATCATGACTCTGGTTTTACCTCAGCCAAACAGCAGCATTCATGCGATTGTTTTGCCGCCTTATCTCGTGTTGTGCCAAAAAGTTATCGCCCAGATTACTTACAGCTACTTCCGTGCAACTGATATAAGATGCAGTAAGCTGAAGACAGCTTCAGCCGCCTGTTTGTTGAAAAATAGTAACACGACCGCACCGCATTTTCTTGTTAGTAACGGTAACGGCGTTGTAACGATAGGAATAGTAATTATTTAGATTACTCGTTACTGAAAAAGGTAACGTCGTTACTTGTGCAGAGCATTATTAAATCTGCCCTGTGGGCTCCGTTATTATTGAGGTCATACTCAAATAAGTATTTAGATTTTGTTTTAGAGCTCACATGGGAACCGCAATACAAAAGCAGACTGGGAATCAATATTTTTTTTAAAGTTACCTGATGGGTTTGCAGTGTTTCCGATATTATAGTCAAACTTTAGAAATGTGTTCATAATGAAGACGTGCAGTCATCTACTTCAAATCACCTTCATGTAGTTTGTTGTTTGTTCTTCTCTCAGTTCTGTACTATACAATGTTGAAATGTCAAAATGCTTCAGTTAATGGGAAAGTTGATCAATTGCAACACTGATAACAAGTCCACACAGTCTGTTTTACTTTAATGTCTAACTGTTGTGTTAGGTATATTTTGTATAACTCCCTACAGCTAGATTTAGGAGGACTGGGAAAGTACTAACTCTTGTCTCACTCTTTTTGTTTTGTTTAATTAATGGGGCTTAGAAAGATCGAAAGTCTCTTAGATTATTTTCTGAATCTTACACGACATAAAAATCACTTTAGTAAATATCTAGCATTTCATGGCATACAGGAAAAAAACATTTACACAATTACTGTGTAATTCCAATCCATGGATGTCGGGATCTGGTAGGTCAGCTGTAACATTCTTAAATTCAGTCTGACATTTGATCACATTGCTCGGTTATAGTTGAATAATGTAAACTTACCACTGTGATGAAATCGCCTTAGAAACAAGTTACAACTCAAACATGCATGTGTGACCAATGTGCTTTGCTACTTAAACAAAAAGCATAATGTATATCCTAACAGTATGGTAGCCATAGTCACACGCTCTGACAGCTTGCAGTTTGTAACCTGAGATCT
Organism: Aulonocara stuartgranti; assembly: GCF_965226115.1. NCBI lineage: Eukaryota > Metazoa > Chordata > Actinopteri > Cichliformes > Cichlidae > Aulonocara > Aulonocara stuartgranti. Next base: position 40,232,094 of record NC_138939.1, on the reverse strand, counting down.
CTGTTGCTGATCCTCAGAAAACTCCACAGATGTGAAGTTGGCATGCTACATTTTGATAGGAGTTGGAGCTTTCCCCATTCTCATAAGCTTCTTCGGTTGCTTGGGGGCCATTTATGAGGTCCGCTCTCTGCTGAGCCTGGTGAGTATGTGTGTGTACCGTCCCCATTTAGACATGATAATGAAAAAATATAAATGATGTAAAGGTTTTCCTGTCAATAGTTAACTTTTGCATCCTTACTGAAGACTAGTGGTGCAACGGATCAAAAATCTCACGGTTCGGATCGGATCACGGTTTTAAGTCATGGATCGGATCAATTTTCGGATCAGCAAACTTAACATAACTTATTAACTTATTTAAGTATTTTTTGCCTATTAAAAACATTCAACTCAAGACTCAATCCATGCAATACAGTACAGGGCTTTGTATCTACCACTCCGCTGTGATATAATGAGCGGTCACGTAGCTTTCCGTTGCCCTGGAGGTCCACCCATTTGTAGTTAGGGCAACAGAAGATGCCTGGGACAGTTCAGCCATAACTTTAAACTTCTCCTGCTCATACATGCTTGGAACGATCTTGTCACGGAAGTGGACGCACAACGAGATATCATAGCGTGGCTCAAGCACGTTCATCACCGTTTAAACCCCTTGTTTTGCACAACAGAATACGGCCTCCCGTCTGCAGCTAACACCCCAGTAGCTTCTGTAACAGCTTTAGCCCGGTCGGACTGGGCAGCAAAGGGCTGCTTAAATGCCGCAACCTCCTCTGCTCCTCCACTTGGACCGCTGGCGCAACCGCTTGACAGACCCACCACGCGCACCATACACATACTTTTTTTCCTTCGTTTTTGAATCTTCGGATCACGTGCGTACCGAACCGTGGAGTGGGATCGGTTCGGATTATGAATCAACCGTGATCCGTTGCACCACTACTGAAGACCATTAGCTGTGTTACTTTAAGAGCTTATTCAACTACTGCGTGTTTTGGAAAGAACAGTTCAGCTAATCGCAGTACTTTAAGTCCAGAAGATTTCCACAACAATAAAAGTGTGTACGAGTTCACACAGAGAAACACATCAAACGATATGTTGACAATTCACCTGGAAGGGAGGTTCCATCACCTGGAGAGAAGTTCACATCAGTGTTTCCCAGAGTTCAAATAGAAGACACAACTTGGCATTAGCTATTGAGAGGAGATTGTGCATCACACCCTTGTGGAGTAATAGCTGCAAATACATTACTGAGGGAGACAAGGTAGAAGATAGCTGAAGAGAAACAAACAGAAAGGACATCAAAACAGTGAGATCTGGACTTTGGTATCTGCACGTGCGCTTACCAAACTATCTACCAACTTCCATTCTATCCAATATCATCATTCAGCAGCTACACCCAGGCCAGAGTAAGGCTAAACCTGGGTTAGTGTCTTGCATACTTGAAACATGCCACCGTGTTTTCCAGTGAGCACTTGTGCCCTTTTATCAGTACCGTTGTTATCCAGTGTTCAGCAGTCCACTGTAAATTTTTGTGGCTTTTTTTCTAGCATCTCTTCAATGTTTCTTCTAAGTGTTGTGAAAGTAGTGATTGAGGCTTCACACAGCCAATTCTTCTTGATGATAGGAGACTTTGTCAATAAGCAGACTTTGTACATCATTTATTTACAATACTGTCAAAAGTTTTTCCCCCTTCCTGATTTCTTTTTTTTTTTCCATCTATTTGTGATATTTAAATGTTTCAGATTATAAAACTAAATATATCTTATATATAAGACAAATATAACCTGAATAAATTCAAAATTGTCATTTCATTTATTAGGGGAAATAAATAGGGCCTCATTTGGTCAGTTATTCATCATTTGTGATTCAACAGTATGGTATCTAATCAGATTCTTACTCTGGATGGCATTACCTTGGCCTCCAGTAACGCGGTGAGGAACCTTGGAGTCATTTTTGACCAGGACATGTCCTTCAACGCACATATTAAACAAATATGTAAGACTGCTTTCTTCCATTTGCGCAACATCTCTAAAATTAGAAATATCCTGTCTCAGAGTGACGCTGAAAAACTAGTTCATGCATTTATTGCTTCCAGGCTGGACGACTGTAATTCATTATTATCAGGATGTCCAAAAAACTCACTGAAAAGCCTTCAGCTAATCCAAAATGCTGCAGCAAGAGTCCTGACAGGGACTAGAAAGAGAGAGCATATTTCTCCTGTTTTGGCTTCCCTTCATTGGCTTCCTGTTAAATCCAGAATTGAATTCAAAATCCTGCTCCTCACATACAAGGTCTTAAATAATCAGGCCCCATCTTATCTTAATGACCTTGTAGTACCATATCACCCTATTAGAGCGCTCCGCTCTCGCTCTGCAGGCCTACTTGTTGTTCCTAGAGTATTTAAAAGTAGAATGGGAGGGAGAGCCTTCAGTTTTCAGGCCCCTCTTCTGTGGAACCAGCTTCCAGTTTGGATTCGGGAGACAGACACTATCTCTACTTTCAAGATTAGGCTTCAAACTTTCCTTTTTGCTAAAGCATATAGTTAGGGCTGGACCAGGTGACCCTGAATCCTCCCTTTGTTATGCTGCAATAGATGTAGGCTGCCGGGGGATTCCCATGATGCATTGAGTTTTTCCTTTCCAGTCACCTTTCTCACTCACTATGTATTAATAGACCTCTCTGCATTGAATCATATCTGTTATTAACCTCTGTCTCTCTTCCACAGCATGTCTTTATCCTGTCTTCCTTCTCTCACCCCAACCGGTCGCAGCAGATGGCCGCCCCTCCCTGAGCCTGGTTCTGCCGGAGGTTTCTTCCTGTTAAAAGGGAGTTTTTCCTTCCCACTGTCGCCAAAGTGCTTGCTCATAGGGGGTCATATGATTGTTGGGTTTTTCTCTGTATCTATGAAGCGCCTTGAGGCGACTTTTGTTGTGATTTGGCGCTATATAAATAAAATTGAATTGAATTGAATTGAATTGAACAGTAAGAAAGAGACTGGGCAAAAAATGCTTTCACGTGAGAGTTCCAAGGCGAAAAGCGCTGCTGAGCAAAAAGAACACAAAAGTGTATTTGTCAAAAAAACATCTCGATCCCAACATTTTGGGGGAAAATATTCTCTGGACTGAAGGTTTGTGTCCTGTTACAACTGGTGTTACATCTGGTATCTGGTTACTAACACAGTGTTGCACAAAAAGAATATTATGCCAGAGTCAAACGTGGTGGTGGTAGTGTGGTGTTCTGCTTTGCAGCTTCAGGAGCTGGGTGACTTGTCATAATCGATGGAACCATGAGTTTTGGTCTCTACCAGAAAATTCTGAAGGAGAATGACAGGATGTTCAAGTGCTCTTGGGTTAGGATAATGAGTCAAAGCACACCAGCAGGTTCACCTCTGAAGTTAGAATCTGGACTTGAATCAGCTTGAGATGCACTGGCAGGACTTTCAGCAAGCTGTTCATGTTTGAAAACCCCAGCAGGGCTGAATTAAAATAATTCTGCAAAGAGTGGGCCAGAATTCCTTCCCAATGATGTGAAACACACATTGCCAATTATCACAAATGCTTAATTTTAGTTTTTGTTGCCATTAAAAATCAAACATTTAAAACATGGTTGCATAGATGGATGGATCTGAAATTTAACAATATATTAAAAAAAAAAAAAAACAGGAAGGAGGAAAAGACTTTTTATCTTCATATTCTGTTTTTTTAAAGTGAGCCACAGCGCTTTTAACTTAAAGAATGGCTGCCTCAGACCAACAAACAAACAGCTCTGAGCACAAAAGCTCTCTCTGAGCTCTCTTTTCTCTGTTGGCTCTTGACGGAGGCGGTCGCACTTTTCTCCTTCTCCCTCTCCCTTATCTTTCCTGCTTGGCTTCTCATCTTTTGTATAGTCTTGCTTATTCTCTGACCCTCAGAGAGTTTCTCAGTCTTGTTCTCTAAAACCTAAAGAATTATGGATTTGATCAACTGGTCCCGTAACGGAATTGACACCTTCCTGGGCTTGGGAGAGCCCGAGTGTCCTGCGGAGACGTTTGCTGCCGGATACTGGATGGTCGGTTGCGTCGTGTGTCTGGTGACGCTCTCGATGGAGGACATTGAACGACATCTACCAATTCGGAACCATGATAACAGAGTTCTGGCTGATTGGAGCTGGCTCGGACCCGGCTTATCGAAGAACAAGAAGCGGCTACAGCTGTTTAAAATCCCACAAGGCTGGCCGACATGACAGACGGTTGGCAGGACTGTGAGTGCTCAGACTGTGTTTTGAACGCAATATAGATAAGATCTTGGAGAAGAACAAAAAGAATTGAGAGAATTGGTGACCAGTGACGGACATTAGACCAATTGTAAAAATTGGATGCAGTTGTTTGCACTAAACCCAATCATTGTATAATATTCTGTAAAATAGTCAGATGTCTATTCATATTAATGTACAGAATTCACCTGCTTGCTGCTACTACTGCACATTCACCCAGTGTATATACTATATATGTATATATATATATATAATGTTCTTCCTGGGGAAAACTGCATTTGGATATGGAGTTTATTTGCTGCTCTCCCTCTTGACAACAGTAAAACATAATAGAGGGATATGCTTGTGTATGTACCACTAACTAACATATAGAGGTGGGTCTGACTGTTCAATTTCAATTTAATTCAATTCAGTTTTATTTATACAGCTGTTCACATGCCCCTAAATTTTTGTATTCACTGTTCTCTGTGATCCTCCTCAGTACTTCAGCGTCATCCTGCTCATCCTCATCACTCAGTTTGCAGCTGGTGCCCTCATCTACTTTCAGAAGGATGTGGTGAGTGATGGCATTTCAAATATTGCAAGCTTGAGTTCATCCACATGCTGTGATAAATGTACCCACCATGCAAAGAAAAAAATCTACAGTAGCAGTGTTCAGACTTAGTTATTTAGTTTGAGGTATTTCAGCCAGAAGTAAAACACAGTGAAAGCTTCATGGTTAAGAATAGTTTTTAAAGTGTTTACTATTTGTTTTTTCTTGGTTTATTTTGAGAGATGAGGGTTGAGGTTTTCTTTAGTTTATATCAACTGCAAAGTCAGTCCTTTTGCCAAATACGAGCTGGGTACTGGGTGTCAAAGCGTTTTATACTTTACGTTTTATACTTTTGCTCAGAGAGCCAGGAGATTGTGTTCACACAGACAAATGAAAGCAGAACACTACAAGAAAAAGGACGTCAGCTTTTACTGTATCTGAACTTCTGTTGGAAGGTCTTCTCAGCCACTGTCTGCTGCTCAAGTCCAGGCCAAACCTCCTTCCTGCTATGAGTTATTTCAGTCATTGGTCCAACAATAAATGCTTAGCTGATGTGAAGTGTTAAATAATGGCATACAAATACTTTGTTACTGTACTTTGAATTTTCACGTATCTCTGCTTTAACTGAGTAGTTCTCTTTATATTGACTCCCTACATTTTTGAACCAATATCTGTATTTCCTACTCTTTACATTTTCAGAACAGGCTCGTTAATTTTGATTTGACAGATTTAAGGCTTCAAACATCAAACCGATTTGATCCTAAACAGCAACACATGAAAGGCAGTGCTGTACGTGTAAATCCCAGAGGATGTCACATAACAGGAGGCAAAACCATGCACTATAGTTAGAGTTGAAAGTGGCTGAGAGTTTTGATTTTTTGGGGGATTTTTTGTTTTTGTTTTTTGCACAATGCTGGCATGACTGCAGGTCATAAGCGGTATTTCCCGTCGCTTCGATCATAGTGGCCAGCCTTGTGGGGTTTTGACCAGCTGTAATCGCTTTCTTTAATCTTTGATAAGCCAGCGCCGAGCCAGCTCTGATCAGCAAGAACCCTGTTATCATGGTTCCAAATAGGTATAAATCTTCTATGTCCTCAATCGACAGTCCCGCCAGGAAAACGCTGTGCCAATGCTGCCACCCATCCATCGTTTATCCGGCAGGAAATGTCCCTCCAGGACAATCAGGCTCTCTCGAATCCTGGCTTCTCGTCGACAAAAGGGTGTCAATTGGGTTGAGGGACCAGTTAATCAAATCCATAATTCTTTAGGTTTTAGAGAACAAGATGGAGAAGCTCTCTGAGGTTCTCTCTTAAAGTTAGTTGAGACTAGAGAAGGACATGAGAAGCCAAGCAGGAAAGATAAGGTGAGGGACACGGGGAAAGATGCGACCGCCTCCGTCAGAGCCAAGAGTTTACTGGAGCTCACATTAGAAATGATCGTCAGTTATGAGTTGTTTTCCCCACACTGAGCCATTACAATCAGTTTTAGGGTTCCCCCACCTGCTGTATCCCACTTTAACCCTGTACTCATTTTCCTGTTTAGAAGCAAAGTCACCCTCTACAATGTAGGCAACAGAAAATAGATTTTAGATTTTAATAGATTTCCTTCTTTTTCTCTGCTCATTTCTATTTAATTGGTTCAAGCTGAGGACAATTAGAATAAAAAACTCTGACTAAAATAAAGTTTGTATTCCCACTTGCTATTTTGTTATTACATTAACATAACAGGTTCAGTTAACTTTACACAAATAAGCTGTTTAACCCTTGTGTGGTGTTCGTATTTTTGTTACTCAGCCAGTGTTCATGGGTCTGGTGGACCCGCTAGAGTTTTGGCTTTCCAAATTAACACTATCAAACAATTTTATGTTAAATTACTCAACAGATGTTTACTTCATCCCAATTACAAGACATATGAACAGCAAACATGGTTAATTTTTTCCCTTTACCTTTGTTAGATCACATTTATGAATTAATGTGCTTCTCGTTTTTCTTTTATATAAAATGTTATAAATAAATCAGTTATAATCAAGTGGAGTGAGTGGAAAGACACAGCACATTTACACGTGAAAAAATAATTAATTGTTTAATTTTTCTTTTGAAAAAAACTGAACACGGGTCTCACAGACCCGAACACCATACAAGGGTTAAAAAAAACATCCTCGAAAGAGTTACTTTTTTACTTTGAGTGCATTTCATTCAGTACTTCAACATTTACTGGAGTACTTTTTAGGTATCTGTACTTCTACTTAAGTGCAGAATTTTTGTACTTTTGCTACCTCTGCAGTTCAGTCTCTACAGACGTTGTTTTGGCTGGTGATTTATTCTTCCTCATAATCTTTATGTATCAGAGTTGAACTAACTTCACATCTTGGGAGTTTGTAGTCATCGGGTGACTGAAGCCTATCCCAGCTGCCATATAGTGACAGACAGGGTTCAAACTGGACAGATCACCAATCTGACACAGAGAGACAGGCAACCACTCACATTCACACCTATGGGCAATTAAGAATCACCAATTAACCTAACCCCACAGGGTGTAGGTGTAGATAGCCTGGATCTTGTTCTTTTGCCTGGTCCTCTGCAGGTACTTGGTGACTGCAGCTTTCCTAGGGGGAGCTTCATGGTTCCCATTTGCCTGTGGGAACATGTAGCTGTCCTCAATGTCTGCAATGTTCAGTTCCATTCAATTTTATTTATGTAGCGCCAAATCACAACAACAGTCACCTCAAGGCGCTTTATGTTGCCTTCTGCTAGTTCGATCCCCTCAATTCTGACTACCTTCCCTCTCTTTGTTATCATCCAAGTACACTTCTCCAGTCCGAATGACATTGCAATGTCGTTACGGTATATCCTGGTGGTGTGGATCAGCGAATCCATGTCTCTCTCTTGGCATACAGCTTTTTGTCATCCAGGAAGCCGGTGGCTGACAACTGCTCCGAAGTCAGTATCCGTAGCCAGTCTTGTTAATGATCTCACTGAGGGGGTTCAGGCCTATGCAGAACAGCAGTGGGGACAGAGCATCTCCTTGGTAGATCCCGCACTTGATGGTGACTTGTGCTATGGGCTTGAGGTTGGCCTCCAGTGTTGTCCGCCACATCCCCATTGAGTTCCTGATGAATTCTCTTAGGGTTCTTCTGCTCTTGTATAGGTCATTCCAGGATCCAGGTGTGGGGCATTGAGTCATAGGCCTTCTTGTCACAATCCAGGCAGTGCACAGGTTGGTCAGTCTGGTTTTGCAGTCTTGGGTAACTGCTCGGTCTACCAGTTGCTGGTGTTTCGCGCCTCTGGTATTCTTGCCATTTCCTTTCTATGCCCCGCTCATGTATTGAGCCATGTGCCTGTTCATCTTAGCCACTATGATGCCTGACAGGAGCTTCCATGTGGTGCTGAAGCAGGTTATTGAGACTGGTAGTTGGATGGGACCAGCCCTTTCTGGGGGTCCTTGAGGATCAGGACTGTCCGGTCTTCAGTTGGCCTTTTTCGATGTCTCTGATCAACTAGCAGCAGGTTCATTTGTGCTGGCAGACGCTCGTAGGGTGCAGGAGCAAAACTGTATTCTGTTAGCAAAGAGTGTAAACTAATATAAATTCTGGTGAAAAGTTTGGATGCAAATGTCTGCTGTTCAGCCTGAACAAAAAAAGAGGCTTATTTTGAGATAAAACATCTGCTGACCTGAAGAAGCTGACTGCTCCTACAGTCCTTCTCTTTTTTCTTTTGTCTTTTTGCATTCATAAACTTTTTGAACTTGTGTAAAATAAGTATAGCTATGTTTTCCAATTATTCTCAGAAGAACCTTTTTTGTACTTTCTTGCAAATGAACTGTAATATTTCCAAGAAAGACCTACACAATATGTTAGTCATCATATTATAAATGAAGATAAGATAAGATAAGATAAGATAAGATAAGATAACCTTTATTAGTCCCACACGTGGGAAATTTGTTTTGTCACAGCAGGAAGTGGACAGTGCAAAAGTTATGAGGCAAAAATTAGAATACAATAAGAATAAATACAGTACACAGCTGTACAGAATAGAATAAAATAAAATAAATATACAATAAGATAAAAATAGAATACAAATACAAATACTATATACAACTGAGTAAAAATACAACGATGGGCTGTAAATATTGTTGTTATGATTGACAAAAACTCACATAGTCCTTCTAATTAATAAGATTTAAAACATGCCACATTGAGAAATTTTTATTTTACTTAGCGTCTGGCATAGCATGTAGTGAGGGCGTTTTAATTTAGTTCATTTGAATGGTATCCATCCAACAATATATTCACAAAAAGAAGACACAAAAGAGACACATTGGCTCAAACATGGATACAGTGTGGGCATATTACGCTGCCTATATGTTTATGGTAATACATGTTTCACCAACTCTGGCAGCCTGCTGTCTTTCAGGTCAACGAGCAGATCTCCAAGGTCATCACTAAGGTACTGGACAAATACTCTGGGAACAGTTCAATCACAGAGCAGGCCTGGGACTTCATCCAGACTAACGTGAGTTGGAAGTATGGACCTGAAATACAAACCCATCAATAAAAATATCTTCAGTGGTACAAAATGGCAGAAATGTCCTAGCTAGAAACTAGAAGCACAGGAAAGTCCATTTTTAACAGGGGGAATTTGATGCTTTACACTTTGTAACTATACAGTTAGACTTGCTCTTGTCAGCTGATGCTGGAAAATGCATTGAAAACCTAAATGAGACAAAGAAGACAAATTAACTTGAATTTACGTTTTCTAAAGAGACTAGGCAAGGCAAATTTATTTGTATAGCACAATTCAACAACAAGGTGATTCAAAGTGCTTTACAGAGACATTAGAAACAAAAACAAATAAAAAGCATGATTTAAAATTGATTAAAACAAGCAAACAAACAAAATTACTAATTAACAAACAAACAATCAAAACAGATAAAATCAGAACAGCAGATAAAATCAGTAGTTAAATGTAAGTTTTGAAATTTAAGCTTAAAAGTGTGGATTTGGTGCTTTATTCAAATGCAGCTGAGAACAGGTGAGTCTTCAACCTGGATTTAAATAAACTGAGTGTTTCAGCTGATCTGAGGCTTTCTGGGAGTTTGTTCCAGATATAAGGAGCATAAAAGCTGAATGCAGCTTCTCCGTGTCTGGTTCTGACTCTGGGAACTGATAAAAGACCGGATCCAGATGACCTGAGGGATCTGGAAGGTTCATACTGGGTCAGGAGGTCACTGATGTATTTTGGTCCTAAACCATTCAGAGCTTTATAGGCCAGCATCAGGACTTTAAAGTCTATCCTCTGACGGACAGGCAGCCAGTGTAAGGACCTCAGAGCTGGACTGATGTGGTCCACTTTTTTGGTCTTAGTGAGGACTCGAGCAGCAGAGTTCTGAATGAGCTGTAGTTGTCTGACTGATTTTTTAGGTAGACCTGTAAAGATGCTGTTACAGTAATCAAGCCTACTAAAGATGAATGCATGGACTAGTTTTTCCAGGTCCTGTTGAGACATCAGATCTTTTATCCTAATGAGAATCTGTCTGAAATATATTATAAAATTTATTTTGTACTCTGAGCAATAACAATCTTAATTTCCACTGAGCTCAGGAGGTAGAGCAGGGCATTGGAAGGGTGCTCAGGTAACGTAGTAAAGGGTTATAAAAGGACCAGTACTTTTGCCTTTTACCACTTCTCCATCAATGTGTTTCCAAAAGAAGGTAATGTAGCTTAAAATAGCTCTCTAGATTTCTCTTTTCAGCCAGTTTCTTCTGAAATAATCAGATTTCATTTTTATATGAACAGATTCTGTCACTTGTGACAAAATAGCTTTGCAGTCTTGATAAGCAAAAATGACTTAATATCAACCTTTAATTTTCAGTAATCTAAACCTCAGTTATTTTAATCAGCAGATTTCCTGAGTTTAAATTTTTGCACTGTTAGTGTGTAGTCACCTTATCTCAACACACTTACGATATAATGTTTAATATAAGATAGCTGCATGTTGTAAATACTCCATTTGACTGCATTGTGTGGATCTTAAAGGCTTCCAGACATCTGTAATCACAGAAAATTCTCACACTACATGAGCGCAAACTGAGCATTTAACTTGTCTAATGCTGGTTCACACCAGTGTTTTCCAAGTGAAACAGTAACTAGAACTAAGGTTTGTGTGATGTCAGAACCTCCCCGGCAACATGTTGACATTAACAGGAATTTCATTTCATTTCAAAATATGAAAGTAGATTAATAACATTTGTAAATAAAATACTTTGATATTTTCTTCAGAAATGTTTACATTGGTGTTAAATTGAAAAACATGAAATCAGGCCAAAAGTAGCTGTTCCAGAATGATATGTGTCAACCCCTTCATCAGCCGTGCCAGTCAAACGTCCTTGAGAGTAAAACATTGGCTGTTACAAATGAAACCTGTGCTTAACTCTCCCCATCTGTAGATGGAGTGTTGTGGCTGGATTGATCGTACAGATTGGAGTGGTAACATGGTCATCGTCAACAGCTCGCAGCTGCTGTTTCCCTGCTCCTGCCAGAACATCTCACTTATTTCTGGAAACTTCTCTGACAGTGGATTCTGTGAGGCTAAGACACCTGACTGGCCTGTATACGATGTGGTAAATGGTGTTTTCCGTTCATCTCACATACTTGCTGTCTCTTAGATGCATTTCCAGTCAATAAGGTTCTTGTCTTAATCAGGGATGTGCCGCCAGCGTGGAGAGGTGGCTCCTCACCAACATTGGGGTTGTGTTAGGCATTTGCCTTGGAGTGACTCTTCTTGAGGTACAACGTCATTAACTCTCATTCACCTATAACTAGCTGGGTTTCCATGAAAGTAGTTTACAGAAACAAACAATATGCAAAATAATACCTGTTACAGTTCAACGTCACTAAAGGATTCTTTGTTAATCATAAAATGTTGTTAATTAAAGTCAAATACAATTTTAATAAAACAAGCAGCTGCACCTTCATGTCATTGTTGAACACACCGAGTAATCACTCAGTGAAGGCTGAGCAGTTCCTCTATTTACAGTGTTGTGACACAAAGCTCTGATGTTTTCTTTGCTCTCACACACTTTCATACACTTCTGTGGCGTTACGCTATGCAGAACTTTTTCACAAATTTCTGACAATTTTTTGTCACAAATATTTGTTTTGAAGAAGAAAAAAAAAGCAAAGTTCACCAACAATTATGTTCTTCGATGCAAAGTGAGTGGAATAAAGACTCTTTGTGTTATTAGTTTACTGTGTTTTTTAATGTTTGCTACTAAGAATAAGCTCATATCAGACTGGAGAAATCTTGGTAATTCCAATGTATTGAAACTGTAGATTGAGTTTGTTCAAGATGAACAATCTGAGTTGTTTATGAATAAATAACTTAAAAATGAGAAATTTCAAAGTGTCTTTCTCTGGTCAACAGCTGCTGGGGATGATCCTGTCCATCTGCCTGTGCAGGAACGTCCACATGGAGGATTATACCAAAGTGCCAAAATACTGAAGCTCAGCGGAGGAAGTTACATTACTGAACTCAAGAAACACACAAATAGGGAGCAAAGTATTTGGCGAAATTGTATCCAAGGGTAATAATGAAATATGTCTATTTTTTTCCTTAGATTTCATTCGATTTTATCCTCTAAGGCTTTTTGTCAGTCTGGTTTTATTTTAAAAACTTATAGTTTTGAACTTTGGATCAAAGCGCAAAGCTGAAAAATGCTGAGAGGACACTGGGTTAGAGGAGATTAATAAAGAAAGGTGTCGTACTGGAGGATTTCTTTCCCTGCCAGTGTTGCTGGTTTCCACAGTGCCAACTTGCTGCTGCATGCTTTTAGTTTCCCTTGAAAATCTGAAAGTAAACCATCTGTGCATCTGTAATAGTGAAGTGAAAATGGATTCACCTTTCCTTTGGAGGCATTAATGAGCAAAATTAGCCATTGAAATTTCAAAATTTTAAAACTTTCCAGTTTGGCCATCATGTTCGTTTTAGGTAAACAGCTGTGAGAAATTCAACCAATGGAATCATTTCAGAGATTTTACCCTTTATGGTTAATCATTCCAATGCTTTTGACAATATACTGTAAAAGACTGAATTTCGAATGAAACACAAACTATTGTTAGCAAATCATTCACAAAAATATATATGCATGTATCTCACATGATGGCCATTTGAAAAAGAAAAAGAGAAAAAGGAATTCCTGTGTTTGTATCTACTTCTAATGATAAGATGCCTGCAGCACTGTAAAAATGTCGAGAAAAGCAAAGTTTTGACGACTCTGGAAAGTCCACTCGGTGGATGTTTTGTTTTATTTTTATATGCCAGTGTTTTGAGTTATTGTGTAAAGTTATAGTAGTTTGTCTGGAATTTAAGTGTTTATTTGTAAGAATTTGAGTCCCCAAAGTATTCCTTCCAGTATTTTCTATGGCAGCAGGTCTCTCCTTCAATTTTTAAACGATGTTCTTTCCCATTCTCCTAATTGCTTTTAAGTCTGAAAATAATAAAGGAAATAATAAGGTACTAAAAAGATACTTGTCTTCTAAAAGTGTTGCAGTTTACTATTGGCATTTTTAAACAAGCAAATAGAGCCTTTTTAGGTTGAAGTATGGAACCTTGTTTAATCCAGACGTTTGAGAAGAGTAGCACATTAATTGTAACCACTTGTGAACTGTGTGACATGATGGGACTATTTTTTAGCACGGATCCTTGGCATTCATTTGTGTACAATTTTAATTTCAAGCCAGTATGTGGTTTTCTCAGTGGCCTGTTTTTTGTTTTGTTTTGTTTACAGTCGCATAAATACCATCCCATTAACCTTGTAATGGTTTCTAAGACACAAAAGGATACATCTGTTTAGAAGTACATGGCCTTCTTCAATTATAGCTTGTTGGTGTCATAAGTATGTACTCACAAATGGATTCATATTTCATTTTGCCAATAAACTGATTACAGTACTTCAGTGTGATTCCTTGTTGCTCACGATGTTGTTAATATATATATTTTAAATGTAGTGTAAATTTTTTTTCATGCTCTCTAAATGTCTCTAACTCAGAACTTCATCTCTGACAACATTGTTGTGGCTGTTGTTCTTAGATTAGACTGTTTATGCACCTACATAAGTTTATCCTGCAGTCTAAAAGACTGCATTCATTCTAATGACCAGCAGGGGGCGTCTCCTGATTGCAAATAGGAGCAATCAGGAGAATAGGAAAACGGCCCTCGGCCAGTTTTTCCTACATGGTAAAAAAAAATACAGTAGTAAATGAAAGAAATCTGTCAGCAAGACTCTTTGGTCTTAAATTATATGAAGTTAATGTGTAAAATTAACATAATCTATAGTTTAATAACTCAAAGTGCTTTATATAACATACCTCATCCTCCCATTCATTCAAGCAGCCTTTTATTTCTCTTCTCCTTAAGTGCTTTCTATAGCATACACGCTACAATGGATGGACTGGAGAAAAACTTGGGGTTAGCTGGAGCAGCCAGGGATTTAACAACTAATATTTTGATCAGTTGATGACCTGCTCTACCTCCTGAGGTACAACCAAGGCACCGTGTTTATCAGTCTCACGGCTTGTGCAAAGAACGCTTCCAGCATCCTGGTGGTTCTGCAGCTGATGCTCCTGTACCTCTTGCCAGGGGTGGTGGGGGTCTCTGATGATGGAGATAGCTCTGCGTATGCAGCACTGTTTGTAGATCTCCTCCAGAGACGAGAGAGGGGCACCAACAATCCTCCTGGCAGTCTTAACAATCCTATTAAGTTGTCACTTCTCATTGGACAAACCAAGATGTCAAACTTTGTGTCAGGATGTTTTCAATGGTACAACCATTATGGTAAAACTGTTACAATTAAAAGCCATGAGGAATGGCCCATGGTCAAAGGAAACATTGATTTCACTTGAATCTCTTCCTTGTCCCTCTGTCTAGTTTCTTGCCGCATTAAGTACACCCTCCTCACCTATATAACAGCAATCTCCTGGAACTGCCAGGGTTTGGTACCAATCATTGCTGATACTGATGTTATTGCTGCAGTGGTTTTCACTGTTGCCTCACAGCAATAAGGTCCTGAGTTTGACTCCACTATCTATTTTCAGTTCTCTTTGCATGTCCATGTTTGCATGGGTTTCCTCAGGGTGCTTCTACATCCCGCTACAGTATAAAAACATGTCATTAATGGGGGTTATGTTTCTAAATTGGTTATTTGGTGATTCTAAATTGCCCATCGGTGTGAATGACTCTTGCATCATATTGGTGAACTATCCAGGGTGTACCTCACCTCTCGCCCTGTGGTAGATGGGATAGGCTCCAGTGCCCCCACAACTCGATGAGCAGAAGAGAGTACAGAAGAGAATGGTGATTCGGCAGCAGCTACCCGGACATATGTTGGTTAATTTGACAAGGTTTGCTCCATCTGTTTCGATTTCATCTGTTTTCTTTTTCTCTTTTAGCTTTTCAGCTCCACTGTTTTGCTTTTGTTTTTCCATCTTTATCAAACACTTCATCCACACCAAATTCTATTCTACAGGGTGTATGAGCACACGGGGAAGGTATGAAGCACTCTATCAAGCAATGTGACACCTGAGCTTTTGGTTAATAGGAATTACCTGTGACTGCAGAGGAGGTGTGGGTGTTTGCAGAGACAGCTGGAAAGCTGTCGAGAGCAGTCGAAGCACCGAACAGGAAGCTGTGTGGCTGAGCTGCCATGAAGAAAAGCATCTAGTGTTTTGACACGCTGTAAAAATGAACTGTGTAACTATAATTGAACGCTGTGTGGGTCCGTGGTGTGTCAAAGACACTAACTCTGCTTTTATATTAGGCTTCAAACTTCCCTTCTTGCTAAAGCATATAGTTAGGGCTGGATCCGGTGACCCTGAATCCTCCCTTAGTTATGCTGCAATAGGTGTAGACTTGACACATTGAGTATTTCTTCTCCAGTCACCTTTCTCACTCACTATGTGTTAACAGACCTCTCTGCATTGAATCATATCTGTTATTAACCTCTGTCTCTCTTCCACAGCATGTCTTTATCCTGTCTTCCTTCTCTCACCCCAACCAATCACAGCAGATGGCCCCGCCCCTCCCTGAGCCTGGTTCTGCCGGAGGTTTCTTCCTGTTAAAAGGAAGTTTTTCCTACTGTCGCCAAAGTGTTTGCTCATAGGGGGTCCTTCAATCCTTCAGAATTTGTCATCCGTCAGTCGATGTGGTTGTGTTGATCAGTTTGAATTGTCTCAGTAGAGAGCCATCGTTTTGCAAGTGCTGATTGGGTCAGTAAACCTGTAAAACTGGGTTTCTGTAACACAGAGTAAATCAATTTTTTGATCAATCATTAAATCATTTACTGATAAGAAGAGAGAAAAGTTTTACACTTAAGCTTTGTACTCTTTGCTGCAGTTGAGGATATTATGGTGTTTTTCTTTGTGAATTTTTATGTTTAAATCATTTGTTTTTCATTTTTGGTTTGTTAGTGGGTTTTTTTTTTTGGTGGTCTGGGAGCAGATGCAGTCTTTATCTATAAAGCCTACATAATTTTTTGGACACCACTCAGACAGCCAGTAATTTAAGGAGAGCACGTGGCTAAACATGTCCCTCCTGGTCCGATTGGGAAGGGGACAAGAGAAAACTATGACATTGTTTTCACAAAGTTACACACCGATTAAATATTAATTGTAATGAACTCCAATTGACGTAACCAGGTGTCAAGTGTGATGCTGACAAAAATGATAATTTGACATCATTTACACGTATCTTTAGTCAGTAGTTTCAGGGTTCCTTCAGTGTCTGGCGACTGGAAGACATTTCACTATGGTTGCTGGTGTTTCCAGCTTCACATGCCTCAAAACAGAATTGAAAATACCAGCGTTTGTTCCTCGGCAGGTGAGTGGGGGAAAACGATTAGAGACATGAACAGTTTACTGGGGCCGTCTGTTTAGGACTACACTTCCTCTTCACCGTCAGCCAGCCAGCCTGTTTTCCCAGGTATTCAGGCCCATCTGCTGGCTATGCTACGTTCGTCTACACTGGTACAGTTGAAGATGACATATTTCACATTTCAGTGAAGTCCATTTTTTTATATTCCTGCAAATCCTGACCCTGTAAAGGAAAATCAAATATCATCTGATCCTGGGCATCTCAACAGTGATCACATTACAAACAATGAAGTCAGTATAACCACTGAACAAATAGGCTGGTCCATTTGAAGATCTTCTTACAACTCGTATGAGGAAAACACCAATGGTACAGAAATGCCATAGGATCACAAGGACAGGGAAAAAACATACTCTGAGGAACTTGAGCCCTCGCCCAATAGTGGTGACCTTTCTCTTAGCTTGGCAAACCTACAGTAAGGGTAAAGGATTGACATAAGACAAAACATGATTCCTCTACTGTGGCAGAGTTGTTGGGACAATGTTTAGTAGCAGTTTTCATGTATTTTCTGTGGTATGATTTGGTGACTGTTTCTATCCGGTTGTTCAGTCTGATGTCACTAGCCGTGTCTGGGTCTAAACTCCGCTGCAGGTCCATATATCAAACGATCACTATGGCATTACTGAGAGTTGAAAAACTGTCTAAAGTCTTTCATCTTTAATAAAATGATCCGCGTTCTGCTCTACCAGGTGTAACAATTGAGTTTAACATCCAGGCATCCATGAAAACGGCCATTTAACGGAGTTAGAAGTTAGCAGGGAGTTAGCTCGCTAGCTTCTATCTAAATACAATATAGCATGTCCTGACTGCGGGGTTTTGGAAACAAATTAAAACGTACAGCTCTGTTATCACTTCCAACATAAATGAAGACAGAAAACTAAACAGCAGTGACGTTTGTAGGGTTACTGAAGTTGGGCTAGCTGGTATATAATGATGTGCTACGTGACCGCTAGCGACACAGCTATGTTAGCATAATATAAACAAGCTAACTTTTTTTCCACTGGATAAAAGTTAACGTGAGTGTTCTCGGTGGTCAGGAACAAATGTAATCGCATGGCAGGATGCTGTAAAAGGACCAAACTTCAGTCAGGAGAACAACTGAGATAATCCATCCACAATACGAGGTTAGTCATTCATATACTGCTGCATGGGCTGGGCTGTAGTTACATCCTAAGGTTTTAAAAACTGAGCTTAAATAAATGATTAGCGGTAATAAAAGCCGAGGGAGGTCAACAGTGATCACTGACTGTTTTAGGAGCTTTTTGAGATTAAATAGAAGAAAATACAAAACATTAAACATGTTAACAACACAAAAGCCATATTAAACGCAGACTACTTTAGACCCGGAAGTAGGATTCGTCACGTCATCACTGAACAACCGGATTGTTCATGTAGTGGGTTTTTTTTTTTTAAGGTCTTCTCACTAGAAGTTTGGACGTTTTTCTGCCATCTTGTAGTCCATACACACTGTTCTTGAATTCTACTGAAACATGCGGTATAAAGTCTGTTCATTTTTCCTTTTTCACAAACACCAACAAGATTTTTTTTTCTGTGATCCAGAAGAATCAGATTACGTTGCGTCTACCTAGTCTTCAGATTCTGCACTCCTACAGCCAGAGCTTGTAAACTGACACCACAGCAAAAACAAAAATGATAGCACTTTTCATCTTCGGGCTCAGGGTTCTCTGTGTTAGAATCTTGTAAGTATTTGAACTTGTGGAGTCAATCTGTTAACAAATGTGGAGAACACCTCTCGAACAGAGCAGGACAGCTGCACTGTACCTTGGACTGATTCTGTCACACGTGGGTGGAGGAGGTAGGTTTAACCACACAGCCACAAACAAATATCACTTAACTTGAAAAACATGATCAGATAAAAGGAAGGTTTGAGATTGGCCTATAATTAGCTAAGACTAATTAATAGAGATAGGCTGATCATATTTAGGATTAGTGCATTAACCCTGTAAGACCCAGCCCAATCAAACAATTCAGACTTTTTGGAGCTGTGATGTTTAATAACCGTTATAACAAAATCCACACATTTTTTTTTGCTATGTCATGTTGTGTATTATTTTAATTATATATTTGTTATATTTTTTTTGTATCACATTTGATACAAAATGCAACTTTCTGTTAACAACAATGTTAATTTTAGACAAAAAAGAGTTTTGTCCATAACATTTTGATATTATGGTAAGTATTGATCATGTTGATGAGACTGAGGTCTCAGAAACTCATGTATATGATACAAAGGGCATTATAGGGGTCATAGATGTTAGGAGCAGACTTGTAGAAATCGGGTCTAAAAGACACATTGATGGTAAATGGACTGGTTAAGGTTTAACCTTAACCAGTCCATTTACCATGGTTGGCTCAACAAAGCTATGTCTTTTGGTCAGTCTGCCTACAGTGTTGAACTTATTTTCCTCAATCAGTTTTGAATAGTAAGACGTTCTAGTTTTACAGAGGGCTTTTTAATAAAGCAGCAAACTATTTTTCCAGGCTAAATGACGATTTTCTAATTTAGTGAGACGCCCTTTCCTCTCCAACTTATAAGTTATCTGCTGTAAGATGAGCATTGAGAGTTCTAATTTGAGGCTCTCTTTTTCAGAGGAGCTACAGTATCCAGTCATACACAGTGAAGATGTAAATATTCATATTAATATTATTAATTACAAGGTAATCAGCCTCTGTCAGAGTAGCATCCAAGTAGCTGCTCTGCACTGTGCTGGCACATGGCATTGAAGAAGATAACAGACTTAGTAACAGCACTTTCAGAATGACATCTACTGTGTTCAGA
Source organism: Aulonocara stuartgranti (assembly GCF_965226115.1). Lineage (NCBI taxonomy): Eukaryota > Metazoa > Chordata > Actinopteri > Cichliformes > Cichlidae > Aulonocara > Aulonocara stuartgranti. The sequence continues at coordinate 40,212,599 of NC_138939.1, read as the reverse complement.
TCTATTCACCACTGCTGTGCAATCCATTAAACCAAATCAAATCCCTTTTATTGTCACATCACATTACTGGCACACTGGTACAGCACATGTGAGTGAAATTGTTGTGTGCGAGCTTCACAAGCAACAGTGATACAAGAAGCATAAGATACAAGCCAAATATAAGAACAGGAATATCAGAATTATAAGAATAAATATATGTACAAATATAAGAATGTATCCACATTAATGAATATGTATTCCAAATATGGATATACATATATATAAAACATGCAGAGGTCAGCAGTATGAATATTGTGCAAAAGAAATGGTATATATGTGCAATATGGAGTGCATAAGTGTCAAAGTTCCAGGAAGTGAAAGTGAGGTTTCTATGAAGTGTTCAGCAGTCTGGTGGCCTGATGGAAAAAGCTGTCCCTCAGTCTGCTGGTTTGGGACCGGGTACTGCAGCCCCTCCTGTCTGATGGAAGTGGTTTGAACACGTATGGCTGGGGTGACTGGAATCTTCGATGGTCCTCCCCGCTTTCCTCAGGCACCGCTTCTTGTAGATGTCCTGGAGGGAGGGAAGCTCACCTCCAATTATCCTTTCGTCACACCGCACCCCTCTGGAGAGCTTTGCGGTTGTAGGCGGTGCTGTTGCCATACCAGGTAGTGATGCTCTCAATGGCACAGTAGTAGAAGGTCCTGAGGACGCGGGGGCTCATGCCGAATTTCTTCAGTCTCCTGAGAAAGAAGAGGCGCTGCTGCGCCTTCTTCACTGTTCTGTTCATGTGAACAGACCATGTGAGATCACCCTTTAGTAGTGATTTAAATTGCAAATGTTTGTGCAGATCTAATATTTAGGGCAAGACTATTCCAAAGTCTGGGACAGACAAAGCTCTATCGGCACGAGATTTAAGATTAGTCCGTGGGATGGACAGCATTCATTTTGAGCTAAACCTCATAGTTTTTATTGGAGCATAAACAGAGAGGAGCTCAGACAGGTATGAAGGGGCTCGAGCGTTAAGTGACAGTGTAGAGAAGCTAAAACTGGGGTTATATGCTTTCTCCGTTTGGTACCAGTTAGCAGGTGAGCAGCTGCATTTTGGACCATGTGAAGATGATGAATGGAGGCCTGATCGAGACCAAAACACAATGAATTGCAGTAGTCCAACCTGCAAGTAAGGAAAAGGTGAATAACACGTTCAAAGATGTTAGGAGGTTTGGCTTTACCTTAGCTAGCTGTCTTAACTGAAAGAAGCAGGATTGGACTACTGCACTCACCTGCTTATTCAATTTAAAAGAACCATCAAGGCAGAGACCGAGGTTTTTTACATGTGTTTGACAGTAGCAGGAAAGGAGGCCCAGAGTGCTGTCGATGGGATTATTGACAAAGTTGCTGAAAATGACAGCTTCAGTTTTATTTTCATTTAGCTTTAGAAAATTTAAGGACATCCACTGTTTGATGTCATCAAGGCAGCATAATAAGAGCTGGGGATGGTCTGAGCCTGCTTTTAAAGGTAGGTCAGCTTTCTGGTTTCAACTCTGAATAGTGACGTTTTGGTGGGTTAAATAAATTTGGCCAGATTTCTAGAAATGAGAGCTGCGCCATTCAAAGTGGGATGGACGGTCTCCCAACAACACCAGTTTTTTTCCAGTTTGTTGGTGTTCTAGCTTCACATGTCTCAAAACAGAATCACCAGTTACTGGAGTTTGTTCCTTAGCAAGTGGGAAAAATTAATTGGGAGATGGATGGGTTGGTAGTGAACTGCGGCCTTCTATTTAGAGTACACGTCCTCCTCGTTGTCACCCAGCCATCCTGTTTTCCTGGCTCTGCCTGCAGAGCCAACAGAGAGTGTACTTTGGATAAAACACGTGAAGATTATACAGAACATCTTATTTCACTGAGTAAGTTTTAGTTAAACACAGATAAGCTGCACAAAAACACCACTGTGCATTGTAACAGGAAGTGATCAGGATCCGAAAATCTTTATTGTCATTGTAACAAGTACAACAAAATGTAGTCCCTGTGGTGTCACAAAGTAGAGGTAGAATATGATTACAAAAGGATACTATAAAAACAAAGGTAGTATTATAAAACCTTATTGCACATGTAACACTATTGCATAGGATGTGATCCATTGCACTGCACTTGTCAGGTTAAATTGGAGGTGATTACATGTCATTTAGCGCCCTGACAGTTACACAGTAGAAACTGCTATTCAGTCTATTTGTCTTTGTTTTGATGCGTCTCTATCTTTGCCTGATGGCGACAGTTACAGATTATGAGCGATGTCTTTTATAATATTTCCTGCTTTTCATGAGGCAGCGAGGGTGTTCAGTTCTTTGCCATCTCCGTCGTGTTCACACCCCAGTACAGGTCCTCCATGATGTGAACTCTCAGGAAGAGGAGCTCCGACACCATCTCCACCCCATCCCCATTGATGTAAAGTGGTTTAATGTGGTCTTAATCGTCTTGGCCTTAAATGTGTTCAGGATTAGGTTGTTGTCCCTGCACCACATTGTCAGCCACTCCAGTTCATCCCTTTAGGCGGACTCATGCTCCCCAGAGATGACCCACACCAAAGGGGAGTCGTCTGTAGATTTGACTATGGTGTTACTTTGGTGAGCGGGGGCACAGTCATGTGTGTATAGCGTGAAGAGCAGGGGGCTCAGCACACAGGAGAGCTAGTGCTGATGGCCGAGGAGATGTGGGGGTCCACCCTTACCCTTTGTGTTTGTCAGAAAGTCCTTAATCCAAAGCAGCTGGACTTTGGGAATCCTAGGGTTAACAGTAGGCCAGCTCTAATAGTAATTTGGTTTGGCTTCGCGGGCCAAATGTAATTAGGCTGCGGGCCAAATTTGGCCCGCGGGCCAGAGTTTGACACCTATGTACTAGAGTTTTTGTTTTTTGTGTGATTACAGATAAATTGTGTTAATGCAATTGTGTGACGCAAAAATTTCCCTGTTGTGGGATCAATAAAGTCTTATCTTATCTTATCTTATCTTATCTTAATAGAGTGTGTTCAATTCAATTTTATTTATACAGCGCCAAATCACAACAACAGTCGCCGCAAGGCGCTTTATATTTACAGTAGATCGTACAATAATAGATACAGAGAAAAACCCAACAATCATATGACCCCCTATGAGCAGCACTTTGGCAACAGTGGGAAGGAAAAACTCCCTTTTAACAGGAAGAAACCAGTCATTGATAAAAAAAAAAAAAAAAACCAAAACACCAAATTTCAACAAAAATGGCCAATTATATCCTGGAGCCCAAAGGGTTAACCCAACAAATCATGAAAAATTTGGTTTTCAATTTTTGGTGAAAAACACATTCGTGACAGTGCAGATTTCTGACATTTTGTCTAAATGTAAGCATGTAACAATTTGATTATTTCTAATTAAAAACAGGTAAGTTAGACTTGTGTTTGTAAATGAACCACCACAGTATGTGTATAAAATTAAAAAATGCTGATTTGAGCATCTTCAAAAACATTAACCCTGAGTTCTTGTGTCTCAAGGTAGCACTGGGAAACTGCTCTGCCTGCTGGGCCAGCGTGCCACTTTGCCTTGCTCATACCACTATGAGGACCAGATGCATATCTTCCAGCTATCCATACAGTGGAGGAGTCCTCTCAATGAGTTGCTGTGTCACTATATCAAACACAAAGCCTTTCAGAACTGCACGGCTGGCTACACCATCAGCTACAGCCCAGGCAACATCACGCTCACCGTCCTGCAGGCCAGACTGGAGGACTTTGGGACTCACGTTTGCTCGGTGAGCAAACGGCATGAGTTCTCTGACTACAGCATTGAGCTGGCCAGAATGTCAGGTGAGTTTGACAGGTGAGATGTGTAGCTTGTGTCACAAAGTGATTGCTCAAAGGGGTCATTTGATTGTTGAAGTTTTAACATATTATTGTAGGGTCTTTACCTCACAATATAAGGTTTATTGTAAGGTATATTGAGGGGAATAATGTTGTGATTGGTGGTTTGGTGGTTTTATAAATAAAATTGAATTGAACTGAATTGCTGCAGTAAACATGGGCAATAGAGTATCTCGCTGGTCCTATCCTTATTTCTTAAGGATATAACTTTCAGATATTGTCTATCAACTGTAGTTAGACTTTTTCGGCCTGCCAGGTCTTTTTGTTTTTGTCCTCCACTTGTCCAGGTTCCTCATTTTTTAAAGGAAACATTGCACACCATGCTGAGATATGAAACTTTGTTTTAGGATATTTTTATTAGAAAATGCTGCTCTCAGCCTGTTTTGGCATCATTGTGATGTCATAGTGCGGTCAGCTTCTTCAGCCAGTAGGCGTGAACCATGTCTGGGCCTGGTGCTGTCCAACTCTCCATACTGGAGATGCTTTCTTGGATGTCTGCCACTGTGAAGGTTATTGGATCCTGTTCAGGGAGGTTGCTGTGGTCTGCTCTTAGATCCACTAGAAACTGAGTTGCATCCTTCTCCCATATGCTCTTCCAGTATCGCTCCATCTCCAGCCTCGGTGGTTCTGTGCTCATATTGTTCCCCTGCCACTGAGAGTAAACCGTGGCTGGTTCTGTGGAGAACAGCTGGTTTATTCTCCTGCCTTCTATCTCTCTGGTGTACGTCTTCAAGCAGCTGGCCGAGGCTGTGAGTCTTTGCTTGGCTGTTTGGACGGCCTACTGTACTTTTTAGGCACCTTCTTCATTGCACCAAGCCTGCCAGCTGACACCAAACCTTTCTAGCAAGGAACATTAAATGTAACTTATTATATTACACAACCTAATGTAATAACTAATTAATTAATACATGTAAACCTCACACATCAAATTGATGGGGCCAATGTTGCCACTGCAGTCTCTAGCATTTCAAATCACAAGCGGCAGTGGTGGTGGTACTCTAAACTGTAAGCTAAGTTTTAAAATAACCTGTTTGTGTGTCACCACCTGCACTTTTTAAATATTTTTAGCCGAGAATGTAGTGAAGTAATTTTCAAAACAAAACGTCTGCACCAGCATGTTGATGCTGTTCGTGGAAGACTCCAACCTGCACCAGATATAATTAAATGATCAGTTTTATATGGGGAAAGTCTGCTCTTCAGGAGCGCTCACATTTAGTATACCACTTCCCAAACGTATCACTAGATGGAACTCCAACACAAGGGATGGAAATATGTATAATGAGGCAGTTAGCCAGTGGGTAACACACCTACAGTAGACTGTTCCAAGTCACATTGGAACGTAGATGTGACAAATAAAGATGAAGCAGGACCGGAAACTGATTTAATCGGGTCACCATGGTTCTCACTAACTAGCACGTGCCCCAACGGTAGCTAGAACAAATATTTTGAAAAGGTCAAAATAGAAGCATCCTAAACATGACCCACATAATCTCACATTTATGCGACAGACACCAGTCATAACAAACAAAGGACGGGTTATTGCCTTTGTTCCCAACAGCTCTTTCCTGCATCGTCAGCCCAGGAGCGAGTCAGACCAGCTAGAACAAGGGCTAATCAATCCTGTGATGCTAGGCAAGGGGTTCTGGGTAATGTAGTCCATACCAACAGGGACATATATACAGCCACCCCTGTATTTACACTGCAAATGCACATCATAGCAAAAAATGTCTATAAGGTTTTCCCATCTTGCATCTGAGGCAGGGTAACTAGCTTGGTCGTGTGTAAGTGTGATCTTTTACTTGCCCTTCCACTGACCACACTATACCATCCACCCAAAGAAACAATTTTGAGATTTTCCCCAACTAGCCACATGGCCCTGGGCAGCTGAGAGTCCACTATCATGACGACTTCATCTACAGCAAGGTCAGGTGGCATCACACCACTTCTGTCTGAGCTGAACGCCATGGAGGCATCTCGAAATGAAATGGGTCCAGAAGTGTTCAGCAATGATCTGGCTTTGTTTCCATCTTTAACTGGCGATAAAGTTAACCTGGTCCATATGCCACCTGTGGGAACGAGGCATCCTGGTGCCCCATGACCATGAAAATGGGTACAATTGGGTCAGGATCAGCAATATCAGATGATATTTAGCCAAGAGGTTTAGCATTAAGGATCCCTTCCATTTTAGTGAGTGCTGTGAAGAAGACTTCTTCAGGCACTATTTGATTTGATCCTTTAGGATGACCTGGAGCGTGGACTTAACCGACCTTATTTCCCTCTTCCAGTCGCCTCCAAAATGTGGTGATAGAACCAACATCAACATGCTGTTTGATGAGCGCCGGCTTCTTTGCTGGATTTCAGATGTGACCTCAGACACTGAGCATCACGTGTTACATGAAAGATGAATCCCGACACTTCTGAAGTTAATTGAATGTATTATCATTAGTTTTAAAGTATTTTTTCAAGTTGTAGTTATTGTATTGCATCTTACTTAGTTGTAATGGTTAATGAGCTCATCCAGCATTATGACACTTGTCCATCTTATTAAAACCTCAAATCCCCTGTTACAGTTTGAAACAAGGACCTGAGGCACATACAGGCAGCACCCCCCAAAATACACATTCAAAGCACCACAATGGCAGCCCAATATTAGGTTGCTATTAGCTGTTAGCTCTGTAGAGTGGGCAATCATAATGAAGCAGTTCATTTTAATTTGTAGATTCAAGCTGCTCTTCATAGTTTTGCCCACCAGGTGGCACCAAAAGCTATTGGGAAGCTTTGAGTGATGAACCTTTTTTAAATACAAGCTTCAGTAAGCTTCATTTGCTCGCCGCTAGTTTAGGGTCATGTTGAATGAAATGAATCATGTGTATTTTGAAAATCTGTCATATTATTTTTCTATGCTCCTCACTGACTAATTACTTGTGACTGGCACCTCATTAGCAAATGAAGAAGCAGTGTTTCACAGTCAGACCCACTCGTCATTTTTCTTGATCTCAAACAGGACTTTGTGAACATCACAGTAACTATTCTCATTTATATAATTGTGACAGTTTTTTTTTTGTTTGTTTGTTTTTTGGGAAGGGGGGGGGTTGCCACAAGGGAGGCATTCCCTGATGTTCATTAGAAAAAATGTTGCACTGTTTATTATTTTCATTTAATTTTTACATTAAAATACATTTACTTTAAATGGCTATATAAACTACAGGGTGGGCCATTTATATGGATACACCGTAACAACATGGGAATGGTTGGTGATATTAAAGTCCTGTTTGTGGCACATTAGTATATGTGAGGGGCAAACTCCTCAAGATGGGCGGTGACCATGGTGGCCATTTAGAAGTCGGCCATCTTGGAAACAACTTTTGTTTTTTCAATAGGACGAGGGCCATGTGACACATCACACTTATTGGTAATGTCACAAGTTTGCCCCCTCACATATACTAATGTGCCACAAACAGGACTTTAATATCACCAACCATTCCCATGTTATTACCGTGTATCCATACAAATGGCCCACCCTGTATATAATATTTTAAGTATTAAGTATTAGGGTAGGATGTATTCATTTTAATTTCCATCCTGTTTATTGTAAAGGAAAACTTGTTTATTTTTTTATTCATACCTGAGAATTAGTCATTTCTTTTTGGGATCATGGCACAAACTGAGGCCTGAAAGAAAGGGAGTCAACTGTGTTAGTGTTAACAGCTCTAATGCTAACCAGGCGCATTTGTTTTCCTCTAGACTCTGTTACTTCAGCACCAACAGGTGGAATGAATCAGTCAGGTAAGAAGCATTACATTTTCAGTGTTTTTCTGAGGCACTGTTCTCTTCTTATCACTTTGAAAGTCAGAGAAGTCTAACCAGCCTAACCATCAACAAAAGAGTGAACTGCAGCTATTTCTCTGTAAACCCCCGAGGTGATCATGTGGGAAAATTCCAGTAGATCAGCATTTTGTGAAATAATCAGACCAGCCTATATGGCACTAAAAGCCACTATCAAAATCACTTAAATTACGATCAGTTTGAACTTGAGGGTTTTTTGACATGCCTACATGTCACTGAGTTGCTGCCATGTCACTGGCTGATTAAATATTTGATTTCATGTGCAGTTGAGGAAGCTTATCTAATAAAGTGTCTGGTTAGTGAATACAAACAGTTGGACATAGCAAAGTCTCCAGATCCAACATTATATATCAGCTTTACTTTTCATTGGATATAAATAGTGTGAGTAACACATTATGGTTAATGTTTCCTTGTCTTTTCAGGCCTGACCTGGAGACTAATTATTCTTCATGCTTTGGCGTGCTTATTGGTTTGCACATAGAAGAGGAAATTTATATATTTATATACATTAACAGACACAAGCCTGTAAATTTACATAGAATCTAAATCCCACCTGTCCAGCAGAGACCTAAATAAAAGCTTTGCAAAAGGATGCGTGTTTGCTCATTCTTTTTCCAGAGGATGTGAGATGTTACTGTCATTCCTTTTAATTAGGTCGATACCTTTGTAAGGTAGTGGAGACAATCACAACCAAACACAGCATATCTTTTCATACAGCAGGTAAAACTAAGTGCAAGTATTGAATACGTCACCAGTTTTCTTAGTAAATATATTTCTAAAGGCGCTATTGACATGAAATCATCACCTCATCTCAGTAACAACCCATCCAATCCACACATGCAAAGAAATCAAATCATAGATGTCGGGTTCAATTTGCTTGTTTGGGATTTTTTTGCCCCTCCGCTGATCGCTACCTTATCGTGGTTGAGGGGTTTGTGTGTCCCAGGGATCCCAGGGGCTATGTTGTGTGGGTCCTGACAAAGAGCAATTCAGAAGACCCCTATGAAAAGACCATCGGGAACAGTTTACCCTGCCCGGGTTAGGTTTACTGGGGCCCCGCCCTGGAGCCAGGCCCGGGGTGGGTGCCCGAGGGTGAGCATCTGGTGGCCGGGCCTTAGTCAGCCACAGCCCGAAAAAGGGACATGAGCCCATCTTCCTGCAGGCCCACCACCCACAGGAGGCACCGTGGGGGTTGGGTGCAATGTGAGTCGGGCAGCAGACAGGAGCGGAGGCCCTGGCGGACCAATCCCCGGCTACCAAGACTGGCAACTGGGACATGGAATGTCACCTCTCTAGTGGGGAAGGAGCCTGAGCTAGTGCGTGAGGTTGAGAGGTACCAGCTAGATATAGTTGGGCTCACCTCAACGCTTGCCCTGGGCTCTGGAACCAGTCTCCTAGAGAGGGGCTGGACTCTGTCTCAGTCTGGAGTTGCCCCTGGTGAGAGGCGGCGGGCTGGGGTGGGTATCTTGGTACCCCCTCGGCTTGCTACTGGTATGTTGGGGTTTTTCCCAGTGGACGAGACGGTTTGTTCCCTTCGCCTTTGGGTCAGGAAACGGGTCCTGGCTGTCATCTGTGCTTATGCTCCGAGCGGCAGTTCAGAGTACCCAGCCTTCTTGGAGTCCCTGAGTGGGGCACTGGAGGGTGCTCCTCCTAGGGACTCTGTTGTCCTACTGGGAGGCTTCAATGCTCATGTGGGCAATGACAGTGAGACCTGGAAGGGCGTTATTGGGAGGAACGGCCTCCCGGATCTGAACCCGAGCGGTGTTTTGTTATTGGACTTCTGTGCAAACCACAGTTTGGCCATAACGAACACCACGTTCAAACATAAGTGCACGTGGCACCAGGACACTCTAGGCCGCAGGTCGATGATCGATTTTGTAATCGTATCACCAGACCTGAGGCCATATGTTTTGGACACTCGGGCAAAGAGAGCGGCTGAGCTGTCAACTGATCACCACCTGGTGGTGAGTTGGATCAGGACCCAAATGTACAGTGAGGGTGTGCTGGGAACGTCTAGCAGAGGCCCCAGTCCGCGACATCTTCAACGCACACCTCCGGCAGAGCTTCAACAGCATTCCGAGGGAGACTGGGGACATTGAGTCCGAATGGACCACGTTCAGCAGCTCCATTGCCGAAGCTGCTGCACGGAGCTGTGGCCGCAAAGTGGTTGGTGCCTGTCGTGGTGGTAACCAGCCTACCGGGCTTGGTTAGCCTGTGGGACTCTGGAGGCAGCCGATAGGTACCGACAGGCCACCATCAGAGCCAGCGCCTAAACTGGATGCACAGGTTGGGGCTCCAGCATAACGTCCAGGATTTGGCACCACTGGAAAGACCTGGTACTGTGTGTGATGTTCATGATTAACATGAACAACAGAATTCTGGAGAATATGGAAATTTGTTTTTGTAAAGTTCTGCTGTAAAAAGTGACTGTAAAATGTGTTGGGTTCATTTTATGGTAAATGGCCTGTAGTTGTATAGCAATGTCAAGTAAAAAATAAAACACAAATATGTGATTCTAATTATGAGATATGAGCCTTAGAGAAATGAATCCCAACAAATGTAAAAACTGATGGGATCAGTACTATGATTTAAACAAGTTGTCTAGTCAAAGTCTGATTTAAGAATGAGGGTTGCGGACTACTCATTTCACTAAACTTCTAATTTTATCTTTTGGGAACCTGGACAGGAAAGAAAATCAGAGTGAACAATACTACAGCTCTAAATGCTTTTGTCAATACAATTCAGGTGCATGTATTTCTGACAAGAGTACGACGTGAAGAAGATCGAAGCCGATCTGACCGACGCCCTTGACCGACCCAAGTGGAGACGACTTTGCAGAAAAGCGGACCCTACAACCGAGCGGGAAAAACGCTAGGAGGAAGAAGTATTTCTGACAAGATTTGTTCCTAACACAAATACACCAACACACACATCTTACCTTGAACTGACCCCTGACCTCCTAACAGCACCTCAAAACTGTTTCTGGGTTCTGATCTTCCTCACTGTCATCATCAGTTTGCCTGCCCTCAGTGAGTGCATGGTCCTCACTGGATAATATGTGCATGTTTATATTATTAACTTTCTAATCTGACATCCCATCCTGTACTCAGCTGACCTGTCAAATGTACAAATATATTGTGGTATTTGTATAAAATATTCTTATATGTGCTTTATGTATTTAATTTTCTTTATGCAAAGTTTCATCAAGATCGGTCATGTTTGCCTACTGGTGGTGGTCAGAGGGCCCGGTGGCACCAGTGTCCGGCAGCCTCGCCTCTGTCAGTGCGCCCCAGGGTGGCTGAGGCTACAATGTAGCTGCCATCACCAGTGTGTGAATGGGTGGATGAATGTAGTGTAAAGTGCTTTGGGGTCCTTAGGGAGTAAGTAAAGCGCTATACAAATGCAGGCCATTTACCACTTACCCTTAGAAAAGTGATCCAAAGGCATAATGTTGCATGATGATATTTCAGTTTAAACATGGATAGAAAGGATATTAATCTCACAGATTTGGTTGTTGAACTAGAGACTAGCTCCGTGTATACCTGTGCTGTTAGACCAGCAGAAGATGATCTCAAGAATAAAACTAGGTCTGGTTTCAATTCAATTTCGGGGAAACCTGCAGTCAGCGGAGACCAAAGCAGTCACCTGGATGAGTGATGAAACGTTTCTCCCACTGAAAACGCTGCGTCCACATGAACACAATCAACCTTTTGGGATTTCCTTACCTGGATTATTGAGCATGCATCAAGACCTTTCTGAGTTCTAGCATATTTTTCATCATCAAAACATTTTACTATTACATAAAAATAACTCCAGTAAAAACTCTGCATTTTTAAAGTGAAGATTTCATTTTAGATTGAGTAAGTTAACCATTTGTCACGGATGTTTCGTGTAATGAATGGACTCAACTAAAAACTGCATGTTGTATTTACTAGGGACATCTATGTTCGACATTAACATTTGTTTGATCGAAATAATGAAAATATGACAAATGTGCAAAAAAATAAGGAAATGGGAAGGAGGGACTTCCCAAAGCGCCGCGTCACGAGAATCTGTTTCACCTGCTCGGGTCGTTATTTTTTTCCAGTTTATTTCTTCCTGTCACACAGTGGCATTTGTGATATTTTGTACTTCTCACATAAATTAATCCATTTATGATGAAGGGTTTTTCTTTTTACCATGGAAATAGCCAACTCCAGCAACAGAACAAATCAATTATGCAGCATTTATTATCAGGTCTTTTATATGGTTTGGGAAACTTGGCATAGGCAATGAAAACAATAAATATGACATTTTCCCTAATGTAGCATTTTACACAATGTACAATGTGTTTCTTTCTCCACAGCTTGCTTGATAAGGTTCTATACACATTTCCAAACAAATAAACATATCTCCATTCAGAAGCCCTGAAAATGGGATGTGCACAAAAAAAGATAATAAAACACTAAATGCATTTCTCGTATGAATTTGTGTCAATAAAAACTGCTAATAAACCACAAAGAGAAATGAAAAGTTGTGCTGTTTAATCGACATAAAACAGATTAGAAAATGGCCCATCTGCTTAAGAGTTTCCTACGATGGTGCGGTTTGGATAATACTGGCTGTTCCTGCTCATTTCTGCCGAGTTTATTTGTGTGCGTGTGAAGAACTGCTTGGATCAGTAGTCAGTGTCAGAGCCCTCGGCATTGTCCACGTTTCGGGAGAGCATGTAGTTGTCCATGTCGATGGAGCGGCAGTTATTGATGGCGTAGCGCAGCCTCTCAGCCATGACAGCCTGGCTTGAGTACGGAGGCAAGCGCAGCTGGAAGAAACATGTCTGAGAGGTGGGCAAGCTGTCGTAGGGCTGTGGAGGACACACAACAAATTCCAAATTACTTAAACCTCACACAGTGTCGTTCTGTGGCAGGCCAAACGCTGCTCTCCTAAATTCAATTCAGTTGGTACCAAATCACAACAACAGTCGCCTCAAGGCACTTTATATAATAAGGTAAAGAACAAACAACAGTACACTAATGATTTAATGGAAAGTGAGTGAATGTGAGTGAAGAAGAAACATGCAAGTGGTCATGCATCATGAGAAGCCCCAGCAGGTCCGGCCTACTGCAGCATAACGAAGGAAGGGTTCACGGTCATCCCAGCTATACGCTTTATCAAAAATGAAAGTCGGATCTTAAAAATACAGACGGTCTCCGTCTGGCAAATCCACACTGGGTGGTGATGACACAGAAGACGGACGTGAAAGCTCAAGGCTCTGCCCCCCAGTCTGCGCTACTTTTAAATACCCTGGTGGAAGTGATGGTTTTTGGTGGCACTTCTGAGGCCACTACTATAGATCTTGGTTCACTGGCACAGTATGTTAAACCAGTCATCACTAATCTGGGAGTTAAAATAGAGGCAAATCTTAAACTTGAAAGCCAGGTCAGAGCTGTTGTCAGATCTAGCTTTGTTCATTTGAGGGAATTAGCCAAAATAAAGCCGTTCTTATCGAAACAGCATTTTGAGACAGTAATCCATGCCTTTGTTACTTCTAGGCTGGATTATTGTAACGCACTTTATTGTGGGGTTAGTGATGCAGCTCGTCTTTTAACTGGAACAAAAAAGTCTGAGCACATTACCCCAATTTTAATTTCACTCCACTGGCTACCTGTACATCTTAGGATTGTTTTTAAAATTCTCTTATTTGCCTTTAAATCTCTTGATGGCCTGCCCCCCCCCCTACCTCTCCGAGCTACTACAACCATATACACCGGCCCGTTCCCTTAGGTCCGCCAATCAGCAGCTGCTTAAGGTACTGAAAACTAAGTATAAATCTAAAGGTGATCGTGCTTCTGCTGTAGCTGCTCCGAAGCTGTGGAACGATCTGCCCTTGCATGTTAGGCCTCTTCTCTCTCTGAATCTAAAAGTCTTCTTAGAACATATTCATTCGCTGAAGCCTTTGGCATTGATTAGAGGGGTTGACTCAATTTGTTTTAACATGTTTCAATTTATTTTAGGTTTTTAGTTATTTATTTTATCTTATCTCGTTTAAATTTTCTTTACTTATGCTTTTAGCATGTACAGCACTTTGTGAACTCTGGTTTTATGTTAAGATGTTTAATGGACAAATGAAACTTCATTACTCGAAGCTGGTGGCCAAAAATATGAAGCGCAGCTTGAATCTAAAAGTTAAATGAACTGCTCTACAGAACCTGTGACGTCTTGATATTTTTTATTCATAAAAAAAAGACTATATATAATAATGTGCAACACACTCTTATAATAGGCTGGGACTACGCCTGTGCTGTGAGGTCCCTGCCTCTGCCTGATTATGTATTTCACCAGTGACCAAAGCTTATATAATACCACACCAACATAAAACCAGGGTTCACAAAGTGCTGTACATATACAAAAAGCATAAACACATAAAATAAAATTGTATCTAATTTAATAAAAGCTACAGCCCCTTTGGAGCAGCCTCCTCAAAAGCACCTCTAAATGTATACTTAGTTTTTGGTGCCTTAAGGAGCTGCTGATTGGTGGACGTAAGGTAGCAGGCAGGTGTATATGGCTGTAGTAGCCCCGAGAGGTAAGGGCCAATTAGAGATTTAAAAATAAAAGAACTAAAAGGTACAGGTAGCTGGTGGAGTGAAATTAGAATGGAGGTAATGTGCCCAGACTTTTTTGTTCCAGTTAAAAGGCGCACTGCATCACAATAAAGTGCGTTACAATAATCCAGCCTAGAAGTAACAAAGGCGTAGATTACTGTCTCAAAAAGCTGCTTTGATAAGACGGGCTTAAATTTAAAAAAGCTCTGACCAAGTTTAAGATCTGCCTTCATGTTAACTCCCAGATTAGTGATGGTTATAATTCTATCACTATATATGTACGGTGCATTTCTTATGTACAGTTTAGACCTTATTAAAGTGGTTTTTATTCAGGAATAGGCAGAACATCTTCTTTTTGTTGCTGACTCCATATCTCAATGTCGCACAGCAGTTCACTATGTCTCGCACAAAAGACCGCAAATCCTGCCAGTGGTTCACTTCCTTATAAACCAAAGAATCAGGTACTGAAGGAGTGATGTGCTGATGAACAAAGCCTCGGCACAGTGTTTCTGAAGCACTGTGTTGTTTTTTTGACACCTGCATCTTAATTCACTAATTAAGATGCAGGCCAGGGCTACTATGAGCCCGAGCCTGAAGGCAGAGTCGGTTTGTGAGGCTGAGGACAAACCGCCCTACGTTTTAAGATGAAGATAATGGCTGGAGAGTAAAAACTGATATAATTTGAGATGGATCTTGGCTGGGTGAGAGAGCGCCCATCAGGATGCAGGTGTGAGGACCGGTTGCTATAGTGACTCTTGTCAGGTGACCCAGACTTCTGTCAGCTTCAGGTTGAAATAGACAGAAATTTGTCTCTGAAATGCTTCCTAAGAGAAAACTGTTGTATAAGGAAACTTCTTTCACCGTGAGCGCCAACAACTCCTAGTCTACAAATTCTTAAATTTTCCTATCTGTAGAGTTTAGTATGTGGATGTCGTGACAGTGTGGAAACAGCCTGCGATTCGGATTTTCACATGAAATTTAGACGGTTTTCACATTGTTCCCTGTGGAAGAGTTGGACGGAGGAGGCAGCGCTTTGGGGACATTTATGAGAGACAAATATCTATCACAATAACCGGGGATGAAAGTGGACACCCGTGGCTATTATTTTAGAGTAAAATGATGGACTTTTTGGTTTTATTTAGCCCATTTTTCAATTTTGTGCTTCTACTTTTTACACTAAAGCTGGCTGATAATTTGGTAATCTAATTAAATTAAGCTCATTCAGGAAGTTCAGCTTTGACTATTTCAAATATTTTTAAACACTTCAGGCAAAATCTTTAAATTTCCAGCATTCACACTGCCAGGAAATGCAAAAATATGTTATTGTACACTCATAACGATAGTTAATAGTGTCCTGAGTTATGCAGCGGTCCATTGAAGATGGGAGAACAAAAGAACCAAAATGCCCCCAGATAAACGTAGACTGAGGTCCTCTGTCTCTGAACTGCCTCATCCAGAGAAAAGTTATTTTCCCTGCTCAGCTCATTGCCAATAAACCATCCTAAATATCACTTAGATTCCCCAGGGGATTTAAGGAAAATAATTGGGCATTTTTTCATGATGACAATGCACCGCTCTACTTACCCTGTCCACCTTCATGATCTGAAACCTCTGGGAGATATCAGCTGTGTTAGCAGGGAGCCTCGAGCGACCTGAGACAAAGCGCATGAAGAGGACACGCTCCTCGTTGGAGAACTCCTCCAGGGTCTGCCAAAACCACTGCACCAAGGAGTGCTGTTCATCCACCTCTCTGTAGCGCACCACCTTCTTGAGCACATCGCAGCAGATCTCCGGCATGCCACAAACCATCTGCTCCAGCTGCTTGGCAGTGAGCAGGGACAGTAGCGGCACCGGCACGATCCACGACATGCCCTCACGCACTGCTGCCACCTGGGAGAGATGAGCCCACAGGAGAAGACTTATGTCCGTGTTAAGGCCAAAGTCACGTTTTATCTAACGGTCAGTTCAGCTAAAGAGACGTTCTTGTTTGTTTCCAGTCCTGCACACAGCTTGCTGTTATTAGGGTTTCCATGTTGAAACAGCAGACAAACACTGTGTTCCTGTATCTGGATCATCTGTTCATTCCCCTGTGAATGCTCAGTGGCTAACAACTGGTGACTGAGAAGTCCTTAGCCAACGAAGTTTTGAAACAGTATGACCAAGACGTACAAGTTCAGTTCAATTTCATATGACCCAAATAAACTCCAAAGGAAAGTCAAGTCAAAATGCTTCCCAGACGTCTATCCGAAGTCTTTAGTTACAACCACAGCTATGGCCAATAAGTGGGTCTTTGACCCAACACAGGTTTAAAACACTTCCACACTTTTTTATGACTTTGAAGTTAATCCATGTTTTTAATAAACACATATTTATTTATTTTTTTAAAAAAAGAAAAAAAACCACACTGTGAAAAGAGTCAACATCGACGAGCTCGTCCTGATGTCTCTAAACAGGAAACTTAAAACACTGAGAATCTGACTCCATCCAATCTGAGGTAAAATAGTAACATTTTACTATTTCCATATCATTGCATGATTTGACTTACAATCGCATTTGTTGCCCAAGGCAGTGATCTGATTGGTCAGATCTGTTTATTCAGATCCAGAAAACTGGAAAAATGGAGTTTGTGCTGTTGTACTGAAGAGGTGAGTCCAAAAAATATTTTTAATACACAAAATATTCGCATGGATTTGACATGTCTGGTGTGTAAAGGCCTTTTCTGTACCTGACGGTCGATTTCATGCAGTCTGTACTCAATAGCTCTTTCCACATATTCCTTCCTGTTGGAGAAAGTGAGAGGGATGCTGTTCCCTCCTGGGATAATGGGGACCATTTTACCATCTGCACTCTGCCCGACAAAGGAATCCAGAGGAATCATCTGCAAAACAAACACAAAAACTGTGAGTACTGGCAAAGAGCTCACTGAGGTTAGAGAACTTCACTTCATAAAGAAAGGACCTGTGATGGAATTACATTAATGATTTAAAAATATACCTAAAATCTCCACATCTCTAAGTCCTAAATAATAAACCTTGGGCCCTGTGGATCAGTGACAATTAATCTTTGTCCCCAGATCTGAGTTTGATAAGACAAACTGCTGTTTTTCTATTTGAACACGTAGTTAAAAAGCAGTTATGTCCATGGCCTAAAAGAAGCAGATCAAAATGAGGCTTTGTACTAGAATATGACAATTATATTATCAAAGAGAACGCATTAGAAAGACAAGCAAAGCATAGAATACAAGTCAATAACGTCTGCAGTCATGGTAAATAAAGGCCACTGTATGGTTTTCTATAAAAGCTTTCCACTAAATCTAACAACCGTTCATTGTTCTGTTCATTTATTCATTTCATCCAACGCATGAAAGCTCATGTGGCAGAAATGAGCTCTCATCTGCAGCGTCTTTTCTTCAGTATTCCTCTCCTCACCCCCATCTGGCTCCTCCTCCCTGAGCCTGCTGGAGGTTTCTTCCTGTTAAAAGGGAGTTTTTCCTTCCCACTTTCGCCAAGTGCTTGCTCATAGGGGGTCTTTCGATTGTTGGGCTTTCTCTGTATTACTGTAGGGTCTTTACCTTTCACCCTATAAAGCCTAAAAGCGCAAATCAGTCTGTGCATAACTATATATTGCTCTGCCCATGTCGAATGTCGGTTGGAAAGATTTTAGATATTGCCCAACGTTAGACGATACCCAGCCCGCTTTGCCAATGTAGCCGCTCCCCCGGCCTAATTCCAGGTTGGACCCAGGTAAGCCTGTCTCAAGCAAAGTAACATTACACAGGTTTTCTTTCATATTTCAACTGTTCTTAAATGTAGACATCTGCTTTTTCTCTGTTGCACTAAAAATGAACCAAACATTGAATTTAATGTTCTATTAAACAACCCCAGTTAACGCTGCTCAATGAATGGATGTGTTTGTGGCTGCTGGCTTGCTTTAGTGTGGTTTCAATATTTAAATGTCTAAGTATAATCCTCACACGAACATACAATCAAAATGCTTTTCTAACCTCATGGAAATTATCCTCCGTGATGCCGCTGTCTTCAATGTGAAGAATGCTTTTGAGTGTCTGCACATAGAGCAGGTCCACTTCCTCCAGGTCCTCCAGCAACAAGGGGATGCAGCACAACTGCTTCCAAACCAAAGGAGCCAAGTGCAGATCCAGGGGCTTCTTGGTGCGGATGGCTACCCCCATAAGAATACCTAAGAATTTAAACTGGAGCATGTGCTCATCCAGGCATGCTGACGGGTTGAGGAGGAATCTATCAAAATCAGAATCAGAATACTTTAATAATCCAGAAGGAAACTATGTGGGTTTCAGTTGCTCCAAGGCAATAACAGTAACAGACTAGACTATTACAAAGATTACACATTTAAGAAATAGCACAATATACACGCATACAAATCGCTCACTTATACATATGAAGAATATTATAGAGGTGAAATGTATATGATTGAAATTTGACTCTAACCTGTGAAACTTTGTCATTCGTTATTTTACTGTAGAGCGTGTGCAAAGGGTGTAATTGTTGCAGTGTGTACGGCGTATTAGATGGAGGAGTTCCACAGGCAGGAATGATTTCCTGTGTCTCAGTCCATGCTCCTGTGACTGGCTAGCAAGTCATGCAGTGTGTGGGAGGTGCTGTCCATCACTGTCCTTATCTTGGACAACAGCCACCTGTCAGAAACACCCTAAGAGAGTCCAGCTCCATCCCCACAACATTACTGGCCTTGCCGAGCAGTTGATTGAGTCTGTTGGCATGCTGTCCCAGAATGCAACAGCATAGAGGATGGCACTGGCCACAACGGACTCGTAAACAATCCTGAGGGAGTGGTGCAGCTCTGGATACGGCTGTAGGTGGCTGAGCATTCACTGCAGTGTCGTAAACAGCCACCAACATTACAAGGGTAAATTCCCTGATCAAATAATACGGCCCGAGTCTTTGATTGTTATGTTTGTTTGTTAACAAGAACAGCAAGCCCTCTTCCTTTCTGCTTACCGCTCGTGGCGCTGTCCCTGTCCGCCCGAACAGTGTGGAAGACACACTGTCCACTGGAATACCCCGGTGCATCCATGATTCGGTGAAACACATCAAGCTACACTCACGATATTCCCTCTGACTCCGTGTCAGCGCTGTTAGCTCGTCCATCTCGTTTGCTAGCAACCGAACGTTCCCCAATATAATAGACGGCAGACACGGTTTGAAGCCTCCGCTGAAAAATGTGGAACGCTTCACGAATTTACGTGTCATCCTTGCACAGAGACCATGCTAATCTTCCCTGTATCATATCCAGTTTAGCGCATGCCAGCAAAGAAATGTCTTTCTTTTATTTCAAACAAAGGATTAGTTACTCTCTTAAAGTCCTACAACTTCCAACACATTAACTGACCTACATGTTTCATTAAGGTCTTCTCACCTGTCTCTGTTGTAGCCAACCTCTGCTGTGGCATTGGGAGATGGGATGAGCAGGTCCACAACTCCTGTCTCCAACTCCTATGGATAGATATACATGACAGTGAAGAAGTAGTAGCTCTATCAGACATCCAGTAAACAGCTGGAATAAAATTTGTTCTAACAAGTCCAGATGTTTACATACCTGACACATCTCTGTGATGGTGTCATCAAAGACCCCTCCTGCATCGTCAGCACCTTCTCCAACTAGTTTGACCTTCCAGGCTCTTGAGGGAAGTCGGAGATCTGAAGCATTCAACTTTACAACTTGCCGAGCAATCTGTACAAAGATTGGTTTACACTTCCGACCTCTGCAGAGTTCAAATGTGATGGAAAACCAAAGTGAAAAGGAAGAAGGGGATTTTAAGTTTACCTTTAAGCACAAAATTATATTTATAACATCAGTAGCTGATGAAGTAGTTATGCATCTATTTTTTTATGCAGTACAACAATTCCATCCTGGAACAGTTTAAAACAACCATTAAAACCTTCATACCAGTGGTGAGTGTATGGAAACCTCTGACTGCAGGCTAAAAACAGTTACCAGTACTGACCGTGTGGAGATGCGTTTGACAGTGATCTGGGGACCGTAGTTCTTGCCCTGCACCATGGTCTTGCCTATCGACCGCACCATAGGCAGCGTATACACTCTGGGAGCCAAAAGGGGCCTTAACTGGCCCTGGACGATTCCCCAGGTACCGGCGTTGTAATGGGAGGTACAGCTCTGCAGAATTAAAATGACATTTAGTATTTACTAATTAAGAGGAGCCCCAAATCTTTTCCCTACATTTGTGCAACGTCTAAACTATAGGGAAGAAAAAATCTTTCCAATTAAGATGTAACATAGTAGTCCCCTTTCAGTCCATACAACACATTTAGTTTGGGATATCACGCCCCTGCATGTTGTGGCTTAAGGCACCTCTATTCGTGCCCTGTGATGACACATATAGACTTCTGTGATCACATTGATCCTGCAGTTCTCACACTTCACCTGAGCGTAAAAACTGAGGGGATGCCGAGTTGGGCTAGCTACTGATAGTTAGAGCTGCTGTCTGCTGGCATGAAGTCAGTTTAGCTGCCTCGTTGGTGTTAGCCTCCACTGTTCAGTTGGTGTGTGGGCTTCCCACAGAGTGGAAATTTCAAGTGTCCTTGTGCAGCACTGTTGCTTTGCATTTTGGCATGAGTACCAAACCAAAGCAAGCAAAGCAGAAATCTTCTGTTTCTCCCGTCCTAATGGGTGCTGTTTGCATGACCAGCATGAGGTTGCCCTGTCTGACTGGGGACTTACCACGCCGGGAAAAGTAAGCCTGTGTATGTTGTTGCCAGCTCCAGGGCTCGACCCTGGAAAGACGGAGAAAGTGCTAGAACGGCTGTTGCATTGCAATACCCTCGCTAGGGTTCCAGCTTTTCCAAATCTGAAGATGAGGAGTATCTGGTCGATGTCTCTGCAAATATCTGGACTGACTGAGGATGAACCACGCGGGAGCACTGGCTAGCCTCAGCGGACGCTCACCAACATGATGACGTGCTGGACATCAGCTTGGGCATTCATCGACATTCTCATGGATGAACAGCAGAGCTTGTTGTTGGCTCAGTGTGCCGCCGCTGCTCCGCTTGCAGGCCAAAACAACATCTCTGTTTTTTCCACGTTTCATCACACAGTGGAGAAGCTCAGAGTGGAAAGGCCATCTACAAATCTCTGGCAGTTTGTGGAGTTTTTCCTTCCAGCGAAGCTGACAACAGAGTATAACTGCCTTCCAGTATTCCCAGACTTTGTCTCCGAGCTAACCACTTCACATGTGTCAAGCCACCGTCTTGGGTTAGGGAATCCCCAGCTATGGACAGTATTTAGAGCTGGACAGCACAAAGAAGGCTGGCTTAGCCAACCCGCCTCCTACGGAATGGCTGTAGCTGGTAAATTTACCGTTTACATTTCTGGAGGCATCCCCATTCCACATATATGGTGTAGCTGATCCCACATCTCTTCCATCCAAGCACTGTACATGCTCTGCATCTCAGCCCGACAAGATTTATAATTCTCAGGCGGGCGCTGCCCATGCCATGAGCTCAGTCACTGTGATACAGTCGCACCAGGTGATGTACCCGGTGCAACTTGGGTCCATTGGTTTCCCCAGACAACTACTTCTACCTTAATAAGAACCAAGTAAAAATGGAATACATTCTCCGTGCCCTTTGTGGTGTGCTCCCTAACAGAGAGATGGCTTCAATAATAGTAGCACATCTGACCTCAGATAGGGACAGTGCTATCTACTTGGATGAGCCAGTATCTGTTGTCAGGTCATTTGAATCTGAACTGAGGAAGAAGCAGACGGCAGCTTTGCGTGATATCATTCCCAGACATGACACAGGCTAGCTGTTCCTCTTCCCACCGCCGAGAGCGGACCGACTGCTGCTAATGTGGGTGTACCACCAGCAAGAGCCCAGCCTCTGGGGTAACTTCCACGCCAGTCAGCCTGGAGCTAAGGTCCACCTTTGGGCCCCAACGCCCAGGAGAAAGACGTCTCAGTCCTCCTAGCTATGGGATTGAGTTAAGAACTGCAGGGAGATGCCAGTTCCCCTATCTGGTGCTGCCCAAGAGGCACTCCTTAAGTCACAAACCCCCCTGCACACAAAAATATATTTTTGCTGTTTCAGGTTGTAATTCCTAGTTCGGACTTGTCAGATGTTCAGGTGACCACAACAGGTAATCCCACGTTTCTCACCCTCATCAGAGTCTGAATTTCAGTGCAGCACAGGCTGCACACCAATCAGTGAGAGCTCCCAGCCGTGTTTCAAGCTCTCAACTTTCTTTGTCCAGTTCAACAGTGGTCTGTTACACAAACGCCCAGACAGGGGCACGTACCCCTTCACTGTTAAACCTATCTCAGTCTCTGCTTTCATGATTTAGTGTTCATTTTCTGTCTCCGAGAGCCACACATGCTGGGGCTGGACTTTCTCTCCAGGCAGGAACCCCAGAGGGGGGAATGAATATTACACCCTTTACTAGTGGCCAGTTGTGGGATCTGTTTGTCGAGGCAAAAGTAGACCTTTTTGCCTCCAGGGTGAAGACTTACTGCCCTCATTCTTCTCTGCAATTGACCACGACGCAACCATTTCCATCGGAGGACTCTGGACAAGGGGCCACCAACCTACTGAGAGGTCAATTTCACCAACTGCCTCCAGGACAGAGTGCTGACTTTTGGCTTGTGTCTGACACACAGTGTTTCTACAGTGTGCTGAGGAAGTCACAAAGCGTGACTGAGACAGGGGGTGTTAATTTAGCTGTATATTTAGGTGACTGGCTCCTTCTAGTGCAGTCAACGCAGGAAGTGACAACACAAATGTCAGATTTTAAGATGCAATCCGAGCTTCATAATAAACACCGAAAAGTGTGTACAACATGCACCTTTTCTGGGTTTATGCCTGAACTCAATCACCCTTACAGCCTTTCAGTTATGAGAGTGAAGGTGTTCAGAGCCTGGACTGTGCCTTCAGTCACTGAGGCTGGAGATGCAAACCAAAGGAAAGACAAATCTAAGTTTAGCCATTTTCTTCTTCTCATTCTGTTCACATCTATGGGAGAGTTTTCAGCTTGTTACAGTCAATGTGTTAGAGGCACTAAACTAACAGTATTTTTCCAGAAGCTGTTTCTGTAGTAGATAAAATACACAGTAAGACATAACTAACACTTAGCATCACTGCCAGGTCAAATATCAAAGGCTGCTAAAGCCTATCATTCAGAACAATATAACTGGTATCACATTACAAAAAATTCTAACAACACATTTTTTACCAAATTTCTAAACATTTTCTGTACAAGTGTCTTTTGTTTTTATTGTAGTCGTTGCCCACCTGGTTGTTAGGGCTGAGGTTGAGTAGTCTCCATGACGAGTACATGAGGTCAGAGAAGTGGTAGAGGAGCCGCAAACGGGCCCTCACTGCCTCGATGCTCACTTCTTTAAGCCCACTGTACTGAGGAGGCACTGCTGCTGGCAGGCCAAGCTGAAGAGGTACAGATGAGCCTGAGGAAGATTAGAGTGAGATATGATCACCCTGAACACTGAGAAGTGTGGGAAGAAAAGTCGACTCATTCATGACAAAAGTTACATTAAAGAGATTTCCTGCTGTCACAGTTATGCTAATTATTGTTTGTTGTGGCAGCCATCCAAAGCTCTGTCTCTAATCCCTTTGACATATTTTCTATGTGATGTGGTTTATAAGGCAGGTTTCTAAGCACAATACATAAAAATAAAACCATTACGCTCTGGTATTTTGTACGTTCCAGCAGCACAGCAGGAAATCTGATATCTGGGAGAAAGTATCAAAATATCAGGAGGCATTATGTGAATTTTGTGTGTCTGTGTAACCTGGTGCTCGAGGCGGCACAGAGGGAGCCGTCCACGCTGCACTATGACAGCGTCCAGCAGAGATCTGATGGATGTTCTTGCCCTGCAGCGTTGTTACCAGTGTAGGTTCTCTAACATGGTTGGTGTGTCCCAGACCCAGCTGCACAACACAGTCATAAGTCAACATTTAAGAATAAGTGTGTATAACAGCTCAAGATCAATTCTGAAAATAAATCAAACCTGACTGCCAGGAATGCAAACAATGCAATGTTAGTATTACCCTGCTGATGATGTGTTGTTGCAGTAGCAATCCTGCACAGTATGAGAGGCACAGCAGGAATTCTGCTTAGACTCAGTGATACCGTAGCACTCTGGATCTTTTGTTAGTCTAAGACAGCTGGCTGAGCGTTTTGTGACTGCTGGACGACAGGCGCCCCTCTCCAGTTGCACACTCAGATTTGTGGAGAACCTCGTGCTAAATATCTTGCAGATGACCTGATTCTGGGTCCTGTGCGAAGCAGAGCAGCTAATCGCTGCTACAACTGAAGGGGTGGCTGTAGCTCAGGTCATCTGCTGCGTTTGATCCCTGGCCGCTGTATGCCAAATATCTGTGGGCAAGATACTAATTCCAATGCTCTCCAAGACAGAAGCACTTAGATCACTAGAAAAAGTTCAAGTTCTATAAAGCGTTATATAAGAACTAGTCCATTTACCAGCCTGGTTCTGCTGAAGGTGTCGTCCTGTTAAAAGTGAGTTTTTCCTTCCCCCTGTCACTAAAGCACTTGCTTGTAGAGTTTTGTTGAGGTTTTCTCTGTTTGGATTATTGTAGGGTCTTTACCTCACTATATAAAGCACCTTGAGGCGACTGTGTTGTGATTTGGTATATAAATAAAACTGAATTCAACTGAACTGAATCTACCAGTCAGTGCAGAGGCCAAGGATGGGCCAAAGACTTCTCTTAGGAGCTTTGAAACACTGAGAGAGTCCCTGCTCATTGGGGGCAACTCATTCTTTTTCTTAGCATTTACAGACCAATCTCAAAATGATCATTTATTGCTAAGAGTTTAGAAAAGGCTATGACTAAGCAGATTACACCAGTCTTAAACAAAGACAGTGTGCTGGAGACATTTCAATCTGGGGCTCATTCTGTTCTTTGAGTGTCCAGTGTCATTTTAATGCAAAGTGACGCTGGAGAATATTCTGATGTGAAACGCTACGTTTGATACCGTCCACCACCATACTTTCCTTGACAGGCTGAAATATTGGGGTGGTGTATCTGGTTCTGCTTTGGAGTGGCTCACATCATATCTGTCTGAATGATACTTTTCTTTGGCTGCTTCTGAGTCCTCGTCCTTTTATCTTAGCTATTGTGTGCCACAAGGCTCTCTATGTGTGTAATATAAGATAGATGACAAGGCTACATTTTCAGTAAATCCATTTACTTCAAATAAGATAAGCAGCAAACAGTCTTATTGAGACTTTGACACTTATGTTCCCACAAGCATTGTATGCATGTTACCTGTCCCTCCGAGTTGCTGCCCCAGGTGTAAACATCTCCTGTGGAGGAGAGTACCAGAGTGTGTTCAGCTCCTACAGCGACATCCTGGATGTGGATCCCTGAGAGACCTGGTACCTGTTGGGGCCGGTTGTGGTTCCTGGCTCGACCCTCTGGCAAGCCAATTAGGCGGTCTTCAACAAAAAAAGGTAAAAATATATTTGAATAATATGGCACGGAAAAAATCTCACTTTGACTTCATGGTGAAAACTCAATTGTGTAATTGTCATAATCAGTGTTAAAACCACTAATGGCCAAATCTAAATATCACACTCATTTTAATATGTTATATAATAAACTACTGTTTTCACTAGCATTCATTAATATGATTATAGATTATTGTGTTATTAATATCCCGTATAAAATAAGAAAAATGGGACTGAGGGGTTTGTGGGTTTCAGTTTTGTCTTATGGAGTTTATAGAGCACCATAATGTCACTAACAGAGGTTTCTATCTCAGGGCGTACATTATTATTTTTGCATTAATACCATCAACGTGGTTTTTGCACAATCACATTTAGCTTTGGGTAGTGTGCAGTCACAGCTGTTTCATCTCACTGCTGCATTTTAAATGTAGAAAAAAACACGGTCATGTTGCTCTAACCCATAGGTGTCAAACTCTGGCCCGCAGCCTAATTACATTTGGCCCACGAAGCCAAACCAAATGACTATCAGAGCTGGCCTGCTGGTATTATACAGCTAATATATATATTGTTTAGTATTAAGCTTTGCTTGTTACATATTCAGTTTTTCAGCTAAACTTGTTTGAGTCCATAAGAAAAGATTCATTCTTAAATCTGGAGGAAGATTTGTTTTTCAATAAATATTAACGTTAGCCCGCGACTTTGTTCCAGTTTTGAATTTTGGCCCACTGTGTGTTTGAGTTTGACACCCCTGCTCTAAACAATAGAAAGACAGTACTAAGAGTACTTCTATTAAACCTGTGGGCTTCTGCAAATACTTAAATACTGTGACCAATGACAATCTTTTAAGTCACATACTGACCACCTGTTAAAGAAACTGAGGCTGAAGTTGGGGTACTTTTTCACAAACAGATGATTTCTCTCCTGCTGCCACCCTCCGGGTTTAAGGTATCGTTCATCAGCCCTCCTGCTCACTCTCAGTTTATCATGAGGCATTAAGATACCTAACTGGCTGTAAACCTTTAACACATCAACATTCTTTGGCTGATTGGTATATCTATAAATCATTTTCTGGTTTTCCATTCTATTCACTGTTCCATCAGTTTGTGCAGAGCTTGGAAAAAAGGCCTTCTCATTTCCTGCCCTGTCATCATGGACCACATTACAGCGGAGCTCTCTCAGATGGCATCGCTTGCAGAGTTTAAAAGATCTATAAACGACTTTATGAATCTGTCACTGGGAATTTTTTATGTGATTTTGTAAATCTTGGACAAGTTTCACCATTTTAGTATGCTTGTCTGAAACAGATCATGTAATGAGAAAGGGAGTCTCAAATAAAAATTAAATAAAAATAAAAGCCCAGGTATTAGCTAATATGGGCGACATGGCAGTAGGGCTGCCACGATTAGTCGACTAGTCACGATTACGTCGACGACTGATTTAATAGTCGACGCGTCGTTTGAAGCTTTGTAAGATCACAAAAGACGCAGGAATAAGTGGCAGGATTTAAGAGTGTAATAACGGACTGAAACAGAAGATGGCAGCACTGCATGTACAAGGATGCCAGCTGCCGTTAAACCCCGAAGAAGAAGAAGAAGAAGAAGAAGAAGAAGCTGTGTCCCAGAATTCATAGCGCGGCCCAGCTCAGTTTCCAACAATGGCGGCAGCTAGTTAGTTTTAATATTACTCTTATTATTCTTTCTGGGTCACAAAATAAACGTTTAACATATTTTCATGGAGAATGTAGCTGTGCAAACCTCAAATATCTGCTCAGTTTATCAGGACACCACATATTTTCAAAAGCGCTCCGACGTTTTCGGAGACTTCTGTTACCCACTAGCTCGATAGCGAGCCGGGGGCTAGGCTAACTAGAGCCGTGAGAACACCGGACTCCCGGCAAATCGTTTTCAAACCCACCGCTGTCTTTCGCTACTCAGGTTAAATATATATGAGTCACTTAGATAACTTAAAATGTTATTGTTTGGCTTTTTTCAGTATTTTATTTGTTCCTGAGTAAATCTGTTTGTCTGAGATTAAAGTTATAGTTTTTACACAGCTGAATAAACGTCAAGCAGACAGCTGATCATCAGAAGTGTGAGATGCTCCAGAATTTACTCCGGTGTCCTGTTATATTTTAGATAGCAAGGAGTTTATTAAACTTCACCGAAACAATCTGCAAATTTCATTAAAATTTAATAAACTATCATCTTGTCTTTATTTTTAGTTAGCACAGACCTTAAACACTTAAAGCTGTAAGCTAATGCTAGTTATATAGGAGCAGATGCTGCTGGTGCAATAAGCTGAACGATGATGATCTGATTAGTCGACTAATCGCAAAAATAATCGTTTGTGGCAGCTCTACATGGCAGCTAGGTCTGTCTTTAAGACCCCAACGTGGGTGAGAGAAAGGCTGAGAACTCAAACTCTTCAGCAAAATGTTTTATGAAGTCGTTGATCAAGTGAGCTATAAGAACATTTGCCTACAGACTGGCCTTTAACAAGAATGCAGATTTAAGGCAGTTATAGATTAACTTTGTTTTTAAACCTGGAATAAGCTAAGCTTACCTTGGCCAAACGTGAAAACCTTGCCATCTTTGGTTAAAGCCACGGAAAACTGAGTTCCACAGGCTACTTTTTTTATACCAATCCCACACAGCACGTCCACTTTCTAAGGATTTCAAAACAGGTCAGGGTCACAAACAGTTTCACTGTTTGATAGGCCAACAGATTAACTTCAGTTCATTGATCAGGCATCACAATGCAGCAGGTACCTGAGGTGAGGACTTGGCTGTGGAATTCCCAAGTCCCAGTTTCCCGTAGTCTCCATCGCCAAAGGCCCAAACCATCATTCCATCAGCAGAGACAACTAAAGTGTGGTTCAAACCACAAGCCACCTGAGGAGGGAGCACACGACAACACCAACTATCAATAGCTAAGATAAGGCTGGACAACTGAAAATAATCAAAACAATTAGAACTCAAAACTGCCCCAAAGTAGTTCCAGCAACCAGAAATAATCTGCCAAAATGTCACAACACCTAGAGCACAATCATATTACTGCAAAAACCTTAAAAAATTAGCTGATGGGGTTGGAAGGTTGGTAGCTTGATCGGCTCCAGTCTGTATGCCAAATATCCTTTGGGCACAACACTGTGTGTAAACGTGTGAGTGTTAAACAGAAAGCATGTGCTCGTATGAGCTCTTTGAGTGCCCAGGCAGAGTAGAAAAGCTCTATATAAGAACCACTGAAATATTTATTTCACAGTGTTTTTTGAATGTCCACAATCAGCATATAGCACCAGTGGACACATGACGACTGATGTCTTCATATTGTTCTCCAGTATAGAAAACAGTAACAGTGTAACAGTACAGAAATCCTCTGAATGTGCCGCGTATCCAAGCATTTCACAGACACCAACTGTAACAGTAATGAACGTCTTACCTGTCCTACATGGTAGCCCTCCAGAGCAGTGACCTTCTCTGGCAGCTTCTTGTTTGAGGTGTTCCCCAGCCCTAGTCTTCCATAATCACCATTACCAAAAGTGAAAAGCTTCCCATCAGCTGTGACTACGGCCGAATGTTTGAACCCGCAAGACATCTAAAGAGTGAAGAAAGCACAGAGCATTGTAACTGAAACTGCCTATCTCTATGATGTTCTTGTTAACCCCAATAAAGGTGTGCAGAATATGGAGGAGAAGCGTGACCCAGAGAAACCTTAATAGATATATGACAGAATTCTGCAACAGCAAAGATAGTGTTGGAAGTCTAACCTTCAAGAGAAAAAACTTATTTTTGGCTCAAAGTAGGCAAACATGTTTTATTGATTCCCACAGAATTACACTGTACACCGCTCAAAAAAGATTAAAAGAACACTTCTTAAGGAGACTCTAGCCAGAGTACAACATCTGGAATACTGATCAGTTAAGTAGCACAGAGGATGTTTTTGTGTTAATAAAATCAACAACAGGGTGGCTGTGGCTCAGGTGGTAGAGCAGATCAGCTACGGAGTGGAAGGTTGGTGGTTCGTGCCAAATATCCTTGGGCAAGATACTAACCCCAAGTTGCCCTCCGATGCGTTCATTGGTGTGTGAATGTTGGTTAGTTTGCACTTGAGTTTAGAAGTGCTTCTAGGAGTGGGTGTGAATGGGGAGAATGAGGCATGTTGTATACAGCGCTTTGAGAACATCCCAGCTTCATAGGTGGAAGCCACTGACAGATGAAGAGGGGACTTTTTAGTGTGGTGGGTCCTGGTTCCTCTGGGTGCATGATGATGTCAGGTCTCATGTGCAGACAGTATGAGAGAGCAGGCTGTTCCCAGAGGATGAACTGCCATTGACTGGCCCCCACGCTCGCATAACCTAAATCCAGTATTACACCTCTGAGATATTGTGTTTTAGTCTATCTGAACCTCAGGTTGTCTCTCCAAGAGCTCAGTCATGCCCTGGTACAGATCTTGGAGGACATCCCACAGCACATGGATACACAAACTATTCAATTTAACTCCATTTTGTTGATACATTTAGATACATGTGATATATACAGTATACATATTTACTTATATTTATAAGGCAGACCTTACAAACTAGTGAGTACCAATAAAATGTATACCCGGTCACATCATTGTCTGAATTCAGCCCTCTGTACATATCCTGCATGATTTTTTTGGGTACTGTGGAATTGAATAAAATTAGTGCTGTCAGCATTAATCTTGTTAAAATGACGTTAATACCATAACCGCATTAACACTGTAAATCTCTGTTAGCGAGTTAACACAGATCGCCCCGTGCGAGGGTCTGCACGGCACTAACGCATTGATTAGCTAACTGCGCTAACATATTAATGCCGCGCATTCCCCCCCCCATAACCGTTAATGCAGTCATGGCTTTAATGTCATTTTAACGAGATTAACGCTGACAGCACTAAATGAAATATATTTTTAAGGAGGGTGGAGACTTACCTGGACCACCTCCTCTCCTTGCAGTGCCTCAATCTGTCGGGGTCGTCGCTGGCGGTCACTGTTTCCATGTCCAAGCTTGCCGTAGTCACCGTCTCCCCAGCTGAACACCTCGCCGCTCTCTGTCAGAGCCATGGAGTGACCATCACTGCCACAAGATGTAACCAACTGGGTCACAACAAAACCTGGTAAGAACGAAAAGCACATGACAGGGTTTATGCCACCAATCCGCTGACCAAATGTTCTTTTAGCTCTATATTTCGTGCACACCAGCTACCACAAATAATTTGCCTTTTAGCCGTTAAGCGTTCTGCTACATTCAGCTGGCTTTGTGCCTGTGTGTTTGTTACTTTTGGTTGTGTACAGGTGTTGTCATGTCACCTTGAAGAGCTGAGATGACAGTAAGGACATGCAGGTCATCTGAGTTGCCTTGTCCCAGGCGGCCATAGCTCCCCTCTCCACAGGCCAATACGGTGCCGTTGGGCTGGATCACAAAGGTGCAATTCTGCCCACACACCACCTACAAGAAACGAGAATGTGAACGAGTAATCACAGGTAGAAATAAAATACAGCTCACGCTGCTGTTTTAATTATAGAAACAAAGTTCAAAAAACAATATGTCCAGTAGTTTATGTCTCTGTACCTGCTGTGCCTGAGAGAAGGAAGGGGCAATGGTTGGAACGAGGATATTTCTTCCAGCCTCTGCTAGCTGACCGTGTCGCCCTGCACCCCACAGAAACACGTCGCATTTCCCTCCGAGGTGCCAGTCCTGATCATGAACCCAAACATGAAAAATGGAAGAAAAGAATCGGGTTGAAACTAGATGTGATATTAAATCATGAGGTAAGGATTTGGTTGTCAATTTTTGAGATCAAGAAACATGTTTGTTGTGTGGAAATATCCACCTTCTCACCTGGCCTGACATCCCTCTTACTCGCCATCACCCTTCAGTTAAGCTCACTGTTGTTAATGTTGTGATTTTGGCTGATTGAGACACTTTTTACACCATTTTACCCAAAAATGCAGAGCAAATATTCTGTGACTGTCTTACTGTTTCACAATGACCTCTTGCTCTCTTTCTGCAGTCAGAGGTATTAGCAGCAGATGAACCTGAGGTATCAATTTCAACATCCTATGTTGCCTTGTTGTCAAGTTACCAGAATTTCAGAAAACTTGACCTCTGACCTTGATCTTGAGGTTCAAGAACTTCACTGAAATTCTAATTCATCTAAGATTTTTAGTAGACACCTATGGTTTCAGTTTCAAACTCCTACATTACTACATTACTTCCACGTTGCTTCCCTGCCTGCTCGGCAGCGTGACAGCAGTACTGCATCAGCCTTTTACGCCGAGGGCTAAAAAAACAAAGCTATGATCACTTGTACCTAAATAAATAGATATTTAGAGCAGCGGTCTCCAACCTTTTTTGCACCACGGACGGGTTTATGCCCGACAATATTTTCATGGACCGGCCTTTAAGGTGTCGCGGATAAATACAACAGAATAAAACTAGTACCGGTAAGAAAATTTATTCATAACACACGTGAACAGACCCAGGAAAACCGAGTAAACGATAAAAGCGATAACAAAATAACGCTGAAAACCAATAAAAACCCTGAAAACTATACATTTCACACCTGAGCCTCAACTCTCGCGGCCCGGTACCAAACGACTCACGGACCGGAACCGGTCCGAGGCCCGGGGGTTGGGGTTCGCTGATTTAGAGGACTGTAGTTGGATAAAAAAGGGAGGGCTGAACGGGTCACACCAAAAAGTGATTTCAACAATTTAAACTATTGTAAATGACTTGGTCTAAAATCTGTTAAATATCTCTTGATTGCCATCAGCTCATTTTGATCATATCCCCATCGCAAGGTAAACTCTGCAATCGGTTTTGGGCAAAGTGACTTTTATATAATCTATAGCAGCAGAAACAAACATAACAGTTCTATAAAGATACTTTAGCTGTAAACAAAACCATAAGTACTGATTATAATGCAGAAGATAGAGTAGGTGCAATACTGCAATCATAAAGATACTTGCAAAACGTGTTGTACTTTATCTCCCCCTGTAACTCCTGCTGACTCCACATTATTTATCAGTATAGGTAAAGACATAAAAACTATACAGAAACATTTGAAATCACTTTTTGGAACAACAAGGCAGAGGCAGTGCGTGACTGCGGTGCGTGACTGCGGTGCATGACTGCGGTGCATGACTGCGGTGTGTGACTGCGGTGTGTGACTGCGGTGCGTGACTGCGGTGCGTGACTGCGGTGTGTGACTGCGGTGCGTGACTGCGGTGCGTGACTGCGGTGTGTGACTGCGGTGCGTGACTGCGGTGCGTGACTGCGGTGCGTGACTGCGGTGTGTGACTGCGGTGCATGACTGCGGTGCGTGACTGCGGTGCGTGACTGCGGTGCGTGACTGCGGTGCGTGACTGGGTGGACTGCTGGCTGCTCTGAGTATTGGGGGAGCTGTAGCTGAACTGAGCGGAGAGTTCAGAGTGTGGAGAACAAATCTGAGACAATAGAGAGGGAAATGAATTTGGTTCAAATCTAAGGAGCAGAGTTATCGAGGTGAAGCTCAAGAGAGGCAGAGCAGTGTAAGCACTGGATGAGAAGCCAAACACATCATCCAAAATAACTTCTCATAATGTTCTTCTTCTGTACTAATTAATCCATTTACATGTGTTAGCTTTTGTGTTATATTTGTTCATTATTGTATTCTAATATGTATTTTAACCTTCTGTAATGAAACAATTTAATCTTCCTCTTAAACATTTCTAAAAATCCTACCTAAAATCAGAAAAATCATATGAAAATAAGCAGCTAAACTTGAAATGATTTCTCTGCCATTACTACATACTGCAACAGCAGTATAAAGCGTATAAAGCAGTACCCCCGGGAGGGGGGCCATTTATTTCACCTAAACTGTCAAAGTTACCTCTGGCCTGGAGGTGGCCCATGACATGATCTGTTCATCCATACTAGCTGACCATTTACTGTTGTCCTGTAGAAATAAAAGCAAAGGCTGCTGTTATGAGCTGCACAGGTTTTGATTACATTCTAAATTACAGTTTAATCAGCTTTGCTCACCAGGAGCAGAGCCATTTCATCTTTAGGCACGGGTTCCAGGTCAGGAACGGAGAAGGACTCGGGGAAGGCTGCACCTCGAGCAAGAGCCTCTGCCGCCTTTACTGTGGTGGAGAAACAGTCCAACCATGCCCACTCGCTGGCGCTCCATACAGCGATGCCAGACTCAGGTGGGCAGTGTCGAAGGTGGGGCGGCACAGGGGGACGGCACAGAAGCTGGTCCAGATGGAGACCTACAGCCAGAGAGGCAAGGCACTGCATGTACGGGCTGTGGACAAGCTGCTCCCCGCATACAACATGGGGCTGGAAGTAGAGAGCAAAAAGAGACATTATTAGTGTCAAATACTATTAATCTGTCATGAATAGTGCAAGTTTGCTTGGATTGGCTTTTATTTTTTTCTCAGAGTTCTCCAACACAAATAGAGCTGAAGAAGAAGGTTTTTTCAGCCCAAGAAAGAAACATGGTGATATAATCATCTAGTACAAACTCTGACTTCTAGTAGGGGCTATATCATATCTCCCTTTACCTTCTCATAGGCATACTGCTCCTGCAACATGACAGGCAGTCTCTCCAGGAAAGCTCTCATGCAGGGTGCCAAGTTGAGGCCGACCACACCTTGCTTCTTCAAAGCCGTGCGGCAGGTGGCCAGCACATGGTTAGATGCCATGAACTCTTTGGAGCAGTTCACAACCAACACATCCTGGAAATCAAGCCATACAAAAGGCAAATGAAACTTAACTGAGGACAAATACAATCATACAAAATGACGGAGACAATGGAGTCAAATGAGACAACTTGCCTTTGACCTGTTGGAGCAGACGGCCACGCCCACATCTGAGACCCAGACAATGTTCTGGACAGCCCCTGACCCAGCTACCACGGTCTGGAGTACTGAGCCATCCTGTTGGAAATGGACACACACACACACACACACACACACACACACACACACACACACACACAGTGTCACTATAAACAGCAGCTTCATTCACCAGTGTAATTAAGTGTCATGTGTTCTTTCCATCTACATATTTACAGTCATCTGTGTGTGTACTTACAGTATTTACATATGAACTATGTGCCTTCATTTCCATCTGTGTGTATATGTATGTTTCTTACCCGCAGGGACCAGATGTTCATGAGGCCTCCCACTCCTCCAGATGCCAGGGCCAGACCATCAGGACTGAAAGCCAGTGTTCTTACTGGAGTGATGTGGCCCTTTAGCTGGAACACACAAACTGCTCCATCTTCTGACCATCGGGTGGACTGCTGCACATCAATGATAGCACATTGAGGTTGAACAACACATTAACTTATTGCTCAAAAATAAAGCAAAAGAAACTCAGCTGCTACTGGATGACTTTGGCTAAAGTGCTTTTACAGTAGAAGTTAAAACACACAAATACCATTAACTTGGGTTTGGCTTCATTCTCCCACCATCCTTCTGAATCAGAGGAACAGGAGTCTGTGAAGTTTGAAATGTCTTGAGGAACAGTCCAGACAGAGACCAGACCATTCTGGCAGCATCTGAAAAGCATAATGACCCATAACAACTTTTTTTCCTCAAAATAATCATTTTGTGTGGAGAAACAACAAAAACGGCAGAAGTGAAATCACAAAACCCAAAACAGAGGGCGCATTCAAGGTCAACGTACACGGCGAACATGCTGAGGGGCTTCGGACTGCATCCAGGCAAGCTGCACCAGGCCACACCATTAACCAAGGAGGGGTGTCTAAGGCTCTGTAGGCAGTGCCAGCCAGAGCCCGTGTCAGAGCAGGAGTCTGGATTGGCCCACAGTTTCACAGTCTCCTCTTTAGCACACGTCAGCAGGATCTGACCCGTTGGACTCCACTTCATGCTGCTGATCGACTCCTGACAAAAAGATTTGGAATCATTGTCAGCTATAAATGTCCATCTAATCCATCTAGCTGACAGTAAAACAGCTCGCTCTTTTTGAAATTTAAATGAAAGAATCACAACATAAACAGAATGATAAAATTACTCCACCTTGTGCGCATCAATGACAACAATGGCTCCTTTATCCAAAGGTTCTTTGGATCCAATCAGCAGCTTTCCATCTGCGTAGCCAACGGCAAAAGGCTTGTCTTCACTGTACCAGGCAATGTGCATTATTGCCACTAAAGGAGGAAAAAACCTTCGGTTTTTCTTTCAGTTACACAAGTAAATATCAAAGATGTGGTTGAACCTGAAATAAAACTCTCATACCGTCTTTCCTGTAGCAGTGTTCCAGCTCTGTGCGGTGCATACCAGAAGAGTCCAGCACCTCGATGAGGCCCAGTGATCCATCCATTCGACCCACCAGCAGCATGTCTTTGGGCTCCCCACACCACAAGGACTCTGCTTCCTCTTCAGGCCAAGTTAGTGCAGACACCCAGTGAGGCTGCACATCCAAAAGCCCTTTACCACCTTGGAGACAATGAAAGCAGATCCATGATGACATTTTGTATAAGATATATCATACTTATATTGACAAATGCCCAAGTATACTTGGTTTTAATGTTCCTTTTAGGTATTTTATATAGTGGTTCTGATGTCTTTCAGCTGTCTGTGAAGGAACATGAGAGCTTCCTGCTTATACAGTTGGACAAACTCCAACACTGCAGTCTTGGAGTGAGCTGTCGTTTCTGTTCTTCCCTGCAGATTCACTGTGAGATGGATGATGACTTTGTTGCCACAATGTATCAACTTCTTTAATGCTGGGCTCACACTGTGCGATTTTTGGCCCATTTTGAGCCGATTTTTGAGTCGTGCGACCGTTTTGGCGATCGGCCCGATTTTGGCCTTCATCGTGCGTCGTGTAGTATACGTGGGGTAACGAGAAGCGATTAACACCTCAGGGTGTCACCGCAGCTTCTCACACTGCTCACGCGCAAACAC
This sequence comes from Aulonocara stuartgranti, assembly GCF_965226115.1. NCBI lineage: Eukaryota > Metazoa > Chordata > Actinopteri > Cichliformes > Cichlidae > Aulonocara > Aulonocara stuartgranti. Next base: position 40,175,862 of record NC_138939.1, on the reverse strand, counting down.
ATAAACGTCGGTGATAAAGACGGAGCAGCACGGCTGTGCAGCGTGTGATCTGGACACAAGCGATGGAGGCACAACTTGTAGAACTTTAGAAAGCTCATCCGAGCCTTTTCGATGTGGCCTCACAAAATTATCACGACCACAACAACTGTGAAAATAGTTGGATTTACATTGCTGCTCAGTCACAGCTGCCTGATCATGTTTTTCATTAGCAATTTAGCAAAGTTGATGGTGGTGGTGTGTCTGTGTGAGTGACAGACAGAGAGAGCGAGCGACAGAATTTCTGTTATAACCTTCATGTTATGGAGGCACAGTGTGAGCACTCGGGTCGCATCAGAGCATCGGGCGGTATAGTGTGAGACCTGCATCGTGACCTACCAACTTCTAACCCCTGCGAGTCAATCGTGCAGTTTGAGCAGGAGCTGAATCGCGCGACTGAAAAAAAATCGCACAGTGTCTGCCCGGCATAAGAAAGCATGAACTGCTTCTTTTTATGCAAATGCAAAATTATGTTAAAATAAAACAGTCAAAAAAGACGAGGAGGTTAAAATTTCAGTGGCCCTCACCTGTAAAACCATTCCTTTTTTCGGGGGTTTGTCTCATTGTTGCCCTTCTAGTGTACCTGCTGATAATTCATTAACACCAAACCAGGTGAAAGTGATTACACCTTCTATTAACCCCAGTAACAGCTCTGGACAGATGGTTCACAAAGCCAGGTGTATGGTGAGGGGCAGAAAATGATGCCTGGAACACATCCGGTGACCATTCAGTTTTATTTTTAATAGAAGACCTCTCATTCATATGCTGCAGGCCTCCGTCACCAGTGATACGAGGTGAGCCACAGATTATAGTGAAACAAGTCCTGCAAAACTCAGTGAAGCTCATCATTAACATATTCAATAACCCCCAGAGAAGACTGGACAAAATGAACTCTTTACCATTAACTTGCCAGATGTTGACCATTTTCTCCATGGCAGAGGCGAGATACTTTCCAGTGACACTCCATGCAAGAGGTGACAGGCAAGGATCGCTGGGAGACCCCAAACCAGACATTCCCTCCTCCAAAGAGTCGTCACTAGTGAAAGATAAGATAAAAAAACAAAGTTAGAACTGTATTGAAGTATCTGACACCTTTGGGAGCACTCAAACTTATTTAAAGTCTCATCTAAAAGAACTTTATACAATGATGAAAACTATTTTTTTCTTTTGTAAGGAATGATGTGTGATTCTGTGAAAGAGGCTCATGGGACAGGAGCCTTCAGGACCTGCCTCAGCAAACTGCCAAAGGTCAGGTTGGTTCGATTCCTTGAGAAACGAACCAAAAACATTTGTCCCACAGGGATCGTTAAAAGGCATCTTAATTCTCAAACTGGTAACTGAGTTTCTGATGGAGAAAAAAGATTTATTGGGGGGAAATAAATACAAACTGGACCAATTACAGCAAGATGTCTCTGTTTAGCTGTGTGGGATCCTTAAAAAAAAACCTTACTCCTTATTGAAGACGCAGGTCTGCTGGAGGGTGTACTGGCTCTTGGTTACGTTCCATACTCTGACCGTCCCGTCATTGCCACTGGTAGCCAAAAGGCCTTTCTTACTGCACCAACCACATGTGATGACCTGAAGCAACAAGAGGAGGATTATTTTAACTACCAATCAGAAATGGTGCAAACAACCTCACTGTATAATACAGAGAAAGACCAAACTACCGACCCTGCTCTGGTGAGCCTCTAGTTTGATAAAGGAGCACTTTCGCAGGTCCCCTGCCATGTCAGCAAAAGTCTGCGGACGGTTCTGGTTGTTGTCGCGGTCGTGGGCGGCCAGAGTGCGAACTAATTGCTGAGCACCCCACTGGCGATGCTGCGAGGAAAGCCGTGAGGACAGGCAACAAGCTGCCAGAGCGTTGGCCAGCTCCAGAGGGCCTACAGCGGAAGGATTATGGGAAGGATGGGCATACAAATGCGCAATTAGACCTGCTCGACACGGAACACAAAGTGACAAGAATGCCCGGTGAGTGAAAGAAGGAGCAACGATGAAAAGACACAAAAAGCACAAAAAATGTGAATATACAGAAGAAACTGGCACAAGCAGATGAGTTATGTCACTACTACATGAATTAAACGAATACGTGTATGACTGGTATCAGCACCAGGAAGAACATTTTAGAATAAGCAGAAGAACATAAGAGCATCACAGAATCACTGTTCTTCTGAGTATAAAGTATATTTATGTGAACACAAACCACATTGAAATGACTTTTCTTTAAATATTAAGAAAAAGTAACATCATAATATACCAATATGAGATATAACTTCAAGGTAATCAAGATCAATTCCATGAAGTAAGAGAGAAACAATGACAGACGAAATGACATGGAACGGCCTTTTCCTCAGAGTCTACAAACCTCTTTTCTCCATATCAGCCTTGTCATAAGCAGGTCTCAGTCTGGCCCCTTTATCTGCCAGGAGGGCCACAAGGGCCTGAGTCACCACAAAGTTAGGCGACGTGACCAGCTTGTTCTCCTCGGCCACACCACGCAGAAAGCTGGGCAAGAACTTTCTCTGGATGGGGTCGTCCACCGTTGTCAGATTCATGCCTGTAGCCGCAGAGATCAGGTTCTGGATAAGAAAAGGGGGGAAAAGCATCACATCAATCAACATTTTTAAAGTGCAAGAAAGCTGAAAGGGGAGACGTGGATAATCTGTCTGATGAAATCTGTGCAAAAGTCACAGCTGCACCCCACACCTGCTGCTCAACCTACAAATGCATTTCCTTACTAATGTTGCACCTTTTAATGAGACATAAACAGGCTTTCCTATAGTATAAGATTTATTCATTGTCAAAAAGCATTGTTAAAATAAATAAGTAATCAACCCAACATACATTTCTTTACTTTCTGTGGACTTTATCACACCACCTCTGTATAAACTGATAATGACCAAAAATGTGGATTCATAAGACCTGTTGCTCTAGATTTTCAGACCAGTTCTCATATGAATTAGCAAACCTTAACCTTTTCTCCCAGTTTCCCTTCTTTGGCGATCAAGGATGGCTTCCTGACAGCCACCTTTGCACTGAGACCATTTCTGATGAGGCACTGGCAAACAGCAGATGGATCAACTGAACACCAGACCATCTCTTTCTTTGTAGGTCTTTACTGGACTTTTCCTATTTCTTAAGGCTGTGACTTCCCGGTACAGTTCAGTTTACTCCAATTTTTGAAGGACACACTGCACACCACACCAAGACTTTAACTGAACAAACACACACATCCACACATGTGCAATAACACTAAGTGCAATAATCTTTTCTGGCATCGTTGTATTTTTACTCAGTTGTATATAGCATTCGTATTCTATTTTTATCTTATTGTATATTTTTATTCTATTTTATTCTACTGTATATAGTATATTATTTTATTCTATTCTGTACAGCTGTGTACTGTATTTATTCTTATTGTATTCTAATTTTTGCGTCATAACTTTTGCACTGTCCACTTCCTGCTGTGACAAAACAAATTTCCCACGTGTGGGACTAATAAAGGTTATCTTATCTTATCTTATATGCTATATATAGCATATATATATATATATATATAGCATATATATATACCATATATATGCTATATATATATATATATACCATATATATATGCTAATATATATATATATATATATATATATATATATATATATATATATATAGCAGCTGGATAGCGTAGTGGTTAAACTACACGCCTTTGGAACAGAGGATCGCAAGTTCGATTCCTGCCTGGGGCGTCTGTATCCAGTAAGGGTCCTAAGGCTAGACCCCCTATGCTAAGCAAGCCTACCGCAGACATGAGCGAGACAGATAAATATGAAGGCATGCCGGCTCGGACGTCGCCCGGATCAACAAGGTCCGCGTCAGGTGTTGAGGAACCAGGGCACCCTGACGAAAAGTGGGCTACTGGAACAAGAAGGCATCGGTGGGCAAGGGACGAAAACAGGGCGTTGTTGGAATGCTACTACGCAAGTAACCCCGGCGGAAGGGGCTACATGAATAGGATGAGGGACCTATGGATTCTTCGATACCCAACATCCACAATGACGGCGAAACAACTAGTAGCTCAGTGTTCCAACATTCGAAAGAAGGGACTGCTCTCACAGCTAGAGATTGACGAGGTACAACACAAATGCTACGGCAAGGAGGAGTCAGGACGCCAGGTCAGGGGGGAGATATCATCACCCCCACCCGAGATTGGGTACATAGCCCCAAGTGCGATAGGAGAAGGATCGTTGAGTGCGAGAGGAACTGACCTGAAAAATAGGATCATGGCCAAGCTTGAAACCTGGATCCCCCGTAGCCGGTTACCAAGATTACGTGAAGTACCCTCAGAAGGTCTGCTAGATGATGTTAATGCAGCACTACGGGCAATACCTACAACCACGATTACCGACACTAACAAGCTGATCTACAATACGGCAGCAGTGATCAGTGAGATGCTTGGCTACAAGTTGAACAGCCACAAGGGGCAGTACCCTCCATGGAGAAGGAGGCTAGAGGGCAAGATCAAAGTAGCACGGAGGGAGGTTAGCCAACTAACGGAGTTGCAGAAAGGTGCGACAAATAAGGTGCCTAAGAAATACAGCAAGCTGTCCATACCTGAGGCCTTGGAAACTGCCAAGCAAAGACTCACAGCCTTGGCCAGCCGCTTGAGGAGGTACACCAGAGAGATAGAAGGCAGGAGAATAAACCAGCTGTTCTCCACAGAACCAGCAAAGGTGTACTCTCAGTGGCAAGGGAACAATAAGAGAACAGCACCACCAAGGCTGGAGACGGAGCAATACTGGAAGAGCATATGGGAGAAGGATGCAACCCATAACGGCAATGCTCAGTGGCTAGTGGATCTGAGGGCAGACCACAGCGACCTCCCTGAACAGGGTCCAGTAACCATCACAGTGGCAGATATCCAAGAAAGGGTCTCCAGTATGAAGAGTTGGACAGCACCAGGGCCCGACATGGTTCACGCCTACTGGCTGAAGAAGCTGACTGCACTCCACGAGCGTCTGGCAGCACAAATGAACCAGCTGCTAGTTAACGAGAGACACCCGGAATGGCTAACTGAAGGCCGGACGGTCCTGATCCCCAAGGACCCCAAGAAGGGACCGGTCCCCTCCAACTACCGACCAATAACCTGCCTCAGTACTACATGGAAGCTCCTGTCAGGCATCATATCGGCTAAGATGAACAGGCACATGGGTCAATACATGAGCGGGACACAGAAAGGAATTGGCAAGAATACCAGAGGTGCAAAACACCAGCTACTGGTAGACAGAACAATCAGCCGAGACTGCAAGACCAGACTGACCAACCTGTGCACTGCCTGGATTGATTACAAGAAGGCCTATGACTCAATGCCCCACAGCTGGATACTGGAATGCCTAGAATTGTACAAGATCAATGGGACGCTAAGAGCCTTCATCAGGAACTCAATGGGGATGTGGCGTACAACACTAGAGGCCAACTCCAAGCCCATAGCACAAGTCACCATCAAGTGCGGGATCTACCAAGGAGATGCTCTGTCCCCACTGCTGTTCTGCATAGGCCTGAACCCCCTCAGTGAGATCATTAACAAGACTGGCTACGGATACCGACTACGGAACGGAGCAGTTGTCAGCCACCTCCTGTACATGGATGACATCAAGCTGTATGCCAAGAGTGAACGAGACATCGATTCACTGATCCACACTACCAGGCTATACAGCAATGACATTGGAATGTCGTTCGGACTGGAGAAGTGTAGTCGGATGGTAACAAAGAGAGGGAAGGTAGTCAGAACTGAGGGGATTGAACTACCAGAAGGCAACATTGCAGACATAGAGGACAGTTACAAGTACTTGGGGATCCCGCAGGCGAATGGGAACCATGAAGAGGCCGCTAGAAAGGCTGCAACCACCAAGTACCTGCAGAGGGTCAGGCAAGTCCTGAGGAGTCAGCTGAATGGTAAGAACAAGATCCGGGCCATCAACACATACGCCCTGCCCGTGATCAGGTACCCTGCTGGGGTAATAGGCTGGCCAAAGGAGGAGATAGAAGCCACTGACATAAAGACAAGAAAGCTCCTGACCATGCATGGAGGGTTTCACCCCAAGTCCAGCACCCTGAGGCTGTACGCTAAGCGGAAGGAAGGGGGCCGGGGACTGGTGAGTGTCAGCACCACAGTCCAGGATGAGACAACGAACATCCAAGAATACATTGGGAAGATGGCCCCAACTGACCGAGTGCTCAGTGAATACCTCAGGCAGCAGAAACCCAAGAAAGAGGAGGGAGACGAGGAACCATCATGGAAGGACAGGCCCCTGCACGGTATGTACCACCGGCAGATAGAGGAGGTGGCTGATATCCAGAAATCCTACCAGTGGCTGGACAAAGCTGGACTGAAAGACAGCACAGAGGCACTAATCATGGCAGCACAAGAACAAGCTCTGAGTACAAGATCCATAGAGGCTGGGGTCTATCACACCAGGCAAGACCCCAGGTGCAGGCTGTGTAAAGATGCCCCAGAGACAATCCAGCACATAACAGCAGGGTGCAAGATGCTAGCAGGCAAGGCATACATGGAACGCCATAACCAAGTGGCCGGCATAGTGTACAGGAACATCTGTGCCGAGTATAACCTAGAAGTCCCGAGGTCAAAATGGGAGATGCCCCCAAGGGTGGTGGAGAATGACCGAGCTAAGATCCTGTGGGACTTCCAGATACAGACGGACAAAATGGTGGTGGCTAACCAACCGGACATAGTGGTGGTAGACAAACAGAAGAAGACGGCCGTAGTGATCGATGTAGCGGTTCCGAATGACAGCAATATCAGGAAGAAGGAACACGAGAAGCTGGAGAAATACCAAGGGCTCAGAGAAGAGCTCGAGAGGATGTGGAGGGTGAAGGTAACGGTGGTCCCCGTGGTAATCGGAGCACTAGGTGCGGTGACTCCCAAGCTAGGCGAGTGGCTCCAGCAGATCCCGGGAACAACATCGGAGATCTCTGTCCAGAAGAGCGCAGTCCTGGGAACAGCTAAGATACTGCGCAGGACCCTCAAGCTCCCAGGCCTCTGGTAGAGGACCCGAGCTTGAAGGATAAACCGCCCGCAGGGGCGTGCTGGGTGTTTTTTTTTTATATATACATAGCATAAAAAAAAAAGACTTTTTTATCCATGTCAAACTATGTCATCTTTGGCATTTTTTGCAGACTCGTATAAAAGAAATCACATTAAATTAGGTGCTACAGGCTGCTGGTAGCAAAGTACCTAAAGATAAAAAGGGGTTCTGTTCAAGTTGTCAGTTACTGCATGTGTAGATTTCCACATACGGTATTTGAGAGAATAAAACTTCGATGTAATGGTATGTTTGACAAGGAATCTTTTCCTTTTGGACTGAACAAATTTGGGGAATCTCATCACCCAGTGACTGTGTTTTCAATATCTAAGCTGAAAATCAAATCAGTCATCAGGGAGATACTGGGGTGATGATACTTTACCTGAGTGCACAACTGAACTAGCAGCTTGGCAGCATTGGGACTGTTGGAGGCAAGACAGCCCACTGCTGTGCTGAGGTAAGCCAGGCAGGAGATGGGTTTGCTCGTCTTGGTGGCCCCACGGGGCCTTTCAGCATGGCCTGGGCCTGTGGACGAACTGGTGGAAAGACCAGCTCGGCCCGCTGCCGCCAGGCACATCAGCCTGACTAGAGTCCTAATGTCAGTCAAACCAAGGGACTCTAGACCTGCTGCGAGGCTGCAGCTTGATCCGCTGAATGTGTGGAAGGAGAGAAGAGAGAAAAACTAACTTATTGTTCTGGTTTCTGTTTACCTGTCAAACACAATTCATAAATATTTAAATTAATATTTTATCTATGAATACACAACCTCATCCAAAGGGTTGAAATAGATGTACTGTTGTTATTATGAATACTCTCACGGCATGATTATTCACATAATATCATATTTATTGACAATCCCACCCAGGAACATAATGAATTTCTGAATTCTAAAAAAAGCTTGTGTACCTTATTTAGGCTAAAAAAGTATTTCCAGCAGATACAAAAGGCTACCTGACGGATAGCAGGGACAAGGCTCTCATCACCATTGTCCTGGCCAGCAGCACCTGAGCTGCAGCGGTCACCCTCCTCAGTGCCATCACTCGGTCATGGGGGTTCTGTAGGGCTGCTGCCTGCTCACCGAGGGTCACCCTACCAGAAGAACTCTTGTCCACTGAGGTCTGACAGCCTGAACACACAAACACACACTCAGTTTACTGCCACTACAGTCACAAACACCCAACTTATAAAGATAAGGGGCCACGTTTGCTTGACTGTACCAGGGCGAAACGCTCTAATGGCATTAAAACGACTTTCATGTGAAGACTGAAATTAAAAGGTGTGGACACAGTTATTTTTGTGACCTCACATCTGATCTGATGGTGAATTCGTGTGTTTTTTTTCTTCGTATCTCAGGTTAGATCCCTGCAAAGTATTTTGTGTTTAACGGCAGACCTGTCTGTAATAAAATCCTGCACTTCACCCTAGCATCATCCACATAGTCACCACACAGTTTTTAAGGAAAGAGTTTGGCCTTATATCAGGACATGTTGGTTCTATTTTAGCTGGTTCATTGATCTGAACTGCTTTGCTGCCCAGGAGAGGAACACATCCCCTACACGGTAATTACTGATGTTTTCTAACCTATCTGTAGTAAAGTCTCCTCCATGCTGTTGGTTGCCGTCACCATGGCAATAGAGGCTCCCAACGGGTCACTATCTAGAAACTGGACAGCCTCGGGGACAATCCTGCGCTCGCTCAGACCCAAAGGGCCAGCCAAAAGCTCAAACTCCTCCTCCCCTGTCAACTTCTCATCTTCATCGACGTCCAGCATGTCCCAATCCTCTGCAAGACCGAAAGACAACAGAGTTTAAAATTGAAGGAAAATTCTAAATCTGTTGTGTCAGTTCAACGCATCACATCCACAGTCACCGTGCGTTACCTTCATAAACACTGTCTTGCTTTCCCAGAAGGTCGGGAGCCTGTCCCTTGTATCTGAAGTCACACCACAAAATAAAATCACACAAAGATTCTAATATAATATAAATAAGTGCAGAAATATTTTTTATTATCGTGCTTTTCAATAGATTTTTCCCCTAATTTAAAACATCATTTCATTGCAGAAGTGTAAAAATCTAATCAATTTCCTGTTGCTTTGTCGGCTGTCACACACAGGAGTGCACACCTTTCCACAATGGGGACTTTGGCTTTGCTTTTGATTGCCAAGTACTTCTCTCTGCAGCTGCCACACAGCAGATAGTAGGGGTTTCCACTCCCACACTCCCCACCGAACCAGCCATCCACGTAGGAGCCGTTGCTGCGGTAGCCTTGCCGGTTGGCGCTGCGCCCACAGCCTGGGTGGCTCTTCTTCATGTGCTGATTGAAATTGGCCACGTTGGCCTCACACAGCTCGCACACTACCACTTCATCTCGATCGTCTGTCTCACACACGTGCTGTGAGTTGATGTACAACAGACACGAAGATGTTTTAGAGAAACAATACACATTCATGCAATCTAATCTGAACCTCTGACAGATATGAATGAGCAGCCAGTTATCAGTACTGAGAATAAAGATCGAGTTATCCAAAACATGAATTTCATTAGTTGCATGATTTAAAGTTTCAGGGGCAAAGTCCTAATGCAGGAAGATTTCATGGGTAATGTTTAACCAAACAAATGGGTTTATTTCAACGTGCATGTAAGTTTACTCGACGCAATAAGTGATGAAGCGAAACCGCAGAACCGTGATGGCAGCTCTAAAGTCACACACCCATGTTGGCCAATCCAGTACCTCCGGGATCCACATTCCCAGAATGTCAGTGTCACTAGCGAGGTCTTGGCCAAACATGGCCTCCATGGTCTCCTCATCAAGGTCCATCTCCAGCTCTTCATCCAGGTTGAAGTCATAGAGTGCACCTGGGTCTTGTTGCTGCTGTAAGGACGAGACCTCCCGACGTGACTGGCTGTGGTGGGCCTGCACTGAGCGGTACAGTCCAGCTACAAAAGAATCAACGTTTCCCATGAGCTTCTGAGTGGAAGATAAACGTTCACTGTCTTGTAAAGAAAGGTAGGATATACACTTGTGAAATATTCTCACCAGCACGAGCCAGCAGTGTGCGTGCAGCCAGGTCAAAGCGGTGTTTCCTGCCCGCAGCAGAGCGGCCTCTGAGTGGGGCACTGCTGGATGCAGATGCATTGTCCTGCTCCAGACCTTCAGGACTAGAAGACAAAGTATACACACTTTAGAGTATTCATAGTCGCAGAGTAGCTGACATTTTGCAGAAAAAGAAACACACTCAATAAACACGTCATCTCATCTCGTGTCAGGGAAGTAGGCTGGGCACCTCTGTTCTGTGTTGGGGTGACTCTCAGTACTTTCCATTTCTCAATTGGGAGGGTTGTAAAAGCACCACAGACCTACATTCTCTAACTTCAGACACAGCAGAATTTTTTGTCGTCAGTTGAATTAAACAGTGAGTTTAAGTTTCAAACAAGAGAAAATGCATCTATGTGAGCGAGCTCTAAATACTTAGAGCAGCTTGGCCATAAATATCACGCTAAGTTTTAATGATTAAAAAAAAAACAACAACACTTGGGTGCAAAAATGTGAAATTACTTTGGATTTTCTCTCATCTACACAGGTTTAAAAGGAAACGTACTCCCTCAAATATATACATACGCATTACTAATATTGGTTAGATGAGCCTTAGCAAGACCAGATGCTTTTGGTGACCATAGACAACTTTCTGACACGATTATAACTAGGGCTGCTCGATATAACGATATATATCGGATGATGATATGAAAACGTCTGTCGTGGTGTCTCAAAATAAACTGTTTACGGTAATATTTTGTCATCGTTCTGATGGACACTGTAGTGGCTGTATTCATTTCTTAAAGTTCTCTCTTTCTCTTCTATTTAATATAACCACACTACGGACGGACAAGCGCCTGTTTTTATGCGTTGTCATTAGCAACAACGACGGTAACAGCATCGCATGGCTCCGCCGTCCGTTTGATTATTTTCCGCATAAACCTTTCAAAATAAAGCTGAAGATCCTGTCGAGATTTTTCAAAATAAACTGAATTATGTGAAATAGCATGCAGAGTGTTTACGGACGAGAAGCTAAAAAGAGCCGTCAGGTGCTAAAAAATAAACCTTAGAACAGGCCGTGTATAAGTACTCACAAAGAAAATTGCGGCCGTTTCAACTTATGTAACACTCGACTCCAGCTACACGACGCCCAGCTGGAAACACTTCACGCAAGTTGAGTTGCTCGAGATTCACAGAATTTACAGAAAATGTAAAATTTTGTGATACATGTCGCTGTCGGGACATGAGACAATAAATGAGATTTTGGTCATATCGCACAGCCCTAATTATAATTGGATATTTGACGCTGTTCTTCACAGAACAGTTCATTTAATTGAATCGATTTCTCAGCCTCGCCCGTCGGGCTATATGATAACCCGACGGGCGGGGCTGAGATAGATTTTGGTCGCCCGACCGGAGATATCACTAGCTCCGGGACATCGGGCTAGCGATTTTGCGAGCCCTGTTTTGTGTTTTTTCACTTTAAATTGGTTTAAAAGGAAAAAGCTGAAAATTTAAATAGTTAAAAGTTGAAATGTGAATAGTTTTTTTATTATACGGTTTATTTATTACATTTTATGTGGCGTGAATAAATAAAAGTATAGTTACGGTGGCCCCTACAGACAAAACACGTACAAACTCCAAAACACATACAAAACACAACAGAAGTGCTCCAGGATGCTAGGGGGCAGTGTGGAGCTTTTGTTACTTAGTGGCTACACAAGCCAGGAAGTACCAACGACCGGATTTGGTGTGTGGTAGTAACAGGTAAATGAATTTTAAATTATTTGACTATATATGAGTGCTTGTGTATAAATACACAAACAATACACACATGCTTTCAATTGTGTAATTTAAGTGATCTAGTAGCTCTGCTTTGGAAGTTCAGTTAAAGCTAGAAATGTGTTTTGGAGTTTGTACGTGTTTTGTCTCTAGGGGCCACCGCATATATTTATATATAAACATATATAAATAAAACCACTTTCTTTTTTTACATTAGTAATTCCTTTTGTGCGTAATTTTATATTATTGTTAATAATAAATTAATTAAAGCAACAAAATAACCCGAAGAGCTGGTTGGGAGCCGAAAGAGCCGGTTCTCCAAAAAGAGCCAGAAATCCCATCAGTATTTCTTAGATCTTCACGGAGTTCCTTGGACTTTTCCATTTTTATATCGAAAGGGCGAAGCTATCAGTTGTCAATCATGATCAATAATAAGGAATGAATAGGCTACTAGTTAAAAGACTCAGTTGAATGTATGTTTGATCCTGTGTGGATTGGAGAAAATCCCAAATAAATTCAAATTTGTGGACCCAGTTTTTTTTAATTCATTAAAGACGCCTGGAATAAGAGCAGTTACTGTGACATACATGTCCATGATGAGTGTATGTAAACTTCTAACCACAACTTTTAAACATTACTTATCCTACTACTACTCTACTTAATTACTGTTGTAATTAAAATGCAACACGCTGCGAGCAAACACGCTGCGAGCAATGAGCATCCTGTTGTACCTTTCGCTGAAACCTTCCTCCACTTCGGAAGTGTCTGCGCTGGCTATGACCCCGGGAGAGCACAGATATGAGTTTTTATCCAGAGACTTGGCTCCAGTGATTGCTGTGGCACCAGGACAGGACGAGTCGGGGGCTTCACTGCTGACACCGCCGCCTCTGGCGTGGGGCTCATCGTGCTCATCCTCCGTTCCTGGATGTTCGATCATCCACATGGCTAGCACGGTGATGTTCTGAGCATCTACCTCTCCTCGAGCACCTGGGATAAAAACATATAACAGGTCGACTATTTGTAGGGGAAATCTTGTTATGCCACGTCACAGACACGTAATGACGCACAGAAGCTTTGTTACACAGGATGAATTGGTAGGGAGCATTCTGAGAACATTCAAGATTTTAGGTAGAAAAAATAAGTCAACATCTTGATTATTCCTGGAATATAATCTTTTTACCCTGACTTCATGTATTTGTAAATGGACAACAATGGGCCGGTTACTGCAGATAGACTGACCAGTGGCTTCCAGAGCTTTAGTGATCTGGCGCAGGGAGAAGCCCATCTCCAACAGAGGCACAGCAATCGCAGGTGGAGGGGGAGACGTGGACAGTCTGCTGCTGGGGTCCGACAGGGCTGAAGGAAACAACAATGACATCATCATCATCATCGGGGTCAGGCGGCTGAATACAGTATCAAAAGATGAAAAAAGTAAAACGGAATTATATTAAAATATCTGTTTGTGTTTTCTATTTTTTCAACTTTTCCATAATGGATAAGGTCCAAGCTTTCCACAGGCCAACCAAAGAATACTCCTTGCAGTTTGGCATACTTACAGGTACCTGTTCTGTTCTGTGGTCTGGAGGGCTGGGAGTCCGGAGAGGTGAGGCTCTGTCTGCGGCCAACCTCGTCTGACGGAGAGGTCGGTAGGGATGACACTGGAGGAGTCTGGGCTCGACGTGTCGGAACAAGAGTGGTGGTGGGGTAACTGGAGAACATTTGCCTGCAGGTGGATTCAAATAATCATCTGGCTTTAATCCCACACGGAAACAAGGCTACTCGTTAGCACTAGCTAAATAACAATATGTGCCATCTGACCTCAGGAGGCTGAGAGGCATGACTCCTGGAGACTCCGAGGCAGGGACGGTCTCTGTATCAGTGACAGGTGTGGTAGCCGTGGTAGTGTCCTCCAGTGAGGAGCTCATAAAGGAGGTGGTGCTGGAAGCTGACGGACTGGTGGTGACGGGGGTTTGTGCCAACTGTTCCCCCTCTGTAACTTCCCCCTCACCTTCAGGTTCACTTCTCACACCTGTGAAAGAGATAAAAAAATGATCATTTGTAGCTTTATTCTATGTGGCTTGATTATAAACTGGACTCTGAACTGAAACTATCTGCATGTTCTCACCAGCCTTTGCTTTCCCACCACTAGGCTCCTCCAACAACCCATTTACAACCAGCTTGTAGATCATAGCCTGCGCCCTCTCCAGGTCTGCCAGTCCCAGTGCTCGCTTGATGGGGGAGCGCATTACTGCCCGCTTCACCATGTGACGCATGAGGAACTGCAGAGCTGCCCGCATCTCCACCTCGTCCTGGTATACTGGTGAGGTGGCAGCTGGGTTTCCACTGGTGCAGGTGTTCAGATCAGCGTTGTGCCCACTGGGGGTTGCTTCTGGTAACACCTGGAGGTCAGGACAGAACTGGTGGTTAGAAATCTCGTAATATTTAACTGAGATCTGTTTTTGATTTCACCAACTTCAGACAATGTATTTACATATGTACTTAACATACTTTACACATGGTGCAAACAACCAGAAACGTTCACATTTCTGTAGAAGTCAAAGATTTCCTGTAAGAATTCCTATGAACTGCACAGCACGCCAAGTGCATGGACTGCTACAGCTTAAGTAAACGTACTCGGCAGGCTTCTTTACCTTTGGTATGAGGAGCAGCTCAGCATACTTGCTGCAGCTCAGCAGCGCGCTGAGGGTCTTCATAGCTCCCAGGTAGAGGTAGGACAGCTGCACAGCATGGATCTCTGACTGAGTGGTGATGGAGGAAGGAGAGGGCTCGTGACTGCGGCAGCCATGATCATGGCCTTTCTTCCTGTTCCCATCAGCAGGAGCAGGAGCAGTGAAAAGGGTTTCATTCGCACCTACCCCGCCCCCAGCCACAGAGGAGATCTCACTCTCTGACTTTGAGTTGGGCGCCACGTGTGCTTTCACCTCATCGAGGCTGTGGGACACTCGTAGGTCAGAGGTTGTGGCAGCCGAAGGGGCTCCAACGTTATCTTTTGAGTCGTTACGGTTGTGCCCTTCGCCGTCGGTTTTCTCCTCGCCGCCGGTCGGCTCGTGCCCAGTAGAGGGTGTGTTGCGGTGCTTCTTCTCGTGGCGTCGGGCGCTGAGCTTTGTTGTAGTATCCTCGTGAATGCTGGTAAGGTAGGTGAGGTCCAACAACAAGGAGGCAGTGAGGCCACGGAAACGGGCCACATCAAAGGGCAAAGGCTCGCACGGGTCCAGGTTGTACAATGGAGTGTCACTAGGTGACCAGAAAGTTGGGAAGCTTTAATAGAAGGGAGTGGAGAGTGAAAAGAGACAAGGGAAGGAAACACAAAGTGAGGGAAAGGGTAGGAGAGAAAAGGCACAGCATGCGAGACAAATAAAAAGGTGCATTATGTGGGTATCACACGTGACCATCCCAGAAGAATGTATGGACGATGAGTCAAAAGCCGAAGTCAAGATGTGAAAGAGTAAAACGGAGCAAAGGAAAACAGAGGGTGACATGATGATTTCAAAGGAGGACACGGCAGAAAACATGAAGACACATCCAGAAATCACATCCAGCTCCATCTGTGATGTCGACACGTTCCAGTAGACACGTGTTCTTCAGCAACACGAACACGTGTCTAGAGGACAGCTCGTTTCACATGCCGTGCAAAGTGATGTTACTCTTTTTTAACCCCTGAAGTCATTATTCCAGAGAAACAGAACAACGGTTGCAGTCTAAGCCTTAACCTCCTAAGACCCGAACTCTTTCATGGCATACATTCTTAACTTCTTCTGCTATTTGGGCTGTTTGGGACCTGATGAATGTAAAATCTTGCTCTCTAAGCGCCTGATATCCACATATGAGGGCATTCGTTTTGCATTTCGATAGAACGGTGGCAGTGTAACGTCCTCGTAAGTGGATATCAGGCCCTTGTAGAGCAATATTTAGTATTGTGGTCTAGACAACCCAAAATGTGATGTCCACATATGTGGACGCAGGTCCTAGGGGGTAGAAGTCACTCAGCACTTTGTCTTACGTCTTTAGTATGTCCTAAACATATATGCTTTACATTTAATAAGAATAAGCCAGTAAACAGCAGAAAACTTTTCATTCGATACCTGATAGTGACCTCAGCTTCATCCCACTGCACCTTAGCTGAGGTACTGCCTTCCTTCGTCACACCCAGCAGAGTAGCATGCCTCCCGGTCTGTTTGTGCACACATCTGCCTCCGACCCGAAGTCCTGCGTCCGCCCCCCCGATCACTGCCAGGACAGGCCACACCTCTGTGCAGAGGGTTCTCAAGTGGTGCTCCGACAGTTCCCCCAAGCCGTGCTGCCGTCCGTGGCGACCTTTCTCCTCATCTGTCCGTGTGGGCGTCTCCTGGCTTTCTCTCTGAGTGTCGTGCTCCTCGCGGCTCTGCACCGAGCGGCTCTTTTTCAGCCTCTGTCCTAGGCCGCCGCCAGAAGCGCCAGCTGACTCTCTAAAGCACAGTTTGATTTTGTGAAGTCGTTCAATCATAGTCTTGTTTATGCGAGGGGTCCAGTGGTCAGTGCGATGTAGGATGCGGATCAGCTGTATGGTGGCTTCAGCCAGCACTGTGGCCACAGGGCTGCAGACAGGATCCCCAGGTAAGAGGTCTCGCGGTGTTCCCCTCATTTGCATGTCACATATCTTAACCTAGAGACCGAAGATAAAGACAAAACATATACAGTAACTAACATATACTCAGAAACAGATTCTTTGAGGTGATTTCAGGTGTTTTAAGTGTTTAATCAACGGTTGTTAGATGAATGTAGATACAAACAAGTGTCTGAGTAGTCAAAAATCCATAATGTAAATTTGACTATTCGCAAATCAACAATTCTCTTTTTGGGTCTCTCACAAAGATCCAAAGCTGACAGACCTCATCAATAAAAGATTTCATTTCATGTCGATGACATGTGCTAATTACTTGTGATTGGTGGACAATATTAGCCTACATGCAGGCACATGAAACAGCGTCATGTGTCACATTAGTTTTGCACTGCACGATAAAAAGATCTAACGACTTTAAAACTGTTTATTTACTGTTTAATTACTTTTTATAGTGAAGATGAAAACACACATTACAACATGTGAAATGACTTCACAGATATCTTAAATGAATATTTCCATTAATTAATTCAACACTCAGCCTCAAAGAGTGAATGTTCAAAAGGACGGACTCAGTCCAGCCACCTACCTTCTCTCCTGGATTACTGCTGTAGAACATCACACAGGGATAGAGCTCCGTGGCATCCACGTCCTCAAAGGCCAACTTGGGCTCCTTTGGAATCAAACGTTGATAGTTAGAGAAAGAACTATTGATTTCTAACAGGAGTCTAACTAAAGTCTTTTCACTTGCACGAATAACTGACTGCTCTCCTTTTTCACCCCTCACCTCTCCGTTCTTGCCAAAGGAGACCGTTCTTGCTTCCATATCCAGAACGCAGGTGATGAAATCTCCCTGAGTAAAGCTGCTAAGCGTCAGCGTTTGCTCCCCGTTATGATAGAGGTTTCCGCTATACGCTCGGTACAGCCACATATCCGATGTGGTGCGATGGTTGAAGTCGTGCACGGGCCATCGTGACACACCCACGCATGTCCCCTCGTTGCCTCGATTCTCCTTCACAATGTAGAACTACGGGTGACAACAAACTAACTCTGAAACACGTAGGGAGCAAAATAAAAACAAAGGCCACCTCTCCCACCTCTGTGTTACTGATATTTAAAAACAAAACTATGCTTTATTATTATATAAGGAAATCGAGCAGAAAAATTGACTAAAAACAATATTAATCTTCTTTTTTGAGTGTTCTCCAACCAGTGTTGGGGAGTGTTGGGTCTGCGCCTCAGCAGACCCGCTGGTTCAGAGACTTATTCCCGTTAACGAAGCAAGACGAACAGCTCGACCAGTTCTTCACACGCTAGCTTCCCTGCAGCCTTTTATTTCTGTGACACACAGTTTACACAAACAGTTACTTTGTTGAAATAAGTTGATTACACGGCGGTCTCTTCCTGTTTCATATGTTAGGCTATGGCCTCTCTGTTTTTGGTGATTCCACGCCGGTGGAAACCCAAACAAACACGCAATAAGAGGATCTAATTCCTGTGTCTCGATCTCACTGCCCATGTCACCTCTACTTGCGGCCGCATAATGACGTGAAGAAATGTTTTTAAAAATTATTGTTCAATAAATGATTAAATATGAAGGCAATAAGAGAGTGTTACAGGCATCGCCCTAAAGCATGCAGCCTGATGGGCAGTGTAGTCCGTGCTGCAGGGAGAATGGACGGCCATACCTGTGATGTGTCTGTGAGCGAGGAGGGAGAAAAAGGAAAAGTACGAGCTGTCACCGAGCAGAAACGGGAGCTGGAAGCATGTAAATATAATAATAACCACTGCAGCCTGACGAGCCCAGCTGTAAGTAAGCTATTAAGTCTCGACTGTACACCGTGTTCGTGTTTTCCTCTGAAACAATAAGCTCTGTTGCAGCAGCCTTTCAACGCCTCTCTCTGTCTCCCACTAGCAAAGTTGACCCAGACAACAAAGTAAAGCTAGTTTTCAGCTACGAGCCGACACGAACCCGACGTATCAGCCAGAGGTCCCTTTACTACGGTTTGGAGCCGCGGACCTGTTTTATATACGCGAGGAATAGTTTCTATATGAGATCGCTGCAAAAAGTGCAGCCTTACCTAAAGTCCACCTACTGTTACTCATTTATATTAAGGTTTAAACATCTAGTTGGTGTTGGTGTGGAGAGTAGCCTTCAGTAATAGTAATAAATCACACAGCAGTAGTGCATTCATGTAGTTGTAAAAAGCATGATAATATATTAAGTAATCCAAAGTATTCAGAATACATTACTCTCATTGAGTAACGTAATGGAATACGTTACAAAATACATTTTGGGGCATGTAATCTGTAATCTGTAGTGGAATACATTTTAAAAGTAACCTTCCCAACACTGCCTCCAAGTAATAATGAGCCAATGAGAAAAATACTGTACCTTCCACTGGTAGCATCCAGAGGAGATGCCAGTCGAGGCCAGGCCGTAGCCTTTACCCCCGCTGCCGTGTGTCAGCCCCTGACTGTTTTCCACTACACAACACTGAGCCTTTTCTGGGTCAAAGGAAATTTCCTGAATGGGAAGGTTCTCATCTTCCTCCTCTGTATCTCCCTGTGAATTCAAGCAGCTGTCAGCTACATAAACAAATAAAGATAAAGATACATCCACAGCTAGGTGATCCTGCACACCTGTAGTTTAAGCTCCTGAACTTTTTCTTTAATCTGGATCGAGTGTTTGGTTTGAGCAATGGGACCTTCCCACATGCAGTCAGACAGCAGGGAGAAGAGCCGTTCAATGACCTAGAGGACAAGAAAATATTAAAGCTGGCGGACTGACGACAGTCATGTAGGGCAAACTGAGGACTTGCACAGAGAAACTATTAGCACCTGTGTCATTTGGTCATCTTCCATGCTAGCCTCGCAGGCAGGCAGGACAGCCTCCAAAACATGAAGAGCCAGGAGCCGAGTTCTCAAGTTTCCCACCAGAGGAACACCTACATTTAATAACCAGAGGAAACGTCATTTTCACTTATGTTTATATTTGAGAAAGCACCATACACGATAGTAGCTTCTCGTACCTGAGCAGCACTTCTGCGCTGCAATGTTCAGCAGCACCTCAGTCCATTTGGGGGATGCCATCTTGGACTGGATGGCCTTGGAGGACACCACCCTCCTTAGGAAGACCAAGAAGTCACCGAGGTGCAGTTCGGCTGTATGCTGTTTGCGCAGCAACGCTGAAAATCAACAAAATTGCAATAAGTATAATAACAGGTTGCACTTATACAAACACAAAAACGGACTTTCTTTGAAGCAAATACTGTTCACACCACATCATCTAAACCTCATGCAAAAGTGCATCACTCATGTGAGTGTTGCTAAGTCAATGACTTATACATCTCAAGATTTAAAGAAAATAAACAAGCTTTAAACAAACACAGAGATGTAATGACAACAAACGCGAGTTTCACCTCTGAAGTCTTTCCTTTCAGAGTCGGCGCTGTCCTCATGTTTGCCATCTTCCTGCTCTTTTCCAGCATGAAGGAGACTAACTCCTGCCTGAGATAACAGGTTTTTCAGCTGACTGCAAAGCAGGTCCAGCAGTGACTGGACAACCTTGGGACTCAATTTGTCTGCATATGTTCTGCAAACACAAGGAAAGACACTGGTGTTGCACTGCTTCTGATTTACCAATTCCTCTACTGCACCTTGTTGAGCGCTTACCCCGTGCTGATGGCGAGTATTTGCAGCAGCCGTGTGGAGGCCACCTTCAGGGCAGTGCTGAGCTGAGACACGCCAGGTTTTTGCAGGAGCTGGAGGGGCTGCCCCAGCATGGTCTCCGTCCCACAGAGCTGGGACAGCACATTGAGCAGCCCACTGGAGATGGCCAGAGACACATCCACTGGCTGGTAGCGAACGCTCAATGCAAACACAGTCACCAGCAGGAGGCGCTGCTGAGCTTCTACGGTGACAAATGAAAAGATCAAAGAAAGGGGTCAAATAGAAGCTCACAGGCTGGGCCTTGTGTTTTAGAGGTTTAGAGTAAGGCCGTTAAGTTCTCTTTTCAAAACACGATTGGAGACATAACTTCACATCTACCTGCAGGTGAAGCTATCGCCTGAAAGTTCTAATAAGCTTTCATAAATGTAAGCAGTACAGCTGTGAACACTCCTCAGTTCTATACAGCAGCACTCTGGATTACCTATGTGGTGCTTGTTTGCCTGAAGTGCTCTTTCCAGTGTGACAGACAGTTGCTGGTAAATCTTATGGACAGCCGTCTGGATTTCCATTTGGAGGCTCCTCTTTGCTGCTTTTACACCATCCTGTCAAAAACAAACGCACAGCCACACAAAGACAGAGTTCAAAACAACAAATCAGTCAGTCCTTTACACATACACTGAAGGTGAAAATACTGATGCACCTCTTCCTGTCAAACAAATACAGAGATCCTATATTGAGGATACAGCGCATCACAATGAACCGGTAAACTCCTTTTGTACTGCAGGCAGCCCACTCTGAGTTTATGTGCCAGTGTACAGAACTTAATCCCTGAAATATTTTATATAAAAAAAATAAGAACAGAAGGAAATCTCACCACTACCACTCACCCGTCAATATGTGTCTTATATGAGTGGACGAGTCAATGAATTCACTTCTATCCAATGACAGCATTACTAAAGTGAGTTTAGGATATCCTAAACTTTTCTGCTGGTAACCGCTGCTGTTTTTACCACTGTTAGCTGCTGTTAACTGATGGTATTGAAACTGAATTTGAAGGTGATTTAGCATTGTTGGACTCAAACGCTCGGTAAATAAATCCTCATACAATGTGAGAATACAATCAGACTCTTCATCAGAAACAAAATGTGACTTTTAGGCCTTGAGCCTAACGTTAGCTGGCATACTGTTAGCGTAGAGGCATGCTAATTGTCAGCTGTCCAGAGGCAAGATGGTTGCATGTCTAATCAGCAGACAAAGAGCAACTGCAACAATGTTGTGAATAAATAAGTGAGTTTATGGAGTTTCGTGTGTTAGAGCCCTGACCTCAGCTCAGCAGATGATGAAGTATCCATGTACAAATATTAAATGGTCATATATAGTTTAAAAGTGATCTTAAAAATATATAGTTTAAAAGTATTAGTGATCTTTAAATGAAAAGTATGTGGCTGGTCTCTTGAGACAGACACCCTCTCTATTTTTGATCAAACTTGTAGGCATGGCTGGATCAGGTCACCCTAAATCAGTCCTTAGATATGGTGCTATAGAAAGGCTCAGGCTGCTATTTCTCCACGTCCTTCAGTTTATGTGTTTATGTGCCACAACTGAATGCTAGATTTTGTCTGGTCACTTTTGGAGTTGCATTGCTGTGGAGGTAATTAATATCAACTCCAGAAGAGTCAATTCTTCAATTTGGGCTTAATTAATAATATTTTAATAATTAATATATTAGTATAATATTGACTGACATACTGGTCAATATTAGGTTTTTGTCAATACATTGGTATCTGCATTTATACTGGCCAGTAAATGAAAATGTAAAAACGTAAATAAGACACACGACAGAGGCAACTTGTTATGAAGAGAAAACAAGATTAAAAAACGTCATTGTCACGTTTGTTTTAGTAAGAACTCATAAATAGCTTCATATAACAAATTTTAGTGAAATCAGTTTGTCAATGATGTCAGCTGATACATTGTGTTTTTAAAACACCAGAAATCCACACAGTGCCTGGAGGAACGCAGAGCAAACAAAGGGACAAACTCAAACCCCGAACAGATAACCCTGCAGATCAGAACCACATTCTGAGCATTAGCAGAGCGAGCGGGACTTCCTGGTGGTTCCAACACCCAAATGAACCAGTGATGTATTTTGATGATGATCGTTATTAACAATAATTACTTTTGCAAACCTGGATCTATGTTGCCATCAAGAAAGGACAGCAAAGTTGAATCATTTCATTGGCTGGCCCGCTACGTTACTACTGTGACACCTATTACATACTTGAATTTTTTAACACGCCAAATATCCTGTAAAGACATTAAGATGCAAATCTATGAGATAACAGATAATGCCTATCATCTCACAAATTGTCCAGACACTCGCAATTCGAGGTATTCTTCATCCTGTGATGAGAGCCATACCTGGTAATGATGCAGCTGCACGTTCTCTCTCTTCAGCACTCCAGTTCCCACAGTGCCAAGGCCAAAACAGCCAGCCAGGAACTGCAACCTGACAGAGGTGAGCAGTGAAGAGGACTGGAAGACTGCGCTGGATCGATCTGCATTGTTCAGTTGGCTGCCCTTCTCTTCCATGCCTGAGATCAACACCACGATCTGGTGGAGTGCTTCCAAACGCAGCTGGACACAGAACACATCCAACACTCAAATGAATATTCTGAATACTGACTGATAAGATAGACGTAATTAGCATCAGTAACACTGGTTTGTGAAGCCCTGTTACTAGGCCTGGAGCTGTAGATGTTTTTAGCCAATAAGTATAGCCTAAATAAGTCTTTACAAGGAAGCTGTGTTTGAGTGGGTACGGCAAGCCAGGAGGTAGAGCAACTGGGAGGTCGGTGGATCAATTCCCGGCTACTCTAGAGCAGCGTTTCCCAACCACTGTGCTGCGGCACATAGGTGTGCCGTTCCACCTGATTATTACTCGAAGCGATCGGTGTGAGTAACGGCCAGAACAATTACATTGTCTTCCACTAGAGGAGAGTACAACTACCTGCTCTAATTAAATGGGTTGCCAAATGCCAGTAAAACAGGAGAAGACGAAGAAGAAATTACATAATAGTCACGTAATAGCAATAGATAAATATCTGAAGAGAAAAAGTAGTCAGCCTGATCTGGTTCCTGGAGAAAATGCTGACCCAGATGAAGGCCTTAGGATGAGCAGTGGTCAGAAGAAAGCACAAAAGGTCTACTGGGGACAAACCGAGCCAGTTTCGCTACGCATGGTGCTCAGGGGAAAATGATCAATATGCTTTTTGTGACATTGTTGTTTAATGGTGTGCCGTGTGATTTTTTTAATGTGAAATATGTGCCGTGGCTCCAAATGGTTGGGAAACACTGCTCTAGCATGTTAGGCAAGAGACTGAATCCACAATGGATCCATTGAGCACAAATGTTAAACAACGTGCTTGTTCATAGCATAGTGTTTACTGAGGTCATGGCCGAGGGCTGTTTCCTCATAGAAGTCTATAAGCCCGATAAGTCCTTTCAAAACCATGTTTTATCTACTAAAAACATGCAAACCACTCTTCAAACCTGGAAGGCACCAAACCACTACTGCACATGCTCTATATGACTTGCACAAATTCCCCCTTTCGCTACAAATAGATTCCAAATTTGTGAGAAACACAGATTTGTCCAAACAATGTCTGAAGACCAACTCCTGAGACGTGTGGTGCAGAACTATAGTTTTAATATTTCTTAAGTGCAAAAATCATGGTATTGTAGATGTCAATTTTTCAAGGTACATGGATGGAGTCTTCCTTCAAGCTGCAGTTTGACTGTTTACTGGGTAAAATGTTTTCACTGGAAGCCCGTTTCCGCCACTAAATAAAAACAAAACAGCTAGTATCCATAACTCGAAATTTCGAGTTAGCTCTGCCAATCAAAAATATACGTGAATGAGGTCGCTTTCTTGTTACCCGGAAGCTTATGGCGCAGAGGAACGCGCACTCAAAAACGGATCCCAACAAATTGGCGCTTTCGCGAGTACGTTTGCTGATAGTAACACCATGTGATTCAGCTAATAACAGGGATTTCATCATTTGTGAAGCCAGGCTGAAAACACTCAGCAATCTGTGGATTCACGACTGGATGTAATACCGGTAGCTTAGCTGTAGCATTTGTAGCTGAGGCTTCAGCTTCTGGGTAACAAGGAAATGACGTCATTCACGTAGATTACTGATTGGCAGCACTAACTCGAAATTTCAAGTTATTAACTCAAAATTTTGAGTTATGGATCCTTTTTTTTATTGGCGGAAACGGGCTTCCATAATGTTTTCCTGTATCCAGTGTGTGTGCTCTGTTCTGCCCAGCTCAGTCTTTTCTTTTTGTCGGCCCGTCTCAGACCATGAAGTCACCCCTCCACTGTGATGCTGACACTGGTGTTTGACAGGTACTATTTAATGCAGCTGCCAGTTTACAACCCGTGAGGTGTCTCCGTTTTAAACGACACATTCTCAGATGTTTGTCTTCTTGCACAGTTGTGCATCGGGCCTCCCACTCCTTTTTCTGCCTATTTTAGACTCAGTGTTTGCTGCTCCCTAAAGGGATATGGATAAGAGATTTTAAGTTTCTGCACAATTACTCACAATAGCCTTCCTTTCTCAGAAGAACAACTGATGACTGGAGAACAATAAAATGACTGATGCTTCGGACACTAAACTAACCTAAATAATGCTGTGCCATGGTTTCCAGCTGTGCAACACAACTGCAAAAGGTTTTTCTACTAATTTATTAGCCTTTTAAATGTATTGATTTGGATTAGCAGCCATACCAGGAAACTGATCCAGAGGACTGACAGCTGTTGATGATAGGCCTCTAAGCAAAACTGTAGAGACATTTTTAAAATATCATCTGACTAATTTGAATTGTTTTTAAATTTGATAACGTGTTCTTCTTTAGAAAATAAAAACCCAAACTTTTGACGAAGTCTTTATATCGTCAGTAGGAATCAGTCAGTTTTAGACTGAGTGAAATGAGAGACAGGCATTACAGATTTCGGTCTTCAACTGATTTGTTGAGAAGACAAAGAAAACGTATATAATACTGTCATCTCTGTTCTGAAAAGGTATAACCGTACAAAAAATAAAAATCCTCCACAAATGAATTAAAAACGTTTCATAGAAGAAAAGAACAAAATCAACTATGCTGACTTTGATTAACCATCATTTGGTTCGACTTCTCGCTGAGGAATCGCTCACCTCTGCTCTGCTCTGCTGCTGTTCCATAGCCAGGATAATGGCCTGTGGGCTGGTGGACATACTTTCTTCTGGCTCCTTAAAAGCTGGAGCCAAGCCCACGTCACCACTGATGAAGCTGACCATGTTGTCGATGAGAGCGTGGATGCCCAGCGATCGGCTCAAGTCCAGGTCTGACTCTTCATACGTTGAACTGTAACTCTGCTGACGGCTCAGCTTGGCCCGAAACCAGGACTCAGCCAGGGAGTCTGGTGAGCTGTGAAGGAGGCCTGAGAAGGAGAAGAAGATCCCGTTTGTTGTATTTGTGCACACAGGGGATCTATTGAGGGATGTGCCGAGTAGCTTTGAAGCACTTAAAAGGAGCGCATTATTACTCGACCGGAGTTCATCAAATGGCCAAATGCCGAGTCTACATGCAGGCGCAAGCCTCCATTATGAGTTTGCCTGTGATGGATGCACCGAGTATCCAACACACACTGAGGAAGAATTCTGCGGCTGAGAAGTGGAATGGGAAACAGGCTAGCGCGTCCACACAACAACTCAGTCAAAGTATCAGCACTGATGACTTCTTCAAAAGTGGAACCCAGAAAGTTCCATGAAAATTCTTCAAAGTAACAGATTACACTCTTCACGAGGAATGAGCCATCATAGTGCAAAGTAACAGTGCAAGCAGAAGAATGGCCTGAATGGAGACGTTTATGTGATCCTGATTTCTTTATCTTTCTTTTTTTCTTTACAAAATGAAAAGTTGAGGCTCAAAGAGGGCAGGGTGTGGGTATGGCATTACAGTCATGGAGTTATGAGTTAACAAGAGGAAGAAACATGCCATCGTTTACTTGCTTGAAGTTCCTCTTGTGTTTGGGGCTCAACTGCCCCAAAAGAAGCAAATAAACTATCCGTACAGGAATCAGAAGACAGAGAGACAAGAGTAACATATGAACGATAACAACCATTGTCCTCTCTCCAAACATTAGCGGAGCAAATTAGCGGTCGGTCGTTACCTCTCTTTTTGTGGGAGAATGCCAAGTCTAGGTCAACATTTCTTCTTCCATTCTGAAAGAAAAAACAGAACAGTTCACAGATTTGCACATTATGTTAACCTGTGATTGTAAACTGGAGATTCAGGCGGCTGAGGTGGAGGACAAACAGACTCAAGGACAAGTTATGTGTGTGGGCTTTGCAGTTGTTGTGTGAAGGAAGGCAAACATTAAAGGTGGAATTCTAATGTCAACTGCGTGATTATTGGACTAACAGATGCCAGTACTGCAGCCACAGTCTGTGAATCAATCTGCCTGTGTGTGTGTGTGTGTGTGTGTGTGTGTGTGTGTGGGGGGGGGGGGGGGGGGGGGGGGCAAAGTGTTTCTGCGCAGTGTACCAGGGGCACGGAGAAAAGTCGTCGTACGGCACGAGGAGAGTTTGTGTGTGTGTGTGTGTGTGTGTGTGTGTGTGTGTGCTGTGAGATTAAAATCACATTATTTTGTCAGTGTGTGGTGGGTCAAAGGAGAGCAACTAGTTCTCTGAGTTGTTTGTCAACTGTACTGCAGATGTAACAAAGAGTGTGTGCAGGCATTTGATTTACCAAAGTGTAACCTTCTTCATCTGACTCTGGCTGGGAGAGGTCAGACTCGCTCCTGGACTTCATCAGTCTGTAACTTGGGCTGCTCTGCACTAAACGGCTCTCTGCGCTCAGGCTCTCACTTCTGTACACAAACATATCACAGCACTGTTAAATCAATGAGAACAAGACAGCTAAACAACAACAATTAAACACCATGATTTTCACCTGAATGGTGGCGCATACAGCCACATCAGTTGTCTCCCTTTTTATAAAAAGGACAAAGTACAACACGGTGCTCGAAATACAAAACATTGGAATACTTTGACATTAAAAGGGTAAAGCAGAATTATGTTCACTACGAGAGGTTCTGAGGTGCACACCGCAGGATCCAAACCACTATGGTTTGAAATGTGAGCTACAGCGTTACATTAACACAGTTTTTTTGTGTGCAGACTATTCTACTTTAATTCAGTAGGCTTAACAAACAAGAATGATAGGAATGATATTACACCATGATTAATTCAGCTGATCAGGTGCACACTCAATACGAGGCACAACAAGTGAGAAAGGCTGAACAAACAAACAAACAAAATGAATTACTGTCCAAAGACTTATGGAGTCGTGTAGACAACAAAAGTAGCCTGTGTGTTATCTTTTAGTCCTGTGCAGTCACCTTACCTCACTGATATTGGGCACTTAAGACTAGTCAGATCATGACTAACTGAAGACAGCTCTTGATGTGGAGCCTTACAGTTGTGGTCAGTACAGTTCCAGTACAACTATGTAATGTGCTCATTCCAATGCTTCACTGTAAAAGTTAACAAGAGCTTGGTGCAGGAATTCAGTGTTTTTCCACCCAAGTGACGACTCAAAAACACTTTTCAAAGCACTTTCATCAAACTACCTTTAAATAAGCAGATTTAAAGTAACTATAGAATATCAACCTAATGATAAACTGAGCTATATTAAATATAACTGAAATGTTACATTATAAAAGTATATGAAATAATTAAAATAAGTTGGGTTTTCCCTTAAGTGTATATGGGACCAGTAAAAGAGAAATGCACAATTCTTAGTAATGTGACTGTGCCCAATGATAAAGGAATTCAATTTTTCAGGGATGTCAACAGTAGCATCCTATTTCTCTCCGACCTGGTCATGAAGCTGAGGCACTCCTGTGTCCCTGTAGCTAACTGGGTCTGAGCTTCTTCCTGGTTCTGCTTGGTCAGCTCGCCCAGTACTGGGCTGACTCCCAGTATCAGCAGAGCACAGCGGTGGATCACAGAGTTACAGGCTGCCGTGTAAAGGTCTTGGCCTTCTGGAAGACCCGTACTGCCCCTTCTGCCCTCTTGAGCCAGAATGGTGTCTTCCTCTCCACCTCCTCCTCCTCCATTCCTGGAGCTGGAGCCCAGTCCTGTGCTGCTGCTGGCCCGCTCTCTCTCCCGACTGCGAGCCACCTCCCGCGCTGAGAGAAAACATTGAAAGATTTCTGTGTTGTGCCACAATCATACACACACACACACGCACACACAAAAAGACACACAAATAAGATGCAGTGTTAGAGGACAAAACAGCAGCCACAAAGAATTACTGGAGTCTAATATTAATACTAAAGCCCGTGCTAAAGCAACACACTGCAAAGCCTTCGGCACATAAATGTCCATATATTACAGGACATGAATATCAAGTGAAGGTGTTCATAACAGTATGTCAGAAGTTTACAGCTTTAAAACTGCCAGATTACACATGCTCATAGGTGCTATGAAACACCTTCCTACTGAGAAAGCTAGCTGATAAACTGTTCGACTTAGAACTTCACAGCATGAGAAATATGCAGAAATCAGTTACAATGTTGCAGATTACAGCTGCACTTCCAAATACATTATACTAAGTAGTATACCTGAATATTATTAATAATAACCATTTATTAATAATATTCATACTAGAACCCTTTTACCAACACTACAGGCTACAGTGACAAGCAAAGTCAACAAAAACACAGATGAATAATACAGACAGGATTTTAAAAAGTTAACATTTATTCAGTTATGTCCTCCAATTGGCTACTGCTTTGCACACTAAACACACACACATGCAACTACAGGCACGAGTACTTACTTCCAGCTGTCATTACTTCATGCTCCCTGTCATCCTCTTCATCGTCTTGCTCTTGATGGCCTTCTTCTCTCTCACGGTCAACCCTCTCTTCAAGTTCTGCCTCCTCGTCAATGGTGCGTGTGAAAGAGTGCTCCTGGGGGTCCATGTCCAGAGAGTCCTGATTGTCGGAAATCTGGTCAAATGACAATAATGCCTGATTTTGGATACCATTGATATGACTATTAAGCTCGGTGGAAACGTGTGTATGCAGTTATGACCATAGTTTCTTGGACAAATACAGAATATATACACAATTTTGCCTCTGTACACCACCATAGTGGGTTTTAAATCAAATAATCAACATGTGCTTAAAGTACACATTTTACCTTCACAATAAATAGGTTTAGCAAAAACTTGGCATTAACTGTTTGGGAATTCCAGAGGTGGCTGTGGCTCATGTGGCGAAGCAGGCTGTCGATCAATCAGTCCCTGGCTACTACAGTCCATGTGTCCAAGTATCCTTGGGCAGGATACTGAACCCTGAGTTGCCCAAGATGCACCCATTGGAGTGCAAGTGGGTGTGTGAATAAAATGTGTGTGATTGGGTGAATGAGACCTGTAGTAGAACGCTCTTTGAGTTGTCAAAAATTGAAGAAAAGAAAAATAATGGCTCAATTACAGGGAGTGCAGAATTATTAGGCAAATGAGTATTTTGTCCACATCATCCTCTTCATGCATGTTGTCTTACTCCAAGCTGTATAGGCTCGAAAGCCTACTACCAATTAAGCATATTAGGTGATGTGTAGAAGTCTGCATCCTTCAAGAAAAACATGATTTTCATGCAGGACAATGCTCCATCACACGCGTCCAAGTACTCCACAGCGTGGCTGGCAAGAAAGGGTATAAAAGAAGAAAAACTAATGACATGGCCTCCTTGTTCACCTGATCTGAACCCCATTGAGAACCTGTGGTCCATCATCAAATGTGAGATTTACAAGGAGGGAAAACAGTACACCTCTCTGAACAGTGTCTGGGAGGCTGTGGTTGCTGCTGCACGCAATGTTGATGGTGAACAGATCAAAACACTGACAGAATCCATGGATGGCAGGCTTTTGAGTGTCCTTGCAAAGAAAGGTGGCTATATTGGTCCCTGATTTGTTTTTGTTTTGTTTTTGAATGTCAGAAATGTATATTTGTGAATGTGGAGATGTTATATTGGTTTCACTGGTAAAAATAAATCATTGAAATGGGTATATATTTGTTTTTTGTTAAGTTGCCTAATAATTATGCACAGTAATAGTCACCTGCACACACAGATATCCCCCTAAAATAGCTAAAACTAAAAACAAGCTAAAAACTACTTCCAAAAACATTCAGCTTTGATATTAATGAGTTTTTTGGGTTCATTGAGAACATGGTTGTTGTTCAATAATAAAATTATTCCTCAGAAATACAACTTGCCTAATAATTCTGCACTCCCTGTATATGGAGATGGTTCGGATTCAAAATGTCAGATGATCAGCAGAATAATGTGTTCTGTAGAGAATCCCTAAAAAATGTTCTGACAAAAGTTTCAAGCACTGCTAATCTTTTCCACCATTTACAACAGCGCCATAAAGTGCAGTATGAAGAGTGTGAAACTTTGCTGTATCACAGATCATAAAGCCTCCAGCACTGAAACAAACCACATTACAAAACTCCCATACCCATGCTGTGCCTTATGAGAAGTGGAGTGACAGTACGAAAGCAGCGGCCTATCATATCGCTAAAGACATGGTCCGCATCTCAACTGTGGAACAAGAGGCCTTTATACAGCTGCTAAAAACACTGACCGAACATACCAGATACCTAGTCAAAAGTACTTTGCAAGAGAAGTACGGCCAAAAGTATATGCTCACCAAAATGTCTCATTGACCAGCAGGACCTGTGAGCCATACATGAATGTGACTACAGCCCAAGACCACACCGCAGAGCATATAGCTGAAGCCCTGCAGGATGCCCTCACAAGCTGGAAGTTCAACCTGACGCTTTAACGACTGACAACGGGGCTAATACCTTGGTGGTTGAGGATGCAGTGTTTTTGTCACAGACTTCATGTGGCCATTGGTCAGTACAATACTGAATCAGCTGATTTGAAATAAGAAAAAATATTACTAGGCATGACATTAAATAAAAATCTTATAGAATCACCGAAAGAGCTAAACATATCTACAGGGTGGCCATTTATATGGATACACCATAATAACATGGGAATGGTTGGTGATATTAAAGTCCTGTTTGTTGCACATTAGCATATGTGAGGGGGCAAACTCCTCAAGATGGGTGGTGACCATGGTGGCCATTTAGAAGTCGGCCATCTTGGATACAACTTTTTTTTCCAATAGGAAGAGGGCCATGTGACACATCACACTTATTGGTAATGTCACAAGAAAAACAATGGTGTGCTTGGTTTCAACGTAACTTTATTTTTTCATGAGTTATTTACAAGTTTCTCTTTGTTCACAGCCATTGATATGTCGAAGAGGTTAACACGTGAGGAGCGGATCGAAATTGTGTTGATATCTGGTGAACGCAGTAACCGGGTCATTGCAGCAGATTTCAATGCAAGACGCCCTACGAGACCACCCATCTCCCATGCTACAGTCAGCAAACTGCTTGCTAAGTTTCGTGAAACTGGTTCAGTGTTGGACTGAAGTTGAACATCCCTTGGGCGGATATTAGCTACTCACAAATGGCACTCTTACAAACTCCAGCTACTGCAGCATCTCAGCGAGGATGACCCAGATCGGCCACATAATTTGCAGAATGGGCAAAACAAAAATTGGAACAGGACCCTCAGTTCACGCAGAAGATTTTGTTCAGTGATGAGGCAAACTTTTATGTGAATGGTGAAGTTAACAAACAAAACCACCGCTATTGGTCTGACACTAACCCACATTGGATGGATCCCTCCAAGACTGTTGGAACAACAAAAGTGATGGTTTGGTGTGGTATATGGGGCACAACGATAGTGGGTCCATTCTTCATCAATGGAAACCTCAAGGCCACTGGATATTTGAAATTGCTACATGATGATGTAGATGAACAGTTTCCTGGAAAGTGGATTGGTCGTCGTGGGCCAGTTAAATGGCCCCCAAGGTCTCCCGATCTGACCCCCTTAGACTTTTATCTTTGGGGTCATCTGAAGGCAATTGTCTATGGTGTGAAGATACGAGATGTGCAGCACCTGAAACTACGGATACTGGATGCCTGTGCTGGCATTTCTCCTGCGGTGTTGCTATCAGTGTGTGAAGAGTGGGAGAAGAGGGTTGCATTGACAATCCAACACAATGGGCAGCACATTGAACACATCTTATAAGTGGCCAGAAACTTGTAAATAACTCATGAAAGAATAAAGTTACGTTGAAACCAAGCACACCATTGTTTTTCTTGTGACATTACCAATAAGTTTGATATGTCACATGGCCCTCTTCCTATTGAAAAAACAAAAAATGGATCCAAGATGGCCGACTTCTAAATGGCTACCATGGTCACCACCAGTGTTGGTCAAGTTACTTGAAAAAAGTAATCAGTAACTAATTACTTCCCCAAAAAAGTAATCCTGTTACTTTACTGATTACTTATTTTCAAAAGTAATTAATTACTTAGTTACTTAGTTACTTTTTAAAAACACGATTTACAACCTGAATAGGTGATAAAGCGATAGATCTTTCAGACCAATTCTACTTTTTCTACATAATCCATCATACAAAATGTAATCAGATGGAAAAGTCTCTTTTTAAAACTTGTTTTATCAGTTTTAATCTTTTAACTTTATGCATGAAGCAAAAATTTAATTATATGCAACATTCTCTGACTGGAAGAAATTAGTTTAACATTTAAACCTATTTTCTGCACATTCCAGCACATAAAATAAAATATTTTTTGTGTTTACACTTACTCTTTCAAAGAGATGCAAGTAAAACACAGCAGAAAATAAATAAAGTCAAAGACTCAGCGGTCCTGTTGCTCTATTTTCACCTGTAAAGCAGGAGTGGGGTAGGCGGAGGTTTACCCTGGTGCAGGTGTGCCGCGGTCAGTTGAAGAATCCGCGAGTTTCTCTGTGAGTTTCCCATTACGTCGTAGCTACTCGGTGCTTGTTTGGAAGTTTAGGGGTTTTTTTCGCTGTAAAAAGTTTTCTTCCCACGCACAACGGACACTAATGTTTTTGTCACTTTTTATGGAATCAAACTCAAAGTAAGGTCAGTACTTCCACGCTTTAAACGCTGCACGCTCATACTCTCTCCCGCACTCGATATGTGATCCATTGTTGATCTGCACACAGCTGTTGTCACTAACGGCGCACTCGCTTACGTCACTATCGTGAGACATTCTCGCAAAAAAATCACGGTTTTAGTAACGCAGTAACGCAGCGTTCCTACGGGAAAGTAACGGTAATCTAATTACCGTTTTTGCAATAGTAATCCCTTACTTTACTCGTTACTTGAAAAAAGTAATCAGATTACAGTAACGTACTGTGCTATAGCAGTGGGACGGAAAATAGTTGGGCATTTTAAACATTCCGCCTTAGCCTACTCCCGCCTCGAGGACATTCAGGGACAGCTCAACCAGCCAATAAAGAGACTGCAGCAGGACGTACAGATGCGCTGTAACAGCACGTATTACATGCTCCAGTCCCTCATTGAGCAAAAGCGAGTGCTGGGCATGTCCGAGCACGAACTCCCTGACTATCTCACCGCTCACCAATGGGCTCTTATGGAGACGACTGTTGCCATCCTCGCCCCCTTTGAGGAACTAACTAAAAGAGAGAGCATCTACGACGCACTAGCCTCTGATGTCATCCCAGCTGTGACTGTGCTAGTGAGACTTCTAAACAGAGAAACAGACGAGGACCACGGCGTTAAGACAATGAAAGCAACCTTACTGGCAGCTGTCAAGAAGAGCTTCAGTGATGTCGAGACCAACCCACTGTACTTCATCTCCACCATACTTGACCCAAGGTAAAGGCTGTGTGCTATAGGTATTCAATGATAAACTACAGTATTAAATGTAAGATTATTTTACATCTGAAATATTATATATTTGTAATTAAAATACACAAATACAAATGTATGCAATATACAGTGGGGCAAAAAAGTATTTAGTCAGCCACCGATTGTGCAAGTTCCCCCACCTAAAATGATGACAGAGGTCAGTAATTTGCACCAGAGGTACACTTCAACTGTGAGAGACAGAATGTGAAAAAAAAATCCATGAATCCACATGGTAGGATTTGTAAAGAATTTATTGGTAAATCAGGGTGGAAAATAAGTATTTGGTCACCTCAAACAAGGAAAATCTCTGGCTCTCACAGACCTGTAACGTCTTCTGTAAGAAGCTTTTCTGTCCCCCACTCGTTACCTGTATGAATGGCACCTGTTTGAACTCATCATCTGTATAAAAGACACCTGTCCACAGCCTCAAACAGTCAGACTCCAAACTCCGCCATGGCCAAGACCAAAGAGCTTTGGAAGGACACCAGGAAAAGTATTGTAGACCTGCACCAGACTGGGAAGAGTGAATCTACAATAGGCAAGCAGCTTGGTGTGAAAAAATCAACTGTGGGAGCAATCATCAGAAAATGGAAGACATACAAGACCACTGATAATCTCCCTCGATCTGGGGCTCCACGCAAGATCTCATCCCGTGGGGTCAAAATGATCATGAGAACGGTGAGCAAAGATCCCAGAACCACACGGGGGGACCTGGTGAATGACCTGCAGAGAGCTGGGACCAAAGTAACAAAGGTCACCATCAGTAACACACTACAACGGCAGGGAATCAAATCCCGCAGTGCCAGACGTGTTCCGCTGCTGAAGCCAGTGCATGTCCAGGCCCGTCTGAAGTTTGCCAGAGAGCACATGGATGATACAGCAGAGGATTGGGAGAATGTCATGTGGTCAGATGAAACCAAAGTAGAACTTTTTGGTATAAACTCAACTCGCCGTGTTTGGAGGAAGAAGAATACTGAGTTGCATCCCAAGAACACCATACCTACTGTGAAGCATGGGGGTGGAAACATCATGCTATGGGGCTGTTTTTCTGCCAAGGGGACAGGACGACTGATCCGTGTTAAGGACAGAATGAATGGGGCCATGTATCGTGAGATTTTGAGCCAAAACCTCCTTCCATCATTGAGAACTTTGAAGATGAAACGAGGCTGGGTCTTCCAACATGACAATGATCCAAAACACACCGCCCGGGCAACAAAGGAGTGGCTCCGTAAGAAGCATTTGAAAGTCCTGGAGTGGCCTAGCCAGTCTCCAGACCTCAACCCCATAGAAAATCTGTGACGGGAGTTGAAAGTCCGTGTTGCTCGGCGACAGCCCCAAAACATCACTGCTCTCGAGAAGATCTGCATGGAGGAATGGGCCAAAATACCAGCTACTGTGTGTGCAAACCTGGTAAAGACCTATAGTAAACGTTTGACCTCTGTTATTGCCAACAAAGGTTATGTTACAAAGTATTGAGTTGTATTTTTGTTATTGACCAAATACTTATTTTCCACCCTGATTTACCAATAAATTCTTTACAAATCCTACCATGTGGATTCATGGATTTTTTTTTCACATTCTGTCTCTCACAGTTGAAGTGTACCTCTGGTGCAAATTACTGACCTCTGTCATCATTTTAGGTGGGGGAACTTGCACAATCGGTAGCTGACTAAATACTTTTTTGCCCCACTGTATATAATATGAAATACATTTCCCTTATTACTACCAGAAAGTCAAATGGCTGGCATTTGTCACAGTGGTTTAGGGGAAACTAAAATCAGTCCTATTTTTCCACATATTAACACATTCATAAATTTTGTGCAGGTATAAAGATCGCTTCTTCTCTAACAACACTGCTCCAGAGGCCAAGCTGCAGATGATGTCCAGAGCTGAGGCAGAGGGGAGTCGGGCAGAGCTGCAGAACCTCCTGCTAAACTGTTCCTCAAGGCCCAGGCCAGCACTAGCAGCAGTCTGGACACTGTATTTGATGAAATTGCTAAGGAGCAGCCCCAGGCAGCACAGCCGCTGGCAGCAGGTGCTGCCATTGAGCTCGACACGTACCTCGGAGAGGCCCCAAGCCCTCGTGAAGACAGTCCTCTGAAGTACTGGGGTGTCAACAAAATCAGGTTCCCCACTTTGGCTAAAATGGCCCGTAAATACCTCTCAGCCCCATGTAGCAGTGTGGAAAGTGAAAGGCTTTTTAGCTCATTGTCACATATTATAGATGAAAACAGAAACAGTCTGACTGCTGATAATGTAGAAAAGCTACTTTTTTCTTACTTTTCTTAAAAAAAACCTGCCACTCACTTTTTCTAAATAGGCTCCATTAAGTGAGTCGTCTTAGACTTGATGTTAATACCTACCTCAGTTGCACTGACTGCCACAGTTCTATGTTGGTGGATGTTGTTAGTTTATTCAAATATTGTGCACTAAATAGCAAAGATGTTTATTAATGCCCTTTGTGTTGTCCAAAGCGGCAGAGTTTACAACAAACTGAAAACAATACTTGAGTTGCACTGTCACTGTTTACATTTTTTTTCATCACTATTTATTCTGTAATATGTTGCATACAACATGCTTTTCATTTTAAATAAATGTTCTTAATTCCAAACCAGTCCCTTGTTTTTTTGTTAAATTATAGGACTAAAGCTGTTACCTGTAAATTTAAATCATGTTTTTTATTAAGTACTCAGTATCGGTATCGGCAAGTACTGAAATGCAAGTACTCGTACTCGTTTTCCGAAAAAAGTGGTATCGGTGCATCCCTACTGAAGATGTTTCACTCTCATCTGAGAAGCTTCTTCAGTTCTAAGGTCAAATGGTGGAGAGTCCCAGATTTAAACCCAGTGGGAGTTTCCCTCCAAAGAGGGACAAAGGAACCCCTGATAATACTCTACCTAATCACATGAGCCAAGGTGTGAAAATGGGTGTGGGTCACAATCAGCCAAGGTTTTGGGTGAGCTCATTGTGAAACCTGTACAGCATACACTACATTGTTAAGTCTGTGTTTAGGAGTTTTGTCTTTCGGGTGAACCAGTTTGTGTCTGAGTGTGTTGCTGGGTCTGAAATGCACTGGGATGTCATGCTTGGAGAAAACTCTCCTGAGTTCCTCTGATACACCGGCTACATAGGGGATGACAATGTTGTTGCGTCTGTCCTTCTTATCCTCCCTCGCTGGTGTCTGGTCTTCTTTTCTGTGCCTCTTTGCTGACTTTAAGAACGCCCATTTAGGATAGCCGCACGTTTTGAGTGCTTCCTTTACATGTGTGTGTTCCTTCTTTTTCCTTCAGGCTTAGAGGGAACATGTTCTGCCCGGTGGTGTAGGGTCCTGATTACTCCAAGTTTGTGTTCCAGAGGGTGATGGGAGTCAAAGAGGAGGTACTGGTCCGTGTGTGTGAGCTTCCGGTAAACTTCGATGTTGAGGTTGCCGTTCTCTTCAATGTGCACGGCGCAGTCCAGGAAAGGCAAACAGTCGTCCTTTGTGTCTTCCCTGGTGAACTTGATGTTTTTATCCACAGCGTTAATGTGCGCAGTGAAGGATTCCACCCAGGTGTCGTCCACATATCTGTACCAGTGGCTGGGTACTCTTCCTTTGAAAGAGCCAAGAGCCTTCCTTTCCACTTTCTCCATGTAAAGGTTGGCTACAATAGGTGACACGGGGGAGCCCATGGCACAGCCATGTTTTTGGCTGTAGAAACCTTCGTTGTACTTGAAATATGTAGTGGTGAGGCAGAGGTCTAACAGTGTGCAGATCTGATCAGGTGTGAAGTTGGTCCTGTCCTCCAAGGAGCTGTCTTCTTGTAGTCGTTTTCTGACTGTCTCCACGGCCTCCGTGGTGGGTATGCAAGTGAAGAGAGAGACTACATCAAAGGACACCATGGTTTCATCTGGATCCAGGGTAAGTTTCTGGACCTTGTCAGTGAAGTTGTGTGGGGTGTTCCCCACAAGAGGTGCTAGGACGGTAGCAAGGTGTTTCGAGATGTTGTAAGTGGCTGAGTTTATGCTACTGACTATGGGTCTGAGTGGGACACCTTCTTTGTGGAGCTTAGGAAGTCCATAAATGCAGGGTAAAGGCGGTGATATGTAAGGCGGTCAAAGGTTTGTCCTTTTCAAGCTCTTGAAGGAAAGCGATAACTTTCTTTTTGTAGCTGCTTGTGGGGTCTCGCTTTAATGCTTTGTAGGTATTGTTGTCACTGAGGAGAGTAGTGATCTTTGTGTGGTAATCTGTAGTGTTTAGGACCACGGTGCATCTTCCCTTATCAGCTGGTAATATAGTGATGTTGTGGTCTTTGCTCTGGGAAGCGACGGCCTTCTTTTCTTGTATTGTGAGGTTGGACGGAGGGACTTTGGCAGTGGAGAGGGTGGCTGAGACTTTCATCCTGATTTGCTCTGCTTCTGTTTGTGATAATTTGTTCATCCGTACGGCGGTTTCTGTGGCTGTGATGAGGTCCACTATGGGCAACTGTTGCGAAGAAATGGCAAAATTGAGTCCTTTGGCTAATACTCTCTTTTCAGGTTCAGTGAGATTCCGGTCTGAAAAGTTCTTCACCCATTTTTCCTGACTTCCTCAGGTGTGTGTTCTTCTCTGAGTTGTGTAAATTCAGACTGACGAGTGTGTGTTTTTGAAAGCAAGTTGTGGAATTTCCTGCGTTGTCTTTCTTTTTCTTTAGAGTGTTGGGACCGCTGAGCCTTGTCCACAAACTTGTAAACCTCTTCTAAGATTGGAGACGGTAGAAGGGTTTTCATTTCCTGCAGTCTAGCTAATCTTGCTCTAATCTTGCTAATCAGCTATAGTGAAATGGACCTGTCTTATCCTTTCACTTAGAAGCTGATTTTGTGCTCTCCGTAGAATCAACTCTGTATCCCCTGACAGTGGATCCAAGGCGCAAACTCTTAGGAACAACCTTGTTCTGTCTGCATCTTCGTTAAAACGAAGATGGTTCCTATAATCCACTAGTTTCCTTGATTCCTTTTCATACTCCCGCACCAAGTGAAGGGTGTTCCTCCCCAAATGTACGCCGATGGTGTGCGTCCTGCTCGGAGTCGCCATTACCATTAATGGAGGTCCTGTTTGAGCTCACATTGGCACGGACCTCGTCGGGCCATTTCAACGGAGTACACAGGGATATCACTTTGTATTAGTTTTGGTGGCTTATGCAATACGATATCCTGAAGCAGTGCCTCTGCGCACCATTTCTGCAACGAGTGTGGTGCAGGCACGAGTCTGCAGATACTGACTGACCAGGGCATCACAAGAGAGAGATGAGATAGGGCCAGAGGTACCTAATTCCCACATTCCAGCCTCCTTCCATTGTAATAACCATCTCACACAGGCGCAGAGAGTGGACGTGCTGCATTGGAACAGCGTTTTGCAGATGTGTTCTCCCACCCTCAGCCGTGCCAATCTCATAAAGCACAAAGGGAGGAAGCTGTAAAGCTGATTGTGCTAAAAAACAGCTGTTCATTTTGCAACGTTGTGTTTATGGTATCAATCACACACTTGATCTCAGTCCAACAAAAGATACTTTTCAGTTACTAAAGACAAAAGTTAGGGCAGAGAGACCCATCACCCATGTATTAAAATCAACCCTTATATTTGAAATTATGTTGGTTTGTTCCTAAACAGTTTGTGCTACACTTTTTTGACCCCTTAAATTAAAGGTGAAAGTCTGTTGTTGAATCACACATTGATTTATTTAAATAGTGGTGTGCAGAGGCAAAACTAAAAAAAAAAGAAGCTTTGTTTACTTACCCTCCTCTCACGAGAAGAAGATCGTGTCTGGATGAAGTCCATGTTCTTACAGGCTAGTAAGCGGTTTCGTACCTTAAAAACACACCGATAGACTTCTGCCAGGGACTTAGATGGTTGATACCTGATAGGAAAATATTTCCTTTAGACAGGTACTGTGGGACAGTATGGAAATGCTTCATGCATTTCATATATTAAAAGGTGTATTTTGTTTTACTACCTGCCCTCTCCACAGGCTTGGCCGAGCAGCCCTGTGTGCTTCAGTAAGGCTGCCAACACAAACCTGGACACAGTGTCTAATAGGGTCTCATTACTGAGAGATGCATTGTCCCAGTCTGCAACAAAATCCACAGTGCAGTCAGTGAATGTATATACCTGTAAAGCTAATTGCATTAAAGAAATGGTAGGATTCTGTATATACTCAAAAAAGATGCAAACCTTTGCCAATAGCGTACTCATGCATGTTGATCCAAAGGCTGTTGGCAGGTTCTTTAGAGGAACCCAGAGCCAAATCCACCAAGACACTCAAGTCAGGATGCAGTGTGCAGTCGAAGGGTTTCTGCTCCTCATTACCAGACAGTGCAGCCTCCAATAATGAGCTGATGCAGGTGTCTGAAGGACAAGCAAACAATTATCTTCACAAGTCACAGAAGAAGCGATAAATGAACTCAACTGGACAAGAGCCCTAGGATTCTGATCAGTCAGAAGTAATGTCCTGCTCTAAGTTACATTCTACTACTAATCTACTCATGTTGCTACTACTGTCCGATACCGATACCGATATCATAAATTTGGATATCTGCCGATACCGATATCATCAATTTGGATATCTGCCGATACCGATATGAATCCGATATAGTGTTTTTTAATCAATAAAACTGTTTTTTTAATATATCTTGCTGCATTTTGTATAAGTTCATACTCAAGTTTAAATAAACAACAACACTAAAGCTATTCTGTTATACCTGTATGTAAAAAATACAACAAAATATTTCATAGTTCAGCAATACTGATCAATCTAATAAACTTAGACCTGCACCATCCTCCCTATTCTGGTATTTTAAAGAGTACTTAGCATAAATATTAAGCAACCTAACTAATAGGGTTCCAACTCCCAGCAACAACAAAAATAAATAAATAAAAAATAGGGAACCACCCCTCACGCTCCACCTCATGATGCTTAATCGACGTAATCAACCTTAATTTGATGCAGTGTGGAAAAAAAATGCACAGAAATCAATTATTTTTCAAGAAATATTAAATAGATTCAACATCTTTCTTCCACAGAACTGCAGACTGCACAGATGGTACCTTCCCAAAGGAAAAAGTACTACAGCTTACTAGGGTATATTAGACTTAACAGTTACTATATACAGTAATTGACTTCTATTCATTTTACACAAGATTAAAACTTTGGGTGTAAGACTCAGATAATTATTTATTAAAAGCGAGACATTTTAAATGAGAATAAGAAAGAAAAGTATGTCTTTGTGCCCCCTTTTCCCTGTTCATGCCCTATCGGCCCCCCTGGCTAAACTTTGCTAGCTCCGCCCCTGCACAGTTACCAGCCGTCAGCTACGTAGAAAAAGATCCTCGAGTAGAAAGTAATATTAAATAAATTCTAACAACAGCTGATTAAGCTTAAACGTGCTGCTGTTGTTCAGCCGCTGGTTTCCTCTTTCTGGTGCAAAGTGGGCCAAAAACAAA
Source organism: Aulonocara stuartgranti (assembly GCF_965226115.1). Taxonomy (NCBI): domain Eukaryota; kingdom Metazoa; phylum Chordata; class Actinopteri; order Cichliformes; family Cichlidae; genus Aulonocara; species Aulonocara stuartgranti. Next base: position 40,134,270 of record NC_138939.1, on the reverse strand, counting down.
GAAGAGAAAAGCCGATCAGCTGATGATTGATCAGTTTCATGATTGAAGTAGCAGCAGGAGAGAGAGAGAGAGAGAGAGAGAGAGAGGCCGTCGCTCCATATATCGGTTGTTAAGCTTATCGTGTTAACTAGTTGCTACTGGTTGTGTATGTGGGCGTCCGTCCTGTACCTAGCTGGGGGATGTCCATCTCCAAGCCATTGCTAAATAGCGGTGTTTTGAGCCAGTAAACAGTATCTTGTTCCTCCAGTGAGGTGGGAGCTCCCTGCAGCATCCCACCAAGGCAGCGCCCAACTAGCAGGGCGACTGTCCTCTCCAGGTCCACAAGCCACACCCAAGAAAGTGCGGGCTGCGGCAGGGTCATTCCTGAGGCTGGCTCAGCAAAGTCTGAGGTACCTGGAAAAAGACAAATACGTTCTCCAATTTAGTACTCCACCAGACGTCAAGATGGCCCCAACTGCAGGGTGTTGAAACATATCACCTTTCATTATAAATAACACGATATGATTTTCATTTTCTCATATCAGACATCAGTGTTACATATTAATGTTAAGGCCAAAAATGAGTCTTGCGAAGTCGCATCTATTCAGCATCTCACACGAACATCTAGCCTAGAGGTCGGCGACCTGCAGCTTGCAAGCCAGGGGTTAGGATTAAGGTTACCCCGAACTAGGGCTGGGCCATATTATACCGTTCACGGTAATACCGGTATAATGTTAGGCAACGATAGGAAAATGAAATATCGCGATAGAATGGGAGTAAAACGCGCATGTGCAGTGCCTTTGTTTACATACGCACATGGCCGATTGTTGAGTGAAACAGATGATCCAGAATTAGTTTGTAAAAATGGTGCAACTTCCGTGATGTGGAACTGGTTTGGTGTTTGTCCGTCAGATACACAACAAAGCACATTTTTTTGCAGAACATGCAAGCGGCCGTTGTTATTGTCGTATTTGTCGGACTAAGATGCTCTTAAATCTGGGAGTAATCTGGGTCCTAAACTCCGTATGCTTCAGGTCAAACAACACTGCAGCATCACTTAGAGTTAAAAACTGTCTAAATTCTTTCATCTTTAATAAAACGATCAGCATTGCTGCTTTACCAGGTGTAACTATAAAGTTTAACTTCCAGGCATCCATGAAAACAAAAGTTATTACATTTAACGGAGTTAGAAGTTAGCAGGAAGCTAGCGGAAGTTAGCTCGCTAGTTTCGCTAGTTACCTAAGCATGATATAGCATGTTCTGACAGAGATTTCTGAAAAAAATCAAACGTACACCTCTGCTATCACTTCCAACATAAATGAAGACAGGAAACTAAACAGCAGTGACGTTTGTAGGGTTACTGAAGTTGGGCTAGCTGGTATATAATGATGTGCTACGTGATCGCTAGCGACACAGCTATGTTAGCATAACATAAACAGTGAAGCTGGAGGACGAACACTAACACTTTTCCACTTATAAAAGTTAACGTGAAGGTTCTTCATGGTTAGAGACAAATGCAATCGCATGGCAGGATGCTGTAAACGGACCAAAGTTCAGACAGGAGAACAACTGAGATAATCCATCCACAATACGAGGTTAGTCATTAATATACTGCAACAACATGGGAATAGAGCAGCTGCCAGAGAATTCAACATTAATGAAACAATGGTACAGAAGTGGAGGAAGCAAGAAGAATGAGTTTAATAAAGTTTGATTTATCTGACTGCTTTGTTTCGCTTAATGTGCCTTATAATCCCGTGCACCTTATGGTCCGAAAAATGCGTACTGCACACTGCAGTTTAATGTTGCAAAGCACCTCTTTTTAACTTCAGTGGATATTATACATGGTTATGCTCAGGATATGTCAGCCCATTTCTACTGGAAATGCCTTTTGGTTAAACTTTCAGCAAGCAATTTGCATTTGCACTGTTACATTTTTATAAAGCTTTAATGTACATAAAAACCAGCTTCTTGTTTAAGTGAATATAAATGGAAGGTTGTCTTTTTGCGCTAGTAATGTTGTGGAGTTGTATTTTGTCTCGCATCAATTATATCGTCGGTTATATCATTATCGCAAATTTTCAAATATATATCGTGAAAAATATTTTTGGCCATATCGCCCTGCTCTACCCCAAACCCTATTATACTATATGTACCTCTGTCCCCGTCACCTGCATGTGCTGCTCTTCTTCTCCCACTGCTTGGTAGGAGCAGCTATGACTCTTGATGTTGAAAGTTGCCGACACCTGAACCGGCAAATTAATCCTCCAATTCTAGTGTATGTTTATGCCAAATTAAAAAAAAATCATCAAGCTCTTAAAGAGAAAAAACTTAACGACAGAATATGTGTACACGTAATGCCTGCACACATGGCTTTTTGTAATTACACTGCTGGCTTAGCTGACAAGGGCTCATAATTTAACATCTCCAGCAGAAATGATCACATCATGTGTCTGTACATGCATTTACCTCATCCCAGGATATTTTGTAACTTTTTTTTTCAAATTTTGACCAAGTTAACCTTGCTCTGAGCTCACCCTGAAGAGGCCACTGCAGCTCCTGGTCCTCCAGAGGAGAGGCAGCAGGCAACAGTCTGTTCAAACAATCCAGAGGAGGCAGCAGTTCCAGCAGTTGGCTCAACAGCGGCCTTGCCACCGACACCGGAAGCAGCAGTAAGGCGTTGATTATCTGACACAGCATGCTGCCTGCTGCTGACACGTAGATCACATCTGCAGATTACATGGTCATAGTTTTATGACAATGATATAAAACAAAAGAAAGTATCTTCAATGCTAAATGAAAAGAACTTGAACTATCGGAGCAGAATGAGATAACAAGGAAGTGAAAACAGGCCTTTATAGCCAGATTACAACACAGGTCACTTGATTTCATTCACCTTGTAGCTTCTCCCGTATGCTGCCATTCCAGGAGCTCTCCTTTATCAGCGCTGCAGAGCGGGAGTAGATATCTGTGGCATGTGGCAAGAGCAGCTGCAGATGTTTGTGGAGCAATGACACACTGCTGGAGTTCTGCAAATAAACAGGGTGACAAAAAGTTTTTATATACTATGGTCATTTTCTTTTATTTGGTTTCTTTTATTCACTAAAAAAGTGACAGACAGACAGATTTTTACCAACATCACAGGGCTGAAATAAATGGCCTGTATTTGTATAGCGCTTTACTAGTCCCTAAGGACCCCAAAGCGCTTTACACAACCAGTCATCCACCCATTCACACACTGGTGATGGCAAGCTACATTGTAGCCACAGCCACCCTGGGGCGCACTGACAGAGGCGATCTATCTACAACATAGCACACCACATTATTAAGACACCACTGAAAAGAAGCATCAGTGAAATTATTCATCAGTAAATAAAACAGACATTTAGCTTTAACTCTATATTTAACCAGCAAAATGAAAGTTGTATCAACCCACTGCCACTGGAGACCAAGCCACTCCACAGTTTTCAAAGACACAATAAACAGCGTTTCAAGGCAGTTAAATTCAAGAAACATATGAAAACTAGTTTTTATTTCTTGACAAAAGGGACATAATTCACTTGCATCTTTTTTAACCTTGGACACAAAACTACTGACAGCAATGGCACCGTGCAAAACCCTCCCCTGTAGGTCACCTGACCTCTTATTGAGTGGGGGTTAATAAAAGACTCTCCATATAGGTTTCTGACATTCCTCAACTTTTAACTTGTCTCTCCAGACAGCATCGGTCCTTCCACTGAAGTGCCTTTTATTTAACCCTTGAACTGACATTTTATATAACAGTTTTCCACTCAGCATGTGAAAAGTCACGAGTCTTTCCGATTCATAAGCGAGGGTCCCGTCAAGAATGTAAAATCAATACTCAATTCCATTCCTCAAAAAGGATCTCTTTCATCGGAAATCTCTAATCCACGACTAGAATCTAACAGCATCTCCTTTTCAACTAAAGTTAAACATTTAAGCCAAAAGTCTAGAATACTCCTCATAATGTGGCTTGACTTGAACCAATGAAAGTTGTTGCTGTTTCTGTGTTCTGAAGGTCTGGTCCATAATTTGTCTCAGTTTGAGAGCCTTTGTCTCAAGCAGTCTTTTCAAAAAAGCAAGTCCAGTTCCATCACATGCATCCGGCCAAGCCCCCAAAAACAACGGTTCCTCTAGAAGCCAAAACAATGAGGAAGCTGGTTCCAGTCTTTTCCAACAGAAAAGGGTCCAAGCTTTAAAAAGGCCTTTATAAAACATAGGAATTTCATAACAAAATATTAAATTACAGTTTAGTAAAAACACGGAAGCATCCATTCCTAACTCTCCTTTTCCTCTTAAAATAACGCTAGTTACTGGTTCCCAGAAAACATCTTCCCTTCCCATCAAGTGTTTCTGAATAAACTGCAGTCTGAAAGCTGCAGCTCTGCTCTCTAGGTGAGCTCATCCCTGTCCACCTTCTTCTTTGGGCAAAAAGCACAGCCCGGTGTATCCAATGTCGATTATGCAAAAAAAACTTGATCATCAAGGATTAAAGTTTACGCGCACGGGTGCAGCGGCTCTTAGCTCTCCAGTTTGGTGCTCGTTTTTACTTTTAATGTGGATATTTTTGAATGTTTGCAACGCCGCCATCTCTTACAGTCGCCAGAACCTAATTGACCTAGGTTTTAAATATAGTTTGTCTGTTTCTGGCGACTATCAGCGAACACACAACATCCTGGAGGAGATAGCGAGACCGCCAGGGTCACCGTGGATGGTCTGCCCGCCCAGCAAGCGTAGAAGGCGACGGAGGGAAAGAAAGCGGAAGAGGGGATGCCGGTCGGGCTCAGACGCTAGGCTACGCAAACATCCACACCGGCCAGCACTTCCGAGCCTATCGGGCAGGGCTGCGTATAGGGCGGCCAGGGCAGACCTGAGTAGAGGCATCAGGAAAGCTAAGGCTGCCTATAGGAGGAGGATTGAAGATCACTTTGCTGACAACGACCCCAGAAAAATGTGGCAGGGGATCAATCACATTACCAACTACAGAAGCAATAACCAGGCGACATCTAGGACTGATGCCTCACTGGCTGAGGATCTAAACCGTTTCTTCGCCCGCTTTGAGACGACCAGGCCCTCAGCTGCCACACCACTTCCACCCGCCCCCAGCACTGGCACACTAACACTTAGGGAGCACCAAGTGAGGTGTGTTCTAAGGTCAGTGAATCCCAGGAAGGCGGCAGGTCCTGATGGAATACATGGAAAGGTTCTCAGAGCATGTGCTGACGAACTGACCGGAGTCTTCACTAAAATCTTCAACCTTTCCTTGTCATCAAACACCGTCCCGCCCTGCCTCAAAACCTCCACCATCATCCCCATCGCCAAGAAGACAGCTGTGGCCAGCCCAAATGACTACAGGCCTGTTGCACTTACGCCTGTAGTGATGAAGTGCTTTGAGAAACTGGTCTGTCAGCACATCAGGGCCGGTCTGCCTCCCACTCTGGACCCCCACCAATTTGCCTACAGGACAAATCGATCCACCGAGGACGCTATCACCATAGCGCTCCACACTGCGCTGAGTCACCTGGAGCACCGAGGAAGCTATGTGAGAATGCTCTTCCTGGACTTCAGCTCAGCATTCAATCATATCATCCCGGAGATCCTGGTCCAGAAACTGTCTCACCTGGGACTCTCCACCCCCATCTGCCTCTGGATCAAGAACTTCCTGACAAATAGACCACAGTCTGTCAGACTCGGCCCCCACCGGTCCAGCACCATCACACTCAGCACCGGGTCTCCACAAGGATGTGTTTTGAGTCCCCTCTTATCAACAATAGACCTGTCTGGCACGCAGTATGTTTGTGTTTGGTGGACAACCAGGGCCCTATTTCAGGAAGCCGGTTTAGTGCAAACTCTGAGTAAGTATACCCTGAGTTAACGAAAACTCTGGGTTTTCGGTTTCACAAAGCGAGTTTAGATTAATTCTGAGTGAGTTACTATGACGACACACTCCGTGAAGCTAACCTGCCCCCTAGCAGGTTTACTTCAACTAACCCCGACTTTCTCCGCCTCTTTGTCGGAAACCTGACTGTAGGAAGTGTCAGACATGGCGTGCTCCTTCCTTGAAGAGCCAGTAGATGTTGAAGCCCAAATTCTCCGCAGAGCTCTCCGCCGGGAAAGTGATTAGAGCGCGTTTGGACATTTTATAATTTCCTGATGATTTCCTGTGTGAACGTTACAGTTTTTCAGCACAATCTATAATTTATTTGAATAACATCCTCAGGCCTAATATTGCTCATGTGACACATCGCGGACATCCTCTCAGTTCTGTACATATTATTTGTATCGCACTTCGGTTTTTTGCAAACGGGAGCTTTCTGTATAATATTGGTGACGCTGAGCACGTTTCCAAGGCTACCGTCTGTCGGGCAGTCAGGAATGTTACAGTTGCACTGAAACGTCTCCTGTACTCGTCTGTGGTGTTCCCCGGTCATAGACCCACAAGATTTATCAAAGAGGGATTCCACAAAATTGCAGGTATCAGGATGAACAAAACTTAATTCATGATGTGGTGATACTTGAACTACTACTTAAATTTTACATTTATTTTCACGGTTCCCAGGCGTGATTGGCTGTATAGATGGCACTCACATTCCAATCATTGCTCCTTCAGTAAATGAAGGAGACTATGTGAACAGGAAGTCTTTCCACAGCATTAATGTACAGGTACATAGTTCCCTGTAGCATTTCAAACTAACAAATTATTTCATTATAGTAATGGATGCTAATTTGTGTTCTCTGCACTGTGAAGATCATATGTGATGCTGCCAACATTATCACAAATGTGGAAGCCAACTGCTCAGCCTCTGTGAGTGGTGGTGGTGGAGGACCCCCACCTGTTTTTCAGGCCTCCGCTTTTTTTCTGTTGGCTATAACGGGTCACATTTGAGCATACAGAGTAAGCAAATATGTACTTGTAATGTGCTCAGATAATTTCAATAAGTGCTTACAGAGGGGAAATTAATGTAGCCTCTAACTGCAATTGATTTACATGGGACAAACAGACCAAGCACTATGGCTCATAATACAATTACACCTTACCTGTTTGGACTATATTTTTATATTTCATTTTTACTTGCTGCCAGGAACGTTTGGGGCCTGTTGGGTTGCACCTGCGCTCACATCACATCACAAAATAAAATGTATGAAATAAAAAATAAAATAACATATGATAAAATAACGTGTTAAATGGGTGGAAATCCCTAGATCAATGTTTAAATTAACACTCACGCATTGACTCTGTCGGCTTTGTTTTGCCATGCATGCTCCCTTTCTTTTGCAGCTGAGGCTGTGTTACTTTTTTTCCGCAAAATTTGCATGTTATCGGCATATGCTGCCATCAGAATTTCGGCCTCAAGCGCTGTAAAATACATTGACCGCGCCTTCTTTCCCTCCGTCTCCATGGTGACTCGCTTAATCTGTGCTCCACTAATCAGGGCTTTATGTATCCTCGTGCGCGCGCTTAACTTGGGGTTAAAGCAACTCCGCGTTGACTGCACTAATTGTTATCAGCCTTTCTCAAACCGAATATTCCGAGTTGGACAGTTCGGGGTTACTCAACCCTGAGTATCGTTTTTCACGCTGAGTTTTCTAAACCGGCTTCCTGAAATAGGGCCCAGATCCATCACCTTCTTCAGTCTGTTTGCCAGGCCGCCCCTTCTTAATATCCTGGAAATCACCTTTCTTTGGTAACAGCATTAGAACTGCTCTCCTGCAGCTCTGAGGTCTCTGAGCCTTCAGTGAAGCTCTCCTCAAAAACCTCCATGACATCGTCACAAAGGTCAGACCTTGCTCTGTCCTTTCTTTTTTCCAGAGAAAAGAAAACCTTCGTAGGAGCATCCATCAGAGAAAGATTTTGAAATCTGCAACAAACCTGAGCCCCCTGTGCTCCAGAGCCCGGCAAGGCTTTTTTAGATTTGAGGTTCTCAAACCAAACTCGGTTTCCTGTAAAATTTGCAGACACCTCCAGCTCCACTATGTCAGTCTCCAGATCTCTCAGAGATTTGGCCGATGAGTAGGGATGGGTATCGAAAACCGGTTCTTGTTGAGAACCGGTTCCCACTGTTTCAATTCCTTGGAATCGTTTGCCACTTTTAAAAACGATTCCCTTATCAATTCCAGTCGCCCCGAATGACGTCATCACGTTGAGTAGCGTCTTTTACCCAGTAGGAAACACGGCGCCTGAGCGGCACAAACGCTCAAAAGTTTGGTTACACTTTATGAGAAAGGATGACAACAGGGCAACGTGCAATACTTGCAAAGTAGAGATTTCATCAAAGGGAGGAAACACTACGAATATGCAAAAGCATTTGCTCAAAAAACACGCGATTGCTTTCAACAAATGTCGTGTTTTTGATCCGCTCTGGACTAGCGAAGCTCAACCCAGCAGCAGCGGTAGCGTTTCCACGTCCTCTCCCGTTAATACTGCAGGTAACTAATCAATTAGCATTGCATATTATGTTAGCGCGATTTACCTTATTACAAAACCTGCTATTACTGTGCGTTGCATTTAGATAACCATGATGAGAGAGACAGAGTCTGGCTCAGATGCTGGCAGGTCTCGCTGCAGTCTACCGGTAGCGTCTCCTTTCAGGCCAGGATAGACGAATGTCACCGAGCAGTGTCTAAGTTTGTGGTCAAAGGCTTGCACCCATTTGCCACAGCAGATGCCCCCGATTTCACTTTGGTAAGTGAATGTGTTTAATTGTAGGCAGGGACATTACTGGATATTCTTGTGTAATTGCTACAGAATAATTTATGTTAAACTTTGTTATTGCTACAGGAGAATATTTATTTTATTATTTTACATATACATTTTTTTTCCTGGGGACCCTGTGACACCCCATTGAAGAGCCGTAGGCTGTGGCTCTCTTAAGATCTCACTGTTGGGTTTGTAAGGCCATGTTACTCCTAAATTTCTATCTTGTTCAAAGAGAAGATATAAAACACAGTTCTAAGCTAATCGACCTTAGTGTTCTCCTTTTTAAAAAAAAAAAGAATCGATAAGAGAATCGATAAGAGAATCGATAAGGAATCGAATCGTTAAACAGAATCGAAAATGGAATCGGAATCGTTAAAATCTTATCAATACCCATCCCTACCGATGAGACAATGACAGTACACTGCTGACAAAATTCGTTGATTTCAGTTTTGCCAAGAACCCACCAGTGACTTAAAGACATAAAATCATCTTTCCGATTTATTTGCTTTATTTGCGTTCTCCACACTGTCAACAAAGATGACCACAGCGCTGAGTTCACCCACTGCCAGACTACACTCCTCTACTGAGCAAGGACAACTAGGTATGATCTTAAAACCATGTTGTCTCATGAGTTTAGAGAAGTCCATTTTGGCGATTTTGCACACTCAAAAAAAGTCAGTAATGCTTAATTTAATCAATTCAGAAAAGTAAAGTTAGAAACAAGTCCTCGATCTCTCAGTCAGACTCATCACACGCTCCACCGCCACACTCCCAGCATGCAATGCAGAAGGAACGAAAGAAAGATGCGGGGTACCAAGCACATTTTACACCTCTCCTGTTCACTGATAGAGAATTCAGTTTGCTCTCAGACAAACAAAACCAACGTGCCTGAGAGTTTAAAGCCATTTTAATCCTCATTACAACAACCATGTATGATCTGAAATTAAAGTGCAATCGGAAATAAAAAACGTCTTCAAATAAAACACTGTGAGGCTATGAAATTGTGTTGTAATCCCCCATCCCGTCATCCTGCCATGTTTTGGTAGTGTGAAAACTATTTTCTAAGTCATTAAGCATCAAGAATCAAAACAAATGTGTTTACACACTCTAATTATTCTAAAAAAGAGGAGCGCAGCCGTACCTCAGTAAGAGAGTTGATGTGGCAATATGCTAGAAGTTGCTTCTGCAGCGAGCAGAGAAGTTGGTGCAGGTGAGCCGGCTGGCTGCTGTCAGAGGAGGATGTGCCCTGCTGCAGCTTATCACTGTTCTTCTCCAGCTCACCGAAAGCCTGATCCTGTACAGCACAAACATACAAACACAAACATCTGTGGGTTCAGTTCCATTTATTTAACACTAGTCTACAACTGTCAAAGTCAGCTTTATTTTCAAAACCATGTACATGTACAGATCATACACAGGAGTCTGATATCGCAGTGCTCCCACGCTCTGATAGAAATCTCATATACACAACAGTCTCAAGCCGACTGTTGTTGTGATTTGGTGCTGTATAAATAAAAATGAATTGAATTGAAAAAAAGTTATTTCATCCAAGTAGTTTCTAGTTTTGTTTTGTTCGTCTGGATGTCAGAGTTCCATTTGTGGCTTTGCGAGAGCAGAAAACAGAATGATGTGGATAATTGAGTCAGAAGACTCAAGAGGAAAAGTACAGCCAGAGGCAGTCTAACTAGCATTCAGTGTGCAGTGTGTTCATTTCTCGGTATTAACTTACAGTATAAAAGCCAAGGTTCCTGAGCAGCGTCTTCATGAGAATCTCGGCCAGGTGAGTGTCGGGGTGGCCTGTGGTGGTGCCGTAGGCAGGCTCTGGGAGAGCTGTAAAGGCAGGGCCAGATGAAAGTACCTCTGGGCCATCAGCAGGAGAGCTGTAACCCAGGAGTGAGGCCACGTGGGTGTGGTCCTGGAGGCTGGTCAGGATTATGTCGAGCTGCATCCTCTGTGACACAAAATACAAACATTCCTGAGCAATGCAGGCAACAGAGACATGAACCAATCAGCAAATTCATCTTTCACACCTGAGTAAGTGAGAATATATGAGGGCAATGTAAATCGATGCCATTGCTGCCCACCACTAATTTCCCTTTTGGTCTTCTGTGACTCCCCTCTGAAATTATTACGCTATTTAACATAAAAGACAACATTACTAAGATAAGTTACCCATGTTTCAGAGTTTAGTGTGTGATTTCTTTCTGAATCCTGTCCACAGCTACGTCTATTCCTCAGCCTGCATGCTTGTATCTACATGGCACTGATGGATTTGTTCCTGATAATCATTAGATTTTATTTAAAAAAAAACAGGTTCTGTTCCTCTTCTTTACAGGCTGTTTAAAGCATCAAGCAACGAATCCTGCGCAGCTCCATCTACACAGTATGTAGCATCGGGTACCTGTCCTTTGGAGAGACTCTCCCATCTGTCCGGACCCTGAGGTAGCAGAGAGTGAAGAAGCTCCATCCTCTCCCTCAGTGGTGGCAGCAACATGGTTGCCCCCACAGACAGAGTCTCAATCACTGCCTGAAGGAAGAAAGTATTTTAAAGTCAGTTTTAGGTTTCATTCTGATCACCTCCCATAATCCTTCATGACTTATTTCTGTTATGAGTTCAGTCTGAATATTACTCTGTTGATAACAATTATCCGAAAAGCATCTTTTACCTCCTGAATCTCGTCTGGCACAGAGGAGTCCATCAGTCTGAAAAGGAGGTTCCTCAGTGGCCTGGCCTGCCGGCCCAAAATACTCGTTGCTACGCCCCCCGCCAGGGCCAGCGCCAGATGATTGGACAGAAGCCGAAGGCACAGCTTGAGGAAGTTGTGATGCTCCCTTCAAATAAATTTAAAAACATTTTTAATCCAGAACTTGGCAAGGTCTCCTCCTTGAATCGCACCCCAACCGGTCGCAGCAGATGGCCGCCCCTCCCTGAGCCTGGTTCTGCCGGAGGTTTCTTCCTGTTAAAAGGGAGTTTTTCCTTCCCACTGTCGCCAAAGTGCTTGCTCATAGGGGGTCATATGATTGTTGGGTTTTTCTCTGTATCTATGAAGCGCCTTGAGGCGACTTTTGTTGTGATTTGGCGCTATATAAATAAAATTGAATTGAATTGAATTGAATTATCGTGGTGGAGGGGTTTGTGTGTCCCAGGGATCCCAGGGGCTATGTTGTCTGGGGGCTTTTGCCCCCTGGTAGGGTCTCCCATGGCAAATTGGTCCTGGGTGAGGGACCAGACAAAGAGCGATTCAGAAGACCCTTATGAAAAGAATATCGAGGGAACAGTTTACCCTGCCCGGGATAGGGTTACCGGGGCCCCGCCCTGGAGCCAGGCCCAGGGAGGGTGCCCGAGGGCGAGCGTCTGGTGGCTGGGCCTTAGTCCATGGGGCCCAGCCGGGCACAGCCTGAAGAGGAGACATGGGCCCATCCTCCCGCAGGCCCATAGGGGTCGGGTGCATTGTGTGCCGGGTGGCGGCCAGGAGCGGAGGCCCTGGCGAACTGACCCCCGGCTGCCAAGACTGGCAATAGGGACATGGAATGTCACTTCTCTGGTGGGGAAGGAACCTGAGTTAGTGCGTGAGGTTGAGAGGTACCGGCTAGATATAGTCGGGCTCGCCTCTACGCATGGCTTGGGCTCTGGAACCAGTCTCCTGGAGAGGGGCTGGACTCTGTCTCAGTCTGGAGTTGCCCCTGGTGAGAGGCAGCGGGCTGGGGTGGGTATCCTAATATCCCCTCGGCTTGCTGCCGGTACGTTGGGGTTTTTCCCGGTGGACGAGAGGGTTTGTTCCCTGCGCCTTAGGGTCGGGGAACGGGTCCTGACTGTCATCTGCGCTTATGCGCCGAGTGGCAGTTCGGAGTACCCAGCCTTCTTAGAGTCCCTGGGGGGGGTGCTGGAAGGTGCTCCACCTGGAGACTCTGTTGTCCTGCTGGGAGACTTCAATGCTCATGTGGGTAACGACAGCGAGACCTGGAGGGGCGTGATTGGGAGGAACGGCCTCCCTGATCTGAACCCGAGCGGTGCTTTGTTATTGGACTTCTGTGCTAATCACAGTTTGGCCATAACGAACACCCTGTTCGAACATAAGAGTGTCCATAAGTGCACGTGGCACCAAGACGCTCTAGGCCGTAGGTCGATGATCGATTTTGTAATCGTATCACCAGACCTGCGACCATATGTTCTGGACACTCGGGTAAAGAGAGGGGCTGAGCTGTCAACTGATCACCACCTGGTGGTTAGTTGGATCAGGTGGTGGGGGAGGACGCTGGACAGACCTGGTGCACCTAAACGCGTAGTGAGGGTGTGCTGGGAACGTCTAGCAGAGGCCCCAGTCCGGAGAGATCTTCAACACACACCTCCGGCAGAGCTTCAACAGCATTCCGAGGGAGACTGGGGACATTGAGTCCGAATGGACCATGTTCAGCGTCTCCATTGCCGAAGCTGCTGCATTGAGCTGCGGCCGCAAGGTGGTTGGTGCCTGCCGTGGTGGTAATCCCCGAACCAAATGGTGGACACCACAGGTGAAGGGAGCCACCAGGCTGAAGAAGGAGTCCTATCGGGCTTGGTTAGCCTGTGGGACTCCGGAGGCAGCCGACAGGTATCGACAGGCCAAGCGGAATGCGGCTCGGGCAGTGGCTGAAGCAAAAACTCGGGTGTGGGAGGAATTCGGAGAGGCCATGGAAAAAGACTTTCGGACTGCCTCAAAGAGATTCTGACGTTGTAGGGCTGTCCTGGTTGACACGCCTCTGCAATGTTGCGTGGAGATCAGGGGCAGTACCTGTGGACTGGCAGACCGAGGTGGTGGTCCCCATCTTTAAGAAGGGGGACCGGCGGGTGTGTTCCAACTACAGGGGGGTCACACTCCTCAGCCTCCCTGGGAAAGTCTATGCCAGGGTGCTGGAAAGGAGAGTTCGTCCGCTAGTCGAACCTCGGATACAGGAGGAACAATGCAGTTTTCGTCCTGGTCGCGGAACACTGGACCAGCTCTTTATCCTCTCGAGGATACTTGAGGGTGCATAGGAGTTTGCCCAACCAGTCTACATGTGTTTTGTGGACTTGGAGAAGGCATTCGACCGTGTCCCTCGGGGTGTCCTGTGGGAGGTGTTGCGGGAGTATGGGGTGTCTGGCCCATTGCTACGGGCCATTCGATCCCTATACGACCGTTGCAAGAGCTTGGTTCGCATTGCCGGCAATAAGTCGGACTCGTTCCCGGTGGGTGATGGGCTCCGCCAGGGCTGCCCTTTGTCTTCGGTTCTGTTCATAATTTTTATGGACAGGATTTCTAGGCGCAGCCAAGTGGCGGAGGGCTTTCGCTTTGGTGGCCTCAGAATCTCATCTCTGATTTTTGCGGATGATGTGGTTCTGTTGGCTTCATCGGGTGAGGGCCTCCAGCTCGCACTGGAACGGTTCGCAGCCGAGTGTGAAGCAGCGGGAATGAGGATCAGCACCTCCAAATCTGAGGCCATGGTTCTCAGCCGGAAAAGGGTGGAGTGCCCACTCCGGGTCGGGGATGAGTTCCTGCCCCAAGTGGAGGAGTTCAAGTATCTCGGGGTCTTGTTCGCGAGTGATGGGAGAAGGGAGCCGGAGATCGACAGACGGATTGGGGCTGCAGCTGCAGTAATGCGGACACTGCACCGGTCCGTCGTGGTGAAGAGGGAGCTGAGTGTAAAAGCGAAGCTCTCAATTTACCGGTCGATCTACGTCCCTACCCTCACCTATGGCCACGAGCTGTGGTTAGTGACCGAAAGAACGAGATCGCGTATACAAGCGGCAGAAATGAGCTTCCTCCAAAGGGTGGCTGGCCTCTCCCTTAGAGATAGGGTGAGAAGTTCGGCCATCCGGGAGGGGCTCAGAGTAGAGCCGCTGCTGCTCCACATCGAAAGGAGCCAGCTGAGGTGGTTCGGGCATCTGACAAGGATGCCCCCTGGGCGCCTCCTGAGGTGTTCCAGGCATGTCCCACCGGGAGGAGGCCCCGGGGCAGACCCAGGACACGCTGGAGAGATTATATCTCTTGGCTGGTGTGGGAACGCCTTGGTATTCCCCCGGATAAGCTGGAGGAGGTGGCTGGGGAGAGAGAGGTCTGGGCCTCTTTGCTTAGGCTGCTGCCCCCGCGACCCGGCCTCGGATAAAGCGGATGAAGATGGATGGATGGATGGATGGATGGATGGATGGATGGAACTTGGCAAGGTTACATTCTGATTGGTCACATATGATTTCACTAAGTGCAAGAAAGACTATACAGCAAGCCCAGGAGGGTTTATAACACCAGTGAAGGCTGGTGGCTAACAGGCTCACCTGGATGAGGGGAAGGGAAGAGGAGGGACCTCGCTGTTGATGCCTTCACAGTATCGTTCAAGGAAGGAGCGCAAATGAGAGAATGTGCTTTCTTCTAGGTCAACGCAGTAGGGCCGGTGCCAAGCTACTACTTGCCTAGAAAGAAGTAATAAGTAAATATTAGTAAAGTATGTAAGGTACAGTAAATTACTTTGATCTACAGTAAAGTGTTGTGTCGATGTCATAAACATAAAGGCCTGTGAAACCAAAATCCAAACAATAACTGTGATAACCACATTTGTATGTATCTCACATGTATGCTTTTAATCAATCAACACCTAAATGTGTTTGTTAAACAGCAGTTCTCTCACGCCGTCACCCTCGTTGACGCCTGTTGGCCTTTTTCAGCTGTTCCTGGAAGTGCATATCCTTAAAGACCTTGAATTACATATTTAACAAAAAGGCTGAATCACAGTGCTTCTCTTCTAAACTCATCTCCCAGGCTGAGAGGTAGGACCTCTGAGGATGCTCACAGTATCAGGGTATTTGTTTTGATTTGTGTTTTTCGGTGCATTTTTGGAGACTGATTGCTGAGTGACTGCAATAAAACCCACCACTGTAACCTTTACTCTGAATCACAAGATCAGTGTGTTGGTTTTGCAGTTTCAGTACTTTTCACGTGTAGTTACTGCCCTTTGACTCGTGCTTCCTAGTAGCTGAAAAACAAATTCTGGTGGTCTTGCAACATCAGCTCTTGCCTGCAGTCCCACGTGAATATTTCCAGAGAGAAAATCATCATGATGGGATCAGTTCGTGGTAACTGTTGCGGTAGCTGACCTGTCTCTGGGCAGGGCAGTCCAGGCCAGGCTGTGAGAGGTGCCAGCTGAGATCTGCTGAATGGCGACTCCATCCAGGCCGATGACCTTCTTGGGTTTGGTGATTGGCCCTGTGGAGTTCCCCTGCCCACACTGACCCATAGAGTTGTTGCCCCATGCATATACTTCATTGTCTGCATCGGGATTAAGCACAACACGATCGAAACAGATATGTCATATCTCAAGCTGGAAGTTACATATTACCCTAAATTGACAAGGTCTGCATATTTGCTATTACATCAGGCTGCTTGCAACAGCCCTCAACAAACACAAAAATTTTCTGTGTCAGCAAAAAAACTGACTGACAGAGACAGTTTGAGTATTTTAACTCTGATCCCAGACAGCAAGCGCACAAAAAGAGAAAAGTAGTACCATGTGACAGGGCCAGGCAGTGGCTGTCCCCTATGGAGATGTCCACTACTCTGGTGGTAGCCAGCTCCTCAATAAGTTTAGGTCTGAGTGCGGTGGCCTCAGAGGAACCACAGCCTAGACAAGCACCGCAGCCCCAAGCGTACACCTGAAAACAAGAGCGGGATCAGCATCAGCACAGCTTTCTGTCCTGGGCAGTGAAGCGGCACCTCAGAGACAAATAACTGGAAGAACAATATTATGTAACAAATCTCGACCTTAAATATTGAACTGTGTCCAACCAGCTGTCTGTTCAGTAGGAATACATAAACAGCTGCACGAAATTCCCTCTTTGGGATAAATGTCCATAAGTTTCAAGGATCTAAGCAGCTTGAAACAAGTTAATTTCAAGATGTTTTAAGATCCTTTTGAATACATTTTAGGGCATCTTTTAAAAATGGCAACAATATTTTCAGCGTGTTTAATTTGATTAAACACGTTGAAAATAGGCAGAATGCCTAAATGCTGTCACCAAGTGGAAAACAGTGATACACCTCCAGCTGTCAAGCCTGCAGACCTGTGATGTGCACCTCTGTCCTGTGGTACACACGAACTCGCAGGTTAAATACCTGCAAGCTTTTTGATGAATATTAGTGCAGCGTTAGCCACGCAGGGCTTTGTTGCTATAAACACCAAAAATATAGCGCCATGGCAAGTGTACAAGCTGCAAAGGAACAACGATTTTTAAAACGTTATGTCGGGGAAACTTTTGAAGCATTAGGAAAAATTCAGATTCAACAACTTGAACATGAAGGTGTAATGAAATGAAAATGATTTGATGCTTCAAGAATAACTGTCCAAATAAGGACCAGGAGTGGCACTTTCCAGACATTTTCTATTTCCATTGATAGCAGTTTGAACTTCTTCTGACCTCTGAACTTTGTTCGTTTCTCGTGTAGACAAGTTGAATTAGTCGTTCAACAAAACGGTGCACTCTCTTCTAAACTCATCTTACAGGTTGAGCCACAGGACCCACCCAGTATGAGTGTATTTGTAGGGCTGCACGATTTTGCATAAAATGAGAATCATGATTTTTAAGTGTGCCTATGCCAAAAGGCACACTTATTACTGTTTCTCGGATTTATTATTATTCTTATTATTATTATTATTTTCCTTTTTCATTTTGTGCGGCTGGAGCTGGAATGGTGTGCTATGACTTTTGGTGTTTATTAGTTCTATAGTTTTTTTAAATATGAATATTTTAATGCAAGTTTTTGCCCATTGAAATGAATGGGAAGGAAAGTGAAACTTAACTTCAAACGAAAGTGAAACTTAATTTGTGGTGTGTTGGCTCACTCACTTAATTTGTGGTGTGTTGGCTCACTCTAGTGGTATGCCAGCAGTAGTACGGCCTGTCTACCCTTATTTGGATTTTTTTTTTGTAGCCGTATGAATGGCAAACTACACTCATTGGCAGCGGCATAGGCACACTTAAAATTTCTTCTGAAATTTTCGCTTTCTAGTTTGGTTTAGAATTGAGATCACGATTCTCTCACGATTTTCTTTTCCAGTATAAATATTTATTGCACTTATTAACTGCACATCAACTTCGTAACAGTTGCGACTGAACATAAAAACAATAAATAAACATAAAAACAACAAATGTCTCACGTTTTGTTGTTCCCGCAAAATGTTGTACTGCTTGTAATTCCGTCTCCACCGTTGCTCGACGCTGCGTGTATAGAGCAGGTAGTGCAACAATAGAAAAATAGTTGCGGGACGGCACTGTGTAGCGTTTGTCTAGGTCAGGGGTGTCAAACTCAAATACACAGTGGGCCAAAATTCAAAACTGGAACAAAGTCGTGGGCTAACATTAATATTTATTGAAAAAAAAATCTTCCTCCAGATATAAGAATGAATCTTTTCTTATGGACTCAAATAAGTTTTGCTGGAAAACTGAATATGGAACAAGCAAAGCTTAATACTAAACAATATATATATTAGCTGTATAATACCAGTAGGCCAGCTCTAATAGTAATTTGGTTTGGCTTCGTGGGCCAAATGTAATTAGGCTGCGGGCCAAATTTATTACTTAGGTGATAAGTGATAGCCTCCGTAATGTCTTTGTGCCTGCGGGAGTTCGACGTGTATAGGGAAGCACTGTATAAGGTTCCCGTTATTGATGTTTGGGTGGTTGACCGGGACGGATTTTCTCCTGTCACTTTCTCGTCATCCCTGACGTGCTCTCTGTTGTTTTTTCCTGCTAATTTTAGCATCACACGGCACAGCTTCTGTATCACGTGGTATAAGGCTCCGCCCTCGTCATTTGTTGAGCAGGAAGAGTGAGTGCTTGTTTTCATGCAGATTACGTCCCGGATCAAAATACGGTACAATCGTCTTCGTCTTTTTTTTTTCTTTTTTTTTTTTAAATCGTTGTCATTTGGAAATGAGATCGCACATAAGTATGAATCGAGATCGCGATTTTCTAACGATTAATCGTGCAGCCCTATGTATTTGCTTTGTGGTTTGTGGCAAAACTGCATATATTACACGAGTGAGTTCTGATTTCATATTGGTTAAGGCCTTGAGAAGTAGAAATTTCCCCCTCTGAGAGGGGGCGGGGATCATGTTTAAGCACTTCTATAATGATTGACTTTATAATTTTAAGATCGATCAAAATAATTTTACAGATATTTTAATGCTTAAAACTAAGATTACTGTATTGCAGACTTTTTATAACTCTTGGTTAGCGGAAACACAAATCATGTCCTACCTGTCCTGTAGAAGTTAATGCAAGAGATGACTGGCTTCCTGCACACACTTTTCTGATGAACATGCCCTGCAGGGCCTCCACTACTTTTGGTTTGTAGACTCGATTAGTATCGCCATGACCCAGTTTCCCTGCAAGACACAGAATGAACATTCTTAAATGAACTTATTTGCAGTTTACACATACTGGCCACTTCATTAGTTACAGCAAACATCATGGATTTACTGGATGAGGGGATGTCAGCAAAACATCCTTAATGCGAATTTTCTGTTCCACAACATCCCAAAGTTGCTCTACTGGTTTAAGATCTGAGATCAGTGAAGTCACTGTTGTGTTTGAGAAACCAGGGTGAGATGACCTGTGCTTTGCGATGTAGTACATCATCCTTCATGTAGCAGTCATGAGAAAAATGGGTAAACTGTGGTAATAAAGAAATGGACACCTAACAGTAGCATTCTCAGTTGGTACTGTAGGGCCCAAAGTGTGCCAAAAAATATCCCCCACATAATTAAACCACCACCTTCAGCTTAAATGACTGGTACAAGGCAGGATCACTCTGTACGTTTGTGTTATTCTGAACCTATCTTTGTCCAGTTGCTGTAGACAATCTGACTCAATGTTTAGCAAGTTGTGCAGTCAAGCTCTTCTGCAGACCCTGGTTGTACTGACTGGTTATTTGAATGAATATTGCATTCCTATCAGCCCAAAGCATCCATTCAACTGGCCATTCTCTGACCTTTGGCATTATTTGTCCCACAGAAGTGCCAATGCAGATGTCCACATTTATACCCTTAGTTCTGAAGTCTATTTGACAAATGAAGGTACACACCATTGTCCCCTCCCCCAAATGACCAGACAGTGCGTCCATCCTTTGACAGAGCAATAGTGTGGGAGCTTCCGCATGACACCTCTCCAACATTGCTGATGTCTTTGACCAGGGTAGGAATGTTGCGGCTGTTGCTGTCACCGTGACCTGCATTCACACATAATAAAAAGGGTCAGGCTATTTACAAATGGAAATTCTGCAACACAAATGAAAAGCAGCAGATAACCCTGCACTCCCGTGACGCCCATCGTCTGTCATTTAGAAAATATACCAACTGGAACAGAGAGTAATCATCTGCACGGATATTTTGATGCTCAGAAAACTGGATGGATCTGCACATTACTTCACAGAAAAGGTGGAAATGAATGGACTGTAGCTCGACAACATACCTAATCTTCCAAAGTCTCCTTCTCCCCATGTGTACAGCTCTCCATCTTCACTGACTGCAGCACTGTGTCTGTAGCCAGCAGACACACACACCACCACCTGACAAAGCATACAAACGCATTGTAATGTTTGCCGATGCCAGGAAACACTCAAAAGACTGTGTGTTTTCTATGTGGTACAGGAGAACACCAACAAGATAATTCACCACGAGAACTGTTAAATCGTCATCTACTAGCACAGGACTCTGTATGAATTTTACAGTTTCTAGAAGTGGAGAAAATAGACACATCATATTTGGACCGTCTAGATTTCACTGCTGCTTTATTGTACTACATGAGTGAAAGTGTATACATCCTACCTTCCCCTGCAGTGGCCCCTGGATAAGTTTTGGGTACTTCTGTGTTGAGCTGTTCCCATGGCCCAGTTTGCCATAATCACCGTCTCCCCAGCTGAACACCTCACCCTCTGTGGTGAAGGCCAGTGTGTGGCCGTCTGATCCCTTGGATGATGACACCTTTTTGATGGCACGGTGGGGTTCAAAGGTCAACTTTTTGAGGGTCGACTGGTTGTTGGAGTCTCCGAGGCCTAGACGGCCATAACTGCCCTTCCCGCAGGCCCGCACAGACCCATCCGAGGAGATCACAAAGGTGCAGTACTGGCCTGCCTCAATCTGAAGAGAATAGCGAAGAAGTTTTGCCTCTGTGGTGAAAGGCTGCAGGCTTACTCAACACCATTCTGCAACTGTTACTGAGCGAGTTAGTGAGTGCTACGGTTTGATGCTGGAAAATATGACAAGGCACTACCCATCAGCCATGCTTCAGTTTAAGCCAACCTTCTCTAAACAGACAGTAACAGTTTCAATCTGCCATCGCTCCATCGCAAACAGCATCTCGTGCCAAAAGTGACACCACATTTTCGATTTTTGTTACTTGGCACATGCAGTGCGGAACAGCTGACTGGTCTTTACCACCGTTCTTGTGATATACCACTGCAGGATCTCAGAGATTCTTAGATTAGAGAGACGGGGAAACTGCAACAAACTGTTGTTTCGTGTTTGAACTTGCTCTGCTCCTGCTCTGCTGCATCAGAGCTGCGTGGCCGTTGAACTCACAGTGGAGTCTAACATAGCCTGCTGCTAAAAGCTGCAGTCCAAGATGTTGGCACTGGAGTCTCTGTGAGACTGGAGACAGCTGAGTCACACTGAGGACCAGAACTACCAGGCTAACAGCAACTGAACTTCCAAAACGAGAGATTGTACACTCATAGATTGTGTTTTTCTCTCAGTCAGATGAAAATAAATTATAATTTAAATGTCACGTAACTGGGCAGCCTGCCCAGTTAAGTCTTGTTGGGAAATATTACAATATGAAATTAATTATAATATTAAACTCAGTAAAACTATAATCAGAATAAAAAAAATTAGAACACAAACAAAAAGAAACCGGGTCTCAGAGTTCTACAAGTTCTACATGTTTCAGTCATTTGTTTCCCAAAACATAAACAAGCCAAGTTGGAAGTAAAATCAGAATCATGTTCACTCCATCATCTCTAAAGTACCGTCCCTGTCTCAATAACAAATACAGTTTTAATCTCTGTGAGAAAACCAGTGAAATCTTACATCGAACCATTTTTGTGATCAGTAAAAGTAATGCCTCTTTAAAAGACAACATCCAGTTTGCCATTTGAAGCTGATGATAGGTTTCTTAATTTTCTACAAAGAACAGAGTTGAAGAATTATGAAGTTTTACAGTAGAAAGGTTTGCTCTTACTGTTTGTGCATCTGCGAAACTCGAAGCCAGCTTGGGCTGCAGTATCTTCTCTTGTGTTCCCTCCACTAGCTGGTGGCTGCTGTTGCTGCCCCACACATACACTTCACAGGTTTCCGACACCACAGGTGTCTCGCCAGTCTGTATGCTGTCCGGGCTAACACAAGTGCGAGAGTAGTCCGATGCCATTCGACATACCTGGGAGAAAACAAAAAGAGGAGCCATGATACTTATTTCCAGCTGCATAGCTTTATGCTGAAACTCTTCTAGAGTAAGCTTTACTTTTATTATTATTATTGTTATTTAGATGATTCACAGCTAACAATAATAGTCCTTTCTTCTCATGGGCTCTCCCTTTCAAACGTTGAGAGCAAAGCCTGAGCTTTACGCTCACAGGAATTCCTCATACGTACATCAACTTCATAACTTGTTCCACTTCCCCTTTCAGTTGATTCTGTCAGTAAAACATATGTAGTACGGGATACTGTCCCCCCACGCCCCCTGGCTTTAAGGCAGATGATCTGTAATGACATATTTGAGGTCCGTCTTGCAACCCAAGTTCATATGCTGTTCACTTCAATAAGAACACCTCTGCTGAGTTGAGCTAGCTACTACCAGTTAGCGCTTTTGTCCACTGATTTTAAGCTAGCTCAACTGCTTCTAACAGTCTGGCATAAAGCCCAGACACACAAAAATGTACTTTTGCTGCCTCAGGGTGTAACTCCCAGTTGTACATGGTATAATTGGTCTCTGAACCACTTCAGCTTTTGCTGGTCCATCAGCCAGCCGTGGAGAAGAGCGAAGTTATAACATACAAAGACCTGAGTGTTAAAAACAATAAACCCTGTCCTCTGCAACCACTGTCTGTGCTTTTTATACTTGTTTTGATCTTTGAATTTTTCTCCTGTTCCCTCCTGCTTTGCTTCTATTGGTCAGTTGAAGGTACGTCCACAAGTAACCCATGCTTTGCTTGGCTGCAGCACGGCTTTCAGTCACAGTGACATCACCATTAGCAGTTCTTATAAAGCAATTTTCTACTCTATCTGAACACTCAAACCGCTTTACGGAGCTTCACCGATTCACACAAGCACTGTTTTCTATGCAAGTGCTTTCTATCCAACTTTCACGAAGAACGGAAAACAACTCATGTTAGTATGTTGCCTAAAGATATTTGCCATGAAGGCCAGAGCACCTAGGGATTGAACCACAGATGATCTGCTCTACTCTCGAGCTACAGCCACACAGTTTTGTTCCCTGTTTTCCAGTGAGTTATCTGTTCTTTCGCTTATTCGCTAACATAAACTAATGCAAGTCAATTATCTGCAACTAACCAACCCGGTGATGGTGGTTACTGGTCTGCTGTTGACATCTCAGCACCAAAAGGAAGAAATGAAAGGCAGTTTTGAACTAACTTGCAAACACAGAAATGTGTTAAGCTTAAGTTTAACGTTTCCAGTTGTATTGCCAGATCACTTTTAATTTAAAAATAGCATAGCATCTTTATTTATAACGCACTTTACATCCAACAATGTTGACCAAAGTGCTACAAATATAAAACAGAGAGGAAACAGTTTAAATTACATGTAAAATATCTTAAAATTAAAAATAATATAATTAATAAGAAACATATTAAGAGACATCAACAAGTCCTGCTGTGCTGAAAGCCAAGGTAAATAAATATGTTTTAAGACGTGATTTAAAAACAGATAAGGAAGGTGCCTGTCTAACATGTAAAGGCAACTCATTCCACAATTTTGGTGCTGCCACAGCAAACGCCCGATCCCCTCTGAGCTCACGATTAGTCCTGGGCACGCTCAGGAGGAGCTGGTCTGCCGACCTGAGGGACCGTGAAGGTATGTATGGATGAAGAAGCTCAGAGAGGTACAGAGGGGCAGCATTGGACAAACATTTAAAAACAAATAAAAGCAGCTTAAAATGGATCCTAAAATGCACGGGCAGCCAATGAAGTGAATATAAAACTGGGGTGATATGCTCGTATCTACGAGTGCCAGTTAAAAGGCGTGCAGCAGCATTCTGGACTAACTGCAGTCGAAAAACAGAAGATCGACTCACCCCAAAATAAAGAGAATCACAGTAATCCAGCCGAACGGTTACAAAATACCCAAACTGTATTAAATAGTCAGCTTTTGTTGCTTAATGGTATAGTAGAAAATATGGCAACAATGCTTTTAAGTACCAGATTTTTCTCCTTAAATAAGGGTCCATCAGAGATTTAGTTTTCCTGGTAGTTCATCAGAGCTCTGTGTCACTTGACCTCTTGGCATTGTGTTTCTATCAAGAGCATGACTCATTTCTTTCGCTAAGTAAACTTTCACAATTAGTCGTGTTAGAATTTGGTTAAATCAAAACAATACAGTGATAAAAATATTGTTGTGCATTCTGTTTTACAGTTAATACTCTCAGTTACAAATCCAATGCACCAGCAGCCTGCTTTCAGTCACAGTGACGTCACCATCAGCACTTCAGTAATTGGTATGTTAAGTGCTTTGGAGCTACAAGTTACCATCTTTGATAAAGTGGAGTGCTAGCTGCTGTAGTGGAAGATGCAGCCATAAACACAGACATACAGCTGCTAGTTTAGGGCTGTGCGATAAGACGAAATATATCTGATGATGATATATCGAATAAGCAGCAAAAAAGAGCCGTCAGCTTCTCAAAATAAACCACAGAGTCAAACGTTAGAAGAGGTTTTGGTCCATGGTATGCCATTTAATAAAGGATCATTTCTTCATGAGAGACTGAACCCTCTGCAATCGATGTACAGGCTTTTTTTTAAATATATATATTGCTATCGGGACAAGAAACCACTTATATCGGGATATAAGATTTTGGTAATATGGCACAGCTCTGTGCTAGTTAACTGTAAGAAATTCACTTAATCAACAGTACATGAATTTCAGTCCCCAAAACTAAGTCAGCAAGAAGCATTTTAATTCCATTAAAAATACTCCAAAAGGCACCAGCGCTACAAAACAACTACAGCTTCCTGTGGCAGCACTCCGGTATCCAGATTCATGAATTAATAAACAGAGTATGTTGTTGGTAGTTGTTATGAAGAAGGGTGACAGAGACCAAAGCTGTTTTATTTCACCAGGCTATAAACATGTTTATTTCTGCTGTACAATAAAAAGACTCCCATGTTGTGTTCACTGTATGATATTGACTACAATAAATCCACAAAATCATTAGCAGTACTTTCGGCTGCTTGAGGGGCACCACATCAGATCTGGCACAGATTTTAGGCTCTCCCTGGAACAACCCTCCCACTAACCCAGGAGTGGGAGTGGCATCAGGAGTGCACCAGCTGACACTACCCTGTGGCTGGGTTTGTGTCTCCTCTCGGTCTAGAAACTTCTCATATCATGTGAAGCAGTTAACACGACACTATGGAAGCCCTGCTTTCAAAGTCATCCTATCATGTGACCCGTTGAGTAGGAATGGGAACTGAATTTATAGATTCTGATTGCATTATTAATATCACTTCACATTAGATTCACATTAGGTTCTCATTGGCCCCACTGAGAGTCACCAACATCTCTAAGCAACATTTTAAAGATATTACATTTGTTCAAAGTAAATGCGTGCTGTATGGTTAAATGTTTGTGCATATTTTGAGATATTTCCCCTCTTTGCTGTGATCACCATTCGAGTCGTTACTCAAAAAAAAAAAAACAAAACAAAACAATGAATTATACATTACTCATTACTTTTCTCAAAAGTAATACAGTACATTACTTAATTACCGACCAGAGAAAGTAATTCATAAACCTACAGGCTACAGTTCCACACACCAACAAAAATCCTCATTCTAATGAAGACACACATGTGATCTTTCTCTCGGTATGAACACAAATAAAGATGAAAACAGCTCAAAGCGACTGCCACAGTGATTCTACTGCAGAAAAATAAGCAGACAGAAACTGAGGATCTGAGCCTGGCTGATAATTACTTCTTTTGTTACCTGTTGAAGTTCAGGGTCTGACTGCTGGGCGGGTGTTGACATTTACTCAGCTTGAACACCACTCTGGGTTCCTGGCGAGCTTAGCATTAGCATTAGCATTCTGTCTGTGCGGATGCTTGCAAAGAGCCGAAGTTGTGCTATGCAGTCGCCTCTGTCCTGGGTGCAGTATCCACTATACTTTCGTGCTCTCGTCCTTTTTTGCAATTAAAATTAAAGTAATGTCCATATCCAGCTATAGACTGCGCCACTATTTTCTTCCTCTGACACACGAATTGAAATCAGTTGATTGTAGCACAAGTGCAAGTAGGACCAAAAAGCACAATCAATGGGAAAACGAACAATTCCAAGGAACTGAACTGCTGCAGTTCTTGATTTCCATGCCTACTTGAGGTCACCTGACACAAGATGTGAGTGAAGGTTGAGGAGCCTGAAGTCCAGTTGCTTTCTTTTCACTCAGGATTTCAGTATTAAATATGAATATTTTTGCCAGAGTGGAACAGAACTACCCAACTCAACACCAAAAGTAAACAATTTAGTTACTGCCATTATAAGGTGCTATTTTTGGCGCAATAATACAATTTCTTAAAAGAAAAAAAAAGTGCTTGCTTACTTCTTCAAAAAGACAGAGTGCCGCCTCATATAATGAACACAAGCCATCAGAGGTCCGTGTGGGTTCTCGCCACTGGCTACGATCTGCTGAGGAACCCTGGAAGAAGACAATTCAATGATGAGAACACTCAAAGCTTCAAAGCATGGACACTGCACTTAATAACACTCAAACTGTTGCAGAATACCATTTCTTGTAGAGATGAGGAATGACATGCATATATTACCAGTTCTGACTGGATTTATAATACTAAAAATTAATAGGTACATTGTTAACATTTACTTACCAAAGAGCGCCTCATCTGCATGAGGATGTTCATGAAACAATCATAGCTAATGAGGCCTTCTTGGTTCTGTAGCAACTTATTCTGCTCCATCGTACTGACCACAGCTGACGCAGCCAAAGCCATCTCAATCCACTCCAGCAAGTAGCGCAGAGAACCCCTCTGTGAAGCCAACCCCAGTAGTAGTTCTGAGGCCAGCCGCCGCCCTAAAATATCTGCCCCAGAATTTGGCATTGTCACTCCCTTCAGAAAGGTGGTAACCTGGGACAGGCAGTCCAGTCCCATTGGTGGGATCTTGCTCTCATTGGCAAGAGAGAGTGCTGGCAGGGAGCTAACAACATCAATGGCTGTGTGAATGACATCATTACACAAGTTTATGTTGCTCCCAGGATTTCCACCTGGGTTCGGTGCAGTAGGCATCATCCAGCTCTGGCGCAGCAGAGCAAAGAGAAGGCTCAGGCCAGTGCGAACACCCATCTCAATGAGGGCGTCAGTGCTGGACCGTGGCCGCTCACTGACAGAGTGCAGATCTGCCGAACCCGAGTTGTTCTCCAGTGAGTGCTGGTGCTGCTTAACCTTGCCCTTGTCATGATACTTGTTGGAAAGCGCGTAGAAGACGCGTTGAAGCACCAGCACACGTTTCCGCAGAGCGGCAGCAAACGGGGAATCGGAGCACACCATCTTGGCCAACGCCAATTGGCTGCTGAGCAGAGCATCCAGGTAGTGCTCCTGCTCATCACTAGAGAGGGACTCGCGCTCAAAGTCTGGGAGCTGGGGGCCCTTCAGACACAGCACCTGCTGGGGCAGCAGTACAACCTCTTTGTTGGCCAGCAGCTTTGAGTAGAGCACAGAAACTCCCTCCCGTGTGGCTATGGACTCGCTGTCCTCGGTAATCCATGAGCTGTTCAGGTGCTCCAGCCATTTCAGTTTCACAGGGGGGATCATTAAAGCCATGGCATGTTACTCTGGAGCCATCAGTCCTGAAAACACGGAGTGGGCAAAACGTTAACATTAAATCTGTTTCGATTAAATTTATATATGTACCCTCTTATAGAACAGCTATCAGAGAACAGTCGTGTTGATATGACCCATTGTAAAATAATAAATTGGACATTGATTGCATTCATCACTACTGCTGTTTGTGAAGTTTAGTTGTACATTTGAGAATAAAGTCAGCCTGACATGTTTGAAACACTATCTCCCATTTATTTATTTATAAAGCACATTTAATAACAACAGAGAGTTGACCAAAGTGCTGTACAAAGTAATAATTAAATAGTGACATTAACATCAACAACGGGTAAGAACATTAAAAGAAAATTAGGATAAAAAGAATTGGTAACTCTCATGCAGTATCAAAAGCCAAAGAGAAAAAATATGTTTTAAGATGAAATTTATAAAGAGTGATAGTTGGGGCCTTTCTAATGCGGAGAGGTCGATCGTTCCACATTTTCGGCGCCACAACCACAAACGCCTGATCCCCTCTATGAACCATTCTAGACTTGCATAAATGATCACTTGATCGAAGGCTTCTAGAGGGCGTATAAAGCTGCAAAAGGTCAGACAAATAGACTATAAAGGTGTTCTGTTATAATTAGGGCTGCAATTATTCTGAAATCGAGAATTAAATAGCAATACAAACATCTACTATACTGCATCATGGTTCCATCTTACTGTAGCTGGGTCGTGTTTTGCGGCTTGGTCTTTTGGACTGAGCAGCCTAGTGCATCCTATACTGCTTTAGAACAGATGGGGATCTGA
This sequence comes from Aulonocara stuartgranti, assembly GCF_965226115.1. Classification (NCBI taxonomy): domain Eukaryota; kingdom Metazoa; phylum Chordata; class Actinopteri; order Cichliformes; family Cichlidae; genus Aulonocara; species Aulonocara stuartgranti. The sequence continues at coordinate 40,105,702 of NC_138939.1, read as the reverse complement.
GGAATTTAAAGAAAGCTTTTGGTTATTATGTTCCTCAAGCCCATCGTGGGCAGTTTTGTGTTGTCTGCAGGGGGGGGCACTGATGTCAGGGAGTGGCCTGGTTCATGTCAGCATAACATCCACAATGGCTAGGATCCAGTGTTTCCCAGCAATGTGGCAAGATAGTCAATATTTGCTTCAGATCTCTGTGGTTTAAAGGCTGCAGCTGATCTGTGTTGAAACATGAATCAGAAACTAAATAAGCTACAATTCTGGAATGTCGTCACGGTATATTTCATTGCAGTATGGCATTTTTTCATTATATTTGATTTACATGGTCATTTCTTTACATTTTTAAGATTAGAAAGCTTCGAAATGTATGCTAACTAAGACACACGTGAAGGGTTACGTGAATTTTATAAAGTTTTCTGCTGTAGTGTAGATAACCAGTGTCAGGTCATGTAATCGTGGTGAACATGCAGACAGCACTTAGATGTTCAGATACCGTTAACATAGAGCAACGGCCGTGTTAACGCTGCTTTATTGTAGCTTCTAAGGTTAACAAACAGCTACCCGCCGGATGATACTTAGGTGTGACACCGCTGGCTTGAATGACGAGCGGTTTAGTAACTTGTTTCTTGTGTCAGATTGGAAAGGCTGTTTTTCTGCAATGATAATCACCAGCAGCTAATAGTTTCACAAAGTGACAGCACTGCAGAGGGCTGTCAAAGTAACAGAAATGGCAGTAAGCTTAGCAGCACTGCTAGCGCTTGCGTCAAACCACAAGCTACATGTTAGTGGTTAGTTTTGAGACGAGGCAAAACAAAACAAAACAGAAACAACTATCGACCGCTGCTACTGTCGGCGATTGTAGCTAACTTTCTTGACGACCCTCAGTTAGCCAAAGGTTAAAATACCTAAACGTGACATCTTCATGCGCGGGTGTAACGGGGGGTAACAACCTAGTTATGAGCATCCATAGCTGTACATAAAGCACAGGTTTGTGAGAGGTGAGCTATTTCGGCCAGTATCAGCCTGGCTTATCTGCTGTATCATCAGCGCCGAGTGTGTTAGCTTGCTAGCTACAGCTGACTAACGCTAGCTAGGGAAAAAAAGCTCGCTCACCAGTATAGCGAAAGGCCTCCTTTTCTCTGTGCGGTTACACAACAATCCAACTGAGCTTCATTTCAAGCAAAAGCAGTATGGTCAATGCCGTGGCGGTAACGTTAACGTGAAAAGAGACAGTGGCATGCAACGATTTCCATGCCTCCGCCCGCCTCGTCCTGCAGCGAGTGAATCCTGCAAGCGGCAGTGTGTTCACTGTCAACCCCGTACAGAGCCCCAGCCCCGGGCTATGACGCTGAGACCTGTCTATCTCTCTATCTGCCTGTCTGCTTCTCTAGTTGTCTGATTTTCGTTTGTCTGGTCAGTATGTCCCGTGTGTTTTCTCCGAGTGCCCATGTGCTCAAAACCATCAGCAGTAACGCACAGTAGCTCACGGCCACAGAGACAAAGGGCTTCATGACAGTCTTCGTGGTCAGCTGATTTCGATGCCATGTCACTTTTAATTATCATTTATGGTACAGGCCTCACCCTGACAGCGTCATTCTGTTCTGTACCATTACAGGTCAAAGCTGCTATCACAAAAATACTCTTAAAACTCAACCTTACTGTGAGTGTTTGAATAACTTAAAACTCAAACCCAAGTAAATGAAGACGCACATTTTTAATATGTTTAGCTCTTGTCTTTCAACATTTCAAGTATAATTGTTATCTATATTTATTTATTTATTTATTTACTTATTGTTGTTATGTCTGATCGGATTACCTATATACTGTATATTGTAAACTGGTCAAGCAAATTAAAGGAATACTTTAAGTGAGGGAAAAAAATCATTCCTATGTAGATATTGGGTGATGTGTTGAGAATAAAAGGATGTCGTATCATTTGATGAAAATGTTCAACCTACAAAGGGCTGCATTCAAAGACATGCCAAAAATGAAAGTGAAACAAAAAAAATATGTTCCAGGCTAAATCATTCTGCAGAAATTTCAGTACAACTCTATGGCTTCCACACACTTGTATTCGTGCCTTCCAATGTCTGGTCATGCTCTTAATGAGACAATGGATGATATCCTCAGGGATTCCTCCCAGATTTCGAGCAGGGCATCACTGACTTCCTGGATAGTCTAAAGTGCAATCTGGCGCCATCAGATGGACCAAAAGCATAATATTCCAGAGGAAGCAGGAAGTCAATGGTATCGATTCCTTCATTCTCCAGGAAATATCTGCATAGTCTTGCCACATGAGGCTGGAAATTGTCATGCAGCAGGAGGACCCACTGTGGCAATATAGGAACATTAAATCTGCTTAGCCAGAGGTTGTTTGGTTTGGTTTGGTTTCCCCAATGTATAAATCCTGGCAATCCTTCTGGCACTTCATACACTATATTACTCTGTTTGTGTCGGGGGACCCGATCCTTGGGGTGGATCAATTTTTGGTGCAGCGTGTTTTGGGGTTTAAAAGCCACAGATGTGCTGTGTTTAGAAAAAATGCACCTCAACTGTGCCGATACTCCAGACACTATGGGATCACTAAGGGTTTTCAATTAGTAGTTGTCCTTCTCTCCTGGATCAGCTGGAGCTTTCTTTAGGTTCCTTCCCAGATATTTATACATCGGGGAAACCAAAAAACCTCTGGGGAAGCGAATGGCACAACACAGAAAAGCTAACTCTAGCCAGGACTCTGCAATCTGTTTACACCTACAGGCCAGTGGACACTCTTTCAGTGATGAGGATGTACACATCCTGGACAGGGACGAATGTTGGTTTGAGCGCGGAGTAAAGGAGGCCATTTACATGAAAAGGGAAATCTCTGAATCAAGGAGTGGAGCTAAGGGTACGTCTTTCAGCATCTTACAATGCTGTGATTGCAGCCATTGCAGCGTCTCTACCACCTCAGACGCTTGAGAGACTTCCAACTGCCCTCCAAGGTGCTCAGGAACTTTTACTCGTGCACCATAGAGAGCATCCTGGCGGGAAACATCTTAACCTGGTTCGGGAACAGCACCATGCAGGACAGACGAGCTCTACAGAGGGTTGTGCGATCAGCTGAGCGCACCATCCGCTCCGAGCTCCCTGACCTGCACTCAATCTACAGCAGGCGGTGCTGGACCAAGGCCAGGAAGATCGTGAAGGACCTCAGCCATCCCAACAACAGACTGTTCTCTCTGCTGAGGTCAGGAAAGCGATTCCGCTCCCTGAAGACCAACACAGAGAGACTGAGGAGGAGCTTCTTCCCGCAGGCGATATGGTCTCTCAATCACACCACCACACAGTACTGACCCACACATATGGTTCTTACACACACACTGGACTTTCTGGACATTGTTTTCACTTCATCACTTAAATCACTTTAAGCATATTTGCACTGCACAGGACATAATGTGGATTGCACAACACTGGTCACTACATTCTTCATTTCCGGTTAATACTTGTACAGCTGCTGTTATTGTGTATATATTTATTTATATTTCTTCATACATTCTTATATAGTTCTATATTGTGTATTTTGTTGTACAGTTATTTTATTTTCAACTTTAACTTATATATTTTATCTTATTCTTTCCCAGTTAAATTTACCCTTCATTCTAATTTGTGTTGTACAGTTATTTCATTTTTAACCTTAATTTATATTTTATTCCTTCCTAGTTAAATTTACCCTTTTTAATTTTTCATATTTATTTCCTATCTTATTCATAGCCTTTTCCTTTTGTGTTTTCTTTAGGTCACGAGCAGTTGTCCAAGCATTTCACTACATATCGTACTGTGTATGACTGTGTACGTGACAAATAAAATTTGAATTTGAATTTGAATTTGAATTCCCCAACTCTCTGTGAATGGTACTCATGGACATTGATCAATGGTCATGACAATTTGCATATTAATGATCAAGGAACTGACCTCACAGCCCACTGTTCATTCAGTGGGCTGGTTTCAGTTATTGTGCTAATGTACTGTGTATAAGTTTATGTCATGGTGCTGGGTCGTTGACCCAGCGTTTTGTGTTTTATGATTATTTTCCTCTGTTCTAGTTATTCTGATTTTGGTATTCTGTGTCCTCCCCCCTTGTGTCCGGTTCGTGTTCTAGATTTCCTGTTTTATTCTGAAGGTCTCTGTCTGTTGTCATTGTGTTCAGCTTGTGTCCTCCAGTCATCATGTGTATTAGGTTCAGCTGTTCTTCCCTCCTGTGTGTGATTACCCAATTACCTTGTGTGTGTATATTTAGTGGGTGTCGGTCTGTGTTCGTTGTTGGCTCGTCTGCATTTCTCTGTGTTCCATGGTGTTTCGTTCCTGTGGCTCTCTGCCCCGCACCCCTTTTGTATGCTCTTAGGTTTGTTATGTAGTTCTCCCAGTTTAGGTTTCTTCAGTTATTTGTCATGCCTCACTGCTTGCTTGCCACTATCCCACCTTGTAAATAAACGTCACACTCTTCATCAGTCAGCTGCCTGCATTTTGGGTCCTTTTCATTTCACTACACGATTGCTGCCCCAGCCGCGACAGTACGAGCCGACCAAACATGGACCCAGCAGCATCCGCACCTTCCCAGGAGTTTTGGGAGGAATTAATTGACTCCGTTTCAAGGTTGGTTAACCTGTGGCTCGAACGTGAGGGAGAGGAATTTCACCGCGTTATAGAAGCCAGGCTACAGCAATTACTCTCTCCTCACCCCTGGCTACTGGACTCTCTTCACCCGCTCGCACAGGACTTCATTCTGAACGAACTCCATCTTCACCCTCCAGCTGCTACCGCTTCCCGACCCAGCCCGGTGGTGAATGTTTTGCACCGCCGGCCGGGGAATCTGCGGCCCGGCCCGCCGGATGTGGAATTACCCGGCCGGTCGGTGCTATCCCTTAGAAGGAAGCGACGTTCACGCCGCCGACGCCCATTGCCACAGCCGGGTCCCGAGACTTCTGAGTTGCCGGCTGTGGTGAGTGGAAAAGGCACTCTTTGTTTCGCCAGACCTTGTGACTGTTTATACCGGGGCTGTGTGGTTTTTTTTTTTTTTTTTTTTTTTTGAGTTAGCTGCCCAGCCGGAAGCTCCGTCAGCTGCCCAGCCGGAAGCTCCGTCACATTCAGCCTCACTACCCATAGCCCAGTTACAGTCACAGCCAGACTTATTACAAACTATGTTACAGTCCATTGCCCAGTCAATAGCTCAGTTGGTAGAGGAATCATCAGCCTTATCGTCAGCTCAGTCTCCAACTTCACCACCATTATTTTTCCAACCTTTTCCTCAGTCGCCCTCAGCTCAGCCACCTATTCAGCCATCATCTTCACCTACTCCTCCAGTACAGCAAGCTATGTCTATTCAACCCATAAAGAACTGTTCTACGACCTCTAATCCTAAGCAGAGAGACAAACCACACAATTTTGTTATCAGTCCTCAAAAGCTGGCCAGTTCAGAGACTGTGACGCACTCCAGGGCCCCCCCAGAGGCTGAGTTTCAGCCCTCAGCCCACTCTGGACCCCTGGAGGCTAAGAACCGAGCTGAGGACTGCACCCGGCTGTCGCTGCCTGAGCAGGGTCAGTGCTCCGTGCAGCTGCAGTCAGCCATGTGTGTGCCAGGGGGCCCTGTGCCCGCTGGTTCAGTGACTGTTTCCACTGGGGGTTCTGGAGAGCCCGGCCAGCCCGTCCTCATCTCCGTCTCCGCTGGAGGGCCCGAGGAGCCCGTCCAGCAACCTACCTCGTCAGCTGGAGGGCCTGAGGAGCCCGTCCAGCAACCTGCTTCTTCACCTGCTTCACCCACATCGCCTGCAGCAGCAGCTGCATCCACATCGCCTGCAGCAGCAGCAGCTGCAGCTCCGGCCTCGTCCTCGCCTGGTCCAGCCTCTGCCTTGCCTGGTGCTGCGGGGGCCACGCAGCCTTTGTGTCCCAAACTGCCGCCTCGACATCGGCAGTCATCTGCCAGGCTGCTTGTTGGGCGTCATCGCCACTATGGGCGACCTCCCGAACGCCGCTGCTATCTTCCGCGCGGCCGGCCTCCGGACTTGTCGCCGCCGTTGCCGTCCGCACGGGTGGCCCCTGAAGATGAACTGTTCTAGACTCCTGAATTGTCAGCCTCCGGGCCGGCCTCCTGAACTATGTTTTGGGACCCTGTTCAGGGACTCGTGTGTGTGTGTGTGTGTGTGTGTGTGTGTGTGTGTGTTGGGCAATTCATTTGGATCACTGGAGCTTGTTTTTTGTTTGGTTTTGGAGAAGAAGAGAGTGAGCGAACGGCAGATGATTGTGGAGTTTGAGGAACATGGCGTATGTGGATTCCCCTCCCAACCTTTCCTTGGAGCCCTGGATTCCCCTGCCTGCACTTCATATATATCGTGCACATTGGTGACTGTAAATAAACCTTTGACCTAGAAAAGCCTGTTTGTGCCTGAGTCCGTTCCGTCCGCCTTGACAGTTACATGTAATACATTTGGACAACAATGTTATGTCATTAGATCCTCGGCTTGAACAATTTGTTTTTTCTAGTAGTTTAACAAGCCCTTTTTCAGATGAAAATAATGGAAAATGTACATTTTTTTTCATGCAGTGTTGCTTCCTTGAAATGGCTCTGACTAGACCCTAACAGTTTGGTGTTACCCACTTCCACATCAAATATTTGCAGAGAAAACTGGGCATTTACTTGAAGTGGTCTTTGCCCTTTGAAAGTCCAACATTCTCTCTAAGTTTAGCTCTGATTTGCTTCCCGTCAGCTGCTGAGAAAAACATCAGGCTCTTTACCTGATAATGTTCATCTTTCCAGCAGTTAATTTTTTACTTTGCCTGCCTGCTGTTTGCTCTGTGTTACAGTACTTTTATCAAATTTACTGGACCTTCCAACTGTTCCAACCTAATTTAACCCCGTTTCACTTTTTCACTGTACATAAATGCTCTGTGTTCACTTGGAGCTTTGCCACAAAGCTTGTTTTCAACATCTTGGATGAGCAGGCATTCCCTCCACTTGCGACAGACCGTCTATGCTCTTCCTCACCATTACTCAGCTGTGAATTCGGGTTCCTGGCTTCTTCCACCTGCTCTACGAATCATCCGAAGGTGAGTAGGTCCATCACATTCATCTCAGGGAATGGGACCTTCTTCAGGTAACTCAACACATCCTTCATCATCGAGCATCTCTGAAAAACCTCATAATTGGAGACTCACTTGTGAGGGATTTAAGAATAAAAGAGGTTTACTCTTTTCCAGTTTCAATGATTTTGCCACTTCTACACGACCTCTGTCATATGCTTATCATATCATTATATAATCATTTGGATGAAATGACAAAGACTTTATATACCGTGAAAAGTGATGCTCAAGGTAATGAAAGCACAGTGAATGACAACCCAGCTCTGAAATTACATTTCAAATTATTCACCAGGCGATCATAAACAGCACTCTAAATATCACAGTCAAGGTATAATTTGTGATAATATTGGTCTGTGTGAGCTGGGTTGCACAGTTTAATTTCTAGGAATCCACTGGGAGCGACTGAATCATGACACTTAATCCTGACGAAGAAGGAAGACGTCAGCGAACACAGGAAACCAGACCACATATTTGCAATGGACTTTAAATTGAAACAAAATTTAGACTCTGCTTTTAGAATAACTATGTACTGCAGTTAAACAATTACCATAAAATTAGAGCTGTATTCAATTTTTTCTGTATTCTGTCAATGATTCCATCGATTAATTTGCTAGGACACTTTGGTCTTATGAATTATACGGAGCCCCGCAAGGGACATGGGAGAAAAAAAAATTAAGACGGACTTTTGCGAGATCTCGCAAAAGTTGAATTCCAACAATGGCAGCAGCTACTTAGTTGTAATATTACTCTTTCTGGGTCACAAAATACACTTTTGAGATATTTTGAGGCGTGAATGTAGTTGTGTAAACGTCAGATACCTGCTCGGTTTACAAGACATCACATATTTGCAAAAGTGCTCCGACGTTTTTGGAGATCTGACACCCACTAGCTCGAAGCTAACGGGAGGTCGAGACCTACTACAGCCGGGAGGAACGGAACACCACTTTCCCGGCACATCGTGCCTCGACCTCCCGGTCGGCTTCGAGCTGGCGGCCTCCGAAGAATGCGCCTAAAACTTTTGCGAGATCTCGAGTTTGTTTTGCGAGATCTCGCAAAAGTCGGTCTTAATTTTTTTTTTTCTCCCATGTCCCCTGCGGGGCTCCGTAGGATTACAATGATTCATGTTCAAAAAAGAAAATCGTCTTTGAAAATGAACTGCTCATTTAAAAATCTGTTTAAAAACAAAACCAACCATTTTGTTGCCATATTAAAATAATATTTTTAAACAAATTATTTTTTGTAAATGCAAAATAAATAAATAAATCACAAGTACAGTATTGACAAGAAAAGGTATACATACAACCTAAACTAGGGCATAAATTAAGAGCTGTTTCTCCCTTTTCGGAAGCCTTTCTTACATTAGCAGGAGGCTGTTTTCCATCCAGGGGCTGGTATAAAACTCGGGGCAGGCATTTACTTCCCCAAGCAGCCACAGAAACAACGTTTCTTTAAAAACCACTGTTGTATATATTATTCAGCAAATTGTTAAATTGTCATGCTGTGCCGAGGCCAAAATGGCACACAAAATAGAACTAAGCTTCAACACAAACTCAGATAATCTACCTCAAAAACACTGCTCCCATCCAGAGCATGTCTACAATAAATGGCTTAAAGGTGTTTTTGCTCTATTTTTTGTTTACATGCTGGATATGGGGGACAGGGGGAGAGAGAGAAACTTTATTCAGGCCTTCAGGCCTGTTGCCTTGACTTCTCATCTGATGAAGACCATGGAAAGGCTCATCCTGCACCACCTTCGGCCACTGGTGGGCTCAGTGTTGGACCCCCTGCAGTTCGCCTACCGTTCTGGAATTGGGGTGGATGACGCTGTCATCTACCTGGTACACCGATCCCTCTCTCACTTAGAGCAGGCGGGGAGCACTGTGAGGATCATGTTTTTTGACTTCTCCAGTGCTTTCAACACCATCCAACCCACACTACTGAGAGGGAAGCTGGAGGGAGCCGGAGAAGGCAAACAGCTGCCTGCATGGACCATCGACTACCTTACCAACAGACCACAGTATGTGAGGCTCCATGACTGTGTGTCTGAGGTGGTAATCTGCAGCACGGGGGCACCACAGGGCACGGTTCTCTCACCTTTCCTGTTCAGCCTTTACACTTCAGACTTCTGTTATAATTTGGACGATTGCCATCTACAGAAGTTCTCAGATGATACAGCCATCATTGGATGCGTATCAGACGGGAATGATCAGGAATACAGGGGGGTCATCAGTGACTTTGTTGGCTGGTGTGAGACCAACGTACTCCAAATCAACGCCGGCAAGACAAAGGAGATGATCATAGACCTCAGGAGGAAGTCACCCCCTACAACACCAGTGAACATCCAAGGGAAAGACATTGAGATAGTGGACTCTTATAAGTACCTGGGTGTTCACCTCAACAAGAAACTGGACTGGACTACAAATACAGACGTCCTGTATAAGAAGGGCCAGAGTCGACTCCACCTGCTGAGGAGACTGAGGTCCTTCGGAGTCTGCAGGGACTCTGTTATTCTATGACACTGTGGTAGCATCTGCCCTTTTCTATGCAGTGGCCTGCTCGGGGAGTGGCTGCACGGACAGGGACAGGAGCAGGATTGACAAACTGGTGCGGAGGTCTAGCTCCGTGCTGGGATGTCCCCTGGAGTCTGTGGAGGTGGTTGGTGAGGGGAGGATGTTAGTAAAGCTGACATCCATCATGAACAACCCACATCACCCACTGCATGAGTATGTGAGTGGGCTGAGCAGCTCCTTTAGTCAGAGACTGAAACACCCTCGCTGCAGGAAGGAGCGCTTTCGCAGATCATTCATCCCAACAGCAGTTAGACTATAACTCCTCAATCATGATGTCATGAGTCACTGGACACTGTGAACATCCACGGTCACCACTTCATGCATAATGGACCTTCCAAGCTATATAGTTTATGTCTTCCATATTTCCAACTATATCCATAATCACATACTGTGTATGCTACCATTGTATATAGTGTATTATCTTACTTTTTTTCATTGATTGTACTTATTTGTATTTTTGTATTTCCTTCATATATCTGTACCTGAGCTGAGGTGACGCAAAGATTTCCCCGTTGTGGGATCAATAAAGACTTATCTTATCTTACGTCCGTTTAGCTGGGCTTCTTGCATCTAGAGTGTGCGTCATACAGGCTCAGGTTTTTCCTGTTTGCTGGTGCTTGCCTGGGTCTGCCCTCCATCGATGGCTCCAGTGAGCCTGTACTTAAAGACCAGAGCTGCCATCAGTTCTTTGCTAGTCTGTCAGCTACCTCCTGTTCTCCTCGTCCAGTCTTCACTTTGCTTACCTGCAGTCAATTACCTGAACACTGGTTTTCTTGGCAAGATTTTCCAAACTTCTCCACAGACTCACCCTTGGCACGCAATTAATTACCTCCTTCACCTGCTCCTCCTGTCTGCTGTCTTCTCTGGATCGTCTGGAACTTAAAGTTGGAATCGCATTTTGTCACTCACCTGTCGGACGCTCCCTCAGCTGCCTCCCCTCTATGCTTAACAACCTCCACCTGCTAGTAAGCCATCAAGTCTCTCTTTCTGGTTCTCGCTCATCATCCCCATATCTAACTACACTATCCCTCTGTTGCAGAGCCTCATGTCAGTGATTCTCTGCCTCGTGCTCACGTCCCATCCTTCGCCCCCTCGTCATTGTTATTCTTGTGTTTGCAATAAAACTCATATATTCCATTGATGTCTTCTGTTTGGTATTTGCGCTTGGGTCCACTGCCATGTACTGGCTTCTAGGCCCTTAGTCCGCTCGGCAAACAGGAGTCAGTCGCAGGACTCGTCTATAAAATTACATGAATTTATTTTCAACTTGGACTAAAACAACAATTCAGATCCAGAAACACTGATTAACTCACCGCTAACCACGGAGGAATCTTGCCACAGGAATGTGCACACAAGAAGACAAAAGTTAGCTTTTCTCAACAGGATAAACCTTTAAACGCTAAACCGTCGCCAGTGACGGGTTAGGGCAACTCCAGGCCTCAAGGGCTGGTGTCCTGCAGCGTTCTTGTCAAACCCTGGTTTAAAGCGTAAATGAGGTTAGGGGTTAAAGGGATAAGGTAGAATAAGACAACTATAGTGGAGAAACGTGGTGTTGAACACTGACTGTAGTAGTTCAATAATCCAACAAAGACTGAAGTTCAGCCACTTTCTTAAGTAGGGGCTTCTGACAAGGTTAACAGAGAGAGGTGTGCAATCACTCACAGGTGTGTGAAGCCCAAGGGGGGGCACCTGTGGTAACTCCCACCTCTGCAAAAAAAAACAACCCACCAACACACGCAAGAGTGGAATTTTATCATTTTATACTTATACAATGATGATACTTCAGAATTATGCAATTCCATTATTATGACTTATGTCTCACTGTCTCCAGTTTGAGACTCACCACCGTCACAAAGCAGCATTTCAAAGACACTACAGTCCTGCAAATGAACTGCATGCTGTTTGTGCAGATGTTTGTACATGTTGGCGCTATTACCACTCTTTGTTGTGAGCAGTGTTGGCTCATTACTCAAAAAAGTTAATGTACTACACATATTATACAAAACGTACTTTTCTTAAAAGTCAAAAACTCAACGATCCAGGTGAGGAAATCCAAAAAGGTGATTCTGCTCATCTGGACGTAGCGTTTTCAGTGGCAGGAGCGTTTCGCCTGTCACGGTCCTGGGTCTTTGACCCAACGTTTTGGGATTTTGAGTTAGTAGTCTTTGATTTCATTGATATTTATAGTATTTGGTCTCTTGGTTTCCGTCACTGTGCTTCCTCTGTGTTCCTTGTGTCACATCTGATCTAGTTATGTGTTCATATCTGTGCTTCTCATTGTTCCAGTGTCAGTCCATGTCTCTCTGCCTGTTTCCTCTCGTCCTGTGTCTCATTCCCTCATTATCCCTCTGTGTATTTAAGCCCTTTGTCTTCCTCTGTTTGCTGCCTGATTGTCTGCGTATCATCTACTGCAGGTGTGGGCAACTCCAGGCCGCAAGGGCCAGCGTCCAGCAGGTTTTAGATGTGTCCTTGATCTAACACAGCTGATTCAAATGGCTAAATTACCTCCTCAACATGTGTTGAAGTTCTCCAGAGGCCTGGTAATGAACTAATCATTTGATTCAGGTGTGTTGACCCAGGGTGAGATCTAAAGCCCGCAGGACACCGGCCCTTGAGGCCTCGAGTTGCCCATCTCTGATGTATTGCCTTTACCACATCTCATGTTTCTAGTTTCTTCCCAGTTTTGGATTTGTCAGTTTAGTCTCTGTTGCTTTCTGCTTTTCACACATCTGTCATAGAAGATGTGACTCATCCAAATGACTTTTTCAGTCTGGAGTATTTGGAGTGTGTTACTTAACCCTTGTGTGGTGTTCGTATTTTTGTTACTCAGCCAGTGTTCATGGGTCTGGTGGACCCGCTAGAGTTTTGGCTTTCCAAATTAACACTATCAAACAATTTTATGTTAAATTACTCAACAGATGTTTACTTCATCCCAATTACAAGACATATGAACAGCAAACATGGTTAATTTTTTCCCTTTACCTTTGTTAGATCACATTTATGAATTAATGTGCTTCTCGTTTTTCTTTTATATAAAATGTTATAAATAAATCAGTTATAATCAAGTGGAGTGAGTGGAAAGACACAACACATTTACACGTGAAAAAATAATTAATTGTTTAATTTTTCTTTTGAAAAAAACTGAACACGGGTCTCACAGACCCGAACACCATACAAGGGTTAATCACTCCCAGGAGAATTTCCTTATCCTATAGGATTAAAAAAAAGTAATGTGTTGAGTATACTCGTTGCATTACATTCGTGTTTCTCTGTAAAACAACATAATTAACAACAAAATCTCTTCTAAAAGTGATACCAGAGTTAAAGGATGGTAAAAAAGCTTTCAAATCATAATGTGGACTGTGCGTGGAATAAAAGCTGCAAGCTGAATGAAAGAGAAATATAAATTTTGTCTCACAAAATGAGTAAATTCAAAGTAACTTTGGAAAAATGAGCTATTATAACTTTTCATTTTTTATTTTATTAGCACACTGCTAATATGTGTGCTTCTCACTGCAGATGATTACTGTCAGAATATAGGAATACATGCTGCTTTTGATCCGACCACGTAGTGTTGGTCAGCATGGAGAGAGATCAGACTGCACAGAGAGCTGCTCTCAGACATCACATCACATTTTAAGACAGATCAAGTACTGACATTCTGTACTAATTTGGGAACAGATCTCTTTGGGACCTTTATGGAAACAAAGAGCATTTCGAGGGACCCGATGCGTTTAAAAATGACCCTGAACATTATACACTGCCTGGCCAAATAAAAGTCGCCACCTGTTGGTCAATTACTGCATTGGCAATTACCTTTCAGCTGGCAACAAGTTATTTAACCCCAGCTGGTGAAATGAGTTGCTTCTCATTTCATAAACAACCATGTCGCGAGACACATCACGTGGTCCTGGAAAAGATGTTAGTGTGTTTGAGAAGGGTCAAATCATTGGGATCCATCAAGCAGAGAAAACGTCTAAGGTTAAGAACTGTCCAATGCATTATTAAAAAGTGGAAGGATAGTGGGGACTCATCGTCTTGGAGGAAGAAATGTGGCCAGAACAAAATCCTGAATGATCATGATCGGCAATCACTTAAATGTTTGGTGAAATCAAATTGAAGAAAAACAACAGTAGGACTCAGGGCTATGTTTAATAGTGAAAGTAAGAGCATTTCCACACACACAATATGAAGGAGTGGGACTGAACAGCTGTTTAGCCGTAAGAAAACCACTAATCAGTGAAGCAAACCGGGGGGAAAGGCTTCAGTTTACTAGGGAGCATAAAGATTGGACTCTGGAGCACTGGAAGAAGGTCATGTGGTCTGATGAGTCCAGATTTACCCTGTTCCAGAGTGATGGGTGCATCAGGGTAGGAAGAGAGGCAGATGAGGTGATGCACCCATCATGCCTAGTGCCTACTGTACAAGCCTGTGGGGGCAGTGCTATGATCTGGGGTTGCTGCAGTTGGTCAGGTCTAGGTTCAGCAACAGCATGTGCTCCAAGAATGAGGTCAGCTGACCAGCTGCTATGGACCGCAAACGCCTGCAGAGAGTGATAACAACTGCGGAGAAGATCATCAGGACTCCGCTGCCCTCTCTGCAGAGCAGCTACCATCACAGAGTCCAGAGGAGAGCTGCCTCCATCCTCAAAGACCCCACACACCCCCAACACGGACTGTGCACACTTCAGAAGTGTGCACATCAGGTCATCCTGCATATTAAGCTATAGCTCTTTGCACACATCTGTTTCACACCTCCATATTTTGTCTCCTTTCCTGTCTTCATTTATTTATTTGTACTATTTGTATTTTATACGTTCTGTTTCTATTGTATATATTAATCGGCATCTGTGGGTGGACAGCAAAGAAAGGATTTCATTGCACAGAGAAACGCCTTTGAATCTTTGAATCTACCCGACTATACTGAATGACCAGGTTATTCCATGAATGGGTTTTTTCTCCCCTGATGCATGGGCCTATTCCAAGATGACAGTGCCAGGATTCATCGGGCTTAAATGATGAATTAGTGGTTCTGGGAGCATGAGACATCATTTTCACACATGGACTGGCCACCACAGAGTCCAGACTTTAACCCCATTGAGGATCTTTGGGGTGTGCTGGAGAAGGCTTTGCACAGTGGTCAAAGGAGCTTGCAAAGAAAAGCGTCTGGACTTCTTTAAGTTACTTGAAGACGTTTCATCTCTCATCCGAGAAGCTTCTTCAGTTCTAAGGTCAAATGGTGGAGAGTCCCAGATAGTCCCAGAGAGTCCCAGTCCCAGACCTCTACATTGGAGAGACCAAACAGCCACTTCACAAGCGCATGGCACAACACAGAAGAGCCACCTCCACAGGACAAGACTCAGCAGTCCATCTGCATCTAAAGGTCAAAGGTCACTCTTTCGAGGATGCCAATGTTCACATTTTGGACAGAGAGGACAGATGGTTTGAAAGAGGAGTGAAAGAAGCATCTATGTCCACTGTGAGCGACCATCTTTGAACAGAGGCGGGGCTTACGACACCAACTCTCTGCCATCTATAATCCAGTTTTGAGATCCTTCCCAGACGCCTTAACGCCCACTCACATCCTGGGCCATCTGACCTCAGGAATTCACATGATAAGGTGGGGCCAGGTTTCACAATGAACACACCCGAAACTCTGGCTGATTGGGACCCACACCCAGTTTCCCACCTTGGCTCAGGCGATTAGAGGATCATCAGGGGGTCCTTTTGTCCCTCTGTGGGGGGAAACTCCCACCAGGTTTATATCTGGGACTCTCCACCATTTGACCTTAGAACTGAAGAAGCTTCTCGGATGAGAGGTGAAACGTCTTCAAGCAACTTAAAGAAGTCCAGACGCTTTTCTTTGCAAGCTCCTTTGACTACGATGACCTGGATGACTGAGAACCTTCACAGACACTTTGCACAGTGGTCAGACTCCACCATCATCAATTCAAGATCTTGGTGAATGAATGCAACACTGGATGGAAATAAATCCTCTGACATTGCAGAAGCTTACTAAACAATGCCACAGTGAATGCGCCAAAGCTGAAGGGCGACCAACAAAATATTAGAGTGTGTGACCTTTTAATTTGGTGGTGACTTTTTTTGGCCAGGCAGTGTATTAATGCAGAATAGCAAATTAGTAAATCTTTCTTTTAGACTTAATGAGAAATAAGTAGAAAAGGCTTTTTTTTTAAAAATCTCTCCAACATAGAACACAATAAATGAATGTTGATTGTTACAGCGAAGTCTTTGCTTAACATTTAATAGTATTTTAGAACAGAAGATTTTGTTCATATGAAAAAAAGTTTCAGTATGGAAGTATGCAATCTGTTATTTACGTATAAAACAAACAGTGTATAGCTTTGTGTAACAAATATTTGGGCATGCTGCAGCACACTCCTGCTAGCTGCTTTTAAATGTTTTCTATGTGATTTAGTATTTTAAATCATTTTTGTTGTCCAGTTTCACTAAAGTCCAAGTTGATCCCAGAGAGCAGTTCTCCTTCACAGGAACGGTTTAAAAGCTCTTTCAGAGTTTCATTCACGTTGTTGAAAGCTGAGGAGAAGCTGCAGTTGGGGTATCTTCTACCTTCATCTGTATGAAATGACCCCATGACATCCTGCACCCACTTCACCTCGTTGCTTAGTTCCAGGGCCAGGGCATCAAACCGGCTCTGTCTCTCCTGGAAGCGGTTGCTGATGGCACCGAGGCTGCAGCTGAAGGCTTGGATGTCATCCTGCAGGCTCCTCTTCAAGGCCTCCACCTTACGGAACTCGTAGCGGATTTGCGAGAGCTCGTGACGCATGGCTTCATTCTCCTCCTTGTAGCAGGCTTCCTTTTCATTATAAATAGAGACCATGGCGTCTATATTTTCCTGCAGAGAGTCGTGGGCTGCGGCCAGGCTAATGAACGAGCTCTCCATCTGGTCAATGTCCTCCACAACCTGGGCAAAGCGCTCAAAGTTCACGTAGGTGTTGTTGGGTGGCATGCTTGAGTGGGACTTGATAGTGTACTCCCTCAGGCGCTTGGTCTTCAACTGGCGCCGCTCACTTTTCTTTGGCCCCCTGGCTTTATTCTCTTCCTTGTTCTCATTGGACTAAACAATTTCAAACACAGAGAGAGATTAACTGTTTTAAAGAAGAATCTTGGGATTCTTGAAAGGTGCTCTACAAATCCAAGTTATTATTATTATAAATAGTAGTGACTTTATTTATAAAGAACCTTTCAAAAACACTGTCAACATGTTTTTTTATTCAAAGAATAACATTAAGTCAACATCAAAAGTTTGAGAGATAGCATAATAAAAATGTGAAAAGAAAGGATAGCATGCTCAGGTTTTTAAGAAAACTGCAGGAGATAACTGCAGCAGGCGCTGAAAGGACTGGGAACAAACAATTAGGTCTGCAAATGTGGGACAATTAGTTTGTTTTTTTTGGTTTTTTTTTTGGGGGGGGGGGGTAATTTTGATTCTTTACAATAAAAATATTTCTTTAAAAATTTCAGAGGCTTAAAAATAACTGGAGAACTGACAGTTTCGTGGACGGATGAATCCTGTTACCTAATTATTCCCAGAGAGAGGACACTAAGTAGATAAAACAAAAATTAATAGCTTTTCATGGAAACTTTCAATAACCGTTCCTGTTGGACAGTGACTTGGTTTTCCTCGTCCCTGTTCAGGATTTCCGTGGCTGCTTGTGAATCCTTGTTAGGATCCCTGGGGTTTGGACCCGGCGTTTTGGGGAAGGAATTTTGTTGTTGATTTTGGGTTTTATGATTTCTTTAGTTTCTGAGAATCTCTTATCTCCAAAAGTTGATCCTGTTCATCTGGACGCAGCGTTTTGTGGGAGAAACGTTTCGTCACTCATCCAGGTGACGTCTTCAGTCTCAGCTGACTGCAGGTTTCAATCTTATAAACAGGACATTTGCACAATGACTGAAACCAGCCCAGTGAGGGAACAATGGGCTGGGAGGTCAGTTCCTTAATCTTAATTATGCAAATTCTCATGACCATTGATCAACAACCACATTCGTGGTTGATTCGCTCTGTTCCTGTGCTACTGCCAGTGTAACTACCGCCCCTCCCCCCTCTGCTCAGCGCAAAGCGTCGTTCACGTCAAAGATCCGGCTCTAAGAGCCATTTTGTTCGTGACTGACACATCACTAGTGGATGCACAACTCTGTGAAAACAACTGAAAACGCTAGTGTGGATAGTTTTCAGAAGAAAACGCAGTTTTCAAATTTATCCGGGCTGGTGTGGACGTAGTCACAATGTTTTGTTTTATCTACAAAGAGCTCTTGGACTTCAC
The DNA here is from genome assembly GCF_965226115.1 of Aulonocara stuartgranti. Lineage (NCBI taxonomy): Eukaryota > Metazoa > Chordata > Actinopteri > Cichliformes > Cichlidae > Aulonocara > Aulonocara stuartgranti. Next base: position 40,087,720 of record NC_138939.1, on the reverse strand, counting down.
GATTCAGTTTTTGTCCTGATGTGCAGTGTGAATTGCGTAAAGTCTCCTTGATCAGGTCATTTCAGAGCAACTCTACGTTAAGTCTGAATATTTTCCTAAATGAGAGATTTCAGTTTTTCATGCTCGAGTCTCCTGTTTCTCTGTAAATTTCTGAATTTATACCAGTGAAGTTTTTAAAAAGCGAAGAGCCCTAAGTGGTTTCTGAGGCATCATTTCTCTATAAAGCTCTCTGATAGCCATGCATTGCTCTGCGAACTGAGATGGCTTCAACAGAAGCATTACCTTGATCCATGGGTGATTGAGGGCATCTTGAATTGTTAATCTTTTCCTGTGAGACAAAAAAAAATCTTGCTAACTTTCATTATGTAAAAGTGGTGATGTGACTATAATGAGCTCTCCAGAATTAATGTGCGTTTTACTCTCCTGCTGTGGCACAAGTATCCTTCACTAAGCTATCCCTGAGCTCTTACTTCTTATCCTTCTCGAGTAGCTGGCTGATGAAGTTCTTGGCCAGCTTACTGGTGTGACAGAAGAACTCTTCATCAAACTCATAATTTATGGCTGAAATGTTCCCCAGTGTGTCCTGTTTTGTGTCCCCCAGGAAAGGAGAGGCACCACTCAGCCTGGAATAAAACAATAAAAAAGTGCAGTTTATTATACTGCTGCATTACTATGTATATGATATTGTAGGAGATGCCACATTAATATTGGGCGAGGTTAACTTGCAGGATGTAAGTGATGACACCAATGCTCCACATGTCTGCTTCCAATCCAAGGGGCTCATAGTTGACAATCTCTGGAGCTTTACAGGCAACCAATACAAAAATAAATAAATATGCACATAAAACAGAAAGGTAAACATTTCCTTGTATTTAGATCTAATATTGCAAACCCTTTAATGCGTTTCTATTTTTAAAGACATGACAGTTCAAAACCAGATTGCTAACTGGATAACTGGGACCAAACTCCTTTAAAATGTCCATTGCATTGTAGAACTGCTGGCAGTAAACAATGCTTTTCTTTCTAGCTTTTCTTATTTCTATTATTTTGTGGATATTTTTTGATTATTTTTGTTTACCTTCGTCTTTGTCCAGATTATTTTCTGATCGTTTAAGCAAAGCTGAGAGTTGTGATTAAGTGGCTAGATCGACATCCCCTAAATCTTCAGGCTGCCTTTTCCAGAGTTTTGGGATGTAGTTATTGACTTCATAACAGCTGAGAGGTCAGAATCAGAATCAGTTTAATTTCCTGAGAAGACTTCAAAAATTAAATCTTAGACAGATTGGCAAGTGATGTAAAGATTTTAAAAATGGAATGAAAAAGATTGGGTGACTGTAGCTCCGGAGATAGAGCTCGGACATCTACTAATCGAAAAAGAAAAAAGTTCTGGTGTGAATGAGGTGTTGTACAAAGCAATAGGAGTCCCCAGGTAGAGCAGAAAAGCACTATATAAGAACCAGTCCATTTACCAACAGTGAAGGAATATGAGCTCTTTGCTACCCCAGTTTATAAATAATAATCTTACCTACAAACTCAGGAGTTCCAAAGATGTTCTTGAACTCAACTCCAGCTTCAATCTTATGGGCAAGACCAAAATCAATCAGTTTTATTCTTGGCAAGGGTGTGTTCTTATCCAAAAGCATTATGTTTTCAGGCTGCAGAAGACAAGAACATGTACTAAGCAACTTTGAACACTTCACATTAGGAGGTTCTAAAACATGTGAGTTGATTTTTTGATACAAAAAGGGAAGAAAAATTAAAAAAGGGAAAAATCATTTGTGGAAAGCAGTGAAAAATGGACCCATCATGTTTCTATGCACAGCTTAATTCATGAATTTACTTTATTTACTATATGCTCAGTGGCATTTTGGTCTACGAACAAGTTTTCAACTACGAGTGAAATAAATCATTTTATTGATTAGTACATGGGATACATTGTCAGATAAGTGATTGTTTCTAAATGTCAGAAAAATGTTGTTACAATGTTTTGTTTTTTTCACTTAGCACATTCAGATGTGTTGCTACATATGAAGACCAGTCAATCATTTTGGACACACCTGGTCTTATTCTTTTTTTCTTTTACAGTGTTTGAAATAACACATACTGATGTTTGAAGCAAAGAAATGTGTTAACTGTTTCACACTCTTTATTCTTTTCACTTCTTCAGTTGTTCTCTGTTTTCTTTACTTTGGTCTCTAACTTATCCCACACCCATCCTAGTTCAAACCGTACGGAGCGATGCTTCTTCCAGGAGAGCACCAGGTACGTGTCTGAAACGCTGCATCACCAATACAGTTTTAAGATAAGATAAGATACAGAGTTTAAAAAATTGATTGTTTTGTTGACTTAGATTGTTAGATTCTGTTTAGAAATACAAAAGCAGCTTTGTAACTGCAGGAATGTCTTAAAGACACAACGTCCTGAATGACCTCGAATTTTCTGCTTCTAAATTCAGATAAAACTGAGGTTGTTGCACTAAATATCTAAGAAATATGGCATCTGGATGGCATTACTTCAGCTTCCAGCAATACTGAGGAATCTTGGAGTCATTTTCCACATACAAAAAATCAGGCCTCATCTTATCTTAATGATCTAGTCACCCCATTAGAGCAATTTGCTCTCAGACTCTGGGCCTACTTTTGGATTCTAGACTAGTTAAAAGTAGAATGGGAGGCAGAGCCTTCAGCTTTCGGGCCCCTCAACTGTGGAACCAGCTTCCAGTTTGGATTTGGGAGACAGACACCCATTCCACATTTAAGATTAGGCTTAACACTTTCCTTTTTGGTACAGCATATAATTAACGCTGGACCATGTGACCTTTCTGAATCCCTCCCTTAGCTATGATGCAATAGGTCTAGACTGCTGGGGATTCCCATGATGCATTGAGTGTTTCTTCTTCAAACATACTTTTTCACTCATTATCTGTTTATACACCACGTTGCGTGGTTCCACTTTGCATTTAATTATTTTTAAATGCAATGGTTCTCATCCACACTTTGCCCTGTCTTGATCCCCTCACCCCAACTGGTTGCGGCAGATGGCCCCGCCCCTCCCTGAGCCTGGTTCTGCCGGAGGTTTCTTCCTGTTAAAATGGAGTTTTTCCTTCTCACTGTCGCCAAAGCGCTTGCTCATAAGGGGTCATATGATTGTTGGGGTTTTTCCGTTTTCTTTGTATTATTTACCTTACAATATAAAACACCTTGAGGCAACTGTTTTTGTAAGTTGGCTTTGTTCATCATGACCCCTCAGAAGGGACTCGATCCATGAAACTACTGGCTAATAACCTGCCTCAGCACAACATGGAAGCTCCTGTCAGTTATCACAGCAGCTAAGATGGCACATTGATCAATACATGAGCAGGAAGGAATGGGTACAACATTAACTACTGGAAGACTTGAGACTATAAGACCAAACTGACAAACCAGTGAAACACCTGGATTGACAACAAGAAAGCCTGTAATTCAACAGAACCCTAAGAGCCTTCATCATGAACCCAATGCAACACACTAGAAGTCAACTCTCACAAGTCGCCATCAAGTGTGGGATTGACCAAGGAGATGCAGTATCTCCCTGGCTGTTCTGCATAGGCCTAAACCCCTCAGCCAGATCGTTAGCAAAAATGGCAATGGATACAGACTGCAGAATGGAGCTAATGTTAACCACATGGATAACTTCAAGCTCTATGCCAGGAGCGAACATTGATCCAGACCACTAGGATCTACAGCAATGACATATGTTTTGGAGGTGTTGTCCCTGGCTCAGCTGCAGGGGAGGAGTGGTGCAGTGAGCTCAAGGGGGTGGTACCGGGAGGCAGGTGAGCCACAGGTGGTGGTGACTGACTGATGACAGTGTCTCTTTCTGTTTCTCTATATAGTGAAGGCAAAGTTGAGCGGGGACGGAGAGAGCTGGACTGGAACGACTGTGTTCCCTGACTTCACAACTTTCAATAAAACGCAATTATAGTGAGCACGATCATCGTGTGCGTCGTGTACTTTTACAAGTGGTACCGAAACCCAGGAGTGGGATGTCTGACCCGCACGATGCGCTACCTACCCAGCCTGCACAGTTGTTGGCACAGATGCTGGTTGAATTGGCAACGATGTGTCAAGATCAGGCGGTGGCCCAGCGGGAGCGTCTGATTAAGCTGCAGGAGCACTCAGACCAGCAGACCAGGGTCCTTGAGCAGCTAGTTGGGGCTCCTGCACCGTCGAGGCCCCTGCCTCTGTCAGTAGTGATGCAAAGGATGGGGGACGGTGATGATCCTCAGGTTTTTTTGGAGGCATTCCATGCAACAGCGGAGGCGTGCCAGTGGCCACAAGCACAGTAGACCCCCTGATTCCAATACTGTCGGAGGAGTTGCAAACGGCAGCCCTGAGCCTACTACCGACCTCACAGAGCTGCGTCGCTGACATGAGCCAGGCCGTGTTTGAGCAGATGGGCCTCACCCAAGAAGATCATCGCCGGCGGTTCCGCGCCTGCAGGCTGACTGGGGAGGATCATCCGCTGCCGGCGAGACAGCTAAGTGGACGTGGACGTGGCGGTCACACTGGTGGAGGATCACCTGGCCGCAAAAGCAAGGGAGGACGCGCCACCCCCCGCCACCTGGAAATTACCCCCACAGGAGATTTCCCACTGGAGCATTCTCTTGATGACACTCTGCGCTCAGCCTTTGACCAAGTGATTGAGATTGATGGTCACGTGGTGCACCCTGAAGCCGTGCGGACCTACCCGCACTTCATGTTCGTGTTATTAAAAGACAGGTTATATTGAGTGAGTCGTGACACTCGCACGGAGGACACACACAGCCAGTTGTTGGTGCCACAAGGCCGCTGGGAAATGATTTTCCAGGCGGCTCATTATAACCCCATGGCAGGGCATATGGGATGTGACAAAACTCTGGAGCAAATAATGGCCTGGTTTTATTGGTCGGGCATCTGGGTGGATGTTCACCGCTGGTGCGCATCCTGCCCAGAATGCCAGCTTGTTAACCAGCCAGCCATTCAAAAAGCGCCTTTGCGCCCACTCCCACTAGTGGAGGTTCTGTTTGAGCGCATTGGCATGGTTCTCATCGGGCCATTTCACCAGAGTGCACGTGGCTATCGCTTTGTATTAGTTCTGGTGGATTATGCAATGGGATACCCGGAAGCAGTGCCACTGCGTGACATCTCTACAAAGCGTGGGGCACAGGCACTGTTTCAGGTCATCTCCCGAGTCAGTATCCTGAAAAAAATATTGACTGAGCAGGGCACGTCATTCATGTCTCGCACACTGCGGGAACTGTCCAAATTGTTGGGCATTAAATCTGTTCGGATCAGCGTCTACCACCCTCAGACTGACGGGCTGATGGAGTGGCTGAATAAGACTTTGAAGTCCATGATTTGTAAGTTCATTCACGAAGATGAATGCAATTGGGATCGCTGGTTAGACCCTCAGTTATTTGCAGTTGCCGAGGTCCACCAGGCCTCCACAGGATTTTCTCCCTTTGAGCTGCTGTTCCGCCAGAAGCCACATGGGGTGCTCGACCTGATTAAAGAAAGCTGGGAGGAAGGTCCGTACGGAGCCCCGCAGGGGACATGGGAGAAAAAAAAATTAGGGAGAAAAAAAAAATTAGGGAGAAAAAAAAAATTCATACGGACTTTTGCGAGATCTCGCAAAACAAACTCGGGATCTCGCAAAAGTTTTAGGCGCATTCTTCGGAGGCCGCCAGCTCGAAGCCGACCGGGAGGTCGAGGCACGATGTGCCGGGAAAGCGGTGTTCCTCCTGGCTGTAGTAGGTCTCGACCTCCCGTTAGCTTCGAGCTAGTGGGTGTCAGATCTCCAAAAACGTCGGAGCACTTTTGCAAATATGTGATGTCTTGTAAACCGAGCAGGTATCTGACGTTTACACAACTACATTCATGCCTCAAACTATCTTAAAAGTGTATTTTGTGACCCAGAAAGAGTAATATTACAACTAAGTAGCTGCCGCCATTGTTGGAATTCAACTTTTGCGAGATCTCGCAAAAGTCTGCCTTAATTTTTTTTTCTCCCTAATTTTTTTTTCTCCCTAATTTTTTTTTTCTCCCTAATTTTTTTTTTCTCCCATGTCCCCTGCGGGGCTCCGTAGGTCCGAGCCCTGCAAAGAATGAGATTCAGTACGTGTTGGACCTGAGAGCAAAAGTCCATCATTCCCACCTCCCTCCATTGTGATGACCATCTGACACGCCCAGAGAGCGGGCAACAGCGCTTTGCGGACGTGTTCCCCCCCTGCCTGGCAGAACGTCTCTCATTGAGCATCGTTTTGAAACGCAGCCTGGCGTGACGGTGCGTTCACGGCCCTACAGGGTTCCTGAACATAAAAGGCAAATTGTTCAGAGGGAGTTAGCCAAAATGCTGAAAATGGGAGTAATAGAAGAGTCACACAGCGCCTGGCTGATATTGATCCCTTTGTCCTGTTTATTTTGGGCTCGTTCCTGTAAGAGCTCTGGGTCTGAAAGCTTGTACAAGTAGTATAGAGGCCTTTGGCGGTTATTGGGTGGTTTGGATCACTACATATAGGAGACATCTAATACGATTACCCTTGACAACTGTGCCAGAAAGCCTCCCCTGGCACTGCCCCCTGAACCCACTGCACCGCTGCTCCCTGGCAGCTGAGTCTCAAACCACACCCCACCACCACAAACATCTTATCTGTGGTGAAAAAAGAGACTGTGATATATCTTGTTTGGACAAACCTTAAGATCAAAGTGGGCTATCTTTCTGGCGTGAAGGTAGTTCACCCCCTCAAGGATTTGCTTGATGAACTGAGTAGCCTCCTCCTCACTCAGAGACTCCTTCTGGGCCAGGAAATCAAACAGCTCACCACCAGAGACTCTGAAAGGGTTAAAAAATCACTGTAAAAAATGCCGGTTTATCTCTTTTTATACGTTTCTCCTTCATTTCCCACTGAATAGCTTCAGGAACATACTGTCTGACAACCTTTCACACATTCAGTGAGCAGGCCTATCCGTCCACTGATGCTGGACGAGTAGGCCTGTCTTGCAGTCGCCGCTCTTCTGTCAGGTCATATTAGAACAGAAAGGACCATCTCCAAACTTTTCCCACACATTTAAAATTGTGAATATTTGGTAGCCAGAAAATGTTATGACTGGGCAAGAGCAATGCTATCACAGTCGGACGCTGGAACTCACTGAGCTCCTGAGAGCGACTTGTTCTCTATAGAAGCAGTCTGCATTCTGAGGTGCTTGATTCTGTGCATCTGTGGCCCCGGAAGTGACAGAAACACCGGAATTCAATTACATGGATGGGTGAGTGAATACTTTTGGCAATCTAGTGTATATACTTAATATCTAAAATATATAATATGGTGTATAGCTTCATATAGCAAATGATTTCTTTTTAAAGATTTTTTTTTCTCCATGTTTTGTAGCCTTTTTTCTCCCCGGTCATGTCCCTGTGTCTGTCTGGTTTCTCCATGTCCTGTCTCTGCAGGTTCCTGGTTTCCCTGCCATGGCTAGTTAATGTCTCCAGTTCTGGTCCCTGAGTTTCTCTTCCTGTCAATAGTCTCTCTGTGTTTCATCCTTTTTTCTTCCCAGTCAGTCATGTCTCCCTGTCTTTCTCCAGCCCCTTTATCAAGTTCACGTGTTTTAGTCTGGGTCTCAGTGTGTGTTACTTCCTGTTTTATTTTGATAGCCTTGCTTTCACTTATACAGTACCAATTTAATTTCAGTAGTCCCCTCTAGGCAACATATATTATAAGGACATGTTTCAACATCACAACCACATCTAAAGAACAGCAGGACTTACTCGCCTCACCTATGATCAGTGTTCATGATTCAGTAACAAGAAATGGGGAAAAAAGGTAGATTTCCAAGGTGAAAACCATTACTGACAAAAAAGAGCACAAAGGCTCATCTCATTTGCCAAGAAACATCTTGATGACCCTAAAAACTTAGGAGGAACATGTTCTATGGACTAAAAAGACAGATGTTTTACTTTTTGTAAGGTTTGCATCCTGTTACATCTCACATAAAACTAAAACAGCAAGTCATATAAGGGTATCAGCAAACGTGGTGGTGGTAGTGTGATGTACCGGGGCTGCTTCGATGCTTCAGGATCCAGACAACCTGTTATCAGTAATGGAGCCATGAATTCTACTCTATACCAAAAAATCCTGAAGGAGAACGTCTGATTGTCCGTTTGTGGATGTTAGTTAAAGTCTGGACTTGCATGTTCCCAAGAGTGGGACAAAATTAATACAATCAACCAAGTTTTAGGTAGGTACTTAGGTAATGGTAGTTATTTTCCATTAATAAATGAAAACACAATTTAGAAACTGTTTTACATTGACTCCAGTTATCCTTGTCTAATATTGATCTAAAACATGGAACTTTAGCAGACACGATAAAATGAAATCAAGAAGGTGTCAAATGCTTTTTCACAACACTTTGAGAAAATTGGACAAGTAGAGCAGAAAAGAAGAAATATTGGGCTTAAAAAACTATATACAGCAGACGAGCCGTATCTGAAAGTTACGTCCTTCAGAAAAATCCAGCAAAAAACTGTCTTATGATCCTTCAGTTGATCCTTCTGCAGCCTCATAAGAAATGGGCTCTGCAGACACGGTACCTTAACATTACTGAAGCACTGCGGGATGATCTTGACAGAGGACAGAACAAACCAAAGCCAATATCCAATAAATAGTGTTGAAATGACCTTCCTATTCTGTTCATGAAAACTCATTTCACATATTGACTTTCACACTTGTTACCACCAACTCAGAGTTTGCTATATTATGCATGCCTGTATTTTCATGCATATTTGCACATTTCAATGATTTGTGCACCCATTTCCCATCTGCCTGGCAAAATATAGAATATACATGAAGATTTTCCACTGTACTGTATTTTAGAGAAGCTAATTGGGATTACTCAATAATCTTTGAGTAATTATAGTAGTTATAATCAGCTACTCACAGCTCCAGGATAAGCACCACATCAGTGCGGTTCTCATAGACGTCGTGCAGCATGACGATGTTGGGGTGCTGAATCTGCTGGAGGATGTTTACCTCTCGCTCTATTTCGTCTCGCCGGACTCCACGAGAGCTGGCCATGCTCTGCCGCTTTTTGATAAACTTAGCAGCAAATTCCAAACCTGTAGTTTTCTCTCGACATTGCTTCACAATGGCAAACTGCCCACTCAAACACAGAGAGGAAATCACACAATCAAATGAAGATCATTGAAAAAATCACTTCCTAACTACCACACAGAACCATGAACATATCTGCAGGTTAGATGGAAACAAGGGTGCAGTCCTATTGACTGCACATAACTGTCATAAATATTTGGCAAAGTCTGGCGCACTGCAAAGTTTAAGCAAACTACAACATTTGTAGGTCGTTTTATTGACTGTGGAAAATTAGAGTTATTTTAAAATAGACCAATGAGTAATTTAGTTATTAGTTTGACTGTTTGACACTTTACTAACTAGAATGCACCCCACAAATTTCCTTATCTATATTGAAAATGACAACACAAACAACAACAACAACAAACTGCACAGTTACACCACAGGTCATGTACAGTATTTAACATTCAAATTCACTTATATGACCATGCAGATGCATCTATTTTTTCCTGGTTCACTTCAATGGTTTGTAAGCTGACACTCCACTTCCTGCAGCCAGGCTAAGAGCAAATATAACCTCTGCTAAATATAAACAAGTCCTTTAAAAAGCAGTTTGATGTGCATGACATTTGTCTCTCTCACACAACACACAGCAACAAAAGCAAAGCCAAACATGCAACTTTGTTTCTCACTTCTCTCAGAAATAGAGCGGATCGCTTTTAGAAACCACCTGATATTTAGAGAGTGTGTGTCAGCAATCATCAGCTAAAAAGGAAGCTGTGTGCAGCCAAAGACAAATAAAAGACTTTTCACTGGTGCAGTTAATGACCCAGTGTCATTTCCATACCGTTAGAGCTCAGAAATAACTCTGTGGAAGAGTAAATGTAAGTCAAGTTTGAAAAAGATCCCAGTGTATTTTGTGTAGGTGTCTACTCTGCAAACATGCCTTATATTTCCTACACCAGGATTACCAGTGATGAGCAGTTAAATGAACACAGGAATACACGTTGAAGTAGTTGGTGTTCTGGTTGGTGGTTGAGTTTGTAGTCAATCCATCCGTCTCACTATCTGCATTCTGATTTACATTAAACTAGCCGCTGTTACTCATTAAACTACATTTAAAGCAGATGCAAAAGCCGTGCGCGTCTGTACCTGCCAAGCTCTTCACCAATTTCATAGAAATCTTCCACTTTCTGTTGCTTGAATAGATCCATTACTGATGTTATTTCTGTCTGTCCTGAAATGATAATTAAATAACACGTAAAAAGTGCTTTACTTAAACAACATGGCCCAATTTTAAAAAACCATCTACAAATAATAAAGGGAAAAGATTTTGAAGTAAGCCTGTCCCCGAAAATAACCAGTTTCCGATGTCATCTGGAAAAACAGATCACAGGAACTGCAGCGTGTCGTGCCAGACAGACGCTACACAACGATAATGTGTAGAAAATGTTTTTAAAACATACGTAACTCTGTGCTCGTGGACTTCCTCCTCGTCATGCCCTGTCCCCGTGTCCGTGTCCCCGTGTCCGTGTCCCCGTGTCTGTGGCTGCAGCGCTCTGCACAGATCACGAAGTCGGGCAGAAAAGTCTCACAAAATTCGTATAGTTGGAAACAAATGTCGTCGTTATATATCGATAAAACGTGTATTCAGAGAAACAGTTACAGGATCTGAACGATGTGTTTGTGTTTGGTAAGATTAACATGATTAAAATGGTGACGCAGTAAAAACGGAGACGCTAACGTCGAATTTGTTGAATCACACATGTGACATATGAAAACAAATACACAGTGGTCCTGTTTCACGTTTATGAGTGGACTGTTTTAGCAACACTTCATGTGTTACTCAAGAGACTTCTCTATAACGCGTGTAATCTTCCTCCTTACAATGAAATGCAGGTAATAATAGAACAAGAGGTATCAAGCAGTTTCAAAGGAAAGGAGAAAAATATGTGTAAATATTATGTGAAGGCACAAAGCAAACTGTAGTTATGGTTACTGTAGATGGTGTAGTTAAAGTAAGAACTGTTCATTAAGCTGTAGCTACATCCTTACCTTCAACATTCACCACGTCACCTATAACCTGCTGGGGCCAGGGTGACATGTGGTGGGTTGGTAGACTGGTAATAAATAATAAATGTTAGGAAATTACAGCATCAGTTGTGGGATATAATTGTTCTACCCAGATTTTGAATTCTCTCTTCCTGCAGTTTCAGTACTTGCTATTTTTAATCTCATATTTCTGTTCTGTTTTCAATAAGCAGTAGCGTATATAGATTTTACAAAGTAAAAGTCTGTTACAGGTAAAGAGAACAGAGGTAAGCAGGAGGCGTTGGGTAGGTATGTTGTTTTCTTTTCCTGTTTTATTTAGTAGTCCCTGTTATCAGTGTTACTTTTTGTTTTTATTAGTCTTTCACTCTTCAGTCTGCTCAGTCAATTAGAGTCTAACTCTAGTTATTAAGCTCCCCCTTGCAAAAATGCTTGTGAAATCTTAATAGTCAGGCTTTCCAGTTGGTCTTGTATTCCTATGTCCAGTAAGATCCTCTTGTATGGTTTTTTTTTGACCGATTCTCTTATTTTCCCCCTTTGCTGCATTTGCTTTTCGCTAATAGTCTTTAAAGTTTTATTATTGTTGACCATAGCACATGAACAATGTAACTTTGGACTTCTATCCTTTGCATGCAGTGCACATAATGTGCTTTAAGTTGTGACATTAGTAGTTTTATATAGGCTCAGTGGGAGAGAGTGAGACTGGGTGTGCTTAGAAACATGAAAAGGAACATGGGGGGAAGGTCATCTAAAGCTATATGTGTTTTTGTATAGATCTGTTAATCCAAGGTACAAACCAAATGAAATATTTACTTTGGGCCAAGCTGTTAAAGTTCAATCTGGAACAAGGAACACAGATAGTAAAATGAAAGTGCCTGTGCAATGTGAGGCAGAAAAGCTGGTGGCAGATGAACTAGATAAACTGCAACAATACCCCGATTCAGATGAGAGACAGAAGTAGTCAAATGAGGCACCTCTGCTTCCTTTAGAAGTATTACGTCAGAGCAGAGAGTATGCACACTGTATCACCTGTGCTCTGTCAGCAGCTCACATATGGATGTAGATGGAGAAGAGGTCGGGTGTTGAGCTGAATATGGAACCACAGGAAGGAGGGGGCCTGAAGGAGCTGGTGCTTCGATGGTTTACTGAGACACAGGCGCCGCTCGTCCAGCACAATGGAAACTTCCCTGATTGGTTTCAAGGCCTTGCTACAAGAAAGTAAGCAGCATACAAAAGACCTTTGCTTCAGGACACGTAGAGACTAGTGACGAGAAGATACCCAGAAAGCTGATTCTGTTCACCTGGACGTAGTGAAGAAGCCACTTTGATGACTGACCAAACATTTCTCCCACTGAGAACGCGACGTCCAGATAAACAGAATCAACTTTCTAGATGACTGAGCACATGAAAAAAATTAGGCTTTTTTATAGGAAGTTCAAGAATTTCTGCTTCACTGGGGCTTCATCACTTACTTGTGATTTCATTTGAACACTGTAAATACTGTAAATATCTCCCATCACTATTATGGTTTTACTGTCCGTGTTTGTGGGTAGCTACTGAGGAAATGCAGAGTTTGAATATCATTTTCATTCCATGCTACCTCATGCCTCACGTTAGGACTGCTGACTTGGTGTTAGACGAGGGAAGAACATATAGGTGAACGTATTATGTATTTGTCCGTTTCTAATTACTTTTCACTGATTGGGATAAAATAGAGATGCAGATAGTGTTGCAGCAGTAGGACATGCACTTAGAGCTTTTTTTTCTTATACTTAAACATGTTTTGCTGAAAGCACCCACAAACTTTTACCTCAATGACTTTTTCAAAGCAAAAGTTTAGCTACATCTGTTTGGGAGAACAGGAGTTGTATTCAGAAAATAAAAAGCAGCCAATATTCTGTTCCATATTAATCACAGCCAAAAACGAGGTAAAATATGAATTGTCTTTGCTCGCATCATACTATTCAGATTAAAGCTCCTTCTTAAAGACTGGCATTCGACATAAAAACGAGTCGAGAGCTAGTTGTAAGTTATAGCGCATTAGCTACAAGTCTGTTGACATTAATGACCAGAAGGCTCTTAATGAACGGCCGTGGCTGTGCTGAACAGAAGACGGCTGTCCCCGCTTCCAAGGAATTTTGCTTAGAGCGTTAAAAATGTTACCTCTGGATTCGGCATCAATAGAGCTCTGTTTTCTGAGTGATGTAAGAGTGAAATGAATAGTTTCATGGCGTGTTTCAAATCCAGTTTGACTGCCGGTTTGTTCAATTGGATCGGTTTTGTTTTCCGCTGCAGGGAAGCAGAGGATCTCCTGAGGGATAAAAGTATGGGCTGTTTTCTCATTCGTCTCACTGATAAAGCCTTCGGCTACATCCTGTCCTACAAGTAAGGCAAAGCATGTCAACTGGACCTTGTTGAACTGTTTCAGTATTCTTCCTCATTCCTCTCTCTGCCTTCTCCCAAGGGGTAATGACAGGTGCCGCCATTTTGTTATCACCCAAAATCAAGACGGACATTTTATCATATCAGGAGACTCTCAGACATACGGCAGTCTCACCGAGCTGATCCAACACTACAAGGTCAGCGCCATCCAGCCCTTTGGAGAATATCTGACCTCCAGCTGTAATGAGGTGAGGCTGTCAGGGTTTATAGAAGTGGAACCCAAGCACAAGACACAGAAGGCAGATTGAATGAACCAAACAGCCATTTGATTAGGCTGGTGCAGAACAAAGAAGCCCCAAAGCAGTCGTCCCAGAATTAGGAAAACACTGGGAAGTGTGAACTATATGACACAGGAAATAACCCAAGAGATTACACTGCCACACAATGAACTGAGAGGCCCAGTAAAAAGATGCATGTAACCTGAACCACAAACCTCCCCAAAGTAATATGGAGCTTGACATTAATGGGTACTTCACTGTGACCTCAGACAGCCTCTGATAGATGTAAACCAGGGGTAAAATGGCCTGTATTTATAGCGCTTTACTAATCCCTAAGGACCCAAAGCACTTTACACATCCACACATTCACACACTGGTGATGGCAGCTACATTGTAGCCACAGCCACCCTGGGGCGCACTGACAGAGGCGAGGCTGCCGGACACTGGCGCCACCGGGCCCTCTGACCACCACCAGTAGGCAACAGGTGACGTGTCTTGCCCAAGGACACAACGACCGAGACGAAACTGTCCTTCCGATTACAAGGCGAACTCCCAACTCTTGAGCCACGATCGCCCCACAACCAAGAAGGTGCACAACCGATTTCCTCACGGGGCCACATGAGAAACTGGGATTGTTGCCTTTTTGTCTTCTCTTTTTCTCATCTTAAAAAGAGGTTACAATTATGCATAATAAAAACACGAATTCTTTTAAGTTCTTGCTTTCCTGTTCTGTGAGAAAAAAGGAGTGTATAAAATCAGGTTCAGTGTCTGAGGCAGAAATGCAAATCTCCAGCAAATGCGAGATCTGCCTTCCGTTCTGCGTCTGAGAGCAGATCTGAAATATCTGGAATGTCTTTGCTTTTCTGCTCAACAATGAAATTCTCCTCTCTGTTCCTGTACTGTGTTTAGCTCACTGCCAGGCTGAAGAAAACTTAACCCTGAACTCTGTTTATTTCAGCAGCTTAGCTTCATACTATCACAGACCAGCATACGTGTCAACAACAAAAGAAAAGTATATTAAAAATTCTTAGCAAAAGAAAATTAGCAAGTCCTCTATATACAAAAACCCCCAAATGCTTAAACACATGTAGCAGACATATTTAACCTCGCTGCCATGTTAGATGAAGCTCAACTCCTTGTTTACTTTCCCTGTTTCTCCGTGTTTCATTTCTCTCTCTCAGTAACCTCTAGCTTCCTTTGCTGTTTTAGACTTTTTTTATTACCTTTCTGTAATTACGAGTGTAAAGCTCCAGTCAAAGTAAGACATTTGTTATTACAGGAGAGAAGGGAGCCGGAGATCGACAGACGGATTGGGGCTGCAGCTGCAGTAATGCGGACGCTGCACCGGTCCGTCGTGGTGAAGAGGGAGCTGAGTGTAAAAGCAAAGCTCTCAATTTACCGGTCGATCTACGTCCCTACCCTCACCTATGGCCACGAGCTGTGGGTAGTGACCAAAAGAACGAGATCGCGGATACAAGCGGCAGAAATGAGCTTCCTCCGAAGGGTGGCTGGCCTCTCCCTTAGAGGTAGGGTGAGAAGTTCGGCCATCCGGGAGGGGCTCAGAGTAGAGCCGCTGCTGCTCCACATCGAAAGGAGCCAGCTGAGGTGGTTCGGGCATCTGACAAGGATGCCTCCTGGGCGCCTCCTGGGTGAGGTGTTCCAGGCATGTCCCACCGGGAGGAGGCCCCAGGGCAGACCCAGGACACGCTGGAGAGATTATATCTCTCGGCTGGCCCGGGAACGCCTTGGTGTTCCCCCAGATAAGCTGGAGGAGGTGGCTGGGGAGAGGGAGGTCTGGGCTTCTCTGCTTAGGCTGCTGCCCCCGCGACCCGGCCTCGGAGTAAGCGGAAGAAGATGGATGGATGTTATTACAGGAAGGCTCAAAACATTTATAATAAGAAATAACTGCATTTCAAAATTTACAAACCTTTACAGCACACTGCATTGGAGGCAATTTACACTCCCGACTATTTCATTTGATGCTGTACATGCATTGTAACTTGAAACAGTTTTTTACAGAACACTGTATCATCACTGTTAGTGAGCGCTCCAAGCAGTTTGCTGTTTATGATTACCGTGGGTTCGTACAATAGCAAAGTTACATTGGTTTCCTATGAGGAACGTCAGCTGCTTTCATTTCATTCTGGCACATATAAAACTGATTCCTTGGTCACACTTAATTTGTTGACTGAGCGCCATAGTGCAAAAAAGCAATGCAAACCACTGACGAGAGCATTGGTTGACAGATTCCATAACAGTTCAACATAAACAGCACAAGAGCTAAAGCATGTAAACAGCAGGGCGTATTTCTTGTGTTCCTCGCATCCCTGTTTGGTCTTGAATGGGCCGACCAGTCTACGCCACAGAAACTCAAAGGTGGCACCACAGTAAGTGGCGGGTGGGAAGGATTCCATTCGCTCTGTGGGGAGGTTGCTCATTCTTTTATCTTCCATAGGTTTACTTGGTCTCCAACAGACCACACACTGACAGGTGTGGGATGAAACCAACTGACTTAATCTTCATGAGCCAGTAGATGGTATATCACTGGAGGGGACATAAAACCATATAAAACCACTGCGTGCTATTTACAACCAATGTGGGAAAACGGTGTACTTCATTATCTATGTATAATGAAGCTCGGCACAGCTTTAGAGCTTGTCCAGAAGAGTGCTTCCACATTGCTGTAACACAGCTCTTACCTGAGCATGTTACTCACTGAGACTGAGACAGCTGCTGCTGCTGCTATAAGGCGTATATGATTTACTCATGAAAGTGGCCACTTTCATATATCATTTTAGTAAGAATCCAAAACATACAAGTTTCTTTTATATACTTTTTCTAGGGATATTATATCTGTTTTCACTCTTGTATGCTTTTCATACAAGTTTCACTCACAGATAAAAACTCTATAAGATTTATATGTATCTTTTCCATAAGGGTGATGGTGCTTGCATCTAAAAAAGGATGCAGTCCCTTTTTCATCCTTCAAAGCTTTCAACATCTGCCTATCCTTCTGTCTCTAGACTGGCAAAGTCCTCTCTCCATTGCTCCCACCATAGTTTCAGATGTTCAGGCAATGGGTCATCCCATCCTGTGCTTTGACATCTCTTGCAGGATTCTTTTTCTACTGAGAAGATGGGTAGTAGTACATCCCAGTGGGTTGTATGTGGATGCAATAGTGGACAATATTCCACACTGTATTACAGGTAGTCGAGGGATCTCTTATATACCAAGATGATGGGAGAAGGTCTTCACCATGTCTGTCTTGAAGGAAGATGATAAACCAACAACTGTGTTCTGCCCTAAATGTTTGAACAGTGTAACCCTCATCGTCTTTGCAAAGTATCACTCGTCTGGGTGCTAGTGCTCTGGGGCAGTTGCAGCCAATCAGGAGACCTGTTTCACTATTGAGGGGTTAATCTATGGTTGGTGATAGGCAGGAGGGAGGTGGGTGTGTGCTGCAGAGGTGTAACCCGTCACATGGAGACCAGATACTGTTTTACTGTGCTTTCTCACAGAAGTGTCACAGTGTTGACATCCTTCACACCTGACCTTGCTTTAACCTCCTAGGACCTGGCATCCACATACAGTGGGGCAAAAAAGTATTTAGTCAGCCACTGATTGTGCAAGTTCCCCCACCTAAAATGATGACAGAGGTCAGTAATTTGCACCAGAGGTACACTTCAACTGTGAGAGACAGAATGTGAAAGAAAAATCCATGAATCCACATGGTAGGATTTGTAAAGAATTTATTCGTAAATCAGGGTGGAAAATAAGTATCTGGTCACCTCAAACAAGGAAAATCTCTGGCTCTCACAGACCTGTAACGTCTTCTGTAAGAAGCTTTTCTGTCCCCCACTCGTTACCTGTATGAATGGCACCTGTTTGAACTCATCATCTGTATAAAAGACACCTGTCCACAGCCTCAAACAGTCAGACTCCAAACTCCGCCATGGCCAAGACCAAAGAGCTTTGGAAGGACACCAGGAAAAGTATTGTAGACCTGCACCAGACTGGGAAGAGTGAATCTACAATAGGCAAGCAGCTTGGTGTGAAAAAATCAACTGTGGGAGCAATCATCAGAAAATGGAAGACATACAAGACCACTGATAATCTCCCTCGATCTGGGGCTCCACGCAAGATCTCATCCCGTGGGGTCAAAATGATCATGAGAACGGTGAGCAAAGATCCCAGAACCACACGGGGGGACCTGGTGAATGACCTGCAGAGAGCTGGGACCAAAGTAACAAAGGTCACCATCAGTAACACACTACAACGGCAGGGAATCAAATCCCGCAGTGCCAGACGTGTTCCGCTGCTGAAGCCAGTGCATGTCCAGGCCCGTCTGAAGTTTGCCAGAGAGCACATGGATGATACAGCAGAGGACTGGGAGAATGTCATGTGGTCAGATGAAACCAAAGTAGAACTTTTTGGTATAAACTCAACTCGCCGTGTTTGGAGGAAGAAGAATACTGAGTTGCATCCCAAGAACACCATACCTACTGTGAAGCATGGGGGTGGAAACATCATGCTATGGGGCTGTTTTTCTGCCAAGGGGACAGGACGACTGATCCGTGTTAAGGACAGAATGAATGGGGCCATGTATCGTGAGATTTTGAGCCAAAACCTCCTTCCATCAGTGAGAACTTTGAAGATGAAACGAGGCTGGGTCTTCCAACATGACAATGATCCAAAACACACCGCCCGGGCAACAAAGGAGTGGCTCCGTAAGAAGCATTTGAAAGTCCTGGAGTGGCCTAGCCAGTCTCCAGACCTCAACCCCATAGAAAATCTGTGGCGGGAGTTGAAAGTCCGTGTTGCTCGGCGACAGCCCCAAAACATCACTGCTCTCGAGAAGATCTGCATGGAGGAATGGGCCAAAATACCAGCTACTGTGTGTGCAAACCTGGTAAAGACCTATAGTAAACGTTTGACCTCTGTTATTGCCAACAAAGGTTATGTTACAAAGTATTGAGTTGTATTTTTGTTATTGACCAAATACTTATTTTCCACCCTGATTTACGAATAAATTCTTTACAAATCCTACCATGTGGATTCATGGATTTATTTTTCACATTCTGTCTCTCACAGTTGAAGTGTACCTCTGGTGCAAATTACTGACCTCTGTCATCATTTTAAGTGGGGGAACTTGCACAATCGGTGGCTGACTAAATACTTTTTTGCCCCACTGTATGTGGACATCACATTTTAGGATGTCTGGATGAAAATATCCACCACTTATATTATACACTGTATATCGAAATTTAAAATGAATGTCCTCATATGTGGATTTTTTCTCAGAAACGAAAATCAGGTAGTAAAAAAAAAAAAAATAAATAAATAAAAATCAGGTAATTCTTTGTTTTTACATTCATCAGGTCCCAATCAGCCCAAATAGCAAAGAGAAATTAAAAATGCATGCTGTGGAAGAGTTCAGGTCTTAGGAGGTCAAAAAGCCATAGCACAGCTCATTAGCCGTCAAATACGTCCTTCTGTCTTCTAGAGACCTTTTTATGAGGTTTGTGCAGTTGTGAAGCTGATGTGAGTTTGGTGTTCCCCATGTGATCTGGTTGATGTCTTGTCACAGTGTACATTTGTTTTGGTGCTTGGTCCTTTTAATGTCCTTTAGCTTCTCACTGTCGCTGCGTAACTTGGGCGAAGAGCAGAGTTGAAGGTAACTGGGTTCCAGATGATTTCCACAACAGGGATGACACTATGGCACTGAAACTGGGAAACTCTCCACTTCTATTAAAGCGTTTGTAACAGGCAGTTTCTGATTTTTCTCACTGTCATTCAATATTTCCAGGCCCTTTACATAAGGCATTGCTACCATTCATGGAGTCTGTAAAGTTCCTTTGGGATCTTTCGTCTGTACTTTTGACAGGTTTGATAGCTTCTCTCTAAATGCTCTTTGAAAAACAAATGCCTGACCGTATTGTTGATTATGTTTTTTCCAGAACATGCCTTGTAGACATTACAAGTGGGGCCACCAATGCATTTTTTAAATCAGCAGCAGAGATGCCCTATTGGTCTATCAGTGACATTAAGGAGGTTTTCTATTGGATTTGCTCACCACTGAACACTGTTGGTTCCGGTGTGGGTAGCCTGCTCAGCGTTATACTGTCCTAAACACTTTGTGCTAGTAGAGCAACAGCAGGAGATGGAGATCCCATGGATCTGTCACATGGGTGTGCTGCGCTCTTAGCAGACTGGATACGACCAACCTGTAGTCTTTCTCCATTATAAGCTTCTTTCTTATGCTCTTCTTCCAGAGTGATATCTGCACTAATATCTCCATCAGCACCTGTTAGCCTTTTATATGTGATTTTGAAAAAACAGTTACTGGCTTACATGCATCAGTGCTTTTGTCTCAAATCCACGTGACTTCTTATGTCAGCATAGTTTCATAATGTCAGTGTCATCCTTTCCTTTTATTTTTCTCTAAATTGTCTGCAAGTGATGACGAGCATGTTTCGGTTCTGTCTGACTTCAGCTTTTCTCTTGGTGATAAGGTAATACGTCTATTTTTTATTTGTTTTTTAAAACGTCTCCCTTGATGTTAGTAAGAATTTTTTCTGTTGACATTCTGTTGTGTTCAGAGCAGCAAGATTCATCTTTGGATGTTAGACTGCAGATATGTCAGCGTTTTTACTTATTATCAGTTGTTCGCTTTATACCCTCCTTCTTTGTTCACTTGCATTTTGAAGCAAGCTTTGTTCATTAATGTCCTCAGGACTCACTGGTGAAGCTTGTATATTGTCCATTTTCTGTGCAGCCTCCTCTAGTCTTTTGTCACTTCAGTTTTTAGAGCACATGCTGCCACCTGCAGGCCGTCATGAATGTACACTTTGACATTTTGAGACACTTTCACAGCAGCTTCTAGCCAAAGAACACTTAAGCCTAAGCTGACGGATTTTGTTGTGTATAGCAGTTTAACTCACGACTGTCACAGAACAAGAGCTGAAGAAACTTTAATCAATAAAAGAAAAATCCATTCAAAACTATTAGCAAGATAAAAACTGCCATTTTTTCATGAAACTAAACTAGGTGTTTGCTGTCTGTGATTCAGTTAATGCCCTGAAGTATTTGGCCATTTTAGTTACATCTTCAACACCACTGTTAATTGTTAGCATTAACAAAAACTACCGAGTGCTTCTCAGTTTATTTTGTTGACTGGACAGGAACACATTCCCAAATGCTTCTTTTTTCTGAGACCATATTAGTGCAACAGAGTCTTCCAAACACTGTTTGATAAACAGAAGGGCCTGCTGTTTTTATTTCACCAAGTTTATGAGAAATCATAACGCTGGTCAGATGGCTCCATCCCTGGGTATGCAAAGCTTGGTTCAAAAGTTCTTGTTGCTAGCAAAGGTCCAGATGTTCATTCCCACTGCATCAGTCAAGTTCTTGCAATCTTTTGCATGTTTAGTTCCATAATAGCAAATTCATTCTTAAACCTTAATCTTGTCCAATGTCTAATCCTTAAATGCAGCAGTCTGGTCTCCACAAGCTAATCATACCTTAACATGTGACTGAATTTGATGTCATGTCATCAGATGATCTGTCTGGTTTTGCTTGTTGAAGCTCTTATTAGACAATAATGTTGCTTGTGATTTTCAGGTGGACACAAATGAACTGTATGATGTGGTGAACTATAACACCAAACAGATGTCTGGGGTGAGCGTGCAGGCACTGCGGACTCTGTGGGATCAGAAAAGTGATCATCACAGCCATGTGGGTACTAATCAAAGGATTCAGCAGCAAAATGACCCTCCTGCAGTGCAGCCACCCATACCACCGAAATCCACAGCCAGAAGGCTGACGGGGACGGTGTCTGTGGATGCAATGTCTCTTTCCCAGGTAAGCTGGACACTTGAACTGTCCTTTTTGAAGAATACAGAATTATAAGTGCTGTAATTACATAACATGTAATTAAAAGTGTGCATCTCACCACATACAAAGCTTTATAGTCAAAATACTTCTTAGGGAATTACAATTTTATATTTAATTTTATTCAATAGCTCAAGAATCATGTAGGAGAAAATTTGTGTAAAACACTGCACGTGCATACTTATGTGCAAATTATGCTAATGTGTGCAGGTATGCAACACAGTTTCACAATAATTAAATGTTTGCTTTCAGTGGCAGCATCCAACAGCAAAATCAGTTTAATCCAACTTCACAGTTAAAGCTCATTTTGTGCATCAACACAACAAAGATTGCAAAGTAACATAATATGAGAGCTATATTTCATATGTATATGATAAGAACTGCATTACAAACATGGACCAAAAATACAGTAATTCTTAACATTTGTGAAACCTGCATAAATATGACCTAAAATGTGACATGACCTGTAATACAGACAAATAAAGCACTGATCCAAAAAAAAAGAAAATGATCCAGTGTTACATTTCTGTAAGAGAAAAGTGTGAACTTTTCAGTATCGGGTGTGATGCTTTTGAGCAGCAAGAACTGCAACTAAACAGTTACTGCGCTGTTTGTCTGGAGCTGAGAGCTGTTACACGTTTATGGCACGAACCACTCTCCTGATATTTTACTGTAGAATTTTCTGATAACGTTTAGAACTTATTAGTTTGTCAGTGATGGGAGCTATGCTTTCACCTTACAGTCTTGCCATCCAGTATGAGAGAGGCCTGTATTTAATTTACTCTTACTCTATTACATGCCTTGCTGTTGAAGAGATCTTTGTTGGGCCAGGGTAACAGTGGTCTTGAATTTTCTGTTTAGCCACTGTGTATTTGAAGTACACAGAATCTGGTTTGGTGTGCTTTAATTAACTTCAGCAAACAGGTACAAAGGTTTACTAATGTGTGGAAAATGTGTTTCCTTACTCGACTCCACACACGTACAAAAACCCCACAATTTTATATATGACACAGAACGGTGTTTTGCAGCTTCCTGCATATGTACAGCCTAATGAGAGCGCGCTTGAACAGCCTTTCATGGCCATAGAATTACTTGATGGAGACTTTCAGCAGGACAGTGCACCTGCATGTCACTTTTGCTAAAATCACAATTACATCAGAAAGTCCTGCCTGTTCTGAGGTCTACTCAGTTTTATTGAGAATAAAATCTCAGACTCTGTTTCAGTTTCACCCATAGATAATACTAGCTCTTTAGATGAATGTTAAATATGTTGTGTAATATCTACAGTTCCAGTTTGCTGTCCTGCCCTCTGGCAGATCCACTGTTAATTTTGGTGACAATTTTTTTTCGGATGAAAGCAAAATGATAAGTAAAATAAAAAATAATGCAGAAGGATAAAAATGATGAAATGAATTGACACATTTTTCAACGAGTGAAAATGAGATGAAAATATTCTGGAGAGATGAGAACAAATCATAAAGGAAGTTGAGTATAAACGTGACGCGAGTTTGGAAGTGATTCAATCAGAAGTAATCTCCTTGTTTGCTAAACTTTCACACACATTGATTTGCCTCAGGGAACAGTATAACCTTCCTATTTCCCATGCTCTGTAAAAACACAACAACATCTCAACACTTGAACGTTTAATGAACATTTGATTTCATGGAAAATAATTTGCTTTTGGAGCAACGTGGTCAAACTTGGACACTTAATATTTTTGTTAACTGAATCAACTTTAGATTAAGTCAACTATAATCTTACGATATTTAGTTGATCTTGATGCCTAAATTTGACTAAAATTCATTGTTGTTCGTCTTTTCATTCAGAAGACTAAAAGTCAAAATTTTATGTGAAAATGACTCAACGTCCAGTCAGTTGTTCTTCTTTTCCATCGTGCCATGTCCTTGGTAAAAGTAGATCATGTGATTCTTGGGCTTGGGTCTTCATCTTGCAAATATAGAGCATCTTGAGGCAAATATTGTTATGAATTGGTGCTAAATACAATAAAATCTAATGAAATTTATTTAATTTAAAGAAATGCTAGTGAATTGTGTAACTGGACTACTTTGTCACTCATTTTTATTAAGGGTATGCCTCCAGGACCAAAAAGAGGGATTCCTCTAGGATTTACCCTGAGTGGTTCCTTGCCTGATACAACTTCACATCCAATGAAATCCCAGATGGACGCATACAGAGCAGATGGAATCATGGCAAACACAAATTCAGCAGTAATGTCTAACAAAGACTCGGTTGATGCAACTGACACAATGTACCCTGGTGATCTTTTTCCTGGCATCACAACCTCTCAGTCGACACAAGTAGAGAGCAGGAGCAAATCCCTACCACAACTGGACAACAACACCACAGAGGAGGAGTACTCCAACCAGCTCAGCAGCCTGTCTCTGACATCGCCTGTTCCAGGAAAGAGGGTTACCTGCCAAACCTATTCCCTCCACGCACCCCATGAAAGCGTGATCAGGTCAGAAGAGCACAATGATGACCAGGAAATATCAAGATCCAACCCTCTGTACCAGACCTCTGAGGGGTCTGAAAGCCGTTCAACCCAGCGAGGAGATGACATGTATGCTGAGGTTCCTCCGGTGACAACTCCTGCTAGGCTGCGAGATGACACCTACGAGCAGATCCCTGGTGAGGCAGCTGCTGTTCAAGGCAACACTTATGAGACGCTGGACGACATGAAGACCAAGAAGTCAAAGTCCACCTGGAGTAAAAGTGTAAGCCTGAAAGAATACTATGTATTCCAGTTCTTACTGTAAGCAGCAAAATATTAATATATGAACTTTTCTTATGTTCTGTTTGCAGAACATGAAGTGGAAGAAATTCCTACCTGACTACAAGAAGAAATAAATGCAGAATCTGTTGTGGAGAACCTCCTTAATATAAACGAGATGAACATTGCTCCTCCAGTTATTTGTTCTTATATGCAGATGACTGTGTGCTGTGAGTGACATAGGGATAGAGATAAAGTCAAGATAAGAGGCTTACACATAGGTAAGATTAAGAAAATCAAAGCTACAAAAAACCCTGAGCTGGACAGACGAGGGTTTTTTGGGACTGAACCCAATCACAAATGTTTTTAAATCAGAAAGGATTGGTTTTGTCTGAGGTTGGGTCCTTGGATATGAACAATGTCTAATCTGTAACACCTGCTGTTAAATACTTGGATTTTATTGTTGACAAGAATCTCAGCACTGCTGTCATGGATTTGAATGGGAAAAAGGTTTGAAATCATTACGTTAGGTCCTGATCTTAGCCCTGTTTTAACTCACATCATCAGATCCTTTGAATCAAACTCAGGGCTGTAACGCACAAAAACATCCATAAATATTCTTATTTACTCACAATTTATTACAATTACTTATTTTCAGCAGATTAGACCTGTGGTCTCCTTTGTCTCCGACCCTTATTGTGAAGCACTTTGTGGTTTTTATCCTGTGTAGAGTGCTCTTTAAATCAATAAAGTAAAGACCAACTGACAATGAGGCGGGTGGTTATGGGCTAACATTACAACAGCTAATATTAGGCTTCCGTGTCCTAAAAATCACTTTCCCTCTAAACAGGTTGAATATATTGTCACATCATGTCAGGATTAATTTTCCAGGTGTCTGAGTCAAACAATGTTAGATCAAAGTTTTATGAACGCCAGCTAACAAAACGGCAGCGCTTACTGACAGAAAGATTCAGGATATCCTGAGCAACTCAATTCAGTATTGTCATCAGATAGAAGTGAGCTCTACTGATTGATCCACCCATCCTGGACAGATTTCTCAGCTTTACAGCCTTCTCCAGAGTAAATAGACATATTGACATAGTAAACTTGGCTATCTGAGTTGAAATAACAAATATGTGAAAACGGTATGCCACTTCCTAACCAATGAACAGACAACATTTTTCAAAAGGGTATCCACTCCAAGAAAGGAGGCGAGATGCTGAAACAAACTGATACGTACTCGGCCCTGGATCATTAAGGGCAACTGTGCTGCAGAGACAACCATACCTAAGTACACCCAGTACTTTGAAGAGCTTAGAAATGCTCCTGTTGTTATTTTTCTACGTGTCCTTTGGCATCAGTGTCTTGTCTTGTGGTTTTAGGTAAAGTAAACTGACAAACAGGGTAAAAAGTGAAGCCAGTGCAAAATCAACAAAACTCCAAATCCTACAGGGGGTGATTTTAAAAAGAAGTTAGTTAGTCAGTAAAAAATAAATAATAAAGTGTGCTAACACTTTATTATTTATAACTAGCTATAGTCACTAGCTATCTGTAGGTCTCAATTCTTTAATTATCTTTAATTATTGTTTTTTATGTAAATGGTTTACCGGCACCATGATACTGAAAAATGCAGCCGTACACTCTGTCTTACATCCACTTGTTGGAATCACTGTACTGATCTCATTTATGAGATGACCATGCTGTTTGTGCTTCTGGAGGTGTGGGACCTGATGGACCAACCAGAGGGCAGCAGGTCGAACATGTGGTGGGTGGGGTGCAAGGAGTCACCTGTGATTGCTTCCAGGTAAGCAGAGGGAAGCCAATGATTTTTTTGGGGCAGTTCTCAGTAGTGTGTACCAAACACCAAGGCAGCAGGAGAGCACACTCTTCACTGAGGAGCGGTAGAAGGCCAGCGGCAGCTTCTAGGTTATCCTTTCTCAAGACACGGAGTAAGTGCAGCCAGTGCAGGTCCGGGGGGACAAAGATATTGGTTGGGTGGCTTGGGGTACAGTCATAGATGTATAGGGCACACAGTAGGGGCTGAGAGCGTAGTCCTGTGAGGAAATCTTTGATCAAGGAGCAGGTGGCAGGGGGGTGTGGAGGTGGTCTAATTTGGATTCAGGATGTCTGGGATTATAGTGCTGAATTCTGAGCTGTAGTCCATGAAGAGCATCCTTATATAGCTCTTCCTGTTTTCAAGATGGGTCAGCGCTCTACAGATGGGTCAAGGGATGAGGGTAGACAGTCCCTGATGTGCAGCGACACTATCTGCTCGAAGCACTTCATGACTACAGACGTTAGGGCTATCGGTCTGTAATCGTTGAGCCTGTGTAGACCAGACATTTTGGGGATGAGAACAGTAGTGGAGGCCTTCAGAGAGTGGTGTGAGTCAGGGAGAGGTTGAAGAGCCTGGTGAGGATCCCCCCAGTTGGTCAGCACATTTGTAGTTGGTGAGGGCTTGGATGCCTCTCCACACCTGGTGCAGGTTGTTATCAGTTAGGAAGCCCTCTGTCCTCCTCCTGTAAACCTCCTTGGCCTGTTTGATGCCCCTCCTCATGTTGACTGTAGCAGTGCTGTACAGGTAACTGTCTCCTCAGCCTGAATTACAAGTTCAACACAATGGACTCGAGTGAAGTGGATGCAGGAGGGTGACGAGATAGCCTAAAACATAGTTAAAAATGAGACAAGGAAGCAAAACTAAATGCAAAACAGAGGAGACATCTAGCTGTGCAAAATAAAATGGGCAGTAAACTTGTGGAACAGAGAAAAGACACTGGAAAAGCTAGACTAACCAAAACAGAAAGGATTACTTAATCAATATAAACACTCCATGTAAATATTTATTTAAAAATATTAATTAAAAACACTCAATACAAATGCAGTTAAATCAGCACAACATTTATTTTCAAATACAAAGAAATACAAAAAAATACATATCAGCTGGGCACTTTTCTGCTGACTAATAAACAAGCATATTTCCATTACTTTAGCTTGTTATTTAAACATTTTTTAACTATGATAAGATTTAAATTTTATATATTTGGTTTATTTGAAACTTTAATCTTCATCTTCACTGACCACAGTAAGCACACCATCTTTGATGGAGGGTTCATGTCTCCTGGCATTAAAGGTTGGAGAAGGTTGGGGGAGGGGCATTTATAGATTGGTGTTGATAGATTTTAAATTTGTAAAATGTTAAATGCAATTACCCATGACCATGCCGGATAGCTAGTTAGCTAGCACATTTACTATTAGCTAAAGTGGTTTTTGCTGCTGCTACTGAAGCGCAGAACACATGAATTTGGGACTTCTGAGGGTGCAGTTGAGCGCTTGCATTCACTGATCTGAGAGGTTGTAACCACAGAGTTATAGCTGTAAGCAGTTAAAAAATTAAATAAATAAATGAGTAAAAACTGAATTGCAAACATTAATCTACACATTTATGTATATTTTCTCTGTAACTATACATTTAAAGCGCAAGTGAAAATACAAGTTTAAATTTTTTTTTACACATTATCTCTTTTTTTGACAGCTCTCGCATTTTGCAACGTATTTACTTCCATATATCGGGCCTAAAGGAAAAGTTGATAGTTGGGACGTATATTTTTGACCACTAGATGTCTGATGTCAGAATTATGTCGTTTTTCTGCGGCAGCGAATGAGAAGAAGAAAATACGGAAGTACGGCTCCCAAACACATTCCCGTTGGAAGAGTAAAATACTGCAGATTGCCGTATTTGCTTTGAAACGAAGCATATCTTGGACTAAATATTCAATCTCAATAAGACGATGGGGACTAGAGACGATGAATACGATTATTTATTCAAAGGTAAAAATGTGAATTTCTCGTTAGTGTCGTAGCTTTTAGCCGATAAGCTAAACAGGCCAGCTGGTCAGCTGTCAGGCTAACTAAGCCAGCGTCAACCTTTGTGCTGTGGTTGATTTTCACCGAGCTTTCAGGAAATTGATTTGAGGGTGTATACCTCTAAACGGCCTTCACTTGAGGGTTGGCGTTATAGTGCTATTTTCTTTACGTACGGTGTATTGAAGTGATGGGGCGAAAAGAAAAGAACATTAGCTGTTAGCTACTGTTAGCTTGTTGATGGTAGGCGCGGACACGCCTAGCGTTAACCGTTATCACGTTATCTTAGGTCGAGCTTGACAAGCTACAGGAACTTGTGTGAGGATTGGAAAGAATGCGTTAAGAGCTGCTTCATGAACACGTGACCACAATTTTAAAAGTGACCCAAATCATTCTTTTCGCCATTATGTTATTTTTAAAGTATTTTTATTACTGTGAATGTGTAAAATTTGCTTAAAAAGTCAGGAAGATTACTATTACTATTTTTGTGTCATAACAATGCTTCTTGGTAATAAGTCGTGTACTGTTGGAATGCCTTTCTATTACTCCTTAAATGGTATCGCATGTTTGGGTTGCACCCATGAAGAACTATGCCAATGTCAAACAACTATCAACTCTTGTTTTGAGCTTCTGGTACGCCAGGTATGGACAATCTGATGTCTGATTAGCAGGGCATGAACCTGATCAGTCAACATGTTTGACTGATCTGGATGAGATCCATGTCATAGGGCAACTTCAAGTTGGTGTTTTACAAGACTAAGTTTCAGCATTATTTTTGAGTGAGTCCTAGTGCCATCTCCACATTGAAGGCCAGGTCCCATATGAGGGTGGATATCAGAGACAGGCTGTGCAGTCGGTGTCCCAACAAGACAACATCACAAACACACTGTCAGTGTGGTACTCAGTCTTCTACAGATTTGCAATCAAAGTTTGGAGGACAATATTTCTTATGGTTTTGTAACCAGACAACCTGGAACAGACTGCCATGACTGCCCTTCACTGTTAGTTTCATTTAGTGTTGATAATGGGTGCAGTTGAACCCTGAATGTGTATAGGAATGTTACGTTCAGCAATGAGTCCAGATTGTGCTTACTGCAGTTGGCTCATAGTGTCAAGTGTCAGAGTATGGAGAGGATGTGGAGAACCCTGTGCTGATTTATGCACCGATACGGTGAAAGCTTTTGGTGGAGGCAGTGTGATGGTGAAGAGCAGCATCTTCCTCAGTGAAAAAACAAAGCTTCTCCTCACTGGTAATCTCAGTGGAGCTAGATATCAAGATGAGTTTCTGTAACCAGTGGCAATCCATATCTCCACAGTCTGGGAACAATCTCTGTCCTCCAAGACGCTTAACCCACACAGAGTGGAGTTTATCAGAGACTAAATCCAGAATATAGGTGTGGAGAGCATGGAATGACCTGCCAGCAGTCCTGATGTCAACACAGCTGAATGCTTGTGGCATCAGGATGGAGGGTGCTAGTCCTGCCAGAGTAACCAACACAACCACACTGGCTGCCTTGTAATAAATATGGGTTGAAGAATAGGATGCAATCCCACAGCAGTGTGTGACCAAGCATGAGGAGAAGATGAGGCTGTCGTGGCTGTTTGGTTCTTCCACATGCTACTGAAGTCTCTGTTAAATGAATAAATTGTGAAATTGCCGGTGTGTCTTGTTTCTTCACATTTTCAATCCAATAACTGAATAACGAGTCAGCAGCAGAATATGTCTGACGTTGGCATTGGAAGTTTTGGCAAGTTGTTATTGGTGTAACCCACATACTCACCTTTGTTACTTAACCCACAACTCTGTCTTCCTTTCACCATCAGGCAGCATTTAAGGGGAAATAAACAGGTTCTTTAATGGTTTAAGATTTATTGCCAGGCAACATTCTTCCATTAAAGAAATAATGAACCGAACACTAATTTCATTACTTTCTGTGCTAAGTTATATATTTGTACCCACACTAGTTTCTGTGATAGGCCAACATCTTTATTTTTTAAAGATTTAGTGGCTTTTTTTGAACAACCAACAACCTATGAGATAAACAGCAGACTTTCACATATGGTAAAATTCACTTTAGATATTTGGGATCCCACCACTCTCCTCATTTTGCTGTCACATTCCTGTTTATAAAATTTGCCTTATCCTGCTGTGTGCTTTTGAGGTCCCAGTTGAAGCTGTCACAAAATTATTAACACGCTTTATGAGTTGTTTTTTCTGTATTCGTTGCAGTATGATGACTACTAACAAAGTTCAAGACAGACAGGCTTTCTCTGCCTTTGCTTGTTCAACAAAACCTCATTGAAGTTTTCAGGCGGGTGACCTCATACCTTTCCCTATTGAAGATAACAGGAATCACAGAGTTGATTATCAGCTTTCTCTGTTACACCGGGCTTTCTGCTTCAGGATCTGTGCATGCTCACAGAAAAATGGGTGTTTTGTAGGTTATGATTCTTCTTTTGGGTAGAAAAGGATCCCCAAGATTGCTGCCTGTGCTACTCAAAACATTATTATGACTTCTAAGGTGACGGCTGCACATTAGAGCGCTTTAAACTGAACATATTGTGTGAGGTTATATATGTGCACATGTCTGGGATCAGTCCAAAGTATCTACCCAACAGTCGTTGCATTTTTCTTTTATGTTCCTGTGGTTGGAACATGATTAACAGTGAAGGCCACCATAAAGGCCCTGCAGTGGGAAAACATCCTCATAACATCCCAGAATTTCATAAAACACGAACCGCTTTGTTCTCTTACAGTAGAAACATGGCTAGGCTTTTTGAAAATTGTTGTTTTTCTAATCTATGTGGGCCTATCGTGCTCCCAAAGACTGAAAATGAACAGCTGCAGATGTTTTTTTTGAATTTGTGTGTATCTGTTTTAGGCCTTTATCTGTAGTGGACTTGCTTATTGTCAGATTTCTGCTGGAGTAGGCTCTAATCCTACCGGCATCACCAGAAAACACTGATGCTAACTAGTTTGTAGAAAATGGATATGATGTTAGGCGTGGATATTACTAAAGAATATCACACAAGAGTAGTAATGCTAAGTTAGGCCTAGCAATTTAAAGACTTTTACAAAAGTTTACATTGTGTAATTTAAGGTAATGAATTAAAACCCAAATGTCAAATAGTTTTATCGCAGCTCTAGTTTTCACATAAGTGTAATTATTGGCTATGAGCTGTGTTTAGCTGATGAGATGAGCTCCAGGAATATTTCTGATGATTGTGTTATTTTATGCAGAGGCTGCATTGCAATTATTGCTGGGAAGGGTTTCATTTTAATGTGAAAAATATAAGGTTCATTTTGACTTAAATATTGTTTCTTTTGTAACAGAAGTCAAACGTGTACTGCAACATTACGTATATTGTTTATTTTAAATAAGTACAGTTTAACAGTGTAACTGTTTCTTCACCATCTCCCAGTTGAACTTTCACACTGCTAGACTGCAGCTACACCTTATGTACATTCTGTGGTGGTCATTTCATTTCTGTAATCCTGTATTTTCTGTATATAAGATTTAGATTGGTTATTATATTGTTGGTTTATATACCTTTGTGTGTGTGTGTATGTACACAGCGCTCCCTCGTTTATCGCGGGAGTTAAGTTCTAAAAATAACCCATGATAGGTGAAATCTGCGAAGTAGGCAACTTTATTTTTAGTTATTATCAGTTATTCTAGATGTTTTAAGGCGGTGAAACCCCTCACTACACACTTAATACACTTTTCTCAGACAGGCGTGAACATTTTCACACTTTTCTCTCTTGTTTAAACTCTCAAAGTTCAAACCAAAGGCTCCTGCAAGTGACGACGTTTTGTCAACATAGTTGTTGTTTGTTAGGGAGAAAACGTACAAACAAGTTCTGTGGACTTTATATTGACCATCTTTTATACCGGTATCATTTTACTGTTTTCTTGCCCAGATTCAGTTACGTTGCATTTTCTCCATTGTGTGATTCAGTGGTCCTTATTGGGGATTCGGGTGTGGGAAAGAGTAACCTGTTGTCCCGCTTCACCCGCAATGAGTTCAACCTGGAGAGCAAGAGCACCATTGGAGTCGAGTTTGCCACGCGGAGTATCCAGGTGGATGGCAAGACGGTGAAGGCCCAGATATGGGACACAGCGGGTCAGGAGCGTTACCGAGCCATAACCTCAGCGTGAGTATAACAGCGACTGCCAGAGGAGGATTCACGTCTAGATCTCTTGTTATATATCAGTGAATTTATTTTATTAAGTTAATAACCACCAGTGTTACTTATTTAATAATTCCATCAGATGAGTTGGATATTTCAAGGGAAAATTGTTATCCAAAAAACATCCACAGTTCTCCACTCTCAAAAAAAAAGTAAATTTCTTGGAATATTAATATTTTTTTACTCAAAAAAACCCAAAACAAAGTCAATAAGTTGAGCTGATGTAAAAATCTTACAGTTTCTCGAGGAAATGATGTGTTGTGGGCTGATGTAGTTCAATGACTGTTCAGTTGTTGGAAAATCATGACCATAGCTAATATTGACCGAACAATAAACCACAGCCCTCCAACATACCCCTCAGCACCTGCACACACAGTGTTCAGGTTTGTTTCAGCTCTCACTGCGACAGTGTAATAACGAGTGTGTCCATGTGCACATGGCTCTGATGCAGATACTACCGTGGGGCCGTTGGTGCTCTCCTGGTCTATGACATTGCCAAGCATTTAACTTATGAGAATGTGGAGCGCTGGCTGAAGGAGCTGAGGGATCACGCTGACAGCAACATTGTTATCATGCTGGTGGGCAACAAGAGTGACCTGCGCCACCTCAGGGCTGTTCCCACTGATGAGGCCCGGGCTTTTGCTGGTGAGACATCCTTTTCTGTTACCTTGTGGAATAAAGTGTCTATTAAGTATCACAATTACACAGAAATCTCATGATAGAATACCCTAAATGGCAATTCTAGAGCCTGAAATCTTGTAAAAATTCTAAATATTAGAACTATGCTCTGAGGATCAATGCATTAGTGATACTAGTAATAAGACCCATCTTTCATTTGCTGTGCTACACAGTGAAGTAATTCTGTGTAACTGTGTGTGGTGCACACATTCAGATAAACCTGTGTAATGGCTCAGACTGACTCATTGTTTGTGAAAATGCTACATATATGATCTGTTCATAATGATTGTTCCGCTTTGCCCCGCAGAGAAGAATGGCTTATCTTTTCTGGAGACATCGGCTTTGGACTCCACCAATGTAGAGACGGCCTTCCAGACCATTCTGACAGGTGTGTGATGTGTGTGCACCTTTAGACTCCTGTCCTTTCACAGGTCACCATAAGGTAAAAAATACCCATCAAGTAACACACTGTTGGCCACTGATATCTGAGGGAATGCTGCCCAGTTGAACAGGTGTCTTTGTTATCAAGAGCTGTCACTTTTATGAGGCCGGTCACAGTGTGAGGAAGTTTGGTGCCAAGTGAACTTCTGCTGCTGGGAGTAAACAGAGTTGACCCCACAGCCTTTCTGGACTCACTTTATGTCATAGTGGGTTGTTTACAGTTTTTATGGGGATTATCCAGGCAAATATTTTGTTTTAGTGTGTGTGTGTGTGTGTGTGTGTGTCAGACTGTAAACTAGGGTTGGGCGATATGTAAAAATTTTCCAACCAACAATCATCAGTCCAATAATCGCTGATGGGCGATATGTTAACGCATGCGCAGACTTTTTGATGGGCCGAGCAATGTAATCATGCACAGACTGATTTGCAAACTGATTTTCCCCCCCAAAAAATTAGGCCTGTCGGCATTAACGCGGTCATCGCGTTAGCGTGATTACAATTTTCAACGAGCTCAACCCATCTGGAGCACAGACTGAACAAACTTTGGAGAAACTGCCGAAATCCGTTGACAGAGACATTTCAGGGATTTTGAGCCAGTCTGCGCTGCAGATACGTTAATTGTAAATCGCATCAGTCATGGCGACGGCGCGTTAACACTAAAAAAATATAAAGTCACCAATTTGGGATGAAAGACGTAAGCCTAAGGATGTAACCAAAGCAGCGTGTCACGTGTGCAGACGTATAGTGTGAGCAAAGTACTCAGACTAACCTGCACAGCATGTACGTGTCCACCATCCGGTGAGTATGCTAGGCTATCGCCCGCTTCTGCAGCTCCATCGACGAGCATCTGGGCGCACTCTGAGGAGGGGGCGTTTGCTCGCAGATGAAAGAGGGTGCTGTTAAAACAGCGCTGTTTTTTCTTCTGTTGACTGCTTCTATTAGCGCCATCATTATTAGCAAACTTACTGATGGGCAGACAAATAAATAAATCGCCTGTTTAAAAACAATCGTCGATATATTCGCCCAACCCTACTCTAAACATATTTCTGTTGAAAAGTTGAGCACTTTGATTTAGATTTGATGGGTACTGACTCTCTTTTGGCATCAGCTTCCAGTGGCCGTTAGAGTAACTGCAGTTTTCCATCGGAGATTGCTCTTTGGTTGTGTTCATACTTTAAATGTGTAATTGTACTTAAAGTGAACAACAAACGTGATACTCGGGTTTTAGATTTTTTCTCTCCATAGAGTACCGAGCACAATGACACTCAGTGCTCTCTGCTAGAATCCAATCACAGTTGGTTTACTCTGATTAAATACTGTTTCGCCTTCTGTTTAATGTTTGCAGGTTGCAACTAACTACTTTTCTGCAGGAACATATTTGCACAGTGTTTTTAATAACATGTGACACTGGGGAATAAAATGCATGCATGGTATTTGTTAGATAACACTGTGTGATGACCAGAAAGTAGGTGTGATCTACATCCTGGTCACAGGACGACAGTACTTGGAAGAGGCGGAGCCAACATTTAAAGCTCGATTGATTTTCAGCTAGACACTTACGGGATGTTATGAAAGTTTTAAAAGAGTCTCTTTCAGTGATAGTTGTAGTAATGACTTACATGATGAGAAAAGTCGGCCATTGTTTTTTTGGCTGCCATGCTTCCTGTTAGTCAGCTGCATGGAGGAATTACACGCCTTCCATAAGAATAATTTGTTTTGTCACATGTCTATCATCTATCAACTTGACGCATTACTTTTCTTCTCCTCCTCGTCCTCCCATCAGAGATTTACCGTATCGTCTCCCAGAAGCAGATGTCGGAGCGCCAGGAGAGCGACATGTCTCCCAGCAACAACGTGGTTAATATCCAGGTGCAGCCCACTGAGAACAAACCAAAGATGCAGTGCTGTCAGAACATCTAGCCCAGCCTCAGATCCGCTACTATCTCTCCCCCCAATTCCCCCATTTCTCCCTGTCCTTTCCTCCCTCGATCCCCATCAACCTTAAGCCCCGCCCTCGGATAATAGACTGCCTCGACATACTGTTTGGCGTGTGGGGAATGAGCCGCAGCTTCGAAGCCGTGACCTGATCTCTGCACCTACCTCCTCCTGTTAACCCTATTCTTCCCCTTCCCCCGGTAAATATTATCCCAGTTTAGGATGAACCCATGTGGGGCGGCCCTCCCTAAGCAGAGCCCCGTTGTCTTTAGACTACTGCAGGACAGCAAGCAGCAGGCATTTCATATCACGTTAGATTTCATTACTACAGATGCGCTGACATGTCACAAAAATGTCTTAATATATGAATGTGATTCGTTTTCTTCTTCTCAAGCTCAGTGCTCCAGTTGATTTCTCCACCTTTTTTAATGTCTTGTATCATATATCTGCTACTAAATCTGAATTTAAAGCTTTGCCTCTGTTATTTTAGCGCCCCTCACCTCCTCTTTAGTGCAATGTACTGTTTTGGAAACTACGTGGATGTATCGAGCACATTGCGGACGTTTGCTCCGGTAGTGTCATGCTGTTTGATGTGATTTCTGTGAAAATGACGCCGGACTCTTTTACATTTGTTGAGCTTCAGTTAGTGGAAAGGCCAGGGGAGTGTAGCTAGCATGTGGCGCGCAGCCTGGTAAACTTTGTCGGCATCGTCACTGCATTTGCAGCAGGTGACGGGTTCGTGACAGCATGCCGAAGATGGACCTCTGACGTCCAGGTGGTTGACTTGAACTGGACTAAATGTGGAACACTATCATCATTTTAGGAACCCTGAACAGGAAGCCTGTGCATTTGAATCATCATGTTCTATTTTAAGTGGCTGCATACCGAGTTACTCATGCTCACGTTGAACGGGACTGAATACAGAATAAATCTAGCAGGCTTTTTTGCTCAGCATTAAGAAAACATGCATTAATTTCCAACATATTTGACCACTATGCAGAAACTAGCACATGGCTGTTTGGGTTTTTTCCTGTAATGCGACTTCTATAGCAAGTGAAGGAAAAAGAAGTATGAGTAAAGTAGCTGATAGCAGTCTTGTATGACATTCCTATTATAGTCAGTAATCTTATAATGTGAAGTTTCCTGTTGTCTAGCCAATTCTGCTTTGCATGTAACCACAGTACTGTAGTTAAGACACACTGAGAAAGATGTTTTTCAAGGTTTGATTTGCTTACTAAATCATGCACTTAAGTGTAAGAGCTGATCTAGTAAACATGCTTACTTATTTAGGATTAGGCTTTTGCTGCACATACAAAATTTGGACCTCTTTTGCCAGTTTGGGACACCGGGTCTGTTTAAGAACCAAAAAGTGACGTGGAGTCTGAACCGAACCTAATTTAGTGTGAAGTTGCTCCTCTGGCAAACAACAAAAATCAGCGGCTTAAGCTTCTGGCCAACTTACGAATGCCTCCTCGACCTGTGGAGACCGCTTCTCATACGCTCACTAACAGCTCACCGTCGTGTCCGCCTCCTCATTAACCAAGCTTTGTGTGTCTCTCGAGGAGGAGGACAGCCATGTTGCCCCTGTCACATAAAGCCTACGCACACCAAGCTGCCTCTGACTTCAACACAATGCATGGCTTTGTGTACGACTGCACCTCCACATTGTATCGCCTTATGTAGCTAACATTGTCATTACCGTTTATGAAATCTTGATGGTTGGTTAGGCTTGGCTAACGAATACAACATGCTTAACGAGTTAGCTCAGTTTAATCCGCTAACTGGCAGGCTCCTGCTAAAAGCCTTCAAGCTGAAATTTCAGGTTATCGCAGACATATACAAAGCCCGAACTTGGTGTATGTGTCTAGCAGAAGAGGGTAAATGGGTAACTCCAGAATGTGTGAGCTTTAGCTGGCCGTGCCAATGGCGTTTTATCGAACAGACGGCACTGTCCACTGGGCCTCTCCAGACTTGACAGCAGGAAATCTGTGGACAAAGCAATTTCTTTCTTCTGACAATGATTTCTTGTTTCATGTACCTTTGTCTTCATTTTTCCCTGTGTGTGTATGTGTGTGTGTTTCTTTGTTTTTTTTAAATATGTGTTTTGATTTCTTTCTTTTTTTAACTATTGAATTCTATAACTGACTGTAATTTCAGTGTAAACACATAAGTGAGAAATTATGTCATTTCAATGAATTTGGAGCGTTAAATATGAGAACGGGTCAAAATGAACGGTTTTGTTCTGTACAGATTGATAAATTGTACAATTGTGTCTATATCTTAAGTTATCAATTCATCTTAATAAAGCGCACCGGTCAAAAAGCTTTCTGGATTTTACTTTTTTTTTAATTGTAGATTTTTATTGTACTGTGAAGTCTTACTGCCGTCAGGTATAACATTATGGCCACTGACAGGTGACGTGAATACTACTGATCATCTCATCATAGTGTCAGTGAACATTTTTCCCTCAGAGTTACGTTAGAAACAGGAAAAATGGGTAAGCATAAGAATTTGAGCGGGTTTGACGATGGCCACATTGTGATGGTTAGATCTGTGTGACCTTTGAGCCTAGGTCATCAGCTACATGACTGGGCTTCCAAACTGAAGCTCTTGTGTTGCCAGCCAGTGGTCAGTATACTGACGTCAGATCTCAACGTTGGTTCTATGACATCGCCTGATATTGACTAAACATTGTTTCAATGTTTCCTTGCTATCTGTGTAGCTTTTTAAAATGTCCAAAAAAGGAACAGTGGTGGCGTAAAGCTTTTTTATGCATGTGAGGAGCAAAGGCTGGTGCAATTCAATCGATGAACTGCTCTGGCTCAAAATGCAGAAAAGTTATGCTGGTTTTAATCAAAAGCTGTCAGGACACACCGTGCACAGCAGTTTGTTGTGTATGGGGCTGCAGAGCCGCAGACCAGTCAGGGTGCCTGCGCCGAAATATCCACTGCAGAAAGTGGCAACAATGGGCACACGAGCATCGGGACTGGACCATGGTCCGAGCATTGAGGCCTGGGCTGATGAATCACACTTTCTTTTACTTCACAGGATGGCTAGGTGTGTGTGTGTCGCACACCTGGGGAACACCTGGCACTATGGGAAGAAGGCAAGCCGGCGGAGGCAGTGTGATTCTTCATGGCTTCGGCATCTTTCAGCAGGATAATGCATCTTGCTACGAAACAAAAAAGACAAATTCAATCCAGTTAAGGAAGTCCAATACATGGAGGCTCTACCTGGCAACTTAAAGAATCTGTTGCTAACGTCTTGGTGCCAGATACCACAGCATATCTTCAAGGGTCCGGTGGACTCCATGACTTGATGGGTCACAGCTGTTTTGGCAGTAAAACAGCCGTCTGTTTTTGCTTTATAAAGCATTTATAAATGAAATTGAAAGTACAGTTATTTTCTCAATAGAAAAATGACACAGACAAAGCACAAAGAGATGCAGAACATAAAAATATTTATTTCCAGATGCAAACAGAACACTGTAATGTAGGTAGGGTCAGAGTAATAATATGATCTCTCTCTCCAGCGTGTCCTGGGTCTGCCCTGGGGCCTCCTGGTGGGACATGCCCGGAACACCTCGACCAGGAGGCGCCCAGGAGGCATCCTTGTCAGATGCTCGAACCACCTCAACTGGCTTCTTTCGATGTGGAGGAGCAGCGGCTCTACTCTGAGCTCCGTCCGGATGTCCAAACCCCTCACCCTATCTGTAAGGGAGACACCAGCTACGCTTTGGAGGAAGCTCATTTCCGGCGCTTGTATCCGCAGTCTCGTTTTTCTGGTCCCTACCCACTGCTCGTGACCATAGGTGAGGGTGGTGACGTAGATCGACCGGGAAATTGAGAGCTTGGCTTTTACACTCATATTTATTCAATACAGTAACAATACAGTAACAATACAGTAACAGTTTTACAGGTTAGAGATTTTAAAATTCCATAGAAATGACCACTGAAGTATTAAGTTAGTAGTAAACTAAGGAAAGGAGACTAATTAAACCAAAAATAATGAATGTTTTAGTTTGACCCCAGTCCCATCCACTAACAAAGGAGGCTTGTCTGTGTTATTTTTCTGTTGTGAAGATAGCTGAGACTTGTTTGATGAAGAGTGAAGTATTTAGCCTTTAGCACAGTATTAACCCTTTCACGCATAGCGGTCACGACAGTGGACAGCTATTCAAAGGCTGTTTTCTTGCACTTGTGTCAGTGTTGATGGCATACTTGCACATAAACCACTACATTGGACATGTGTCACTCCATACCAGTGGCGGTCCTAGCCTGTTTGGCGCCCTGGGCGAACACTCCCTCTGGCGCGCATATTAAACATATTAAGGATTGCACATTAACATAAAACTGTTGTCGGAACCATACTGAATTTCACCAGAGAAACAAACACACACATATGAAGAGAGAGAGAGTATGCATAGTATGCAAACGGCTACCAAACAGCCATCATAATCTGTCATACAATGAGAACAGGACAAATCAACTGACAAT
Source organism: Aulonocara stuartgranti (assembly GCF_965226115.1). Lineage (NCBI taxonomy): Eukaryota > Metazoa > Chordata > Actinopteri > Cichliformes > Cichlidae > Aulonocara > Aulonocara stuartgranti. The sequence continues at coordinate 40,047,681 of NC_138939.1, read as the reverse complement.
GACTCATTAATATTGTGCTGAACACAGTCCAAAAGATTCAATAAGCTACATCAGTGTCTACTGTTTACTATCATAGCCAAGTGGCTAACGAATGTAAACGGAAGTTTTCGCTATCCCTACTAATTGATGTTATCTTGTTGTATCTGTTGTGGTCAGTGCCATCCTCTATGCTGTTGCATGCTGGGGCAGCAGGTCGAGGGTCACAGATGCCAACAGGCTAAATTAACTGATCCAGAGGGCCAGTAATGTTGTGGGGATGGAGCTGGTTAGGGTGGTGTCTGAGAGGCAGATGTTGTCCAAGATAAAGACAATGTTGGATAATACCTCCCACCCACTCCATGACATGCTGGCTAGTCACCGGAGCACGATCAGTGAGAGACTGAGGTCACCAAAAAGCACCACTGAACGACACAGGAAGTCATTCCTGTCTGTGGTCATCTCCCTGTACAACTCCTCCATCTAACACACTGTAAACACTGCAACAGTTTCACCCTTTTTGCACACACTCTTTTCTGCTCTGTAATATTCTTCTCAATTTTCTTGATATTTATTTATAAGCACCTCTGTTAATCCTTGATGCTTATAATTGACTGATCTGTATATATTAGTGTTATTTCTTAAATGTGTAAAATCTGTAACATAATGTATTATTTGGAGTTTAGTCTGTTACTATTTTTTAACCATTTCTTCTTGGAGCAACTGTAATCCACATCCTTTCCTTAGGGATTCATAAAGTAATCATAATATGATTCTGATTGTTTCAGGATGACCTGCCCTTATCCAATCACACGTCTGCTTACCTGCATCTTTTGCTCGTTTCTCTTCTTTTTTCTCTTTTTTCTAAACTGAGCACCTGATGGCTTTGAACTTTTCTTGTCCATTTTCCATTGGTTTTACTTTTGCACTCCAGTATCCATCCGCCAACCTAATAGACCTACACCTTAGTTCACAGAATCGCTTTGTCTATGGCTGGGGTCGGCAACCTGCGGCTCCGGATTCGCATGCGGCTCTTTAGTCTTCATACTGCGGCTCCAAGTGGTTTGGAAAAAAATTATAAGTATTTAACTGAAGTGTATTTTATTTGTGTTAGTTCTTTTTAAACTTGTAGTTCTAAATTGGAAGATTATTGTGATCTTGAAATACAAAAATAAAATTATATGTTTTATATGATCTCGGACATGTGAAAAAAGTATGTCCTTTTTGACCACAAATTCACTTTCATTTTGACATATTTTAGCTTTATGTCCCAGATTTCCGCATCGTGGGACATTCTTTTACTTGATGATCAGAAGCCTGGCAAATAAAGCATCTAGCCGCTTGGATAGATAACACGACCATTGTACGGGCCCAGAGAGATGGAATTGGGGATATGGATAAAATGTCCATCTTCATCTCTCCGAAGACGAACTTTAAACTTCCGAACCCATAATTTGTCCCTCGGTTTAATAGGTGGATGTAACACCTCACGATATCTTTTCAAATATAAGTCGATGCCATGATCAGGGATTCTTCCTGTCCAGAATTTGACCACAAGGGTGGTCATTTCAATTTGAAGAGATGATTCTACTGTCCACTCTTTCCATTTTGGTTGGCCAGAGTTTGAAGCAACAATCTCCATGAAACATCGAAGAGGAGCTTCCTGGAAAAAACACAGTTCAAAGTCCCTTCTGTTTGGGAGAGAGATGAAAGAGTAAATGTCCGAGGATTCACCCAAGAGGACTGAAAAAGCAATTCCTCCGCAACATAATCTCTAGTGGGAAGTTCTCCTTCTCCAACATATTTCAATCTGACTCATAAATTGCCAAACTTGGAGGCATAGGGTGCAGGAGTATAGGGCGGCATGATAGATTCTGAGACAGGGCACAGTAGGAGCAGATGGGCAAGGATAAACTAAGAGTTCCCTCCCTTACCCCTTCCACTCATTTTGGCTGTTCAGAAACGAAAGGAACAAACTTCCTTACTAGACCCCCACCGTCTGTCTTACTGTATGAGTGTGAGACATGCTACAATCCAGTGGCACCAAGGCATCATACAATAAAATAATGTGATTAATACATAAATAAAAGAAATTCCTATACACGTATTTCATCGTAATTATTGTTATTTAACTCTGTCATGTATGAATTATGACAACCTCAATCAGGATTTTTTCTTAAGTATTTTTATTAATCTTTTCATGCCAGAATAAAAATACTTAAGAAAAAAATCCTGATTGAGGTTGTCATAATTCATGCATGAAAGGGTTAAGCATTTACCTTAGCAATGCTTACTAGTGTCACATTATAAAGTCTTACCTTTATTTTAAAGCTTTAGTTACTTATTCGTTTGCATATTAATTATTATATATCAAGCTGCAACATATAGGGAAGTAGCTCATCATCCCCTGGACCTTAGCTCTTTCACTCACTAATCACTAATGTCAATTGTCAACATGTATCAGCCTGAACATTTGATATTCAATTCAATTCAATTCAATTCAATTTTATTTATATAGCGCCAAATCACAACAAAAGTCGCCTCAAGGCGCTTCATAGATACAGAGAAAAACCCAGCAATCATATGACCCCCTATGAGCAGCACTTTGGCGACAGTGGGAAGGAAAAACTCCCTTTTAACAGGAAGAAACCTCCAGCAGAACCAGGCTCAGGGAGGGGCGGGGCCACCTGCTGTGATTGGTTGAGAAGGAAGACAGGATAAAGACATGCTGTGGAAGAGAGACAGAGGTTAATAACAGATATGATTCAATGCAGAGAGGTCTGTTAACACATAGTGAGTGAGAAAGGTGACTGGAAAGGAAAAACTCAATGCATCATGGGAATCCCCGGCAGCCTACGTCTATTGCAGCATAACTAAGGGAGGATTCAGGGTCACCTGGTCCAGCCCTAACTATATGCTTTAGCAAAAAGGAAAGTTTTAAGCCTAATCTTGAAAGTAGAGATAGTGTCTGTCTCCCGAATCCAAACTGGAAGCTGGTTCCACAGAAGAGGGGCCTGAAAACTGAAGGCTCTCCCTCCCATTCTACTTTTAAATACTCTAGGAACAACAAGTAGGCCTGCAGAGCGAGAGCGAAGTGCTCTAATAGGGTGATATGGTACTACAAAGTCATTAAGATAAGATGGGGCCTGATTATTTAAGACCTTGTATGTGAGGAATCAGGATTTTGAATTCTGGATTTAACAGGAAGCCAATGAAGGGAAGCCAAAACAGGAGAAATCTGCTCTCTCTTTCTAGTCCCTGTCAGGACTCTTGCTGCAGCATTTTGGATTAGCTGAAGGCTTTTCAGTGAGTTTTTTGGACATCCTGATAATAATGAATTACAGTCGTCCAGCCTGGAAGTAATAAATGCATGAACTAGTTTTTCAGCGTCACTCTGAGACAGGATGTTTCTAACTTTAGAGATGTTGCACAAATGGAAGAACGCAGTCTTACATATTTGTTTAATATGTGCATTGAAGGACATGTCCTGGTCAAAAATGACTCCAAGGTTCCTCACAGCGTTACTGGAGGCCAAGGTAATGCCATCCAGAGTAAGAATCTGCTTAGATACCATATTTCTAAGCTTTTCAGGGCCGAGTACAATAACCTCAGTTTGATCTGAATTAAGAAGCAGAAAGTTAGCGGCCATCCAGGTCTTTATGTCTTTAAGACATTCCTGCAGTTTAACTCATTGGTGTGTGTTATCTGGCTTCATGGACAGATAGAGCTGGGTGTCATCTGCATAGCAGTGTAAATGTATGCTATGTCTTCTAATGATACTGCCTAAGGGAAGCATGTATAATGTAAACAGAATTGGTCCTAGCACTGAACCCTGTGGAACTCCATAATTAACCTCAGTGTGTGAAGAGGACTCTCCATTTACATGCACAAACTGGAGTCTATTAGATAGATATGATACAAACCACTGCAGCACAGTACCTGTAATACCTACAGCATGTTCTAATCGCTCTAATAGGATATTATGGTCGACAGTATCGAACGCTGCACTGAGGTCTAGCAGGACAAGCACAGAGATGAGTCCACTGTCAGAGGCCATAAGAAGATCATTTGTAACCTTCACTAAAGCTGTTTCTGTGCTGTGATGAGCTCTGAAACCTGACTGAAACTCTTCAAATAAGCCTCTGCAGATGATCTGTTAGCTGTTTGACAACTACTCTTTCAAGGATGTTTGATATGAAAGGAAGGTTGGAGATTGGCCTATAATTAGCTAAGACTGCTGGGTCTAGAGATGCTTTTTGAGTAAAGGTTTAACTACAGCCAGCTTGAAGGCCTGTGGTACATAGCCGATTATTAGAGATAGGTTGATCATATTTAAGATCGAAGCATTAATTAATGGCAGGACTTCTTTGAGCAGTTTTGTAGGAATGGGGTCTAAAAGACACGTTGATGGTTTGGAGGAAGTAATTATTGAAGTTAACTCAGAAAGATCAATTGGAGAAAAAGAGTCTAACTTAACATCAATGGTACTAAGAGTAGCTGTAGATAATATTACATCTGTGGGATGATTACTGGTAATTTTTTCTCTAATGATAAAAATTTTATTTGTGAAGAAGTTCATGAAGTCATTACTAGTTAACGTTAAAGGGATGGTTGGCTCAACAGAGCTCTGACTGTTTGTCAGCCTGGCTACAGAGCTGAAGAGAAACCTGGGGTTGTTCTTATTTACCTCAATCAGTGATGAATAGTAAGATGTTCTGGCTTTGCGGAGGGCTTTCTTATAAAGCAGCAAACTATTTCTCCAGGCTAAATGATGATCCTCTAAATTTGTGACACGCCATTTCCTCTCCAGCTTACGAGTCATCTGCTTTAGGCTACGTGTTTGAGAATTATACCACGGAGTCAGGTACTTCTGATTAGAGACCTTAGTTTTCAAAGGAGCTACAGTATCCAGAGTCGTACGTAGTGAGGAGGTGAAATTATTAACAAGATAATCGACCTCTGTTGGAGCAGCGTTCAGATAGCTGCTCTGCTCTGTGTTGGTACAGGGCATTGAAGATGATAACAGTGGGTGGATTATATTCCTAAACTTAGTTACAGCGCTTTCAGAAAGACATCTACTTTGATAAAGTCTACTCTTCACCGCTGTGTAATCAATTATTGTAAATGTAAATGTTATCCATCAAGACTATCAAGGTTAAACTCTTTGTGCATGAGAAAGCCTTACTATGCCTTCAAGAATAACAACATATTGTTAAGAATATTGTGAGGCATTGAACCACAGGAATTGGTCTGTCCACCCACAGAACTACTATTCTGTATGGTCTCTCAGGAGCTGTGTGATGTCTCCTGTGGACCCCAAGTAGCCTTAGTGATGGAAATGATGGTATGATTATTCCTCACTAAGTACTCTGATCTAATAGGATAATCAAAAGATTCCCACTGACAGTTCCAGGATTTGTAATGTGGATAGCAGGATAAACTGAAGCAAATAAACAATAAACACAATGTGATTAAAATAGATCTGCAAATCATGCCATTAGAATAAATTACTACTAATAATTCAAATCTGGCCAATTACACCTTCAACTTTTATTAAAACCCAGCAATTCATTATCTTCCACCTACCATAGGCCAACAGGCAGCATTCACCCTGGACAGGTCGCCAGTCTAAGCTAACACAGACAGACAGACAACCAGAATTTGGGAATTTAGAATTAAAATAACCCAGCTCCACTAACTGCATGTCTTTGGATTGTGTGAGGAAGATGGAGTACCCAGAGAGAACCCATGTAATAACAGGAAGAACATGCAAACTCCACACAAGAAGACCAGATGGTGGATATGAACTCATTGGGCAGGCGTGCGGCCCCCTATTAAGACCTGATTAGCAAACGGAATCATTTTTACAGGAAAAGGAGGACTCCCAAACTTCTGGGTAAACATTAAACATTAAAAACAGAAACATTCCACCACATGACTGCAGCTTTATATCTCTGGATGAAAGGTGAAAACAGAGTTTGTTTGTTTTTTAAAATCAACATATGACACCACTCTCCTGAGCTGTCATGACTTTATTCATTTCAGGGTTTTCAAAAACAAAAAAACAAACACACACCCTCCCCCCCAAAAATGTAAGCAGCACTACATACACCTATACACATGAACTATTGTTTGGATCAAACATATCAAACCACTAAAAAAAACAAGATAAATCAGAGCAAATAGAACAAAAACAGGAAACCAAATCATTGGGATAGCAAACTGTACACATAAGATTGTCAACATGTCCTCTTATTGCTGTTTGCTACAGCCGAACTTTAGTTGCTTCAGACCCTTTTACTTTTGCGCACTTTGTAAATGCAAATTTATGATGAAACAATGTATTTGTAAGACAAAATAAAAATGTATTTGTGAATCCTTAATTCATTCCTTTGTGTAAGCAGTTGGTCTTCATGAGTTTCAGCCAGTTAAAAGCCTGGTTTAAGTCTTCAGCTTGTTTTAGTTAACTGGTTGGGTTAAAATAACATTAGTTGAACTCATTCAAACATTTCTAAGCATTAGGTGATGAATAAATATAACTGAAAATCTATCATTTCATCAATTATAGTGTAAATCTATAATCTGTAAAAAAGGAGAGCAGTCTGAATATTTAAAGTGATTGTATGTCTATCATTTTAAAGTTACTGCTACGTTGCATAACACATTTTTGTCAGAGCTACATGAAAACACATTTAATTGTGTTTAGTAACACAACTCTAGCGACTCTACAATAAAATCAGGGAAGGGGGAAGTTGCCTACAGAACTGTTATAACCACAACTTCCAACCTAAAATATATTTATATTTCCAAGAAGTATGTTCCAAATGGCATGTCCACAGTAGCATGGCAATTATCAGCAAAAGAGCTTAGCCATCTGACCATGATCACAATAAAAGCCAAAGAATAAGGGTATTCCTCACTAACCATTATGCCCTGAATCACCTTTTTACATGCATGTATAATAAGCTCAACATAAAGAAAAAAAATTACAACTATAATCACGAGGTGTACAGTAAGTGTACATCAAATACACCACTTTGTCTACAGTACATACAAAAAATAACGTTTCTGAGCAAAAACATGAACCCCAGCAGGATCTTTAAATATGTAAACACGAAATAAGAAACAGTGTGTATAAAATACTATACAGGTGCTGTAAGTCTGAAGATACTCCAGTTATCTTTTTTTCTGTCCTTTTCTCAGTCCTTTTTTCTGGGGAAATAAAAGGATAGAGAGCCTTTTCTTCGGAGGAGTCCATTGGATTTCTTTCCCACAGCACAACCGTAATGCCCACATGATGTTCATTTGGACCTAACATGCTAGTAAATAAAGTAGTCTTTGCAGATGTACAGTGGGCCTCAGTCCTTTCTTTGGCACAGCCATTGCAGTCTTTACGTGAGCAAGTCAGTTTCTTTTTTGACATTCATCTTCTGAGTCGAGATGTCTCAAAAACCGCTGAAACGAGTATATTTATGTGTATATGTACTTGTATTACCCCGTTGCTGGCAATTTTGGTGTGAAAATAAGAATATAAAGATGTACTGGTGACTGACACAAAACAGCTCAGACTGGTTGGTTGGTATATCATAGTAAAATGTCAAACAGCCGTCTAGCAGTCTGGACACTGCAAAACAAAAAGAAAAACAAACAAAACAAACAAATAAAATGCTACTTAGAAAATAAATAAGTAAGTATTAGTCCCAGCAACACATTTTCTCCATCCTTTAAATATCAACCTGTATTTACTCATCAGTGTCAAAACACTTTCTACTTTCATACTTCAGTTTCTTAGTTCTGAGTGCACTGGATCCTGTTGGGGGGCCCTAGAGCAGGGAACTGGTGGGGCTGCCGGGCAGTGGGGGACTGCAGCTGTTCAGGGTGAGGCTGTGGCTGTGGGAGGGGCTGGGGCGCATTGGCAGCAGGTCGTAGTGGCTCGGGATGTGGCTTTTCCTGGGGAGGTCGTATGGGTTCTGAGGGTAACTGGGAACCACTGCAGCACCACTTGCCGGCACAATACTTATGGTTGGTTCTGGGGGAACAAAAACCAAGAGAGTGGGACTTTTATTTCATTTATATAATTTACACAATCCGGTTGTTCAGTCTGACGTCACTAGCCGTGTCTGGGTCTAAACTCCGCTGCAGGTCCATATATCAAACGATCACTGTGGCATTACTGAGAGTTGAAAAACTGTCTAAAGTCTTTCATCTTTAATAAAATGATCAGCGTTCTGCTCTACCAGGTGTAACAATTGAGTTTAACATCCAGGCATCCATGAAAACGGAATTTATGACATTTAACGGAGTTAGAAGTTAGCAGGAAGTTAGCTCGCTAGCTTCTATCTAAATACAATATAGCATGTCCTGACTGCGGGGTTTTGGAAACAAATTAAAACATACAGCTCTGTTATCACTTCCAACATAAATGAAGACAGAAAACTAAACAGCAGTGACATTTGTAGGGTTACTGAAGTTGGGCTAGCTGGTATATAATGATGTGCTACGTGACCGCTAGCGACACAGCTATGTTAGCATAATATAAACAAGCTAACTTTTTTTCCACTCGATAAAAGTTAACGTGAGTGTTCTCGGTGGTCAGGAACAAATGTAATCGCATGGCAGGATGCTGTAAAAGGACCAAACTTCATCCAGGAGAACAACTGAGATAATCCATCCACAATACGAGGTTAGTCATTCATATACTGCTGCATGGGCTGGGCTGTAGTTACATCCTAAGGTTTTAAAAACTGAGCTTAAATAAATGATTAGCAGTAATAAAAGCCGAGGGAGGTCAACAGTGATCACTGACTGTTTTAGGAGCTTTTTGAGATTAAATAGAAGAAAATACAAAACATTAAACATGTTAACAACACAAAAGCCATATTAAACGCAGACTACTTTAACCTACTACTTTAACTTTAACCTTAGTTAAAACCATAAATTTTCACTGTTATGCCGATGACACCCAGCTCTACCTTTCTTCTAAACCCAATTCATCCCTCCCACCTACCTCCCTCTCAGACTGTCTTATTGAGATTAGATCCTGGTTCTCCTCCAATTTCCTCAAACTTAACAGTAATAAAACTGAAGTTTTACTTGTTGGTTCACCATCTATCTTAACCAAATCCCACAGCTTTTCCATTAACGTTGAAAATTCTCCCACCCTCCCCTCCCCTCAGGTTAAGAGTTTGGGTATCATACTTGATAATACTCTTTCATTCCAGTCTCACATTAATTACATAACCCGGTCTGCTTACTTCCATTTACGTAATATTCACCGACTCCGTCCCTTCCTTACTCCCCATGCTGCTGCCATCCTTGTCCATAGTCTTATTACGTCCCGTATTGATTACTGTAATTCCCTCCTATTTGGTCTCCCTAAAAGGTCCCTTCATAAACTCCAACTTCTTCAAAATTCTGCAGCTTGGATTATAACCCGTACTCCGTTAAGTGCTCATATTACCCCAGTTCTTCAGAAGCTTCACTGGTTGCCCATAGAAGCCAGGATAAATTTTAAAATCTTACTTCTTACATACAAGTGTATCCATAAATCTGCTCCTTCATATTTGTGTGACCTGCTCCATATCACCACTGTTTCCCGCCCTCTTAGATCATCATCTGCTATTCATCTTTCTGTTCCATCCTCGCACCTTATTACTATGGGGAACAGAGCTTTCAGTCGCTCTGCTCCTCGGCTCTGGAACTCTCCTCCTCCTGCACTAAGAAATATTGACTCCCTCTCCGTATTTAAGACACAGCTCAAAACACATCTGTTTAAACTGGCTTATTCGCTTTAATGCTGATTTTATCTGTTGCCAAGCTCTGTTTTGTAATTTTAACTTATTTTATGTATTTTATGACTATTGTTCCTTTTATTAATTGTGTGTTTTGTAAGGTGACCTTGGGTTTCTGAAAGGCGCCCTCAAATAAAATGTATTATTATTATTATTATTACTTTAGGCCCGGAATTAGGATTCGTCGCGTCATCACTGAACAACCAGATACAATGCTGTTGTCAACAAAGAAAATAAGTTTTCTTCTGCCTTATTTCAATCAAGTCCAAACTTAGTAAAATGTACTACAGGCATCAAATTCAAACACTTGAACCACAGAGTGTCATAATTCTGTGATAATGTCATGATCCCCCTGGTGTCTGGCCCCATTCCAGATTGCTTGAAAACAGCCAGTGTCTTTCCTTGTTAGATCCCACTGTTTTTATAATTATAGACCAATTTCCAAACTCCTGTTTATTTTCAAAATCCTTGAGAAAGTTGTTGTTCTTCAGCTCCTTCAAATTATTGTAGGAAACATCTTTGATAAATTCTCTTGTGGTTACAGATAAAACCACAGCACTAAAACAGCTTTACTGAAAATGATATTGTAATGCACTCAGATAAAGGTGAGCATTCCATTCAAGTTCTGCTCGACTGATCTGTAGCCTTTGATACTGTTGATCAAGCTACTTATTAACAGACTACAAAACTGGGTTGGCACCACTGGTACTGCCCTCAGATGGTTTTCTTCATACTTATCAAACAGATACTTCAGAATTTCTATTAATCAGTGTATGCATTCATCTGTACTGCTTGCATGTGGAGTCCCCCAGGGCTCAATCCTTGGACCAATTCAGTTTTTTTTAATATATGTTACTCCTGGGCCATCTCATTAATGGGTTTAGTTTAATGTAGATGACACACGGTTTTGACATACCCTTCTGTCAAACCCAACAACCTTAACAGCTTCCCCTGCCTCAACAAACGTTTCTCTGCCATTACTAATTGGATATGCTCTAACTTCCTCCATCGCAATTCTGGTAAAACTGAGGTTCTAGCACACGGCCAAGACACATTCTCCAAGGAGGTTAGTCAGTACATTAGCCCATGCAATCCTCCATAACCACAACTGTGCATTAATGTACAAGGATTACCTATAAGTCTGCTGATTGCTGATTGGTTGACAAGTGGGCTGGAAAAGGGAAGGGAGCAAAAGTGAAGATCACTAGGAGCAAAAAAACTTCAAAAATAAAAATATGTCTGTGAAGGTTCTCAGTCATCCAGGTCATCGTAGTCAAAGGAGCTTGCAAAGAAAAGCGTCTGGACTTCTTTAAGTTGCTTGAAGACGTTTCACCTCTCATCCGAGAAGCTTCTTCAGTTCTAAGGTCAAATGGTGGAGAGTCCCAGATATAAACCTAGTGGGAGTTTCCCCCCACAGAGGGACAAAGGACCCCCTGATGATCCTCTAATCGCCTGAGCCAAGGTGTGAAACTGGGTGTGGGTCCCAATCAGCCAGAGTTTCGGGTGAACTCGTTGTGAAACCTGGCCCCACCTTATCATGCGAATTCCTTAAAAATACTTGAAAGCACATGGTTCAGTTCCACCTGCTGAACTATACATTTTTCTGTGATCTAGTTTTATTAGTGTAGTGCGGTGACTCGTACAGAAAGGATAGCAAAGATGCTGTTTGTTGGGCTGCAAGACGCTAATTAAGCAATGAAAAAAATGGCAATACTCACTATGTTTTAATAGACTTCTCTGGACTGAATCATACGTGTTATTAACCTCTGTCTCTCTTCCACAGCATGTCTTTATCCTGTCTTCCTTCTCTCACCCCAAACAAAGCTTATGTCAGCCTGGTTGTGCTGGAGGTTTCTTCCTGTTAAAAGGGAGTTTTTCCTTCCCACTGTCGCCAAAGTGCTTGCTCATAGGGGGTCATATGATTGTTGGGTTTTGTCTGTATATATTATTGTAGAGTCTACCTTTTGGAGATTAAGTATTGGAATTTCAGTAGCGGGACCACACCTCCAAACACGCTCCTTCCGGTTCTCATCTCTATAGGTTCCCCCAGTTCTGCGAGCTGTTCATTCTCGTTTACGTGCCCCGCCTTCCGTCCCTCCTTTTTTTCAATTCTTTAACTTCTTCACTTCTATTTAGTACATGGGGATCTGCCAGGCCCGGGAGCCGTCACCAGTCCCCTTCAAGGCCTTGAAACCGCCGCTCGATTCATGTTCAAGCATTCACCTTTATCTACTAAAACCTAAATCGAGGACGTGGGCCCAGCTAGTGAAACAATATAAAGTGCCTTGTGGTGACTGTTGTGATTTGGCGCTATATAAATAAAATTGAATTGAACTGAATTGAATTGACTGACAACCTGACATGACATCAGATGCTGTAGGCTAAATTTTTGCTTAGTGTGCCTTTCACTCAACAGATATCTACACTTACAGACCACGTCATCAGTTACACCATCCCAGTCCTGGGCTGGACCCTTTGCCTTAAAATGGCTTAAATTCTCTGTGTATAGCTTTAAGAAGCTGCTGAAAAGGTAAATTTTAACATAACAGCGTGACATCGTTACATACCATGCTTTCTCTACATCAACTCTGTCTATCTAACATTGCCTCTGCATTGCCAATGCTGCTTCTCCACTTTATTCATCAATGATTGTGCTTTCCACATGATAAGAAAGGCCAGATGCAGCTTATAACTTGTGCTTTCTCCAATACTCTCTGCTGTCATCTCTCTGTTTCTTCTTCTGTCCACCTCTGCATTCTCTGTATTTTTCTCTCAAGATTTCAACTGGAATCTCCACTGTTCTAGCCAACAGAGTGGTCAGCTTCAGGGCAATCAGCTATTCTCTGAACTAAACAATGAGCGCAGCCTAATGTTGTTGCACTGCAGTCCATTGTCTAAAAGAAAAAAGTATTCCCAAAGGAAAAGACAAAGCAAAACTAGGGGGAAAAATCAAGAAAAAGAACAAGAGTAAGTTAAAAAATACCTGCAACAGGATGCACACAGGCTGAAACATGAGCACATATTGGACATAGGCAGGCTGCGTGGTTTGAACAATGGTAAAGTGGTCCAAAGGGGCCGTAGGTCTGACCAGAAAATATCCCCCACACTAGTACACTGCCAGGAGCCTGAACTGTTGATACAAGGCATGATGGATCCCTGCTTTCATGCTGTTTACCGATGCTGCTGTCTGAATATTGCAGCAGAAAGTGAGACTCAGCAATGTTTTTCCAGTTTTCTGTCCCCTGATTTTGGTGAGAACTGCATCCACAGTTTCATCTTTTTAGTTGACAGGATTGGCACCATTTCTGCCATGTGATTGGCTGATTAAATATTTGTGTTTAAAAGCAATAGAACGGGTGTATCTAATGAAGTGGCCGGAGAGTATACTTTAGTACAAAACAGTAAAACTAATCACAATAGTGGAATTATTAATGCAAACCTGGGGTTATATTATTCAGCCATACAAACACTGTGCTAATGGAACTCCACCTGCACCTCTGTTTGCTCTGCATGTGCACTTTGACTGTGTATCTCAAATGTGCCTAAAAATGTTCTTATTAACCGAAAACAGGAGACAAATGTAAAACACTGCAAATGTACCCATGTTGTAGACATTCTTGGCAGGCACAGTGGTGGTTGTAGTCGTACTGATGATGGCAGCAGAACAGCAGTGTGCCGTGTGTTCATGGTGTGCTGGTGATTTCATCTCCACGTAGCTGCTCTCTGAGTGCTTACATAGGCTGGGATTGTCGGTTATGGTGGCGTACGGGTTTTCACTGTTGAGGGAACAGGTGCTGGACAACGAACTCTTCACATAGTCTAAGGAAAGAGTGAGACACAGAGTGTTTAATCTTGTGTGGTATGACATTATTCAATGCTTAATTAATTAAAAAATAAAAAAAAAGCTTCTTCAAAAAGCTCTGTTTTTAAAAAAAAATCATTTTTGATGATTTTAACCCAGCAGCACTCCAGCTTTTCATAAAATGATTTTTTGTGTGTGTGTCAAATCAGAAAGACGACTCTCTGCAGCTATTTCCTGCATCCCTGGTCATTATTTTAGTTACCATAGTGACCAAATTCTCCTTGGATAACTGATCACATCATGTACTGTTAAAAGAAAATGAGACACTTCACAGTGGTAAACACGTCTCTGTCACAACCTTTTTGATATATGTGTTGCTGCCATCAAATAAAAATGCTGCAATATTTTTCTTATAATATTATTTTATTTTTCAGTTTAATATTTGATATTTTTTTCCTAGGTTCTACTGTGAATAATATATTGATTTCTTAGATTTGAAACTCATTCTATTTTGATTTACACTCTATATAGTGTCAGCTTTTTGGAATTCAGATGGTAAAAATATTAATTTGCATAAGAAAAACACTTTAATTTTTAAATTGCCATTGCTTAGGTTGCATTTCAAGACATTAGATGGCTGGAAATGTCCTAGTCTAATCCATGGACCTTATAGTGAGATATGCAGGTATTCTGTTCACCTTTTTGCTCAGTGTAAAGTAACTGAAGAGGGAAACAGACCAGAGTCAAACTCTAAAATGAGAAGCTGAGTGTGCCTGTATGGAGCTGTGCATCTCCTCTATAGCAACAGAGTGAGAGACGTTCAGTCCTTTTTAAAGCAATGAAAACATGTGTTAAGTAGGAGCGACAAAGAATTTAAAATAATCTGTATTCCTCTCTAAAATCAATACATATTCTGTGTAGTCTTTTAGTTGGATTTGTTGTAAAGAACAAAAAAGCTGAGGAGTTTTCCTTTAGGAAACATGGATGTTAGAGTCTGCATTGGAACACTTGACACCAAAGATTACATTTTAACACCAACATCAGCACTCAAGGGCAGCTGAGGTTAAAACCTGCAGATAAAGGAAATGTAAATCAAGGCACAAAGAGAGCATTCAGTTATAGAGAAGGAGAATTCTGTTTCCAAGGGGAGTTTTGGGGCTGATGAGGGTTAAAGCAGGAGGATGACTCCAGCAGGGAGGAAAAAAACACAGTGAGAAGAGACGTTGGGTTCACCCTGCAAAGACACAAACACATCTATGAGCACAGGCTGGAAAGGATCAAGAGGAACAGTGACAGTGGTAGTAAAGTAACACCACCTGTGTGGCATGCTGCACCTTTTTCTTCATCTACATGAAATCACACTCTGCACTGCGAGCAGCTCTGCGAGGCTGCAACTAAAGTGGTCAGACATCAGACGTTTTCCTATATTTGAATTTTTATCATTCTCGCAGGAATGATAAAAATAAAGATGTTAGCTTTATACTGTTGTTGCAGGGGTGGATGCTGATGGACAGCACTTGTGAGTCCAAAGTTCAGGTTCAGTTTCTGAATGTTTTATTTCCAAATCTCGGCTCTCGTCTAACTCACAGAAGAGACGACACCAGCTGCTGTTCAATTTTCTTTTTTGTCTTTTCCCTAAAACAAATATTTCATACGACTTAAAATCGCAACAATAAAAGCACATGCCTACACCTCACCACTCTATGAGCCCTGAAGGTGTCCTGTGTTATCAGACCCCAGATGGTAGCAGCAGATCTTTAGGGCCTGAAGTGATCAGAAGCCTCCAGAGATCTGACTAGAGCTTTCCTGCACATGACATTGTGGTTTTCTACTTGTCCTTCTCTATAGTGCTTTGATAGATATTAAGGGCAAGAAAAAATGGTTGCCTATTGCCTGTTGCTGGGCCGTGTCACGTTTGAAAACAGGACGGTGCAGTGTTACATCCTGGTCTAGGGGTACTGGAACGCAACATAAGGTTTATAAGGAAAATGACCCTCATCCCCAAAACCATACCCAGAAGCTGATTTACAAGTGAAAGGTGGTTTATTGTGTCTAAACTGAAGCTTAACTTAACTTAAGCTTCAGTTTAGACACATCAGCTTCTGGGTACGGTGTTGGGGACCAGGGCGGGGTCATTTTCCTTATAAACCTTATGTTGTGTTCCAGTACCCCTAGACCAGGGAGTAACATGCAGTGAACAAAGTATTAGTTATTACTAATAGGGGGTGTGGTAAAAGGCACGCCTTGTGGTGAAAACCTTTTGGAGTAGGTAACTATAAAGCATTTCTTTAACTCCACAAGAGCTGGCATTCTGGAAAGATCCAGAGCATTACAATTTATACATATCAGAGTTGCTGCCTTTCATGTTTCAAACACATCAACTTTAAGAAATAACTGTTCACTTGGAACTTGATCTAACATAAGATAAGATGATGATGTGCTAGATGATTGGCACATAAAAGGGTCATTTTAAACTGGACTTCCTGTAGAATCAGTATAATCAGCAGGTCTCCTGTTGTGTCACATGCAGTTTGGATATTTCAGCACAAGCCACAAGAAGCTGGGGTTTTAAATGCAAGAGAAACGGTCACTAGCTAACTGTTCGAGTCAGGTGACGAGAGCCCTGTGTGGCACAGTACCTCTGTAGCGTGGCTCCATGTGGTAGCTGTAACGTTGATTAATGCAGTAAACACCTGCACAAAGAAAAGAAAGACCACGAGATTTATATGATTATCATAAAGAACATTGCTAAAATCCTCTTAAAAATCTATTTATACGCATGAAATTTTTATAGTTCTTGACATTTTAGATGCTCTATAAATGTACAGGGAGTGCAGAATTATTAGGCAAGTTGTATTTTTGAGGAATAATGTTATTATTGAACAACAACCATGTTCTCAATGAACCTAAAAAACTCATTAATATCAAAGCTGAATGTTTTTGGAAGTAGTTTTTAGTTTGTTTTTAGTTTTAGCTATTTTAGGGGGATATCTGTGTGTGCTGGTGACTATTACTGTGCAGAATTATTAGGCAACTTAACAAAAAACAAATATATACCCATTTCAATGATTTATTTTTACCAGTGACACCAATATAACATCTCCACATTCACAAATATACATTTCTGACATTCAAAAACAAAACAAAAACAAATCAGTGACCAATATAGCCACCTTTCTTTGCAAGGACACTCAAAAGCCTGCCATCCATGGATTCTGTCAGTGTTTTGATCTGTTCACCATCAACATTGCGTGCAGCAGCAACCACAGCCTCCCAGACACTGTTCAGAGAGGTGTACTGTTTTCCCTCCTTGTAAATCTCACATTTGATGATGGACCACAGGTACAAAGATATTTCACATTTTGAAACCTGTTTAACATATTGACACATTTTAGAAAATCTGCTGAAAGATTCAGCAGAGAAATCTCCAAAAAAACGAATATTCAATAATCATGATCTTTGATGGTTTAGAAAGCACTGCATTAAAACATCCATCACTGCTCAGAAATACTTCTGATACTTATTATTGGTGAACATCAACGCATTCATAAATACAAGCTAAAATTCTACCAAATGCCAAAAATGCCAGCATGGATAATTAGAGGCTGTGTGGTGAATCAAAAATCCTAAATACTTGGAAATCAGTGACACCATAAAAAGAGCAAAGGGAATGTCTGTCTTATCAGCACAGATTTGATCACTGTCCATGAGCTTATGTAGAGTCCATTTGTGCACATCGCATGGGAAACTTTCACCTTCCATGGCAAATGATACTTAAGTGTAAACTTGGTTCATATTGGAGCAACAAACAAACAAACAGGCTTTAATCAGTTTACTCAGATTTGCTTCTACAGCATCCTGATGACATCATGTGGCAATCAATGTCTTTATTTTTGTCACCAACAATTTTTATTTATTTCATTTTAAAACTTCAATAACAGAACTTAAGGATAACTAAATAAATAAATAGTTTAAAAAACAAACAAACAAAAACAAAAAAAAACAAAAACAAAGGGAAGTTATCCTATTCTTTCTTCGCGCACCAATCCCCACACCACCACCCTGTCATTACTCCTGTTCTTCAAGTTACAGAAAGCCAGCTTGTAAAGGGGACCAAATACAATCATATTGATGCAATTTGTCTAATAAACCATAAGTCACTTTTTCGTAAGACGCCAACTTAGCCATTGTCTTTAGCCACTCTTCATAGGGAGGGGGGTTCTTTTTCCGCCAATGTCTTAGCAGCACCTGTTTGGCCGTAGTGAGAGCCAGAATAATCCATCTTTTTGTATAACTGGAAAAATCTCCATCAGAAAGTTCTGTGGTTATACCAAGTATGGACAGTTTTGGTGAGATACCAAATCTCCTTTTTAAAACACTGAAAATTACCTCCATTATATTTTCCCACCAATCCTGAAGTGCCGAACAGCTCCATAAGATACGTAAAATCGAAGCGTTTTGACCATCACATCTCCAACATTCGTCCGTAGAGGCCAGGTTCCATTTATACAATTGTTGCAGTGTTCGATGCCACCTATGGACTATCTTAAGTTGAATAAATCTGCTGCCTGTTTCTTTATACGTAGTACTAACATTTTGAAAACATGAATCCCGTTCAACTGAAGATATGTCCAATGCCATGTCCTGGGCCCAGTAGCCCTTAACTTTCAGGAGAGGGTCAGCTGACCGTTCTTGCAATAAGTGATAAATCTTTGCGGTGATGCCTTTACCCAAGAGTGATCTTGAGAGCAGGACTTCCACAGGGCTGCCCACAGAACAACTCAAGGGGGTTCCCAGCCACTTCGATAATGAACTATGTATTTGGACATATCTCCAGAATTGATTACGCTTCAACTTATATAACTCCACAATTTTATCAAAGCTTAAAAAACATTTAGTCCCACAGTCAAATAAATCTGATACATTAAGGATGCCTGCTTTACGCCACTGTAACCAGTCAACCGATGTCCCTCCAATTAGAATTCTTTTATTCCCTCATAAGGTTGCCGAAGGTGATTTAATAAAGTCCCAGCGACCTGCCCTATGTAATTTACACCACAATGTCTTTGCATTTGCAATTATAGGATATGGGACCAGATGGGTTTAACTGGTGCAGTAGGTAACCAAGCTCTAAGTTGTTTCACGTTCATCACCCAATAATACCATTGGAAATTAGGCAATGAAAAACCTCCTGGTTTTGCACTCGCTTGAAGTTTCTTAATACTTAAACGATGCGGTGAGCTACCCCAAAGAAAGTGCCGGATCAAAAAGTCTAGATCTTGGAAATACTTATCTGGAATGTGTAATGGAATATTGGATAAAATATAAAAGATCATGGGTGCAGTCATCATCTTAATACAACTAATTTTACCCCATATTGTGAGACGCACTCTGGACCATCTACCAAATTCCATTTTTATTCTTTCAAACATTGGCTCCATATTTGCTCGAACCATCTTAGTGTAATCCGAGGGAATTTGTATCCCCAAATACCTCAAACCATTCACGGACCACCGAAACTCCCGCTGTTTAAATAAAGTATGGGGGCAGTGTCCTGACATAGGCATTGCCTCTGATTTATCCCAGTTGAGGCGATACCCTGAAAGCAGCGTAAAGCTTTCTATACATTCTAATAGGGCTGGAATTGACTTCCCAGGCTGGGTCATAAGTAACAACATATCATCTGCATATAATAGAAGCTTATGTTGACTATTACCCATCGAAATTCCAAATATATTTACATTATTTCTCAGTTTTTGTGCCAGAGGCTCTATAGCAATTAGAAAGAGCCCAGGGGTAAGGGGACAGCCCTGTCTTGTGGATCTCTGTAAAAGGAATAGGTCTGATATGAGCCCATTCGTCAATACTCGCACTGAAGGCGAATCACATAATATCTTTATCCACCTGATGAAATTATCACTAAAACCAAACTTTTCTAATGTCTTAAACAGATAATCCTTCTCAACACAATCAAAAGCTTTTGCAGCATCCAGCGACAGGGCCACTGTTGGATATACTGAGTCATATACATAATTTTGCAAATTAACCAACCGCCTAATATTATCTGAACTCAACTGGCTAAGAACAGTGGGTCATAAAACGAGGCTGAAGGTGCAGAAAAGACTGACCGAGCTCACTGAGGTTGCAGTAGGCGCCCCACTCTGGAGCGCTGTTCCTGTGTTGCTTCTTTGTCTTCATCTGGAAATTTCACAAAGACACATTAAAGGTAAAAAACAAACAAGACATCTTCTTAAAGAATGTTTCAGAAAAACTGTCTCGATCTTAAAAATGAACAGTCCTTTTTTTCTTGAAGGGAACCATAAATGTGGAACAGCAAAAACTCATATAGTCCTGTGTGAAAATTAAGCACACGACCCATGACTCAATAGCCTGAAGAACCACTCTTAGCAGAAATAACGCAGTAAGCGTCTTCTGTATGATTTTATCAGTCTGTCACATCCCTGTGGGGGGATTTTGTCCCACTCGTCTTTGCAAAACTGCTTTAAATTATTGAGGTTTGCAGGCATTTGTTATGCACAGCATAAGATCCTTCCACAGCATTTCAATCAGGTTGGTGTTTGGACTTCCTGCAGCTTTTCTGGTATGCTTGAGTAACGGGGTTTTGACTGTTGGACAGATGGCTTCACATTTCACTCTAGTACACATACTTTGTATATGTTGGGTTCTTTCTATTTTTATTTTCTTCAGCAGTTTGCACAGTCTGACCTTGGGACCAGCAAAGTGCTTTTGATTTTATAGAGGTGATCACATTTGACTGGATATGATGCTGTTGTGCTTTCTTTCTGTTGTATCAGCTTTTTAGAGTTTGACAGTAAGATCTGTACTGAGGGCAATTTAGTTCAGGTGGGATTAAAAACGTCACATTAAGCTGGAGTTTCTTAGACTGAGATGTGGCAAAGGAAAGAAAAAGACAAAACAAATTGCACTGAAAATTTGGTCACCAATAAAAAGTTAAATCTTTATGGATTAACACTGGGTTGCTTTTTTCCCCTTAATAAATGAAATGATCATTTAAAAACTGCATTTTTATTTACTCAGCTTATCTTTGTCTATGATTAAAATGTGTGACAAATATCCAAAAAGTAAGAAATCAGGAAGGGGGCAAATATTTTTTACACAGATACCCATTAGCAAAAAAGTCTTTCTTCCTGCTAAATCATCCAACTTTGCTTCTATGTACCTGACCTACAGAGGTTAGCCTCAAAGCAGCACAGCCTAAGGAATACCTTTGAATTGTTTGTTTTCTTTTAAATAAAGACAGTTAATTGCTACGAGGAGGTACTAATCAGTTTGCGTTTTTCTAATTTGGGTGAACTGAACCTTAAAGTAGAAACTTATTTGTTGTATAACAAAAAAAAATTGGAGTATATTTGTTAGCAGCCCCTCATTAAACAAACTCTTAAAGCTTTCTGAGGGCAAAATATAAAAGGTTTTTGAACCCACCTTGGCGAAACTCCTCTTATCTGGCTTGGCATAGTGTGTGGCATAGGTGCAGGACCCCAGGGTGCGGTAGCTGGGGTTGGAGAAGCAGCCACCTAAAGAGCTGCTACTGGGAGAGGACTCTGAAGAAGAAAGCAGGCCTGTGCACTGCAGCCCTGCTGCCCCAACATCAAGACATGTTCTCACATACTGAGCTCTATGTGTCATACATGCATATATATGTACAGTGCACCTGATACAAAGTATTTAACCTTTAATTTAATCACCCAGATCTGAAAAAACGGATCATTCATTGTCTTTACCTGTTGGTTGTGTAATTTCCCAGCAGGTTACGATTACCATCAACTGCTCTGAATTCTGTTGTATGCCATTCTAAACATAAATAACACCAGTCAGATGAAAAGGACAGACACACGGATATCGTACCTGAGAGGGAGTAGTCAGTGGAGCTGATGTTCAGGGCAGGTGTATAGGTGACACTAGGCACACGGTGGCCTTTCTCTCTTTGTCGATAACGGAACCAGACCACCAGAGCAAGCATGGCCATGATCATCAGCAGCAGGAAGACGATGCCCAGGACAGCCCCCGTCGACTGCCGCTGCGATGCCAGAGCTGGGCTCATCTTGGTGTAGGGGTTCAGCTCCTCCATCATCAAGGCCGCTGAGGAGAACACAGATGAGTAACACTGCATTTTAATGTTTGACACACTCACATCACCTGTACAGTGTAATCAGGCATTTTTGCTGAATGAGAATTTCAGAATAAAATTCCTCTCATTTCACTGAATTTATTGTGCTATTGACTTTTATTTTGGTATTTTGCCATGATACAAATGCATGTATCTACAAAGGACAGATAATGAAAGGCAAACAGTTAAGGAGTAGGGTGGGGTGATACCGCCAAACTGGCGGAGTCTGCAGTGACACGGGTTCCATAATCTTCTTTGGAGGTAAACAGAGAGCTGAGCACGAACATGAAGCTGTTGAACTACTTTTGGTAACCGAGTCAAGCATTCAGTCATCGCCAGATGCTCGCGGCTGCCATCTAGTGTGGATTCTGGTTTGATGCCTTGCATTAATCCCTCCCTCTGTGCAGATCTTGTGTACGCCCTTGGAAGCTTGCAATACCATGGCTGTGTCCCAATTAAGAGACTGCACGCTTGAAGTACGCGCACTACGCGTACTACGTACGGTGCGTACTATAAGTACGAGAAGTGTGGAAGTGAGAGGCTTGTGAAATGGGACGGTATACACTTCGTCGCGCTGTTCAGGTTGCCTAGCAACCATGATACTAACCGCGAGACACGTTTCATACAGCTTTGTTTGACAGAAATGAAGGAGAAAAATGTTTTGTTGGTCATTCATTTTTGTCATGACATCACTTTAGCTGAGTATCTGAGGCTGAGACCACAGGACTGTAAAACATGATTGTTGGGCTTCATGTCTGTGCTGAACAGTCATTTAAGATTAGCTAGTAAATAAGATTAGTTAGTAAATAAGATTAGTTAGTAAATAAGATTAGTTAGTAAATAAGATTAGCTAGTAAAGAAAAATTAGCTCATGTTGTTCATGAGACTAAAGTCATCTCACTGTGGCAATGTAAATATAATATGGCCAATATTATAGTATTGTCAGATTATTATGAGATATGTATATATACACACATATACATATATCACTGACTTTCAGCTTGTTGTGTTTGTGGATATATGACTGACTTTAATTATTACACATTCGCACATAAATAAGTGACGTCATATTCAGTACTTTAGTTCACTCTTCGGCCGCTCCATCTTATTGGGGAAATTCCACATACATAAATGTAAATTTCAAAACTCAACCCCATCATTTAATTTGTTTTTGATTGAAATTGAATATTACTTAAACTCTCTTAAATTAACTTCCAATAAAAAAGGTTTATCATTGATTGAAGTTCATTCAGAAATGTTTAACGAATGAGCTGTCACAACTTTCAAGTACAAAGTTGTTATGAAGTCTGTCACATTCCCCCTTTTTTCTTTTTTTATCCTTTATTTATTTCTCCTTCTCATTTCATTGTGCTGTATATTGTTACTCTTATTTGCCTTGTATGTCTACTGTACAAACTGAACTGGAATGACTGACTGTTCGCTTTATGATTTCAATAAAGTTTGAAAAAAAAAAAAAGAAAGAAAAACCTCTTCGGCCGCTCCCTTCTGCCGTATTTTGCGGCAAAATTATCCACACCCACCGCCGCGCTATGAATTGTGGGATATATGGGACCACGAAGCGTGCACCGGACCACGCTTGATATTTGGGGAAATCGACGGAGTATGCATTTGAAGCACACTTCGAATTGGGACAGCCGTCGTCACGTGGCGGTGACGTAACCGCACTTGAAATGCGTACTTCAAGCGTGCAGTCTCTTAATTGGGACACAGCCCATGACCGCACACTCTTGGAAGTCAAACTGACGACTCTGGTGCTCTTTGCTTGGGTGATCATGCAGCTGCTTAAGAGTATGCATTCTGTATTTACAGTCTTGCATGTCATTATTTTTGTTTCCACTTCATTTCATTTGGAGTATTTAAGAATTGCATATTTAGTATATTTTTATTTGCTACTGTGTTTCCCCTTTAACCAAAATAGTACAGTTATTCAATCTGCAGTCATTGTAGTGGTTTATACATTTACTTGGCAAGTGAATGGTTGCTGGTTCAGCTAAAGACCATTAATATTTTTTATCAGAGTACCATTTGCACTTGTCTGTCTATTCGAGAGGTCTTTGTACTTCCATCTTTTAGGAACAGTCTTATCTACTATTATATGAAGATTTGTCTGTATGAGTTTTGCAGATGTTCTGTTATTTTATATTTTATTATTCAACTGAACTGAGGGTACATCTAAAGAAACCAAAAGAATAAGTCAGATCATGTTCCATCCTTTCTCTTTACAGAGCCATTTGTTCTCACCCTGGTCACAACGGATGCCTTTAAAGCCGATGCTGCAGTAGCAGGTTCCGGTCACGTAGTCACAGGTGGCATTGTTCATACACTCACACAGCTGCTGGCAGCCGTAGCCAAATGTCCCTGCGGGACACTCTGGACACAGGAACAGGGATTTAAGACATGTTGAACTTTAACACGTGAATGTGCAACTCTCCTGCATGTAAGAACCACTAAACACACTCACTGAGCTCACAGCTGTGTCCTATAAAGCCTGTCCTGCAGGAGCACTGTCCCGTGATGTGGTCACAGTCTGCTCCATTCTGACAGCGACACACCTCAGCACAGTGAGAGCCGTAGAAACCTGCAGGACAGCCTGAAGGGAAACAACCACTGGTTTAAAAAAAATCTATATTATGCTTTACATGTGGACAAGAATTTTCAGTAGCAGCAGCAATTTCACTCTGTCACTCTGAACCCATCTCTGTGCAGAGACATGATCAAAAACGTGAAATGTCTTTGGAAGCATTTTCTCTGGGACGAGCTAATCACTTCTGTCACAGTGGAACCAAAGTGGAAATTCAACAAAACCCTCATTTCATGCAGACGTTTAACTGACCACACTCTCTCATGTAAATTTCTGGTGATGCAAAAACATGGAGAAACAGCTCCTATAGCAGACAAATCAAATGACATGACAGAAAACAAACTTGGCTGGTTCTAGGCTAGAACTGATACTAGTCAAAAGAAAATAACATACTGATTTGGATCCGTTTTTTTCTTTTGTGCGTCAAGCAAATGTACAGATACATGGTTACTGTGACTTATCAACTTTATAAACGCAGGACCACAGACTGAAAAATGAAGTAAACATGGAAGAGCGTAAAAAAGATGTTCTTTACATGGCCTTACAGCATGGAGTAACAATGTGTGGGAGTGTCGTTCAAGTCAATGTCTTTTAATACATTTTAATACATCAATTTTTAATATAGCGCCAAATCAGAGCAGCAGTTGCTTTAAGGCATTTTATATTGTAAGGTACCCTGCAATAACACCGAGAAAACAGAAAACCCAACAACCACATGACCTCCTATGAGCAAGTGCTTTGGTGACAGCTGGAAGGAAAAACTCCCTTTTAACAGGAAGAAACCTCCAGGTGGGGTGGCCATCTGCTGGAGGCGAGGAGAGGAAGACGGGGCAAAAACACATCGTGGAAGAGAACAAGAAATTGATAATAAGTAATGATTAAATGCAGAGTGGTGTGAAAAAAAGAGGTAAGTGAAGAACAAATACTTTTTATCAAAAAGAAAAGTTTTAAGGCCAATCTCAAAAGTACAGAGAGGGTGTCCATGACTCAAATCGAAACTAGGAGGGGGTTCCACAGCAGAGTGGAAGCTGAAGGCTGCCAGGAGACTGTTTATTGTGTGCATTGAAAGACGTTGGTCAAAAAGTCCTCAAAGTGTTCCTGGAGACCAGGGTGATTCTAGCTTTGCAGAGGTTTTTTCTTTTTGTTTTGTTTTACAGGACAAAAACGTTTTTTTCAGGTTAAACAAAAATGTTCTAAATTAGTTAGATGCCGTCTCTTCTCCAGCTTACGAGTTATCTGCTTTAAGGTACGCATTAGTCAGGGGAAGAGGACGACTGCAGGTGATGGCTGTGGCACACACATCCGTTGTTTCAAAAGAGAGCATTAGGTGTTAGGCTGATGAGATTCTTTGGAGTAACACATACAAACTAGGACACATTAATACTGAAGCTGCAAGTTGCAAGTGTTCATAGTCCAATGCAAACAAAGTTAATTACAACTTTGTTTGATTGTTAACCACATTTTCTCAAAGTGACCTGCTTCGTTTGTTATAATATCTAATTTTCTGTAGGTGTAACACATGTTCTAATTCTAAAGATTTGAGGTGTCTCAGGGGTCTTCCAGTTTTTCTCGCTAACAGCATTGATAAGGAAATGAATGGCCTGAGCATCATAATGACCACTTACACTGTTTGAATCAACCCAGAATTAGGGCTGTTCGATATAACGATATATATCGATGACGATATAAAAACATCTATCGTTTCATTTTACGCTATCGTTTGTTTCGTGGTGTCGCAAAATAAACTGTTTACGGCAATATTTCTTCATGGTTCTGATGTCACTGTAGTAAAGTTCTCTCTCTCTTATATTTAATATAACCACACTACTGACAGACAAGCACCTGTTTTTATGCGTTGTCGTTAGCAACAACGACGGTAACAGCATGACGTGTCCGCTTGTTTATGTTCCACATAAACCTTTCACAATAAAGCTCAAGATCCTGTTGAGACTTTTCAAAATAAACTGAATCACATGAAAGAGCAGATTTTTAGAATTTAAAAAAGAGCCGCCAGGTGCTAAAAAATAAACCTCAGACTCAAACGTTAGAGCAGGCTTTCCCCCGCAGCACGCCGTGTAATAAATACTCACAAAGAAAACGGCGCCGTTACAACTTACAGCGGGGAAAATAAGTATTTGACACATCAGCATTTTTATCAGTAAGGGGATTTCCAAGTGGACTATTGACACAACATTTCCACCAGATGTTGCCATCAAGCCAAATATTGAAGTCATACAATCAAATCAGAACATATAAGTATACAAGTTAAACCATAATAAATAAAGTGAAATGACACAGGGAATAAGTATTGAACACACTTTATTCAATACTTTGTAGAAAAGCCTTTGTTGGTGATTACAGCTTCTAGACGCCTCTTGTATGGATAGACCAGTCGTCTGCATTGCTCAGGAGTGATTCTGGCCCATTCTTCCACACAAACGGTCTTTAAATCTTGAAGGTTCCTTGGGCCTCTTTTATGAACTTTAATCTTCAGTTCTCTCCATAGATTTTCTATGGGATTTAGGTCAGGTGATTGACTGGGCCATTCAAGCAACTTGATTTTCTTTCTTTGAAACCACTTCATTGTTTCCTTGGCCTTGTGTTTGGGATCATTGTCTTGCTGAAATGTCCACCCTCTTTTCATTTTTAGCTTCCTGGTAGATGGCAGCAGATTTTTATCCAGAATGTCCCGGTACATCTCTCCATTCATCCTGCCTTCAATAATATGAAGTCTGCCAGTACCCCTTGCTGAAAAGCAGCCCCAAACCATGATGCTTCCACCCCCAAACTTGACTGTTGGTATGGTGTTCTTGGGGTGGTGAGCAGTGCCATTTCTTCTCCAAACATGGTGTGTAGAATGACTGCCAAAAAGTTCAATTTTGCTTTCATCTGACCATACTATAGTCGTCCAATAATCCACAGGCTTCTCCAAATGCTGTTGCGCAAATTTTAACCGAGCCTTGACATGCTTTTTGTTCAGCAATGGAGTCTTGCGTGGTGAGCGTGCATGGATGCCATGGCGGTTCAGTGCATTGCTTATAGTTTTCTTTGAAACAACAGTACCTGCTGATGCAAGGTCTTCCTGAAGTTCTGTCCGAGTGGTTCTTGGCTCTTGGAGAACCCTCCTGATTATTCTTTGGACTCCTCGGACAGGGATCTTGCGTGGAGCACCTGATCGTGGCAGGTTTATGGTGAACTGATGCACTTTCCATTTCCGGATAATGGCCCCCACAGTGCTCACAGGAACATTCAGCATTCTGGAAATGCACCTATAACCATTCCCATCAAAATGCTTTTCAACGATAAGATTACGAAGATCTTGAGAGAGTTCTTTGCTTTTACCCATCATGAAGTCTTTCCTGTGTGCCTTCTGGGTAATGAGGAGCCTTTATAGGCCATCAATTAGGACTAAAGCAGCTGATATCAATTAGTACTGATAGGGGACAGGATTTCTCTATCAATACTGACAGATTTCAGGTGATCTCCTGGCTTTCTATGTCATTTTGCCCCTTGTTATCTCCATGTATTCAATACTTATTCCCTGTGTCATTTCACTTTATTTATTGTGGTTTAACTTGTATACTTATATGTTCTGATTTGTTTGTATGACGTCAATATTTGGCTTGATGGCAACATCTGGTGGAAATGTTGTGTCAATGGTCCACTTGGAAATCCCCTTACTGATAAAAATGCTGATGTGTCAAATACTTATTTTCCCCGCTGTATGTCTAAAAATGTGTCGTTTCATGCATCATTAAAACACTGGACTCCAGCTACACGACGCGCAGCTGGAAACACTTCACACAAGACGAGCTGCATTTAACATTTGACGGATAAGGTGTGCCAATAATGTGCTATATGCATTATAAAATGGACTGCTGCCTTTGTCCAGTGGCTTCTAAATCCACCACTGCCATATCGACCAGTTTAGAAAATTTACTCTTCCCTAAAAAAAAAAGAAAAGACAGAAAATGTCTACAGAGGCCTGACTGACAGAGAGGGGTTTGCTCATGAGCTTCAAAACACCTATTTGTGGTCTTTCTGTGTGGCCATCTTCATGATGACCTCCCTATTTTGGGGATAATGCTGCCCAACAGTGAGGGGCCAAGAACGTCCTACCGCAAGAGGTTTAGGGGCCAAGGAGTGATGTGCTCTTTCCACCAAACTCATTTCCCCTGAAAGTATTCAGACCCCAGCAGGAGATGGAAGATAATCTGAGATGAACGCAGTAGGCTTTCTTTTCTCTGTACCTTCTGGAATCCTCATAATATTAATGTTCTGATGCCTCAAGCAAGATTCGAAATCTGCCAGTTTCTTTTTTTTAAATATATATATATTTTTAAAAACTATTTGGTAACAGATCTGTAACAGGACTGAAACAGAAAACAAAGCTTTAGAGAGGGTCTCAGCTCTCTGTGCAAGTTACTGTGAAAGAGTGTGAGAAGAGAAAATTGTAACAATTTAAAAATAACATTTCTCAGCATAAAATTAAAAAAAGATTTGGTTATTTCATCTTCTACAGTCCATAATATTGTGAAAGGTCTGTGAGTCTTTGGACACTTTGTATTGTAGCCTCCAATTCTACTTTAAAATGTCCTTTGAACCACAAGTAAACCAGCAGCCTGAGAGCGAAGTGCTCCATCGGGGGGATTTGTTTCCCCTGCACAAACAGATTTCTCCAGATTCACAGAATCTTCAAATCAAATCAAATCAAATCACTTTTATTGTCACATCACATGTGCAGGTACATTGGTACAGCACATGCGAGTGAAATTCTTGTGTGCGAGCTTCACAAGCAACAGAGTTGTGCAAAATACAATAATGTAAACAAGCAAGATACAAGAATGGCTACATCTGAAACTAATAAATATATGTACAATATATAATAGTATATGCATTTCTGGATGTGTATACTAAATATTTTTCTACGTGTGTGTGTGTGTGTGTACACATATTTTACAAATTAAATAGAGTAAACAATAAATAAAATATATAAAAATATACAGAGTTGAGACATGTGCAAAACAGTGGCATTACTGTACAGTATGTAGTGCATAATGTTGAAGTTCCAGTAGTGAAGCTGAGGTGTCTATGACGTGTTCAGCAGTCTGATGGCCTGGTGGAAGAAGCTGTCTCTCAGTCTGCTGGTACTTTGAAATATTCAAAGTTTTTGATATTTTACATTATTTTTTTTGCAAACTGGTAAACCCCTGCCGATCTTTCCTTGTGAGAAATTCTACTAGATGCTGTTTTTATATTTATATTTTTTTAGTATCACTTATGTTTCCTGTTTTTGTTGTTGGCGCTGTCCCCACTGAGACATGCTCACAACATTAAACTCAAAATGAGCTAATATTTTTCATGAAATAAAACTGTTTTCCGTGTTTTAGTGTGAATAAAACATGGCTTTATGAGATGCATTCTCATAAAGCAATCTCACAGCTTTTTTAGAATTGGATTTGTAGTTTTGTCTTTTTCTCCCTGCATTTTTCTTTTTCTCTTCTCTTTCCCTTCATCCTCCAACCTGTTGTGCAGACAGCTGTCCCTCCCTGTGCCTGATTTCTTCCCATCATCACTAAGTGGTCCTTAAGGGATCCTTGTAGGGGATCATCTGATTGTTGGAATTTTTTTCTCTAATAATTTAGGGTCTTTACCAAAGTACAGCACATGATTGATGAAAGATGTCAAAGATAGCAGAGGCAATACTATTGCATGGACATATATGGCTATCAGTGGAACTGGGTCACTAGTGTGATGTTTCGTCACTCATCCAAGTGACTTTTTCAGTCTCAGCTGACTGCAAGTTACGTAAAAAGGGAAAGACCATCTCTGAATCGAGGAGGGGGCCTAAGGCTACATCTTTCACCAACTTACAATGCTGTGATTGCAGCCAGTGAATGGTACTCATTGCCATTGGTGGGCTTTGATCTTACATTTGCATAATTCAGGGTTCATCAGCATTTTTCAGGGTCAAATTTAAGCACTTTTTAAGCACTTTCAAGGTCCATTATCAAGCTTTTCCAGCACATTACCAAAAACAGTTTGCATGTTCCACTTTGCATCACCTCAGTAAGACCATGTAAAAATTAAAACAAATCGTCTTAGGTTGACTTAAATGTTCTTTGTTCCTCTTTTGTTAAAACAGAGAAAAATGCACCACACAAAAATACTGAAAAAGGAAATGGTTGTCTTATATGCATATAGTGCACAAACTCAAAAAACTCATTTCTCTCAAAAATGCAGATGTGCAAATGTGAACAAATCAACTTGTTAGAGATGCTCATCTCCACTTGGAAAAAACAACCACACAAAAGAAGAAATCTGCACAAATGAACAAGTCTGCTCATCAGATATTGATGCTTCTTTCCTACGTGACACAACAACAGGAGACAGATGTTTGTTACTTTAACTAGTTAAGCAAGTTTGATAGCTAGCAAAATAATAATCATAGTTTTAAACATTAGCCTGTGTTATGTACACATACTCGAAATTATTTACTAGGACTCACCTGTCATGTGACTCAAATCCCGCCAGTGTCGTTTTCCATCAAACACTCATTAAAACAACAACGTCAACTTAGCGCACTCACCCCCGACTGTCCGGAGGGAGGGGCGGGGTCACACATTGAAACAGACTGACATGTGTGCGAGGCAGCCCAGGCGGAGAAATTTAGCTTTTACACTTTGCAACTCATTTTATTTCTCTGATAAGAAAACTATTCGGTCAGATAGTTGTTTGTGGTGAATGAAATACGCGTTTCAAGCACGTTTAAGCACCACATCTGAAATTCAAGCACTTTTCAATCCTTGAAAAGACAATATTAAAATTCAAGCATTTTCAAGGATTTCAAGCACCCATACGAATCGTGATAATTATGATCAAGGAACTGACCTCCCAGCCCATCGTTCCTTCGGTGGTGCTAGTTTCAGTCATTATGCAAAGATCGGGGAAACCTGCAGTCAGCTGAGACTGAACAGAATCAACTTTTGGAGGTTCACTGATGATGTGACTGCTCATAGAAATAGCAGGATGAATTATCAAGTGAACGAGGCTATCAGCTTCAGTCAAATACTCCAAATTGGACAGCAATTTGCAGTGCAAATGGAGAAATTCAATCTTTTTCCGTGTTGAAACTAGAAACCACAAAGGAATTGAGGAGATAAGAAGAAGGGATTTCAAGGGTATGCAGTTTTTTCACCTGTCACTAGATGGAGTTAAAGGTTTGAGGTACTAACACATTGCAACTAGTGAGTGTGCATTAGTGATGAGCTCTCACAGCAGCCAGAGTGTTTTGCTTGGTCTGTATGTGTATATGAACTGCCGGTGTGTGTGAGAGAGACAGAAACATACGCTGAGTGCAGTAGAGTCCTGTCCATCCAGGGCTGCAGATACACTCTCCATCTGTAGCGCTGCACTGAGCTCCATTGTGACAGTTACATGTGTGGATGCAGTCAAGGCCCCATGAGCCCCAAGGACATGCTGCCAGAAGCACACAAAAATAAGTGCACAAAGACACATACAGTGCACAGAGTATGCAATAAAAGTCAGCACACTCTTGTACAGCAACACTATAATG
The DNA here is from genome assembly GCF_965226115.1 of Aulonocara stuartgranti. Taxonomy (NCBI): domain Eukaryota; kingdom Metazoa; phylum Chordata; class Actinopteri; order Cichliformes; family Cichlidae; genus Aulonocara; species Aulonocara stuartgranti. The sequence goes on along the minus strand of NC_138939.1, from coordinate 40,015,785 downwards.
CCCCATCACAGCAAGTCAACGTGTCGTTACTAGGATTCACTTCTGCACATGGGCACTTTATTCTCTCCTCTTTTTTCTCTTTTATTCAATTCATCTAGACACGTATAAGTCTAGTAATATATAAATACATAATAATATGTCAAATGTTGCCACAGTGAAGACCAGACATACATTAGGATGCTGTGTGCCCTCATTAAACTTACAGATAATTGAGTGACTGTGGTAGATGCTCAAAGTAAGAAAGATAATTAATGTCAAAGCCACTCCAGTGACTGCCTTTAGGAAGGTTTTTTCTTCAGCTGTCTCTCACTGATCAACTAAAACACGTGGGGTGAATAACAACATACATTTTATTTGTTCTTTTGTGAAACTGAAGTTAATAAATGCTACGGTACAAAAACGGCTATAAACGTTTCCTCTTACGCTTAGAACAGTCTTTGCTGGTCCATCCAGGGTAACACTGACAGGAGCCATCGATGGGGTTACAAGTGCCATTATTAGTGCACAAGCAGGTCTCGGCACAGGCTTTACCAAACTTTCTGCTGGGACATACTGTGGAGACACATGCACAGACATGATGGGTTCATATTAGATTAAAAGCAATATTCTGCCAATACTATTAACACAACCTCCTTGTATTTTGGATGTATTTGGATGTAGTTCAACAGTTTGACAGCAGACAGACAACAGCAAATAGAAGATAACTGGTTCAGATATCTGTTCCTGTTGTTTTTCATAATTCATTTGCTCAGCTTCTACCCATATGCCGCGAGTATGTCAAGAATGCTGAACATTCGAATCATCTCCTGTGAGATCACAAGGACGCGAGCAAAACTGCGTGTTTTTACCAAAAGAAAGTGGAAGTCTGGTGGATTTCAGTCCTGGTTAAAATGATGACACGTGTAGTAACTGGTGGTGCAAATGCAGTGTATTACTAATTGATACTTTTAATAAAGAAGCCGGGAAAAAAGTTCCTCTGTAGATTTAGCACGGTCAGTCTCTTCATGCAGTCCAAGAAACACTGCACGACGCTGCCCTCAGGGCCTGACCTGATCATCAGTTGCAGTACAAACGATGATTCGTCATGGCCCTCTTATTTACATGTTTCTGTTTCTGGACACATACTTAGAAGTACTTCAGTATTCAGCTCTTCAGTATACCCATGAGTGAAGAAGACAAGTAGATTGTTCTGATACTGTAGAAATAATACAGAAAGAAAAAAATACTCAGAAAAGTTCTGAGAATTTCAAATTCTGACATCCCTGACAAAGTAGACCAGTTCCCAAACTTTGCACAGTGCTGTACAAAGCAAAGCCTGTACAACATTCTTATACAATATACACACAATATACAAGAAAAGATCCAAAGTACATATTTTATAAACACTACAACAAAAAAATATTCATTCATAATTTAAACATTCTTCATGATGGAAAAAAGACACAAAAAACTGAATAGAAACAAGAAATATTGAGGGAAGAATAAAGGGGCCAAATATACTTGGAAAATACAAGTGTGTGGTAATACTGGGAAGAGCCCAAAGGTAGATACTAAAAGGGAGAATGTGGATATGATCAATGAGAATTAAAAATCTAATTTCACACAAAAGAAAACATAGGTTATCCAAACTGGGCAACGATGACCTTCTGCTTCACTTAAATGTTCAGTACAAAATGATACTGTTAATTTCACTTTGTGCTTGTTTTTAATTTGATGGGAATTCCCATTCCAACACTTTCAAAGCGTTTTACTGCTGCTATGAGTTTGGACATGAAAAAGAACATCTCTAAAGCCCGAATGCTGGAACAAGCTTTATCCAAAACTGGTTGCTTTTGCTGACAATGGAGGTTTTGGATGCTATCAAATCCTATTTCTCAAGCTTTAAGTTTTCCATCTTCTTGATGTTGCTATCACTTGGTATTGATATCACTATCACTAGGGCCTTCTTCCTTTGTTTTTTCACCACTACAATGCCAGGTTGGTCAGCCATCACCAGTTTGTGTGTATATGGAAGTCCCACAGGATCTGAGCTCAGTTATTCCCGATCACCTTTGGGGGCTTATCCCATTTTGCCCCCGGAACTTCCAGGCCATACTCGGCACCCCCATATGTGCTTATTGTGAAGAATAAACCTGTGACCACAAGGAGTATTAGGAGGTATTTCCCTAGTGGAAATGCAGAGTTGCTCTGAGGCAACAGACTGGTAGGCGTTTTGTGAGCCCCACACCAATTTGGACCAGCCAGCGAGCACCGTGAGGGTCATGTTTTTTTCCAGTGCATTCAACACTATCAGGCTGACCCTCCTAGCTCAACGACTCAAAGCGATGGATGGTGGATGCCCTTCTCGTGCCCTGGATTATAGACTGCCTGACAGGAAGGTCATAATATGTGTGTCTTCAACACTGTGTGGCTGACAAGGTTATCAGCAACACCGGGGAGCACAAGGGACGCTCCTCTCCCCTTTCCTATTCACCCTTTACATCACGGCACAGACACCTGCCATTTTCAGAAGTTTTCTGTTGACTCTGCGGTAGTTGGATGAATAAGTGGAGGTGATGAAACAGACCACAGGGAATCAGTGGACATGTGGTGCAAGCAGAACCATCTGCAGCTCAATGTGACCAAGACCAATGAAATGATTGTGGTCCCCGTTTCCATCCATATAGTGGAGGACTATAAATAACTTGGAGTACACACTGACAACAAACTGGAGTGAGACAAAAACACTAGCCCTGTCTCTATTTTGTGAAATGGCTGAGGGGTTTTTTAACATCTGTTGGACAACGCTCAAGATTTTCGATGAGTCTGTTATGGCAACTGTGACACGCTGCTGCATGGCTGAGGGTTCAGATATCTATTCCTGTTGTTTTTCATAATTCATTTGCTCAGCTTCTACCCATATGCCGTGAGTATGTCAAGCTACCATTAGCAAGTATATGTAATATAGTATATATATATATATATATATATATATATATATATATATATATATATATATATATATATATACTATGACTACTATGGATCAAAGTATACAAAGAGCATATGATTAAGACCAGGAGAGTTCAGAGAGCATAACTTTCAGGAGAGGGACTGCTCACTATTTCCCTGTTGATCATCTATGAAATGAGCACACAATTAATTTTAATTATCTATGCTGTGGCTCTCTGGTGATGCCATTCTGTCCTTCTTTACAATAACTTGGTCCAGGGTGAAATGCCTGAGTGACTTCTTGAGGGATTATTCTGAAACTACAAAATGTACACATATTCATATTCCACACAAGAGTAATCCCCTGACAATATCCACCGAGTGCATTTTGTGAGGAACACGTGTAATTTCAAATGCATTGCCTTGTTACTTTTTATGTCAATGTCTGAGCAAGTAGTGATGATGTAGCAGTCAATAATATACTGAAATGTTACCAAAACTCTGTCCAGTGTTTTGAAATATTACATCAGACAATTCACATGCATTAGTCTATACAAGCTCAATTAAAAGGATTAAAGAACCTCTGCATCACTCTAGAAAGCTATTGTTTTTAATGACTCCTTTGGCTCTAACAAGGGAGCCCTGGTATCTGTGCATTGTATGTCATGTACTTTGTGCAGCAGCTGGAGGAGCAGCATACACTGTACACCTGGATATCAGTATAAAGACAACAAAGATGACTTTACGGTCATGAAGCGGCCAAATATTGTGTATTGCATTTCCACTTGGATATGATCCGGATTGGAAGTTCGCGGATGACACCACAGTGGTTGGACTCATCTCAAGGGGGGATGAGTCGGACTACAGAGATGAGGTCAACAGACTGACTGAGTGGTGTTCAGTTAACAACCTCCAACTGAACACCACGAAAACTAAAGAACTTATCTTGGACTTCAGGAAGGGCAGAGCAGACCCGGCCCCACTTTACATTCACGGGAACTGTGTGGAGAGGGTACACTCCATGAGGTTTCTGGGCGTGCAGATCTCTGATGACCTGTCCTGGACTGCAAATACTACAGCGGTGGTTAAAAAGGCCCAGCAGCGTCTCCACTTTCTGAGAGTGCTCAGGAGGAACAACCTGGAGGAGAGGCTGCTGGTGACATTTTACAGAGCCACCATAGAGAGCATCCTAACGTACGGCATAACAACATGGTATGCAGGGTGCTCAGCTGCGGACAGGAAAGTACTGCAGAGGGTCATCAACACAGCCCAGAAGATCACTGGCTGCTCTCTGCCCAGCCTGGAGGTCACTGCAAACTCTCGGTACCTCAGCAGAGCTGGCAATATCATCAAGGACCACTCTCACCCCAGCAACCAACTGTTTGAACTATTACCGTCAGGCCGACGGTACAGGTCACATAAAACCAGGACAAACAGATTCAGGGATAGCTTCTTTCCCAGAGCTACCACCGTAGTAAATAAGCACAAAAACAATTGAACCTATTCCATACCGTCACTGTCATTATATTATGCTGCTATTCATACTGTCATTATATTAATGCTGCTATCCTGTATATATTGTACATACTATTGTTTGAGTACTTACAATTGTTTTTTTTTTTGTACTTTTTATATTTTACATTTATATTTATTATTGAAACTTGCACCAAGGGAGTGGCACTCCAATTTCGTTGTACTCTGTACAATGACAATAAAGGCTATTCTATTCTATTCTATTCTATTCTATTCTATCCAAGAAAGACAGCTGAGAGACAAAGCTGATGACGAAAATCAAACAATCCCTGCTGATGAATAAATAAAAATAACAAGTCCTGCTGATGTTGACCTCTAGCTGCCAAGTTCAGCCAAATTCAGCATGATGAACCTTGTTTGGGGGGATAAAACTGCGTTCTGTTTTTGCCTACTGTTAGCTTTCTTGTGTATACATATAGTATACAGACATAAGCTACCATTAGCAAGTATATGTAAGACAGCATAGACATACTACAAATTTCTATTTGTAACTGTTGAGGCCTTTACAGACTAAACAGAGGCTCAAAGATGTAGCACACCTCTGCACACCTCCCTCAGCTTGTTCCTCATCTGTGGGTGAATAACTGTTGCTATAATTCTGGACCAGGCCGTCTCACTTCTTCTCAGTAGTAAAGATTATTGTGGGAGACAAGGCGGTGGCAATAATAAGGTAGAAAATGAACAAAGGTTGTTAGAGTTTCTATTTATTGTTGTAAAGAAAGGGAGAGGTTTTTCACCCTATTCTCCACCTGCATGCGTTAAGCAAGCGTCTGCAGTCTTACAAGTTTAAGATGCTAACACTTTTGAATGGAGTTGACTAAAGATACTGGGTTACAACAACTGATCTAAAACTACACTGACTTACTTTCTTGGTACAAGGGTCACCAAAGCAGGCATGTCCACATCTTTCATTTGGTACAGTTTCTTTTCTGATGCAACCAAGGGGGATTTATGCCAGTGGCTGGACTCAAACTGGCCCCCTTTCATTTGCCAAGAAACCTGCTTACTTTTATGTGGCTGTATACTTAGACCACAGCCAATTTGTAAGGTCTGCACTCAAAGTTGTAACCTACAGATACCAGGTTCTGCCTTTTGGGTTGTCTGTCACTTCTCAAACCCTCACCAAATGTTTTGAGGCAGCGTTAGTTCCCCTCAAAGACAGCGGTATTCCTGTCATTTGGATCAAGCTAGTGCAGGATGCTACAGAGAGAAAGCGGCAATGCAACTGTTGTTGGATCTGTCACACAATCTGGATTTCTCAGTGACCTTTCAGTAAAGCTTGCTACCCTGACTCAGTAGTTGTTAGAAATGTGGGCTCGAAATACGCTCACCTTTCAGCCACGTACATTTGCCAGGACACCGAGTGCCATGTTTCATGTCAGCCTCGCTTATTTTCAGTTGGGATGCTGATGGGGCTCCCAAAGGATTTTAGCTTTTTAATTTCTTTGCTGTTTTTCTTGCTGCTCAATCTTTTAAGCATAAGAATGTTTCAGTGCTGGACTGTCTCACACTATCGATTACCAAAACTTGCTTATTGGCTCTTCACGCTTGGAGGGAGCCCAGGCTGCTGAGCTAGGAGTCTGCAATTGGAAAGGTGTCTTTTTCCAAGGTCATGTCCACAGACACCTCTGCAAGGGGATGGAGCTGCATTTCCTGTGTTATGTTGATTCATTCAGGATGTGTATTTATTTGACCATTTATTTGTCTGCTAAGCGAATCCAGCCAGAGGTAAAGCTCTGTTTGAACACAGGGTCTCCCACTGGGTTGTGGAGTCTCCCTAGCTTACAGAACCACCAGTGGAATGGGTGATATTTGTGCTCCGGTCGTCATCACTGTGCTTTTGTTTAGTTCTATTACTTGACCGTGATAGTGCAAGTCAAATACTGGTCGTCTGACTCCAGTTCTGTGGCTGCTATGTGGGGTGTGTATATGTGTCACATACTGTATGTGTTGTGCCAACTAAAGTGATTGAAAGGGAACAAAATGTTATGACTGTATCTTTTGTTCCCTGAAAGAAAGGAACAAAATAAAGCCCCAGGTTTGTCCATCGACAGCTGGACTCGGATGACGGGGTGTATATGTGCAGTTATCTTCAACCAGGATACACACAGGTGTGTTTTACCTCTTCTTCAGGGCATTAAAGTTATAGTTCGTCACATTTCATCTCTTTGGACAACTTCATTCTTGCCTTTAAGTCTTGTGAAATACCACTTTAACATTTTTAAAAACAAAAGCTAGTCTGTGCCATTTGAAAGTGCTAAAATAATAAAATAAAGCCACACAAACATTCTGCTCCCTCGTTTGTTTTTGCATTGTTTGTGTGGGTGGGTGGTCAGATGCTACTGAGCATTTTTTCTGTACAGCTGCATTATAATGCAAATGTGGTCACAAAAATGATTAAAGAAGTAAGATTTATGAAAATAACAAAAAGTCTATAGAATATTACTTGTGAAAAACGACAGAACAAAATCCAGTTTTTTATTTTTTGTGATTTTCACATTTTTGATGTTGAATTTCATTTAGTGTCTGAGCTTTTAAAACATGCATAAGAAGCTGGATTGTGTTGGCTGCCTAAGGGTAAAACGTCTTTTAAAACATGTTTTGAAGTTTTTCATTTAAAATGCAAGACTGCAAAAGAGGAGAATGTGTATGTTTCCTTGGTCCTATATTCATATTAAACAAATAAAGAGGCAGGGAACGCTGTTTGATTGCTGCTCACACTGACATTATGGACACTGAAATTAAACCTCTATTTCAAAAAAGCACTCGGTGTTATAACAATGATCAAAGGTTTAAACGTAGCCAGTGTGTTGCTGTGTATTAAGGTCCATTAAATAAGAAGTGGGTTTTTTCTTCTTCAAGCAGGACACCATGTGTGATATGAAAAATATGAGGTAAGTAAAACCTTTTTTATTCCTAAAGTTATATTTAGGACAATGTCTCCTGTAGTTATTACCTTATGCCACATACTATCCACTAACAGAGTAGCTAACAGTAGGTTAGTAGCTAATGTTAGCTTAGCTAATAGTACTCAGAGTAGCCACAAAATTTAAGTAAGGTTGTCGTGACATAAGCTGAACATTATTATTGTAAATATGGATAGAGAACTAGATGCAGCACACACACACACACACACACACACACACACACACACACACACACACACACACACACACACAAATTCCCACAGTAATATAACCTGTCAGATGATGAAGTAAAATACAAATTATATATCAAAGCAGCCATAAAAATAATAAAAAGGAGAACCAAAGTTCAAGTAATGCAGATACCTGTGAGTTGTAAAGTACTGAAGTACAGTACAGAGTAAATGTTGATCACCTTTTTGAATGAAAATGAGATGGAGACTCACCTAAACTAAGTGCTAGTTGATAAAAGCTGAGGTCAGTCTGCTTTAATATTTTTAATTATGCACCACACTGAGTTTTGTAGTGTGGAAGCGATATCTGCAGCAAACATGGGGTGCACTAGACCATATTGATTTAAAAGCTTTTGTGAAATAAGGTGAAATAATATAATAATGTATAATAAATATTGCATTAATTAAAATGTTCAAAGGTTGATTCTGTTCATCTGGACGTCGCGTTATCTGGGAGAAACGTTTCGTCACTCATCCAAGTGACCTCTTCAGTCTCACTTTGGAGATTTATTTTCCTGGATGATTGAGAATGCATCAAGACATTAATTAAAATGCATTAACATGTAAAAATCTTAAAACAAAAACTTTTTTACAAGCCAATAAAACTCTAGTCCACTGACCTTAGGGTTGTTAGGTTACTACTTAATTATTACTAATATTAATAAAGGTTTACACCATTGTAATGTCTTGTTTTCAGCATCACAAACATTTTGCAACAAAGTACAGGTCAAACTTCAGAATGATGATATGCTTGGGTGTTTTCATTACAGCCACTCATTCTCCTTTAAAGGCTTAAAGGCAACATCTCCTTCATTCACTTGCAGATTTAAAACTATTCAGATTCAGAAGACTTTATTGTTCCCCAAGGGGCAATAAGAGACTGACCTTGCCGACCGTACAGACAATACCATCTATGTTGGAGACAAAACACTGTCAGTGCTCCTGTTACGATCAGCAAGCCTGAACACAGAGTACAGGTACATTTCAATGCCTTAGAAATTTCTATTGCATAGACATTTTATTTTATTTGACTTTGACCTTTGACTGTACTTATTATTTATGTATTTTTGCATTTAAAAAAATGTTTTCGTTCAAAAATATCATTTTAATATGGCACATAAATAAAGTCAAAGGGTTTAGTTTTTTGACAGATGACCACTTCCTTCTGTTTTTTCACTTTTTTATATTTTATTGTTGCCCATTAATAAAACAAAAGTATTTCTTATCCCATTACATGATGGAATAATTACTCGATTACTAAAATAATCAATAGCTGCAGCCCTACTGAAAAGAGCTTTCAAAGACTTAAAGGTGTGACCCAATACTTTTGTCTGCATAGTGTTTGTAGAATTGAGGAAAACAACTGTGGGAACAGGTTTCTCTCGGGGAATTACCTGCACTACAAGGGTATACTGTTATTTGTTAACACTTTCACATACGCTGTTCTTTTAAGATCCTACATATCCTGTTTTTTACATTTACCGGTCAATAACATATTTAGCTGCAAAAGGTTATCCAGCAAGAGAACAGGGATAGAGCTGGACTGGCACTTCAGGCAGTATAAAGCCTCAATGCTGGACATCTGATTTATCAAGCCTCACCCAGTTATCTATGGGCTGCTCAAAGATGCAGTGGCCAGCAGAATGGCTAATGTAGGACAGGGCATAACTAAGGCTGTCCTCATGTTTAATGATGATGAATATTTCAAAGCACACTCCTCCACTGCCTCTATTTAAAACTCGACTTAGCAACAGACCTTGAACCAACTGGGTTCACAGGAGGATGAACACCTATTCAACCTACTGAGAAACTAAGCCAGACTAAGATATTGATGTAAAGGAGGAGGCAACAAAAAGATTATTGAGATAAAATGGTTGAATACTTTGCACTAAAAGGGACTAAGAATGAGTTCACTTGGTAGATTTTCCACTGAAACGCCAACAGTCAAGGGCTTTGCTTTTGAATGCAGAGCTTGCATTCTGACCTAAAGCTAATGAGGGATGTCAGTGTTTTACAAAAACGGCTGCGTTAATAATGTCAGGAGGCTGACTGCAGTGATTATATTGGACGCCAGCTCTGTTCTGGTGCTGTGCCTACGTAACCATTAAAACACTATGAAAACACTAAGAATACAGGTTTGGACATCTTTCTTAATACATTTAATTCATTTTAAAAGCATATTTTATATTTACTCATGCTATCTTTGTCTAGAATAAAAATTGGTTTGATGATCGGAAACATGGAAGTGTGATGAATCTCCAAAAAATTTGAAATTAGCAAGGAGGTAAATACTTTTTGACAGCACTATGAACAGATAGATGAAGTTGCTAACCTCAAGAAATCCTCCCAGTGGCTAGAAAAGACTTATTTAAAAGACACTACAGATCCAGTGATCACGGTAGCACAAGAACAGCACCACATCCATAGGGGCAGAAGTCTACCACAGCTGACCTCTATCTTGGAGAACAACCACTACACACTGTCCATGTCAGTTTTGATAAGCTAGCAAAGTTTCATTTGTTTTCACCTTCCAGACTGTACTTAGTTTGTAATTGAAGTATAAACAGGGCACCAACTCTGAGAAAAAAAGACTATGGAACCCAATGACAGGTTCATCCATCCATCTTCTTCTGCTTATCTGAGGACGGGTCGCGGGAGCAGCAGCCTAAGCAGCTTGTCCGGGGGAACACCATGCTTTCCCAGGCCAGCCAAGAGATATAATCTCTCCAGCGTTTCCTAGGTCTGCCCCGGGGCCTCCTCCCAGTGGAAGGTGCCCGGAACACCTCACCCAGGAGGCATCCTTGTCAGATGCCCGAACCACCTCAACTGGTTCCTTTTGATGTGGAGGAGCAGCGGCTCTACTCTGAGCCCTCCCGGATGGCTGAACTGAACTGAAGGGAGAGGCCAGCCACCCTTCGGAGGAAGCCCATTTCTGCTGAACCCATCCCTGACCCGGAGTGGGCTCTCCACCCTTTTCTGGCCCAATGAAAGGTGCTATATGCACTGATGTGGACACTAAGTCCACATCAGTGCAATATCATCAGCAGGAGACAGCTACGATCAAAGCTGGAGATTCAAAGGCAACAGCACAGTGAAAACAATAGTGAGAATAATGGACAAACATTCTCTATACACACACACACACAACTATATATATATATACACATATATAAATATATATATCGTATCAGGGGGCGTTGGGGCTTAAGAGGTTAATAGCATTGTTTCTTCCTCCCCTCAGCAAGTATTGCTAGTCTATCTATCTCAACTTCCTGTTAAGCACACTGCTTTTTGCTGTTTTCCCTCAGAAGCTCAAAATCTAGCGCTTTTCAGTCTGTGTCTAATCTATATCATTTCAGTCTATACCAAGCATAGAACAGCAGTTCCTTCATTACACATAAATGACTATTGTATAGAAAATATTGCATGTTAGTCTATTGCACACTGAAATGTGGATTGCATATAGAAATATATATCATACTGGATACATTTGATTTTGTGTGTATTTTACTGATTTTGTTTTTCGCCATCAGTCTGACTGTGGTGGGAAAGAAGCTGTTGTGGAAGCGTGTTGTGTGTGTGACAGACTGTCCACTCTGCTGCATCTCTGGCTGTATCCTGATTGTTTTGGTGCAAAGAGGGTGTGACCTGAAGCAACACATCATCAGAGACCTGACTATCTCTGATGATGTGTTGTTCTCTTTTCTTACAGCGCTCTGTGTCCACTGATGGAAGATCCGTTCATATAATCCTCTCTGCAGGCTTTATGACTCTCTGGAGAGTTTGTGGCTGTAGTGAGACTCAAAGTAGCCACCAACCAAGAACCCCCAGCTACCTGACAGAGTTTCATTAGTGGAAATGCTTGTAGATGTGAACACTGCTCTATGCACCATCCCCACTGGCAGTATCACTGAAATCTTAAGTACTTGGGTATTCCACAGGCCAGTGGGAATGATTCAAAAATACATGAAGTTCCACATTTCATGATGAAAAAAAGAGCATCTGTAAATACATCAGAAAGACGGCCCTCAGAGATGGCCTCAGACAGCTGAAGACAAATGGTGATGCTGAACAGGAAGAGGAATTCATGGACATGGACAACCAAGTCCCTGCATGGGATTACAATCAACAGATAGATGAAGTTGCTAAGATCAAGAAATCTGTCATGGTTTGTGTCTCTGTGTCTGAGGAGCGTGTGGGATGCCCCGGTGGCCACCCTCAGGCTGGGCCATCACCTTCACACCTGCATCCCACTCCAGGCGATTACCAGGAGGACTATTTAACTCTGCACAGACGGCTGCTCCACGCCAGTCCGTTAGTCACCCCTCAGTGGTAACTTGGCTCCCCGCAGAGTGTGTATCCAAGTGTTGCTTGAACTGTGTTAATTCTATCTCCATGTGCTCAGGTTACTGTCTGGTGTTTCGTACCTGCCACCTGCCTGCTTGGATCTCTGAGTGCACCACCTCAGAGTCCCACGGTCCGGCTCTGGCCAGATTGCTATAGCCCTGTCTTGTTGTGCCTCTCCCTTCCCCTGTACACGGACCTTTTCCCCTTTGTGTTGCAGCCTCCCAATGACGGCTTCCCTGTGTGCTTTGTCCTCCTGGTTTTCTTCAGTTCGGCGATTTCGCCTCCCTTGGTTGTTCTGGGTCACCTTTTTTTTAAATAAATAAAACCTGTACTTGCTCACTCTGAAGTGTATTGAGTTTGCTTTTGGGTCCCGCTTGTGTGCGCGACCTGCGGTTAATGACACTTATTTGTAATTATGAAGTGTTTCTACTTCTGTACTTCTGAATTACTTTTCAATGGAATCAGACAAACTGACCTTCATTGCAGAGGGAGCCAAAAAATCCAGCGAGACATTTGCAGTGGCCGGTGATGTGGTGGCATGCCCCATCGCTGTGGACACACTGAGGACACATCTGACTGCAACGATGGCCATAGAAGCCAGGAGAACATGCTGTGGAGGAAAAATCCACATTATGGCTCATCATGTGCACTCTGTGATGCTGTGTGTACTGGGAATAGCGTTCTAGCCATTCCCTCGTCCCATGGGTCAGCCTGTTAGCTGTATTAGTTTTGATTTGTTTTTCCTTCCCACACAGGAAGGACTCATAAGTCTTCCTCTGGCCTTTAATTTGCTTTAATTGACGTAACTCTAATTACTCTAACTGGCAAGGCAACCCTCTTCCCTCATGCTACAGGATTTTCCTCATTATGATAATTGTGTAAATTGTGAATCAAGAGAGCTTAAATGTATTACTCTGATGCCAAAAGAAGCAGAAGAAACGGTCATACAAACACACTCCATGTACTCACTCTATGAGCATCATCAGACTTGGGCTCGATTTCAAGCAGATGCAACATGAATGAGTTGCAGTTATTTTCTTAAACAAAATAAATGAACTTTAAGCTTCAGTTTCACTGGGCCATTACCATGGGAATTTAGACTCTTAATTTCAGAACACCAGCATCACCCATTAAATAAACCACCGTGTACAGGTTAATATGCAGGGTGACACACAGATCCCTAATGCTAAAGTCAGTAAAAATGGCGATATCCTTGTGGTTATTTTCACCCTGACTGAAAACAAGCCTCAAAATTGATTTCTGTAAAACTCTGATGTTTTCTCCTCCTCTGAATCTTTACAGAAGAGGTGGAAGTGCCAACATAACCCACAGCATCCCTCTGGCCAGCCACGAGGACTGTTTCTGTTTTCGTAAGACAAATGCTGCGATCATTAAATTTGCTAATTAGTTCTGAAACAAATTTTACACAGACTTTATTTCAAAGACCTGCGAAGAAGTTACAAACTGGAATAACAAAGATTATCCAGTAGAAACAGTGCACCAGGTGGCAGCTATCACTTTATTCTAGTGCCGTTAATCTCGTTAAAATGACGTTAACGGCATAACCGCATTAACGCGGTAAATCTCCGTTAGCAAGTTAGCGCCCCGTGCGTGGGACTGCACAGCGTCAACGCGTTAGCAAGGTTCACTCGTTAGCACGTTAGCGCTGTCCAGCCCCATGCACGGGGCAATCTGGGCTAACGTGCTAACAGAGATTTACCGCGTTAATGCAGTTATGTGGTTAAGGTCATTTTAACGAGATTAACGCTGACAGCAGTATTTTATTCATTTCTCCTTTTTTACTAATTGTATAGGAGTCTTGTTAATAGTACTATTTGTAGTTTCTATTTAAAGCAAAATGTCAGGACTGCAGCTGTGGTCGAGTGAGTACAGTACACGACTGCAGAAACGTGGGTGTGAAAAATAATCCCTTACTTCTTCTGCAGTTGGTGCCCCGGTAGCCTGGAGCGCACACACAGGTGCCGTCCTCTGGAGAACAGGAGCCCCCGTTCTCGCAGGTGCAGCTGTAGGAGCAGTTGGGTCCCCAGCGACCCTCCTCGCACACACTGTCACAATGGACACCTGCACAAAATACACACAAACACACACAATGTAGGCTATAGTAAAGCAAACAGCTTTATTCTGCCGAGCGCTGAGCTATGAGCTCTTAAATAAAGTCAAACTGGTATTCCTAACACAGAGGTTCACATGTCACTTAAAGGTGAAAAGTGAGACGGCAGGGTGATAAAAAAAAAAAAAAATCAGCAGAGATGAGTAGAGTTCTCACAGGAACTCAGCTAGCAGTTAACATAATGCTGTACTAGCAAACTGTGGGCTGTAGTAAGTAAACCTGGTCACCTTCACTTAATTGATGTCTTCCAATTGGCCCCCGATTGTGATATTTGTGATATCTGTTGATCGATGTAATGTTTAGACACTTATTAAGCATTGGAAATGTCAATAAACTGTTATTTAGTTCATTATATTATAATCAGGCTGTCTGCAGGTTTTTGTGTTGTGTGTGTTAGTCTAAAACAAAAAGATGGTAAACTGGTGTGCATGTAAAGGTGATAACTGGCATTGTGTTCAACAAAACCAAACATGCTTTTAATTATTTTGCTGTCTAAATATTCATTTGTGTGTGCACATGTATGAATAAATGTCAGTTTATATGAATAAACACATAAAATCTCACAAATACTACCCAAGACTTTTCCCTGTCTAATTCTTTGGTAAAGTGTCTCCGTCTTTCATCAGTCTTGCATGTGTGTGTGCGTGTGTCCTGAGGGGCAGCAGTCTGTCTGCACAAAAACTGGTCTGCACAATAGTTCAGAGCCCGTACGGCTCACAGGGGACAGTCTGACGGAATAGAAACAGAGAGTATGTGTAAATACAGTACACGTCTCACTTCAGCCTGCAGCTCATTAGAAACTTTCTTTGACATTTAACATTTCTTTCAGACATTATGATGCAATTAATAACATTCTAACATCTAAACTTAACTTAAAAAGTAAAGAAATGTTTGTTTGGTCGATTATTTCTTTGTTGTAACAATCCTTCTTTTCAATAGATCGTAGAGTGCTGCTGGAAAGTCAGTTTATTTCCCTTTACATCCCTAAGATCTCTTTAAATAGTAGAGTTGTGTATGTGAATTGCACCCCTGAAAAAACTGCCACCGAATCTTCTCAGCCAATGCCCAACAGCTTATTCTGTTATTGACTCTTGATTTTGAGCTGGTACTGCAGGTGCTGGCTGTCAGGTTCCTGATTGGCCCAGATTAACAGCACCTTTGAGCGCGGACTCAGCTTCAATGGTGAGCTGGTGTCTGCTTCAAACATGTCCTGTTTATAATTATATCTATGTACCTCTATCCTTCAACAATGCATTCATATGTAGTGGAATGGACAAATAAAATAAAGGATATTTTCTTCAATCTTTCATTTTTATAGTATGACTGCTTATGTTTATATATACCAAATTTTCCAGTGCTTGAGCCTACAATAATAATTAATCTTATCGTATGTTATCTTAAAATCACCCATTAGAATTATTTTTTCCGAACACTAAATCAGTCACAAAAATCAAATCAAAACTCCAAGTGCCAGCTGGACAACAGATAACAATAAACTGCTTTTTCAGTTATCTGTTGTCCATCGATGGTTAATTCAATCAGTTCCAGTTCAGTTCAATTTTATTTTATTTATATAGCACCAAATCACAATATTGTTATGTAGAGACAGTAATACAGAAAAACCCCAACAATCACACGACCTCCTATGAGTACGCACTTGACAGTGGGAAGGAAAAACTCCCTTTTAACAGGAAAAAACCAGCAGAACCAGTCTCAGGGAGGGGCGGCCATCTGCCGTGACTGGTTGGGGTTGACGGGGAAGGAGACAGGACAAAAGACATGCTGTGCTTCATAAGTTGAAGATTGCTGCTGCTGCTCGTCCATCCTGTCTTGAGAATTCTGACAGGACGACTCGGGTGTGTTGATTCCTTTAAACTGACGTATTCATCCCGCTGTAACCAGGTTTCCTTCAGTCAGAATAAACTGATGTGTTGATCAGTTATTAAATCCTTTACTAACAGGGACCTTATGTGTACTGATCCACATTTAAGTGCTTTATCTTTGGTGCAGTTGAGGATGCTATATTGTTATTTAATTTCATTTGGAATTGTTTTTTTGTGAACAGACATAGTTTCTGCAGGGATGCAGCTCTGGATCATAACAGGAGGAAGGACGCTGCAGAGATGGTGTATAAGACTCTGCTTCCTGGTCCCAACTCTGGATAAATTTGGTCAGACTTCTACAAATGAGAGCTGCTCCGTCTAAAGGGGGATGGGTACCATCTCTCCTAACAAGACCACGTTTTCCCCAGAAAGTTGTTCGGTTTACACTTTACTCTCTGCAGACTTTTTAAATTTGATCTCACTGAGTCAGAGTGTAAATAATCACAGGAGAATCTTTGGGGTCTTTAATTGATATGCACTGTATTATCTTTCAGCTTCACAGACTCTCACAAGTCTAATTGTCATTCATAGTTATTACCTGAACTGTAATTACACAGGCTTACTAATTTCAGTCTAACGCAGATATCTGGTGTTTCTTTGTTTCTTCAAACTTCATGTAGTCGTTAACTCTAAACTTTGATCTATCTATTCATCAATATGTTGAAGTTTCCCTCAATGTCAATTCATTATCAGTTTTCCCTCTGGCAGTGAATTAAAATGTCCTCTCCATATTCATCACCTCTCATATTGATCCTCTCTCACCACAAGTTTACTAATTGACAATTAGTGGATGAAACAAGGAGAGGTACAACTCGAACATGACAATTAATAAAGTAAACAAGGGCACGGTGAAGTGTAATATCACTGCTGAGGAGAATGTTTGTGTAAAAAGGCTCTCTTGAAAGGTGCCTTATCCGTGGGAACATTTGTAAAGTTGAATTATTGAAAACAGCTCAAACTCATCCAAGCTTGAACGTCCCTAGTTTTAGAATTATAGGTTTGAATCTGCTGTGTGTTTGTCATATCGATTTGTAGTCTGAATTCATACCTTATTGTTGTCTGCACCCTTCTCCTCTGTCTTCTATTCCCCATCCATGTTTTATTTTATTCTCCTCTACTGAATGTGTGTTGAGGTATTTTCCATAACTGCTCCAGCTGCCCTCATTTCAGAGGGTCTAGATATGGCCCATGATCCCATGTCCCCTGAAGAGGCCAAAGGTCAAACTAAAGTGCATTTTTTAAGCTCTTCTGGAGTGTTTTTGATGAAGATTCATCAGTTTCATTGGATAGTTTTCAACGAAGTTGTTCTTCTCTGAGACCATGTGACTACAGAGGCACATCTAAAATAATTTTTAAACCCACTCTCAGTATATTTATTACTTTGTTGTGCACCTTCGATTTGATCTTCCAAGGGCTGGTTTTAGAGAGACACGAGACGCACGACAGCTTAAATAAAACTAATACAGTGGTCGGATTTCAGGTAAATTCATCAGTGGTACAAAGTCACTATGTTGACTTAAACACCATTAAATGTACCAAAAAATGTAATTATTCAGTGCCATCAGCCAGCAAGTGTCATTGATTGCTACCATGGAAACACTAATGCCAGGGGAATGTATCATGGATATGGCATAGGTCTTACACAATAAGCTGCAAAATGAAGAAGAAGCTTCTGAAGAAGCTTCTCGGATGAGAGGTGAAACGTCTTCAAGCAACTTAAAGAAGTCCAGACGCTTTTCTTTGCAAGCTCCTTAGACTACGATGACCTGGATGACTGAGTAGCTTCACAGACACCTGCCTGTGAAAGTGTCACACGTGGTTTATAAAGCACTTTGAGTGCTCGAGTAAAGTAACAATTTCATATAGTTCATATTCATATTGCACCAAATCACAACAACAGTCACCTCAAAGTGCTTAATGCTTCTATGTGAAGACTACAATAGTACAGCTAAACCCCAACAATCAGACGACCCCCTTTGAGCAACTTTGGTGAGACTGGGAAGGAAAAACTCCCTTTTAACAGGCAGAAACCTCCAGCACAACCAGGCTGACATAAGCTTTGTCCAAAAGGAACGTTTTAAGTCTACTCTGAAAAGTAGAGCTGGTGTCAGTCCCCCAAATCCAAGCTGGGAACTGGTTCCACAGAAGAGGAATCTGAAAGCTGAAAGCCTCCCAATTTACTTTTTAATATCCTAAAGAACAGAAGAAAGACAGCAATCTGAGAGCGGAGTGCTCTATTGGGGTGATATGGGCGGTATGGAAAGATGGGCTCTGATTACTCAATATTATTTGCTATATAAGAACCAGTCCGTTTGCCATTTACATAATGTTTCAGCACAAGATATATGTTACATTACTGTGCTCAACATTAGGCCCTGTCCCACTTTGTCCCACTTTTTCAAAGATCATGTTTCAATCCTTCTGTTCACTCTTTAGCTGAAAAAAGTAAAGGAAAAGACAAATGTGATTTTTTTGTGATATGTGTATATTCAATGTTGGGTCAGTGAACTATACGTTATAGAATAGAATTCTATAGAATAGAAAAGTGCTATATAAGAACCACTCCAAATGCAATGCAAGTGGTGTAAAGCACCCAGCTACTGGACTCTAGAGCAGTGGAGATGTGTTAGAGCGGTTTCTGCAAGGCAGAACTTTTCATCCAGGTCTAGTCTGACCTCACAAATGTTTAATAGAATAGCCAAAAATTCCCATGAATACAGGAAAACTTTGCCACAAGACTGGAAGCTGTTATAGTGAAAAAGGGTGTCATTAAAGTTACTTAATACTTTTAATAATATAGCGTAGAAGGGTTATTATTGTTATGAATATTCAGTGAATGTAAAATTGGGAAAATGCTTTGAATGGCATTTTGTCAACAGACTGAAGCAGGTGTGCTGGTATGAATAAATATTCTACTGTACCACCAATATGCAACCAAAAATGCACAAATTATATCACAGTTGCCAAATGCTTGACTTTGAGGTCAAGGCCACTAAAATGTGAACTTTCTGTGGTATCAATCTGAACATCATAGGTGTTCTTTCTAATGTCACTGGATTCACAGCATTTTCAAATGTTGGCTCAAACTGCAGCTCCATAACTCACCCGTCCAACCTGCAAGACAGCGGCAGAAACCCGTAACTGGATCACAGCCATCGGAGTTAACGCAGTCACATTTCTCTCTGCAATCCAAGCCGTACGATCCATCCTAACAGCACCAAGACAAACATCAGAGAAAACACATTTTTTCTTTTATTAAGTAACTTAACGAAACATTAAAGAAGCAAAGTAGAATGCTATGAATGAATGCTATGAGCACTCACAGGACAAGGTACGTCACAGTATTCATCCGTCCAGCCTGGGGAGCAAGCACAGGTTCCACTGACGGGGTTGCAAGCTGCCCCATTGGCACACTGACACGTCTGATTGCAGCTCAGTCCCCAGGTTCCACTGGAGCAAGGGATGGAGCAGTCGACACCCTGCCAACCTGCTCAGACGACAGATCATTTTAGTTTGTAATGGACCTTTACTCTGCAATTAAGTATTATAAGTTTTATATTTCCGTATGTTTGACCTTGTGATTTTGATTTATTTTATGACTTTTCTTCTAACTTGGTGTAATTGTAGTTTATAAGAATGTGGATCCTATTTTCTCTACATTATCCATCTTTGCTGTATTTGTTATAATGACTAAATACGTGTCAATACCTATTTTATAGCTGCAACAGTGTCCAAGAGGCACGAGCCGACAGAC
Source organism: Aulonocara stuartgranti (assembly GCF_965226115.1). Taxonomy (NCBI): domain Eukaryota; kingdom Metazoa; phylum Chordata; class Actinopteri; order Cichliformes; family Cichlidae; genus Aulonocara; species Aulonocara stuartgranti. The sequence goes on along the minus strand of NC_138939.1, from coordinate 39,996,049 downwards.
AGACATATTTACAGTTTAAACAGATTATCAAAAGTAGTTTATTTGGAGCAAAAAAAAAAGTCCCTTTCCCCATCTTTGATAAGTGTTTCCAACAAACAGTTTGAGTAATCGTTTTTCTGTTTAACTTCATTTCCTCTTCCAAGTAAGTCTGTCTGGTTGTTGTTTGAGTTTTTCCTGCAGTGACAAAAGTCATAGAAATAAGCCAAGCTGCAGGACACAGGAGTTCATCGTTACTAAGGGCTGTACATTGAATTATCAGAGCGTATGTTAAACATATATCCTGATAATTCAACTGTTCAGTTCAGTAATATTTTGGATTATTGTTTAAATGACTTTTAAAAATGTATTTATCTTTTTAAAGGCTTTGCTTAACTTGAATGTAAGTAATAAGAAATGTTTCTAATTTGTCATTCCCTTCCATCCTTCACCATTTCCTGGGCTTTTCCCACTAAAAACACTGAGCATATTAAAGTACATCAAAGTAAATTAAGTCATGGGTGACTAAAGAGAGAGAGTACGCGGGTTTCACAGGGTTCGTTCTTGTTCTAACCAAAGCTCTCAGGCCCTGGTCCTGTTTTCTGCTTCTTCAGATGTCTCTCTATTTTAATTACCTGTGGTCCCAACCACGTTCAGAGGTGTATAAATATTTAAACATGCTGATATTGAGAGATATAAAGCAAGCAGAAAAAAGACCAGGTAAGGACTGGAGATTGTTACAGTTGATGTCTTCACATTTTTAGAGATGTGAAATTGAATGAATGGTGAAATTGGAGAAAATTTGGGGTTTCTGGTTTTCAAATGCAGGATCAAACAAAAACAGGGCTAGGAGATCAAGGCTGGAACTTTTTAATATCAAATCAATTTTCTTTAAGCGTTTAGAAAAGTCCGAAAGTGTAGAAAAGATCTGTCAAAAAAAGCTGCAAATAATTTCACTGAGTTACTGTGAAATATAACAAAGAAAAAGCAGCAAATTCCCAAATTTGTTTAGTGATCTTGTGGAATTAGCTAAAAACTTTTGTATGTGTACTAGAAGCACAACTTGAATAAAGCAAGAGTTTGGAAACATTATGTCAAGGCCATGTAACCTAACTTTTTTAAAGGTTTTTATCACACTTGACCTCTTGAAATAAAAACAAGCATTTTTATCTCCTGGTGATCACTGAAATTCAAGTTATACACCCTTCCCCACTCACTTCAGATAGGCCTGGTTTTCTTCAGATTCAAATAAATGCAACACCATCAACATTTAATTAATTTCAATAGTCAACAGAATATGTAGTACTTAAAATAGCAGTTTTTCAAGCTCTCGTCAACGATATGCTCTGCAGCTTCTCCACAGGAACATCCACATGTACATTTTTAGATTAGAAAGAAGTACCAGAGGCTCTGCTGAAAATGTTAGACATTCAGGGAAACACTACAAGTTACAGTGAAGACTGTGACTCCTTACAAAAACAATTTTGATAGTTGTTCCTCTTGTCCAATTCTAAAACATAATAATGAAGGAAATTTCAACACTCTGTCTTTAAGAACGTGCTTGTAAAGCACTACCTTCTCTGCAGATGCAGGAACCATCAATGTGTGAGCAGGAGATCTCGTTTTGGCAGGAGCACGATGAGGAGCAGTTGATCCCGTACAGGCCTGCAAGACAGCTGATAGAGCAGTCGTCACCCTGGTCACACAAAAGGAGACAGGAAGGAACTGAAAAATAATGGTAAAGGTAAGATAAAAGGCCTGGAGTTGATTTGAGGTGAAGTGCTTGCATTTGGAAGATTTTGCTGTGAATGGACAACAGGTGGTCAAATCAGCTCTCCGTGAAGGTGAAACAACCAATGCTTAAGCTCACAAAGACAGAAAAAACCCATCGGAGAAGTTGCTACTATATTAGGGTTGGACTCAGCAATGCAAAAAGACCTGGACGTCCACAGGAAGACAGCTTTCCAGGATGATCGCAGAATTCTTTCTATTGCAAAGAGAAACCTCTTCACAACAGCCAACCAAGTGAACAGCTCTCTCCAGGAGGTAGACGTATCGATATCCAAGTCTATCATAAAGAGAAGACCGCATGAAAGTAAATACAGGGTGTTCACTGCAAGGTGCAAGCCACTCATCAGTCTCAAGAATAGACTGGCTAGACTTTGCTAAAAAAAACACCCAAAAAAGCCAGCACAGATCTGGACAAACATTCTTTGGACAGATGAAACCAAGATCACCCTCTACAAGAATGATGGCAAGACAAAAGTATGAAGAAGGTGTGGAACAGCTCAGGATCCAAAGCACACCACATCATCGGTAAAACGCGGCGTCGGCAGTGTGACGGCTTGGGCATGCATGGCTGCCAGTGACACTGGGACACTCGTGTTTACTGATGATGTCACTCAGGACAGAAACAGACGAATGAACTCTGAGGTGACTGTCTGCTCAAATCCAGCTAAATGCAGTCAGATTGATTAGGCAGTGTTTCATAATACAGATGGACAATAAGCCACAACATACGGCCAAAGCAACCCAGGAGTTTATTGATGCAAACAACCTGATCTTAACCCAACTGAGCTGCATTTCACTTGCTGAAGATTAAACTTTGCACAGAAAGACCCACAAACAAACAGCAACTGAATGCCTGTGAGAGCATTAAAAAGGAGGAAACCCTGGGTGTTGATTTAGCTCACTGCGATGAGCAGGTGACCATATGCCGCATGGCTGAGACCAGCCGGCCCACATTCGATTCCAACCTTTTGCTGTATATCTTCCCCCATCTCTCGCCCTCCGCTTCCCTGTCACTCTTCACTGTACCCTGTCAAATAAAGCTGTAAAAAGGCCAAACGAAAAGGAGGAACCCAGCATTTGGTGATGTCCATGAGTTCAAGACTTCCGGTTGTCATTGCCTGCAAAGGCTTTTCAACCAATTATGTAGTAATAAACATTTTATGCTCAGTTATTTAATTTGACCAATTATTTTTGTTTAAAAATCCCTTCCTTTTTATGCAATCTTTTCTTTCAACTCACTGAATTAAAACTGAGTCTAGTCTGCACTTCAACTGCATCAGAATTGTTTCATTTAAAATTGAACCCCCTGTCTGGGGCTCTCCTCAGCTCTTTCCAGGAGGGTGGCGTGGCTGCCCCTCCGATGGTCCTCCTTGGGCTCTCACGCTCCTGGGGGCCACCAGATGTCTCCTCCATGCCTGCTTCATGCAGGCACATTACAAGGAGAATCCTTTTGAATACAAGTGCGCTCACGCACACAGGTGCTCACAGGCTTTCTTGCCTCCCACCTCAAAGCACATTCTGCGCTGTCAGTCTTGTGTGCTGCAAAATAAAATTCAATATTTAGTATTTACTGTTAGTTACACTTATCTAGGTTATTGCTGCAGTGCTGTTTTTATTGTGTTGCTCTCCTTTTACTTGTTTTCTTTTTTTGTATCAACAGGTAAACAGCGGATTTGTTTTTTAGTGTCTTCTCTCACTGTCCCTCTTCCCCTCTTCCCCTCTGTCTGTCTGTCTGTCTGTCTGTCTGTCTGTCTGTCTGTCTGTCTGTCTTTCTTTCTTTCTTTCTTTCTTTCTTTCTTTCTTTCTTTCTTTCTTTCTTTCTTTCTTTCTTTCTTTCTTTCTTTCTTTCTCTGCCCCCAGGCATGTCTGTCCTATTTGTGACTTAAAATAAAATAATTTGAATAAATAAATAATAATAACAAAGGTCAATCAAGTGGACCAATATGGCAAAGCCATAATGGTCCACTTAGTAAAATAAATCCATCTTTCTTGGCCTTCAGACAATAACTCTGATTGCTAAAGAACTGAAGAGGACAGGGGGGGAAATCATTGTGGTGATGTACAGAACCAAAATCTCTGTCCAAATATTTATGGACCCAACTGTATATGTGTGTTATGTGTTACATGTTAATGTACATGTATAAATATTTTTAATGTTGGAGAGTTCTGTATGTGTATGCAGCTGTCTAGAGGCAACCTTTTCAGAAAAATCTGAAACCTTCTAATTATTTTTTTCCTGGGGACCCTGTGACACCCCATTGAAGAGCCGTAGGCTGGATCTCTTAAGATCTCACTGTTCTGCTCTCTGGCAGCAGCACCATGCTCTCCCCCTCTCTCCCATGCACTTTAGAGCAACACGCAGCAACACTACACATGAGCGGGAGGAGGGAGGTATGGGGTCTTCACACACCCCCGTTCTCTGCTAGCCATCGGGGCGGGGGGGCTGGGAGGAGATGTTGGCTGTCCGATTGGCCTCCCTGCTGATGCGGAGCCTGGGACGGTCTGCTTGCCTCCACCCCGGGGGGAAGGGTAACATCTCTTGGGTGTGGGTTCTGTTTCCCCCTCTGGGGGCGAGGGTACCTGGACCCGGGGTATAGAGTATGTTTGGGGAGTGTGATTGTGTGTACATGTCTATTTATGTCAATCCCTACGTTGGGTGAGTGCTGAGTGTTTGTATATGTGTGCATGAGGGTGGGAACGCATGTTTGTGTCTGTGTGTGCCTGTTTGTCTGTGTCTATATGTCAGGTCGGGTCTTAGACTCCACCTCTCTGGGAACTCCCAGGCCCTCCAAGGCCTGTCTCCCCTCACCACACTCCCTGCCGGTGACTCCCTGCACACCTCTGGATGTCTGGGGCCTGGATCTCCTCCATGCCTGCTTCATGCCCTGGGGGACGGGGCTATGGCTCTCTACATCCTCTAGCAGACCATTACATGTGGAAACCATTTGAATACAAGCGCGCTGATCCACACAGGTGTTCACTGTTCATGGACTTAAATAACACCTTTCTTGGCTGCTACTTCAAAGCACATTGTGCGCTGTCTGTCCTGCGTGCTGCACAACAACATTGAATATTGAGTATTTACTGCTGTTTACACTTAGCTAGACAACAAAGACAAAGATAACAAAGACTCCTGACTCTCAACTTGCCTCATCTACTGATTCACATAAGCATAAATGCTTTGTATGTAACATTTACTGATGAACACATGAGAGAGTAGCTAGACTGCAGACTAATCAATAAAGGACATGTCGTAGTGGCGAGACAGACAGCTTGGCATTAGCAGGATATCTAACCTTATCCTGTGCTGATAGCATGCTGGGAGAGCAAGCTTCACACATCTGAAATCTCAGGCACCATGACACATTGATTGGGACCTCCAACATATAAACTTTGCCAATTAAAATTGTATGCTTCAAACCTGCTGCCTTTAAATTGCTATTAATCTAATATTCACAAAGCTATCCAAAAGACAGGAGGACAAAGAGCTCTTATTAAATTTGAAACACTTGAAAAATAAATAAAATTGAACATCAATGTGTTCAGTAAGGAAAATCAACTGAATTTCCCAGGACTGTAAAGTCACCTCTTGTATAATAATTATGTACAGATTGGTGGATTAATGATCATTTGCTTGGCAACTTTGATTTAAATTTTTGTTCTAAAAGCCAGTTATTTTCAGTTTTTAAATCAAAGATAACAAAACAAAAATAATGTGTTTTTTACTTCATAACCCAAACACTAGCTGTGCAGCCTTGGAGGAAAGCAAAGAAATTTAACAACTCTACGTAGTCCCCTAAAATAAACAAATACCATCACTGTCACTATAGGAATGGAGAGACTGAGTATCAAACTGCTGCTTCTGTACTTCAACGTGATTGCCTCTACACTACTAACAATTACAGGAACACTTGGAAAACGCATCAGATCTCAATAGGGGAAAATTGTGCCGGATATCTATACAGATATGGACTGAGTAATGTGTTAGCAACAAAAGTATGAGGCACTGTTTGATATTAAAATCATGAACCTAAATTCACAGACACCCTGAAAATTAAAGTGAAACATTTAATTGCAGCAACTCCAAATTGGTGCGTTTTAGTTTGTATGGCATACAGATACTTGTAATGATGCCTGACAATGTTGGAACAACATGTGGTGTTGAGGAGAATCCCCTATGTTTCTGTTCACCCAACAACATCAGGTCTTCTATTGGATTTAAGTCAGGTGAGTATGGGGGTCAGTCAGTAGTATCAATTTCTTCATCCTCTCATATCATTGCCACATGAAGCCTGGGATTGTTGTGCAGCAGGAGGAACCCGATGATGTTAAAGGGTTCTGCTGACCCTTTCACTTCTCTCATATGTGATCAGGGTGAGCCTGACCACACCTACGAGAGGTCATTTGTCGGGTTCTGGTCGTGCTCATCCTGTTCCTCCTTGCACAAAAGAGCAGATATTGGTCCTCCTCATAGATTAAGTGTTGCAGAGTGTAGCATTGTGGAAAAGAGTTGAGAGAATCCTCCACTAAACATTTTGGTTGGCATTACTTTTCATTTTTTTACTAATTGCATGCTTTGGTGTTTTTGTGTCTTGTGTGGGCCACACCCATGTGGGAGTGGAGATTCTACTCTAGTCCAACAGCCAGCTATCTGGAGTTGAGTACAGGGAGCAGTTGATTGGGAAGGATTTTAGGCCTTCTCTATAAAGGGGAGAGGGCAGGTTGTTGTTTTTTAGTAGGACACTGCTGGAGCAGGGAAGCCAGCTGACCTTGGAGACTCCAGGATGAAACATTTTAAAGGAAAGGATTTTTAACTTGGCCTGGTTTTGCTTTTAAAATAATCTGATGATGCTGGAGGGAGGACTCGTTTGAATTAGGATTCATGTGGATTTGCTGGGATAAAAACACTGGACTGGACACTATCTGTGCCCAAGGAAAGGAAACTGGTCAAGATTTAGAGAAGTGTGAGCTCCAGAGTGGAAGCCCCAGGATCTGGTGTAAAGACCCACCCTCGAACAACACCAGGCCTGATAAGGCTAACAATCCTGACCACGGCAGCTTTGGGCCTTGGATTCCAGACCGGAGTTGTGTCCTCAGCCAGTAGTCTGACTTGGAGGGGAAAAAAATGAACATTGTGTACACCATTGCAGTGTGAGTGTGTAGATTTCTTACTGGTCAGTATTGGAGCTTACTACGTTCTTGTATGGAGGAAATTTTGAGCTGTACGTAACACAAGGACGTTCTACTTTTGTGTTCAGGTCTCCTAGACTAATATCCTGTATCCTTCTCCTGAGACTGTGCCTGGAGAGACAGCAAGGTGTCACTAGGTATCACCTCATAATACCACTAGTGACAATGACCCAAGCCAAATACAGAAGTAGTGAAAAAACTGTCAGAAAATAAGAGGATGGGAAAAATGTGTCATTTTGCCCCTCTAGTGCGCCTGCTGTTAACTTCATTAACACCAAAGCACCTGAAACTGATTAATAACTCCCTCTGGATCTAAATCCAGTAAAGGTGCAAAGGTTTTAAACTCTGAATATGTTAAGTGTGTTATTGTAACACATTAATTATTCAGTGACCTGGGGGGCTGGGGACTTTACAGGGAGTGCAGAATTATTAGGCAAATGAGTATTTTGTCCACATCATCCTCTTCATGCATGTTGTCTTACTCCAAGCTGTATAGGCTCGAAAGTCTACTACCAATTAAGCATATTAGGTGATGTGCATCTCTGTAATGAGAAGGGGTGTGGTCTAATGACATCAACACCCTATATCAGGTGTGCATAATTATTAGGCAACGTCCTTTCCTTTGGCAAAATGGGTCAAAAGAAGGACTTGACAGGCTCAGAAAAGTCAAAAATAGTGAGATATCTTGCAGAGGGATGCAGCAGTCTCAAAATTGCAAAGCTTCTGAAGCGTGATCATCGAACAATCAAGCGTTTCATTCAAAATAGTCAACAGGGTCGCAAGAAGCGTGTGGAAAAACCAAGGCGCAAAATAACTGCCCATGAACTGAGAAAAGTCAAGCGTGCAGCTGCCAAGATGCCACTTGCCACCAGTTTGGCCATATTTCAGAGCTGCAACATCACTGGAGTGCCCAAAAGCACAAGGTGTGCAATACTCAGAGACATGGCCAAGGTAAGAAAGGCTGAAAGACGACCACCACTGAACAAGACACACAAGCTGAAACGTCAAGACTGGGCCAAGAAACATCTCAAGACTGGTTTTTCTAAGGTTTTATGGACTGATGAAATGAGAGTGAGTCTTGATGGGCCAGATGGATGGGCCCGTGGCTGGATTGGTAAAGGGCAGAGAGCTCCAGTCCCACTCAGACGCCAGCAAGGTGGAGGTGGAGTACTGGTTTGGGCTGGTATCATCAAAGATGAGCTTGTGGGGCCTTTTCGGGTTGAGGATGGAGTCAAGCTCAACTCCCAGTCCTACTGCCAGTTTCTGGAAGACACCTTCTTCAAGCAGTGGTACAGGAAGAAGTCTGCATCCTTCAAGAAAAACATGATTTTCATGCAGGACAATGCTCCATCACACGCGTCCAAGTACTCCACAGCGTGGCTGCAAGAAAGGGTATAAAAGAAGAAAAACTAATGACATGGCCTCCTTGTTCACCTGATCTGAACCCCATTGAGAACCTGTGGTCCATCATCAAATGTGAGATTTACAAGGAGGGAAAACAGTACACCTCTCTGAACAGTGTCTGGGAGGCTGTGGTTGCTGCTGCACGCAATGTTGATGGTGAACAGATCAAAACACTGACAGAATCCATGGATGGCAGGCTTTTGAGTGTCCTTGCAAAGAAAGGTGGCTATATTGGTCGCTGATTTGTTTTTGTTTTCTTTTTGAATGTCAGAAATGTATATTTGTGAATGTGGAGATGTTATATTGGTTTCACTGGTAAAAATAAATCATTGAAATGGGTATATATTTGTTTTTTGTTAAGTTGTCTAATAATTATGCACAGTAATAGTCACCTGCACACACAGATATCCCCCTAAAATAGCTAAAACTAAAAACAAGCTAAAAACTACTTCCAAAAACATTCAGCTTTGATATTAATGAGTTTTTTGGGTTCATTGAGAACATGGTTGTTGTTCAATAATAACATTACTTGCCTAATAATTCTGCACTCCCTGTAATATTAGGCTTTGTTTCTACAAATCTATGGGAAAATAACTGTTAAAACGTCCTTTTAACAGGAAGACACCTCTGGCAGAACTGGGATGGTCAGCCATCTGTTGCAACTGGCTGGGAATGAGGGGAGCAGACAAAACAACACTGAGAAAGAAAACCAGAGATTAATAATAATTAACAATTTGATGTGACGTGGCATATAAACTAGATTCCAAATTCCTCGCAGTGTTACTGGAGTCCAAACTTATTCCATCCAGAGTAATTATCTGGTTAGACACATTGTTTCTAAGACTTTTCAGGACGAGTACAATAGCTTCTGTTTGTCTAAATTCAGAAGCAGGGAATAAGCAGTCACCCAGGTCTTTACATCTAGGAATGTATTTCAGTTTAACTAAATGATGTGCTGGGTATCATCTGCAAATGTGTGCTGTGCATTCTAATAATACTGCAGAATGAAAGTATAATGTAAACAGAATTGGTCCTAGCACAGAACCCTGTGGAACTATGTCATTAACGGCAGAAGAAGACTCTACGTTTACATGAAAAAATTGTGCTCTACTTGATAGATGATCTGCAGATGATCAGTTAATTGTTTCATAACTACTCTTTGAAGAATTTTTGGACAGTAGCTTAAATAGTCTATTTAAATATTAGTACTATTGAAAGTAGCTGTACGTAATGACAGGTTTGTCAGATGGTTACAAATAATTTCTCCAATGGTTGAAATTTTATTTGTGAAGAAATTTGTCAAGTCATCACAAGTTATGGTTAAAGGAAGCTCAACACAGCTCTGACTCTTTGTCAGCCTGGCTGCAGTGCTGAGAAGAAACCACCTTCAATCAATGATGAATACTAAGATGTCCTCGCTTCACAGAGGGCTTTTCCTTATATAGTGGAGCAAACTCTTCTAAATCAGTGAGATGCAATTTTTTCTCCAGTTTTCAGGTTGTCTGCTTCAAGGCGTCCATTGTGGATTTAACCAGGGAGTCAAGAACTTCTGATTCAAGGCTATTTTCAGAGGAGACACAGTATCCAGAGTCAGAAACAGTGAGGAGAGAAAACTATTAACAAGTTAATCGACCTCTGTGGGATTAGAGTTTAGGTAACTGCTCTGAACTGTTGCTAAATGACATTGAAGACGATAACAGTGGAGGAATTACATCCTTAAACTTCGTTACAACAATTTCAGAAATCATTTACTGCAATAAAACACGTTCTCCACTGCTGTTAAATTTAATATTCACTTGAATAGAACAGGAAACAATAGCCCTATATGGTAATTGTACATGTACAACGAAATTATGAGTGCTAGACGCCAACTCTGCAGGAATAAAATGTAAATAGTAAGACAGCAGCAATAAACTGGAGAAAGGTGTACAGTTAAGATGAATATATACAAGAGAAAGGCACAAAATAAGAAAAGGCACACATAGAAAACAAAGTGCTTGGAAGTAGAGCAAAGGACTTGGTCTAATATAGAGTCAATGTGTAAGTATAGTGTAGAGCAGGGGTGTCAAACTCAAATACACAGTGGGCCAAAATTCAAAACTGGAACAAAGTCGAGTGGCTAACATTAATATTTACTGAAAAAAATCTTCCTCCAGATATAAGAATGAATCTTTTCTTATGGACTCAAACAAGTTTTGCTGAAAAACTGAATATGGAACAAGCAAAGCTTAATACTAAACAATATACATATTAGCTGTATGATACCAGTAGGCCAGCTCTGATAGTAATTTGGTGTGGCTTCGCGGGCCAAATGTAATTAGGCTGCGGGCCAAATTTGGCCCGCGGGCCAGAGTTTGACACCTATGGTGTAGAGTAATGAGGGTTACTCAAACTGACCCACCACGGGTGGGCTTTCAGCGGATAGTGTTTGTTAATAGTCTGAACGGCCCAGGGGAAGAAGCTGTTTGTGAGTCTGGAGTTGGGAGACCTGACTGACCTGAGGCGCAGACCAGAGGGCGGTGGGTCAAACAGGTTTTGGGCGGGGAGCGAAGGGTCACCTGTGATGGTGGCGATGGTTATCTGGCAATGGGCTCCAGGGGTGGCAAATGACAGCCAATGATTTTTACCTTCTGCGCAGCCTTCCCATTTTTAGTAGTGGCCCCTGCGTACCAAATATCCAGGCAGCAGGAGAGCATGCTTTCCACATGGCCAGGAAGACCAGGAGAACTTCCAGTCCAAGTTATTGTAGTGGTAGTGCAGCCGCTGCTGGGCCTTATTTACCAGAGCGTTGGTGCTGTGGGTCCAGGTGAGATCGGTGGAGTTTATTGTAAATTTAAATGTTATTAAAAATTATCAGAGAAAAAAGGAGTCTGTGTGTCAGAGGGGGTCAGAGTTTGATTGACTCTTCTTAGCTGCCTCACAGCATTACGCTTTCAGACAGCACAACGGTATCTTTATGATAAGCAACAACCGCCCTGGTTCAAAGCGGCATCTACGCTGCTTCACAGAGTAAAGCACCTGTTTCTCATAAACGTAACTGGAATAGACTTCATGCTGACCTCCTGTTTTTACCAGTCTGTTTTGCATGCTTGGAACTGGACTGTTTTTATTGTAAAGATGGTAATGTAGAGGAGGCTCTACTTTACAATCCCTTGATACCAAGTATGATGCTCAGCACTGTTAGTGTTCAGAGGTTCCTCATAAATGCTGGCCTAACAAAGCTGGCGGGGCTGAGGACAGCAGGCCAGTGGAAAACAGCTGCCAAGCTGGCTTAGGAGACTGGAGTGAGATCTTTGTGCCTTCAGGAGAAGCTGGTGGAAGAGGTCATGGCTGGTCTTCCTGGACTCTTAAGGGCTGCACTGGGCACTCACTCTGCAGGTAACAAACCAATTTCATCTGACAGTTGGACGTCCCTGTACAAGCTTCCCATAGAGAAACGCAGTGTGGCTCTCCAGTGGAGAGTGGTGCATGGGGTCATGGCTATGAATAAACACGTGGAACATACAGGGAGTGCAGAATTATTAGGCAAGTTGTATTTTTGAGGAATAATTTTATTATTGAACAACAACCATGTTCTCAATGAACCCAAAAAACTCATTAATATCAAAGCTGAATGTTTTTGGAAGTAGTTTTCAGTTTGTTTTTAGTTTTAGCTGTTTTAGGGGGATATCTGTGTGTGCAGGTGACTATTACTGTGCATAATTATTAGGCAACTTAGCAAAAAACAAATATATACCCATTTCAATGATTTATTTTTACCAGTGAAACCAATATAACATCTCCACATTCACAAATATACATTTCTGACATTCAAAAACAAAACAAAAACAAATCAGCGACCAATATAGCCACCTTTCTTTGCAAGGACACTCAAAAGCCTGCCATCCATGGATTCTGTCAGTGTTTTGATCTGTTCACCATCAACATTGCGTGCAGCAGCAACCACAGCCTCCCAGACACTGTTCAGAGAGGTGTACTGTTTTCCCTCCTTGTAAATCTCACATTTGATGATGGACCACAGGTTCTCAATGGGGTTCAGATCAGGTGAACAAGGAGGCCATGTCATTAGTTTTTCTTCTTTTATACCCTTTCTTGCAGCCACGCTGTGGAGTACTTGGACGCGTGTGATGGAGCATTGTCCTGCATGAAAATCATGTTTTTCTTGAAGGATGCAGACTTCTTCCTGTACCACTGCTTGAAGAAGGTGTCTTCCAGAAACTGGCAGTAGGACTGGGAGTTGAGCTTGACTCCATCCTCAACCCGAAAAGGCCCCACAAGCTCATCTTTGATGATACCAGCCCAAACCAGTACTCCACCTCCACCTTGCTGGCGTCTGAGTGGGACTGGAGCTCTCTGCCCTTTACCAATCCAGCCACGGGCCCATCCATCTGGCCCATCAAGACTCACTCTCATTTCATCAGTCCATAAAACCTTAGAAAAACCAGTCTTGAGATGTTTCTTGGCCCAGTCTTGACGTTTCAGCTTGTGTGTCTTGTTCAGTGGTGGTCGTCTTTCAGCCTTTCTTACCTTGGCCATGTCTCTGAGTATTGCACACCTTGTGCTTTTGGGCACTCCAGTGATGTTGCAGCTCTGAAATATGGCCAAACTGGTGGCAAGTGGCATCTTGGCAGCTGCACGCTTGACTTTTCTCAGTTCATGGGCAGTTATTTTGCGCCTTGGTTTTTCCACACGCTTCTTGCGACCCTGTTGACTATTTTGAATGAAACGCTTGATTGTTCGATGATCACGCTTCAGAAGCTTTGCAATTTTGAGACTGCTGCATCCCTCTGCAAGATATCTCACTATTTTTGACTTTTCTGAGCCTGTCAAGTCCTTCTTTTGACCCATTTTGCCAAAGGAAAGGACGTTGCCTAATAATTATGCACACCTGATATAGGGTGTTGATGTCATTAGACCACACCCCTTCTCATTACAGAGATGCACATCACCTAATATGCTTAATTGGTAGTAGGCTTTCGAGCCTATACAGCTTGGAGTAAGACAACATGCATGAAGAGGATGATGTGGACAAAATACTCATTTGCCTAATAATTCTGCACTCCCTGTAAAGATCCAAGAACGGGGAGCCACAGTCTTTTCTGTCGGACCAAGGAAACACTGCAGCGCCTGTGGCTTGGCTGTCCCAGGCCTGCTGGCCTCTTTTCTTTGCTGTGACAGTGGCTTCCTGGGCTTAGGATTGTTTTAGAGGAGAGTCTCTTTATCCTGGGTCCAAAGTACTCTGTGGTGCAGCGGTGAAAGGTTTGCTTAATTAATTTTTCAATAGGTCAAGCTAAGATGAGTACTTGGCTCACAAGGAGGAACAAAATGAAGGGGCAGGATCAGTTAATTCTGAAATTACGTTCAAGGGGATAGTAGGTGCACGTTTAAAAGCAGAATTCGTTTATTATGAAATGGTGTCTAACACTGAAGAGTTTGTCTCTGTTTGGGGAATCAGTGGAGTTTTGTGTAAAGTAACTGGAGATGTTTTAGTTTTAAATTTCTGTGAAAATCAAACAGACACCATCTGTTTTGTGTTCATGTGTGTTTATTGTGTTTTGGTTGGGTTTTGTAAAGATCTTAATTTGGCATTCATCTTCAGTTATGGTTGTAGTATAAGCATCGATATAATAAAAGGTGTGTCAAAGGTCTTCTGTCAACACTTATGTATTAAATTATAGAAAAACAGCTCATGGAACAGACGCCAATGAAACTGCTGATACAGACGATCAGCCTTGATGTGACTGTTTGATTTGGTTCTTGCCTCTGTGAGCTGACAATAACAGACAGCATTGAAAGACCAAAGATCCAAACAGGACACACCGAGGTAAGATCTCTTATAAGGATAATGAGGGTTTCATCTTAAGCATTACTATAACTCACTTAGTGTAACTGGAAAGACATTATTGGACAACCACATCATTGGAGCAAGTATAGGTCTCACAGCTTTATAGACAGTGGCACAGCTTTGGGTCCATCTTGTAAGTTTACGGCCATGCCAACTTTATTTATGAAACGCTACGTCCAACCACTGACCAAAATGCTGGACTGACTTCATGGACAAATGCTAATTTACTTTGTACAACTGGCAATTAGCATTGATAATTCAGAGCAACCAAAGCTTTCTAAATGTGATGTAAGATTAGAAGGCAAACTAAACTTCACCTAAACTTACTCATCAAAATGGGAACAAGACCTGCTTAATAAAACGGCGCATACATCTGCACTAGTTACAGACAAATCAACAAGAGATTTTAAATATTACTGCATGCAAACCTTTAAGGTACTCTCACTGTTACATATAGGCAGAAACTCCACATACTTTTGTACCATCCTGACACTCGTGCTCTCTTTGTCAAACATCGTACGAGTTGCACCTGCATTAGCCTTTCTGCTTTGCGAGCCACATTAGCTCTGTGTCTAAACCTGCAGAGTCAACAGCACCAGTTGTTAGAGGATGTCCTACGCCTTCTCTGTGCATCTTCTGCACACACTGGCTGTAAATACCCTCTCCTCAACCAGGTGGAAGTTGTTCATTATTTTTAACCTGTCTTCAGGTTAAATAATACTAGGAACCTCATTTACATGTGCAATTCTTTCTGAGGAAATCCTTTTGATTTCTTGCCGTTAAAGCCTCTGAGCCTGTGCTTTTTTCTTATGAATAGACCTATGGCTGATGCAATGCACTTAAACTTAAAAGTTCTGACAGATGTGGAGGATGTTAATTAGGCAAGTTTTAGTGAATAGCTGCATGCTCTGATCAAAGACATTATGCTTCTCTTAAGACTGTGGAATAGAATGGGTGGTGGTGAAAACTGAATTTCACTCTATGCTGTCCACGTGTTGTATCATCCGATAATGTAATGTAATATAATATAATATGATATGATATGATATACAGTTTTGATTGTAAAACAAACAGCAAATGTTTGAAAATACAAAATAAAACGTTTTACAAAATAAAAAATGCTGTTTTCTTGCAATCTCTGCACAGAGTATTCCAAAAATGATAAACACATGAATTGTGGCTCTTTAATAGAAAATAAATGATCTTCTCAAATATATATTGATTTGTGTGCAATTACATTGTCCAGCAAATTGAGGCATTCTCATGAACTTAGAATGAATCAATTAAAAACACACAGGTGAAATGGTAGAACGAGCAGCTTAGAGAAGAATCAAAGTATTTGCTTTGAGAGACGAGTCGTCTATTTGTTTCCATAGCACAATACAGTTAGGCAAGAAGCAAGGCAGCTGGCTCATCCTTTTCTGTGGGCTCCCTCTAGCTTGTAGATAGTTTGAAGATAATAGTTTGTTTTAAAAATACTCAGTGTTAAATCTTCCCATAATCCCATAATCTATATTTGGCAAGTTTAGAGTGAGACAAAACAAAAAGAACCAATAAAATTCCAATAACTGGACTGGGGGAAAAGGAAAGTGTTGGTGTTAAGCCACAGAAATCTTTTGCACTTACTATGTATCCTGGTGCACAGATACAAGCTCCAGTGATGCCATCACAGTAGGCTCCATTAGCACAAACACACAGCTCTCTGCAGCCCTCACCGTAGTAACCTGGTGGGCAGGTCTCGTCACAGTAAAGCCCAGTCCATCCCGCAGCACAGGTGCACTCTCCTGACAGAGGGTGACAGCTGAAAGAGCAGGAAGATTAGAAGGTTTTTTTGCAGTGTGTATATTGTTTTGTAGTTCTCCCATTTTGACCACCCTCGACACAAAGTTACTTTTATAGTAGGTTTAGTGGGAAAAGCAGAAATATGTGAAACAAAATATCAACTCCACTTTAACTAGATACAGTAATTCAAACATTCTATTCTACTGAAGTGTTGTACAGTAAGAAAGCCTGAGCAATGATCCAGTACCTGAGTGTGTTTGTGTGTATGCAGGGGCAGTATTTGTCACAGATGAGTCCATACAGGCCAGTGGGACAGAAACGATCCTGACAGCTAGGCCCCTTGAAGCCTTCGTTACAAAGGCAGGCGCCGTTGATGTGGTAGCATTTGGCTCTGTTCTGGCAGTCACACTTGTGAGCACACTGTGGCCCATAAGTGCCAACTGGGCATTCATCCTGGCATCTGGGTTGGTTTAAAAAACACGGAGGAGTTATTTTCCAACATTCTAAGCCTCTCTTCTAAAGGTGCCTGGGATTTTTCTGTATACAAGTTAGAGTGAAAGAAACAGTTATTACTGCAGCATTTGGGACTTCTATTACTTCTAATCAACTTTGTTACCTGGAAAGACACAATTCAGAGATAATAAATCGAGTTGGAATACAATCCTTGAGTAAACACCCCGTTTTTCTGCAAAATGTTGAGCTGGTATTTGGGAAAAGGTAACCATAGCTGTTTAGACAACTTCCCCTTGGTTCCCGGTAGGAAAATAACCTGGGACCAGAATAAGAGCCAAAATATTTTCAGTGTAATTCTGCAAAGAAAGCTAGTTTTCTATTGCACTGAATTTCATCACAAATCATTATTTCCATTATTATTAATCCGAGTCGTGTATTGTTAAATTATGTGCTCTCTGTACATTTTGAAAAAAATAATTGTCTAAAGATAACACATTAGAGCACATGGATAAGAGACTGCAACTGTTCTGCACTTTAAATACAACGCACTAGACCACAGTTTTGAAGAAAAACACTGGATTGTCGACCCTTTGAACTATTTTTATTCTGCCTCACTCAGCAAACCTCCACAATAACTAATTAGTTTAAAAACTTCACAAAAACCAAAACACAAAGGTCTAGAATGACCAAATTTGTATCTCTACTTTTTAGCCAACAGATCGCTGTATGACTCAGAATGGATCGAATCAAGCTTGTTAGACGGCCCATGGCTGAACCTAAAACAAGCTCTCTGTGGACAAGTAAAGATCTCTGATTTGAAGTCCAGCCCACAAAAATGATTTACCCCAGTAAACTGAACTCAAATGTCTACATGGGCAACAAAATATTTAAAATATCTCTACCCCTAAATGGTTATCAAACACATATAAAATGTGTAAAATTGGTGATTCCATTTCCCATAAAACTGCAAAACAGGAGCAAGATCTTTCCATCAACCCATATCAAAACGTCTGATCCTAATACAGCAACTTACAACATGCAGAACTCTCCATAGAACACAATATACAGGACAAAGGATGTTCCAAATGGGCCTCACACACTCAGACATATGCACACACTGCAAACACCCACTGAAAACTATGTGCACGCTGTATGGTCTTGTACGCCTACGAGGGCCTGTCGGAGGATATGTGAAGACCTTTCCACACGGTTTAGTTGCCACACCTAAACTGTTCATGTTAGGTGACATAAGCACATAAATGGAAGCACATAAATCAAACATAGTTGTTACTGCCTCACGCATCGCTAAAAAAATTATCTTCAAGAACTGGAAGTCATAACTTTGTGCATAACTCCGGTTGGCAGGGCCATTCATGTGCTACCTCTACCACACCTTACTTGAGAGCTCACTAGTCTGTGTACACGGAAGAATCCATTACAGAGAGAGTGCGAAGAAGAACAAAAAGGGAGTGACAAGGGAGTCATGAGATAGGAGGCGCCACCATGCGGCAATACACTGCATTACAACGGCAGCTGTTACACTACGCCAGGCTTCCCCAACTCAAGGCCTCGAGGGCTGGTGTCCTGCAGGTTTTAGATCTCACCCTGGGTCAGCACACCTGAATCAAATGATTAGTTCATTACCAGACCTCTGGAGAACTTCAAGACATGTTGAGGAGGTCATTTAGCCATTTAAATCAGCTGTGTTGGATCACGGACACATCTAATAACTGCAGGACACCGGCCCTCGAGGCCTGGAGTTGGGGACCCCTGCACTACGCAGTGACCCACCTCTCCTTTTTAATTACACTACAGCTGTATCATCATATATCACCATACACAACAACGATGGGCGACCTTCTAAATTCCTTGTTAATACACGTGGAGCTCCTGGTTTTCTGGCCAGCACTAAAGCCTCCAGTTCATCTCAGGCTGTGGCAGCACTCGAGGAGGAACAATATGAAAGTAAATACGGAGCAAAATGTGAGAACCTGAAAACTAAAGTGTGAAAATGTATAGGAAAAAAGATTAAGCTTCACACACTTGTGTTTATCATTTTTACATATTTACACAAATATATGGAGAGCTGCAAAACTTGTAATTCAATCATTTTAATTTTTTTTTTTACTACTCACAAGCACCACTCTGTGATTGCAACCTTTTAAATTAGTGAATACAACTGTTGACTTGCACTGATGACCAGTGTTGGGAAGGTTACTTTTAAAATGTATTCCATTACAGATTACATGCCCCAAAATGTATTCTGTAACGTATTCCGTTACGTTACTCGATGAGAGTAACGTATTCTGAATACTTTGGATTACTTAATATATTATCATGCTTTTTACAACAACGTGAATGTACTATTGCTGTGATTTATTACTGTTACTGAAGGGCCACAACTCCGAACTGTAGTAAAGGCACCTCTGACTAATACGTCGGGTTCGTGTCGGTTCGTAGCCAAAAAATAGCTTTACTTTGTTGTCTGGGTCAACTTTTCTTGCGAGAGACAGAGAGAGGCGTTGAAAGGCTGCTCCAACGGAATTTATTGTTTCGGAGGAAAACACGAACACGGTGTACAGTCGAGTCTTAATAGCTTACTTACAACTGGGCTCGTCAGGCACTCTTCTTGGCTGCAGTGGTTATTATTATATTTACATGCTTCCAGCTAGAGCAGGGCGATATGACCAAAAATATTTATCACGATATACATTTGAAAATTTGCGATAACGATATAACTGACGATATAACTGACACCAGACAAAATACTTTACAACTCCACAACTTTATTAGTGCAAAAAAAAACATCAATGTATTTTCACTTAAACAAGCAGCTGTTTTTTTATGTCCATTAAAGTTATATAAAAATGTAACAGTGCAAATTCCTCGCTGACAGTTTAACCAAAAGGCATTTCCAGTGGAAACTGGCCGACATATCCTCAGCATAACCATGTATAATATCCACAACACTTAAAAAGAGGTTATACACACACAATACGGTAATATCATGTTGAGGTGCAGTACGTATCACTCCGCGAGGCTCCTGCCTACGATAGCCGTAATGCTCCGACAATCCATCGAGCGCTGCGGCTTTGTAGCTTAGCAAAGTCGTAGTAAAACATTTGACAGATTTTCGAGCGCCGTGTACATAAAACCGTTTCGAGGTCAGTAAACACAACCAGAGTTCATACATAAGGCCCACGGGATTATAAGGGGCTCTGTTGACTTTCAGAAAATTCAAAGGATTGATTTTAAGTGTGCCGTATTTTCCAAACAACACGGTAATAACGACGGCCCGCTAGCATGCGCTACCAAAAATTGTGCTTTGTTGTGTATCTGACGGATGAAAGCGAAACCAGTTCCACACCACTGAAGCTGCAGCATTTTTACAAACCAGTTCTGGTTCATCCGTTTCATTCAACGATCCGCTCTCGCTCTTCTCTTTCTGCGTCGCTGCCTTGTGTGTATGTAAACACAGGCACTGCGCATGCACGTTTTACCCATATTCTATCGCCATATTTCATTTTCTTATCGTTGCCCAAAATTACACCGGTATTACCGTGAACGGTATGCTATAGCCCAGCCCTAGTTCCAGCTCCCGTTTTTGCTCGATGACAACTCGTACTTTTCCTTTTTCTCCCTCCTCGCGCTCACAGACACATAACGTGTATGGCAGTCCATTCTCCCTGCAGCACAGACTACACTGCCTATGATGCTATATTCTTTAGAGCTATACCTGTAGCATTAGTCATTACAAGAAGTGTTTGTGAACTAAAAATCAAGAATGTGGGATACTGTTTGTCCATGCGCGGACGGGGGGGCGAACATTTTTCTTGTAAAACAAAGGGGGGCCCAGCAAAAACAGTTTGGGAACCACTGCTTTAAACAAACAAAACGCCAGCACTCACTGAGTGTTTACTTTTAAGCGACATGAATACGTTTCAGCTATAGCTGTCATCAGTGCAAGTGAAGAGTTGTATTCCGTGATTTAAACAGCCCAGCGCTGCTCCTGACGGAGGGAAAACCAACCCTGCAGGGAGACCTACCTCGGCACTTGTGCAGGTGAAGCCAAAGGGAAGATTTGCTTCATCATATTTTCTAGTCTTTGTCTTAGAATGAAGTTGGTTTGGAAACATATTCAGCGATGCTTCATCTCCTACTTTGCATTTCTGTGGGTGCCCTGTGCTAGCAGTGTCCAAGTGTTTTGTTTTTTTCCCCCCTTTTCATACCGCGCCCCCCCCCTGCAATGGCTCTGCGCCCCCCTAGGGGGCGGGCCCCACACTTTGGGAAGGCCTGGTTTAAAGGATGGATAAGGGTATAAGATATAGAGTTAAGCACACAGCTTTTTGTATAATATCAAAATGGATCAAGTCGAAAACGCTGTCTCAGATGTAATCACTACAACTCTGCTTTATAGTCTCAACTTTCAATAAATGATTACTGTATGTGATTATGGCAGGGGAAACTCTTCTTATGATTCTAAAAGCCTTTCACAAGGTCTATAAAAGTATGTCTGCTTTTATAAACCTTGAGAAAGGAAGTGAACTCCAGTTGCTCTTAATAGTTAACTTCCATGTTTCTCATGTTCTTCAGTGTGTAATTGAATAGGAGTATATTACAAGCAACTAGTAAAAAGTCTGGACAAAAGATCAAGTATCTCGGAATTTAAAATAATGGTGCACAAAACCTTGTGGGGGAAAAAAAGCCAGGTATTCTAACTAAGGCTACGTTCACACTGCAGGTCTTGATGCTCAATTCTGATTTTTTGATCAAATCCGATTTTTTTGTCAGCGTGTTCACACTACAAATAAAATGCGACAGCAAACGCGCTCTAGTGTGAACGCTCAAAGCGGCCCGCATGCGCAAAAGAAGACTTCACACACAACACGCTCTGTTTAGACCCAGAGCAAACAGTATTGTTTGACTGATGGCCCTTAATATAAAGACTTCGGACTTTACATTTCCCAATTTTTGCTTTAAGTTATTTTGTTATTGACATAATAATGTAAATAACCTAATAATGATCCTTATTGCTGTTTTAGAGGAGCGGTGCTTCAAAGGATAGCTGCAGATTTCTGTCAGAATCTGCAGATTATACAGTACAAATAAAATGTTCACGTTTCTCCAACGTTGTCTTCCCAACAGTTTCACTGATATCTACACGGGATGGCCAGAGAAGCGTTCGCGATGTCTTCTCTGGCGCTGATAATTGGCGTCTGTCTTGTGTCGGTGACGTAAAAGACGGATTTAATGCGACGTGACCTTTCACACAGCAGTCGCTTTCTGAAACATCGGATATGTATCGGATTCAGTACCACATACGAAAGTGACCCAGATCGGATTTGAAAATATCGGATTTGTGCCGTTCACACTGTCATACCATGATCGGATATGGGTCGCACAGGGTCAAAAACATCGGATTTGATGCGCTTTCGCCTGCAGTGTGAACGTAGCCTATGATAAACTGTTGAAGGTAAGAACACTTTAAACAGTATTTAAATAGATTTGCAGACTCAATCTTTTAGCAGTTTTTATATGTATGAAGCTACAAGTATCGCAGTCTGAATACGACACCCCTGTAATAAAGCCTCCCTTTACAAACGGTTTTATTGCATTCTGTTTTAGAGAGTTGTTAATTAAACCAAAAACCTTATATTTAATAACTATAAATATACTCTATATATTTATATTTATTTATATTTACTCTATAACTATAAATATGAACACATGACGTTCTAGCAGGACAGCTGTACAGTACTGGAGACAGACCTCATAACCTGCTAGCTAAAGATGGCGTGCTTTCATGTTCGTGCTTTCAAGTGTTCAGTGCTTTGTCTCAGTTTTGCATAGAAGTGCCGATGAATATCCAAGAACTACGGCAGATGCTCAGCTACTGTAGTCTCGAGAAAAGGCACAACTTGGTACATTGATGGAAACCCCAAATTGATTTGTAGTCCAAACTAAGTTTTAATATTTTATACATTTAAAGTTCAAATTTATACATTTGCACTGCAGTTTTATATTTTTAAACCTGTATTTGTGCAATGATTCTGAGCTAGAAAAAGAACACTTAAAAGTCCAGTGTTTCCTCTGCAGGTTTGTAGGGTTTCCTTTTAATCATTTGCTAAATACTAACATTCACAAACTACAGGATATAGCTTTCAGATGAGGTGCCATACAATAGTTTTGGCATTGCACTTTTTCTGCAAAATTCTACAAAAAAGGTTGAATGTTAATGCAACAGAAATAACAATGCCGTCCAAGACAGGTTGCTGGTGAACTGGTGGATATTAAGAGATTAACAGCCATAAAGTAATTAAATTGTTGTTTAGAATAATAATGTCCAGAATACTCACTATACCCTGAGTTATAACTTAAGCAAAGAATTGTCAGTCTGGCTTTTACTAATATAAATTAAAACTGAATGGCACTACTCTCAAAGAGAGTGTTCAGAGCTCCAACATCAGAATCACTCACACCATACGAAGGTCAACAAACTTCATCATAAGACCCTGAGTGGTGCGCTCAAGGTGAATCTTTCAAAGTAACTGAATGGACTCTAATAAGAGTGAACTGTATAGAAAATTCTATAAGCCGAGTCAAGGCTGAATTTAGACCTGCTGCATCATTCTTAACACGTCTACAAGTTGAAACCATTAAGAAACAGACAAATCACTCAATTAAAATGGCTCAGTGAGGATTTCTGTTTAGTGTCACGTTTAAATCATGCCGACTTCCTCAGGACTGTTATCTTGGCTAATTCCATTAGAACGTGGAATGGCTGGGAGAGAACTCAATCTAGGAATTATTCCATGTAGGCTAATTCACCTGTCTGGGGCCTAAATGAATGGAGGTAATTTGGCTCAATTGAGAGTAATGACAGAGAGGGTGAGAGGGAAAGAACGACGGACAGGGTGGAAGCAGGAGAGAAAGGATAATTAAAGCAGAAATAACGAGTGGGAACGATTCAGAGCTGACCAACGGCAGATGAGGGTGCAAAAAGTCTTTTTCAAATAACAGACTCAGAAATTATGACGCTAATAAAGAAGAAAACTATTTAAAATGACTTGTTGTTCAAATGTGCCTCTTGTGGTGATTGTGCTTAAACAAACGTGGAAAAGTGTAGCAGTCTGAGTATTTGGGAGCAAGTGGATAAAGGCAGAAATTGCACAAGTATTTTCTAATTTACACTATGTGGAGTAATTTCTTACCACTGACTTCATTTTTTTATATCAGTATTATTTTGCCCTCACTGCGCAGACAGCACAGAAACAAAAATCACAGCTCAAACGCTGGAATCACGTCGTAGACACCTCATAACTAATGTGCAATTAGAAATCATTGTGTGTGTTTGCAACTTATGATATCGTGTTGCCTTTTGTTCATTTCTTTTTAAAGGCCACTATAGGTTTCTTGGTAGGGTATCATTGTAAGGTCTCTACCTTCCACTATAAAGCACCTTTGGGTGACTGATGTTGTGATTTGGCGCTATATACTGTAAATACAACTGAATTGAACCCACAATCTATTTTTGGATTTTATGAATCAGTGTGGTTTTCTAAACTAAAACTGCAGCAATAAACATCAGTTTCAAGTGCAGGCAGCTCGTTCTGTCACTGTGAATACTGATAGTGTTTTCGGGCTCTGACACAGAGTTTTAGTTTTGGTTTGGGAACCGGTGACAGCTGATGGAAGAGCAAGGATTGTTTTGGTTATGATTTCTCAGGAAAAAGTAAACGTGGCAAAAATGGCTGAGAAATAAAACAGTCTTGATAATTATCACAAAAAAGTCCTCTAATAATAATGATAAAAGCAGCATGATGGGAAGCCAGCCCTGCTCTTACTTTCACACCCTTACACTGCACCTCTCACTTTGTAAAAGACAAAAAAATATATACACAGTTGCACAAGTGATGGCTTATGCAGTGAGGTAACCATGGGAACTGCCTGCTAAACTTTGATCATTTTTGTCCTCTGTAAAACAAGCTGTCCAACTTTTAAAATGTTGTTAAAATCATATGTAAAAACATTTATTTCAGGATGTTTCTACCAGAAGTGTTCTACAATCTATTAGTCATTGGGTGCACTATAGTTTTACACACACTGCAAAAACACCATCTCAACTGCAAATCATGGTGGCAGGAACATCTTCTGAGGCTGACCTCACAATAACTGAGGGAACGATATATTCCATACCGAAAATACAGGATTAGCTAAGTCAGAGAACCTGAATAGGGCTGTTCATTTCATTAATTCCATTTTGAAGGTAAAATGTTCAAAAATTCTTGTTCATTTCTTTTGAAAGTATCAAAAGCAGCAAAAGAAAATGCTCAGTAGAGTTTGCTGTTGGTAAATTACTGGCTGTTAATTACAGAATGCAACTAAGTAAGTTCCCATTTGTGCTCCATTCCAAAATTGTCTCATCCTATGAATACCACCCCACAGGGAGGTCATCCATACCATTTTCTCTGGGAAAATGTTATCCTCCATACATACATTCAAACATCCATCTTCTGTTGTTTATCCAGGTCCAGATCATGTGGGCAGCAGTCTAAGCAGAGACTTCTCAACGTTCCTTTGCTGGCCACCTCCTCCATTTTCCAGATGTAACTTCTCCAGCATCCTGGGTCTGGCCTGGGGCTTTCTCCCAGTTTCTCCCATGCCTGAACCACCTCAGCTGGCTCCTTTTGATGTGGAGGAGTAGTAGCCCAACAAGCCCCTCCCAAATACCAAGCTCCCTATTCTATCTCTATGGCTAAGTCTAGCCATATGCAGTCTAGCCTGCATAGGAAATTTCAGTCACCACCCATTATTCAGCTCTCTCTTCACTGGTATAGCATTTGTCCCACTGCTGTCACTCCACCAATCCTTCAGATCCCCACTCCTTCACTCACGAAGAAGACCCCAAGATATTTAAACTCCTCCACTTGCTATGCACTCCAGCGCATTGCTATGGACAGAATCGGTAACAAAGGCCAGCCCCGGCAGAATCCAACACCCACCAAGAACTAGTCTTACTTATTACCAGCAATTTAGACCAATCTTTCGTAATGGTTGTACAGGAAACGGCTAGGCCACAAAAACGGACCTAACACCTCTTTGGTATTTGATCAAACTTTAAAAAACACATGTAGACTGATTGGACAAATTCCCAATTAACCTCTAATATCCACAATCTCCTGATTGTGGATATTAGAGGTCCAACTAGCAGGCTTATTCTCCTCTTCAGCTCCCTGGCATATCCAACCTGATGGTTTCCACCATCTGGTTCAGGTTTATTTTGTCATGACCACTGACCACCTTGCAGACAACTTCACACAACCACTCCAGCAATTGAGGTGCATAATATAGTCCATTTAGACTCAATGTTCTCAACCTTCCTCTGTTGAAGGACAGTCCAGCAACCTCTCCTGCCACCTAATCAAACTCATTACTAAGTGATGATCAGTTGATAGCTCTGCTTCTCTCTTCACCTGGAGGTCCAGAACATGTGGCTGCAGATCTGATGATAAATTTACAAAATCAATCATTGATCTGCAGCCCAAGGTTCCCTGGTGACATGTACACTTATGTTTGAATGTGGTGTTTATTATGGATAAGCAAACTGCCCTTAGCACAGAAGTCAAAGAATAAAACACCTCTTTTAAAATGTACAAATGTAAAATTCAAAAAACAGAGAGTACAGTCCAAAAGTCTTTAGCCACCCCCTATTTCGTTGTATTTTTCCTGGAAAATGGGAAGTAGGTGCAGTAATTTATTGAAATTGCAAACATACACTACCAGTCAAACGTTTTGACACAATTTCTCATTTAATGGTTTTTCTTTCTGTCTTTTTTTTTTACTGCTTTCTACATTGTAGATACAAACTATGTGAAAAAAGATTTATGGAATTATGTAGCAAAGAAAAGATATATAACTCTAGCCGCCCTTTGCTTTGCTGAAAGAGCTGCAAACCCTCGGCCTTCTCCCAGTGAGCTTCATGATGTACCGGTAGTCACCTGAAATGGTTTTCACGTCACAGGTGTGGCTTGTCACAGCTCATTTGTGGAATATCTTGCCTTCTTAATGGGGTTGGGACCATCAGTTGTGCTGTACAGAAGTCAGTTTGAGTTAGCTGACAGCTCTATTTAACAACTGTTAGAATTCATATTATGAAATGACAGTCAGTCTGCAAAATCAAAGTAATCGAAGCAAAGGGCGGCTATTTTGAAGAATCTAAAACATGTTTTGAGTTATTTCACTTTTTTGGTTACTTCATAATTCCATGTGTTCATTCATAGTTTTGATGCCTTCACTGAGAATCCACAATGTCAATAATCATGAAAATAAATAAAAAACATTTAATGAGAAGGTGTGTCCAAACTTTTAACTGGTAGTGTACATAGAACTAGAGTATATAAGGCACAGTTTTTATAATTCTATAAAGCTTGAAAATCAATACTTCATATGAAAAAACTATGACACAGCCTGAATTCTCTTAGGCGAGCTTTCTTGTAATGTCTCTTTGGAGATTAATATCTAAATTTCAGGAGCAGGACCACACCTCCAAACGCACTCCTTCCGGTTCTCATCTATATGTGTTCCCCCAGTTCACTAAGCTGTTCATTCTCTCTTCCACAGCATGTCTTTATCCTGTCTTCCTTCTCTCACCCCAACTAATCACAACAGATGGCCCCGCCCCTCCCTGAGCCTGGTTCTGCTGGAGGTTTCTTCCTGTTAAAAGGGAGTTTTTCCTTCCCACTGTCGCCAAAGTGCTGCTCATAGGGGGTGATATGATTGTTGGGTTTTTCTCTGTATGTATTATTGTCGGGTCTACCTTACAATATAAAGCACTTTGAGGCGACCTTTGTTGTGATTTGCTGCTGTATAAATAACATTAAATTGAATTAAAATGCTATCAAACCCCAAATGAGGAAGTGGGCCCAGCTAGTGAAAAGCTCTTCTTAAGATGTTGAGTGTCTTTTTCTTTTTTTCCGTTCTGATCCAACACTGTTCTATTAATATTAAAGTCCGCGATGTGGGGAGATCAGTCGAAGACTGGCTGGAGTATTTTGTGTGTTTTTCAATCTAGATTTGCTTTTATGACATTGGCAGTTTGTATAGAACCATTGTCATTGACACAATTGACTAACCGCAAGCTATGCCAGAGCCTCCACTACGTTTTACAGATGACTGTAGAGACCTTTCTTGTAGTGTTTCCTGACTTTCTGCACATACTGAAGATGCTCTGCACCAAGAATTTCAGCTTTAGATTCATCATTGATTCATCATCAATAAGATTTGTTGCAACTGATTTTCAGTCCAGTCCTTGTGTAATTTGGCATACCTCAGCCCTTTCTCTCTGTTTTCTTCCTGAAGAATGGATTCTTGCCAGCCACTGTTCCATTTGGAAGCCTCATTTCTGATGAGGCTTCAACAAACAAACTGAAAGGCCAGATGTATCGGTCAAAAGGCTTCTATCAGGTCCTTGCTGCATTTATTACAGATGGTAGATCAATTTCAATTTCTTAACGACACGACTTTCAGATTCCATTCATCTGCTGTAGATGCTTTTTTTTCACCACTTGGGTATGTTGCTGAGTGGTGGTACGGTGATTAGCACTATTGCATCAGATCAAGAAAGTCCTAGTTCAACTTCACCACCTTACCTGGGCCTTTCTGTGTGGAGTTTGCATGTTCTCCATGTGTTTTTGTGGGTTCTCTCCAGATGCTCCGGCTTTCTCCCACAGTCTAAAGATATGTGGGGTTCGGTTAAGTAATGATTCTAAATTGTCCATAGGTGTGAATGTGAATGGTTGTCTCTTTCTACGTGTTAACCCTGCGACAGGGCGTATCCTGCCTCTCGCCCTATGGTACCTGGGATAGGCTCCAGCCACCCTGCGACCCTGCCAAGGATAAGTGGAACAGCATGGAATTATTATTATTGTAATGAAATATAATTAATGACACCCAGTTACTTCAATCAGAGATCACTAAAGTAAATTGGTGTGTAACATTACTAAACCAATGTCTGACTCTGTAGTTTTCTCTGGTACCCGTCCCCCACCAATTGGACCAGAAGTGACATGTTTAGCTGCATGTTCTCCTTAAATTGCTGGCTGTCTAAGAGACTGGGTCTGCTCCTAGACCACCAAAAGTTACCAAAAAACATTTTAAAAATAAAAAAATCACAAAGAAAGAACAATAATTATCCACAACTACACCAAAGAGTAAAGCAGTGAAATGCTGTTTATTAAACATTCTCTCTCTCCGTCTTAGTACACGAGTTAATAATTAATCAATAAATCGATTTCCTCTGCCTTACAGAAACCTGCTCACAGCAGGATGATTATGTTAATGACAGCAATCTTCCTCTGCAGCTTATAACCCAACCAAAGATGCAGAAAGTTTTAGTTCATTTGAAAGCCTGACAGGTAGCTGGACAACTCAAAAACAGTTTTATTTGCTGTTATCTATTGTCCATCTGGGCCTTACTCATCTGGGTGATTTCAACATCCATCTAGATACTAAAAATGACAGCCTTAACACAATTTAATCTATTATTAGACTCAGTTGACTCAAAAGTCATTTCTGTGCTTGTCCTGCTACATCTCACTGCAGCATAATATTTTAATACAATGATTAGAACATGCTATGGGTATTAAAGGTACTGCAATGCAGTGGGCTGAACCATATCTATTAGACACCAATTTGTTCCTGTAAATAAATTGTCCTGTTTAAACACTCAGGTTAATTATAGAGTTCAGCATAGTTTTGTGCTGGGACCAATTCTGTTTACATTAAACTTGATTCCTTTAGGCAGGATCATTAGAAAACACAGCATACACTTTTACTGCTATACAGATGATACCCAACTTTATTTGTCCATGAAGCCAGATAACACAAACCAATTAGCTAAGCTTTATGTCTTTAAGACATAAAGAGTTGAATGACCTCAAGGTTTCTGCTTCTACATTCAGATAAAACTGAGATTGTTGTACTCTTAAAATCTTAAATCTTAAATGATAATGAAATGATGGGCCCAATGATAACCCTGAGAAAAGAAAATCGTGCGGTCTCATTGGAGTTACAAGATGTTTTTCAGTTTCCAACCATGGGGGATCTGGATCCAACCAATGTCTAATGTGCTGTATGGTAAAAGACCAATGATATAGTTTGGATTTTGGTACTAACCAACCTCCTTCTAGTCTTTGTTTGGGGCGATCGTGGCTCAAGAGTTGGCAGTTCGTCTTGTAATCGTAAGGTTGCCGGTTCGAGCTCCGACAGTCTCAGTTGTTGTGTCCTTGGGTAAGACACTTCACCCGTTGCCTACTGGTGGTGGTCAGAGGGCCCGGTGGCGCCAGTGTCCGGTAGCCTTGCATCTGTCAGTGCGCCCCAGGGTGGCTGTGGCTACAATGTAGCTTGCCGTGAATGGGTGGATGACTGAGTGTGCGCTTTGGGGTCCTTAGGGACTAGTAAAGCGCTATACAAATGCAGGCCTTTTTTTTTTTTTTTGTAGCACTGTCCACTCTATATGTGAACAGCTGTTATTCCATATAAATTACTTAAACAAAGAGTCAAGTTTTTTCCAGTAATCAACTGGGGGAGGTAAAGGAAGCACTGAACTTTTCTATTTTTTTAAATAGTAGAGTAATTGTTCTTAAAAGTAGAAGCTACAGAGGACACTATTTGAATACCTAAATAATTTATATTATATATATATATATATATGATATATATATGATATATATATATATGATATATATGATATATATATATATGATATATATATGATATATATATATATGATATATATATATATGATATATATATATATATATATATATATGATATATATATATATATATATATATATATGATATTTATATATATATATATATATATATATGATATTTATATGATATTTATATAAATAGTTGCACAATGTTGACATCTAATTGGATATTGAGAGTCTGAATTAAGCAACATAGGGGCAGATTGTGTGAGGTTGATTTTACAACCTGACAGTTTGCCAAAAGTACCTATGATGTTCAACAGTGTGGACAAGGACAACTGAAAAGCCAATATGTATACTAAGGTTTCATCAGGGTATAATGAAATATGGTGTATATCCTACAGTACAAAGTGTGTGGGGGGGGAGTTCTAAGGTTTGTATGGAGCAATTAAAATAAGTAGTGAGAGTGAGCATCCCCGTCTTGTTCCACCAGAGTATACTAAATATAGATGAGGAAAACTCTAATGCAGATACTAGCTGAAGGGTTAGCATATACATTTTTATCATCTTAATAAATTTGGGACCTTTCCATAAATATTTCCACTCCAATCGATCAAACACAAAGAAGCATCAAAGAAGAAAAGTCCAGTCTGAGACTGGGACCTTCTGGACTCACCGATAACATTATGTTGTCAGAAGACAATCTTCCTTTTGTAAAGCCTGTTTGATCACTGTGAAGCAGTTTGCCCAGCACTGTCTCAAGGCATGCAGCTAATATTTTGGCATATAGTTTAACAACTGCATTTATTAAGTAAATGGGTCGGTAATTACCACACTCCTCCAGCATTTCTAAAAGTGTCAAATATAACTCAGGAGGTTTTCCATCAATACCTGATAAACGACCTTTGTTGGTAAGTTCGAGGGCATAATGCAGTTCTCAGAGAATCTCAGGATTTTACGTGTTCTGGAGAATGAACTGGAAGGTGAATATTCTTAAAGAAAGCTTCTGTTTCCTCCTCAGATAGCGAGTATTCTCACAAATATAGCTGAGCAAAGAAAGTTTTACAGGTATCATCTCTGAAGGTGAGGTAAATATTTTTTTATATATTTCTATTATTATTATTATTATTTATATATATATATCTCACATTCTTTGCATTTTTTGTAATAAGTGCCATGGTCTCTGTGCTTCCCTGGCTGGCTCAATGCCAGGCCAGATGTTTCTATTATTATTGTGCCCTCTCTTTCTGTCTCTCTCCTCCGTCAGAGCTCTGGGCAGAGCTCATCTCGGGCTCCCGCCCTTGGCCCATGCACCTGGCCTAATTACTCACCTGCCGCTGATCTGCCTGATTAGCTGGCCACTATTTAAGATGGCGGTTCAGTGCTTCTTGTCACTCTTGTCACAGTTTACAGTACAGTAAACTGGACCTGTTCCCATTTCCTGATTATCTGAGAGTGGATTAGTGGCGAGGTGTGTGTGTGGACCTTTTTCCTTCCTTCCCACAGATCCCTGGAACCCCGGCCCGCTGCATGTTGTGTATATTGCACTTGGTGTTTCTGTAAATAAACTGTTGACTTTCATTTTGAAAAGAAACCTTGGTCTGCACTTGAGTGCGTTCAGTCCTGTGACAATAAGAGCAAAGCTGCTTCTCAAGAAACCGTTAACGACAGCCCATACAAAGAAACCTGAATAAGAAAAACTGCCAATATAAATATTGATGACTTCCTCCAGTTTATGGCTTAACTGGTCAAAAATTCTTTGTTCCCTAAAAGTGTAACATTAAATCTCCATATGTTCGGTTTACACTGGGTGGGGGAAAAGTTAAACTGACTAATAATTGGATTATGATCAAATGGACTTTTTGGGAGGATATTAGCTGATTGAACACACTGAACCAGTTTAGCAGAAGTAAGATTATAGTCTATACTTAAAGACATTTTGTGGGGTGCAGAATAAAAAGTAAATTCTTTAGTGGCTGGGTTCAATGATACAGTCTGAGCTGTTGTCTGTGAAGGTTCTCAGTCATCCAGGTCAGGGTAGTCTAAGGAGCTTGGAAAGAAAAGCGTCTGGACTTCTTTAAGTTGCTTGAAGACGTTTTACCTCTCATCCAAGAAGCTTCTTCAGTTCTAAGGTCAAATGATGGAGAGTCCCAGATATAAACCCCGTGGGAGTTCAATTCAAGGTTCAAGGTTCAAGGTTCTTTATTTGTCACATGCATAGTTATACAAGTATAACACACAAAACACACGCAAAAATTGGGGGGAGTTTCCCCCCAAGAGGGACAATGGACCCCCTAATGACCCTCTACCTCAGTGGTTCCCAAACATTTCCCCCCCACAGCTCCATTGCTGTTTATTTCACACCTCAAACATTTAATAAACAATTACGCAAATACAAGTAATCTGCAATAAATTACAGGTAGCAAGAAAATAAACTACTAACTCTTTTACGCTGCGTCCGCACCTACACGGGTATTTATGAAAACGCAGCTGTTTCGTCCACGTAAACGGTGTTTCGAATCACCGAAAACTGAGATTTTTTAAACTCCTTTTTTGCGTTCACGTGTGGACGTCAAAGGTATGTGCCTTTTTCACGTCACGCTGTGCACCACGTTATTGTTTACCTGAGATGAATTGCAGAATGGCAGATAGAGACGAAATACTGTTAATCTATCTTCAGTTTTACACGCTTACATATAAACACGCAGTTGCTGTCCCTCCATTTACAAAGGCAGAGGCGTCACGATGTGATTATTTTACATGTAGTTGTTTTTTTCCTCTGTAATAATATTCAACATTGCTGTCAATACATTTTTCAAAAAATGCCTCTCTGTGCAAAATGGGTTCAAAAACATAAACAGCTGTGGGATCCTGTTCGTCCCTGATTTAGACAAATCGTGGCAGGATCAGCCTGATGTTATTTGTATCCCACTGTAACTTTACTCTATAAAGAGCTCACATCTCCAAAATGTCAGCAGTAGTTAGTCATTAACTACTCATTAACTAGTCATTTTTCACACATGGTTGTAGTGCTTTATTGATAGAAAGTGTGGTTGGTTTGTTTGATCTGTTGTACCAAGTGTGAAATAAATAAATAAATGAAATGAAATTACAACAAGTGTTTGTGAACTAAAAATCAAGAATGTGGGATACCCAGGGGGCGGGCTTCACACATTGGGAAGCTCTGCTCTACCTAATCACACGAGCCAAGGTGTGAAAACGGGTGTAGAACCCACTATGAAACCTACCACTGTGAGTGGGCATCAAGGCGTCTGGGGAGGGATCTCAAAACTGGATTATAGATGGCAGAGAGTTGGTGTCGTAAACCACCGCCGCTGTTCCAAGATGGTCGCTCACAGTGGACATAGATGCTTCTTTCACTCCTCTTTCAAACCATCTGTCCTCTCTGTCC
Source organism: Aulonocara stuartgranti (assembly GCF_965226115.1). NCBI lineage: Eukaryota > Metazoa > Chordata > Actinopteri > Cichliformes > Cichlidae > Aulonocara > Aulonocara stuartgranti. The sequence continues at coordinate 39,962,482 of NC_138939.1, read as the reverse complement.
AAAATGTGAACATTGGTGAAACAAATAAGGTGTGAGGTACACTCCATGGTCCTTCTACGTCACAAACCATGAAGTTGGCTCACTTTAAAATGCACTCCTGTGTTTATTTTGTTTTTGATTTTCTTTTTTGTTGGCTTGAAATGAAATCTCTCTCCTGGTACTGCAGCTTACTGCAACGTCTGCATGAGTGTCCATTGCAGGCATTGAAGAGACAAAGCCTGAAATGGACACATTGGACAAATGGACACGCACACACACACCCAACCCACCGACTGACTCACTCACACATACCCACCCACCAATGACACAAAGACACCCATGCACACATATCAACCCCCTTTGAAGTGCACCCCACCCCCCACTTCCCTCCCATGCCAGCAGCAAATCCAGGCCATACCCAAGTCTTGGGGCTCACCTGCACGCTGTGTCAAAGCCAATCACAAAAATGGGACAAGACAAACTGCTCTGAGTCTAAGACAAGCTACAGCTAGCAACAATCGATAGGTGTTCACATATCCTTTCCCAGAGCCTGTCAACAGGCATACAAGACCATATAGCATGCATGTAGTTCTTCTAATGACTGTCTATACAGTGGGTGCATATGTTTGAGTATATGACGCCTATTTGGAACATCCTTTGTCATATATAGTGTGTTCTATGGAGAGCTTTGTATGCCACAAGTTGCTGTAGTAAGAGCACATTATGTTGAACATGGCAGCATGCATTGTTTGAAAAACGTTGTAGTTATGAATTTTCTCTGCTAGTTTACTGCTAGAAAGCTTTAAAGTTAATAAAAACGCCCTCAGTTTTTAATGGAAGCCCATTAGCCATTACAATTTGTTAACATTTCAGAATTAAAGCCCTTATTTTGATACAGAAAGTTATTCTGTTAAGCATGTCTGAGTCAAATCTTCCAAATAAAAATCCTTGAATAGTTACAGTAAAGGAATTGAATACTCTCACTTTGTTAAAGGAAAAGCATTTGATTGCTTATTGAAAATATTAAATACTTTCATACTATCCCCCTTAAACTTTTTTAGGCAAACTCTTTACCTCTAGAGAGCAACAGAACAAGTCCAACATTAGCATCAGTTCGTCCAATTTCTCTAGAAATACTTCTAACAACTAAAGACAGGAAGATGGTCATAGATTAATAAATGAAAACACTTTCTGAATGCTTCATTTATAATGGTTTATGCTGCGTATGACTAATATACGCACACAAAGAAACCTAAAAAAAACTCAGTCAAAGATAACTGTTAAAATTTGTATTGCCATACTGTAGTATTTGTATCTGGCCACTGTATTTACTGTTTATTGCATGTTGCTCATCATTGTTGCTCATGTTTTTCTCCCTCTGCTGGTCTTCAAATAAAATTTTTACGTGCAACCACCCAATTTCCCCGTGGAGTACAGTAAACTTTCATCTTACAACCATCATTTTAGGCTGTACCTTTCTCCAATGTAGCCAGCTGTGCACTGGCACTGACCGCTGATATGGTCACATAGCCCTCCGTTACGACACGTGCACTCCTGGGAGCAATTAATGCCAAAAGATCCAAATGGACATGGCTGGGCACACACTGGACCCTGATGGAGAAGAATATATCACGTTTACATGCGCATCAAACATGTCTCGGAAGGAAGCGACATATCAAACATATTAATTATTAGCAAATTAGGTAATGACAGTAATGTCAACAGTATCCAGTGAGCAGTTTCAAACTTCTCTAGTCCAAGAAAAACCCTTGGTTCATGTTTATGGCCTGGATTTAAACTTGAATTTATGGAAAAAAAAACCTCAAATTAATTTAAACTAAGACAAATAGTTTAATATATGCAACTTTACATTTCACAATTCTTTAAAGGTAGATTCTGTTATTTGAAAAACTAGGCTCTGATGTCTCATTTTTTCCATCTAAAGTAAAACAAGGAGCAAAAATCTCTGGAATCAGTCCAATAAATAGTAAGCAAGACTGTTATGACTGGATACCTGCAATGTAATCCCATGTGGTAACTACCCACTTCAAAGTAAAAGTACTTGGTGTCTGACAATGTGATGCAAACGACGACGTGACTAAGAGAAATGTCATGGGAGGTGAGCTGTTGCAGGAAGACATTAGTGTAAAATAGACAGATATATTACAGCCTACGCTCACTCCCAGAGCTTCACATATTGCAGGACAAAATACTGACTCTGGTTGACATATTTGTAATGTGAATATTTACCCCGGGATAAAAATAGGCTGCTGCATGGAAATCATAGCTTAATGTTAATTGAAACTAACTAAATCAAACTAACTTGCAATAAGAAAATCTAGTTCCTAATTTAAAATGTGGCACAGTAAAGTGCAACACTTGGTAAAGCTTTCAAAGACTACTGTGGGGGCAGGAACAGACTAAAGCTGTGGGCAACTGTACCACAAATAGATGGAAACACTCCTGTTTTCAAGTTCAAGTTACAAGAAGAGAGGCTTGCTGCAGAATTAGTGAAGCTAAATGTTAATCTTACAATACAGCAAATAAATGAAACTAATTTACATTGAAAACTTTCACAGACACAGTATTTCAGCTCAAGATAGGACCAATGCAGAACATTTATGTACTGCATTGGTCCCATGTTCAGAATAATTTAGGCCCAAATGGTAAAACAGAGCCTAGGACACAAAAATACCAGAATTTTCTGCTATTGTAACATTTCCCTGGCAGTTAATTCAGATAAAAACAAACAAACAAACAAACATTTGACCAAACTATTACAAAATGAAGAGTGTGACCCAGCAGCCAGTGCCACATGTTGAGAAAATGATGATTGATAAATTTTTGTCACTTAAAATGTGGCATGAAAAAAGTTTTTTAAGAAGGTAAATTTTATAATACAGTATCATGGCGCTTAACTGTTGCTAATCCTTAAATATTCTTTTCGGCAGATTAGTTGTATGATGCTTATCTGCTTTTGCATGTGTCATGAAGTCCTCACCATCCAGCCAGCAGGACAGGAACACTCCCCAGTGACATGGTGACATGTTCCACCGTTCTGACAGGGACAGTGATGCTCACACAGGGGGCCATGTTTACCTGGAGGACAAGGTTCCTCACAGCTGGAGGGACAGAAAGCAGGAAGAGGTGTTCGCGTCAAGCGGTGAAGCTTTTAATCACTGACAAAGCTCAAAGGTTCGACACAGACAAGTGGAAGGTTAATACAGCTACACTTTAGGTTACTTCAGTAACTTATGAAAGAGTTTATCAGAAGAGAATATAGAAGAGCACTAGAAGTAATTTCAACTGTTGTCACTCTGAAGAAAATATTTATATCAAAACTTACTAACAAACATCTGAGAAAATAATGTCTGCTTAATTCTTTCTTTTCAGTGGCAGGAATAAGCTGTGATATGTTTATAGACTTCCCAAATCATCATTATACCTGACAGCTTAATGGCAAATCCTAAAAAAGCTGGAAAGGGGAAATGAGAGCATATGATACAGATCGATTTAATGACATGGAACATGACAATTTATTTACAGTACGATGCGAGGCTTGAGGAAGCTCTCATTTTCTTTTCTTTTTTATTTTAAAGTGGTCTATAACAAAGATAACACAATCTGACAATTCAATTCAATTGTGAACAGTTGCCTCAAAGTGCTTTAAACTGTAAGGTAAAGACCCTACAATGACACAGAGAAAAGAGAGAAGGCAAACAATCACCAACAAGGTGATTCTCAAAGGGCTGCTGGCCAAAAATTATCTCAGCATTGTGTGCAATGTGTCCTTAAGAGACTGAGGAATCTGAACAAGTCAATGATAAAAGAAGAAATGGCAGGCCTAAAGATGAACAATAACTGAAAGTCATGTCCTCCAGAAATAGGAAACAATCCAATAACACAGGACCTGAGATGCAGCTGACCTGGATGAACCAGATACTGTTTGCCGAAGCCTCATCTGGTCTTAATGTAAGGATGACACATATCGGGTCTATGGCTGCAAACCCTTGGTCTTCTCTCAATGAGCTTCATGATGCAGTCCCCTGAAATGGTTTTCACTTCACAGCTGTGGCTTGTCAGGGTTCATTTGTGGAGTTTCTTGCCTTCCTAATGGGGTTGGGACCATCAGTTGTGTTGTGCAGAAGTCAGGTTGGTACACAGCTGACAGCTCTATTTGACAAATGTTAGAATTCATATTACGAAATGACAGTCAGTCTGAAAAATTGCAAAAACTTTGAATGTGTCTCCAAGTACAGTCACAAAAACCATCAAGAGCTACAATAAAAGTGGCTCACATGAGGACCGCCCCAGGAAAGGAAGACCAAGAGTCACTTCTGGTGCTGAGGTAACAGCACCTCAGACTAGAGCACAGATCAATGGCACACAGAGTTCCACTAGCAGACACATCTTTACATCAACTGTTCAGAGGAGACCGCGTGAAATTGAAACACTGAAAAATATCACTTTCTATTCAATGACCTAAGGAAAAGCAACAAGCAGAAGAGATTTGTTTGGGCCAAGAAACACAAGGAATGGACTTTAGACCAGTGGAAATCTGTGCTTTGGTCTGGTCCAAATTTGAGATCTTTGATTCCACCGATCGTGTCTTTGTGCGACGCCAAAAAAGTGACCAGATGATCTCTACACCCATGGTTCACAACATGAAGCACTGAGGAGGTGTGATGGTGTGGGGGTGCTTTGCTGCTGACACTGTTGAGGATTTATTCAAAACTGGAGGCAAACTGAACCAGCATGGGTACCACAGCATCCTGCAGCAACATGCCATCGCATCCAGTTTGCGTTTAGTTGGACCATCATTTATTCTTCACCTCCGGGCTGTGTGAGGGCTATTTGACCAAGAAGGAGAGTGATGGAGTGCTGCCCGGCCTCCACAGTCACCTGACCTAAACCCAATGGAGATGGTTTGGGATGAGAGGGACCGCAGAGTGAAGGCAAAAGTGCCAACAAGAGCTCAGCATTTCTGGGAACTCCTTCAAGGCTGTTGGAAAACCATTTCAGGTGACGACCTCATAAGATAAGATGACTCTTTTTTTTGTCATTGCACAGTCTTACTTACTACAATAGTTCAGTGAAATTGGAAACTGTCCCATATCAGCACAAGTCAACACAACAAAACACAACACAGTGGACTTTAAAGTGGCTTTAAAAAAAGTGCAAGAAAGGTACGGGCAAAAACAGTAAGTGAATGTTTATTGCACATTATTATTTTTCCCCCAAAAAGTCCAACGAAGTAGCCAATCAGGTCAGCTCGTAGCATTGCCCTGTTGTAAAATCTGTCCTCGAGTCTGTTTGTCTGCGACCTCAGCAGCATGAATCTCCTGCCAGATGGCAGCAGCTTCAACACCCGGTGTCCTGGCTGTGTACAGTCCAGTAGGATGCTGCATGCCCTTTTGAGACAGTGAGTGCTGTACAGGTCCTTCAGGGAGGGAAGAGGATGTCCAGTGATTTTTTTGGACCATATTAATGACCCCATGAAGTGCCTTTTTGTGTGCAATGGTGCAGCTGGAGAGAATCCATTGAGAGAATGCCAAGAGTGTGCAAAGCAGTAATCAAAGCAAAGGGTAGCTTTTTTGAAGAGTTATGTTTTGAGTTATTTCACACTTTCTTGTTTACCACATAATTCCATATGTGTTCATCCATAGTCTTGATGCCTTCAATGAGAATCGACAATGTAAATAGTCATGAAAATATATTAAATGGGAAGGTGTGCCCACACTTTTGATTGGTAGTGTAGATTGTAATGCTGCTACATAATTTTCTGCCCAAATTTGAAAGTATGGACACCAAAGCATTGTTTTTACGTTTAGACTAGACTGAAATAGAAATGTGTAGAAAATGTGGATATGTTATACTGCTTTGTATGCTAATATTCAGATTTGTAACTGTTTAAAAAAATCATACGCATTTAAAACAGTCAAATGCTGTTTGTCATATTGAAAGACATGCAGCCCTATTTAATGTTACTCAACTCACAAGGCCCCAGTGTATCCAGGTGCACAGAGGCACTCGCCAGTCTGGTGATGGCAGGTAGCGCCATTAAGGCACTGGCACTCCAGCAGGCAGTCTTTGCCATAGAATTTGGGGTCACAGGGCTCCTCACAGCGCCAGCCCTGGTAGCCATCAGTGCAGACACACGCTCCTGTGATTGGGTTACATTTGGCACCGTTGCGGCACTGACAGCGGTTACTGCAGTGTGGACCCCAAAAGTCACTCTCGCAGCCTGTAAAGAAAAGGGACTGGATGAATCATTAAACATTATTTAAAGCTATAAAGTGTGAAGCCACACAACGGATTATTTACTTGTGGTTTTAATTTCCAACAGCAAATTCACAATTGCAGTGAGGGGTCAGCCGTGAAGCAAGGAACCTACTGCACTCATGGTGTCACAGCTTTGTCAGTCTTACATGAAACACAACCTGAGCAACTGAGCTTTATTATAAACTGAGCAAAATTAAAAAACAAAACAAAAACAAAAACAAAAAAACACAAAACAGACCAACTCAGTAGTACAGAATAGGCCTAAAATAGTAAATAATAAAAACGTTTTTTGCCACTGTAAAGGTGGAAACTGGCCTGAAACAGCCACTTAGTGTGCTATAGCAACAGAAAAGTCTTGAACAGATAAACATGTTGTGTACTTTTGCAGGAAACTACCAGGACTGTGTTCTATTCTTAGTCACAGTGTGGTAGCAATGATAACATGGACTGAACCACCACTCACAACCACCAGCACTTTATACAGCCTCTGTAGAAATTATCCACATATCTCACTTATCTTAACTGCACTACTGTATAGCTCTGTGTAAATAATCATTCTGTACATACGATAATTTTTAACCCTACAACTGTTTATAACCTGCATAGTTCACATCTCTGTATAACTGTATATCTCATCTTCTGTATAGTTTTTTTTATTTCATATTTATATCCTGTACATAGCTTGTACTCACTACAGCCTGTACATACTTATAGTTATAGAATATTCATAACATACTTCATACCGTGTACATTATAACATACCATAATAGACCCATTTCTGTAATATACTCACATATCTATATTATTGCTAATATATATTGTAATATATCTATATCATGGCTAAAGCACTTCTGGATGGATGCAAACTGCATTTCGTTGCCCTGTACCTGTGCATGTGCAATGACAATAAAGTTGAATTCTATTCTATTCTATTTTCAATTTAAAAAAAATGCTGGAGAAACTACAATAGAAATTTCACTCTCACTTCACCTGAGATAATTATGTAGCATTCACTCGAAACACTAATCTTGGATATATAATATTGGAAAGTGCATGGATGATCACAAAAACCACAGTCCGCATATATCCAATCAGAAGCCCTGGGTAAATAAAGCTGTTTGTGCCAAGCTAAAAGTGCGGACCTCTGCCTTTAACTCCGGGGATGCTGATGCATATAAAGCAGCCAGGTACGACCTCCGAAAGTCCATAAAAAAGGCCAGAAAGGACTACAGGGACAAAATGGAGTCCAGCTACCACAGCTTTGACACCAGGCGACTGTGGGATGGACTGCGCTGCATCACTGACTACAAGAAGGTCAACACAGTCAGTGTTCAGCCCGCTGGATCTCTCGCAGACGAGCTCAACAACTTCTATGCTCGTTTTGACGCAGACAACAGAGAGCAGATCCTCTACCCTCAGGAGGACAGTGAGGCTGCAACTTTAACTCTGAAAACAGAAGCTGTGAGATGGACCTTTAAAAAGGTCAATCCTCACAAAGCTCCAGGACCGGACGGCATCCCAGGCCGGCTTCTCAGAGCATGCGCCAACCAGCTGGCAGAGGTGTTCACCAACATCTTCAACCTCTCCCTGAGGCAGTCAGTGGTCCCCACGTCCCTCAAAGCATCCACCATCATTCATGTTCCCAAAAAATCAGTGGTCTCCTGTCTGAATGACTACCGTCCTGTTGCACTGACATCCGTCATCATGAAGTGCCTGAAGCGGCTGGTCAAAGGTCATATCTGCTCCTCCCTCCCTGACACACTGGACCCTCTTCAGTTTGCCTATCGGACAAACAGAGCCACAGAGGATGCCATCGCCCTGGCAACGCACACCACCCTCACTCACCTGGAGAAAGGGAATACATATGCAAGGATGCTCTTCATCGACTACAGCTCGGCATTTAACACCATCATCCCCTCAAAACGTGCCACGAAGCTCGTCGACCTTGGGCTGGGAACACCGATCTGCAGATGGATTCTAAACTTCCTCACAAACAGGCCCCAGGTGGTGAGAGTTGGTAAGCACACCTCCTCACCACTCGTCCTAAACACAGGAACGCCACAGGGTTGTGTGCTTAGCCCCCTCCTATATTCCCTGTTCACACACGACTGTGTTGCTAAACAAGAGTCCAACATCATCATCAAGTTTGCGGATGACACAACCATCATGGGCCTCATCACAGGCAACGATGAGATGGCCTATAGAGAGGAGGTGATGGCGCTGTACGAGTGGTGGCTGGAAAACAACCTGACTCTCAACATCAGCAAAACTAGAGAGATGATGGTGGACTACCGGAAACGACCAGTCAGAGAACACCAGCCCATCCACATCAACGGTGTCAAGGTCGAAAGGGTCAGCAGCTTCAAGTTCCTTGGAGTCAACATCACCGAGGACTTCTCCTGGACCCTTCACACAGACACTGCTATCAGGAAAGCTCGCCAGCGGCTTTACTTCCCGAGGAGGCTGCGGAAGTTTGGCATGAACGCCAACATCACCTCAAATTTCTACAGGTGTGCGATCGAGAGCTTGCTGACGAGCTACATTACAGTTTGGTACAGAAGCTGCTCTGCCAGCAGCCGTAAATCACTACAGAGGGTTGTAAAGGCAGCAGAGCACATCACTGGCACGAGGCTTCCTGCCATTCAGGACATTTATCTCCAGCAATGCCTCCGTAAAGCACACAGCATCATCAAGGACCACAGCCACCCAGCACATCAGCTGTTCTCCTTGTTACCATCTGGCAGACGTTACAGGAGTCTGTCTGCTCGGACTACAAGACTCAAAAACAGTTTTTACCACCAAGCCATACGACACCTCAACCACAACACTTAAACACCAGTGTTGGTCAAGTTACTTGAAAAAAGTAATCAGTAACTAATTACTGATTACTTCCCCAAAAATGTAATCCCGTTACTTTACTGATTACTTATTTTCAAAAGTAATTAATTACTTAGTTACTTAGTTACTTTTTAAAAACACGATTTACAACCTGAAGAGGTGATAAAGCGATAGATCTTTCAGCCCACTTCTACTTTTTCTGCATAATCCATCATACAAAATGTAATCAAATGGAAAAGTCTCTTTTTAAAACTTGTTTTATTAGTTTTAATCTTTTAACTTTATGCATCAAGCAAACATTTAATTATCTGCAACATTCTCTGAGTTGAATAAATTAGTTTAACATTTAAACCTATTTTCTGCACATTCCAGCACATAAAATAAAATATTTTTTGTGTTTCTACTCACTCTTTCAAATAGATGCAAGTAAAACACAGCAGAACATAAATAAAGTCACAGACTCAGCGGTGCTGTTGCTCTATTTTCACCTGTAAAGCAGGAGTGGGGTAGGCGGAGGTTTACCCTGGTGCAGGTGTGCCGCGGTCAGTGGAAGAATCCGCGAGTTTCTCTGTGAGTTTCCCATTACGTCGTAGCTACTCGGTGCTTGTTGGAAGTTTAGGGGTTTTTTTGCTGTAAAAAGAAATTTTCTTCCCACGCACAACGGACACTAATGTTTTTGTCACTTTTTATGGAATCAAACTCAAAGTAAGGTCAGTACTTCCACGCTTTAAACGCTGCACGCTCATACTCTCTCTGCACTCGATATGTGATCCATTGTTGATCTGCACACAGCTGTTGTCACTAACGGCGCACTCGCTTACGTCACTGTCATGAGACATTCTCGCAAAAAATCACGGTTTTAGTAACGCAGTAATGCAGCGTTCCTACGGGAAAGTAACGGTAATCTAATTACCGTTTTTACAATAGTAATCCCTTACTTTACTCGTTACTTGAAGAAAGTAATCAGATTACAGTAATGCGTTACAAGTAACGCGTTACTGCCCATCTCTGATTAACACATGAGTAAGCGTACCAACAGATAATGATTTGGTCCCCTGCTGAATTTAAAATTTGCTCACTTACTAAGAAATGAAGAGTCCCTAATTGACTTCTTTGGGCACTTTGGAACACCATACAACAAACTGGCACAGAAGACCACTCCCTAACAGGTAAATAGGTAATGTGTCTGACCGCAGATACTGTGAAAAGGACCCTCTGCAGGATTAACCACGTAAGACAGGTGGAACAGACAACATATCAAACACCATCTCCGCTGCTCTCCATTCTGCCCTCACCCACCTGAATACAAAGAACTCTCATGTGCAGATGGTGTTTCAGTTTCAGTTCAGCATTCAACACAATCATTTGGATTGTGACTCAAAACCAAGACAATAACACCTTCAAGACCATCACACTGAGCACTGGTCTCAACAAGGGTGTGTGCTCACTGTTCTTCACGCTACTGGCTCATGACTGTGTATCAACCTACAGCACCAATCCCACTGTCAGCTTTGCAGACAGTGGGACTGGGATGTTTTTACCATAAACAATGATGAAGCCAACAACAGGAATGAGGGGAGCCATCTGGTCAACCGTTATAGAAACAATAATCACTTTAAATCAAGGCAGTTAATTCAAGCACCAAATTCCTGGGATTGCATATCCTGAGGACCTCTCCTAGTTCGATGACACCACTGACCAAAAACGCTTAAACTCACCTCTGCTAAAAAAAACTATGTCAATGTAAATGAGATATATACTTTGTTGCCTGATTTGAATAAATAAAAATTTTTTTTAAAAAACTCACCTCTGCTTCCTATGTGAATTGAGAAGCGCACGAGTCCCACCTCCCACTATTCTACTGGGGAACCACTGAGAGGGTTCTTACTGGCTTATCACTGTGTGGTACGGAGCCTGCACAACCTCCTGCCAGAAGACATCATCGGTGACCCTTTTCCTTTTGATATGGACATTTTTACCGTCTGCCTCACCCATAGAGCCATCAGCAGCTCATCCCTCGCAGTCCTTCCTCAGTCTCCTGCCTTCGGGGAGCAAGTACCACAGCCTCTAGGCTCGTTCCACTAGACTGTTGAACAGCTTTATTCACCAAGTGATCAGGAGAAGCTGTGCTCACAAGCAGCATCATTTATTTATATTATGTATATTATTTATATGTATAGTACAGGGCAGCACAGTGGTGTGGCTAGCACTGCTGGATCACAACAAGATGGTCTTGGATTATATTCCAACATCTGGCTAGGACCTTGGGTTTGCATATTCTCCCCATGTTTATATGGGCTCTCTCTGTGTACTCCAAAACATGCAAATAGTGTGATTAGGTTAATTGGTGAGTCTAGATTGCCCATTGGTGTGAAGGGGTATGAATAGCTGTCTGACTGTACAAGGTGTACAGTACCCTGCCTCAGCTGGAAAAGCCTCCAGCTCCCCCCTGATCTTGAAATGGATAAGCGTAAGAGAATGACTTGATGTATGGACATATATTATATGTCCATGTACATATGTTACTGTGTCATGTTACTATATTTGCACTATTGTACATATGCTTGATTTTTTTTAAAGATATTCCTTTTAGTGTCTTTTAATACTATGTTGAGACAAAAAGAGTCCAGGGATTCCCTTGTATGTCCAGTACTGTGAACTGATAATAAAGAAATAAAATCTTGACGCTTGGGTTTTCCAGTGAACATCCAAATGATGCAGAAAAGCCTTGGGAGAAAGGGCTATAAGCAAAATCGAGCTCTTTGACATTAGCTTGACCTGCTATGTTTGAAGGAAACAAAATGTATGACCCAAAGAACATCCTCGCAGTCAAGCATGGAGGTAGAAACATTATGCTTTGTGGCTATTTTTTTACAAAGGGTAGAGGTAGGGCTGTTCGATATAACGATATATATGGATGACGATATAAAAACGTCTATCGTTTCATTTTACGCTATCGTTTGTTTCGTGGTGTCGCAAAATAAACTGTTTATGGTTATATTTTTTCATAGAGTTGATGGACACTGTAGTGGCTATATTAATTTCTTAAAGTTCTCTCTTTCTCTTATATTTAATATAACCACACTACGGACGGACAAGCGCCTGTTTTTATGCGTTGTCGTTAGCAACAATGACGGTAACACCATCGCCTGTCCGCTTGTTTATGTTCCACATAAACCTTTCACAATAAAGCTCAAGATCCTGTTGAGACTTTTCAAAATAAACTGAATCACGTGAAAGAGTAGATTATTTACGGATGAGAAGTAAAAAAGAGCCGCCAGGTGCTAAAAAAAAAACCTTGGACTCAAACGTTAGAACAGGCTTCTCCCCGCAGCACGCCGTGTAATAAATACTCACAAAGAAAACGGCGGCCGTTACAACTTCTGTCTAAAAATGTATCGTTTCATGCATCGGTTAAAACACTCGACTCCAGCTACACGACGCCCAGCTGGAAACACTTCACGCAAGTCGAGCTGCCCGAGTTTCACAGAATTGACAGAAAATGTTACATTTTTGTGATTTATATCGTTATCGGACGATAGATGTCTTATATCGGGATATGAGGTTTTGGTCATATCGCACAGCCCTAGGTAGAGGACCCCTCTTCCCCCTCTGTCCAACCAAAAACTGTACTCAGACAGACACACTATAAATAACGTTTATGTCAGACGATGGGTCGCAGGGTGTAGTTTGCAGCTCAGCTGCAGAGGAGGGACGTGGCAGTGGGTTCAGGGGGAGATACCACGGGTGGATGGTCAATAGCCGATAATCATTATCTAATCATGTCTCATCTGTTTAGGCAGCATGCCAGGACTGTGAGAGTGTGGAGGCAAAAACCCCTCTTGAGATGTATGCAGACCTCATGAGCATGGGCAAATGTACAAATTCGGCGGGGGTCAAATAATGATTTTCTTCACTGTAGATTGGTAAATATATGTATGTATAGGTGTTACTGTAAGAATCAAATCCACTGCATGGTATAAATAGACAGAAGCAGATTAACAAACAAATTGTAGGTTGAATGACTGTAAATGACTGAAGAGGTTATGCTCACATCCTAATCCCATATGTTTGAGACATTTGAGGAGGCATTGTCCTTGATGTAAATATGTAAAAATTGTGTATGTTTCTGTTCTGTGTGTTGTGGGACAACCAAAGGATTATTCTATTCTATTCTATTCTACTCTACTCTACTCTCTATTTGAGTCAGTCAGAGAAAGGAGGTCAATGCTCGTTATCATGAACAACCCATTACACCTGCTCCACAGTTCCGTTACCATGGTTACCAAATGATTTTCATTGATTGCTCACATGTCAACGATAAAATGGCTTCAAAAGCAGCTCATTGACAGCAAATGTATATAGCAATACAAGAATAAAACATTCAGTGTTTGGTTCCTTTGCATTAAAACACAAACTAGAATCTTTCTGGAACTGGACTGCGACACTGCTGTTGTTGGTCTGCACCACTGTATAAGTGGGTGTGTCTCACCAGCCCTCATGATGGATTCCAAAACAAAGTTGTCAATCCTCACTGGCAGAGAGCAGTTTGAGCAGCTGAGCACCTGAGAACCCTGAGAGAAGTAGATATGTTGAGTCTGCATACTATTGGCTCTGAAGGAGGTGGGGTAAATAACTGAAATCTGTAGCTAACCTTGCTGTATGGAGTTTACTGACACCAGTAAATTCAATACATCAAATTGCTGTTTACCAACCCAGCTGGTGTTTGAGCTCCGCATCCCGAAAGAAAAACCTCGCTGCAGCCAAGCCAAATCAGCTTTATTCATATAGAACTTTAAAATCTGCAATCTCATATACAATAAAGCACAAAAACTAGGCTTTTGGATTATTTTCAGCTACTCTGATACTGTTGGAAAAGAGCATTCGACTGCCTTGATGGGGCTACAGTAAGAATTCTGTCTCTAGCAAAAAGAAATAGGACAAACTTCTTACTTAAAACACCTATTTCTAACGATCAAATTAACAAAATTACACGAACACACATGACCTGGGCCCTGTTAAAGGAAGCATGTTCAACCAACTCAGAATTAAAAATAAACTCTGAGCTGATTAACTTTGATTTGGAAACTCTGCGTTTCCTGTTCCAGAACAGTAGTAAGTAAAGCTAATTTATCAAGCACTTTTCATAGAGTCACAAAGGGCGGAACATTCAGGTTAAAATAAACAAAACATTAGGTACCAAAACAGACAATATAGACCAGCTGTCCCCAACCCCCGGGCCACGCACCGGTACCAGGCCACGAGTTGAGGCTCGGGTGTGAAATGTATGGTTTTCAGGGTTTTTATTATTTTTTATCATTATTTTTTTACATAGTTAACTCGGTTTCCCTGGGTCTTTTCCTGTGTGTTATGAATAAATCTTCTTTCTTTTTTTGGTACCGGTACTTGTTTTATTTTGTTGTATTTATCTGCGACAACCTAAAGGCCAGTCGTTGCAAATATTGTCGGACATAATCCGGTCCGTGGCGCGGTTGGGGACCGCTGATATAGACAATGCAAAAGGTTAAATGTAAAAAACAGCTAATCAGAGTAAGTTCAATCAGCTCTGAGTATGTTCACCCTGAGTTAAGTGCTGACCATAATATAATGACAGGAGGAACGAAGAAGAATTTTAATCAGTTTGTGCCACTTTGCCATCATCATAGATGAATTAAAGTTGAATCTGTAATTAGGGGTGCAACGATACTCGTATCGATATTGAACCGTTCGATACAGTGCTTTCGGTTCGGTACGCATATATATCGAACAATACAAAATTTTTAATTTATTTTATCAACTTTCCTTCTGACGATGCTGTCTGTGTTGAGCGCTCAGTGGATCTGCGCTCACAGTGCAGCCTAGGCGGAGTAGTCGAACGCAGATTCACTGAGCGCAGGGCAAGCTAGCGAGACAGGAGCTAAGCTCGTTGCAACATGGCAAATTGAACCTCCCCCACCCTCATTCAGATCTGGCGTTTGGAACTATTTTGGTCTTCATGTGACGTATGACCCTGAAGGTAAGCGCGTCATGGACTAAAGTAAAACAGTATGTTGGATGTGCCACGCAATGCTCAATTACATGGGTGGGAGCTAGTGTGTTAGCGCAGTTAGCTCGTTAACGTGTTGACGCCGTCCAGCCCCACGCACGGGGCGATCAAGGGTAGCTCTTTAATGGAGATTTGCTGTGTTGTGGCGTTAACGTCATTTCAGATTAACGCTGACAGCACTAGTGGGAACACAACGAATATGACTGCACATTTACTCCGACAGCATCCTAGTGCAAAGACAAGTGGAAGCAGACAAAAACAACAAGCACGCATGCTACAAACTTTAGCCGAGTCATTTAGACAGCCGTTAGCACAGGATTCTCCTTATGGGGACCTGATATGTTTAATATGCTGCTGAGAATATAGCCCAGAAGAAGCGTATAGTATAGCTTTTATTTTGGAAAGAGACATTTCTCTGTAATAAACTCTCTTTTCCAAAGATGAGTGATTTCTTGATCAGATAGATTTTTTTATTACTTTGTTGTTTCAGCAACATTAAATTTAAAAACTACTTTTGAGTTAAAATATATATTTAGAATTTTAATAAATGACAAATTAAAAAGGCATGAACATTATTTTGTATCGAAAAAATATTGAACCGTGACACCAAAGTATCGAACCGAACCGTGAATTTTGTGTATCGTTGCACCCCTATCTGTAATATATCAATTTAGTTTAATGTTCATGTATCATTTAGCTAGCTTGATCTTTGATCAGATCAAAAGGCTAATTTTACATTTGATTTTAAATCTAATCACTCAGGTGTAACCTGATATGACAGAATGTGGAGAAACTAATGGTCCTGGGAGAGAAGTTACCCAGATAACATCAGACTGTGGGCGGATCCACCCTCAGCTCAGTTTAAAAAAATAAAGCCACTATGAATGGATCCAAAATGGATCCAGACAGGATGAGCTGGGAAATGATCCGAGCTGAATCCTCTCAGAATTTGAACCTTCACAATGTTGTTTGACATCAATTACATTTCAGCATGAAATGTAATCAGATTACCAACAGATTGTCGGCAGCTGCTTTTAAAACATCGTTTTAAATACATTTAAATAAATAATTTTCAAGATCTGTTACATCAGTGTGACTGTTTAACACATAAATAATAAATCGATGATATAATAGCTGTCACCATCCTTATTTCAGTGTTTGTAAAAATAAATCTTCTACAAATTAATTTTCTCCACTATGCACTTTGAAAGTGACTTTATGAATAAGAAAATTAATTCAATTCAATTCAATTCAATTTTATTTATATAGTGCCAAATCACAACATAAGTCGCCTCAAGGCGCTTCATAGATACAGAGAAAAAAACCCAACAATCATATGACCCCCTATGAGCAGCACTTTGGCAACAGTGGGAAGGAAAAACTCCCTTTTAACAGGAAGAAACCTCCGGCAGAACCAGACATTGTCAGTCAGCTGGTTCAGCTGAGGAGAGTCAGTTATAAAGCACATTTAAAAAATCACACATTGGCCAAAACGGTGCACAAAAACATGGATAAAAATAAACAAGGGGATAAACAGAAATTTGCAAAATACGTGTTAGGCTAAACATACTGCTCCTCAAACACATTGCAATTCCAGCCATAGCACATATGTAACAGTGTTTCTGTGGTATTATTCCACTTGCCACAAATGTCAGTGTAATGGGGAAACAGCGTACTTTTCATTTGTTTAAAATTGTGTAAAACTGTATGCTAAAGCAGAATGCTAAAGCAGAATGCTAATACTGTGTGAGTGGTGTGCGGCTAGGGTTGCCAACCGTCCCTTAAAAAACGGAATTGTCCCGTATTGAGCTAATAAGGGACGCGCTTTGTCCCGTAATACAGTGAGAATCAAAAGTAGTCTATAAATGTTTATGGAATTAACGCTTTGTTTGAAAGCATAATTCCCAGCCCCTCTCCTGCTTTGTGACCAATGAGCTGACAGCACACTTATGACAATTCGAGTATGACAAGTCAGATTACCGCTCATCTCATTGGTCGAGGAAAGGTCGCTTGCGGAGAAAATACCAGAAGACAACAGATGACCACAACAACAAGCATGGCCAACAGGGAAACAAACGCCGACACTGCGGTGCAAGTCTCGGATGACAGTACACCTAAAGCTGGGCAAACACTGTGCGATTTTCAAATTGCACGATTGACTCGCAGGGGTTAGAAGTTCATAGGTCACGATGCAGGTCTCACACTATACCGCCCGATGCTCTGATGCGACCTGAGTGCTCACACTGTGCGTCCATAAAATGAAGGTTATAACAGAAATTCTGTCGCTCGCTCTCCCTCTCTGTCTTTCACTCACACAGACACACACCACCACCATCAACTTTGCTAAATTGCTAATGAAAAACATGATCAGGCAGCTGTGATTGAGCAGCAGTGTAAATCCAACTATTTTCACGGTTGTTGTGGTCGTGATAATTTTGTGAGGCCACATCGAAAAGGCTCGGATGAGCTTTCTAAAGTTCTACAAGTTGTGCCTCCATCGCTTGTGTCCAGATCACAGGCTGCACAGCCGAGCTGCACCGTCTTTTTCACCGACGTTTACGTGTTTGCGCGTGAGCGGCTGTGGTGACACCCTCACGAGCGATTGATGATCGGGAGCTGGTCGTGAGGTGTTAACCGCTTCTCGTTACCCCACGTATACTACATGATGCATGATGAAGGCCAAAATCGGGCCGATCACCAAATCGGCCGCACGACTCAAAAATCGGCTCAAAATGGGCCAAAAACCGCAAAGTGTGAGCCCAGCATTAGAGCAGCAATGTTTGTTCCCCTCAGAGAAAGGAAAAAAGGCTGCAAAAGTACAGGGAGGACTGGGAAAAGGAAAACACCTGGCTGGGAAAGTGCACGATAACACTGCACTGTGTGCCGGCGCACTTTTTCCATAGGCATGCTTCTAGTGGTGGGCACATGAAGAACATGAGGGGCATGAAAGCTCGGGGAACCCTTAACCAATTTCTTGTCCACCAGGCCACGGCAGAAGCAGATATGGTATGTAAACATTGTTTTATTTTTTTAAACCCTCTGGTTAAGGTTAATATGGGCATGTGCAGTGAATATCAGCGCTGTGTGGCCAGAAGTGTGATAATATAACTTATTTTGTGTAATAAACAACTGCAAGGATAGATGATTACAACAAATAGATGACTAATACGTAAAAGTAATACATAGATGAATAATGATGATGAGTTAAGATGCATAAT
Source organism: Aulonocara stuartgranti (assembly GCF_965226115.1). Taxonomy (NCBI): domain Eukaryota; kingdom Metazoa; phylum Chordata; class Actinopteri; order Cichliformes; family Cichlidae; genus Aulonocara; species Aulonocara stuartgranti. The sequence goes on along the minus strand of NC_138939.1, from coordinate 39,944,119 downwards.
CATGGGAACAAGCGGGTTTACAAACAGGAGCAGCTGATTAGCATTAGAAAAGCTGAAATAATACCTCAACTGAAGCCAATTGTACTAAATGCACTAAATGTGCACTGTTACAAGAATATTTTTGTTCTATTGTTTTCTATTATTTTAAGTTAAGCAGGACAGAGTTCTTTTAAAGAAAGATTTACTTATATCCTCAAAAGTTAAGCATGACAGGCTTCTGTTTAAGAAAGAGACCTGTTTTATTGTGTTAATGTTGTCATTTTGAGCTAAAAATAAACGGCTAAATGATCATTTGTTTCCCATATGGTCATATCACAAAGAATATGCATCTGCTTAAATCAAATTCAAGTCAAATGGTTAAAAAATAATTTCACACACAAAAAAAAGAGCTACCACACTGGGAAGGGTGAAGACAACTGGGTTGCCCGGCCCTGGCCACGAGGTGTCCCTTATTTATTTTTCAGGGAGTTGGCAACCCTATGTGCGGCAAGCCCTTTGCACTGATACAACGTTTCCATTCAGGACATAAAGGGGCAACGATCAACCAGAGACTACTTGTCTTCTTAAAAACACAACACATGCAGAGTCGAGGAGTCTGTTTTGGGCTGACGTGTTGCGGCGGGGTGAAGCAGAAACCGGTTACACATATACCGTCATGTTCAAAAAAAGCCATATGACGTACAATGAGCAAAGAAGGAGACAGACTCAACTGCCAATGAATAAAAATAAGCTTAAAGCCTAGTTTAAAAAGAATCGATGGAGAGAGCAGATTGGACTGTGAGAAGTATGCTTTTCCATAGTTTGGGGGCAAATGCAAAGAAAATACAGTCTCTGAGTATAAATCTAGAGCAGGGGGCAGACAGAGGGTTCTGATCAGGTTGCCAGAGGGATTTTTAGAATTAGATCAGAATCTTGGCGAGATTCAGTAAGGAGGCTTTTTTCTCCACCTCTACGTCCAGCCATTCAGAACAACTGGAAACATTTGGTAGCAATGCTGAACAAACTCGTTTGTTTAAAGCCTCCTGAGGCCTCAAGACAGGCTGCCCCTTAAGATAATTGGGGTTGAGACATGTGGTAAAACTCTACTATTGCTCTTCAATTATTCTGAGGTGACAAGATAACAGCTCAGAACAAAACACCACAAGCATCTTTCTGCAGAGTGAATATGATAGATGCAGGGAAGCATGCGATTTCCTCTACAGTCATCCCATCAGAATGAACAGCAGAGAATTTGGAATTTAGCATTTTAATTTTCTAGGCCAATGAATCCCAGGTATTCTGCTGAATAAAGTGGAGCTACCATCAGACAACAGATTATGATGCACGATTTCTCTTGTAATGCAATGGTCTATAAATACATTACTGAAGTACACGTAACAGATTTGGAGCTGGAGTATAATAAGTGGATAAATCAGAATCTGAAGACATCATCATCATTTCCTTAGGGATAGGGTAATAATAAAATGGCTTTGTCTAATCAGAATCAGTATTTTATGATTCTGAATCTGGCTAGACAAAAACAAACAGAGAAAACAGAAGAAATAACATATTGTTGTACATTACATCATCTTAAAAACCATAAATCAAAGCACCAATTATCTTTCTGACATATGCTTACAGACTAAACTGTCTTCCCAAAATGAGAAGTACAACACACAGAGTGTAGTGAGTTTGCTTCACAGTGCCAGCTGCTCTAAATGAGTGGCTAAAAAAGAAGAAAGGCAGAAAACAGGGGTGAAACAACCTGGAGGAGAAATGAGAAAAGTCATGCATATGTAGGCAACTTTACTAATCAAACGTGGGTGGTAGTTTCACAGATATTATAGTGTTAAATGTTTCATCAGTACTGCGGTGGACAGAGCCATGAGCAGACAACACATAAATCAGACTCGCACTCCCTCCCTCTCAATCTTTCTCTAATTTACTCTCTTTTCGTCTTTCAAGTCCTCCTGTCCTCTGTCTACCTCTCTCCTCCATGTGTCTCTTGCTCTCTCAAAGAGAGGAGTTATCTTTATTTCTCTTAACTAGTGAGCCAGCATAGTCAAATCCTTTATCCTCTCACAGCCTCAATTATTCAGGAGCAAAGAGTCCAAATCAAGAGACTAATGACTTTGATCAAGAGTGGCTCGCTGGCACTAAGCAGAACTTTCTGCACTAAATTAAGAGCTGCATAATATACTTTGGCAAAGGCCACTCTTTAAGGAATATTTCTAGGTCTGTCTATGGTATAGTCACTCTTTGCCAGTAACAAAATCAGAGCTCAGAGGGCTAGCTCTTCTCATTGTTTCTTCTGTTACAAAAGGACCCGAGCTCAGTGCAGGTGACCGATGCAGCTGCCAGATTGCCAAAGTGAGAAAAGGGCAAATTTGCAGGTGTCACAACAGCCATAACTTAATTAGTTATGATAAACTGCCCTATGCACAGAACACAGGATCTTTCAGGAGCACAAAATAGCTCTGCTTTTCTACACAAGCTGTCACACAGACTCACAATTTTACAGTAAAATCAGACGCACACTGAGTCCTGAACTCCAGTTTAAAAACTTGAGAGTTTGTGGAAAAAACTTTACCAAAAATGTAGCGATACTGACTGAGTGGCGACACCTACCATGCGGCAGCTTCCTAGACCTTAACAGCGAGTCTAAAAACAAACGACTGTGAGATGAGGTTGCAGCGGTGAGCACAGCGACCGCTGCAGCAGCTTCACGGGGCCTTAATGTCGCCATTACTCTTGATTGGCCTGAGTTTTGCGCAGGCTGGGATGATGTCTTTGGACAACAGCACTAACCAAAGAAACAAAGTGACCGTATGGTTCTTTCCAAAAAACAGGACATTAGAAGACTACCAATAAAACAGTGTCTAGACTACTATGTGAATTCCATTTATTTTAGGGGTTTTTTGTCTTGACATTCAGTTTTTATTGAAACTAATTTTTGCTGAAAACTGTTTTGTCAAAATTACTTGTACATAATTTTATAAAGTTACACTTTATAATAAATTTAGGATGTTGTCACAAAGTTTTCAGATGTCTCAACACCAGCTTAGTAAGATACTCTGGACTGCATACTTTTAAATAATAATAATAATAATAATAATAATAATAATAATAATAATAATCGATTGGATTGATATAGCACTTTTCAAGGCACCCAAAGCGCTTTACAATGCCACTATTCATTCACTCTCACATTCACACACTGGTGGAGGCAGCTACAGGTGTAGCCACAGCTGCCCTGGGGCAGACTGACAGAAGCGAGGCTGCCATGTTGCGCCATCGGCTCCTCTGGCCAACACCAATACAGGATTTGAATAGCAACTGGCAAGATCAGCAGATCAAAATCTGACCCCAAAGCATTGATTCTGTTCATCTGGACGTAGAGTTTTTAGTGAAACAGTCTCGGCTGACTGCAGGTTTCCTCATTACTGAAGACCTCAAAGTCTCATGCATTGTAATAAATATAATATATTATTGTTCCATCCAATTAGAAAGCACAGTTTTTCCTTACATGCAGATAGAACATTGTGGCAAAAAGGAGAAAAGAATGTAGCAGCCCTTCAAAATTTGGATTTGGTTCATTGATAGACTGGATCAAAACACTGTATACAGTGGGGCAAAAAAGTATTTAGTCAGCCACCGATTGTGCAAGTTCCCCCACTTAAAATGATGACAGAGGTCAGTAATTTGCACCAGAGGTACACTTCAACTGTGAGAGACAGAATGTGAAAAAAAAATCCATGAATCCACATGGTAGGATTTGTAAAGAATTTATTGGTAAATCAGGGTGGAAAATAAGTATTTGGTCAATAACAAAAATACAACTCAATACTTTGTAACATAACCTTTGTTGGCAATAACAGAGGTCAAACGTTTACTATAGGTCTTTACCAGGTTTGCACACACAGTAGCTGGTATTTTGGCCCATTCCTCCATGCAGATCTTCTCGAGAGCAGTGATGTTTTGGGGCTGTCGCCGAGCAACACGGACTTTCAACTCCCGCCACAGATTTTCTATGGGGTTGAGGTCTGGAGACTGGCTAGGCCACTCCAGGACTTTCAAATGCTTCTTACGGAGCCACTCCTTTGTTGCCCGGGCGGTGTGTTTTGGATCATTGTCATGTTGGAAGACCCAGCCTCGTTTCATCTTCAAAGTTCTCACTGATGGAAGGAGGTTTTGGCTCAAAATCTCACGATACATGGCCCCATTCATTCTGTCCTTAACACGGATCAGTCGTCCTGTCCCCTTGGCAGAAAAACAGCCCCATAGCATGATGTTTCCACCCCCATGCTTCACAGTAGGTATGGTGTTCTTGGGATGCAACTCAGTATTCTTCGTCCTCCAAACACGACGAGTTGAGTTTATACCAAAAAGTTCTACTTTGGTTTCATCTGACCACATGACATTCTCCCAATCCTCTGCTGTATCATCCATGTGCTCTCTGGCAAACTTCAGACGGGCCTGGACATGCACTGGCTTCAGCAGCGGAACACGTCTGGCACTGCGGGATTTGATTCCCTGCCGTTGTAGTGTGTTACTGATGGTGACCTTTGTTACTTTGGTCCCAGCTCTCTGCAGGTCATTCACCAGGTCCCCCCGTGTGGTTCTGGGATCTTTGCTCACCGTTCTCATGATCATTTTGACCCCACGGGATGAGATCTTGCGTGGAGCCCCAGATCGAGGGAGATTATCAGTGGTCTTGTATGTCTTCCATTTTCTGATGATTGCTCCCACAGTTGATTTTTTCACACCAAGCTGCTTGCCTATTGTAGATTCACTCTTCCCAGTCTGGTGCAGGTCTACAATACTTTTCCTGGTGTCCTTCGAAAGCTCTTTGGTCTTGGCCATGGCGGAGTTTGGAGTCTGACTGTTTGAGGCTGTGGACAGGTGTCTTTTATACAGATGATGAGTTCAAACAGGTGCCATTCATACAGGTAACGAGTGGGGGACAGAAAAGCTTCTTACAGAGGACGTTACAGGTCTGTGAGAGCCAGAGATTTTCCTTGTTTGAGGTGACCAAATACTTATTTTCCACCCTAATTTACGAATAAATTCTTTACAAATCCTACCATGTGGATTCATGGATTTTTTTTTCACATTCTGTCTCTCACAGTTGAAGTGTACCTCTGGTGCAAATTACTGACCTCTGTCATCATTTTAAGTGGGGGAACTTGCACAATCGGTGGCTGACTAAATACTTTTTTGCCCCACTGTACCTCTCCAAATAGATGCATCAGACAAACATTCTTATTTGCCAAAGCTTCAGTCTACAAAGGGGCACCCCTCAGTGAGCACTCTGATCCTTATAGGAGGATATTTGGCACTGGTGTAGCCCCTCCACTGTCTGGAAGCAGTTTTAGGAGTCCATTACTCTTGAAATCATAAAGATTCAAGAGGAGAAAGAAAAAATTAACTGAGTGGTTCAGTTAAAATTCTGAGCTTTGGCTCATAGAGTTTATTTGTACACACTCTGACCTCATTGTGGACTAGAGGTTAAAACCAGCCCCACCAGTTCAGTTCATTTTTATTTCAAACATGTGCATTCACAATCATTACAAAATATCATTCCATTCTTTTGTTTGAAAAGGAGAAGGCAGAAGTATACACTTATTAGTCCCTACCCCCTCACCACATCGCATCTTCATGTGCACAGTGTTGGGAATAATGGAATACATGTACCAGTGTTACGTATTTAAAATACACAACATGAGTAACTGTATTCTGTTACAGTTACCGTTTAAAAATGTGGTATTCAGAATACAGTTACTTTGTTGAAATAAGTGGATTACACGGCGGTCTCTTCCTGTTTCATATGTTAGGCTATGGCCTCTCTGTTTTTGGTGATTCCACGCCGGTGGAAACCCAAACAAACACGCAATAAGAGGATCTAATTCCTGTGTCTCGATCTCACTGCCCATGTCACCTCTACTTGCGGCCGCATAATGACGTGAAGAAATGTTCTTAAAAATTATTGTTCAATAAATTATTTAATATGAAGGCAATAAGAGAGTGTTACAGGCATAGCCCTAAAGAATGGAGCCTCATGGGCAGTGTAGCCCAGCTGTGAGTAAGCTGTTAAGACTCGACTGCACACTGTGTTCGTGTTTTCCTCCGAAACAATAAGTTCAGTTGCAGCAGCCTTTCAACGCCTCTCTCTGTCTCTCGCTAGCAAAGTTGACCCAGACAACAAAGTAAAGCTAGTTTTCAGCTACGAGCCCGACACGAACCCGACGTATCAGCCAGAGGTCCCTTTACTACGGTTTGGAGCCGCGGACCTGTTTTATATACGCGAGGAATAGTTTTCTATATGAGATCGCTGCAAAAAGTGCAGCCTTACCTAATGTCCACCTACTGTTACTCATTTATATTAAGGTTTAAACATCTAGTTGGTGTTGGTGTGGAGAGTAGCCTTCAGTAATAGTAATAAATCACACAGCAGTAGTGCATTCATGTAGTTGTAAAAAGCATGATAATATATTAAGTAATCCAAAGTATTCAGAATACGTTACTCTCATTGAGTAATGTAACGGAATACATTACAAAATACATTTTGGGACATGTAATCTGTAATCTGTAGTGGAATACATTTTAAAAGTAACCTTCCCAACACTGCATATACATTAGTGATGTGTCGGTCGCAAACGAAATGGCTCTTAGAGCCGGATCTTTGACGTGAACGACACGAGCCGGCTCCTTATTGCGAGCCGTGGGTGTTTTTTCTTTCTCTCTCTCTCTCGCACTTTTTTCCGCTTCACTCCGAACGCAAGCCTCGTGCTTTACGCTGAGCAGGGGGGGGAGGGGCGGTAGTTACAGGCTGAGTAGCACAGGAACAGAGCGGGAGGGAGAGAGAGAGCCAGGAACAACAACGTCACATTAGAAAGGTATAGTAATCATCCACAACTATATTCAGTTGCAGATGATAAAGGATTCAGAAAGTTTGTTCATGCAGGTCCATATGACAGAGAATATGCATGTTCTTTTTGTTTTCATATTATAATTTATATTTAATTGTGTTGTGGTTTGCAGTGTTTTGTGTTGTTTCACTTTAAATTTGTAAAAGGAAAAAGCTGAAATTTTAAATAGTTAAAAGTTGAAATGTGAATAATTGCTTTTTATATTATATGATTTATTTATTACATTTTATGTGGAGTGAATAAATAAAAGTATATTTACAGTGGCCCCTAGAGACAAAACACGTACAAAAGACAACAGCAGTGTTCCAGGATGCTAGGGGGCAGTGTGGAGCTTTTGTTACCTAGTGGCTACACAAGCCAGCAAGTACCAACGACCGGATTTGGTGTGTGGTAGTAACAGGTAAATGAACTTTTTTTTTTTAAATTATTTGAATATATATGAGTGCTTGTGTATAAATACACAAACAATACACATATGCTTTCAATTGTGTAATTTAAGTGATCTAGTAGCTCTGTTTTGAAGTTCAGTTAACGCTAGAAATGTGTTTTGGAGTTTGTACGTGTTTTGTCTCTAGGGGCCACCGCATATATTTATATATAAACATATATAAATAAAACCACTTTTTTTTACGTTAGCAATTCCTTTTGTGCATAATTTTACATTATTGTTAATAATAAATTAATTAAAGCAACAAAACAACCTGAAGAGCCGGTCGGAGCCGAAAGAGCCGGATCTCTAAAAAGAGCCGGAAATCCCATCACTAATATACATGCCTTTCAGTAGAGACAGTGAACTCCTTAAACTTCCTGGGAACTGAAGTGCGAGCAAAACATCAGTTCACTTATCAACATGGCACAGTAAAGGATTTACTTCCAATGCCAACTGAAGAACTACAGCCTGATGGTGCAGTTTTACTCCTACATCTTGAAATCCATCCTCACTTCTTCCACCATCATCTGCCAATGCAAGGACAAAGGCAGATCTGCCTTCCATAAGAGACTTAGATACTCCCCTCTAGCAGGAACCTGTGGTCCATCAGAACCAATACCTCGGGCATATACACCCTCGTTCTGCCTTTATAGTCCCTGACACTGTCTCCCATTCCATGATTACATCATATAATAAAGAGACAATGACATAACAAATGCATCAGCCTACTTTATTGTGCTATACCTCTAAAAATTGTATATTTATATGCAACAAAACAGACTGCAGTTCAAGAGTTTATAGAAAGCACAGTTTCACTATAAAACTGTTGAATATTTTGGCTATAAATCTATCACATATAGCTTTCTGTTTCTAGTAGGTGAAGCTGCTTTGTTTACTCACTTTGACTTAGTGAAGGGTAACTGCTACAGTAATGGTGTTACAAGTCATGTTGGCAGATCTTTACACGCTCAGCATTACTTGGTTGCAGAGAATTTTTTTTTTTAAGTCAATGATATGATTACACAGCAAAATTAGCATTTCATGGAGTTGTTGGTCATGTTTCAACACTGTATTGTACTGCATTGGTTTATGCTGTTAGGTAATGCTTGCACACAATGTGCATGGCTGATTTGTGTCATTAAATCATCTGCTGTACCTACTTTAAATACTGCTCTGCTTTTTGTCTCCATCCATTTGGAAAAAGGAGAGAAAAGCTTTAGGGGTTCATTCTACTGCTTTTTCACGACACAGCAAAAAGTTATGCAAATGCAATAAGAATTTCTTAGTTACTACCAGTTCTAAGTGAGTTGATTTGTTCAAAGCCTGGACAAAAGAATTCAATATGCATTCCTAATTTTTTTATTAGATTTGATGACATGAGTGTGCGAAGAGCTCTCTCACTAAACATTTATTTATTCAGGAAAGTTAGCCTTTGCAGCATCCTTCTTCATGTGCATACCAATTTTGTGCAGCACTGTGCAGTGCAGTGGTGACTGAGGTAGCAGTTATTTATTGTTGCACTGGGGCCTGGGGCCTATTCCAAGAAGCAGTTTTAGTGAACAACTCTTTGGTTAACCCTAAGATGAAGGAAATTTGGGTTTTCTTTTACACACTATAAGGTGATACAGGTGCTCCTGGTGCAACGGACTGACACGTCAATTCATTTCATTCTTAAAGTCCTAATAAAGTTCATAGTGTAGTGAAATCATTTGCAGAAGTTTACATTTACAGGCACTAAAATCCCAGTTAGATGTTAATTTGAACATTAAGGTTACAGCAAAAAAAAAAAAAAAGATTTAAAATTCAAATATAAAATTAGGAGCTTCATCTAATGAAAATTCAAGAGAGCTCATATTTCTCCCATATTCCTTTCTCTTCACTGGCTCCCTGTTAAATCCATAATCAAGTTTATAATCCCTCTTCTCACATAAAAGGTCTTGAATAATCAGCCCCCATCTTATTTTAAAACCTCATATCATCCAATCATCAGACTGCAGGCTTACTTGTGGTTTCTAGGATATTTCAAAGCAGAATGGGAGGCAGGGGCTTCAGCTTTCAGCCGCCTCTTTTGTGGAACAAGCTCCCAGTTTGGATTCAGTTGACAAACACGTTCTCTACTTTTAAGATTAAGTTTACAACTTTTCTTTTGGATAAATCTTATAGTCAGGGCTTGGATCTGGTGCTGCTGATTCCTCAGTGAATCCACCGCTGTAGGTCTGAGTGTTTCTTCACTCGCCTTTTCTCTGGCTCTCTTGCAAAGTTTCTTCTGTCTTCCTCCATCACCCCCAAGTGGTCAATTCGTATAACAATGGTTTACTGGGGCGATCGTGGCTCAAGACTTGGGAGTTCGCCTTGTAATCGGAAGGTTGCCGGTTCGAGCCCCGGCTTGGACAGTCTCGGTCGTTGTGTCCTTGGGCAAGACACTTCACCCGTTGCCGCCTGGTGGTGGTCAGAGGGCCCGGTGGCGCCAGTGTCCGGCAGCCTCGCCTCTGTCAGTGCGCCCCAGGGTGGCTGTGGCTACATTGTAGCTTGCCATCACCAGTGTGTGAATGTGTGCGTGAATGGGTGGATGACAGGTTGTGTAAAGCGCTTTGGGGTCCTTAGGGACTAGAAAAGCGCTATACAAATACAGGCCATTTACCATTTACTTACTCAGCATGAGTCAGGCTTTCTGGGGCTGAAAACTGTCGATCACAGATTTGATCAACTCAGATCTTTTTCAACTCAACCATTTGTGAAAGCTGCAAACTGAAAGTGAAGCCTATGAAATAGCTATGAAGCAAAGTTCCACATATCGAGTGATTCTTTCCATTATCTGGGTGATTTTAGTAATTATTTTACCAGTTTTTAAAAATATGAGTTTTGTCTTTACAAACGCAAAGAAAATTCTCATTTGAATATTAACGGCCAACAACCACTCGCCAAACTGAGAATATCAACTTTTCCTCAGTGACCAGTTTGACGGAGGGTTGCTGACTGATTTACAGGCGTGTGTGACTGAGCTAATGTTTTTGCTTAGATGTTTTCTTAGGGCATGCAACACAATTCAACTTAACTTTTGCATCTGTAGTCTGGTTTATGTTAAACGGCTTGAGAGCAAGTAAAGAAAGAAAAACACTGAGGTCGTGAAGGATCTTGCAGGAATGGTGACGTTATTTTAAAAGTGAGTGATCAGTAGCTGTTGGGTTTGTCTTGAATAAAATTTGCAAGCAAGTTAGGTGTGCAGCATAAGTTACCATGGTGATATATCTAAGTAAGAAATAATCACCTTTTTAGGCCAACAAATTCCACAACAAAATAAAAAACAATTTCTTTTTCTATCATTTTGCACTCTGTTTAAATTCACACCGAGGCCACTGCACAGAGTACTGGATTACACATTCACCTAACTTCACCTAACCTAAAACAGAAATGACCTTGATCTGTTACCAGGCACCATTTAAATGAAACATTGTAACTAACTTTTCTAACTTTTTTCTGTTTATTTGTTTTATTTTGGGGGTTTTTTTATGTTGATTTAAAGTTTTAAAGTTTTGTACTTATTTAGGAATTTGAATATTTCCGAATGTCATAATTTATTTATTTTCTCACCATTATGAGATAATAAATTATCCCAGAAGGCATCTTTTGCCCTCTCGGTCTAACCAACTAGAAACAACTGAATGAGAGTAATCAACAAGCAGTCTGAGGAACGCACAGGGAATAGCCTGCCAATAAGTGAGGTACAAAACACACAGCAGCAATCTAACTCCCCACTGGGTCATCTGTTAATCTATGGAGGAGCAGATATGACCATTGGTCTTGGTTCTGCCTCACTGATCACAGTGGGATCTGCTAGAGCTGAAATGTCAGTTTCATGTCAGTCAGTGTGTGTGTTAAGTTTAGCAGGGAACACCTGGAGGATGTGAAAGGCCAGCTTACATCCCATAAACTCACACATATCTTATTTTTTCATCGTAATGAAACATAATTGAAATCCACAGCTTCCTACACTTTTATCCAGGGAACAAATATATACATTCGCCCTATGACAGCTGGGATAGGCTCCAGCGCCCCCCGCGACCCTGAAAAGGATAAGCAGAAGCGAATGGATGGATGGATGTAATCTAAAGGGACTATGAAATTATCAAATTTTAGTATCTGCATGAGACAAATTTTTTACAATTTAATCAAAATTCTCATCTGTTTTTTTCTGGCAACCAACTGACAGCTCAACTACGTGTTTCAGCTATAAAAATATTTGTAAGCAGTAACAGCTTAATCTGTGTCAGAATCAAATGCTGACCCAGAGTTTAAATCTTATTTAAAGAGAGAGGTCATTAGAACTCTTCTCACTTACACCTGCACACACTTCCTTTAATGCAGCCTTTGTTTTTATTATGTCTGAGGGACCTATTCATTTAAAATTATTCTTTTTCAGTCCATCTATTAACATGCACAGTTCCTAATTTCATGGCCCAGGATACCCTGCATTTCTTACTGGCATGTTTTCAATACAACTTAAGACTTAGCATAATAGTGTATTGCTAATGCTTTGCATTGCCAGTGCTGTTGGAAGATATTTTTCTTTTTATTCATGCATTCAGTTTTTCTCTGCATTGCATTAGGGGAGGGGTGGAGCAGTGGGTTTCAGGTTGTGTCGCTGGCCTGCACTGAAAAAAGGAGACTGGTCATCTCTTGGATTTATATAAGCATCTTGGGTGTATTTAACACAACTGCCTCGTGTTTTAAAGTTAGGTGTAACTAAATAGTGTAGAACCTACATGATCTGCAGGGAGGGTACATTCATTTGTTCATATCACGTTCAATTTAAGTAAGTCAATAATGAAACAATGCCAAATCTCACGATATCGCACGTGATTTCATCCAGCGTTGTTTTGATCGTGGGTGAGGAACGTTGCCATTTCAGTCAAGACGAGCTGCCCACCTCGACTTTTTTCGGTAAGTTGCTGCCTGCCACTCCTTTTTTTTTTGGTATAGGTTGATTTTCTGAATAACTATTTTTCATATCACAGCCAAATGTAGTTTAATGTCTAGTGTGTCACGATGTAACGCATTAAATAAAGAATTGGCACGTTTGCATCTGAATGTGTTTTTTGAACGGGAGCTGTAATGTCCCAATTAACTCCGAGGTGCTGCAAACATATTTGGTTTTGTGTTTGAATTAGTTTGCAAACTGACTGTTCAGTTACATTATTCAACAGTGTCAACTGCACCTTGGGGAGATTTTCTTATCAATGTCTTAAATGCATTTGTTGCAACAGTAAAAGATAAGGTTTGTTTTAAAACTGATTCTAATTACATTCTCCTATTCTTTCGCAACAGACAGTGAAGTAGGACCATGACAACTCAAGCTATTCTCAGAGTTATCCTTGGACCAGACAGTAGTCAGAGGGTGATGGTTTCTGCTGGTCTGCCTTCAGCTGTTACTGAACTGGAGGCTGAAGACTCAGTGCAAAATAATGGAACCCTTCCGACCACAGTTCATGGACACACTTTTTGGCAACGAGTTTGTGAACTTAACTTCAGTGGCAGAAATACAAAACTAAGCAACAATCAAAATTGTACACACATCCTGCCAACCTCAAGACCAAGGTGAAGACAGGTTTTCTTTTCCATCAACCAGTGCTCCTGATGACACATCTACTTCTGGTGACAGCACTGTGGGTCTTTCATCTCCAGAGTCTACATCATCACGGTCTTCTTGGCCAGATTTGTTCTGCATTCCCCGTTTCATATATGATGCGGAAACTAAGCTTGCGAAGGCCCATGTCGCATTTAAAGAAAATGGGATGCTGCTGATCCCTGATCCAAAGCTGAAGTCCGACATTTTGCAGGGTTTAATCCAGGAGGTAGTCAAGACCCGTCTACCTCACAGACAAAACGTTTGACCAAGTTGCAGAGGCACTCACCCTGAAGCATCCATGTTTGAAAGAAAAAGGCTCACCCGGTGGCTATGCGGGATGGAAAATGAGCCTCAAATACAAGTTAGCAAACTACCGCACACATCTCTGGAAAGCAGGATGTCCTGAAGTATGTGTGAATTCTTTGAAAAATAAGCCACCTGAGAAATGTTCTCCTGCTTTTGACGTTAAGCGACAAAAGAGGGGTGAAGTGGGTCACTGCCCCTCTCTTCCACTCGGAGAAAGTGAACAGTCCCTTGAGAAGATGAGGGTCGAACTCCTTTCAGATGTGAAGAGGCGCAACAACAGAGAGACAGTTATGGGTAAAATGAACAGAACACTTGCACTGAAGAAGACAAGAAGTCATTTTTGATGCTCCCATGATCTGCAATGTACAAGAGAGATGGCCGGCTCTTTTTCATCCAGCACAGGTAATGTAAGTGCTGAAAGGAGAACAACAATAAAAAAATGCCTTGACTAGTTGTGTCATGTGTTGATGTGTAAAGGTAATGACTTTATTAGGAAGTGTGCATAGCAGAGCCCAGATGACTAACCATGCCTAGTACCTGCCATTATTTTAAAATAATTTCATGTCGTTTCAGATAAACGCAGAGTTCAAGCGCATCACAACCATGTCTTTGCAGTCAAGGTTTCTGTTGCAGCTTGACTATCTCTCTGAAAGTCTGCTAAAAGGCTAAAAGGACAAACAGCTAAAGGATATAGCTGCCATGATGACAGTAAGAATTTTTAATGACTTCTGATGACTGATTCAAAAAATCAAAAGTTTTTGTCTTTGATCATCATTTGATCCTTGTCTGACGAGGCCGGAATTGGGACTGGGATGCAGCCCTGGAGTATAACAAGTCCAGTTTGATCATGAAAATCATCCAGAAACAACAACTTCCAGGAAAATGAGGAGGAGAAATCAATCTTTACATCAGCTTTTGTCTGAGGAAAAAAAAATTGCCCAACTGTGAGGCTGAAAGAACATCTAAAATCTTCTGAGTGACCTAACCTGGCTGTCTGGTGGACCAGTGTAGGGATTTGTTTAAAGAGGAATCTTAAAGAAATGTTTTATCTTTAACCAGGACATGACTGGGGCCACTGCACTGAGTGCCATAGATATAATAACAGTGGGCATCTATGTCTCAGAGACACACCAGGCAATTACTCTTTTGATGTTGGCATCATCATCGAGGGTGTGCTGGTTCTTAAGGATCTGGATAACGTGGCTAATGCAGTAGCCATGCGCTTTGGACTGTTTTACTCTGTCAACATGAGTTACCCATCACAGCTCCGTTACACCTTTGAGGTGATTCAGAAGGTGGTAATGGGATTGGATGCAACTCAACTCTCAAGAAAAGCGCAAAACTTTAAGACAAAACTGCTCATGTCAGCAAAGTTCACTGTTGCTGTGCACGCAAGGTGTTTAGCTCTCTCACTGGTTCTCCTGCATTTTGGACGTTCAATTTCCAAGATAAATGATTGTTGTGTACTTTGTAACTGCCGTGTGAACAGGGCCTTATTTGTTTTTTTCTTTTCCTTTTTGCTCTCTGTACAAGTTTTCTAATTGGCAGCATTTTTACATTTTGGTTTATTTGTTTTCAGAAGTGAAGAAATGTAGTTGTTCAGCCTAAATAGTTCCATCATGGCTGTGTGAAACAGCATTTTAGGTTTCATTCAGCTGGCGTAAGATTGCTTTGATGGTTTCATGTGTTGAACCAAGATGTCGCAGTATGATCAGTGCTGGACTTCTTGACGTTCACTGTATCACTGTTATTTCTGTGGCTCTTCAATAAAGGTTACATGCAGGTGGTATTTTCATTTTCTTTTGTTAGTAATTGTGGTAAAATGCATAATGTTAATGATAATGTTAATAGGAAGGTGTTTGCCAATCCAGTAATTTATTTTAGTGTTAATGGTTACTAACATTACAGCAAATTATTTACATTTATAATTGTTAATTTGATCTTGACATCTTAAGCAGAATGTTTTGTATTGTTCTCTTTCAAGGTGGTAGCCTGTGTGGGGAAAAAAAGGTCTAATTTCTTTGCTGTCATTGAGTTGACAAAACACTGAAAAACTGACAATCCTTAACTGCGGATTTATATTTCAGTGGAGACATAATGTCAGTTCAAAAATTTACCTTCTGTCACTGCAGTGAAATTAGACATTTTGCTTTGAAAGGTTACTGGTGGATACTGGCAACCATCTGGGAAGGGAACAATACAATTTGTTAAACAGCTTCCATTAAAGAAATGTGTATTTGATACTACAACATAATACCAACTTGTTATACACTCAACAAAAGGGAAATTGGGTGGTTGTTACATTTACAAAAGTCTAACTTGTCATTTGAACAAAATAACGTCATGTTTCTAGGGTGAAAGCAATTAAATCATGTTGGATCTGCATCAAATTCAGCAACTTTATTTGTTATTGTTCAGATGACATGATACAATCTAGGAAGAGTGGTTAGTTGCCTCCCCTCACAACATTCACAAGATCACACGAGATTTCAAACCACAAGAAAATCACTGGAGTTATAAGAGGCAGACAACCATACAAACACCATGTGTATGGTGTTTCTATTTATTGTGGTTTAATCTGTCAAGGATGAAAACATACAGACAACTCTGCATCAAGCACAGCTTTCCTACTTTTGTTAAGTCTGGATGGACAGCTCAATGGCGTGGTGGTTAGCGCTGTTCAGAGCAAGAAGGTCCTGGGTTCAAATTATGAAAAATTATGAAGGATCAAATATTCCAAGGGCTAAAATTACTTCATCCAAACATGTTTCATTCACATTGTAGCAACACATAGTGCACAGGTTGAATGAATATGGATGACTTGTGTTGATTTAACGCAATTTTTTAAGTTGCTGCCGAAGCAAAACATCTGTGTGCAACCAATGTCCATTACTGAATTGAGTAAATAATAATAATAATAATAATAATGGATAGCATTTATATAGTGCTTTTCGGGGCCCTCAAAGCGCTTTACAATTGCACTATTCATTCACTCTCGCATTCACACACTGGTGGAGGCAGCTACAGTTGTAGCCACAGCTGCCCTGGGGCAGACTGACAGAAGCGAGGCTGCCATATCGCGCCATCGGCCCCTCTGGCCAACACCAGTAGGCGGTAGGTGAAGTGTCTACACCAGACGGCTGACCAATGCAGCAAACTGGGGGCTGCAGCCCAGTCCTGCGAGGCTGGAGGAAGAAGTGACACTGGCAGAGGACCATTTGGTGCCGTGGCTGGCATCTCCATGGGGACAACTGGCGGTGGAGAGCCAGCCGGTCCCCCCGCCGAGGACATGACTCCAAGGTGTAGCCCTGGTATGGTCCACTACTGTGGAACAGCTTCCTGTCTAATCTGATTCCTTCCGCTCTCGCCACAGGTCCCGGTGACTACAGACGCTGCACGTCATTCACCGGGAGCTGCAGAAGCCCCAGGGCAGGAGCGTTGGGGTTGTGGGTGACCAGGACACATCGTCCAGGAGACATTTTTCACAATGACATATTTTTCGGTCAGTTTTGATTCGTTTTTTCTTCTCTTTATGATCTCACACAGAAAACTAAAATAGATAAATGTCTCTGAACATGAAGTTTTTGAATCCAAAACTTATATGACAGGAATTTTTACCACCACTCCACGCAATTCCTTCAGGTACAGTGTAGCTGCTACCTCAAGCCTTGTGGCTTATTACAGTAGCTTCCCCTGTTTTTATGAGCCATCTCCATTCAACCTTTTTAGACAATCTCTACAACCTTTTAGCTGTACCAGAGGCAAGCTACAGACCGACTTCAACAGTAGCAACAATCCTAACAATTTCTCCAGAAACTGCGGTCTAGTTATACTTGTTTCTTAAAAAAAAAAACATGTTCATGACTGTCCTGCTTTCCATTTTCTTTTACTACATGTTCTACATGTACTGCATGCAAAAATCTAACTTCTTTATACTGTATTTTGCTTCGAAAAGGCCAGACTTAACTGTCATTTTCTAAAGTAGTCTTGAGCTAAACTTCTCCAAGCTTTTTGAAGATCTTTCAAAGATTGTATTTGGACATTGCTTTATCACTCACTGTCAGTCCAGGCCTCATATCTGACCATGTTTTTTTTTCTTTCTTGGTAAGTCACGTAACGCTGACCTTATGGTACTAGCAGCCTGTCACAAAAGCACATAATGTATTGCTATTGCATTTATAGCATAGGTTTTCTGTCTGAGCTTTTCTTAATATTACGCTAAACATCTCTCAGCTGTCTTCTCTGGGCTTCTCTGACGGCTGCACCCATGAACCAAACCTGGGGTCATGGCAGGTGATGGATGAGGAAATTATATGCAGTCATCTCAAAGATGTTCATCATTGTAAACTAAAGCAAGTTTTTAAACTGCTGATATTTATTTAGATCTGTTTTCTAAACTAAGCTCAATAAAATCATCAGCAGACCCCATCCCTACAGCACTGCTCAAAGAAGTCTTACCATTAATTAACATCATACTAATAATTAATTAATAAGGAACTTTTGAACATGATCAATCTATCTCTGTTAACAGGATATATACTACAGGGTTTCAGGGTAGTTATAATTAAGCCATTAGTTAAAAAGCCTTTACTTGATCCAGCTTTCTTAGCTAATTAGAGGCTGACTTCCAACTTTCCTCTCATTTCAAAAATTCTTGAAAGAGCAGTTTTAAAACAGCTGGGTGATCATCTGCAGAAAAAAATCGTTTATCTCAAATATGTGGTACAAGATGGCGCCGGTGAGGTCGGCTGCCGTCACGACTGCTCTGACCACTTTTTCTTTGTCTTTGTTTTTTAAGTTAGTTTTCAGCGTTTCTAAATTGGCAAAATCATCACCATTGGGTACATTAGGTATGACAGTGACACTCTTGTTTCTATTGGTTTACAATGTACTCACAATTCGAAGTTCTTAACTCCGGATCCGAGCTGGCCGAGTGAGATCTTGAGGAAGAACAAAGGGAAGCGGCGGCGGCCTAGAGGGAAGCGAGCCGGCGTCAGGAACAGGCTGAGAGCTCGTGCACACCGCACACCTCTGCCTAGCATCCTGCTCGCCAACGTCCAGTCACTGGAGAACAAGCTTGACGACCTCAGGGCCAGGGTAAAGTTCCAGAGAGACATTCGGGACTGTAATCTCCTCTGCTTCACCGAGACATGGCTGAACCCAGCGGTGCCGGACCACGCCATCCAGCCGGCCGAGTTCTTCTTGGTTCACCGCATGGACAGGACACGGGACTCGGGGAAGTCAAGGGGAGGCGGCGTGTGTTTAATGGTGAACAACAACTGGTGCAACAGTGCAAACGTTGTTCCTCTCACACGCTCCTGCACACCAAATCTGGAACTACTGTCCATCATGTGTCGTCCTTTTTATCTACCTCGGGAATTTACATCGTCATTATAAGTGCCATTTATATTCCACCACAAGCGGACACGGTCACCGCCTTATGCGAGCTGCAAGAGGCACTCACACAGCACCAGACACAACACCGGGACGCTGCGCTTATTGTGACGGGGGACTTTAATAGCGCCAACCTCAAACGCGCAGCGTCGAACTTTTATCAACACATCACCTGCCCCACCAGAGGTGAAAGGACACTGGACCACTGCTACACTACGGTCAAGGACGGTTACAAGGCACAACCCCGCCCCCCGTTTGGCAAATCTGATCACGCCGCCATCTTCCTCATGCCAAAATACAAACAAAGGCTGAAACAGGAAGTTCCGGTTCAGAGGAAGGTCGCGCGCTGGACGGATCAATCGGTGGCCGCGTTACAGGACGCACTCGATGACGCAGACTGGGGCATGTTCAGAAACAGCTCCGATGATGACGTCAATGTGTTTACGGAAGCGGTTGTGGGATTCATCGGGAAACTAGCGGATGATACCGTGGAGACAAAGACTATCACAACGTTTCCCAACCAGAAGCCGTGGGTGGATAAAACCATCCGCGACGCTCTGAGATCCCGCACCGCTGCCTACAACACGGGACTCATGACGGGGGACATGGACCCGTACAAAGCCGCGTCATATAACGTGCGGAGGCCGGTGAAAGAGGCGAAGCAGCGCTACGGGAGGAAACTAGAGTCACAACTCCAACAGAGTGACTCTAGGAGCCTGTGGCGGGGACTAAGGACAATAACGGACTATAAAGCACCAACAATCGGTATGACGAACGCGGCCGTGACTCTGGCAGACGAGCTGAACACTTTCTATGCTCACTTCGAGGCTGCAGCTAAGGACTCCAACGATGCTAGTGTTAGCGGCGCTAACGGCTGCAGACAGGAAGATACTGCCAGCACCGGAAACGTGCTCGTCATCTCCGAGCATGAAGTAAGGAGAGCCTTCAAGAGAGTGAACACCAGGAAAGCAGCAGGACCAGACGGCATCCCAGGTCGCATCCTAAGAGACTGCGCATACCAGCTAGCTCCTGTGTTCACTGAGATATTCAACATCTCTTTATCTCAGTCGGTGATCCCCACATGCTTCAAAGAGTCCATCATTGTTCCTGTCCCGAAGAAACCCCACCCTGCTTCTCTCAATGACTATCGCCCTGTAGCCCTCACCTCAGTAGTGATGAAGTGCTTTGAACGCCTGGTCAGAGACTTCATCATTTCTTCACTACCAGACACACTGGACCCACTACAGTTCGCTTACCGTCCAAATCGTTCCACAGACGATGCCATCTCTCATGTCCTCCACACATCACTCACTCACTTGGACACTAGAAGGGGGAATTATGTTAAAATGCTCTTCATAGACTACAGCTCTGCATTTAACACCATAATTCCCTCCACACTCACCACCAAGCTGGAGCATCTGGGACTCAGCTCATCTATGTGTCAGTGGATCTCCAACTTCCTAACTGGCAGACCAAAGGCAGTAAGGATGGGCGGACATGTCTCAGCCTCCACCACTCTCAGCACTGGAGCCCCCCAGGGGTGTGTTCTGAGCCCCCTGCTGTACTCTTTGTACACATATGACTGTGTGGCCACTACCAGCTCCACCACCATCATCAAGTTTGCTGACGACACCGTCGTGGTGGGCCTGATCTCTGATAACAACGAGACGGCCTACCTGAAGGAGATTAGGAATCTGGAGAACTGGTGCCAGAGGAACAACCTCCTTCTAAACGTCAGTAAGACAAAGGAGCTGATAGTGGACTTCAGCACTAAGCAGGAGAGGAACTACCAGACCCCCGTCATCAACGAGTGCCCAGTGGAGAGAGTGGACAGCTTCAAATACCTCGGAGTTCACATCACGCAGGACTTGTCATGGTCCTGTCACATCAACACCGTGGTGAAAAAGGCCCGACAGCGTCTCTACCACCTCAGACGCTTGAGAGACTTCCAACTGCCCTCCAAGGTGCTCAGGAACTTTTACTCGTGCACCATAGAGAGCATCCTGGCGGGAAACATCTTAACCTGGTTCGGAAACAGCACCATGCAGGACAGACAGAGGGTTGTGCGGTCAGCTGAGTGCACCATCCGCTCCGAGCTCCCTGACCTGCACTCAATCTACAGCAGGCGGTGCTGGACCAAGGCCAGGAAGATCGTGAAGGACCTCAGCCATCCCAACAACAGACTGTTCTCTCTGCTGAGGTCAGGAAAGCGATTCCGCTCCCTGAAGACCAACACAGAGAGACTGAGGAGGAGCTTCTTCCCGCAGGCGATACGGTCTCTCAATCACACCACCACACAGTACTGACCCACACATATGGTTCTTACACACACACTGGACATTCTGGACATTGTTTTCACTTCATTACTTAAATCACGCTGCTGTTATTGTGTATATATTTATTTATATTTCTTCATACATTCTTATATAGTGTATTATATTGTGTATATATTGTGTATTTTGTTGTACAGTTATTTTATTTTCAACTTTAATTTATATATTTTATCTTATTCTTTCCCAGTTAAATTTACCCTTCATTCTAATTTGTGTTGTACAGTTATTTCATTTTTAACCTTAATTTATATTTTATTCCTTCATAGTTAAATTTACCCTTTTTTAATTTTTCATATTTATTTCCTATCTTATTCATAGCCTTTTCCTTTTTTGTTTTCTTTAGGTCACGAGCAGTTGTCCAAGCATTTCACTGCATATCGTACTGTGTATGACTGTGTACGTGACAAATAAAATTTGAATTTGAATTTGATTTGATATGTCGAGCACTGCATACCGAAAAGTTATAATTCCAGCATATCTGTTGTACTTACATGTTGGACGGCTGTTGGTACCTTACAGAGATTAGATATGACCATTATCATGCTAGCATAGTTAGAACAGGAAAAAACTACGTTTCTGTAAAGATTTTACAGTGTTAAAGTCATTGCAGTTAGTTACACTTCAGGCACACATCTAAGTGTTACATGGTTATAAGCTGCAGGACTCGTGCTAATGCAAACAAAATGACAAAAAGTGCTTTCTTTCTTTTCTTTCTAACATTCAGACAGATTCATACTCCAATGGATGCATCGTGGAGCAACTTGGAGTTAGTATCTTGTCTGGCATGCAGACTGGAGCAGCCATGGATCAAATCACTAACATTCAGATTAGTAGATGACCTGCCCTAACCCCTAACATGTGCTGGACAAAACTAAATCATGAAATAAGGAGGGGGGAGGTGAGGCTGGCTGAATTTTATTCTTTGTTGACTGAACTTAGGAAATTAATTCGTTCCAGAGGGTCTTTCGTAAGTCAAAAATTTCGTAAGTCGAAGCACCGTTTTCCATCGCCTTTTGAGTGAGGTGATGCTGGCTGAAGACGAAGTTCTTGGTGGAGGCTGAAGAAAGCATACGTATGCATGCATACATACGTACGTGTACATGTGCATAACATTATGGAATTTAATTCTAAACTTTAAAACTAAAACTTACATTTACGTTAATTAATGTACGTACGTACACTGTGCAATGATATTTTTTAAACATTTTTTGTAAACTCGCTCATATTTATGCCGGCCCCATTATGAATGAACGATAGGCTAATTGCAAACGAAAAGCACATGGAATAGCGCACTGCAACAACAATACGTCTTTCACGTGGAACAGCGAAACGCATTTCGCAAACGGGCATTTGTCGTACCACGGGCAAAAATATTGCCGTTAAGTGCCTTCGTAACTTGAATGTTTTGCGACTGCTTACCTTCCCCCAAAGAAACATAACCAAACAACAATCCCTGACTAACTAAACAGAAAACTGTGCCCAACTGAAAAGGCAAGCCACCCCTACTTCCTCCTGGATCCACAAAGCAACACAGGGCACTAGTGATGGGTCAGTCGCGAAAGAAATGCGAAATGGCTCTTTGACGTGAACGACGCGAGCCGGCTCCTTATCGCGAGCTGTGTTTTTGTTTTGTTTTTTCTTTCTCTCTCTCTCTCTCTCTCTCTCGCACTTTTTCCCGCTTCACTCCGCACGCGAGCCTTGTGCTTTACGCTGGGCGGAGGGGGGAGGGGCGGTAGTTACACTCTCAGTAGCACAGGAACAGAGCGGGAGGGAGAGAGAGAGAGAGCCAGGGACAACAACGTCACATTAGAAAGGTATAGTAATCATCCACAACTATATTCAGTTGCAGATGATAAAGGATTCAGAAAGTTTATTCATGCAGGTCCATATGACAGAGAATATGCATGTTCTTTTTGTTTTCATATTATAATTTATATTTAATTGTGTTGTGGTTTGCAGTGTTTTGTGTTCTTTTCACTTTAAATTTGTGAAAGGAAAAAGCTGAAAATTTAAATAGTTAAAAGTTGAAATGTGAATAATTGATTTTTGTATTATATGATTTATTTATTAAATTTTATGTGGAGTGAATAAATAAAAGTATATTTACGGTGGCACCTACAGACAAAGCACGTACAAACTTCAAATCACGTACGAACCCTGAAGCACGTACAAACTCCAAAACATGTAAAAATACGTAAAAAAAACTCCAAAACACGTACAAACTCCGAAGCATGCACAAACTCCAAAACACGTAAAAACTCAGAAGCACATAAAAACTCAAAACACGTACAAAAGACAACAGAAGTGCTCCAGGATGCTAGGGGGCAGTGTGGAGCTTTTGTTACCTTGTGGCTACACAAGCCAGCAAGTACCAACGACTGGATTTGGTGTGTGGTAATAACAGGTAAATGAACTTTTTTTTAAAAATTATTTGACTATATATGAATGCTTGTGTATAAATACAAAAAACAATACACATATGCTTTCAATTGTGTAATTTAAGTGATCTAGTAGCTCTGCTCAGTTAACGCTAGAAATGTGTTTTGGAGTTTGTATGTGTTTTGTCTCTAGGCAAGGCAAGGCAAATTTATTTGTATAGCACAATTCAACAACAAGGTGATTCAAAGTGCTTTACAGAGACATTAGAAACAAAAACAAATAAAAAGCATGATTTAAAATTGATTAAAACAAGCAAACAAACAGACTAACTAACTAAATACACACATTTCACACCTGTTCGCGCGATCTGAACCCTTATCGTAAGGGGAGCTACCAGTCCTTCTGTGGACGAGCTACTTTCTATTTTAAATTCAGGGAATTTAAAATACTCTCTAGACCCAGTCTAGACCCAGTTGGGGAGCTACCCAGAGCTCTAAACCCACTTAACAAACAAACAAACAAACAAACAAAACAGTATATAAAATCAAAACAGATAAAATCAGAAATAGATAAGATCAGTAGTTAGTGTAAGTTTTGAAATTTAAGCTTAAAAGTGTGAATTTGGTGCTTTATTCAAATGCAGCTGAGAATAGGTGAGTCTTCAACCTGGATTTAAATAAACTGAGTGTTTCAGCTGATCTGAGGCTTTCTGGGAGTTTGTTCCAGATATAAGGAGCATAAAAGCTGAATGCAGTTTCTCCGTGTCTGGTTCTGACTCTGGGAACTGATAAAAGACCGGATCCAGATGACCTGAGGGACCTGGAAGGTTCATACTGGGTCAGGAGGTCACTGATGTATTTTGGTCCTAAACCATTCAGAGCTTTATAGGCCAGCATCAGAACTTTAAAGTCTATCCTCTGACGGACAGGCAGCCAGTGTAAAGACCTCAGAGCTGGACTGATGTGGTCCACTTTTTTGGTCTTAGTGAGGACTCGAGCAGCAGAGTTCTGAATGAGCTGTAGTTGTCTGACTGATTTTTTAGGTAGACCTGTAAAGATGCTGTTACAGTAATCAAGCCTACTAAAGATGAATGCATGGACTAGTTTTTCCAGGTCCTGTTGAGACATCAGATCTTTTATCCTTGAAATATTCTTGAGGTGATAGTAAGCTGACTTTGTTGTTGTCTTAATGTGTTTTTCTAAGTTTAGGTCTGCATCCATCACTACACCCAGATTTCTCGCCTGGTTTGTGGTTTTTAGGTGTATAGATTGAAGTTCTCTGGTGAACTGTAATCGTTTTTCTTTGGCGCCAAAGACTATTACCTCAGTTTTGTTTTTGTTTAGCTGGAGAAAATTGTGGCACAACCAGTCATTAATTTCCTCAATGCATTTACCAAGAGCCTGTACAGGGCCTCGGTCTCCTGGTGACATTGTGATATATATTTGTGTGTCATCTGCATAGCTGTGGTAGTTTATTTTGTTGTTCTTTATAATCTGTGCCAGTGGGAGCATGTAAATGTTAAACAGAGGGGGTCCCAAGATGGAACCTTGGGGAACTCCACATGTGATACTTGTCTGCTCGGATGTGAAGTTACCTATTGATACAAAGTATTTCCTGTTTTCTAAGTATGTTTTGAACCAGTTTAGTACAGTTCCTGAAAGACCTGCCCAGTTCTCCAGTTGTTTGAGTAATATGTTGTGGTCAACTGTATCAAATGCTGCACTGAGATCCAGTAAAACTAAGACTGACATAGGGGCCACCTTATATATTTATATATAAACATATATAAATAAAACCACTTTTTTTTACATTAGTAATTCCTTTTGTGCATAATTTTATATTATTGTTAATAATAAATTAATTAAAGCAACAAAACAACCCGAAGAGCCAGTTCGGAGCCGAAAGAGCCAGAAATCCCATCACTACAGGGCATGTCCCAGCCCCAGCCGGTTGGGGTAAAATCGACCATGCCTCCAGAGCAGCATCCAATCCTGGCACACGATCTTTGGGATCCACCACTCCTGGAGGCGCACCTGCAGAGGTGTGAGTCACATGACTTGGACTCGAGTCAGACTCGAGTCATTAATTTTATGACTTTAGACTTGACTTGAAAAAATGTTCTAAGACTTGTGACTTGACTTGGACTTTTACACCAATGACTTGTGACTTGACTTGGACTTTTACACCAATGACTTGTGACTTGACTTGGACTTTTACACCAATGACTTGGGACTTGAATTGGACTTGAACCGGTTTACTTGAAAAGACTTGATATTTTACCCCAAATATAAAATTTAACATGCATATTATATAGAGATTGAAAATGTGACGTCATTCACGGGTAGAACCGCAAAGGATTCTGGGAACTCGTGGCAAGCGGTACTAGCGCACGCAGGCTTTCAATTAAAATCAGTTATACAGCGATAAAAAGAAACACAAAAATGTCAAGAAGCTGTTGTATTATTAACTGCAATAGCCGGTCGCATGACAGCCACGGGAAGCCGACGGGTAAAGAGATCGGTTGTTATCGGATTACGTCGTTGAAGAGAAATTGTTCGAGCCATGTTTCCGAAGTAACAAAGGCGACTGGATTGCAGCCATTCAAAGACAAATTATAACGTCCCAGAACACTCCAGCTCACAGGTTAGTCTGCTCCAAGCATTTACACGAAGGTCAGTGTTTTTTAGTAGTTAATGCGTCATTTTCATAACATAATTGGTGATATAGGTTACAAGCAAGTCTGGCGCTGAACAGAAATTGTCGCGTTATGCTCCTTTGTTTATTGTGCATAAATAGTGAATTGTCCTGACACAATATTGTGTTTCGCTTCTGTTATTATGGTACATTGACAAAAACATATACTTTTATTCACAGGATAAAACAGTTGTTTTTTATCACTAATTGTCCAGTGCGATTACAGCATACAATATTGTTGTCACTGCTACATTTCTGTGATGCTACCAGAAATTATTTCCACTGCTAATTAATTACCATTGAGCTCAAAGGTCCTATTAATAAACGGTTAACGAATGTGTATTTATGACGACGATTTGTGAGACTGGTAAACTTATGATACGTACGATGGTCTTTCGTTCTACACGGTGCATTTCAAGGTCCTGCACCCATCCGTCGGTAAACTGTACCTGGGCTTGTTGCAGTGTCCTGAAGTTACTAAACTTCATGAGTGTATGCACTCACTCCAAGAAGCATATAATTATAAATATGCATATAAATATTGTTAAAAGTCCGCTTGTTCACTGTAGCTGTTTTATACTACGTTACCCATGATGCACCTCGGTATCTGTACTTCCGGTTGGGAACGTGTTCAGCGCAGCGCTGCACAGATGAGAGATGACCACACACACACACATATCCATATACACACTCACACCCCCGTTACCTGCATGTGAATACTGTAATGCCTCCCTACCAACGCTGTACATCCTGTTGATGTCATCTGCCACCTCTTTAGTAAAGTTATTTGAACTACATCACTGTGGAGTACCATTCCTTCTGACCGAGGACGACTCAGTTGAAGCGTGATCGGCAATCAGTGCAAACATACATTACAAATATGCTACGATGAGATAGCTGACTTCATCTAACTAGCAAATGTTTTCCAGGCTACGTTGGTGATGCAGTTTTTTTTTAAATGATATTTTTAAAAAAATATCATTTATTTATGTATGATATTTTTGTCATGCGATTTTAAAGCCAGTCCTACAACCGCATCCAAGAATAACATGCAGCTTATCTCAGAACTGTCGGTGAAAATTATTCTTGGAGCTAGGTTTAATTGAGCTGCATTTTAAAGAGGTGCAATTTCACAATTTGTGTATATTTTCTAAGTTCACTATTTTGTCATGTGTTGAGAAAAACACAGATTTAAAAATTACATGGTCTAATATTTACATTTAGCATATAACTGCAACATTATTTTTTTTTGTTTGTTTTTTTTAAAGACTCGAAAGGACTTGAAATTCAAAATTTCAGACTTGTGACTTGACTCGGACTTTTACACCAGTGACTTGAGACTCGACTCTGACTTGCCTGACATTACTTGAGACTTGACTTGAGACTTGAGGATAAAGACTTGAGACTTACTTGAGACTTGCAAAACAATGACTTGGTCCCACCTCTGCGCACCTGCACACTCGCATTCACATATCAGAACCCCAGCCCACGACGGCAGCCGCAACATAATAAATGAAGCAGATTTAATAAGGCCTTTGCACTTTTAGTGCTCTGACCTAATAAACATACATAGACTAATTTGGGTTCAAGTGGTAGATTATTGCTAGTGATGAGCACTCATGGTAGGATAGGAACATATTCTCCTTTTTTTTTCAGAAACCAGATTTATGTAAACAAAGTAAAGATTCCTGAATAATTGGGTCTAATAATCAAGAGTACAGTTACTGAACAAAATAATTGTGATGATGATTTCTGCCATATTTACAACCTCTCTCACTAGAATTGCTGCCTTGTTTGTCCAGTTTCATCAAATCAAGTGAAACATTTGTTTGGACACAAACGATCCTGCAGGAGGAGAAATGTTTAGGGCACAAACCACAATATGAGCTCACTGAGGTACCAAGATGCATGTGAAGATAGGCTCGAAGGGAATATTGTCTCTTCAAGTTTGAATGTAAGTCAGCTTTTTATTTTAAAAATCTCCTATCTAGTGAAAAAACAGGTAAGGGTAGAGATGAATCCATGGAGCAAACCGCTGTGATGCAGCTTTCTTTGAGTCTGTTCTTTCCCTTAAACAAATAATAAATAATTAATTGTACTAAAATAGGCAAGTCAGGTTCCTCAAATACTTGCACCCTAATCTTTGTTCATAAATTACTGTAGCTGAAAAACAAGACACTATCAAATTGTTTTTTTGTCATTAATAGATACATGATGGCAATTAAATTAACTAACTGAAAAGAGAAATAAAATAAAAGTAAATTAAAAAATTACATAAATCCACATTCCCAGGATACACATATATGCTACAAATATATGCTTTAAAACACACACAAATGATAAATATTACTGAACAGAGAGGACCAAATTGTTTGTTGCAGGGATGAATAAATGATTCTAAAATTGTTCTGTATCTGTCACCAAGCTCACCTTTGAGATTTCACCCTGTCAACATGTTGGGGATCAGTCCTGCTGTCAACCAGCAAATGCATTCATTGCACTCACAGTGTCAGTTAGGCAGAAGCCGTCCAATCAGCACACAGACAGCAAAATGTATTCGTATAGACACAGAGACACTTCAGCTCCATTCTTCAATATTAAATCAGTGGCCTTTGTGTCAAAAACCAGTGATGAGGGAGAACTGGTCCATAGCTTATTTTCCAGGACTTTGATGCGATCTTAAGTGATGGCTGCTTTCCTGTTTTGCATTTACTACAGACACTGGCCTGGTTTAATCTATTATTAAATGTTGCTCTCTTATTATATTTATTCCAGACAAATTATTATTGTTGCTTCCATAAACACAAAGTTGATAACTACCTGTGCAGCACAACAAAGAGTGAATCCATAACAGCCAAACAGCAAAATAAGAACTCTGAAAATAATTAGTTAGTGGACTTATGGTTGCAGCAGGTTTAGAAGGGCTTTATTTATATAAGAAAACAAATATCCCCCACAGAATCCACAGAATCATTGAAGAGGGTCAAAGCAGAGGGTAGCAATGAGTAACGAATACAATATGTTTACATTTCCAACAATTTCAGCTATTGCCCACCGATTTACTCAGTTGTATATAGTATTTGTATTTGTATTCTATTTTTATCTTATTGTATATTTATTTTATTTTATTCTACTGTATATAGTATTTTATTTTATTCTATTCTGTACAGCTGTGTACTGTATTTATTCTTATTGTATTCTAATTTTTGCCTCATAACTTTTGCACTGTCCACTTCCTGCTGTGACAAAACAAATTTCCCACGTGTGGGACTAATAAAGGTTATCTTATCTTATCTTATCTTATTCAGCGCTTTATTTGAGGCCATGCTGCTTGCATGTAAAAAATGATTTTCATCAGCACACTGTCAAGACAAATAAGAAAAGAAGAAGCAGCAGCGGGGGCTGTGGGTATTTTTCTGTGAGCCACACCGACTTCCAAAAGAAACCCAACAAAGTCACCAATAACAACGCTTTGGAGGTAAGAGTGTGCTGCTAACTGTGTGGATTCTCCTTTCAGTCATACTTTGAAACACCGTGTATGTCAAGCAAAGTTGAGTTAGGAGACAGGCGACCCATATACAAACAGGCAGGCTTGTGCTTAATTCAGAGCCATTGATTTCCAATTTTCAATTAATAATTGTACTTAGTGGCAGCCTATTTCAGACTGGATAGGATGTGGGTCAGTGGAGGACAGGCCAGATGGATGATGCAATTTAATGCTCACAGGCCTGGAATAAAGTCTCACTTTAATGTGACTGTAGAGTACACCCAGCACAGACACACGCACACACAGGCAGGTATAGCCAACTTCCTCGTTTATTGATATATTTGTATTTTGACAGCTGACTCAGTCGCACCGTCTGTCAGCTCGAGCCCAGCTGATCTTCCTTGGCCGCTCCTCCTCGTCTCACTATAAACACAGCGGAGGAGACCATCATTAGTCCATAAACAATATCAGCTGTTCTTACCAGCCTCGCGGCGCCGCCCCGTTGAGCCTTCCGCTCCACTCCTCCCCTGCAGCTGCGCCCGGGGCCACGCCTCCGCCACAGTGACACTAACTGACTTAATAACTGTTAGCATCTGCATTTGTTCGTGTGACTCACTGAGTTACAGAATAGTCTTTGAGTGAGTCCAGTTAATAAACCAGGACTGTGTTAATCAAAGCTAGGAAGTCTTTTCCATTCCTCGGGTAAATCTTCCTACATTAGTAGCTGACTTCTCTTTGTTGCACTTTTTGCATCGTAGTTCAAGACTAAATAATTGCTGTCATTAGTGGCTGTCAACAACTGTGATGTGGAATGATGCACGTGTTCATGCATCATTCAGTCTGACATAGTCTAGCTTGCTTTGTGTAGTAATTGCATTTTAATGACCTCCTTTTATGCAAACTTTTGGCATAAATCTGAGCTCATGCCACGGTCCTGGGTCTGTGACCCAGCGTTTTGTGTTTTGAGTTATCGTTAATAGTCTTTGATTTCTTTATTATTTATAGTTTCTAGTCTCTGGTTTCTGTCTCTGTGCTTCCCCTGCGTTCCTTGTGTTATGTTTTCATGTCTGTGCTTCTCATTGTTTCAGTGTCAGTCCGCGTCTATGTGCCTGTCTCGTGTTTCCTGTTTTACTTTGATAGTCTCGTGTGTTACGTTGGTGTTTTCAATTTTGCTTCCCTCCGGTCTCGGTGTGTGATTTCTCCCAGCTGTGCTCTCCTCCCGCGTCTCATTCCCTCGTTATCCCTCTGTGTATTTAAGCCCTTTGTCTTCCTCTGTTTGTTGCTGGATCGTCTGTGTATCACCTACTGCATCTCCCATGTCTCAGATCCATTCTTTATTCTTGTTTTTTAGGTTTCTCCTAGTTTAGGTTTTGCTAAACACCTGCTGTTGTCACCTTTTGCTTTTTTTGTAATCTGCTCCGCCGTAATAAAGCCTCACTCTCAGTTCAAGTCCGTCATCAGTGTCTGCATTTGGGTCCAATCTCTCTCCGCTCCTCGCCGTCTGCCACAGCAGAGGTGACAGCTCAGGTCTAATGGCTTTTGGCAGGTGGCTATCCTTCCACTGCTCCACTGACATATATGAATAGTAGAGATGTCCAGTTCTGACAGCCATTTGGTTGGGTCAAAGTTCAGGCCATTAATAAAGTACAGCATGTGAATCTGGATGCAGGCCTAATCTCAGCCTGCCATCTAGGCTGGGCTCCTAGAAATGATTGCAACTGAAATGGAAGGTAACCCAGAAGTTAGAGCTACTGTGATTGGTTTATATATGATCCTGGAAGCTTTTTCAAGTTAAAACTAAATTTTAGATTTGAATTACAATACCCAAAGCCACTGGATCAGAGTGTGTTTAGGATCAGCAGTGTAATGTAACTTGGCCCATCTCCTCAGGAACTTTGGAAATGAGTAATTTAACATATTTGTATTAAATAAGTATTTCTGTGTTATGCTACTTTCTACTTGTACTTGATTGTACGCCATTTATTTTAAGGTGTCAATAAAAATCATCCAGTATATTCCTTTGCACTACACAACACTTTCCAGCAATATAAGTGATTATATTAAGTGCTGAAACATTAAAGAGATATGTACATATTACTTACCGTATTTCCCGGACTACAAAGCGCACCTGAATATTAGCCGCACAAGCTAAAATCAGGGGAAAATCCTGTTTTGTACATACATTAGCCGCACCTGACTAAAAGCCGCAGGTGTTTCAATGTTGACTTATCATATGTAAGAGAATATGCACAAAGGGAATTGTCAGGAAAGAGATGGCTGTTTGGAGACACACCCCTTTTATTAATATTTTGAAAAACAAGTTATGGGTACATATTTGCACATGTAGTACATAACAATAACCTACAGCACACCAGAAAAATAGATTCAGCCTACCTTTTAGGCTCAGGTGCAGCGACACGGCTTTAACAAGAAGAAAAGTCAGTCATTCACCATCTTTCTCTTCTTCCTGCGCTCTGAAACCACCAAAGTCCTCTCCTCCAGTGTCAGATACGAACAGGCTCAGGATGGCTTCGTCATCCACTCTCAGCTTCTTTCCTTCGTTGTCACTTTCAAAACAAAAGAAATCCTCGTTGTCAATGTCAGTGTCGAACACCCTCAGAAGGGCCGTGGCGGTGTCCTCCTCTCCATCATGCAGCAGTCCAGCCCTTCAAAATCCGTTGGTGATCGTGGATGTTTTCGCACTTTTCCACGCTGTCAGAATCCACCGGTAGAGTTGGGCATAACTTGCTTTTCGCAAGTTTATCGCCGCTCGTCATCCATGCCTCCCGCTGAACGCGTAGCGCTACTTTGAAGTTTGTTTTTCGCGCTACTTCGTACGGCACTACGTTGCCTGGCGGACGGACATGTGACTAACATACCACTCTTGAACCCCGATCCTTCCGCCAGGCAACGTAGTGCCGTACAACAGCGGAACAAACAAAACAAATCGTCTTACGATATGACAAAAATCATGGACAATCCATAGAAAAGCCGCACCTGACTAAAAGCCGCAGGGTTCAAAGCTTGTGCAAAAAGTAGCGGCTTATAGCCCGACAATTACTCAATAATTACGATTCAGTACAATGTGTCAGATTCTGAAAATGGCCATCCTGCATAAAAAGTACTTTTTACTTTAGGAACTTTAAGTATAAGTATATTTTGATGTTAAAACCATAGACTGTATAAAAAAATTGAGTTTGTAATCATGACGTCATCCACTGAGTTTTGACTCTGCATTCTGAAGCCTCAACATGATCGTTTTAATGTTGAGCAACAGACTAATACAGTGTTATTGTGTAGTTGTTATATCAGCGTCCCTCACCTGGAACGCTACAACAGACAAAAGATGAATATATCTCCTCGTCTTCACCCCACAAACAGTCATAGCAGAGACGGCTCAAACCGACGACCACAAAGTTACTATCAGAAACAGAAAACGTTCAATAAGACCATCCAACATCATCCATGAGGTACTTTCATCAGTAACTGGGGGCCAATGCCCATGATTGTCATTGCAGGTACTGTGCTATTATCATTACAGATAAACCCCACAGTAGTATTCATTATGTCTGTTTATTAAATGATTAGAGATCTTCTTGAAGCACAGCGAGATTTGGGTTTGTGTATGGAGTCTATAAGGAAATTTGAGGCTCTGGTTTCTTTCCAAAGTCCAAACACATGTATATTAGGTGTTGTGCTCAGCTACATAAAGTGTATATAATGAACTCCATCAAGGGGTGAATGTAGCTCGCAGTGCACAATGCTTTGATTAGTCATTAGGACTACAAAAGCTCTTTATAGCTGCTCAGCCGTTTCTCTACTCTTAAAGTATAACTGTGTAAAGCTCTGTCAGTTCATATTGTTCCTAGTTTGTTTTGTTTTTTTCATTTTTCTTTTATTTACAGTCCTGGAAAAAAAATTCCCCACAAACGATAATTCTATTTCCAAACTGTGAGTACGCTCTGAGTCACAGTGCATCCTAGAGATCAACTAGCTTTGGGGAATCCTTTAGGAATCAACACGACAACTTCCCCACTCACTTTGAGGTCATACTGACTCCCCCCTGTATACCATGAGCTCCACTGAGAAAGGTCAAGATGTCCTAAAGTGCAAAATGACTGCTGGAGAAGTGGATGGTGCAGCTATGATTGTGCTCTTCTCCTCTGAGGAAATGTAAAATGGAGGAAGACGGCCGATGAATAATTCCTAACCATTTTCAAAGTCAAAGTGAAGTCAGTCATGTGGAGAGGAAAAGGATCTATCATGCTGGTCATTTTGGCTGAAAGGTGGCAGTGGACGATAAACAAGTTTGTTTGGAAATTAATCAGAGTTCAGACGAAGAGAGAAAGAAAGAAAGAACGAAAGAGAGAGGGAGAGATGAAGAAATGCCGAGAATATGGAGAGGGGAGCAGGCAGGAAACCAGCAGTGAGTAGCCAAGTCGTTAGATTCCTTAATGGGTTGTCTATCATGAGGTTTGGCCCGCGTGGGCTCACGTGGCACTGGAAGGAAAATGGGTAATCAAAAGGTTTCTGAGGTGAGATGTGAGTCCATTTCCCCCCTCACTCTCAGACACACAAGATTGATGCCATACAGAGAGGGAGAGAAAAGGACTCTCTGGATTTGATGGGAAAACAGCAGCCTGAAATTTATTTGCTGATCGAGGCTTTTTTCTCCATATCTGTTAACAGAGCCACTCAGAAAACAACTATTCACTTCAGTTGCTTACATATCAAAGTCATAGAGAACTAACACAATGCTCATGCATTTGCATAATGAGCTGCAATTGCTGTTTAAGAAAGAAATGCCTTGATTAAACGAATAAATGCACACTAGAATATAAAATCAGAACAGGAAAGAGTAAAATGAAAATTTCACGACTCATTTAGCACTTACATTTTCCATGCATGAGGCAAAAGTCCATTTCGTTTCTTCAAATCCTGTTAAATCTTTGTACATTTTAAAGGTAGATAAAGTACTACTCAAAGTACTACCATAAATTAGCGATTAGAGGTTAGCACTGACTGCAAAACAAAACACTTCTTTTGTAAACACAGGGAATAACTTCACATTTCTGAACAATGAAAAACCAAACTACAGAAACATCATCAAACTATAAAACAGCCATTCAAAGTGTGGCGTCCGTGTTATGTCAATCTATCTCTCTGAGCAAGTCACACAATCTACCTGATTCTCCAATGATAATGTTCCACGAGTCAAAAAAGGAAAGATGAAGGAAGTAAAAACGTGCTCACTTACACTACACTGCAAAAAGTATTCACTCGCATAATAATTGAATTCAGGCGTTTCAATCATGGCCACAGCTGCATAAAATCAAGCATAGCTACTAATTATTCCACAGTCAAGTGTTAACAGTATTATTCAAAGTGAATGACAGCGACTCAGCCATGAAGTGGTGGGCCACATAAAATCATAGGGCAGGATCAGCAGAAGCACATAGTGCGCAGAGATTTTGGAGATTACAAACCTCCAAACTTAATGTAGCCTTCAGATTAGCTCAAGAACAGAGCATACAGAGCTTCATGTCATTGGTTTTCATGGCTGAGCTGCTGCATCCAAGCCTTACATCACCAGGTGCACTCCACAGTCTAAGATGCAGCGCAAAGTAAAGTGCATCTCCACCGAACTCTAGAGCAGTGGAGACATGTTCTCCAGAGTGACAAATCACGCTTTTCCGTCTGGCAGTTTGACAGATAAGTCTGGGTTTGGCAGCGGCCAGGAGAGCAGTACTTATCTGGCTGCATTGTGCCAAGTGTAAAGTTTGGTGGAGGGGGGGGGGGGCTATGGTGTGGTGCTGTTTTAGTAGCAGTAAAAGGAACTTTTAATGCTTCGGCATACCACAACATTTTGGACAATTTCAGGCTCCCAACTTTGTGGGAACAGTATGGGGATGCGCCCTGCACAAAGAAAGGTCCATAAAAACATGAGCATGTCTGGTGTGAAAGAACTTGACCACACAGAGTCCTTAACCTTAAATTGACAGAATGCCTTTGCCATGAATTAGGGGGTGCTATGAAAACTTTGAGAAGAAAAGACCCTAGGCCTGTGAGAGCCAATAGAAACAGAATAGAAACATGCTGTTCATCAACTTGGCTGCTCATAGCCAAGTGAAAGCCTCATGGTTTCATCCACATTTACTAATACTTTAGAAAGAAATGTAGCTTGTTTGTAGCTACACTTGGAGACCAAGCTTAGTGAAACGGAGACCCAGCTCTGCAGCCTAAAAAAACCTGTAGCTAGCCAGCCTGTAGTCAGTGTGGGTGAATGATGTTACCACTAGCTCTCCTCCAGCAGATGGTCAAGCAACGAGCAACCAGGGAAAACAGGCTGGCTGGGTGACTATGAGGAGGAAACATGGTCCTAAACAGAAGTCCCTGGTACTCATTCACATTTTCAAATGACATTTCCCCACTCAGTGATACAGCCAGCGAGGAAAAACCACTGGATATTGATGTCTGTGAAGGTTCTCAGTCATCCAGGTCATCGTAGTCAAAGGAGCTTGCAAAGAAAAGTGTCTGGACTTCTTTAAGTTGCTTGAAGACGTTTCACCTCTCATCCGAGAAGCTTCTTCAGTGGATATTGATACTGTTTTGAAGAATGTGAAGCTAGAGACACCAGCAACCATAGTGAATTGTCTTCAAGGAGCCAAAGCAACCAGCTGAAACTGCTGGCTAAGGATAAATGTAGATTTCATAAAATAATAATTGATAATAATAATAATTGATGATTTATCAAACTTGTCATCTGATTTGGTACTCAGTTCAGACAACATGATTACTGTGGGTGATTTTAACATCCATATAGATGCTGAAAATGACAGCCTCAACACAGCATGTAAGATTTTAAACTCAATGGGCCTCTCTCAAAATGTGTAGAGGCCACCCACCACTTTAATCACACTCTGAATCTTGTTCTTAAATATGGCATAGAAATTTCTTCCTGAAAACCTCAGTGTTTCTCGATAACACAGCAGTGGTGAATGTATTTCATTACAGTAGATGTCTTTCTGAAAAGCGCACCTTAAAGTGTTGGGATGATCTGATATCCTCGTGTTGGTGTTGTTCCCAGACCATCATGAAAATGTTGTTCCAGGTTCAACATTGCAAGTGACCAATCACATTGTTGTGACGTTATTCCTTTGCGCGCCAAGCCATTCGTGCATTTATGAAATTCCAATGTTGCAAGGACAATATCAATTCTGCTTACTGTTTATTAAACGGTTAGGGTTAGGGTCAGGGTCTGTTGATCGGCAGACAGAGGCGGTTTCACGCAGCTTAAGTACAGTTTTTTGTTTTACGCCGGTTTTTCCCGAAGTCGCAAAAGTATGACGTCACAACATTCTGATTGGTCACTTGCAATGTTGATCCTGGACCAACATTTAGTATGATGATCTGGGAACAACACCAACACGAGGATATCAGATCAACCGTGTCACATCTCAGTAATTTAGAGGTTCTTCATTAAATCTGGAAGAATAATTTCTAGCTCCGTAAAGCTAGAACATTCAACTTCTATTCAAAACTACTGCTCAACAACTTCCTATTCTTCATGCCACTCCATCATGGTTTGGTAGTGGCTGAAGCGGAAGATTAGCAGGTCACCTACTAACTGAAAGGTTGGTGGTTTGATCCCTGACTGCTCCAGTCTTGCATCCTTGAGCGAGATACTAAGTTGTCCCCACTGCAGACAATGGAATATGAATGTGAATGTGTTAATGTAAGACAGAAAGCACTTAAGCATAGAAAAAGTGCTTGTGTGAATGGGTGAATGATGCATGTTGTATTAAGCACTCGGAGTGCTCCGGGAGAGTGAAAAAGTGTGATATAAGAATCAGTCTATATGCCATCAGGTTTCTCTTCACCACTACAGCCAGGCTGACAAAAAGTCAGAGGTCTGTTAAACAGAGAAATTCTTTAATCTTTACTAGTTATGGGTCCATAAATTTTAACAATTAGAGAAAAAAATTACACATAACCGTCTCAGAGATGTTACATTATGTACGGCAACTTTCAGTACTAGTGATATTTATTTAGAGTCTTTCTCTCTGACTGACTCTTCTGAGTTACCTTTAATAATCACTTCCTTTCATCAGCATGTTTATGAGATTCCAGTCTGTTCAAAGAAGAGCTAAATCTTAAATATGATCAATCTGTAGGGATGGGAATCAAGAACTGGTTCTTGTACAGAAATCAAAATTTCATATCAAATAAATGCAATATCAAACATCCTTGAAAGAGTAGTTGTCAAACAGCTAACAGATCATCTGCAGAGGTTTATTTGAAGAGTTTCAGTCAGGTTTCAGAGCTCATCACAGCACAGAAACAGCTTTAGTGAAGGTTACAAATGATCTTCTTATGGCCTCTGACAGTGGACTCATCTCTGTGCTTGTCCTGCTAGACCTCAGTGCAGCGTTCGATACTGTCGACCATAATATCCTATTAGAGCGATTAGAACATGCTGTAGGTATTACAGGTACTGTGCTGCAGTGGTTTGTATCATATCTTCCTACTGAAACTGAATTTTTAATTCCCACTGTAACCAAAGTGCATGTTCATAGAGCAAAAAAATTGGGGTTTTTGTTTTCACTGTATTTTTGCATGGTCTTTATGTTACAATATAATGTACATCTGGGGGACTGTTGTTGTGATTTGGCGCTATAGAAACTGAGTCAATTTCTCCCATAATTACGCTGCAATAGGCTACTGCGGACTTTCCTTGATGCACTGATTAATTTTTATGTTGTTTTATGTTTTTCACTCACTATGTGTTTATACACCACTCTGCATTTATTCACCAGTTATTATTATTATTAATCCCAGGCTCTCCTCCACAGTGTGTCTTTATCTTGTCTTCCTCCCATCAACCCTTAATGGTGGTAGCAGATGGCTGCCTCTCCCTGAGCCTGTTCCAACGATTGAAAGTTGATAAGAGTAGAAGCATTGATGTCCGTTTTGATGGAGAAGTATAGAGATGGTCAGAAAAGCATATGATAGCATGTCAAGTGAGCAACTGTGGTACTGCATGAGGAGGTTGAGAGTAGCAGAGAAGCACGTGAGGCTGGTAAAGGATGTGTATGAAGACAGAGAGGTTCAAGGTGGAGATGGGGCTCCATCAGGGATCTTCTCTGAGCTCCTTCTTGTTTTCAGTGCTGATGGACAGACTGACAGATGGGGTCAGACAGTAGTCTCCTTTGACTATGATGTTTGCAGTCAACACTGTGATCTGCAATAAGAGCAGGAAGAGGTGGATTTATGTTTTGGAGAGAAGACGAATGAAAGTGAATTAGAGGGAGAGAAGTGCAACAGCGGTAATAAAGTCACCTTAATTTAAATATGTGTGGTCAATCATCCAAAACAACAATACAAGAGAGTTAAAGAAGAGAGTGCTGGTGAGTTAAAGCAAGTGGAGACAGTGCGAAAGGGAATTTATCACTGAATGATAGCAGCAAGAGTCAAAGGGAAGGTTTACAAGATGGTGGTGCGACCTCTGTAATGTATGATTTGTAGAAGTTGGCACTGACATAAAGACATAGGCCCAAGAATTAGAAATGATATCAGAGGGCCAGCTCAAGTTGAGTGGTTTGAAGACAACGTTAGAGAGCCTAGATAGTTTTGATATGTGTAGATGTGGAATAGTGGCTAAATTGGACAAAGGATACTGATTATGGAACTGCAAAGTAGGAGGAAAATGGAAGACCACAGAGAACATTCATGGATGTAGTGAAGGAGGGTATGCAAAGGGCTGGTGTGGCGTGGAGACAGGTGATCCACTGTGGCAATCCCTAAAGCAGGGGTGTCCAACTCCAGTCCTCGAGAGCTACCGTCAGTGTTGGGGAGTAACGGAATACATGTACCGGCGGTACGTATTTAAAATACAAAATATGAGTAACTGTATTCTGTTACAGTTACAGTTTAAAAATGTGGTATTTAGAATACAGTTACTTTGTTGAAATAAATGGATTACACTGCGGTACTTTCCTGTTTCATTTTGTCGCGGGTCAGGACTGTTTGGGTTTGTTTGACAGCTACGTTCTGTTGTTCCAGGCGGCAGCGTTACGGTTGCCATGGTTACAGGGTGATGCGCGCTCTCTCTGTGACTGTGTGTTTCCTGGGTGAGAGAGCGCCTTTTTGTTGTTGTTGTGCTAAGCTAACAGGCAGAATGCTACAGGCATAGCTCTAAAGAATGTAGCATCATGGGCAGTGTAGTCCGTGCTGCAGGGAGAATGGACTGCCATACCCGTTATGTGTCTGTGAGCGCGAGGAGGGAGAAAAAGGGGAGTGGAAAAGTACGAGCTGTCATCGAGCAGAAACGGGAGCTGGAAGCATGTAAATATAATAATAACCACTGCAGCCAAAAAGAGTGCCTGACGAGCCCAGTTGTAAGTAAGCTGTTAAGACTCGACTGTACACCTTTCAACGCCTCTCTCTGTCTCTGGCTAGCAAAGTTGACCCAGACAACAAAGTAAAGCTAGTTTTCGGCTACGAGCTCAACATGAACCCGATATATTAGCCAGAGGTCCCTTTACTACGGTTCGGAGCCGCGGACCTTCAGTAACAGTAATAAATCACAGCAATAGTACATTCACGTTGTTGTAAACAGCATGATAATATATTAAGTAATCCAAAGTATTCAGAATATGTTACTCTCATTGAGTAACGTAATGGAATACATTACAGAATACATTTTGGGGCATGTAATCTGTAATCTGTAGTGGGATACATGTTAAAAGTAACCTTCCCAACACTGGCTACCGTCCTGCAGCTTTTAGATGCATCCTTGTTCCAACACACCTGAATCAAATGAATGGCTTCTTATCAGGCTTTTGCCAAACTTGATGGCATGCTGACGAGGTCATCCAACCATTAGATTCAGCTTTATTGGTGTCACGTCCGGTGTGGCAGACGTGTGGAATATATTAGGACCCAAAATGCGGCAGCTCAGGTGCAGGTGAGTATTTATTAAACAAAAGGAAATACAAACAACAATGGCACTGGGAACATAAAACTAGAATCTAAACTGGGTAAAACTAACAAAACAAACCAGAAACGAAGATGCAGGGAGGAAATACACACGGGGAGACGCAGGGAGACCGAGGGGAAACAACACAGACGAAGAAGCCACGAGGACGAGGTGACACACACTATAAATACACACGCCAGGAATCAGGGGATGGGAAGCAGGAGGGGAACACACCTGGAAGACATCACAGCTGACGAGGCAGGGGGAACGTAAACAGAACACACTGACATCAGACAGAGACCTTCACAATAAAACAGGAAACACATACACGCAATGACACAACACACAAACTTCACACAAGCTGGAGAACACAGAACATAGGAACATGAAACGTGAACGTACAAGAACCCCAAAATGACCACAGAATAAGAATAACATAAACACGGAGTCACAGACTCCGGATCATGACAATTGGAGTAGGGACGCATCTAAAAGCTGCAGGACAGTAGCTCTCGAGGACTGTAGTGGGACACCCCTACCCTAAAGGAACCAACTGAAAGAAGAACCTTGTGTAAAGTATTTACGTGAGAAAGTGTTTTCCCCACAAAGTTGATTCTGCGATTTCAGTGTAAAGGCTGAACAGCCAACATTCAGATGTGCACAGGCAGCTTTCTGGGATTTCCTTACCTGCATGACTGAGTATGCTTCAAGACGGGAAAGTATTTGACGATTAATGAAACAAAAAGCTCACAATGCACAAAATCCTTTCCATGATCCATTTAAAAGAATCAATTTTGTTTATTTAAAATAAATAGGAATAAAATTCAAACTGGTGTTCCAATTTATACTTTGACTTAGATCTTCAAGGAAAGAAAACTCTGAGAACAGAAAGAATAGTTGACACTTGAATTTCATCACTGAGACAAATTTCTGATATTGTGTAGGTTCATTTATAATCTCCCTGTTATCTCAAGAAAAAAGATAAATATGATGAGAATGGAAAAAACCATTAAAGATCTTAAATTGGAAAAAAGATGAGGTGAAAGGAAGGCTGTTTCTCAGCGTCTGCTGAATTTAAGAAGTAAAAAAGGTTTCATTTTGATGTTAAATTGAGCTCACTTTTGTCTGTTTGGGGAAATAGCCTTGACAAAAATGGTCTTATTTTAAATTCTGCTTT
Source organism: Aulonocara stuartgranti (assembly GCF_965226115.1). NCBI lineage: Eukaryota > Metazoa > Chordata > Actinopteri > Cichliformes > Cichlidae > Aulonocara > Aulonocara stuartgranti. Next base: position 39,902,407 of record NC_138939.1, on the reverse strand, counting down.
CCTTTAGAGCACAGCGAGATCGCAGACCATTATCTTTAAAGTGCAAAATGAACTTTAGACTCCTTTCTGAATTATTATAAAAAAATTAAGATAAGACCTCTGGAGATGCTTAAGTGCAATTGTGGTCATTTATTCAAAACCTCTTTCAAATTGTATAAATACTGCAGACATATATGACCAACTACTGAAAGTTACCATGAGTGCAGTGCTTTGATATTCAAACACTATGAGCACAGAGAGAGCCCGAGTTTCCAGGGGCCTGTTAATGTCTCCTGAATATCAGTATTTAACACACACAAAAAGCTTTCAGTGACATTTGAAAACTGTGCTTTTTAGGGGACTGTGGCTTTGATTGTGTTGTTCCCTGTAATTTAACAGGAAATGCTGAAGGATCATTTTTCTTACACTTGCAACAAGCGTGGAAAAAAGCCATGCTTCATTGCTTTGAGCTGAATCACTGCTCCCCACTGCAAGAGACTAACACTGCAGCACCAAACAGTGAATGCACAGAGCCGATCGCCCCTCGGGGTTTGTGGTGAAATTTGATTAAAAAGTTTGTTGGTAAATTAATTTTGACCAAACACAAGGGGCATGCTGATGCAGCTGAAGCTATTAATTGGAGTTGGCAGTGGGGCAAGTTCATTTGTCAGCATTGTGTGGATTTGTGTTTAAAGCTGTGTTCCTGTTGAGCAGGACAACCAGTGTCCCTTTAGACTGCGTGCATTATCACTTCCAACTAAATGAAGTCCAGGATCATGAAGAGGAGGTGTAGCTACACACACTCGTGCAACAAGGACAACAGTGTGTCCTAGAGTCTGCGCAATGCATGCATAACCAGATTATTTACAACACACACAAAAGAAGTGAAGACTCCCGTGTGGTATACGAGTAAATTGTTACTTCATTTGAACTTATATCACCTGATAATATTATATATAATGTAACAAAGTTGACAATTTGCACATTTTTCTTCTGAACAATCAAAAGGTGACTTTCAGTCATTCAAAATAAACCTAACTGCATGAATATGGTCAGAAAATGACACGAACAGCAGAACTTTCTCAGTTTTTGGACCTATGGACTATATCGATCAGCATGACTGCACTGGGACCCCCATATTAAAAACTACTGCTCAACAATTTCACTTAACAACAACAAAAGAGACATGGATGGAGTAAAATGTTGCAAAGGTAATCAAGTTATAATCTAGCATGTAAACACCAAATAAAATTAAATTTAACTACAAAATCCATTAACAGGCACTAATGAGGAAGGAGGAAGAATAAAGGTGAGAACACAAGCTAACCATCACAATAAAACAGCAAGTATAAAGTCAGACCAAATGTCTTTGACCAAGACAGACAGCACGAGGCACAGCGAGGGAAAAACACAAAGGAAAACTTGTAGGAGAGAGCACAGGTTACTGCAAAGAACAGACGTTGTGTTTCTACAGCCTGTAACACAATAAATCTAAAGTAGTAGTTTATGTTTTGACATCAGAGGAAATACCTTACTGTTTAAGTTAGAAATGATCCAGTTACTGAATGAGATGTGATGAGTCTTTGACACTGGACATTTATATGAAATTAACAACCATATTTTTAAGACACCCATACATTATGCTAACACTTGTTTGATATTCTAAATATGTATGATCCTCTCTCTCCCTTCCTAACCACAGTTTTTCATACAGTTCCTCCATGCCTTTCCATAGGAACTCATCACATCATCCCTGCAAAGCTGCACTTAATGACTTGCTGATACGCTTTATTATAAAAGGCCAGTTTTCTCCTGAATGAAGTTCAAAGCAGGACAAAACCCAGAAGACCCACTGGCTAATGGCTGCTGACCTCACAGTATCACCTCCTCCAACATGGGCAACAGTTATTAGCAGCCTAATGAACTTGATGCTAATGAAGAGCAGTGGGAGTTCAGAATCATCTGCTGCCAGACAGAGCGAAGCTGACAGACTACATGATGCTGGGGAAGTGTGTGGCATTCACAATTCAGTGGGCATAGATTAAAACAAAGAGACAGAAACAAACAAACAAAAAAGCATCATGCAATAGAAGGATACTGAGATCATAAAAGTAGAAAGGTTCTCACTGCGGGTTTGAAGGCAAATACGTTACAAAGGGAAGACAATAAATGCAAATACTTTGTTATTTTCATTTACTGGCTAATTTTGCTTCCATGGCATGTCTTCTTTCAGACTTGTGGAAAAAGTACCAGTCAAAAGTTTGGACACACCTTCTCATTTAATGGTTTTCCTTTGTTTTCGTGACTATTTACATTGTAGATTCTCAGTGAAGGCATCACAACTACGAATGAGCACATATGGAATTATGAAGTAAACAAAGAAGTGTGAAATAACTCAAAACATGTCTTATCCCAGCTATCATAGAGACCGCGTACACCCTGGGCAGGTCGGCAGTCTGTCGCATAGAGACAGGCAACCGTTCGCGCTCACACTAAGATTCACACCTATGGGCAATTTAGAATGACCAATTAACCTAACCCCACTAACTGCATGTCTTTGGACTGTGGGGGAGAACATGCAAACTCAGAAAAACCCCAGCCAGGTAGTGGAATCAAACTCACGACCTTCTTGTTGTGAGGCATAAGTGCTAATCACTGCACCACCGTGCTGCTCACGCCTAACAGCTATTTGACCATAAAGGTCTGATTCACACAGCTTGCTCTGAACAGTTGATGCAGATGTGTCTGCTACTGGAACTCAGTTTGCAGCACTGTCAGCAAAGCAAAGGGCGGCTACTTTGAGGAATCTAAAATATAAAACATCAGTTTTCTCTTTGCTACGTAATTCCATTTATCTTGTTTCATATATTTGATGTCTTCTGTTTGTACCTATAATGTAGAAGGTAGTAAAAATAAAGAAAAAACATGAGAAGGTGTGTCTCAGTGAAACGTAACAAGACGAATCAAGGAAACTTGAAATCTGTACCTTCAGCTGAAAGACAAAGCAGATAAGACTTTACCTCCGTAGCTGTGGACAACAGCTGTGATGTCCATAACACAGCCTACTATATGTGTATGTGGGATAACGACGTTTGAAGCAGATCAAGGATAAAGTGACTGAAATAAAACCAAAACTGAAATTGGTATTTTTGTACTGAGTTATACACCAGGAGGTGTTGTGTAAACCGTTGTTAAAAATGAACCTTGTCGATGTTTTCTGAGAAGAAAGCCAAGGACATACTATGTCTCTCTGATGCAGAACAAAAGGCAGATCTTGGATTTGCTCCAACAGTTAAGCTGACTTGAATTCACTTGTTCAAACCCAAAACTGGTAAGAAATCTATCACTGAACAAGAAGGTGCAGATGCAGTAATACCAACAGCACGAATAGCAATCACACTCCTAGTTATGCAATAGGACAATGATCCCAAGAACACCATCAAATCCACAACAGAAAAATCAAGACACCATGACCCAGTCAAAGTCCAGGTCTCAACCCAACTGAAATGTGGTGGTGTTTCCTTTCCTCTCCTGATATATGCACAGCTGTTAGAACACAATTACAATCTTTGCACACATTTCATGAAAGCAACGAGTGCTTGGGCTCCTACTTTTTGTGGAAGATGTTGAGATTGATGACAGTATTTCCTTATTTATGGAGCGATATAAATTAATATCCAAAATCTCATCTGTAAAATGCACCTCGAATATGCCAACACTGTAATATTTAAGTGTAAAATGCCCATATTTCTGCCCTGGATTTATTAGTAGTCGCCTCAGTTTTATGATATCTACTAGTTCAGTTATCACCCTTCTAATATTTATGTCTTTCAACATTACTTTTTTAGTGCACGTTAATTGTTTCTCCCAAACTCTACGTAGCATCTGTGTTAAAGGGAAAGATTAATTGCAGCATGTCTTAAGTGAAAAGACACAAACACTTCAATGTTCTTCGAAGCTAATTCTTTTTCAAGCATGGCTGAATTTTTCATGAGACCATCTACTAATGTCTGAGGTGAAAAGGTGTTCTTGGACATTAACCTGCCAGTCTGCAGCTGCACTGGATTATGGGACTGAGAAATGGGCCAAAGCATCTAGATAATGCAAATTTGTTATTCTAACAAAACCAACTTTACAGGGAACAGAAATGAGAAAATTAACAAGGAGGATTATTTAAGACAACATTTTAGTCCAGCTTAGTAAGATTTGTATCCAGCATTATATTAACAACACGATATTGTCTCTGGCCTTTGGAAACTATACCACCGCGGTTTACTTTTTAACAGCTCAAAGCCTGCAGCTTTCAGCAGTGTGCCGGCTGCTGACAGGGGAGCTTACATAGCATGAATGAATGAATCACTAATCATTCAAGGCCTTTCAAAATATTTTTCAGAAGTAAGAACAAAGTGTTAGATTTTTAATACTAACACATGGTGTGAACACTAAACACTGATTGCTGGAAAGGTTTGTCAGCGAGGCTGCACTGCACTCACTGTACAAAAGTGTAAAACAATGTGATATATGTATATATATACACATATGTATACAATGTTGCAAATGCCTGCATTTACAGTAAAAGATGGATATTGTAAACCTCTAACTAAAAGTAAAATAGCATAACCTGAACCTGATTCAGAAAACACAGAAAACAGAACCAAAAACTTAAAAAGCATGAACATAAATAATCTGTGGCAAAAAGGCTTGTAGAGAGTTGCTGACTGGCTGGGAACAAACAGGCGAGCAGAAATCAAAACCAGAAGCTGAGGCAGAGTTGCACTGCAGTGAATCCGTATGGATTTTGTGCAGCTGAGCTGAAGAGTGGCACCGGGAGATAAGAAGAAAGGCACACAAGAGGCAAACAAAAGAGTGAAAATGGAGAGCAGCAGCTGTGGGAAAGTGCAGGCTGCATTACGATGTTGCACACCTTGATAAGCTTTCTCAAACACGGAAGCCAGCAGGAAGAATTGTGCGAAACTTGGTTCTTACAGAGACTTGGCCCGCAAAGAGACAATGTATCACTGTGGGCAGTTATATGATTGAGTGTGAGATTGTCTACCCCAGCTTTTCTTTCACTGTGTGTGTGTGTGTGTGTGTGTGTCTGGGTTTTATGTCTAGCATGTCTGGGCACAGTAGTGAGGTGACATGTGACCACGCTGGCCACTGAGAGCCACATGTCATCTCAGCAAACCTCACCAGACCAATTTGTCCTTTTACAGGAATATTTCTTGGTGAAAAACGAGGGCGAGACACCAGAAGTAAAGCAAAAACTCGTTAGGTAAAACACATCACACACAACAGGATTAACAGGTTCCCTATTTGCTATTTTTAAAAGTGATGTACAGATTTGACAAGAAAACAACAGTAAGTGGGTCAACTCGATGTCACACTGTCCAGAGGCAAAGCAGAAGCTGCAGTGCCAGCAGGGCACTGTCAACTCAGTATAACAGCCAAGAAGTTACTAGTGAGCAAGTATGAAGTACATTACAGGGTCCTTAATTACCAGAAATTATTACGTTAGGCAGGTAATATGTATTTACCTGTAATTTTGTTAGTTATGTCAGTTTAAACGTTTTCCCGTGATTATTTTCACGTTGGCCTGAAATAAATTATCTCCCTCTGTTCTGACTGCAGACTGAAACTTACTGCGACTTCTGCCTGCATGTACTTTTCGTGGTTTGGTGAGGCACCGTATTAAATGGACACAGCATCTACAAGTTTGCTCTGATCTGAGGTTTCTGAAAAGGATGATAAACTGGGAATCATTGAGTAAAATCTCATTGAAGCAAAACCAATTACAAAAGTTATTCCAGTAACGTTTCCGATAGATGCATCAATGTATTTATGCTGTGCTGTAAAATGTGCGATTACTAAGGATGTGTGATTTCCTACATTGCTGGTGTCACCGTATGTGATGCTCAGTGATTTGGTACTGTATAAATCAGGGGTGAGCAACTCCAGGCCTCGAGGGCCGGTGTCCTGCAGGTTTTAGACGTGTCCTTGATCCAACACAGCTGATTTAAATGGCTAAATTAGCTCCTCAACATGTCTTGAAGTTCTCCAGAGGCCTGGTAACGAACTAATCATGTGATTCAGGTGTGCTGACCCAGGGTGAGATCTAAAACCTGCAGGACACCGCCCGTCAAGCCAAATAAAACTGAACTAAATCAAAGTCTGTATTATTTAAAGATGGCAAAATTTAAAAAGGAAAACCGAGCATTTGGCAAAAGTGTCCAATTATAATTGTACACAAAATTTGATTTAGCTGAAAGTGGCAGACGGTTTGTTTCAGAGAAAATAACTTTTGACAGTTTAAAAAGTTTTAAAGGGTTAAAACAATAAAAACAGAACCTAAAAGTAGAAGCTATTTTTCAGCTTCTGCTGAGCACATCTCTCAAACACTCAAATAAGTCTGAGGAAAAAGAAAATTGTGCCGACTGCATGTTTAAAGTAGAAATGAAACGACTGCATCTCAATATCAGTTTCATTTTAACCACTTGGTTCCACTCCCCAGGTTTGCATACTCTCACACTGCCCTCCCTGGTGCTGCCCAGTTCAGCATAAACCCCTAGCTATTAACATGTGCTGTTTGGGTGATGAGGAGGTTATTGGCACCTAATGAGCCTCACAGCCCCTTTAGCCCCCGTTTCTTATTCGATGTACTCCAGATTCCCCTTTGTTTACTGTTTTTATTGCTGCGCAAGAGCCAAGGGACTGAGGCCAAGCCAAGACATGGGTTAGGTAAATCTGCTACCACTTAAGCTAAAGGAAAGGGAGGATGAAGAATTGATGGCCCACTTGTGTCCTTGTTTAAGGAAGGGAGTGGAAGTAAACACAGGGAAAGTCAAACTCAATTTAATGTGTCTGGTTCTCTCTGGAAGTTTGGCTGTCTGTAACATCTCTCGACCTGTCTCTTTGTTCCTGCACTCATCTATGCATCTCCTCCCTCTCCTTTTCCTCCCTCTTGTATATTTTAGTGTTAAAGCAAAGCTCTGCACAGAGCAGCATCACACCTTGCTTTGTGGATAACGTGGCTGTACGACAGGTGAATCTGAACATCGGGGAGTACATTTTTCTCCCGTGTTAGATTAAAACAGCTCAGCGTGAAAATTCTGCCTCCACACATCCTCGTCGTACAATTTGTCATTTTCTCATTACCTGTGGAAGGATGTAATTTGCTGTAAAGATGCTGCACCGTGAGACAGAAGCGTCTCTCCTATGGGGATGTCGAGCTCGTCCTAATGAGCAATGTGTTTGTTTTCTACATGCTTTTACACACTTTGCACAAAGAAAAGAATCCTGTGGTCACTTTTGTCCTACGCTGTTTCAAATCATATTACTTTCTAATACAGAATGGCTCAGCAGTGTCCTGTATGATGCACCAGCAACATGAATGAATTTAAAGGCTTAAATATCACCCAGCCACTTCACTTAATCTAATCCAAATCAGTAGAATTGACACAATTTCACTTCATATGTTACAAACCGATTCACTGGGAAAGTGCTGAACAATGATTCGGTCACGAGAACTCATATAACAGAGGCAGATAAACAAAATCTACTTTGTGACCTTGAATATCACTTCAACCTTCAGTTTGTTAAATAAAATGAGATTCATTTGCTTTAAATTTAAAAGAGAATGTATTTTCCTTGTATTATGTCAGATATATTGTGGTCAAGTGAGCAACATTTTAAATAAAGGGCTCAGTGTATGTAGGTAATCCCTGTAAGCAGAATGATCTGAACACTGTATAACCCATTTTTTTAACCCAAAGGTCCTAAAGACCGTCAGTGTTATACAGTTTTGTTTGTGAGTACAGCAACCAGAAAACGTGATGTAAATTAAATAAAATAATGTTGCTCTGTGTGTAATCTGAACATGCTTCTTTAAATGGGTGAGGTATACTGTAACCCCCTCTTTCTCATTTTAAAGTAATTTTGATCAACAGCTGCTTTTACTGAAACACATGCTTAGACTTGCTGTCCCCAGCCAGGTGCCAGTTAGTTACTGGCAGTTCCCTTTCCTGCTTCTAAGTCGAGGTACTTTCCATCATGAACACGTTTCATGCAATGGCCTAGTGTCACCAAGGGGGGCGCTTTCTTTGCAAAAACTTTGACTTACAGGGTTTTATAGCATTTCATGTTGAAAATATTTCTCTTGTCAAAATCTATTACACACGTTTTGCTCTGAACTACTAAATATACTAAATATAATATTGTATGCAGACATACTTTCCATGTGACTGTGATGTACATGTTTGTTGTGTTAGAAAATGCGTCTTATGTTTGTCGAACACAAGTTGTGACTAACAAGTAAGTCAAACTTCAAGTGACTAAAAACACTGAACAATGAAAAAGAAAGCCTGTGTTAAGTCTTCCTCTGCAGCTAATCAGATTAGTTTATGTAGCAATGTGTGAGCCTCAGCCACCTTCCCTTTCTAGAGCCCTGTCCAGGTGAAGAACTTTGTTGTTCTGCCAGGCAGCATAAACAGCTCAGACAAAGCAGGGCTGAAGCAGTGAGAGAAGGAGCAGGACGAGAGAAAGCAAAGACAGAACAGGGGACTCTGGGAGAAGCTTCAGAAGCAGTTAAAAGAGAAGAAATTAACGACAGATAAGGAAAAAGTCTGATGAAAATTATCATGTAATGCAGGGATTGTGATTATAATGACAAAGATTATCATGTGCAAAAAGGATCAGATAAAAAGAAAGAAAATGCTGCAAAGAAGAAATTTAAGATGATAAAGATTCTTTATAGAATCAGGCACATGAGAAGCAAACTGCTGCGTAGGCAGTTTCAGAAGTATATCATTTCAATCAACAGAGATTACTTCTGTGTAGCGAGAATTATTTTCCAGATGTGACACAGTTGCATTCGTTTACTCATAGCCTTTGTTAAGAACTATGCAAAAGATACATGAAGGCTAAAATAGTAAACACCAGAAGACTGCCTCGTGACTTGACTTGAATTGACTCGGTTTCTGTTGTTTTCCATTACAATGGCGTACCACCTCAATGTGCCCGGAGTCGTGACAGCAACACGGCCGAAAGTTCTGTGAAGAGACAGGACATGGAGGCAATATACAAACACCCCCACCATGGTACGAGTCTGCACCTAATAGCTGGACCATGCTGTGGGTTTTGGTGCAGCCATTTCCCTCGTCGTCGGGTTTCAAAAATGGCAGTGTTGACTTTTGTTAAGTCAACCAATCAGCACGATGCGGCCTGTTGACGTCACATTTTTGGATCAACTCAGATTGCTTGGAACCCCAGCAGAGAAAGTACTAACACAGTACTTGGTACCAGGTACTACCACCTAATGGAAAACCCTAAAAACCAAGTCGAGCAGACTCGACCCGAACCGAGTAGGTACTAGTGCAAAAGGGCTTTTACTTTTATATTTGCAGAGGCAGACGGCGTGGAGTGAGGAGAAGGTAGACCCAAAAGCAGACGATGGAGGCAGAGTGAGGTGATGAACAGAAAGCGAGCCTTTTATTTGGCTGAATCAAAGTACAAACAAAAAGCACAGAATGACTAGGATGAAGCTAACGAAACCTATACTGGGAAAACTAAATATTGTATGAAACTAGAAACCTGAAAATTGGAAACACAAGGGAAGAAACACAGATGAACCAACAACAGAAGGAGGAAGACAGAGGACTAAATACACAGGAGGGTAACGAGGAAATAAGGAACAGGAGTGAACACAGCTGATCACCCACATGAGACAGTTCCTCCCTGTCAAAACAGAATACAGTAACACAGGACGCGGGACTGTCAAAGTAAAACAGGAAATAAATGAACATGGAAAGCAGGGTGCCACAATATTGCACAATATTAATAATTATCAGACCCAGGACCATGACAATTATTCTACATGTATGTCTAGACTTTGCTCATAATCTCATAATGTGTAAAATTTGTTGTAAAAATGTTTTAAAACCATTTCTTTCCATAATGTCTGAAAATGTGAAAATGCCTGCAATGTTACTGTACAGACAGGAAAGACAGAGGGTTGAAATGTTAGCTTTGCAAGAAGTTTGAGAATGAAATTGGAGCCTGGCTGTCCGCATCTTGCTCTTTTTCTGTGTTTGCACATTTTTAAAATAAACTTTTGGTTCAACTTTAGGATGTTCCAGCATCTTGAAGGACTTTACAGAGTTCTTCTGTGATTTTGGTTCCTTCTATCTTCTCAGAGGAATCCCAGAGAGATTCCATAATTCTGAGGGTATGAAGATGATTCTCATGTTTGGGGACCAAAAGAAAGACCCTAAGGCCAGCTCGCCTTAGGGTCTTTCTTGAGCTTGACCATTGAGCTTAATGGTTTAAATTCAGAATTCCTTGATGCAATGTGGCTCTCTTATCATATCTCTGGTATAACTTCTAGATTAAAAAAGGTGTTTTTGTCTCTCTGTTCTGCTGTGCATGATACAGCTGACAGAAGGATTTCAGTCACCTACAGGAAACGGCCTGTGATTATAAGGCTTTAAGTAACCTCACTTCTCTCGCTCCACAAGGTTGTTGGAAGTTAGGCAAAGTCCATAAAACACTGACGCCAACGATGAGGTTTCTTTGTGAGCTCTTCTGTCTGCATTGCATTATGGAACAGGCCTCCATTTGTTGTCATGGAAACAGACAATGCTTCTGACACATTACATTTACATGCTTTTTTACTGATGAGCTCTGAGTAGCTTTTTCAAAGCCAAAGCATATTTTAGCTGTTTGTGTCTCATGTAATGGTTAAACTTTGTCAGCCAGACATGGATAAAAAGTTTTTCTCTCCATAATGAGCGCGTAAAGACAAAAATCCCAGCACAGCTGAACATGCAGCCCAGCATCGTATATTAGACACACCTGTCAACAATGTCCACTTCACTCTTTACCTCTGGCTAAATGCACGGGACAGCAGCTTGTGAATTTGAGCTTTTTGTCTTATTTCAGTGTTATGTATTTGCATTCATGTTGCATGTGTTTCTATTTTCCTACATATTGCATTTGTATGAAGCTAAAGGTAAACGAAACAAAATGTATTGATTTGCACAATCAACAGGGATTGACCTCTGCCCTCTCGTGACATAAGGTTAATGCCAGCTGTCCCTTTAAACACATTGCCAATCTGTAATTTTATGCTGTGTCACTAATAGTTAAATGCTGCTCATGTTTTAGGCTGGATTATTGCAGGAAAACAAGTAATAGCCACAGATCAAAATCTAATGTTTTTAAAGGTTTCAAAATTGTTAGAAGCAATGATTTTTTTTAAATATATGTTTTCCTGGTATAATGGAATATATATATTTAAAAGGTTTTAATACACATCACCTGTTTTTATAAGATGTTTTAAATTATGTTACTACGGTAATTTCCGATCCCTTAGCCTTGTACCAAGCTACTGCTCAGAAATTATATTGGTCCGTATACCAGAAAAAACACTCCTTTCACATGTTTTTATGCTGTTCAGCAAATCAACAAATACAACTAGCAATGGAAGCTTGTGCTACAGCAGCTTCTGCTTTAACATACAGATATAAATATAAATAAAATCATTAACATTAAAAAACATGACTGGTTGGTCTTCATGAAGTGTTTGATCATTTTGCTATTAACGTTCTGTGTCACCACTAGTTATTTACACATCAGGATTACAAATTCTGTCAGTGAAAAGTGAAGTAACTGAGAACTGGGGGTCATACAGATGAGAACAGGAGGGCGCATGTTTGGAGGAGTGGTCCTGCTCCTGAAATTCGGATAGTTTGTCTCTAAATGTTCTACAGTTATACAATGTTGTGTTATGTTATGCAAAGCCATGTAATGGTAAGTTATACTAAGAAATGCTATGAACTGTTATGTTCAAATATTACAAAACCAAACAGGTTAGAAAAGTAGACAAAAATAGAAAAGGATGAGGCCAATTTTATTTTTATCGACTGCGGTACTGTTGTTACTGTTGTTACTGTTGTTACTGTTATTACTGTTGTTACTGTTATTCAAAGCTACATTATGCTACATTACGCTTGTAATGCAATGCTTTGTAGTAATGTTTCCATTTACTGTCTGTTTGTCTGCTGAGTACTCACCACTGGAGCAGTCCAGTCCTCCCCATCCTGGCTCACACTGGCAAGTATCAGGAGAGACACATCGTCCATGGGCACACTCTTCTGTGCACAGTGCTGAGAAGAAAGAACAACATTGAAACAAATGTCAAACAAGCAACTATAACACATAAGAAGTTATCAAGTTCTTTCTTTGAGTCATAAAACCTTACATCAAGTCCATTTGTCATTTAAATCATAATCCCCGTTCCCTCAGCTTATTTAATTCATGTTAATATCTTTCAATGTTACAGTCTTTAGTGCAAGTCTGACACTATCCACTCCAGCTTAGCACAAAGTCTGGCTTGGAAATTTTCTACTGAAAAGTCTGTTTGGAGAATAATGTCTTAATCTGATTCTTCTTCTCTTCTGCCCTCCAGCAGATGGTAATGTTCATCTCATAATGCATATTTTTGTGGAAAAACAATGGAAGCAACAACAAAACGCAGATCACTTTTAACAACCGGATATACAATGCTGACAGTGCAAACACCTGTAGAACTCAGATACACTCTCAGGTGTGAAGAGACATATACACTAACTGCTGGTAATACGTGGTGAGTCTTTAATATTTATTTTATTGGAGACTTTCTTTTAACTTTTGTTGTTTTTTACCTCATATTGTATCTTAGGAATGCATATTAGGGATATACTTTAATATGTTCCTACTAACCGATGCCATAATATTATGCCTGATTAGTGTATACACTAGCACTAGCAGTTGATTACACAATCCCTTAGTGCAATGAAGACACAATAATTACTACTGAAGATTTTTTGACACTGTGTGTTCATTTACTTGTAGCATCTACTGTAACGGACGTGTAAACACAGTTAGTAGTGCTGCTATTGCCTCAAGCTCCTGGGAATCTTACCATACAATTGTTAGACAGGGCCAGCTACGTCTCTTAATGCATGAAATTCTATTGAGTTAGAAGAAGTACGCAAATTAAAATAATCATAAATCACAGATTTTTCAATATTTTCATGCATTTGTTAAAAGATTAAATATGTTCTTCATACTTTATTATTTATTTTTATTTCAATAGACACAGTAACAGTGCTATATAGCAGCAGCCCCCAACCTTTTTTGTGCCATGGGCCGGTTTATGTTCGCCAACATTTTCACGGACCGTCCTTTTCTAGAGTCCCAGAGAGCAGCCATTTGGCTTTTCTACCTTTTAGCTAGGCTTTAGCTTCAGCCAAGTGGAAGCTAAATTGGCTAGTCATCAATTCATATGTAAATTAGGTTGTTACCTGAGAATTCTGGAGGGGAGTGGGGGTGTGTGAACGATTGCTGATTTCTAACTGCCAACTGCCTCTTTGTTTGTCTGGGGGGGGGCTGCTAAAAGCGGTGAACTTCCTTTTGTGTTCGTCTTGATGCATTCTCAATCATCCAGGAAAATAAATCTCCAAAAGTCACCAACTTGGAGTGTTTAGTTTCCTGAGCCACAAGGAAACTTGTGTTTCAGTTTGTCTTCTTAGGGAGAAATCAACACACATGGGTGTATGTCCTTTATTGATAAAAACAGTACAAAAACCCCAACCATTTGTACACATTTTTACAAATAATAATAAAAAGTGAGTGAGTACATTTCAACATTTTCAGCAATCACTCACAATCCTGGCACTGCCATGGTATCTGTAGTCTGCATTTACCACATGTGTATCTGTTGCAGTGAACACATCGCACAGTGGCATGATTGTTCTTGCATTTGTGTTTGACCTGACACATGGCTCTTTTTCCAGGACTAGGTGTGGAGGGTTGTGTCCAAAGCAACTGTTCTTTTCTTGCCCTTTTCCCAGCTACATGAGAGTGAGCCAACTCTCTTGCAAGCTCCACCAGGAAGTCCACCCGTCTTTCCTGCGTCACGGATGAATACAACACAATAAAACCAGTACTGGTACCAAAAAGTAAGATTTATTCATAACACAAACCCAGGGAAACTGAGTTAACGGTAAAAAAATATCGCTACATAATAAAATTATTCTCAATGTTTTGCTGTAAAAACTGAAGTGATTAATGTTTTTTTTTTTTATTTAAACTAGTGCTGCTGCGTTAATGTGGTTACGGTGTTAACGCCATTTTAACGAGATTAACGCTGACAGCACTAATTTAAACACATAAATATATTTAATATATATTACTATTCTTTTTTTCTTTAAGGTCATCACGCTATGAAGAAATGGAATTTACTATGACGGCAGAGACTAGAGACTATTAACCAGTAAAATCATATTTACAAAAATATGAAAACAAAATCATTTTGCCAAGCTTTTAATAGAATAGATAATAGATAGATTTTATAGTAATTAATTAATTAAATAAATGAATGACATGAATCAATGTTAGTTTTCAGAAAGCTTACTCAACATAGTATAATACTATATATAATATATAATACTTTTAAATGAAGTATTATACCTAGTTTATATTGTAGGATGGAGGTATTGCTTCTCTTGTCTGTTGGTGTTCCAGTTGAGCTGTTTCTCGGTTGCTATTGTGTATTGTCACAATGTAAAGTTTTTATAAGACCTCAGTATGAATATGCATTCTTACAGCTAATGATAATATCCTAATAAATTAAACTAAGACCACGAATACACAGGCGTAGAACCAGTTGGCAACTGTGTGGCAATCACTGTTCACTAGGCGAAAATGAGTGTAGGAGCTAAAGTTGATTATCTATAAGACTGTTTTAGTTTCTAATACTACTTTGCTTCAATCTGTCACATCTAGTAGCTGGAACTGGTGTGCAAAAGACATAAAGGCAGGTGATGTTACTTGGAGGTGGAAGACACAGTATTTGCCCTCACATCCTCAGATCTGTCATGGAATCATGGATAATGTTTGTTTCTTTAAGGACATTAAATAACCACAACAATGACTTCCTCCTGGCCAGTTGCAAAGGTTGTTGAAGGTTGCTGGCATTCACTATGAAGCTGCTAAAGCCTCAGTCACGCAGCCCTGGAAACCAGTCAATGACTCCCTGGTAACTACCGGCCACTAAAAAAAAAAAGGAAAAAAAAAAGACAAAATCCTTGATAGTGTTGCTTTTTTGCCTCTGTTGAGTATCTGCAGCAAATTAATGAAGGTTTTTCTTAATTTACATAATTTGTGTCTATATTTTTTAATATGCAGTGCTGTGCTCTGTACTCCCAAACATGACATTACCAGTGCCTGTTTGTCATTTTCCCCTTAAAAATTCTCTGCACATCCCTGGCGTACTACTTGCTCTTTGACATCCTAATGTAACAGTAAGTCATAATATTTTCTACTTTGCTTAGATATGGAGATATTCTACCAGCCAGTCTAGCGAGCAAAGCGTATTATCTGCATTGTACAGCAAACAGATAAGGTAGTTCTGACATCTCCATTATCACCTTCCAACTGCTATAATATTTCATTGTGACACAACACTACAGTTGAAAGCCATCATGCACAATCTAAAGGTTAAAAAATGATTCTATCACAAAATAATAAATGATGCAGAGTTTTACAGGGCAACTGTGCGTCACTCTGGCATTATCTCATACAGCTATTAGCTAGAAGGTCAGAGGTGGTCACTAGCCAATGTTGCAACGAGAAGGACAAAAAGCAATGTGAAAAGGACAAAAAGACAAACAGTATGAGCAGTCAAGACAGAAAAACTGCACACTGAGCAGCTAAAACGAACTCTTAAAACACTATTTTAATGATTATAAAAAGTAATACATTAAACTTTAGATTAACCAGCAGACTGAGATGTTTTTAATAGAACTTTGATATATCAGACAAGTGGAGCATTTTTCAGGAAACCTAAAACTCAAGGCCTCGGTTTGATGGATGAAAAATTAAGGGAAGAGACCTAAACCCTTGAGTCGGATACAGTCAAACAAGTTCTTGCAGTAATATGGAGTAATTCTAGCACGAAGTGAGAAAGACTGTTAAAGAGTTCCAGTACTGAGTACGATGTTTTATTCATCCGGCAGTTTTTGGTTAAAACACCAAAACCTAGTTTGTCATTTTGTGAGTTTAAGGGCACAACACATAGTACCATATTTTTCAGAGTATAAGGCGCACTTAAAATCCTTTAATTTTCTCAAAAATCAACAATGTACCTTATAATCTGATGCGCCTTATGTATGAATTCTGGTTTGCTTAGGGGTGGGTTTTGATTATCGATTTTCCAATTAAAATCGATTCTAGCTTGAATAACGTGATATCGATTCATTAAAATCCTGAATCGATTTTTAAATATAAATTATTTTTTCCTGAAACGCCAGAATCTCAGGTTAAACCTCACAAAATTTTGACACTGATTCTGCACAAGGATCTAAACAAAAAGGGCGGACCCGTCGACGCATCAGAATCAGTGAGATGTCGGCTTTCTCACCCGACTGCACGTACACGCCGTTGGGGCTGAAAGCCAACAGCTCACAGATTCTGATGCGTCGCGCTTTGTGTTCTGAAACTGCAGTTTTGTCTCTCTCCAACCAAATTTGACTGAACCAGCAGCAAAAGAAGATCCAAACTACACTTCACATTTCGCTTCACATAAACATCGTCATGAATGCCCTCTTACTTTTATTTTCATTTTAAATTTCACTGACTTCCAACAAAAGAGGCCTCATTTTTGTTGTTCAATACAAAAGAAATGTAAACTTTTTCAGATTATGCAAAATTGCAAAATGCTTAACTGTGTCTCTAATTAAACCTCTGTAACTTCGCTCTGCTTCACTTCAGCAGGATCAGGTTGATTCATGGTTTTCTTTTGTTTTTGTTCCACTGCAGAATATTTTTAAGGTGGTTATCTGCTATAAAAAGTCTTCAGGTCCCAAAGTCAAACAAACACTGCAGCATCACTGAGAGTTAGAAACTGTCTAAATTCTTTCATCTTTAATAAAATGATCAGCGTTGCTGCTTTACCAGGTGTAACAATTAAGTTTAACATTCAGGCATCGATGAAAACAGAATTTATTAAATTTAACAGAGTTAGAAGTTAGCAGGAAGTTAGCTCGCTAGTTTCCACCTAAACACGATATAGCATGTTCTGACTGAGAGATTTCTGAAGATCACTTCCAACATAAATGAAGACAGAAAACTAAACAGCAGTGACGTTTGTAGGGTTACTGAAGTTGGGCTAGCTGGTATATAATGATGTGCTACATGATCGCTAGCTACACAGCTATGTTAGCATAACATAAACACAGTGAAGCTGGAGGATGAACACTAACTTTTTTGCACTCGCTAAAAGTTAACATGAGGGTTCCCGATAGTTAGAGACAAATGCAATCGCATAGCAGGATGCTATAAATCGACTAAACTTCAGTCAGGAGAACAACTGAGAAAATCCATCCACAATACGAGGTTAGTCATTAATATACTGCAACAACATGGGAATAGAGCAGCTGTGAGAGAATTCAGCAGTAATGAATCAATGTTACAGAAGTGGAGGAAGCAAGAAGAATGAGCTGAGTGAAGTTTGGCTTATCTAACTGTTTTGTTTTGCTTAATGAGCCTTATAATCCCGTGTGCCTTATGTATGAAAACACACCTATTCATCGACAGTGCGCCTTATAACCCGAAAAAAAAAAGTTTGAAACATGTCCAAAAAGCATGAGTGACTGACTGAAGTCAGTTTTCATATGAAACAAAAAAACAAATATAATATCCCAAAGATTTGTTCTTGAGGTTTTATATATATAGTTGCAGCAAGAAAGCCATCGCTAAGACGTCAGAATAAGACAGAGGCTTGCCTTGGCCATGAAAAACCACAATTGGACTACTGAACACTAGAAGAAGGTATTATGGGCTCATCAATCAAAGTTTGAAATCTTCGGTTCATCACGTAGGATCTTTGTGTGCCATCAAGAAGGTGAAAGGATGGTTCCACAGTGTGTGCCATCAACTGTCAAACATTGAGGAGGAAGTGTGATGGTCTGGGGCTGTTTTGCTAGATCCAGGGTCGGTGACTTGTACAGAGTTAGAGGCACCCTGAACCAAAACAGCTACCACAGCATTCTGCAGCACCATGCAGTACCTTCTGGTGTGCGCCTAGTTGGTCAGGGGTTCATCCTACAGCAAGATAATGACCCACAACATAGTCTCCAGATTTAAACCCCATCGAGCTGGTTTGGGATGAACTGGACAGAAAAGTGAAAGCAAAGCAACCTACAACGTCCACACATTTATTGGAACTTCTGCAACAGATATGGGAAGAACTTTCTGAAGAATATTTGATTTCTATTTTAGAAAGAATGAGATGGATGTGTTCAGCTGTTATAAGCTGCCAAAGGTGTCTACTTTGATGAGTCAAAGGTTTAGAATACATTTTGGTCTATAAATTGATTCCACGATTTCTTTTTTAACTCTAATTGCTTATTTGTACTGTGCTTTCATTTCAGAGTGCAATGAGACATTACACAGCATAATTTTCAATAAAAAACTGGAAAAATTGGGGTGTTCAAAAACTTTTGACTGGTAGTTGCATTGAAGCATTGACATAACCTGGTCAAAAACAACTCCAACCATCTAGAGTTAGTATCTGGGTTGATATCATATTTCCAAGATCAAAATATGATTTTATATAGATGTACGCACAGCGGCGAAAATGAGCTTCCTCCGAAGGGTGGCTGGCCTCTCCCTTAGAGGTAGGGTGAGAAGTTCAACCATCCGGGAGGGGCTAAGAGTAGAGCCGCTGCTCCTCCACATCGAAAGGAGCCAGCTGAGGTGGTTCGGGCATCTGACAAGGATGCCTCCTGGGCGCCTCCTAGGTGAGATGTTCCGGCATGTCCCACCAGGAGGAGGCCCCGGGGCAGACCCAGGACACGCTGGAGAGATTATATCTCTCGGCTGGCCTGGGAACGCCTTGGTGTTTCCCCGGATAAGCTAGAGGAGGTAGCTGGGGAGAGGGAGGTCTGGGCTTCTCTGCTTAGGCTGCTGCCCCCGCAACCCGGCCCCAAATAAAGCGAGAGAAGGTGGATGGATGGATGGATGGATGGATGGATGGATGGATGGATGGATGGATGTACGCACACTACCCATCTATCTTTGAGAAAGAGCTTTCTCAAGTTATTGTTAATAAAACTTTAGGTCATAATAAGAGCTTGTAGAATAAAATCATGGTGTTGTTTCTGTGGGGAGGACACTCACAAACTCGGAGATGGGCACATTAATAAATAGCTGGTGATGGTAATGTTTCTACAGTCAGGTGTGATTTTTACTTGCCAGAGGAACAAGACAATAAAAATGTTGGAAATAAAAAACTCTCTAATTAACACATTTTTGAAACATTTATTCAAATTGGGGAGTTTTACTCAGAGTTACACTGTTTCACATCAATTTATTATTTTGTTTTCTATGCTGTAACCCTTTGTCAGCATGAGGATATATCTGTGAAAATCTCTAATTGCACAGGATCCCAAAACCAGTATGGTTGTGAATGGGGTCGAAGTGGCAATGTGCTGAGGGTGTACCCTGCCCAGTGCATTCCGGAAGATTCAGTAATTGTTCCTTTTTCTGCAAGTAAAGGACGCTAACGCCTATTCTTGACACATTCTATGACACACAGCAATTCAGTAATTCAAAAACAATCATATCTATAGTAACGGTAATTTAACCCATCACACTAAACACCCATAGTGCATAATGGAATAACAATGAAAAAAGAATCATATTTATCTTTAGTACAATGTGTTAAAAGTAAAATGTTGAATTTTATGTAACATCTCCTTCAACTCATTTTGTAGGATCAGAGTATGAATATTGCATCATACATCAGGTAGGGATTGTGCTGGAAGAAGATGGGCTGACAGCTTGGAGACTTTAGCTCCTCCATCACAGAGATATGATGTGCCATAGTCCTGGCTCTGTTTGCTTTCTTACAGAAGCAGGCAGCTTGACGTGCATATAAATGTGCACAGGAACAAATGAAAAAACAACCTCTCTTGCATAAAGTATTTCAACACTCTGACCTGTTTTTTAAGGCTACGAAGTGTTAAAATCCACGCAGTGAACACAAAGTGAAGTGCTGAGTTTGGGAAGTTGCAAAGAAGTGTGCAAGCAGGGAGCAAAATGTGGACAGAGTGGCTACAGGAGTTAGATCGGATTCTGTAAAGCTGGGTTTTATTGCATTTTAGTCCCAGAGGGGTCATCCTCTCTAAATTTATAGCAGCAGTGTGTTAAATTTTACAGCTTGTTTTGAATATTAGGAAAGAAATCCTTGCATCCACACCTACATAGTTCTCAACACAGACTGAGATTAGGATGGAGTTGCTGGTTGTAATACAGAAAGATGTGTGTGGTAAGTAAGGTCAAATACATCAACACAAATTCAGATAAGAATTAACTAAATTAATTAAATTCAAGCCTGTTAAACAAAAAATCACAACTTTATGAATGTACTATAAAAAAAACTGGATGATGAATGCTAAAGTGAGACTTTAGCACACTTCCCTATAGACTTTATGTGTTGACATAACCTTTGCCTGCTGTGTACCTACAGCCCCCAATTCACACACCCACACACACATGCAACATCTACACACAGATGCAGGTGAAGAAAGCACTAAATTTTAGAGAAAGGTCCAATTCATATGCGTGCGAAAGCAGACAATCAAATTATTTTGCCCATATAGTAAAACGAAGAGTCAGATAACACAGCACAAAAAATATTGCAAATAATTACGTGTTTGAGTTTCTTGTACAGCTTTTGTAAAGTTAAAGTGCTGTGAAAAAAAAACACTTGAACTCCCTTCGTAATTCCTTTTTTTCCTGCATTTGTATTTGCCATACTTGCATATTTCAGATCATATTAGACAATGGCAACTGAAGAAAATGCATTTGTTTAATGATTTCATGTATTAAGGGGAAAAAGCTATCCAAACCTGCAGCTCTTTTTGTAAAAACGTATTTGCTGCTTAAACCTAATAACTGTTTGTGCCACCATTATGGCCACAACTGTAATCAAGCATTTGTGATAACGTGCAATGACTCTTTCACATTGCTGTGAAGGAATTTTGGCCCACTCTTCTTTGCAGAATTGTTTTAGTTCAGCCACATTCAGGGGTTTTTGAGCATGAACTGCTTTTTCAAGGTCATAAACCCACCCACCACTTTAATCACACTCTAGATCTTGTTTTAACATATGGCATAGAAACTGAACATTTAACAGTGTCTCCTGAAAACCCTCTCCTGTCTGATCATTTCCTGATAACATTTACATTTACAATAATTGATTACACAGCAGTGGAGAGTAGACTTTATCACAGTAGATGTCTTTCTGAAAGCGCTGCAACTAAGTTTAAGAATATAATCCACCCACTGTTATTATCTTCAATGCCCTGTACCAACACAGAGCAGAGCAGCTAACTGAACGCTACTCCAACAGAGGTCGATTATCTTGTTAATAATTTCACCTCCTCACTACGTACGACTCTGGATACTGTAGCTCCTGTGAAAACTAAGGTCTCTAATCAGAAGTACCTGACTCCGCGGTATAATTCTCAAACACGTAGCCTAAAGCAGATGACTCGTAAGCTGGAGAGGAAATGGCGTGTCACAAATTTAGAGGATCATCATTTAGCCTGGAGAAATAGTTTGCTGCTTTATAAGAAAGCCCTCCGCAAAGCCAGAACATCTTACTATTCATCACTGATTGAAGAAAATAAGAACAACCCCAGGTTTCTCTTCAGCTCTGTAGCCAGGCTGACAAACAGTCAGAGCTCTGTTGAGCCAACCATCCCTTTAACGTTAACTAGTAATGACTTCATGAACTTCTTCACAAATAAAATTTTTATCATTAGAGAAAAAATTACCAGTAATCATCCCACATATGTAATATTATCTACAGCTACTCTTAGTACCATTGATGTTAAGTTAGACTCTTTTTCTCCAATTGATCTTTCTGAGTTAACTTCAATAATTACTTCCTCCAAACCATCAACGTGTCTTTTAGACCCCATTCCTACAAAACTGCTCAAAGAAGTCCTGCCATTAATTAATGCTTCAATCTTAAATATGATCAACCTATCTCTAATAATCAGCTATGTACCACAGGCCTTCAAGCTGGCTGTAGTTAAACCTTTACTCAAAAAGCATCTCTAGACCCAGCAGTCTTAGCTAATTATAGGCCAATCTCCAACCTTCCTTTATATCAAACATCCTTGAAAGAGTAGTTGTCAAACAGCTAACAGATCATCTGCAGAGGAATGGCTTATTGAAGAGTTTCAGTCAGGTTTCAGAGCTCATCACAGCACAGAAACAGCTTTAGTGAAGGTTACAAATGATCTTCTTATGGCCTCTGACAGTGGACTCATCTCTGTGCTTGTCCTGCTAGACCTCAGTGCAGCGTTCGATACTGTCGACCATAATATCCTATTAGAGCGATTAGAACATGCTGTAGGTATTACAGGTACTGCGCTGCAGTGATTTGTATCATATCTATCTAATAGACTCCAGTTTGTGCATGTAAATGGAGAGTCCTCTTCACACACTGAGGTTAATTATGGAGTTCCACAGGGTTCAGTGCTAGGACCAATTCTGTTTACATTATACATGCTTCCCTTAGGCAGCATCATTAGAAGACATAGCATACATTTACACTGCTATGCAGATGACACCCAGCTCTATCTGTCCATGAAGCCAGATAACACACACCAATTAGTTAAACTGCAGGAATGTCTTAAAGACATAAAGACCTGGATGGCCGCTAACTTTCTGCTTCTTAATTCAGATCAAACTGAGGTTATTGTACTCGGCCCTGAAAATCTAACCAGATTCTTACTCTGGATGGCATTACCTTGGCCTCCAGTAACGCTGTGAACCTTGGAGTCATTTTTGACCAGGACATGTCCTTCAACGCACATATTAAACAAATATGTAAGACTGCTTTCTTCCATTTGTGCAACATCTCTAGAATTAGAAATATTCATGCATTTATTGCTTCCAGGCTGGACGACTGCAATTCATTATTATCAGGAAGTCCAAAAAACTCACTGAAAAGCCTTCAGCTAATCCAAAATGCTGCAGCAAGAGTCCTGACAGGGACTAGAAAGAGAGAGCATATTTCTCCTGTTTTGGCTTCCCTTCATTGGCTTCCTGTTAAATCCAGAATTGAATTCAAAATCCTGCTCCTCACATACAAGGTCTTAAATAATCAGGCCCCATCTTATCTTAATGACCTTGTAGTACCATATCACCCTATTAGAGCACTTCGCTCTCGCTCTGCAGGCCTACTTGTTGTTCCTAGAGTATTTAAAAGTAGAATGGGAGGGAGAGCCTTCAGTTTTCAGGCCCCTCTTCTGTGGAACCAGCTTCCAGTTTGGATTCAGGAGACAGAC
Organism: Aulonocara stuartgranti; assembly: GCF_965226115.1. Taxonomy (NCBI): domain Eukaryota; kingdom Metazoa; phylum Chordata; class Actinopteri; order Cichliformes; family Cichlidae; genus Aulonocara; species Aulonocara stuartgranti. The sequence goes on along the minus strand of NC_138939.1, from coordinate 39,879,023 downwards.
ACTATCTCTACTTTCAAGATTAGGCTTCAAACTTTCCTTTTTGCTAAAGCATATAGTTAGGGCTGGACCAGGTGACCCTGAATCCTCCCTTAGTTATGCTGCAATGGGCGTAGGCTGCCGGGGATTCCCATGATGCATTGAGTTTTTCCTTTCCAGTCACCTTTCTCACTCACTATGTATTAACAGACCTCTCTGCACTGAATCATATCTGTTATTAACCTCTGTCTCTCTTCCACAGCATGTCTGTATCCTGTCTTCCTTCTCTCACCCCAACCGGTCACAGCAGATGGCCCCGCCCCTCCCTGAGCCTGGTTCTGCTAGAGATTTCTTCCTGTTAAAAGGGAGTTTTTCCTTCCCACTGTCGCCAAAGTGCTTGCTCATAGGGGGTCATATGATTGTTGGGCTTTTCTCTGTATCTACTGTGCAATATAAAGCGCCTTGAGGCGACTTTTGTTGTGATTTGGCGCTATATAAATAAATAAATTGAATGTCAAAGCATCTCCATGGGTTTTAAGATCAGTGGTACATACCTAGGCCACTCCAAAATCTTCCTTTTTTTGAATCACTCAGAGATGAACTTGCTGTTCATTCATCATTGCCTTGCAGAATAACTCAAGTGCACTTTGCCTTCAGGCCTGCATGAACTGATGGTTGGATATTCTCCCTCAGGATTTTCTTATTGAGAGCAGAACTCATGGTTCTGTCAATTATGACAAGTTGTCCAGGTCGTGAAGCCCCAGACCATCATGCTACTACCCTGGTTGACTACCCCCAAAGCAAAATTGGTATGGCCTGGATCTGGCCCACATAATGTGCTTACACATGGCCCACATACCGCAAAGAATGACGGCCCTTTGGTGGCCCAGATCTGGTTTGCCAGATCTGGCCCACACATGGGCCTGTTGCAGACACACTGCTGGTCCTGTGCTGGCCCAGAACACTTTCAGCTCTGGCCCCAGATGTCAGCCTAATGTGTACCTTAATCAAGCCATGTAATAACAACATGTGCTGGAACATAATAGCACAACAGAAACATGATGAAACCCATGTTCAGACAGCGAATGGACTGCTTCTTATATAGCACTTTTCTACTCTCCCAGATTACTCATAGTGCTCTATACAACATGCAACATTCACCCAGTCACACACTTTCTCTAAACTAAGTGCATTTATACACATTCACACTCTTGACAAGCAGATTGGAGGAGCCAGGGATCGAACCAGCACTAACCTTCCAATCAGTAGATGACCCTCTCTACCTCCTGAGCTACAGCCACCTGGTGGTAAACATAAGTAAACCCTCACTAGGTTTTGGATAAAGTGTACACTCACAAAACTGTGAAATCTGCATTTGGCTACCATAGCAGTATAATATAGTAACATGGCATTTAGGTCTTCTAACTGAAATAGGAAAATAAATAGTACCATCATTGCCAGACCTGGCCCACATCTGGTTGACAGACACCCTGCCATGACACCAGCCGGTCAGAAGTGCCAGCTTATTGCCGGATCCAGGCCAGACCTGTTTTCTATGAGCCTTGGCGAGATAAACCAAACCACAATCTAGCCAGATGTGTCATGCCATCAAATAAACAGTGCCATCTACACCAGGCCTAGCCCATATCTGAATGAAATACCACTTACCATGCCAGAAGTCAGCCAACAGTGCCGGCTTAACACCAGATCCAGATGATGTTATTTTACACCAGACGTAATGGGACCAAAGCTTTTGGAAAAGTTCAGCTGTCAGTCCACTGAATATTTTCCTAAAATATTTTGGGGATGATCAAAATATGAGACAAACCTTTGTTCTTGGATTTTTCTTCTGGGAACTCACCAATGGATTTTTCACCTAGTCTCTTTGTTATTGTTCATGAATCATGAACACTGACCAACACCTTTTTAAATTTCTTATGACCACAATAATAATATATTGACAATATGGTGTTGTTATCTGACAGCTCTAAGAAACACACAGGTTAAGCCTAGAAAATAACAAGTCCGTCGGTTTGTGTGAACTGAATGGCCTGGAATGAAGATAAATTCCTGTCCAGCATTATTGTTTCAGTTTGCATCTAGTGCTAATCCAGGACAGATAGCAGAAAAAGAGCGCTCTCAGAGAAAACAATATTAAACGTGTTAATGCAAATTAATCCGCCATCATGGTCAACGCGATTAAAATTTTTAACGCAATTAACGCAACTGCAGTGCAGAATGACTCAAAATCCCTGAAATGTTTCTGTCAGCGCATTTTGGGCAGTTTGTCCAAGTAAAGTTACCCTCGCACATGTGCAAATGGGCAGTTGATCTGGTAGTGACGGGCAGCTGAACCAATCAACTCAATATGGAAGATGATAAACACACATTGGCCCTCTCGATGGGAAATTTCAGTATTAAAAAAATAACAAGATGGAACAGTCGACCGACATAAAGTATTTTGCACATTGTGCAAGAAGGAATTTTCTTTTCACCGAAGCACTTCCATCTTAAAATATCACATTGAAGCGAAGCCTACGTTAGTCAGGGATGCTGCTAGCACTTTGGCTAACGTGTCACCCAGCTTGCACCAAACCAATCACGGAGCATCGGGGGCTCGGTAAGTCGACCTCGGACATATTAATAATAATGGATTGGATTTATATAGCGCTTTTCAAGGCACCCAAAGCGCTTTACAATGCCACTATTCATTCACTCTCACACACTGGTGGAGGCAGCTACAGTTGTAGCCACAGCTGCCCTGGGGCAGACTGACAGAAGCGAGGCTGCCATATCGCGCCATCAGCCCCTCTGGCCAACACCAGTAGGCGGTAGGGTAAAGTGTCTTGCCCAAGGACACAACGACCAGTACAGAGAGCCCAGGGATCGAACCGGCGACCTTCCGGTTACAGATGCGATTCCCAACCCCCTGAGCCACGGTCGGCCATATTAACTGACACAATTGCCAAGTGGATTGCAACAAAATGCAGACCTGTTAATATCGTTGAGAACACGCGCTTTACATCGCTTTGGTTCCTCGTCTCAAGGACTTGAAGCCTCCCGAAGAGTGACAGAGAGAGAGTGGATAAATGTTCACAGAGTTTTTTGTTTACATGAAGGTTCAAGATGTTCAATAAACAAGTTAAGTGCGTATATTTTCCCTCTTTTCTCGAGTCTGTTTGCTCATGCAAAATGAAGTAACCCTATAATGAATCTCTTTAAACATTTTCATTGTTTGACAGCACTAATATATATTATATATGAGTGTATACTTAGCTATTAGTATATAGGTTTTCAAAAAGTTGTATTTCACAGGAGAGAAGCTGTGTTAAAAGACTGAAGAAAACTATTGGATTTCTCTTTGAATTTAAGCATTTAGCATTCTTTGTGTTTATTCTCCATTTACCTCATTATGTTGCATAAATGTCAGTTACAAGCTTAAATATAAAGTTGAAATAATGTAATTGCAACCAGGCTATTGGTCAAATATTTGCAATTAATCACAATTAATTACAGAAAATTGTGCCATTAATTTGTTAAAAAAAATTTTAAATCTATTGACAGCACTGATATTTATATATAATTTTTATAGTCCTGCCTGTGTACACCACAACAGTTGATCATAGATCAACAGATAAGTGTGTGATTAAATTGCAGACCTTAGCGCCAGCAGTGTTCCAAAAATGATTCATGAAATTTTTAAGAATTATAGCAAAGGATATTATTTACTCTTTTCAGTAGAGTCATGACAAATGAAGCAGACACAATATCTGATGTTGATTCAAATTGTTGAATTTGGAGGTCATCATTAAGCTGAAAACTCAAATAAATCTACCACAGTCAGCAAAAATGTCAGAAGTGCAAAATCAACACTATAATGCAAAGAAACATGAAAACACTGACCTGCTCAGCAACATCAAAAGTCCTGAAATGTCACAGAAGACAACAGAAGTGCATGATAAAAATGATTTTAATAGTTAAAAAACCCAACATCACACATCTAAATCAAACAGTGCCCTGTTTGCCTAGTTGTGTTTTGCAAATATTGCAGTGGGCACTGTATATGATCAGCCTCTAGCTTCAATCTTTATGCTATCCATCATATTTTCTGAGGGCGAGAGAGATAAAATGTTCCAAATTTTAATAAGATAGCGAACAAGCGAATGCTCTTGTAATCCTCAAGCAGAGCTGATAAATCTTTAAAGAGGTGGCTAATCCTTTCATCCTGTGGGCTGAAGCAGGAATGGCTACAAGGAGGATTACATCAACCATGGGTACAGAAAGATTAATATACTTCAAATTAGCTAATCGCTACCCAATTCTTGCTATTGTTTTAGCATGAAGAGGTGGTCTTTAGTGCCCTTAAATCTGCTCCTGCAGGAAGAATGAGAGCAGAGGTATGAACAACATCAGAGTTGCAGTGGGACCAACTGTAAGGGCACACCTGACATCATCCTCCACTGCCTGATCTGTCTGCACAGCTGTCAGTAGAGCAGATTGCAACATCCCAGTGAAACAGTTTTTGTCCTGAATACAAAAAGCTCTTTTAATCTTTCTCCTCTGGTGTTCTCAGCATTACATAATGTTCCTTTTTTGCAATGTTTGATTAAACATAGGGTAGATTTGTCACCTCTTTAAATGGGATTTTTAAATATTAGGGCTTGCAAAAGGAAATCTTCTGCAAGCCCTAAATTCATGGTAACTTCACTCATAAGATACTAAAACTTCTGACAGTCTTAGCATAATGCTAAAATGCAAATCCCTAAGTAATTTGCTGGTGACATAGTAGCTGTTAAGAGGTAAAATTCAATAATTATTTTTAGATTAAAGAAGAAAAACACAGATGACACAATTTAAATGCCCCTGGCCGCTTTGCTTCTGTCTTCTTTTTAAATGACTTCAAAACTTTGACTTCATAACTTGTTTCCAATGCAGAAAATAACAAGAACCCTTTTTTTATCCACTTCTATGACATTATTACTATACGATTAGGTCAAGACAGGAGTATGTCTCTGTAGTTTCTCAGTCATCGCGCTCATGGTAGTTTAAAGAGCTTGGAAAAAAAGCTACTGGACTTCTTTGTGAAGACATTTGTCTTCTCATCCACGAGGTTTCTTCAGTTGTTTTGTACATTGCACTTTCAGCAGTCCTGTTTGTCTGTTATATATCATACGTAGCACCAGGGTCTCAGACGAACGCTGTCTCATTTCACTCTGCACTGTACTACTGTACATGGTTGAAATGACAGTAAAAGCCACTTGACTTGATTTGACTTGAGTTTCTTCTTTAAACTGCAGCCCGATGCTGCTTCGTTTACGGGTGTCAGTCATATTTATAATAATGGATTGGATTTATATAGCGCTTTTCTAGGCACCCAAAGTGCTTTACAATACCACTATTCAGCTGCCCTGGGGCAGACTGACAGAGGCGAGGCTGCCATATCGCGCCTACTGGTCTCGGCCCCTCTGGCCGAGACCAGTAGGCAAGTAGGGTAAAGTGTCTTGCCCAAGGACACAACGATCAGGACAGAGGGCCCAGGGATCGAACCGGCAACCTTCCGGTTACAGATGCGCTTCCCAACCCCCTGAGCCACGGTCGCCCCTATTTATGTGTCTTTGCGACACACTCGCAGTCTCCTCCTCACTGCTGTCTACGGTCGCACTCACTGACTGATTTGCCATGATGTGCAACGCGATCCTGAAATATTGATACTTTCATTACCAGCATTTCATGTTACAGGATCAATTCCCATACAAAAATATCAATATTTCATTTGATTAAACTTTTTTAATCTTTTTTATTTTTAATCCTAAACATGACATGATGACAAAAGTAAAGTTGGCAATTAGCAGGATAGTCGGCAATACCCTGTTAACTACAATCGCCTTCCGCCTCTCATTCATGTGCGTGCACTTTTGCTTATGACATATCTTGAGGCATCAGCTTGAGGTGTGTGTGTATGTGTGTGCATGTATATGTGTATGTATGTGTGTATAAATAAACATTCATTAGTGTGTTTGGTTTGATTAAAGCTTCTCTGGGCCAAAGGTCAAAGTAAAAATCGTTCAGCATCTGGAAGACAGGACAGTAAGTTCTAACAAGAATGAAGAACAGGCTAAGCCAGGGAGAAATGACCCCAAAGAAAGATACAATGGCCTCAGGCAGAGATTTAAAAAGAGACTGCACTGCAAGAAAAGAATCATCCATAAGTTCACCTAAAAAGGTATTGTAAGTAAACTTCTCCTGCACAGAATCACATGTTTATCTGAGAGATAAACTGGACATAAAAACAGAGCCAACAAAAGAGCCAGGAAACATAGGGAAAGCCCCCAACTCAAATCAAACGCTCCCCTTTCTTCTTCTTCTTTCAATTAGCTCAAGCTGTGTATATCACACAACAAAAGACCTGTCCCAGGATGTTAACGTTAGCAGACCAGGCAGCCATGTTTTTGTAGTTAAGAGCTAAGAATTAGCTTCCGGCATTCCTACTACAGCCAATGGGAGAAAAACGCTGTGTGTGTGTGTGTGTGTGTGTGTGTGTGTGTGTGTGTGTGTGTGTGTGTGTGTGTGTGTGTGTGTGTGAGAAGGTGGAGGATGTAGTGTCACACAATGGAGTCAAAGGGTATTTGTCTAGGCCATGCAGGAGAGACTAAAGTTATTTACATGTAGATGTTGAATAAAAGACACACAATATTCTCGTCTTTGTGCCCCCCTCCCCTTCAGGGAATCTCTTTCACGGCTTTTCATCAACAAGAAAAGAAAACACTGTGCTATAGAGTTTACCATCTGGGGTGGATAATTGGGTTCTCTTACCGAATAAATGCGGGTGTCCAGAAAAATACAAAGCATGGTCACTGAAATTTTCTTTTGTTAATGTTCACATTGTTGTGGACGTGTTTGAATGTTTTGAATGTTCTGAGTTACAAATTCGTGTAATTGTACATTTTCAGGATCTCGCTTCTATAAACAGTTCGATGGTTACTAAGAAGGTGTAAATGCTGCTTTGCATTCTTGCAGTTTTTAAGCACACAGGCAGTAGTAGTAGTAGTAGTTCAGCTCACTCTGGTCATGTGAGCTGAAGATTAATAATAAATCTAGAAGAAGTGCATTTCCACTGCAATAAATACTCTGACTACTCCTCTGCTGCTTCTTCATTGTATGAGCAAGTATCAATTAACATCAATCAATGGTGAAAACCTCATTTTTAATTGTGGTACATGAATAAAAAAAACAAAAAGCCAGTAAAACTGCTTGTGCTGCTAATGTTAACAGTTAACAGTCTTCATGTTACCAGTTTTATTTACTAAAGAACAAATTATACTGCAAATACTGTGTGTAATTAATATGTACCAATTTTAATGTCATAGTAGTCATTTTTGTAATGTATGTTCTGTACTATACAATAGTCTTAAGCCACAATTCATGACTTAAAAGAACCTGTTCCCTGAACACCAGCTGCATAGAAGAAGAACCTTTTTTAAAATGTACCTAATTATTTTGTTGCATCATTTCTTTAGTTGAATCTGCTAAAAATGTCAAAGATGCAGTGTGATGGGCATAGAATAGTATATTTACACTAACAACAGGGTTCGTGAAGGGCTTAAACTTGACAAATCTTAACATAGTGTGGAGTGTTTTCTTAAACAAAACTGAGGAAGCTGAACAATCGAACACATAAGAAGACGCGCCACCAAAAATATATATAGATGAACAGTATCTGAAAGACATCCTCAAGAAAGAGGAATTTCAGGTTTCAGTAGTTTGTAGTTGTTAGTTTCCTTTTGTACTTTATGTTGGAGGACTAGCTGCCCATTGCTTCAATCTGATCCTTGCTGATTTAATTCTTGGCAAACCAGTGGTTGGAGGATGAGGAGCCCACTCTGGGTCCCCCTCCACCAACTCCCAAGAACAGATGTTGTAGTCGTCATCCTGGTCCTGATGAGACTGTGAACCCTGTGCATCCCAAGCCTCCAGAGAATCCAAAGCCTGCCAAGTCCCCACTGCTACTCCAGCCACATGAACCTGAGACAATGAGCTCTGTACCACCAGAACCCACAGGCCCTCTCCAGGTTTTGCCCTGTGACTGGGCTGACCCTAGAGTCTAGGGTCAGCAACCTTTAACACCCAAAGAGCCAGTTGGACTCGGTTTCCACGCAAAAGAAAACACTGGGAGCCGCAAATACTTTTTTGACATCTAAAATCAAGATAACACTGTATATATTGTTTTTTACCTTTATGCTTTGTGTGAACAACTAAGGTGTTCTGCTTATGAAATCCATGAAGTGCTACAGAGAAAATGACATTTTATTTATGTAATTAACACATTTTGAACTCTTAAAGAAATATAACAAAAGGAAAGCTGAACTAAAATGATCCGTGTAGCAAACAAAAGCTGCTGTGAGCCGCCACCCTCATATCTCCTCTGGGCTTTTGGAGCCTTGACCTGACTTTTAAAAAGTAATTGAAAAAAAGCTCTATGCTGCTAAAAGATGAAAAATAGATATTTGCAAAATTCTGCATAAATATGTATTTTACCTGGTTAATGTGTGTGGCGGGGCGTGGTGGTCAATAAAGAGATGCTGTGTGTTCATGCAAACATCGCCGGGTCTGCCGTGATATGTTTACAACGATACTTCTGCTCCTGAACCTCTGCGCACAGCGTCTGCAGGTCGGGGCTGTACGAAGTCACTTTATCTCTACAGGACTGTAAGCTGTCGTCTGTGAGGCGTGAGCGTGTTTGTCTTTAACATAGTTCATGGTGGAGCTGCTGACATAATGTGGATCCAAAGATCCATAACTGGCCTACCTGGGGTCGAAAGTCTCGATAAATGCACGGCGTTTCGTACACCGGCTTCCGCGAGTGTGACGCTTATTTGAGCGATGAAAAAATAATAGAATATAATTTTATTTTTATATTTCAATATCACAATAATCTTCCAGTTTAGAACTACAAGTTAAAAAAGAACTGACATAAATAAAATACACTTCCGCTAAATACTTCTAATTTAATTTCCCAAACCACGCGGAGCCGCACTATAAGCACTAAAGAGCCGCAGGTTGCCGCCCTCTGCCCTACACAGTCGGCCGTAGTTAAAAACATATTAGGCTGAACGCTCTTTAAAATTGCAGAGGACTGGAAAATAATGGGCTCTTGATTTCTGCAAAGTCAAAGAAATGTGACTTTTGACTGTTGCTGACTGAATGATTGAATTCTTCACAGTGTTTTGATTACACACTGCTTTTCATTCTTTAAATAGTAACTTTAATACATGCGTATTAAAGTATAGTATAGTATATATAGTATATATATAGTATAGTCTATTTCTGGTGCTGGGAAAATCATGGAGAAAGACTGATCGTATTTAAGATCAATACATTAATTAATGGCTTGTAACTTGTTAACTCAAAAAGATCACACCATGTTTGCTCTTACTGCACTGGTAGTGTGTTTGGGATCATTGTGATGAAAGAAAAGTCAAACTGAGTGAAGAGCACTCAGAGAGCGCTGTTCCTCTCAGAGGGGGAACACGATGTTTCATGATGCCTGTTCTTGTGTCACTGTGACTCTGTATTTAAAAAATGTAAAGTGTGTTGTACACCTCTTTCTGTGCCCTTTCATATGACATATTAGTCGATATGGTTTCTAATTTTTTCAAGTCAACTCTGAGCTTTAGCACTAACAATGAAGGTCAAGCCAACCTAGGTACTCATGTCCCCCGAGGCCTAAGATAAGATAAGATAAGATAAGATAAATTATTATATTGTTGTGAAGTTTGTCGATGTGAGTTTTTACTGATTTTCACCTGGGAACTTGAACAACACCTGATTTTATTAAATCAGCTCGAGCTATTATTGGTATCTGCCCTCACACAAACTTTGAAAATGATATGTTGAAGTGACAGTTAGACTGCTGTTGGAGATTATGTATGGGAATTTCAGCAGCAGGACCACGACTCCAAACACGCTCCTTCCGGCTGCCATCTATATGGGTTCCCCCAGTTCTGCAAGCTGATCATTCTCGTTTCCCACCCTCCCTCCTTCCTCTCCATTCTTCAACTTCTTCACTTCTATTTAGTACACGGGGATCTGCCAGTCCTCTTCGAGGCCTTCCCCAAACCGCAGCTCAATTCATGTCAAAGCATCGACTTTTACCTACTAAAACGCTGTCAAACTTAAAATGAGGACGTGGGCCCAGCTAGTGAAACAAAAAGACAGACGAACAGATAAACTGACCCAATTTTTTTCTACTTTCAATGTGATTTATTCAGCTTCTGTTGTGTTTTCTGTGCTTTTGCAGCATTTTTCTATCATAGTCAGCCTCTGGTCTGTGTCTGTGTTTTTATTCTCAAAGTCAGAGACGTTCTCTGCTCTTTAGTTTGAAGACTTTTACACTCCCCGGTTGGATCACCTTGTCTAATCACCCCAGTCAGTTGAAGTACAAAATAGGTCAGCTCAGCCACTCAGACTTTACCAGCTTATCAGCTTGCTCCTTGTGGCAAACAGACCAGTCTCTTGGCTTATTTTGTAAACTACTGTCTTTGTTCCTTGTTCCAGTTTGTACCTCTGTCAGTCACAGGAGCTGACTAAACCCACCTTCTTCCATACAACGCTGGAGATCTCTCACCATACCTGGTACCATCATAAGCTCCAAGTTGTTCTGTGTGTGGGTTTAATAAAGAATGTGCACCTGAGTTTCACTCTCTTGCCTTCGGTTTAGACACTCATAACATTTTTTCATTTCAATTTTCAACTGCAGAAGGAAGCTTGACACTAGTTGACAGAAGTTGAGGAAGGATTGCTATTCGGTTATGGTCTACACCAGCGGTCTCCAACCTTTTTTGCACCACGGACCGGTTTATGCCCGACAATATTTTCACGGACCGCCCTTTAAGGTGTCGCGGATAAATACAACAAAATAAAACTAGTACCCGTACCGAAAAAAAGATTTATTCATAACACACGTGAAAAGACCCAGGAAAACCGAGTTAACGATAAAAACGATAACAAAATAACGCTGAAAACCGATAAAAACCCTGAAAACCAAACATTTCACACCTGAGCCTCGACTCTCGCAGCCCGGTACCAAACGACTCACGGACCGGTACCGGTCCGAGGCCCGGGGGTTGGGACCGCTGATTTACACTGTTATAGAAACAAGGAGAAAATGGGTTTCAGAACAGCCACTGGACTTGGATAGAGTGTAGGACTGTGTGGTAAATGCTCACGTACTAACTGGACTGGGACTGCTATATTCTTATATATATATTAATTTGAAATAATTTCCCTTTGTGGTGGGGCGTGGTCTGCGGTGCCGTGTGGACGCACCAGCACAGCATCCGCAATCACGCCCGCCGTGTTAAAACACGTTGGTGTGAGCTGCAGCCGCAGCAAGTAAAGATGGCTCGAAATAACGATATGTGGTCCCGCCGTGCCTTATTCGCGCCACACCCTTTTTCTTTTAGAGAACTGTTTAACCAGTTTTATTACTTTTAGTCATGTAATCTTTTCATTCAGTGCTACCTTAACTGTATATTTGTTTTTATTTATGGGGAAATTACATTAATTGTTTCATAGCATTGTCTTTGCTCCCAGTCTGTTCTTTACACTGCTCTCTCCTCCTTACAACTAAAAGTTAATAAATTATGGAGCATTGTCAGGCCCTTTAAATCTAGGTCGCATTGTTGTTAACAGTAATTCTGCCACTTAGCTTGGCTTTGTCTTTACCAGTTGGCCACAGGTACACAAAATTAAGTCACTGCATTCTGTTAATCCTGGTGAATACTGCATGGCTTTAGTGGAGAAAAAGTATTTTAGAGTAAAATTAGAAAATTAGTTTATATATTTTATTTATTCCAGAACAAATAAGCAGTTTTGTTTTGCCATAGTTCCCCAGGATTTATAAACTTTCACACAGAGATGGCACTCTAATGCCCCTTTGAGGGCCCAGTTATTCTGCGGCCTTTGCTTGTTCACACTGAACTAAAGAAAGCTGTATATAGTAGTGCCACACTGCATGCAAATGGAAACAAGGCCATTTAAAAACCCCGGTGGAGATTATGCTTTGCTGATTACAACACTGTGAGGTTGCAACTTTTTACCCGGATTAATTAAAACATGTGAACACAATTCAATAAAAGTCTTTTTAGGATCACTTTTAATTGCATTTTAATCATGAAAAAATGTAAAAACATGAAGGATTTCAGTTGATTCTTTGTCTGAACAACTGTCAGACGTGATAACATAAGTAGATGTGTGACAGAACCAGGAGAGCATGTTGTGGGATTCTTCTTTAACAATTAAGAGCAGAAGCTTAATGAGACTGGATTCACCCTTAAATAAAGAATCGTGCACATGTAGATCTGAAAACAACATCTGTTGTTTCATCTGCTCAGTTTAATTGTTTGTTTTTAACTGATTGAAGAGCTGTTATTTACTTTGACTGGCAAAGTTTGAGCTTCAGACAGAAATAATTGTGTAATGGACTGTTCCCATGAAGCGGGGAACACAGCTAGATGATAAGGCCAATCTTTTACACACATACTGAATGAAGGTTCTCTTCAACTTGAATGCAAAATTATTTGATTCACCTGATGAATTCATCCAAATGACCAAAGACAACTAACAAACGTAGCTCTGAAAACAGTTTGGATTTGCAGTTTTCAGAGCTGCCTGATGTCTAAAGAAACATTTTGCAGTTTGTTTGAGATTTTGCTCAGTGTCTTTCTTTTTTCTTTTACCAGGTTTCCTTCCAGCTGCTTGTGGTCACACTTTGGGTAGAAATACATTGACTTTGTTACAGAGCTCGACTGATCTTCATTTTGACAGCAGATATACAGTGGGGCAAAAAAGTATTTAGTCAGCCACTGATTGTGCAAGTTCCCCCACCTAAAATGATGACAGAGGTCAGTAATTTGCACCAGAGGTACACTTCAACTGTGAGAGACAGAATGTGAAAAAAAAATCCATGAATCCACATGGTAGGATTTGTAAAGAATTTATTGGTAAATCAGGGTGGAAAATAAGTATTTGGTCAATAACAAAAATACAATTAAATACTTTGTAACATAACCTTTGTTGGCAATAACAGAGGTCAAACGTTTACTATAGGTCTTTACCAGGTTTGCACACACAGTAGCTGGTATTTTGGCCCATTCCTCCATGCAGATCTTCTCGAGAGCAGTGATGTTTTGGGGCTGTCGCCGAGCAACACGGACTTTCAACTCCCGCCACAGATTTTCTATGGGGTTGAGGTCTGGAGACTGGCTAGGCCACTCCAGGACTTTCAAATGTTTCTTACGGAGCCACTCCTTTGTTGCCCGGGCGGTGTGTTTTGGATCATTGTCATGTTGAAGACCCAGCCTCGTTTCATCTTCAAAGTTCTCACTGATGGAAGGAGGTTTTGGCTCAAAATCTCACGATACATGGCCCCATTCATTCTGTCCTTAACACGGATCAGTCGTCCTGTCCCCTTGGCAGAAAAACAGCCCCATAGCATGATGTTTCCACCCCCATGCTTCACAGTAGGTATGGTGTTCTTGGGATGCAACTCAGTATTCTTCTTCCTCCAAACACGACGAGTTGAGTTTATACCAAAAAGTTCTACTTTGGTTTCATCTGACCACATGACATTCTCCCAATCCTCTGCTGTATCATCCATGTGCTCTCTGGCAAACTTCAGACGGGCCTGGACATGCACTGGCTTCAGCAGCGGAACACGTCTGGCACTGCGGGATTTGATTCCCTGCCGTTGTAGTGTGTTACTGATGGTGACCTTTGTTACTTTGGTCCCAGCTCTCTGCAGGTCATTCACCAGGTCCCCCCGTGTGGTTCTGGGATCTTTGCTCACCGTTCTCATGATCATTTTGACCCCACGGGATGAGATCTTGCGTGGAGCCCCAGATCGAGGGAGATTATCAGTGGTCTTGTATGTCTTCCATTTTCTGATGATTGCTCCCACAGTTGATTTTTTCACACCAAGCTGCTTGCCTATTGTAGATTCACTCTTCCCAGTCTGGTGCAGGTCTACAATACTTTTCCTGGTGTCCTTCGAAAGCTCTTTGGTCTTGGCCATGGCGGAGTTTGGAGTCTGACTGTTTGAGGCTGTGGACAGGTGTCTTTTATACAGATGATGAGTTCAAACAGGTGCCATTCATACAGGTAACGAGTGGGGGACAGAAAAGCTTCTTACAGAAGACGTTACAGGTCTGTGAGAGCCAGAGATTTTCCATGTTTGAGGTGACCAAATACTTATTTTCCACCCTAATTTACCAATAAATTCTTTACAAATCCTACCATATGAATTCATGGATTTTTTTTTCACATTCTGTCTCTCACAGTTGAAGTGTACCTCTGGTGCAAATTACTGACCTCTGTCATCATTTTAAGTGGGGGAACTTGCACAATCGGTGGCTGACTAAATACTTTTTTGCCCCACTGTAGGTAACTGTGAAAAGATAACTACTGAGATTGAACGACTGTTCCACAAGGTACACTGCAATTTTAACAAGCCTGCATACTGTGTGCGTGCATCAAGTGGAAAAAGTTTGAAAATAACAATGCATATGACAGGAAAATGGTTTTGTTTGTCACTGACACGTTATGCATAACACATGTTCTCTTGCGGTTGGAATATTAAGGAGAAAGCGCTGTCTGATAACAAACAAACACTTTTGGTTTTGATCAACCACAGTGTGTTTTTGTTGGGTTTTTATAGCATCTATATTTTGTGTCTAAGAAGAAACTAGCAGGAAAAATGTGACACATGTTCAGTCATTTATGTGGACTATAATCACTGATGGGAGTTTATACGAATTTAGCGATTGTGATTTCAATATCGATATCACTTATCGACTCGATTCGTTGTTGATTCTCTTATAAATTCTCATTGGGTTTTTAAAGGTCATGTATTACACTGAACGCTTTTCTTTAAAGTAATGCAGTATGTGACTTAGTTATTCACTGGAGACAGTAATTCATTATACTAGTCATTACATTGCTTTTACATCATGTTTCTCTGTAAAATGATATGAAACACACGGTCTCATAATTACCAATTAACAATATAAACCTAGAGGCCCCACACACCAACACAAATTATTAGGACAACCGTGTGATCGTTCTATGAGTATTTGGGTATGAACACAAAGCCGTCAGCACAAAGCAAAGATGAAAACCAACACAAAGAGTGTAAACTCGTCACCACAGTGACTCTACTGTAGAAAAATGAGCAGAGCCTGCAGTCTGACTGCTCATCACCACTTTTATTACCCGGTTACTTAGTGTCAGTATGCTCAGCTTTAACAGCACTCTGGGTTCTTGGCTAGCTTAATACCTTTGTGTTAGCATGTTAGCAGTTGTTTCTGTCCTGGATGAAGTTTGGATTTTACCACTGTGCGCATTCGTTTGTGGAGTAAAATAAATTCAAATATAATAAATAAAAATAAATCATGTCCATATCGACGCAGTAGACCATGGAACCCAAAATGCCGGATTCACAAACAGAGATTTAACTTAGTGCGCAGCTTTATTGCTGGAGAAACTCTTCATAGCAGTAAACGTGACAAAAACAAACCAAAACCACAAATGCAGGACTAAAACCGGAGAACAGGAACCTAGAAACTAAGAATACTCAGGACGCGAAGGGAGGAGACACAGCACAAAGAGGGTATAATGCAACGCAGAGCAGGGGATGACAGAGGACTGAAATACAAGACGGAGTAATCAGGAAATGGGAGACACAGCTGGTACTAATTACTCAGACGAGACGGGGAACAGAGGCTGAACACAGAGCAGGACTGTCAAAATAAAACAGGAAGCATGCGGCAGACACAGACTAGACACTGAACAGAGGGAACGCCGAGTACAAGGACAGGAAGGACATGAGACATGACTGACTGGGGAACAAGAGAATAAACACGAGGGCAGAACTAAACCTAAGATCTAGAAATCACAAACCCAGGAGAACTAGAGCTCTAGAAATGCAAAACAGAAACCAAAACCCTAATATTCATGAACCATGATGAGATCAAAAATAAATGTACAAAACTCAAAACACTGGGTCACCGACCCAGGACCATGACATGTCACAGGTAAATGGTGTGGCATCTATATAAAACTCTTCTAGTGTAGACTGACTTAGTCTGTTAAACACAAAAATGCACACTTTGAGTAGGGATGGGTATTGATAAGATTTTCACGATTCCGATTCCATTTTCGATTCTGTTTAACGATTCGATTCTTTATCGATTCTTATTTTTTAAAAAGGAGAACACTAAGGTCGATTAGCTTAGAATTTTGTTTTATATCTTCTCTTTGAACAAGATAGAAATTTAGGAGTAACATGGCCTTACAAACCCAACAGTGAGATCTTAAGAGATCCAGCCTACGGCTCTTCAATGGGGTGTCACAGGGTCCCCGGGGAAAAATTGTAAATGTAAAATAATAAAATAAATATTCTTCTGTAGCAATAACAAAGTGTAACATAAATTATTCTGTAGCAATTACACAAGAATATCCAGTAATGTCCTGCCTACAATTAAACACATTCACTTACTGAAAATCATCTTCTGTGGCAAACGGGTGCAAACCTTTGACCACAAACTGAGTCACTGCTCGGTGACATTCGTCTATCCTGCCTGAAAGGAGACGCTACCGGTAGACTGCAGCGAGACCTGCCAGCATCTGAGCCAGACTCTGTCTCATCATGGTTATCTAAATGCACAGTAATGGCAGGTTTGTAATAAGGCAGATCGCGCTAACATAATATGCACTGTTAGTTGATTATTTACCTGCCGCATTAACGGGAGAGGAGGTGCAAACGTTACCGCTGCTGCTGGGTTGAGATTCACGAGTCCGGAGCGGAATTAAAAACACGACATTCATTTAAGGTCATCGCGTGTTTTGTGAGCAAATGCTTTTGATATTCGTAGTGTTTCCTCCCTTAAATGAAACATCTACTTTGCAAGTATTGCAAGTTGCCCTGTTGTCATCCGTTCTCGTAAAGTATAACCAAACTTTTGAGCGTCTGAGCCACTTAGGCGCCGTTTCCTGCCAGGTGGTGACGTCATTCGGGGCGACTGGAATCGATAAGGGAATCGTTTGCAAAAATGGCAAACACTTCCAAGGATTTGAAACAGTGGGAACCGGTTCTCAACAAGAACCGGTTTTCGATACCCATCCCTAGGTGTGAGCTAGGTTGTTTACAGACCTGGAGTATTTTGTCTGTTTATATCAAAGTGGTTCATTTTCACCCTTGGTTTGATTCATTTGTGTAGCTATGAACAAAGTAATTGCACTTAGGTCCAGACCAAACAAACCGGATAGTCTTGGTACAGTTTTATCTGGACTCCAGAGCAATTCGTTTACAGTGTGAACATAACCCAACCTTGATCTTCACCAACTAACAGGTCTGCATTACAAGTTTGAGCTAAAAAACATGCCTCGCATGCTTTGCATTCTCGATGTGGATAGGTACTGTAGATGTGCAAAGGACTGTATGTAGCCGTCTAATGAACGTACATTCGCCGTGTTCTTCAATAGTTAAGAACTCACCAACTTCTTCCTCTATTTACTTTTGTTGCTCCCACTCCAGGCACATCTGCCCTGTGAGCAGACTGAACATTGTCATGTGGTTTGTAGTAATGAGTTTACAAACTCATTAACATCTGTTGTTGTGATTTGATTGTAAAAATAAAACTGAATTGAATTGAATCTGTTTGAGGTAACGTGATTTACTCCGGTTGTAGAAAAGACACAAAGGCTAAAATGGTGTTAAGGAATCTGCAGGACTTACGAACACACAGTTCTCCACTTTCATAGAAGCCTGGACAACACTGAGAGCGTCGTCTGTACATGGTCCTTACACCTCTCCTATAGGCGGTCTTGTAGCTGATCCTGTGCAAGTGACATAAACACAGTAAAGGTATTAATGTTAAAAGATGTGTGGCGCTGACCACACTGATGTATAAAACAAAAAATGTAAGCTTGCAGTGAATTATTTTCACAACAACAGAAAATGATCGTGTGAATGCACTTTCACCAGAACATCCCACAACAAGCCTTTGAACATGTCATCACTCAGCATTGTCACTCAAAGGTCGCTTAAGAACACAGTAGTCACTGCACTTATAAAGGATGAGCAGCACTTAAATGTTTAGGGGAGTTTCTCCACTCATTCAAGGACAAGGATGTTTTCTAATATTTCAGTTTAAGCTAAACGGATCAGCTCTTAGATAAACTAAACTAGTCGCTACAAAGCTTGATGTGGTCATCATGGGGCGATCGTGGCTCAAGAGTTGGCAGTTTGTCTTGTAACCGGAAGGTTGCTGGTTCGAGCCCCGGCTTGGACAGTCCTGGTCGTTGTGTCCTTGGGCAAGACACTGCACCTACCGCTTACTGGTGTTGGCCAGAGGGGCCGATGGTGCGATATGGCAGCCTCGCTTCTGTCAGTCTGCCCCAGGGCAGCTGTGGCTACAACTGTAGCTACCTCCACCAGTGTGTGAATGTGAGAGTGACTGAATAGTGGTACTGTAAAGCGCTTTGAGGGCCCCAAAAAGCGCTATATAAATCCAATCCATTATTATTATTATTATTATCGAAGCTGATATGCCAACAGTTGCTCATCAGAATGACATCAGAATGTTGGGAAGTAACAGAATACATGTACCGACGTTACGTATTTACAATAATATGAGTAACTGTATTGTGTTACAGTTACCGTTTAAAAGGGTGATCATTAGAATACAGTTACTTTGTTGAAATAAGTGGATTACAAGGTGTTCTTGTCCGTTTCCTATGTTAGGCTATCCTCTGTCTAATTTTGGTAATTTCACGCATTGCCGTAAACCCAAACAAAACACAAAATAAGAGGCTCTAATGCAGATATTTCTGATAAGTTCATATATCTCACTGAAATGTTACTCTGTAGCTGATTGTGTCAGTCTGTCAGTTTAAACCCTTTTTTTAGAAAACATATAAAGTCTCTCTTTGATTCTGACTGTGCTGTCGTGTTGCTACAGCAAAGATAACTGTCACATCTAAGGTGTGTAGCATAGCATAAATCCTGTTGAATGCAAATAAAACACTTGAATGTGTTACTATTATTACTTACCAGCAGAGATGTAACGCGTTACTGTAATCCGATTACTTTTTTCAAGTAACGAGTAAAGTAAGGGATTACTATTGCAAAAACGGTAATTAGATTACCGTTACTTTCCCGTAGGAACGCTGCATTACTGCGTTACTAAAACTGTGATTTTTTTGCAAGAATGTCTCATGACAGTGACGTAAGCGAGTGCGACGTTAGTGACAACAGCTGTGTGCAGATCAACAATGGATAATATATCGAGTGCGGGAGAGAGTATGAGCGTGCAGCGTTTAAAGCGTGGAAGTACTGACCTTACTTTGAGTTTGATTCCATAAAAAGTGACAAAAACATTAGTGTCCGCTGTGCGTGGGAAGAAAACTTCTTTTTACAGCGAAAAAAACCCCTAAACTTCCGAGCAAGCACCGAGTAGCTACTACGTAATGGGAAACTCACAGAGAAACTCGCGGATTCTTCAACTGACCGCGGCACACCTGCACCAGGGTAAACCTCCGCCTACCCCACTCCTGCTTTACAGGTGAAAATAGAGCAACAGGACCGCTGAGTCTTTGACTTTATTTATTTTCTGCTGTGTTTTACTTGCATCTATTTGAAAGACTGAGTGTAAACACAAAAAAAAATTATTTTATGTGCTGGAATGTGCAGAAAATAAGTTTAAATGTTAAACTAATTTATTCAAGTCAGAGAATGTTGCAGATAATTAAATTTTTGCTTGATGCATAAAGTTAAAAGATTAAAACTAATAAAACAAGTTTTAAAAAGAGACTTTTCCATTTGATTACATTTTGTATGATGGATTATGCAGAAAAAGTAGAATTGGGCTGAAATATCTATCGCTTTATCACCTCTTCAGGTTGTAAATCGTGTTTTTAAAAAGTAACTAAGTAACTAAGTAATTAATTACTTTTGAAAATAAGTAATCAGTAAAGTAACAGGATTACTTTTTGGGGGAAGTAATCAGTAATTAGTTACTGATTAATTAACTAATTAATCAGTAAGCAGTGTTGGTCAAGAAACTTGACCAACACTGCTTACCAGTATGGTAGCAATTGGTAGACAATTACTACCTAAGCCATGAATTATTGACTCAGTGACCTTCCTTAGCTCTTTGCTGCTGCTTCCAATCGTGATTCATCTTCTGACGAGTTTTAGACCCAGAAGCAACATCTGTCTCCCTATAGTCCATGTTTACAACTCAGACAATTGTCCCATAATGTAATTTGTTAGTGATATCAGAATCCTGAGCTTTGACTTAACATCAGCTACAGCTAATACGATGAGTTTAGTTTTGTTTAGTTTAGTCCAGCATTGTTATTCCTGATCAAAAGAATCTGATTAAAAGTTATTTTTAAGATTGTTTTTTTTTTTTATAATTGAAGTCTTTATTTGTTTTTAACATTTCACAACACAAAAACAAACAAAACAACCAACAAACAACAACAGAAAAAATATATATATAAAAAATATAATAATAATAATAATAAAAAAAAATTAAAAAATTAAAAAAAACTCAAATCAGTTAACTCAAATCTTTAAGTCATTCCCTTACTGAGTGCCTACACAAACAAACAGTGCAGCAAGCGTACAACATGACTAAAGATAATTGCCCTGACCAAATAAGTTCCAACCATCTCAGCCAAAAACACGTCCCCACGATTCGTCAAAACCCTCCCTATCATCATTAACCCTAGCCAAGAGCTTTTCATACGACACCATTTTCAACATAGTTTCTTTCCACCTATTATATTCTGGAGGAGACGGTTCCTTCCATACACTGAGAATAACTCGAGCCGCTGCGATCACCCCCACCTTTATAACCACAAAGTCATATTTTGAAACCCCAGGTAATACTGACCGATCCCCTAATAAGCACAGTCTTGGTGACAGGGGTATCATCAAACCAATCCACCTTCCTATTTTGTCCAATACTTTTTGCCAAAAGGGATAAACTTTCCCACATTCCCAAATAGCATGTATAAATGTCCCTGGATCTGAACTACATTTCCAGCATACATTACTGGGACTAATTCCCATTCTATAAAGTTTGGATGGAGTGAAGTACCACCTGTGTATTAATTTATACTGAGTAAATTTACCCCTGGCCTCTCTTATATATTTATCAGAGAATGACAAAATTCTGCGCCAGTCTTCTTTAGAAATTGCACAACCCAGATCCCTCTGCCATATAACCCTCAAGTTTTCACATATCTCTTTTTTTGGATTGTTAAACAGTTTGTAGAAAACCGCCGCCCTATGTGCTGTACTGGACAATTCTAAAAACTCCACAACCATATTCGAGCTTTGAGCAAATTTTCCTTTGGTAACACAATCCCTTATTTGTAAATATTTCCAAAAATTATTTTCTCTTATCAAACCGTATTTTCGGGTTATTTCAGCAAATGACATAAACACTCCCCCTGAGTAAAGATCACTTATCCTGCGTATGCCTTTGACAAGCCATTCCTTCCAGAACACAGTTTTCCGCCCAATCCTTACAGCAATATTGTTCCATAGCGAGGCATAAGGTTGTCTTAGATGAGATGCTCCACACAACTTGTGCACCTCCACCCAGACAGCTTTGGAATACCTGAGCACTGGGTTATCATGAGAGTCTTGTCCATTAGTTGCCGCGCCCTGCGAGAGAACATCCAAAGGTGTGAAGGGGCTCGCTAGTTCCTGTTCGATCTTCATCCAGCTCAGCTCAGAGCCCGATCCTGTCCAGTATTTGGCCAGTCTTGACAATTCAAAAGCTAAATTATACAACTTCACATTTGGGAGGGCCATTCCCCCAATGTCTTTAGAGGCCCACATTTTCTTTATATTCACTCTCGGCTTCTTGTTATTCCACAAAAAATCTTTGATTAACTTCTCAATTTGACCAAATATGTGCAAAGGAATCCGTACAGGTAACATCATGGAAACATAATTGAACTGTGGGACCACCATCATTTTAATCACATTAATTTTACCCCATAGTGTAAGATTCAATTTACCCCATTTATCCAGATTTGTTTTTATCTTTAGGAGGAGAGGTTCCACATTTGAAAGCATAATATCCTCCAAGTCGGGTTTTAATAATATTCCTAAATACTTCATACCTGAAGGTGAGTACTTAAAATTGAATGGAGTAACGCATCCAGAATGACATGATGCTGACAATGGCATGCCCTCTGACTTGTCCCAGTTTATCTTATAACCTGACAACCCTGAAAATGACTCAACACACGTGAGTAGCGCTGGTAGAGACTGCATGGGATCCGTCAATACTGCTAAGATGTCATCAGCATATAGAAACAACTTGTGTTCCATACCCCCTGCATGAACACCTCTGACACCCCTGTTTGCTCGAATAGCCAAGGCCAGCGGTTCCAGAAATATTGTAAAAAGCAACGGGGACAAAGGGCACCCCTGTCGGGTCCCGCGAGTAAGATGAAAAAACCCTGACACCAATCCATTTGTCAAAACCGCTGCCCTTGGACTTGCATATACAGTTTTGACCCAATTACAAAACCCAGGCCCAAACCCGAACCTTGCGAGGGTCGTCATAAGGAAGCCCCATTCCACCCGATCAAAGGCCTTCTCAGCATCTAGCGAGAAGGCCGCAACCGGGGTTAGATTAGATTCGCTTCTGTGCATGAGATGAAGAAGTCTTCTAATGTTATCACCTGAGGACCTATTTTTAATAAAGCCAACCTGGTCACCATTAATGATATCTGGTAATATTTGATCCAGGCGGGAGGCCAAAACCTTTGTCAAGATTGTTAAGCATTGCTTAGCATTATAATCTAAATGTCACTGAAACAAACAGCTACACTGAATGAAACATTTAGGATAACTGTTAGCAAAATCTGTTCATTTGTCCACTGGAACAAATGTATATATTATACCTTTAAGTCATTGATCACAGTTATTTATCAGTGAGGAAGGTTATTTAGTTGTAGCTTTCATTTCTAGTATTTTTACTTTCACATTTGTAGTCTTACAGTGAAATAATTCTTTGTATTTTTTTAGGCAGAACAAAATTAGCAGATGAAAAAGCTTCTTTTAAAATCCCTAAAATATTAAATGTTAAAGGAATTAAAACAGTAAAATACTGCAAACAAAGAGAGTTGCTTTGTGCATACCTGTGTCTCGTGCATTTGAACCAGTTGAGGATGTCGGTGCATCGGGTGTAGTAAACCTGGTCAAATGGATGGGCATAAGACTCCTGCACAGTCACTGCATAACTAGAGGAACAGGGAAAAAAACAGCTTGACAGGATGAATTTCTAATTCTGGATAAACTTGTGTCATTATCGAATACACGAATATTAAATGTAATATATTAAAATACGTTTTTGTATTAACTGCAAACATCAAATATAACATAAATGTAAGTCCAACTTCACAATAGAAACCTTTTTTCTTTCCTCAACTAGTCAATGATATCCAAAAGCAGGTTATTAGGATGTCAAGCACTGATCTCATTATAAATACAACGGTTAGAATAAATCTAATTTTTAAATATGAAAAACTTTTAATAGCCATTGAGTCATCTGGGGAAAAAACATTTACTCTCCTTAAAGTTCACAACCGCTCAGGTTGTTATCAAGAAACTCATCTTCCTTACCCTCCGTAGCTGGCAGCGAGCTCACTCTGTGTTTTCATTGTGTTGAACAAAGGTTACTGAACTGAGTCTAACCTTTAGCGAGAAGTCAAAGCTGTAATAATCATCAGCAGTAATATCCATTTGCACAATTCCTACTGATTACACAGAGACATTATCGATCACAGCACCTGCACTCTCCGTAGCTCTCATCAGAAACAGCATTGTGCTTTTACCCAACATACTGCTGAGTGCTGGGACCACTCAAGCAGTCACATTACCATCTCTTTGAATTTACAGCCTCGATATGTCCCCAGGAGTAAACCTTTTCCCTTTTGCATTTGATTATTGGCAAACCCTCAGCTTTGATTTGTGGCGGCAGTCCATTAGTTCACTGCAGTATTTCTTTTGTTAAATATCATTTTGAATATTGAAGAGACTCAACTGGGGAAACGTACCTCTCCCAGTGGCTGCACACATTGGGATCATCGGGGTTTAGGGGTGACACCAGGGAGCTCAAACCGCTCAGGCTGAGCCACAGCAGAGCTTGGGGAGAAACTCCATCGGTAGCCATCGTCCTCCTCCTCCCTTGGTTCCTCCTTCTGTCCTCAGGGAAGGAAACGAAAACAGTGAGGAACACGAGTTCACCATTTATACTTTATGTTTTGATAACTTTTAACACGTCTATGCTGCTTTTTATCTCTTCTGCACTGGATTTCAAAGGATATTTTGAGAGCAACAGTTATAGAACACTACAGAGATTAACATTTTTTAAATACATAACTGACAAGTGTATATAATCTACACTCATTTCCACCCAAAATTTCAAATGATGTCATTCAACTAGCTGAGGCCCAAATACATGATGGTCTCAACAGCTCACTGTAACTGTGTAACTTACAGAAACACATGCGGACATAGCTTCTGACACACAAAGTGAATTTTATTATTTAAGGAGAATAATGGTGTAGTTCTGAGATTTTCCCTCCACCACGTACAGGGTTACACAAAACCACCCTCGTAATGATTTTTGCTGTGCTTGTTCTGAATCTTTGGAGATTGAATTGGGGATAAAATAGGCTCGTCTTAGCTGGGCTGGCTTGTTATAGCAATGGCAGAGAAACATGTTCAAATGAATGGTACGTAGCATATTGAGCAAAATAAGAACAGGTTTTCTGGGGTATAGGAAAGCTAACCCTCCTATTCAACGAGCAGCAGGGATTCCTGTAAGGGAGCCCATAAAGCCCAACAGTAACATATATAAATCAATCAAAAAACATGCTTTCTCAAACCCTAATATTGGATATAATAGGTAAGATACACTGGTGTCTGACTTGTAATTTCACTTTAAGCATGAGAAGGAGAAGACAGACACATAAAGAAAGGTTACTGTGTTACTGTAGCTCAGCGTTTTCACATATGATCACATAAACAGTCAGTTGGTTTTGTATCATTCAACTCAACTTTAACAAAGAGATTCATGAAAAACTTCAAAGACTGATGTGGCTGATTTTGCTCTAAAAACACCACAACTTCTTGTCTTTATGTATTTATGTATGAAAGTGAACATCTACCATTCACTCTTCCCTCTAAACAAAAATGCTTTGCATTGAAACAAACTAGTGTAATTACGATAAATATTTGTGACACGTGCTGAAAAACTGACACATGCCAGAATGACAACTCGATGTCAGATTCAGTGGACGCAAACAAGAAAAGCACAACGAGGAGTAAATACTAACATTTCTTAATAAGATGAGAACGATATAACAACCAATTCACAAGGTAGCTAAAGTTGTGTTTGGGGCGATCCACTGTAATTTTCTGTACAGCACGGGAAAGACAGATGAATACATATCAAAAGAAAAGAGCGTAGAAATGCATTCCCTAAAAATGCAGAAATTGCAGAATTTCAGTGCCCATAAATTACACTAACAGTAATTTTTTGTCATTTCTCACCGCTAGATGTATCACCTTTGTTATGCAATGGTACAATTCAATGCAAAAAAAGAATATCCAGCACAATGATTACCACGAGTTTTTCCTGTCAGTCTAAATTCTTAGCAGCCTGAGAGGATGAACGTCTCCACCCAGGAGCCTACATCCTCTGGGTGTTTGCACAATTAATGCTTTCTGGGAGCATTGTTGATGGCAGCTGTGGGATGATAGTGACATAAAATTCAACAGCAGACCCTTTCCTCATGACATCAGGCCTTTTCAGAGGCGCACACACTGACAGCCCGGGAAAATCACGGTGATGATGAATGGATAAATGAGTGACGGAGGTGTTGCAAACCAATTTCTCCCAGCCACGCTGTCATGTAAAAGAATGACAATTGAATGTTCGTTTGTGGACAACTGGTGGAGCGTTCCCATTAGTGTGATATGAGCCGTGCCATGAGAAGATGCTGAGAAGTCAGACAAGCAAGTTTGTGTTTTTTACAGGTGTCTGCTATGTGGACATTGTTGCAGACAGCTGTGACTACACCGAAACAGTGAATAATGAATGGACAGTGATGACATTAGTTTAATGTCCACAGCTACATCACTCACATCCGAGATGGGACAAATTGCTCGAGTGTAATAACAAGAAAAACATACGAACTTAAAAATGGATGAAACAACAAAGCTGAGGTTTTCTTCCCTGGTGCTGTTTTCTTTTGTAACATGGAGACACCTGTTCAGTAGGAGTGACTCTCATGCTACATGGGTCTGTCACCCAGTTTATTCCCTTCTGTGCTTTATAATCCCTCCATCATTCTGCTGGTAACATTACAGAAAAACACATAAACCCACTAATTACATTTTGTTACTCCTCATTCCAAATGGAATCAATTCATTTCACACAAAACTCCATAAGTTTTTTTTTAATTGCTTAAAATTGTTGCAAACGTATTAAAAATAAAAACAAAAATATAACACGTACATAAGCATTTCCAGCCTTTGCCATGACACTCAAAATTGAGCTCAGGTCCATCCTGTCTCCGCTGATCACCTGTCAGATGTTTTGCCTGTGACAAATCCAGTTGGTTGGACATGATTCGGAAAGGCATCTTTCTATATAAGGTCCCAGAGTTGACAGAGCATGTCAGAGTTCAAACCAAGTGATGAAGTATGAGGAACTGTTTGTAGACCTCCAGTACGGGAATGTTTCAGGACACAGATCTGCGAAACGATGCTGAAACCATTTCTGCCCTAAGCACACAGCCAAGATAACAAAGGAGTGCCCTCAGGACCACTCTGTGAATATCCTTGAGTGGGCGAGCCAGAGCCCAGACTTGAACCTGATTGAACATCTGTGAAGAGATACGAAGATAGCTGTGTGCTCCCCGTCCAAAATTAAAGTGCTTAAGAGGATCCATAAAGGAGAACAGGAGAAACTGCCCAAAAATGGGATGTCAAGCTTGTAGCATCATACTCAAAAAGACTTGAGGGCGTAACTGAAATTGGATTTTACCCCCCTACAAAACGTGATTATCCAGAGTAAAGACCAGGCAGCAGAGCAGAGAGTGGCTGGCCTCTCTTAGAGATGCGGTGAGGAGTTTGGCCTTCTGGCCTTCTCTGCTCAAGCTGCTACTCCCGCGACCCGAACCCGGATAAGAGGCAGAAAAAGGACGGATGTTTGTCCTCAAATATAAAAAGCACTGAAAAACTGCTGTGTAGTGATACTGTGTATCTTCATAATATTTTATACTCCTTTTCTTTACCAATATACAGGGAGTGCAGAATTATTAGGCAAATGAGTATTTTGTCCACATCATCCTCTTCATGCATGTTGTCTTACTCCAAGCTGTATAGGCTCGAAAGCCTACTACCAATTAAGCATATTAGGTGATGTGCATCTCTGTAATGAGAAGGGGTGTGGTCTAATGACATCAACACCCTATATCAGGTGTGCATAATTATTAGGCAACGTCCTTTCCTTTGGCAAAATGGGTCAAAAGAAGGACTTGACAGGCTCAGAAAAGTCAAAAATAGTGAGATATCTTGCAGAGGGATGCAGCAGTCTCAAAATTGCAAAGCTTCTGAAGCGTGATCATCGAACAATCAAGCGTTTCATTCAAAATAGTCAACAGGGTCGCAAGAAGCGTGTGGAAAAACCAAGGCGCAAAATAACTGCCCATGAACTGAGAAAAGTCAAGCGTGCAGCTGCCAAGATGCCACTTGCCACCAGTTTGGCCATATTTCAGAGCTGCAACATCACTGGAGTGCCCAAAAGCACAAGGTGTGCAATACTCAGAGACATGGCCAAGGTAAGAAAGGCTGAAAGACGACCACCACTGAACAAGACACACAAGCTGAAACGTCAAGACTGGGCCAAGAAATATCTCAAGACTGATTTTTCTAAGGTTTTATGGACTGATGAAATGAGAGTGAGTCTTGATGGGCCAGATGGATGGGCCCGTGGCTGGATTGGTAAAGGGCAGAGAGCTCCAGTCCCACTCAGACGCCAGCAAGGTGGAGGTGGAGTACTGGTTTGGGCTGGTATCATCAAAGATGAGCTTGTGGGGCCTTTTCGGGTTGAGGATGGAGTTGAGCTCAACTCCCAGTCCTACTGCCAGTTTCTGGAAGACACCTTCTTCAAGCAGTGGTACAGGAAGAAGTCTGCATCCTTCAAGAAAAACATGATTTTCATGCAGGACAATGCTCCATCACACGCGTCCAAGTACTCCACAGCGTGGCTGGCAAGAAAGGGTCTAAAAGAAGAAAAACTAATGACATGGCCTCCTTGTTCACCTGATCTGAACCCCATTGAGAACCTGTGGTCCATCATCAAATGTGAGATTTACAAGGAGGGAAAACAGTACACCTCTCTGAACAGTGTCTGGGAGGCTGTGGTTGCTGCTGCACGCAATGTTGATGGTGAACAGATCAAAACACTGACAGAATCCATGGATGGCAGGCTTTTGAGTGTCCTTGCAAAGAAAGGTGGCTATATTGGTCGCTGATTTGTTTTTGTTTTGTTTTTGAATGTCAGAAATGTATATTTGTGAATGTGGAGATGTTATATTGGTTTCACTGGTAAAAATAAATCATTGAAATGGGTATATATTTGTTTTTGGTTAAGTTGCCTAATAATTATGCACAGTAATAGTCACCTGCACACACAGATATCCCCCTAAAATAGCTAAAACTAAAAACAAACTAAAAACTACTTCCAAAAACATTCAGCTTTGATATTAATGAGTTCTTTGGGTTCATTGAGAACATGGTTGTTGTTCAATAATAAAATTATTCCTCAAAAATACAACTTGCCTAATAATTCTGCACTCCCTGTAGTGTGCTTCCTTTCACTTTACATTCATTCATATTATTAGGGCAAGCACAAGGAGTCCTAAAGCAGTCGATCAATAAAATATTGATACAGGAACCAATACAATATATTTCCATACTGGTATTTTATCCTCTCCCATAATGCTAATGCTTATATGTGTCAAAGGTAAACATGACCCAGACCAATCAATATACAGAGCACACACACATGACCTCTAACTCTGAAAGCAACCAACACACTGTTTAAGTATTTTTATTTTAATATATACCCAAAGCTAAACAAAAAATTGCATAACAAGGGTTGAATTTTAAAGTATTGCCTCATTAGATTATTACAAATATCAGAATAATGAAGTGGTACCTATGGTGCTGCTTACCTTGAACAAGGCTGGGTGTGATGGATGGTGAAATGCTGTCAAACAGATTTCTATTACAGGAAAAAATGACCCACTATTGGAGGATGGTGAACGGACCTCAGAATGCCTGTTTTAAGACAAAGACATAAAAAAACAAATATTTATTAAATAAATGAAGTTGAACAGTGAGAAGAAGATTTCATTCATTTCCTTCTAGGAAAACAAGAGCAGAAAATGTATGTTCTTGTATGCTTCGTCTCTCACACTTTAGTTTTATCCAAGTGCTTCACCACAACGTCTTAATCATCACCTTGTAGTCAAATGCACCTAAGGACACCAAAACTGCAGAGAACTCACTTCCTCTAATTAATTCAATTTCAGCAGATACATTCGAGCTTCCATCTGATATTCCTTAGGATTAAACTGTAAGATAAGTCAAAACCCTCAAACATTCAGTCAGCAATAGTTTTACCTGAGCTCTGTCATATTTTATCAGTTTTATGAACATTAAAAACATCAGAACCAAAGAACTACAGTAATGTGAATTAGAATGTGTGTCTGCAGTAAGGCGGTGTGTGGATATACAGAGCTATGGGATAGTTTGACACACTTTCAGTAGATTCTTATTCCTCATGAAGCACCGTCATGTAGGTGTCTGATCAGCGCCGAATTCATTCTCCACACATCCGGCAAGATTTATATAGATTTGTCTTCAGCCAAAGGTACAGCGAGGAGTCTTAAAACAAAATGAATGGGTGTGCAGAACAGGATCGACTCCATGCCATGAATAAGATAGCAGCTAGTGGCAATGGCTAATAACAAAGCTAATGCTAGAGGTAGATGGAAAACGTTATCAGCCCTGTCCTGCCTATAGTGTTCATTTAATAGAATAACACAATAGTGTCTAATAATTTCTGTTTCTCTTAAAGTACTAGATTGAAACTGTGAAACAGTGTACCAGGAATTAGACAGAACCCTAAATTATAAACTGAATTTCATCTGCAGTAAATATACAACCTTTTTGGACTTTTTAAACTACCTAATATTTGTACAACTAGGATTCCACTGAACTATCAGAAAAATGAGAAGCTAGCCGGGGCATCGATACTCGTTGCTATGTAACAGTATTGTTTGTTTATTTGTAAGGAACCCCATTAGCTTCCACAACAGTGGTTCCTAGTCTTCCTGGGGCCCAAACCATCAAATACCACCGAATAAAATGTTACACAATAAGTTGGATGCAAAATGTCCACATAATTTGGCTCTTACATCCACAATAAGGTTTTACAATTCTGAAAATATAAGCATGTAAATATTAAAAATTGTAAAAAACACTCAAACAAAATACACAATTTCCATTACAAGTGACATTACCCTCTGACAATATTTACAAATAAATTTAAAAACTGCCTAAATATGCTTTTAGGTGATTTTTAAAATTATGAATAGAAGCCAATTCTCTAATTGCATAAGGCAACTTATTCCACTGAAAAGATGCTTTAAATATAACAGAGTTTTTCAAAAAGTTACAATTTAGTAAGTCAAGGAGTTACTAAATTGTGGTTAGTTGAGAATCATGTAGCATGATTATGTATTTCATCTGGATGCTGCAACTGAGCATAAAAAAGTGTGGTGTGTTTACCAGTATTGCTTTCTTTAAAAATACAAGTAAACCATAGTATAATTTAGCTTGTACAGAAAGCCAAGAAAGTTTATCGTGCATTTTATCAATATCTGTATAATATTAACCTTAACACCAATCCGGCCGCCCTATTTTGGACTAACTGAAGTCTGTTCAGATCTGTCTTATTAGCTGCTGACCAAATGATTAAACAGTACTCTAGATGAGATAATACTAGTGCATTAATGACATCATTAATGTCATTGTAATGACATTAACATTGTAATAGCCTTTGAAGGATTGTTGTTACTTTAATATGATATACGCACACATACACACACCCACATCGTGATACCGGTACTCAAAGTGTGTCAGAAGAAAAAGTAGTGTTCAAGACAATGTCTTTGTGCATCTACAGGCAGTCTGTGAGGGGCTGCTAAGAGAAAAACTGTGGTACTGCATGAGGAAGTCAGGAGCGGCAGAAGTATGTGAGGCTTGTGCAGGACATGTATGAGTGTGGTGGGGTGTGGGGCAGGAGCGACACATGGGTTTAAGGTGGGAGTGACTCTGATTGGTCTGGTTGATAGATGAGGTCAAAGAGGAGTCTAATAATTATGTTTTTCCTTCTTTCATCCCTTTGTATGTGATACGCCTTGATGACGGATACCCAGTAGGATTGTCTTATATGCATCATGTTCCCTCCATTTAGGCTGGAATTGGTTTGATGTTTAAAGGCACACAGTGATGGAAAAACAACAACAACAAAAGGAACAAGCCTGTTTTGAAAATGTGAGGAGCAGAAAGTGTGCAAGGCGTAGAGAACATGAAGGTAGATGAGTTTAAATACCCAGGCTGAACCATCCAAAGCAAAGGACTGTGCATAAGAGACTTAAGTATTATTATGTGAAAGGGATGGTTAACAAGGATGAACAAATGATTTGATGCCCCCTGGTGCCCCAATCCAAAAATCACGAGTCTAAAGTAATAAGACAGAAAACATGATATGCAAGAGAAAGAGAGAATATTTCTCCCGACTTGGTTTCTCTTCATTGGTTCACTGTTACATTCAATTCCATTTAAAATCCTTCATCTCACATACAAGGGCTTGAATAATCAGGCCCCATCTTATTTTAAAGGTCTCA
This sequence comes from Aulonocara stuartgranti, assembly GCF_965226115.1. Classification (NCBI taxonomy): domain Eukaryota; kingdom Metazoa; phylum Chordata; class Actinopteri; order Cichliformes; family Cichlidae; genus Aulonocara; species Aulonocara stuartgranti. The sequence continues at coordinate 39,846,968 of NC_138939.1, read as the reverse complement.
TAGTACCATATCACCATGATACCACAATTCACTCAGAAGCTGCTGGATACTTGTGGTTCCTCTGGTATTCAAAAGTAGAATGGGAGGCAGAACCTTCAGACGCCTCTTCTGTGGAACCACCTTCCAGTTTTGGACTTGGGATTTTGATCAGGTGATCCTGGACCCTCCTTTAGTTATGCTCCAATAAGCTTGGGCTGCTGGGGGCTTCCCATGATGCATCAAATATATTCAGTGGGGAAGCCGGTACTGGTCCGTGAGTCGTTTGGCTCTGGGCCGTGAGAGTTGAGGCTCGGGTGTGAAATTTATGGTTTCAGGGTTTTTATCATTAACTGGGTTTCCCTGGGTCTTTTCCCGTGTTGTAGTTGTGCGTCTTATTTTGAAAGAAATATTTACGCGTAACCATAGCGACCAGAGAGCATTAAGGGGCAGAGAGGAGGATGTTACTCTCAATGTTGTTGGTGCATTTCAGGAGGACGCTGCTAATAAAGTTACACAATTACACAGGGAATTCGTGTTTCTTATTATATTTACAAAATACCACAGTTTTGGTCGAGGTCGTATTATTTTATTTTGTAGAATTTATCGGCGGCACCTTAAAGGCCGGTCCGTGAAAATATTGTCTGACATTACACCGGCCTGTGGTGCACAAAAGGTTGGGGACCGCTGGCTTAAATGCACAGAGCTGTGGCACGTTTCCCCATGATTCTCAAAACTTCATATCGAGTGCTGCAGCTTCAAAAGCTGACATGAGAACTAGTTTAATGGCAGCAAGTTGAAGTAGCTTTTTTCTAATTGTTGCACTTTGAAATTAACTGAAATAAAAATGAAAATGACTCAATATATTGGTTTTGGAAGCATCTGCACTTTAGTTCTTAAATCTTCTGCATAATACATTACTGCCTTTTTTTCTGTCAGTGACATGTGTTGGCTTTGTTTTCAGTGGTTACTGTTTCTCATAACGACAAACTGAAAGTGACAGAAAAATCAATAAAAACACTGTTTTATTGTTTTGTAACAATATTCCTCCAGCCTTGATGAATGTCTCATCATGAGCGTTTTAAAGCGCAGCGCTGTCAGATAGTGAGGATACACAGAGTTGCAGAGAAGACTTACAGACACTAGTATTATGAGTTTATAGAGGAAGTGGGTCTGATTTATTATGCAGCACTGGGGAAACATTCAGGCATACACTGAAAATCACAGCTATATTTAGAGGTTTTTTAAGGATTATATTGAGAGACACATGGCAGAAACACTCATGTGTCATACATCTTTGTTCTTTTGCCATCAGATTCTGTAGCGTACCTTTAAAACACATAATTCGAAGATGCTGATCCTTATTCACCAAGTTTTTTGTCTGTGTTTGTCTGCTGCACCTGAAGCATTTACAAGTCATCCAGAGGACAACATTTGAGGTATGTTTATGATTTCTTTTTTTTTAAATGACCCAATTTTTAAAAAATGAAGAAACACTGGAAGCCCAACTCCAAAAACACAAACTGGGCTCTCTGCCTGAAGCATCCATATAACTGTAATACCTGTCAGCATCCTGAAGTTCAATTCGGTCTGGAATGTTTTCCAATTATGGTGAAACCATGAATGAATGTCTGCTTTTGACTTGATTTTTACTTCTTTTCTATTCTAAAAATTCAAGTGGGACCTTGGTGGATTACTTTGTATAGATCAGTGACGACAGGGTCGAGGTTGTAAAAGCTGTGTATGCAGGTTTTTGTGGAGCATGAAATACAAGCAGGTTTTTATTGGAAAGAAAGAAGATTCTGTTACTGCAACTAGAGAGGAAACATTCATAGAAGAACACAGGACTCTTACGACTTTCATTTACTTAGCTGCACACAAACCAAACACGTCTTTGACAGTTTCACATATATTTTACAGAACAGAGCTGTTACTTTACTACGGAAGAGGATTAGGACCACTGGAAAGAAATCTGAGAAAAAAGTCATAGTATATATATATGAAAAAACACCCAGCACGCCCCTGCGGGCGGTTTATCCTTCAAGCTCGGGTCCTCTACCAGAGGCCTGGGAGCTTGAGGGTCCTGCAGTATCTTAGCTGTTCCCAGGACTGCGCTCTTCTGGACAGAGATCTCCGATGTTGTTCCCGGGATCTGCTGGAGCCACTCGCCTAGCTTGGGAGTCACCGCACCTAGTGCTCCGATTACCACGGGGACCACCGTTACCTTCACCCTCCACATCCTCTCGAGCTCTTCTCTGAGCCCTTGGTATTTCTCCAGCTTCTCGTGTTCCTTCTTCCTGATATTGCTGTCATTCGGAACCGCTACATCGATCACTACGGCCGTCTTCTTCTGTTTGTCTACCACCACTATGTCCGGTTGGTTAGCCACCACCATTTTGTCCGTCTGTATCTGGAAGTCCCACAGGATCTTAGCTCGGTCATTCTCCACCACCCTTGGGGGCATCTCCCATTTTGACCTCGGGACTTCCAGGTTATACTCGGCACAGATGTTCCTGTACACTATGCCGGCCACTTGGTTATGGCGTTCCATGTATGCCTTGCCTGCTAGCATCTTGCACCCTGCTGTTATGTGCTGGATTGTCTCTGGGGCATCTTTACACAGCCTGCACCTGGGGTCTTGCCTGGTGTGATAGACCCCAGCCTCTATGGATCTTGTGCTCAGAGCTTGTTCTTGTGCTGCCATGATTAGTGCCTCTGTGCTGTCTTTCAGTCCAGCTTTGTCCAGCCACTGGTAGGATTTCTGGATATCAGCCACCTCCTCTATCTGCCGGTGGTACATACCGTGCAGGGGCCTGTCCTTCCATGATGGTTCCTCGTCTCCCTCCTCTTTCTTGGGTTTCTGCTGCCTGAGGTATTCACTGAGCACTCGGTCAGTTGGGGCCATCTTCCCAATGTATTCTTGGATGTTCGTTGTCTCATCCTGGACTGTGGTGCTGACACTCACCAGTCCCCGGCCCCCTTCCTTCCGCTTAGCGTACAGCCTCAGGGTGCTGGACTTGGGGTGAAACCCTCCATGCATGGTAAGGAGCTTTCTTGTCTTTATGTCAGTGGCTTCTATCTCCTCCTTTGGCCAGCCTATTACCCCAGCAGGGTACCTGATCACGGGCAGGGCGTACGTGTTGATGGCCCGGATCTTGTTCTTACCATTCAGCTGACTCCTCAGGACTTGCCTGACCCTCTGCAGGTACTTGGTTGTTGCAGCTTTTCTAGCGGCCTCTTCATGGTTCCCATTCGCCTGTGGGATCCCCAGGTACTTGTAACTGTCCTCTATGTCTGCAATGTTGCCTTCTGGTAGTTCAATCCCCTCAGTTCTGACTACCTTCCCTCTCTTTGTTACCATCCGACTACACTTCTCCAGTCCGAACGACATTCTAATGTCATTGCTGTATAGCCTGGTAGTGTGGATCAGTGAATCGATGTCTCGTTCACTCTTGGCATACAGCTTGATGTCGTCCATGTACAGGAGGTGGCTGACAACTGCTCCGTTCTGTAGTCGGTATCCGTAGCCAGTCTTGTTAATGATCTCACTGAGGGGGTTCAGGCCTATGCAGAACAGCAGTGGGGACAGAGCATCTCCTTGGTAGATCCCGCACTTGATGGTGACTTGTGCTATGGGCTTGGAGTTGGCCTCTAGTGTTGTACGCCACATCCCCATTGAGTTCCTGATGAAGGCTCTTAGGGTCCCATTGATCTTGTACAATTCTAGGCATTCCAGTATCCAGCTGTGGGGCATTGAGTCATAGGCCTTCTTGTAATCAATCCAGGCAGTGCACAGGTTGGTCAGTCTGGTCTTGCAGTCTCGGCTGATTGATGGTTACTGGACCCTGTTCAGGGAGGTCGCTGTGGTCTGCCCTCAGATCCTCTAGCCACTGAGCATTGCCGTTATGGGTTGCATCCTTCTCCCATATGCTCTTCCAGTATTGCTCCGTCTCCAGCCTTGGTGGTGCTGTTCTCTTATTGTTCCCTTGCCACTGAGAGTACACCTTTGCTGGTTCTGTGGAGAACAGCTGGTTTATTCTCCTGCCTTCTATCTCTCTGGTGTACCTCCTCAAGCGGCTGGCCAAGGCTGTGAGTCGTTGCTTGGCAGTTTCCAAGGCCTCAGGTATGGACAGCTTGCTGTATTTCTTAGGCACCTTCTTTGTCGCATCTCACTGATCACTGCTGCCGTATTGTAGATCAGCTTGTTAGTGTCGGTAATCGTGGTTGTAGGTATTGCCCATAGTGCTGCATTAACATCATCTAGCAGACCTTCTGAGGGTACTTCACGTAATCTTGGTAACCGGCTACGGGGGATCCAGGTTTCAAGCTTGGCCATGATCCTATTTTTCAGGTCAGTTCCTCTCGCACTCAACGATCCTTCTCCTATCGCACTTGGGGCTATGTACCCAATCTCGGGTGGGGGTGATGATATCTCCCCCCTGACCTGGCGTCCTGACTCCTCCTTGCCGTAGCTGTTAGATTTGTATTGTTGATTGTCATTTATGCTTAGAAATATTTAACCATATATGCTTAGAGGTGTATAATCATTTGTAGATTGAAAGAATGTCTCATCCTAGGAGGTCTGTAACAGCTCTGTGTAGCATGAAGGGGGAGTGCGTTCACTCCCTCTACAGAGTGTTCCGGCGTAGATCACACCTCCTAGGAGAGGTCGTATCTTTTCTTATTGATTTATGGTATAGCAAGCACACATATATCTGTTTAAGTATAAGAGCCTTTTGTTCAGATGGACCGCTAGACTCCTGGCACCAGCTTTGGGGAGTCTTCACAGGGTCACATCTGGATCTCTCACTCACACACACACACACACACACACACACACACACACACACACACACACACACACACACACACACACACACACACACACAGGCAAGGTACTCTTTGTGTGTATGTAGACGTCATATGTTAATGAACCGATGCATATTCATGCAACCTCAATAAAAGAACAGTGGTACGGGAGAACGGATGAGAGCAACTGGGGTCAGCCGAAGGAACGGCGCTTTGTCCGGTCTCTCCCGTGCACGAGAAACATGAAGAACTTTGCCTACTGGTGTCTTGCTTTGCAGTGTAATTATATTCAATTCAATTCAATTCAAGTTTATTTATATAGCGCCAAATCACAACAAAAGTCGCCTCAAGGCGCTTCATAGATACAGAGAAAAACCCAACAATCATATGACCCCCTATGAGCAGCACTTTGGCGACAGTGGGAAGGAAAAACTCCCTTTTAACAGGAATTGTCCTCAACGTTCCAGTGGATAGGTTCAAGCTACAAACCTATCAGTAGCATTTGTGTTGTACCTCGTCAATCTCTAGCTGTGAGAGCAGTCCCTTCTTTCGAATGTTGGAACACTGAGCTACTAGTTGTTTCGCCGTCATTGTGGATGTTGGGTATCGAAGAATCCATAGGTCCCTCATCCTATTCATGTAGCCCCTTCCGCCGGGGTTACTTGCGTAGTAGCATTCCAACAACGCCCTGTTTTCGTCCCTTGCCCACCGATGCCTTCTTGTTCCAGTATATATATATATATATACTGGAACAAGTAACGGTTTTTAACGGTTCTCACGTAAAAAACCCTGAGAACCGTTAATTTCACACCCGAGCCCAGTACTAAACTACTCACGGGCCTGCATGTACATATATATATATATATATATATATATATGTATATGTGTGTGAAATTAACGGTTCTCAGGGTTTTTAACGTTACTATTTTTTATCGTTAACTCGGTTTCCCTGGGTCTTTTCCCATGTGTAATGAATACATCTTCTTATTTTGGTACCGGTACTGAATTTGTTTTGTTGTATTTATCCGCGACACCTTAAAGGCCGGTCCGTGAAAATATTGTGGGACATAAACCGGTCCGTGGCAGAAAAAAGGTTGGGGGCCGCTGCTCGAGTTAACGTAGACTTAATGTTCCTTCCTCAGTGTTCGCTCCTGGTCCTTCACTGTTAATTGTTATCATTGCTATTACTTTATTATCTCTGGGTGTTCCAGATTTTAATGATTCTCGCTGCCTGTGTTGTTTTGTTATCTTTCGTAGTCATTTGTCTCCTGTGCCTTGCATTTAGTTTTGCGTCCTTTGCATCATTTCCTTTGTTCTGTTTAAGGTTATTCTTTAATGTCCTCTTGTGTGCTCCCTGTTCTCCAAAAAAGTTTGGAATTTGCTGTTTTATTTTGCTCTCTGTGGGTATTCTGCACAGTTAGGTTTTAGTTCAAGCTTCTGGTTTCTAAATGCATTTTTATGCCTTTCATTCTACACTTCATGGCAGATCACAAACGCATATGCAAAAGTTGCTGCACAATAAAATGCAGTTTTAAAAAACATGCACAAACTTCCTGTTTGCAAACTCCCACTGTTTTACTGTTTTTATTGGTGATGTGTAAAATATAATGTAAAGTCCATATTTAGTCACTGATTATTAGTAACTAGACCAGGGTCTGCAACCTTTAACACCCAAAGAGCCAGTTGGACTCGGTTTCCACGCAAAAGAAAACACTGGGAGCCGCAAATACTTTTTGACATTTAAAATCAAGATAACACTGTATATATTGTTTTTTACCTTTATGCTTTGTGAACAACTAAGGTGTTCTGCTTATGAAATCCTTGAAGTGAGAAAATGACATTTTATTTATGTAATGAACACATTTTGAACTCGAAGAAATATAACAAAAGGAAAGCTGAACTAAAATGATCCGTGTAGCAAACAAAAACTGTTGTGAGCCGCCACCCTCATATCTCCTCTGGGCTTTTGGAGCCTTCACCTGACTTTTAAAAAATAATTGGAAAAAAAAGCTCTATGCTGCTAAAAGATGAAAAATAGATATTTGCAAAATTCTGCATAAATATGTATTTTACCTGGTTAATGTGTGTGGTGGGACGTGGTGGTCAATAAAGAGATGCTGAAAAGCGTGTTCATGCAAACATCGTCGGGTCTGCCGTGATATGTTTACAACGATACTTCTGCTCCTAAACCTCTGCGCACAGCGTCTGCAAAATTCTGCATAAATATGTATTTTACCTGGTTAATGTGTGTTGCGGGGCGTGGTCTGCAGCGCCGCTGCAGGGGAGGCGGACGCACCTGAGCGGGTCCCGCAATCACGCCTCGCCGCCTTAACGTCTGTGCTCTCTCTGCTGTTGTTGGTTTGTGTCTGGCTGCTCCTGAACCTCTGCGCACAGCGTCTGCAGGTCGGGGCTGTACGAAGTCACTTTATCTCTACAGGACTGTAAGCTGTCGTCTGTGAGGCGTGAGCGTGTTTGTCTTTAACATAGTTCACGGTGGAGCTGCTGACATAATGTGGATCCAAAGATCCATAACTGGCCTACCTGGGGTCGAAAGTCTCGATAAATGCACGGCGTTTCGTACACCGGCTTCCGCGAGTGTGACGCTTATTTGAGCGATGAAAAAATAATAGAATATAACTTTATTTTTATATTTCAATATCACAATAATCTTCCAGTTTAGAACTACAAGTTAAAAAAGAACTAACATAAATAAAATACACTTCAGCTAAATACTTCTAATTTAATTTCCCAAACCACGCGGAGCCGCACTATAAGCACTAAAGAGCCGCAGGTTGCCGACCCCTGACCTAGACGGATATCTCTATCCATATCACTCATGGGAGGGGTTGCCTCAATACAAATGATGATAAAAAAGTTATTACTATTATTATTATTGCTACTAATTTTATTTTAATGTAGAACATGTGTTAAAATACACAATATTTTATCTACATTTAAAACTAAAATAAATGCACAGAATATTTTTTTTTACAGTGTATAGCTACAGTGCAATGTGCGCTGCACTGCACTCACATGGATTCATGTGGATTTTATGAGGCTGCAAGCAAGAAGCAAAAAGCACAAACACAGCTCAAGATTCTCAAACCAGGATCAGGCTACGCTCAGTGTTGAATCTAGGACAGGTCTGTGTGTGTCTCTGACAACTCAAGTGTTCAAAATGTTTTGTGGACTCGTGATGTAAAAGTGGAAAAAGCATACTAACTGATAGAGAGAGACCTTGTAGGGTTTTTTGAAATAGAATTTCTTTGAGCAAATAAAAGTAAAAACATGTGTCACATGCCAACCATTGTATTTGACTTTAAACTGTAAATTTACATTGAATACTTTAAAATTAAAGTTCACATGCCACCAAAAAATTTTGGGATGAAGTTTAATTCTCTCAACACAAAGAGAGTTCGTCCAGAAGCTGTGGTCAAAGCCTGCTCCTAAATAAAGGCTGTTTTTTCAGCTCCAAGTGAGAGTAAAGACAGAGTTGGACCCCTGAGTAGGAGATGAGTTTGTCTCAATGTTTTCTAGGTGTTTCTGTCTTTTCTGAATTTCCCATGAGAAACTATTTCTGCCATTGCCTGACTCTATGCTTTGTTTAAATACCCTGTTCTTTTTACGTGTTAATCTTTAAGTAAAGCTCGCTTGTTGTATTTTTCCACACCGCTTACTGTGTCTTCTTCTGGGTCTTCTTCTGTGGACTGCCACAGCTCCCCTGTGATTGAAACTTACAGTTTCCTGACAGTGAAAAAAGACCAGTCAGCGGTCTTCAAGGGCTCTTTGGAGACCACTGGTACTTGGTAATTTAAAGTCAAATGATGGCAGAGCAGCACGCAGTTTACTACTAGAGAAGAGATGCTTTTATGTTGCAACAGCAGCAAGAATTAAAAAGCTAAACTACTGTCAGCTACCTAAATGACACAACCTAACATCCTTGGAGGAGACAAATATTCAAAATCAATACGAGCATGAAACGTATTTCACAACTAGAAACTTCTGTTCAGAAAAGAGATAAGACTTGTTTGTTGATAATAATATTATTAGTTGGGCATTTTTACTAATCAGCACTGTTAGCAGTTTGCTCCAGCTCTGCACGGACTGTCTCACCAAGCTGTAGTTTAAAAAATAATACACAGCTTTTACTATGATGGTGGAGGTGGTGTGTGGTAACTAAAGTGACCTACGCAGCCCGTCCTCTTCCTCTGTCGCTGTGCCTTTAAGTGCTAAATGCTAAACTGGCAATGCATCAATCTGTGAAATCACCCTAATCCACCCAATCACCCTTCATCTCGCCTTGATCAATGGTTACCTATAGACGAAGGGGAGCTAAGGATGGAGGGGGTGGTATTGATGGTGATGGAGCCCGGTCAATAAATTGATCACTTTAAGTCCCTTCTATCTTTAAAAGCCGCTGCTTTTGTTGATTAAGGGGTTCTTGCATTTCACTGCAAATGGATTTCAAATATTAGCTCTTATTAAACTTGCTAAACAGGCTGAACAACAGCACAGAAATCTCTATAGGTCACACAATCAACAACATGAGGAATATATCCATCCCTCTGGTGATCCTCTAATGAGCAAAATTACTTGAGGGGTAGACAAATCCCACGAACAAAGTTCCAAAGACATCCAGCAAATGACCGCTTCAGCGATATCCTTCTTGACCTCATAAGAACTTCTCAAGATAATATACCAGGCTATTATTTTACATCACTGCATCTTGATGAAGGTTTCATCAATGAAGGAATCAGTGAGTATGTTTAATTATGGCAGCAAGATTTTCAGAAAAAAAATACCCCAAAACGTCTTTTCATAGGCTGAGGTTTTATCCTTTGGCTGAAACAGTTACTGGCTGAAACAGCTGGTAACACTTCCAAAACTGCAGGGCCAAAAGAACGACCCTGGAGTCGAATGTTTCGGGTCACAGACATCACAGGCTGCAATGAGATTTAAAAACACTTCAGCATAAACTGAGAGTTTTAGCTCTGTCAAAGCTTAAACTAGTGAGTAGAGGCTTAAACTAGAGGCTTGTAACAAAGGAAGCCAGTAACCTGTTATTGATCATATCCAAATAGAAAGGAAGCACAACACATTTTCTGCAGTATCAATATTTAAGTATCAGTTGCACTTTTTCGCCCTCTTTCCTTATTGGTAGTAAGCGCCCGCGCACACACACACACACACACACACACACACACACACACACACACACACACACACACACACACACATCTGTGTGACATTGTCTGAGGTTTTTGATCCAATCAAATCCCTTTTATTGTCACGTCACATTACTGGGACACTGATTCAGCATGTGAGTGAATTTCTTGTGTGCAAGCTTCACAAGCAACAGACGTGTGCAAAATACAAGAAACATAAGAAACAAAGCAAAATATAAGAATAGGAATATGAGAATTATAAGAATAAATAAATGTACAAATATAAGAATGTATGCACATTACTGAATATGTCAAGTAAACTTCACAACCTCAAGAGCTTGTGAATAATTTATATATTTTTATTATACATCCATGTTTCTGGCTGACCCCTAAAGTGACCAAAGAAAAAGAAGAAAAGAATCACAGCAGAATTTACCGGAGTCATTTATATAATCCTCCCAGTTCATTTGGTCTTTGGGACATTTACTTTAATTTAGTGTATAATAAGTCATAGGAAAGCCATTGTTTGTAGCTCACTTTCAGTATCAAGGACAACGGAGTAATAGCTTCTTAGAAAGAACAGCATGCAGGGCAGAATCAGAACAGTGAGTGAAAAGCCTCTGTCATCTATGTAAAATGCAACACAATAAAACATCACAATGCCCTAAATTGGCACCGTAACACTGAGATAACCTGCTCCATCACATTCGAGAAATTCTGCTAGTGAAGCTGCATAAATACAGCCGGTAAAATGTTCTACACTGACAGCAGCTGACAAGGTTCGGAGACTCTGCCAGTGTCATTTCTCACACTCGTCTTCAAATATAATTCTTGACAGAAAACATAAACACTGTCTCAGGTTTTACGCTGCTCTGCTCTTCTTCACATTCTTAATAAGGCGGCACCGTTTTTAATTATGTTACAAATAAAGCCTGCCCTCGCAACATCATTCACTGTTACTGAAGCACAAGGGTCAGAAAGAAAGAATGAATCAGAAAAATAACAAATAAAATATTAAATAAGAAAAAAGGTGTATAAAGAAGGCAAAATACTATACTATGTATACTGTATATATAAATACAGAGGGTGTGAGTGGGAGAAATAATGCATTCACATGTATGTTTTAGACAGTTTAGCTTGACTAACATCTTCCTCTCATCCACCTCCTCTATGAAGTCAGGCTGACTGGCCAGTAGAGGACTCTTCAGTCTATTAAGCCCTTTCTACTTTTAAGATTGGGGGGCTTAAGGTCTGGACAGGTCACCAGTCTGTCGCAGGGCTAACTCATGGACAACCACACTCACACCTATTTAGTGTTTTCAATTAACCTAACCCCACTAACTGCATGTCTTTGGACTGTGAGAGGAAGCCAGACTACCCGGGGAGAATCCAGGCAAACACAGGGAGAACATGCAGACTCCACACAGAAAGACCCCGGCCTGATGCTGGAATTGAACTCAGTACCTTCTTGCTGTGAGGCAACAATGTGAGCTGTGCTGACAGGATTTAATCACTAGTTATTTATCACTGCTACTCTTCTTCTTCCTCACTCCCGATCACAGCTCTGCTGGATGCTTCTTCCTCTTAAAAAAGGAGTTTTTTTTCCTTCCCACTATGCTTGTTCTTGAGTGTCAATAATAGAATATAGTTGGTTGAGGTGACTGTTATTTGTGATTTGGTGTCATATAAATAAAACTGAATTGAACTGACAGCTTTGAGCTAAATGCACATTGCAACATGCTGGCAATGATCATGTCATCATTACAATGTTTCGCTTAGGGTAAACTGTGCAATTAACCCCTGGAGGATCTTAGAAAAATGCATACACTATTGGTCTTAGAGCCACAAATCGACCCAAGGCCCTCCAGGGGTTAAGAATGCTTGAATGTAAGATGCTATTTTGACATGTCGCTGCTGCTAGATTGTCCAGACATCGCTTAGTCTGGACTAAAATGAAACAGAATCAACCAGACTGCTCTCAGACACATTTGGCCAAAGATGTAGTCACATACTGATTAGCACACCGGGTAATCTGACAGATTTCAGTAGGCACATGTTAGTGTCTAAACTAGACATTGATATTGATATTGATATACCTTTATTAGTCCCACAAGGGGAAATTTCATAAGGCTGCCGACCTATTGCACGCAGTGGCGGCGCCATCTTACCCTCCGACCATACATACATTACACAAACATCACATGGGGAAGACAGGTCAGAGGTATAACAATGGAAAATGCACCACATGAAAGATAAGGAGAAAAAAATAACTCCCCCCAGACTGAGCTCCAGCAGGGAGATCAGTTTGAGAACAGAAAAAAAACACCTCTGCACATGAAAAAACTCTTAATACACCAAAGAAACACATGACAAGAAACAGGGGGGGTAAAGGGTGAGAGACAGCCAGTGTAGACAGCACATCCGGGCCTGCGTGCGCTGGTCTCCTTGATCCCCGTCAGCATCGGAAGGGAACAAGCGTCGAAGGCGTTTGGAAAGGGAGGGGGGATGAGTGTGTGCATATCAGTGTATATGTGTGTGTGTGTGTGCGTGTCCAGAGTTCAGCTGAGACAGTGTCCTTCGCCCTGCCAGGCTAAGTAAACAGTCTTCCAGCCAACCCAGGTGGCCTTGCATGGAATGGGAAGGAACAGACTAAACACAGTCGTTATCAGGGAGTTTTTGTTCGGCTCCAGCCTTGAGACCGCAGCTGGCGCCAAAGGGATATCTGCATGAAGTGATGGTGCTTTTTACTTTAGTGCGAACAGCTCATATTGTCATGGTTTGCTGTGTGGCAGGCAGGAGAAGGACCCAAGATGCAGACTCACAGACACGGGGATAAACTCAAAAAACACAGCTTTATTGCTGGCCACGAGAAGTAATACAAAATAACCTAAAACTGGGAAAACTAAAGCATGAGCTGTACAAGGAACCGAACCACGGGGAGAATTACACACAACATGAGGGAGAACGCGACGCCGAACAGAGGAAGACGCAGACAGAAATACACAGATGGTTAACGAGGAAAGTGGGAACACACGGGGAACATAGCTGACACAGATAACCATAACGAGACAGGGCGGGGTGAACATAACACTGACGGGAGACGGGCAGAGTCAAACAGGAAGTACACAGAGGTTCAGACAGGAGGAGAGAGAGCACGGGGAGAACACAGACATAACAGGCTGGGGAAAACATGGAATAAAACACGAAAGGGGACAAGGGCTCATGAATACATAGAGGGGCACACAGGGGGTGAGAGTCACAAAGGGAAAGCACACAGGGAACAACATAACAGGGCGACTCAGGAAACATGGCCTAAATAGGGAGCAAAATACAAACATACAAGAAAACTAAGAATACTGGGCCAACATGGCCCAGGACCATGACACATATGAATTTCAAAGCAGTTCTACAGTCCAACACTGGTCTCTCAATCTCCCGTTGAAGAGCCGCAAGCTTCGCCATACTTGCGTTCTGTGATGTTGTCATTTCTTGTGCTCAAGGAGCCGATTCTGAGAACTCACGGCAGTGTGCCTCCCCGAGATGTCATCCAATTGGCACCCAGAGATGTTATTCCAAGCGAGCCCTTCCGAGATGTATCCAGTCTGCAGTCAGAGATCTTATTCTGAGTGTTCACAGCAGCCGTAGCTTCTCCAAGATCTTATCCGGACTGACTCAATGAGCCCATTTTGAGAAACTCACGCCTCATCCCATCGTTCCAATCCCAGCGGGCAGCCTTGTGGGGGTTTGAACAGCCGGTTCCGCTTCCTTAATTCTTCGATAAGTCAGGGCCAAGCCAGCTCCAATCAGCAAGAACCCTGTTACCATGGTTCCAAATGGGTAGATATCTTCAGCACTCAGGCTCACCCGAGCCCAAACTTCTCGATGAGAAAGGGGTGTCAATTGCATTTAGGGACCAGTTGATCAAATCCATAATTCCTCTTTTAGGTTTTAGAGAACAGACTGTGTGAGAGTGTTCCAGGGAAAAGTAATACAAAAAACACGAGACTAGACAAGGACATAAGAGGCTAAGCAGGGAAGCTGAGGGAGAGGAGGAGAGGAGATAAGTGCGACCGCCTTCGTCAAGAGCAAGAGCAGAAAAAATTTGATATTACAGGTAGATTCTAGTATCATCAGTGGTGTAGGACTCATGAAAGGATTTGCCATGTGATTTTAGCTATCCGTTTGAATTTAATCTGATTTGTTTTTCTCCCTAAACCTAAAATTAGTTCAAATGAAACCAATAAGTGAAAGCAAAACTCAAAAACACAAGATTATACCACAAGTCCCATTTAGCTGCATGTTCATGCAGTGCTTTATTCTATACACAGTTTGCCACATCCAACAATTTAGAACCAGTTAACCTTACATGTATCTTACTGGGTGGAAGCTGCAGTAATTGTGTGTGAGGCAGCGGTGCTGAGAAATGCATCACCGTGCTGCTGGTTCACTGTCCACTGCATTATAAAGTGTGTAAACCTGTTGTCAGAAAAAAAGAGTCTTTGGATATTGAACTATTAACCCTTGTAATGTCCTCCTGATTGCCATACTCCTTTTGTCCTCTGGGGTTAAAAATGACCCCCAGGACAACACGAGGGTTAAATGAGCCAAATAACTTTTTTAATGCTTTGTGAGTTCTTTATATTATAAAATCACAAGTCAAATATCTCACTTGCATTAGTGTTTCAGCTCCTCCTTTACTAAGCAACCGGATTTTCAAAAATAGTCTCTAGCCACTGAACATTTGACGCTTTGGTCAATCTGAAAGATTAGTGTACAATAGCACAGTTACCGTTTCCGTCATGCTTTTGTATGGGGATACAGTTCAACTGAAGTATGTTGTATGTAATGTTAGGTGTGCAGATATATGTGTTAAAATTAAACTGCAGATCACAGGTCACCTACTAACCAGAAGGTAACCAGAAGGTTGGTGGTTCAATCCCAGTTTGCTCCAGTCTGCATGCCAAATATCCTTGGCCAAGATACTAACCCAAAGTTGCTCTCTGATGCATCCATCGGAGTATAAATGTGTGTGAATGTTAGATAGAAAGCACAAAAAATGCTTGTGCAAATTGTTGAATGAACGAGTTGTGTAAAGCGCTTTGATAGAGTAGAAAGCGCTATAAAAGAACCAGTCTATTTAGCAAAATTTCATATATATGTAAATATCTAAAAAATGCATAGAGAAGTCACTGTTTACACCAGCCTTAAGTGGGGTACAGATTTTCTACCATTTGGAAAAAGAGTATCCCCACGAGACAACAGTGCGCTGAGAAGGACAAACAGACCCACATTCTGTAAAACAGCCTGCACAGACAAAGCCTCAATATTTAAATGTACCAAAACACATTAAAGCATTAAAACATTGTCTAGTTTTAACCAAAATACTAAGAGATGTCTAAATGCTTTAGTGTTTTAAAGCAAGTGTAGCTCTGCACGATGAAAGAGGCTCTGACTGAAGGTGGATATTTATAGATGATTTTTGCAGCTTATCTTCTGTTCATATGCTCAATTAAGCCCATTCAACATAACAGTGTTTGTACAACTGATGGCAAGTGCTGTACACCAGTAATGGTTCCTGTGGGAAGCTACAGTATCATCATGACACAGTGCCATCTCCTTCTTCTGCTCCCAGTTTGATGCTTTTTCCGGTGATTTTACCGACACTCAGGTTGGTCACAGTTCTGCATGTCAACACAACGAATTTGGGCCAGTCTTTCAGTTTTTCCATTCAAACGTATTGTTTTGTCTTGAACCAGTCTTAAAGCAATGTTTTCTTCTCATGAATAACTTTTGCATCTAAAGTCGGTTTGTGAGTGTCACACAGGGTGAATTATTACAAATCTGAAGTGCAGCGTGTCCAGCTCTGTCCATTTTGCAGCAAACTTTGTGAACACTTGAAGGTCTTTTAAGTCCTTGAACTTCCAACATTTAATCAGCTGAGCAAATCAGCTTTGCCCATCCTGTACTCACTCAGTGTGATGTGATTACCACCACTGCCTTCACATCATATGTCACAGTTACCTACAATTTAAAATGTTCACACATTTGCATCCTTTGGCCTCATGTTTTATATCCTGCTTTTACAAATTTGAGGTCTGCAGGTATATTGCAAATAAATCACTCATATAATATGTTTCCAACTGGAGAGGCAGCACAGATCATTTCTATGCTGTTCCAAACAATCTAATTTTTACATGTTAAAGCAAGAGAAATATAAGAAAACTCAAACTGAAGTGCAAACAGACAGTTTGTACCATCACCCCTACCATCATGACGAGAGAAAAAAATCCCCTCAATAATTGACCTGCTTCTGCAGATGACATATTGAGCATGATCAGTATGATGCATTAATGAAAACATCCAATCTTTCCAAGTATCTCGCAGTGTTAATTTATATACAAACTAGTACACATCTCGCAAATGAAAACAGGATCAATGTACAATACTGTATAATGAGCACAAGCTGTATAATGACTGCTGCTTACTTTTCTTTTGAACGTATGCCTGAATGAGGTTGCGGTCTGCAGATCATAAATAGTTGATGTGGTCTTAGTCTCACACATACACAATAAGGAGTTGCAGAAACACGGGTGCCCCAGTTTCTGCTTTTCTATTATGGAGACTCTCTCTTGACCAAAATTACTGAAGTGGACTGAAAGAGGCGTGGGCAACTTAAATCAGAACGACACATTTGGCAAAGGCTGGCAACAGTGACTGATATCACCTGTGTCTATCGCATATGGCCCAGAACATAAAGTGATAAAATCTCAGAGACCATCAGCGCAAGTGCTCTACACTGCAAGTTCCACCTTCTTTGTTATGCTACTGTATTTAAATCAGAGCACGCATCCCAGACTTAAAAGGTATTTATGTCAAAAGCTATAGAGAAGGAGGTGAAGGCGATGAAGGCTTTCATCAAGGTCTGCAAGTACAAACAACTGATGCAAACACTTGACATCCCAGCAGGAACTTTTCCCACAGGAGTGCTGCAATGCCAGCTGTGTGAATCATGAGTGAAGCCTGTCAGGCAACTGAGCCACTGTGAGGTATTTGTGAAACCCAGAGACCCATAGATCACACAGCTCACTCTCTCTAATCAGTCAGACAGGCTGGTCCCCACCCTATCAACGTTAACATTGATTAGAAGCATAAGTATGGTGCTGATTAAGCACAAAGCTTTAAAGGTTCAATCAGGAATGTATCTTATCATATAGATTTTATGTAAAGCTGCATAGTATATCGTAAAGCTATTTGACTTTGAGTTCTTGTAGAATACCACTTTGGAACTTCCCCAGCTGATTATAACCTAACATGGCCTAGAGGTCAAATTTAGCACTTTTAGACACAAATCTTGCCCAACAAGTCATCACAAAAGGCACAATCACAATACACTCATTTAGCATTACACCAGTAATCAATTGATGAAATTCATTTTGAGTATTTATTTGGTCTTTTAGACCTGATTCCTACAGATCGGTCGAAGAGCTCCCAACATTAATTAATGCTTCAGTTTTAAATATCGTCAGCGTATCTTTCTTAATATGCTACGGTACCCTAAAGGTATGTGGTACACATACCTTTAGGGTAGCAGTAATTAAAAAGCCATCACTTCACCCAGCAGTCTTAGCTAATTATAGGCCAATCTCCAACCTTCCTTTCATATCAAACATCCTTGAAAGAGTAGTTGTCAAACAGCTAACAGATCATCTGCAGAGGAATGGTTTATTTGAAGAGTTTCAGTCAGGTTTCAGAGCTCATCACAGCACAGAAACAGCTTTAGTGAAGGTTACAAATGATCTTCTTATGGCCTCTGACAGTGGACTCATCTCTGTGCTTGTCCTGCTAGACCTCAGTGCAGCGTTCGATACTGTCGACCATAATATCCTATTAGAGCGATTAGAACATGCTGTAGGTATTACAGGTACTGCACTGCAGTGGTTTGTATCATATCTATCTAATAGACTCCAGTTTGTGCATGTAAATGGAGAGTCCTCTTCACACACTGAGGTTAATTATGGAGTTCCACAGGGTTCAGTGCTAGGACCAATTCTGTTTACATTATACATGCTTCCCTTAGGCAGCATCATTAGAAGACATAGCATACATTTACACTGCTATGCAGATGACACCCAGCTCTATCTGTCCATGAAGCCAGATAACACACACCAATGAGTTAAACTGCAGGAATGTCTTAAAGACATAAAGACCTGGATGGCCGCTAACTTTCTGCTTCTCTCACCCCAACCAATCACAGCAGATGGCCCCGCCCCTCCCTGAGCCTGGTTCTGCCGGAGGTTTCTTCCTGTTAAAAGAGAGTTTTTCCTTCCCACTGTCGCCAAAGTGCTGCTCATAGGGGGTCATATGATTGTTGGGCTTTTCTCTGTATCTATGAAGCGCCTTGAGGCGACTTTTGTTGTGATTTGGCGCTATATAAATAATAATAAATAATAATAAATAATCACTAATTTGACCTCATGCACTGGGTTGTGTTTGGGCTGACCTAGCATAAAATAAACTCATCTCAGTGTTGTTGTTTTTGTTGCTTACGTTAGCTTTCCATCGCAGGACTCGGTGCTCTGTTTATTGTTTTGGTTGCTTGCTTTTGGTTTTACAGTTTGCTACATTTGCAAACAGCCAGACCCCAACACATGACAGCGGTCAGCTCAGGTCTAAAGAACTAAGGGAGGAGACATGGAAGACAGTATAAAAAAATCTAAGAAATAATTTTCCTCATTTGTTTTAATCATCATACAATTTATTGTATTTGCAGGGCAAAATGGTAAGAAAGAATTTTTTTGGAAACCCAAACCATAAACTTGCAGAATTAGCCATCTCCAAGTGTTGGCTTTATTGCCAGTATGAGAATAAAATAGCAGGTAAAATGTTATATGGTTGGATACGAGGCATTTTTGGACCCATGCTCTGTTGTTTCAGATCTTGGATCAACAGTCCCAAAGGCAACACTAAAGGAGTTCAACATGTCTAAACTTAACAGGTGTCATATTTCTACCCTAATCAGAATTTCATTAGTGATGAAGGATGGCAGTTTTGTAATTGGTCTATCCTCGACATGTCTTAGTTTTGTTGTGAAGGCAAACATCATCTGAAAATTAACTGTGACACAATGTCTTTGTTTTATGTGCTAATTTACACGTTGATTATTATCTTCTGGCTCGTGGTCGACTGAACGGAGCTGGGTAGAGACTCGTTTTTGGTTAGTGACCGACACAAAGAGAGTGGTCTGCATGATCCTCCTGTGGTCTGCACCTACATCACCCTCATTACATTGACTTGACTGAGGGTTGGTAAAATTATGTGTTTTGGCACATGCACTCCAGCCCTAAAGTTTTGTCTTTACTCTTGCAGATTCCTGGCATTGAATCTTTGAAATGTCTGACTGAACCAGTGTAAGACCAGCACAGGTAATTATTCAGAGAATAATAATGTCCGCTGCCTGCTGCATGCTTTCCCCATGTGCAACTACTGCCCCAAACCAAATTTAGTGCAGTAATAAAATTGGAATAAGATGGGGACAGGGCAATAATAGGGTTATAGAAAGTTATTACCACTGATTCAACTAGTGATATCAGAGTAAAATACAATTAATTCGGGGGTGGCAGGGTGGTGCAGTGGTTAACCCTGTCCCTGTACAGTAATCTAGTCTAATCCAGTCTGCGGGATTTGCATGTTTTCCCCGTGGGTTTTCTTTTCCTCCCACAGTCCACAAACAAGCATGACTTTAGGATAAGTTTTGGTTCTAAACTGCATATAGGTGTGCATATGAGCATGAATTGTTGACAGTCTGTATGCACTGGTCCTGCGGCAGATTGGTGACCTGTGCAGGGTCAGCTATTTGCATAGTACAGGTAATTTACTGGTAACTGGTGTTAACATCCAAGCGATAAAATGCTCATATCTACACATTTTGAATATACTGGCTTGTGACAGTAACCTCATAATAATAATCTAATATTGTTTGATGCTTAAGCATATTAGGATATGATTACACTGGAATTGAACCAACCTAAAATATCCTTCTTTGTCAGAAGGTCTAACTGTGGATATAACTTTAAATTTTAAAGCTTACTACCTGTAAACATATGTTTATCATGTCCATCCTATAACAACTGTTCACATAAGATGGTTACATTTATGTTACATAAATATTACTTTATAATTAAAAGGTAATAAGCCTCTATTACAACAAAAAGGCCCCAGTATCCTCACAGTACTGTAAGGGCTACAATAAAAATGTGAAGAATATGTTAAAGTCTGCCTTGAGCAAGCTATCCTCAAAATCTGAGTGTGAGTGCAAAGGGATCTAGTAGGCAAGGAACACCCTGTGGCTGCTCTCAGTAAGCAACAGCACTTTGGCAGAGTGGAGGGGGAAAGCATTTGCTGCTCCTGCCTTATGGCAAAGTGGGCTAGAGAAAGCTCTGTTCAAGAACCTTTAAAAGACCAAACATTTGGAAACAAAGTGGAAGAAGGTTTTGGGGGGAGCACGACAGCAGCAGCAAAATATAGAGATTCTCAAGGAAACCCCACTGCACTAAAAAGAGCTACATGGGTTCAACTGTTCTCTCTCCCAGTAAACAGCAATAAACTGATGACAAATATCTTTCAAGTATTTCCTGTTGGCTTCAAAACACCAAGGCCTGTAGTATGAAGAAGGATTTAGGATTCCTGAGCCAATTCCAGGTTTAATCCTGGGTTTTGGTTTCATGATTGTAGTTCACAGCTGGATGTGAAGATCATTTTGTTTACCATTTTCATTGTTACTTGTTGTTCAAATGCTGCCCAAAGAAAATGTATGAAGCAGAATTCGTTTAAAACCTTTCAAGCTTTTACAGACAGATCCTGTTTTTGTGCCGGGCCAATGTCAAATCTTTTCTTGCTGGTTTGTGCAAAATCAGTGGTTTGCAACATGTTGTAAACCCTCTGTATTAGATGCACCTATGTATCAATTTCAAGATCCTACGTTCCCTCATTAACAAGTTATTGCATTTACAAGATTTTAAGAAAACTTGACCTCTTAGGTAAAGATTCAAATTCAGTTTTAGTAGATGCACCTGTGATATCAATTTGAAAACTCTATGCTGTCATGTTCTTGAGTTATCATATTCATAATCTCAGGTGTTTATGCTGCCAGGCAGGCTGGCAGCATAACGACAATACACCATGAAAAGTTGTCCCATTCATCATAGAGGGCAAAGCAAACGCTTGAAATATCTGATTTAATATCACCATTATTTCAAGGTGCAATATCAGAAAGGGTCAGGTGTTTGTCCAAAAATTTAAAGGCCAATTGGCCAGGTCTACACTTTCCATGAGTTGTAGTTTTTCCCTATCAGCACAATTTTGCTAAACTTTGTAATTCCCTCTAAGCACCCGCCCAGACCTGTGCTATGAAGTTCGGTGTTCAGAGGTGGTCCACTCCTTTCTGCCTATTGACAGACAGTAAAAGGAGTTAAGCCAAGAGACTGCAGTCTAGTGGTGATATTCCTCTGGGTGAGCTGCACACATAAGAAGGCATATCAGCACTATTTGTAAAAAGTCACACACAGCCCTGCGAAGGACGGTCCACTTGAGATAAACTGGCTAATAATTGATCGTCACAGAAATGAATGGAGGGCACTGGGATTAAAGAAAACCCTGAAGTTATTTTGTGTGCGTGTGTCCTGTGATGGAAAGACAAGAGTTAGGTCAAGTTCAGACAGACTGTGGGATTTCTTTAATGGGAAATGCACTTTCTGCATAATAATGTGCGTATCGCTTTACTCACAGAATCACTGCAGAGTTTTCAGCTCTATCTCAGTTTAAACTTTCTGAATGGCTCTGCTGTCAAAGCATATGGCAGGAGTTTACAAAGTACTTGTCTTGGCCTCATGTTAAAATTTGGCTTTGTCTTAATTTTTTGGAAAGATTATCCAGTATTTGAAAGCGCAGCTTCAAGTTTCAGCACCACCCATATGTAGTGAGAGATATAGTCTGCCTTTCATCCAGATCACATATGTAGCTGCAGGCTGTTAAAACAAACGTCAAAAAAGAAGCTAAATATTCCGGCTATGGAAGTTCTGGACAGCCTAACAGACTGCAACTCCAGTTAATGACACATACCCCTAGAACTATCTGTCCGTCCCACCCCAGAGACAATTTACTGGAGTGAACTGTAAAGACTGAAAATGTTCCTTTGGTGTGTCGGACATTGTAAATGATGTGATGAGACTGTGTCGACCATTTTAGACAGAATATTTGCTGTGTTAACTTTTACTGTTCTGCTGTGTTGTGAGTGTTTTTCCTGTGACTAGGGTGGGTTGTGTGGAGTCGAGGACTCCCAACTCTGGGTCTCACCAGTCTGTTTTGATTTATTTTACCTCATTTTATTTCTTTCATTTCTTTGGTCCTGGGGAGGCTCCTTGCTGTTTTCCCTTTGCTCTCCAGGGCCCTGTGGACATTGTTAACCAAGTTTGGTTTTTTTGAGGGCTCTCCAGATAAATAAAAAGAGCCACGTGGTTTAAAAAGTCGTTGTTGAATGCTTTTGTCCGACCCAGGTTGCCTTGGAGTAGGGGCACCCGAGTTATTTGGTTAGGCACAGGACGACGGAGTTAAGTGGGACCGTGCTAGTATTCCGTGTGCAGGCGCTGCTATCATTGCAGGTCCGGGCCTGGAGTCCTCCTTTTGTGCCTACTGTTGCCAGGTAACTAACCCCATTCTTACTGAAGTAAGTGTCCGGGTCAATCGCGCTAGAGGGGGGTACGGACTTAGATCCCACCACCCGCTAGTCGTTCAAGGCAGCCTGTGCGCCCTTCTACCCCTACATAGCAGGGCTAGTAGCCCCTCACACATATGCTGGGTAATACTCATAGGATTCAGAACCTTTCAAACAGAGACAGCTCCAGACCTTGCAGTATTAGGGGTGCCTGGCTGAAATCAAACACCAGCCAGTCAATAATAGCAGGCCATGGCTCTCTTGAGTGGGAGGGTCATGACATATTTAACTTGCCAACTGAGGCCTGTAGATTCTGAGAGGTAGCTCTTGGGATTTTTGCAATTTGTCTGAGCATTGGACAGTCTGACCTTGGAGAGAATTTGCTCTGACATCCACTCTCGGGAAGATTTTTGCATTAAACATTTGCATGCTTAAGATCAGCAAGCTGACAAAACCTCTGCTATTATAGAGGTGGACACACTGATGATCAGTTCAGCAACTGCATTGGATTCAGTGACTCGGTGACAATCACCTGTCCAGTAGACATTGTACCTGACTTTTATACACTTGTTCAAGCCTAAAACAGAACAAACAGAACAAGAACAAGAAAAAGGGGAACAGAAATGATGAAGTAATGAAATTAGAAGCCAAACAGGAAAACCTCTTTGTATAAAATTTGCAAAAACATGGACATTTTGTTTATTGTTGATTAGTGATAACGTGTTGGCATTTTTACTCTCTATTTTGATATTTTAATTCCTGAACTGTAAAATAAATCAATAGTGTTCATGCAAGTGACAGGGTGCTAGTTGAACAAGAATAATAACTTGAAGTCTGTGTTAATGTTAGAATTGCACACGGCAACAAATGCTTTTGACTTTGGCAAAGAGTTTTGTTTGACGGTGGACAAGGATTGGTTGTTTAATGCTTTAAACTAATAAAACACCAAATTTACACAGTAACACAGTATAGTGCAATACCTTCACTTTGTTTTTGGAAAAAAGCAGTTTGACAGCAGCTAATATGGTCAACATGTTCTGAGTGCATTGTACTGTAGGTGCTAATAATCATCTGGGGTGTGGCCTGCAGTCATCTACTGCAGGTAACACATCAACTGTGGATCATAAACTCTTATAACCCACTTCAAAGAAATATAAAAACTTCAGTGACAAGGTTACCCAGGGAAATTCTTATTTTAAACATCCAAAAGAAACATATACAATGGTTTCACTAAATTCTCCTGAAACAAGCTGCTTATAAAGAACGATCTAAGCAACTACATTTTTGTATTATGCATCATAGAAAACAGAGATGATATGGTCTTTGGGCTTAAAAATATTGATAGCATTCTTTTTTCCACATCAACCAGTTCACTCTGTATGAGATTTGGTAATTGGATGTAGACGAATAAACTGAGCCATCTGACAGGATTGTGGCGGAGCTTGACAAGGCCTTCCTAAGCTAAGGTTATGGTCAATTTAATTTCCTACCTAATGAATAGAATAGAAAATGCAGCTGAGGTTTCAAAGGACAGCAATGCGATGGAAAGTAAGCAGCGCTGATAATTCTTTCAAGCAATTGCTGTCTAATAAATTAAAGACAGTTGTTTTCAACAATCAATTAAAAATATATTAAAACTGCAGGAAACTAAGACATTACACAATGCTGCTTTCAACATCACTGTTATTTGTTTTGGTCAAGAAATACGGATACAGAAATCTGTAGACATTTCTCCAGGTGTGTTGCTGTTGCTAAAATACATCTTGTGCCTTTGCTGTGCTGTTTCCAGCACATCAGCTACTTTGGAGTGGATTTCTGAACACCTAAGTCTTTAGACATGTTCAGATTTGTGCATTTCTATTATTCAATTCAATGTTATTCATATAGAGCCAAATCACAACAACAGTTCCCTCAAGAAGCTTTTATCATTATGTGCAGGTGGATAAAGACCCAAATGCAGACTCTAAAGACAGACTGAATAAACAAAGAGCTCACCTTCAATGGTGGTAAAACAAATCCAAAGAAAACCAAACACACAATTAAAGTACCAGCAACAAACAACAGACATCACATCAACAGAACGCTGATAACCTGAGGCTACTTAAACACACAAGTTAAGGAGGGAAGTGCAGACTGCTGCGGGCAAACTAATACAGACGTTGATGACCGACACAATGAGGCAAGGGAGGAAGTAAAGCTAAACAGTAGAGGTAAAACACTATCAAAATAAAACAGGAACTAGAGACTAAATATGAGGAAATGCAAGAGGAACAGAAAAACCCAAAGTGATAAAACTGAATGAGAATGATAACATTAACCATGACAAAATTAAATTATAAGAAGAACTAGAGTAAGCATTTCCTAGTGAAAATGCAACGTGAATGTGAAGGTGAAAATTTGAAGATTTTGCCTGAAATGCTTAAAAATATGTGAAATATTCAAAAGTGAACTTGTTGAATATGCGTAAATATCAGCCAGCTTACATGTAAAAAAGCAAGAGTACCAAAAACTAAAAATGTGCTCAATAAAGCCCAAGTACCTAAAATAAGTATCTAAACTTAATTTGCTGAAATTCCTTCTAGACAAAAAAAAAAAGCAAAACTTGGAGCTGAAGCTCATCAAAATGAATCAGAAGACTTTATTTATCCCCAAAGGGCAATTAACAAACAACAGAGCAGCATAACGTTGAAGATAAGGACAATAAGAACAGGCAATGAGAGTGAGATAATAAATACACAGAATATACAGTTTTAAAATGAAAGTGACTGAAAGGTGAATAAAGTGTCGGTGGTATAAGAAGAGAAGAGTGATTCTGGTGTGGGAAATGTTCTTATCGGCTGGAGTTAAAAAGCAGAGTGGTTTTGGGGACAAAGGTGTCGCTCCTCCTGTCAGTCCTGCAGGAAATGCAGCAGTGAAGAATGTGAGAGGGGTCGTTGATGATTTCGGCTGCCTGTCTGAGGGCCTGTTGGCTGAAAACCTGTGCCAGAGTTCTGACAGGCAGGCCGATGATTTTAGAGCACACTGATGCAGTGTGCAGGTGATGGAGAAGGTCATGATGCTTTCCAGGAAGGCGTAGTAAAAAGTCATCATGATGGCTGTGCTGACTCCAAAGGAGTTGAGTTTCCTAAGGAGGTATAGCCGTTGGTGGCACCTCCTGAGAACCTCCTCAGTGTTGGCAGAGAATTGCAGGAGGTTGTCAAAGATGGTTCCCAGGTATTTGTACTCCTCAACTATCTCCACTGGCTTCCCGTGGATGGTGGTGGTGACTGAAGCAGCCAGATCTCTCTGCCTACTGGAGAAGGTCACCACCATCTCTTTGGTTTTGCTCACGTTCAGTTCAAGTTTGGAGCTGTCACACCACTCTACAAACTCCTGCAGAGCGGGCCCGTGATGTTGTGAGGGGCCTGACAGCAGTGACAGGAGAACTGTGTCGTCAGCATATTTCACCAGGTGACAGTTAGGCTGTGTGGATCTGCAGTCATTGGTGTAGAGGATGAAGAGCAGGGGGGAGAGCACACAGCCCTGGGGGGAGCCAGTGGAGGTGGAACAGAGACCGGAGAGAGAGTTGTTGACCCGAACTTTCTGAATCCTGTTGGCCAAAAAGTCCAATATCCACAGGCTGATCATCAGGTGAAATTGGGTGGAAAGTTTAGAGGCCGGGATATGAGGCTGCAGAGTGTTGAACGCTGGTGAGAAATCAGCAAACAGAAGTCTGGTGGAGCAGTCAGGGAGCTCCAGATGTTTGTAGATGGAGTCCAAGATGAAGATTTTTGCATCATCGACACGTCTGCGTGCACGGTAAGCACACTGGAGTGGGTCCATCAGGGGGTCAGTTGCTCTTACGATGTGCTGTTTTATGATCTTCTCCATGGCCTTCATCACCAGGGAGGTGAGGGCCACAGGACGAAGATCATTCTGTTAGGATGCCTGGGTTGTCGACCCAGGGTTTTTGAGTTTATGATATTATTTATACTGTCTAGTTTTTGGTTTCTTTGAGTTCTGTCTTATGGCTTAGGTCTCTGTCTTCTTTAGTTGCTCTGTCTCCCCTATCACCTGCATCCCCTTGTCTAGTTCGCGTCTATGTGTATCCTAAGTTCCTATATCCCCGTGTTCAGTCAGTGTTTGTGTCTGCCCTGTTCCCACGTCTCTGTTCCCTTTGTAGTGCCTGCATGTGAGTCTGTGTCTTTGTTCAGTCTGTGTTATGTGTTTCCTGTTTTACTTTGAAGGTCTCCGTCTTTTCTCAGTGTGTTCAGTTTACGCTTCTTTGGTCTCGTCAGTTCTGATTTGCCCCAGCTGTGTTTCCCTCCTGTTACTCATTCCCTGATTGCTCCCTCTGTGTATTTAAGCCCTGTGTTTCTCTGTGTCTGTGTCGCGATCTACCGTTTACCAAGCTGTGTGTTCTGTCTGTCCTCCGGTATTAGTTTATTTTTTGATCGTTTCCAGTTATGTTATATTTGAGTTTAACATTAAAACGGTTTTTGAGTTTACATCTGTCTCTGGAGTCTGCACCTTGGGTCCTTTTCCTGTCTGCACACAGCCGCACCTAACACATTCAGAGACTTTGTGTTGTTTCTTTTGGGGATGGGGATAACTGTGGAGTGTTTCCACAGCTGGGGGACGGTGTGACTGTCGATTGAGTGTTGAAATAGAGTCGGAACACACTTCCTAGTTGCCCTGCACAGGGCCTCAGAACTCGACTGCTGATGTTGTCAAGGCCGGGTGAGCTCCTCTCCCTGGTCCTCCTGAGGGCTCTCAGCACGTTCTCCGTCCTGAAGGTGAGTGCAGAGCTGCCAGGTTTCAGTGAGGATCTGGACTCCTCAAGCTGGGCCATGTTGTCCGTCTCAAACCTGGTGTAGAACGCGTTGAGGTTGTCAGGGAGGGAGGAGGGGTTGCTGCCCTCCACCTGGATGGTTCTGGGGGTGGTGACCGCAGTAGTCACAGAGGCCATGGTTTTGAGGCCATGGTTTTGAGGCCCTGCCAGGCTGAGTGGAGGTCCCCTGTGGTATACTCCAGTTTAGCAGTTTTTATGGCCCTCTTCACCTCCCTGTTGACCTCCTTTTTGTCCAGAGCAGAGCCGGTGAAGAAAATCCTCTTTTTTTTATTAAGGATTTCCTTGAGTTCCTTGGTGATGCAGGGTTTGTTGTTGGGGTAGATGGAGACTGCTTTTGAGGGGATAATGTTGTCAACACAGAAGGAGATGTATGATGTCACCGTGTTGACTTGTTCGTCAATGTCATCAGAAGGAGACAGAAGGCTGTCCCAGTCAGTGGCTTTGAACGGATGTAAACCAAGATGATGAAAAGCTGTGGGAAATCTCTGGGGAGGTAGTAGGGGCGCAGGGAAACAGCCAGGAGCTCGATGTCTGTCGTGCACAGCCTCACAGTGACTGTAGAGCACCAGCTGTTGTTTACATACAGACACACGCCGCCGCCATGTTGCTTCCCGGTGCGTTCGCAGTCTCTGTCCAGACGAAGAGGTGGTGAAAAGCCATCAATGTGCAGCGTGCTGTCGTCGTCGCTGTTGTTTAACCACGATTCCGTGAATGCCAGAACGGCGGCAGTTCTGTACTCATGCAGGTGATTGACGCAGGCTTGCAGTTGGTCCAGCTTGGAGCGGAGAGACCGCACATTAGCGAGGAAAATGGATGGGAGCGCTCGTTGTTTGTGTGTCTCCCTCTTTACTCTGGCTCTCACCCCACTCTTCTTTAATCCCCTCCTGGTTACCTTGTTATTGTGAGTTTTTTGATTTCCGTGTCGGAGCGGAAAAGCCGGAGGCTGGGCTGCTGCTGTGGCCGCAGCTGGATGAGGGAGTCCCTGGTGTAGGTGAGCCTTGGGGTCATGTCGAGTGTTGAAAACAAGTCCGAAAAGTCACAAAAATGAGGAAAAAGAAAAGAATACAAATACAGTGGGGCAAAAAAGTATTTAGTCAGCCACCGATTGTGCAAGTTCCCCCACTTAAAAGGATGACAGAGGTCAGTAATTTGCACCAGAGGTACACTTCAACTGTGAGAGACAGAATGTGAAAAAAAAATCCATGAATCCACATGGTAGGATTTGTAAAGAATTTATTGGTAAATCAGGGTGGAAAATAAGTATTTGGTCACCTCAAACAAGGAAAATCTCTGGCTCTCACAGACCTGTAACGTCTTCTGTAAGAAGCTTTTCTGTCCCCCACTCGTTACCTGTATGAATGGCACCTGTTTGAACTCATCATCTGTATAAAAGACACCTGTCCACAGCCTCAAACAGTCAGACTCCAAACTCCGCCATGGCCAAGACCAAAGAGCTTTCGAAGGACACCAGGAAAAGTATTGTAGACCTGCACCAGACTGGGAAGAGTGAATCTACAATAGGCAAGCAGCTTGGTGTGAAAAAATCAACTGTGGGAGCAATCATCAGAAAATGGAAGACATACAAGACCACTGATAATCTCCCTCGATCTGGGGCTCCACGCAAGATCTCATCCCGTGGGGTCAAAATGATCATGAGAACGGTGAGCAAAGATCCCAGAACCACACGGGGGGACCTGGTGAATGACCTGCAGAGAGCTGGGACCAAAGTAACAAAGGTCACCATCAGTAACACACTACAACGGCAGGGAATCAAATCCCGCAGTGCCAGACGTGTTCCGCTGCTGAAGCCAGTGCATGTCCAGGCCCGTCTGAAGTTTGCCAGAGAGCACATGGATGATACAGCAGAGGATTGGGAGAATGTCATGTGGTCAGATGAAACCAAAGTAGAACTTTTTGGTATAAACTCAACTCGTCGTGTTTGGAGGAAGAAGAATACTGAGTTGCATCCCAAGAACACCATACCTACTGTGAAGCATGGGGGTGGAAACATCATGCTATGGGGCTGTTTTTCTGCCAAGGGGACAGGACGACTGATCCGTGTTAAGGACAGAATGAATGGGGCCATGTATCGTGAGATTTTGAGCCAAAACCTCCTTCCATCAGTGAGAACTTTGAAGATGAAACGAGGCTGGGTCTTCCAACATGACAATGATCCAAAACACACCGCCCGGGCAACAAAGGAGTGGCTCCGTAAGAAGCATTTGAAAGTCCTGGAGTGGCCTAGCCAGTCTCCAGACCTCAACCCCATAGAAAATCTGTGGCGGGAGTTGAAAGTCCGTGTTGCTCGGCGACAGCCCCAAAACATCACTGCTCTCGAGAAGATCTGCATGGAGGACCAAAATACCAGCTACTGTGTGTGCAAACCTGGTAAAGACCTATAGTAAACGTTTGACCTCTGTTATTGCCAACAAAGGTTATGTTACAAAGTATTGAGTTGTATTTTTGTTATTGACCAAATACTTATTTTCCACCCTGATTTACCAATAAATTCTTTACAAATCCTACCATGTGGATTCATGGATTTTTTTTTCACATTCTGTCTCTCACAGTTGAAGTGTACCTCTGGTGCAAATTACTGACCTCTGTCATCATTTTAGGTGGGGGAACTTGCACAATCGGTGGCTGACTAAATACTTTTTTGCCCCACTGTATACCGAGTAGACGGCGAAATACAACAACGAAAAGAGCATTAAAGTTAGGATTAAAGACTAAAGTTAGCGACCCGGAACCGGGGGAAAAAAGTGCTCAGATAAATGCAGTACGAGAGAAAAAGACCTGAAAGAAGCTCAATGTGAATCCATAAGTCATATCGAAAAAAATCTTTCACCGTGAACAACGGCAACTTCCAGTCCCCAAAATACTCAACTTTCATGTTAACAGAGTTTATTATATGGATGTGGTGACAGTGTAATGACAGCCTGCCACTTTGGTTTTCAGCTGAAATTTGGGAGCTGTTTTAACATTGTCCTTTATGGGGAATGGAGGAGGCTCTGCTTTGGTGACAGGAACTGTAAATCCTGTCGATTCCTGATGACCTAACAGACACATGACTACTATTTTCAGGTTTTAATAAAAGCAAGTTTATATGTTATATAATATATTTATAATATAAAATGTTTATGGTTTCGTAGTATTACAATCTTCTTTTCAAAAGTACAACAAGCTAATTGCACAAATTAGATCTTACGTTCAAAGAAAACCATTAATCTGTAACTTAATCTAAGCAAACCCTTTAATGCTGCCAGGACGTTATCACCATCCTTATTAAATGATTGCACATCTATGTTTGCAGACCCACAAGCATTTTAAACCTCTGAAGATTGTCAGTCATAATTAGTATGTTTTGGCAGCCCTGCTGCTAACATTAAAGCAAAAGAAAGCAAATATATCAACAAAGTTCTGTCAGATATTCACTTTATAAATAATATCAAGGTGCTTTCAAAGCACCACAGCACATAGTAATCGGTACGTTCCTTTATTCATTAATGGCAACTACTGTGTTGAGAAATTCTTCATGAAAACTGCATTACATGATTTAAATGTAAATTAAGGAGATGCTCTTTTTAGAGTGCTGTCCAAAGTGACCCCGGCTAATGATCAACTATCATCTACATAAAGCAGAACGCATGATGCTTTCACTGGATAATTACAATTTTTTTTAAAAAGACATTGGGGAGCAGAGATAAAGAAAAGCCACAAAACAGGCTATAATGGCAGATCTGAACTGAGATCATTATGGTTCATGATCCAGCCATTAAGCTCCGGACACCTCAAACACAACAACTACGCAACAACGTATTTACTAACAAATATATTTAGTGAAATGAGCTGAAACACAATTTAGAAATGGTTCGATTTTTAAAGTTACTCCTGCTTTCAGAGCTACTATTGTCATGATCTTAACATCCAGATTAACAAGGTCCGCGTCAGGTGTTGAGGAACCAGGACACTCTGATGAGGAGTGGGCTACTGGAACAAGAAGACATAAGTGGACACGAGATAAGAACCGGGTGCTGTTGGAAGTAACCCCAGCGGAGGGAGTCACATCGGATGTGGGAACTCTGGAAACTTCGATACCCAGCATCTAGGCTGACAACTAGTAGCTCAGTAGGGGTGGGTTTAAAAAAAAGACTGGATTTCCCAATTCTAATCAATTGTAGTTTGAATAATACGATATTGATTCATTAAATCCCGGATTGATCTTTAAATATAAAGGTATTTTGCCAGAAACAACAGAATCTCAGGTTAAAGCTCACAAAACTATTTCAACAACCGCCCAACAGCTAAAACAGCAAATGAGAGCAGGTAAGTGGATTCCACACAAAGACGTAAACACAGCGCAGATCGTTCGAAACCTCTGTAATTTTGCTCTGCTTCGCTTCGGCAGCATCAGGTAATGTTCATGTGTTGATTCATGGATCATCTACTATAAAAAGCCAGGCCAGGAAAATCTCCTTCATGTTTTTCTCTGTTTCATGCTCAGTTACTTTAGCAAAACGACATCTGCTGTGATGCTCACACCTCTGACGAAGTCTCACAAGTGTCAGCTTTGTTTTGATACATAGATATAAAAATATGGATATGTACCCTCCCCCTCTCTTCCCTTCTCTTCATCAAACAATCTAAGGTGAGCCATGTTTGCTTTATAAAGGAATAGCGTAACATTGTGAGGCTTATCTACCAATAATTTAGAAAGAAATTTTTAAAATGCAAATTGAGGCCACGCCTGGGAACTCTTCAGGATTCCTCCAGGTAGGGAGGTGGCTGGCAAGAGGGAAGTACAGGCCTCTCTGCTTAGCCTGCTGTCCTCGCAACCCAACCTCAGATTATGTGGTGGGGAATGGATTAATGTCCAATGAGTGTTTGTTTTACCTCCTAAATCTCATTTTATGGTCCTTTCTGACCATCAAATGAGTGCACATATGTAAAACAATCACCTGCAATAGGAATAATATAAGACATTGATTTAAAATTAGTCATTCTGATAGCTTTTTTTAAAATTACCGAGCATAAAACTTTTGACTAGGGTATTAAATAATGAAATAGTTGTGGTAAAAATGCATTCTGAAGCTATATATATAAACAAGCCTGAAGACACACGTCTTAAATGTTTCATGGTTCTAGGGTTGTCACAGTATTCTCTGTATTTGTTTCATGATTGTATTTTTCCCAGGATGCGTTCAAATTCATCAACATACAGGTAACAAAGTCCCTCTCTTATCCTCCTAGTGTTGCACTTCATGTGGAGATACACAGACTGCAAGAGGTTTTCCGGGAGATCTGAATTGCTCGAGCAGAACAAACTAAATCACAGACATAATGGACGGGGCCATTCGTATCCATGCACTTTAAGTTGTGCATCTTGATTCAAGACCTGGAATGTCTTACTGAGCCATTTATCAAGAAATCATCCAATCCAACAACCAGTTACCAAAGGCCTAACCAGAGTCACATGCTCCCTTTGTGATTATAATCAACTTTCCAATGAGAGAGAATTTCTTTCAACATATATTTCAACATCTGAAGAATAAGGAAACTGTCACATGTGTATTCAAGGACTGTGCTTATAAAACAAATATTTATGAAAACACAAAAGTGATAAATACAGAAAAAATTCTGACACTTGTAATGCATTTAAGTCTGGGATTAGTAAAAAAAAAAACAATTAGACTGCGTGGAAACAGAGGCTGAAGTACAAAATGGGAAACTACAGGACTGCTGAAATCACAGGGATGTCCAGAGTCTGTGAACTCGGTTAAATCCAAAGCTAGAGCTTCTGTTTTTCCTGCAGCAAAAATAAAGAAACCAAGAAGAGCTGAGTCAAAGGAGCTTGCAAAGAAAAGTGTCTGGACTTCTTTAAGTTACTTGAAGACGTTTCACCTCTCATCCGAGAAGCTTCTTCAGTTCTAAGGTCAAATGGTGGAGAGTCCCAGATATAAACCTAGTGGGAGTGTCCCCCCACAGAGGGACAAAAGGACCCCCTGATGATCCTCTAATCGCCTGAGCCAAGGTGGGAAACTGGCTCAGGCGATTAGAGGATCATCAGGGGGTCCTTTTGTCCCTCTGTGGGGGGTTAGTGGGAGTAACCCACTAACTGGGGGACCCACACCCAGTTTCACACCTTGGCTCAGGGGATTAGAGGATCATCAGGGGGTCCTTTTGTCCCTCTGTGGGGGGAAACTCCCACTAGGTTTATATCTGGGACTCTCCACCATTTGACCTTAGAACTGAAGAAGCTTCTCGGATGAGAGGTGAAACGTCTTCAAGTAACTTAAAGAAGTCCAGACGCTTTTCTTTGCAAGCTCCTTTGACTACGATGACCTGGATGACTGAGAACCTTCACAGACAAGAAGAGCTGAAGCAAACTTTTATCCATCCTTTCCTTTGGGAGAAACACAAGAAGGAATGGAAAAGGAGACTTGAACTGCTGACAGCAATCAAAAGGAGAAACAATGACACTGGAGACAAAAATGGCTCGTACATTTGCCTACAGGCGTCAGGAGGTGGTGAATGAAGAACCTGGCATAGAGGATTTTAAGGTGGTCTGCACTGTTCCAACAGGAAGAGGTAGTAATGCAGATTGAAGTTAAATGTCAATGTTTTTTCATTTTTGTGAATGATTGGTGAGTATTTACTGATTGTGGCTCAAGAGTTGGGCGTTCGCCTTGTAATCAGAAGGTTGCCGGTTCGAGCCCCGGCTTGGACAGTCTCGGTCGTTGTGTCCTTGGGCAAGACGCTTCACCCGTTGCCTACTGGTGGTGGTCAGAGGGCCCGGTGGCGCCAGTGTCCGGCAGCCTCGCCTCTGTCAGTGCGCCCCAGGGTGGCTGTGGCTACAATGTAGCTGCCATCACCAGTGTGTGGATGTGTGGATGACTGGTTGTGTAAAGCGCTTTGGGGTCCTTAGGACCAAGTAAAGCGCTATACAATTACAGGCCATTTACCATTTTTAAATGAATTTCTTTGTAACCAGTAAATGTATTTTAAAATATTTTTTTTGTTCAGATGATTTTTTCTTCCAGCACACTTTCATGGCTCAGTTAGACGGCTGATCAAAGTCATCCAGGCCAAAGGAGGAGCAACACGTTCAAAAGTGGCTTTCATTATGAAAAGGTGTGCATATCAACATTCACCCTAAAAAATTATTCAGGGGCTTAGTAAATATCATTATAATTCTAAGTTAGATGACCTTGATTAAATCTTTGAAAATCACAAAAGTGTTATCTTGAGTTGAAAATACTGAAAAGAATGCTTAAATGTTCAACACCAGTTTTTGAGTTGAACTGAGTTCTTTTGTTCAAGTTTATTTAAAAGAAAAAATTCTGTATTTGAAACACAGGGTGCATTATTTAAATCTACTCAATATATCTCATAGAAAGTACTCATAATAACTGAGACACTGGTATTCATACTTATCATTGTCTTTAACTTTAATTATTAATGGTTCAAAATCAATATAATTTTGTCCCCCAATACTAACTTAAAACTTTGAGTAAGACTAATGACCTTTGGCATGTACCGCGCGCAAGGAGCATGGCCTCATGGGAGATTTTCTGCACGTTGAACGAGACAGACACACATCCACTGCAGACTTGGTAACGTTTTCAGGTAAGTGACCAATTCTTACATTAGCTGTCTTTATCCACACCGTTCTTTTATAACATGTTCTGAAGAAAGCGTTTGTCATGGTGGCTCACTTTTCGCAGCGTGTTTGTGCACGTTAATTTAAGTTTTCAACCCGTCTTCCAGTCAAGGCGGCGGGAAACCGCGCCCTTTTATCCTTTTACGTTCTGAGTCGCTATCTGCGTTCCGGGTAATTTGACCGGAATGTCCCGGTACCAGCGACCTGACCGTTTAATCGGGGGCATTTTAGGAACCACTGTACATACTTATAGTTATAGAATATTCACAACATACTTCATACCGTGTACATTATAACATACCATAATAGACCCATTTCTGTAATATACTCACATATCTATATTATAATATATATTGTAATATATCTATATCACTAAAGCACTTCTGGATGGATGCAAACTGCATTTCGTTGCCCTGTACCTGTGCATGTGCAATGACAATAAAGTTGAATTCTATTCTATTCTATTCTATTTCTAGAAAATGGCCCTGTTGAGTCGCGGTGCGGGAGCTGCGGTAGTCACGCGGCCTGACTCACTCTGTCAGGTTGTTCAGGAGATGAACAGACGTCATCAATGGCTTTGGTAACTAAGAAGACCTGCCCGCGGAACAGTTCATAGCAGCAACCATGCTGCTTAGCTTTCTTGTTCTATGTGGGGTCTTTCAGAGCATATAAGACGCTGCTTTCAGCTTTGTCCCGAACAGGGCCAGTTTTTGAGAGAACGCTGAGAGGACCGCCCGGGTCAGCAGATTACCTCATCCAGGGCCGGTCCAAAGTACTATGGGGCCTTAAGTAAATTTAGACTCTGGGCCCTACTTCCTTTCAGATCCCAGAAAATAATGAAAAAAAAAAGCTTTGGTCCTTTGGGTCAAGCCAAAAGTACCATCATTTCCAGTATAGTTACTCCCAATTTACATAAATAAATGTTTATTTCAATCCAAGCTAAACTTTCTTATAAGAGATTGGTGTTATGGCAGATTACTCAGTGACATGTTTTGTAATGATAAAGTTTTGATTTGTATTTTTTCAGCACCATCTTCACCACCAGGAGAAAAAAATCTGCATCAACTACAAAGTAAAGCAGGTAATTTTACACAGAGGACTTGGTGTGTTAAATTTTGGAAGGATATGATATTGTTTTATACAAGCTGAGTAGTGGATGGTGATACCACCTAAATATTTATACTGGTTTTGTGGTGGGTCATACAAATGCCAAATCTAAATTTTGAGAATTTTTCAGTTCGGTAAATATATTGATGAGTTCATGGTCTGTCATCTAGTGTCACCATACTATCTTTTTATTTATACAGCATGGTGATGTGATTCAGATTATTTCAATGTGGTTAAGTATTGTACTTTGTTCCATGTTGACTTATTTGTAGGTTGTATCCTCCACCTGAATTGGTAGTGAGTATTGGTTATTCAATCAGTTAATCATACAAAAACTGTGTAAATATGGTTATACACCATTCTGTCATCTTCATACTGTGAGACATATTTTCTCACAATTTTTTAGGTCACAGGTGATGAGATGGCAGTGTAAACTTTGCAAACATGAGGAGTCATCAAAAGTGTCACTACTCAAACATTATCGAGTGAAACATGGTACATTTGGTCATGGCTATTCCATACCCTGTCTTCATTTGAATTGTCCTTGCTCTTTTAACTGAATGAGGAATGAGGAATCTGAATCAAAACCAGAATGGTTCTAATCAAAACCATTCCCAAGCCTAGGGAACAATGAATGCTAGTAATTTCCGTTCACTTAACTTGTTTTAGGCTAAGCTAATGTAACCTGATTGAAGAATGACTGGGCTGATTACAAAGTGCCTTTGTCTCACTTATCTAACTCTGGAGCACATAACGACAGACTAGATTTTACTGAAGAGTAAAGAGTGAAGAGTAATTTAATATTTTTATGAAACGTTGGTTAAGTATTGTAACCCCAGATTCTATGAGTATAGGCGCAGCCCTTTAAGTGGGTATTCCCCTTGTGCGCGCAGCACTGAAGTATTTTAGTCCACGCCCACCTGCTGTGTGGGCCTCACCCTGGTCTAGTATAAGTTACGGTGAGACCAGGAAATCGGCTCTACCGTTTTTCTTCAGCCAGCCAGAAGATGTCCAGCGAGACCATCCGTCTGTGTCCATCCTGCCAGACCGGCTACATCATATCGTATGACCGACATGCCGTCTGCGTGGGCTGCCTCGGTCCTCACCATGCGGACCTCGCCCTCACACCTTAATCCTATTGCTGTTCCTGTTAGCTCCTCCCGCCAGAGGAAAAGCAGCGGAGGTCAGCCTTTTTCAAGGCTGATGCTGAGGAGGCTTTCCCGCTAAGAGAGAGGCACTCGCTGGAAGAAGCCATCGAGTTCTTCGATAGTGGGCCGGAATTGGATGATTCCACCCACCGTGAGGAAAACGGCAGTGGTGGCAGCTCCACTGCCTCCGAGCTGGGCAGCCTGGCGACAGAAGGGAGGCGGATGAGCGGACGCTCATCCACCCCTGGCCTTCACATGTCGGCGAGGACGCCGCTCCCAGTTGTTGGTGCGCTGCTCCTGGATCTGCCTGGCATCATCCAGGAGGCAGCTGGTGAGAAGGGACTTCCCGTCCCTCAGCCTGCTCCACCCCCATCGGATGATCTGGAGGGAAGGTATGGCTCCGTTGCCCAGATCCCATCTGGCCTCAGTTCCCGGCGGTGATGACCTACCTCTCTGAGGCAGCAGCAGACCCAGCGAAGATTAGAGCGCCGGTCTCTACCTAGGGCTTCACAGAGGGCTTCACAGACTGGAGTTTTCCGCCTGTTCCCCCTCTAGAGCCGAGCCTCGCTTCAGTTTTCGGCACCAAAATGACCAAGGTCGTTGGACAGCGACCGGCCCATCCCGCCAAACTTGACCAGCTGATAGCAAGGTTCACTGATCACGCACATCAATGCACTGTTCAGTCAGCTGCAGTGACTAACAACACTGCGTTTGTCATCTCCAGGAAGGTGGAGGAAGCAGAGCTGCCAGAGGAGCTGAAAGGCTTTCTCTGTAAAGCCGCTGACGCGATTCTGAATATGTGCGCCACTTCAGCGGTGTGTTCCTCTCGCATCGCTGCCTGGCAGACGATGGTTCAGAGGGCAACCTGGCTCCGCCTCTTCCCTCCAAGATTATACAATCTCACAGGGAAATAGTGCAAGCAATTCATAACATAAAATTTAGAAGCTTAGTGGAAGATAATACTTTATGTTAAGGCTTTAGTCTGCATACTGAACAACTCCACTTATATGGATTTATGTCTGGATGTGTAAATTAATCTTTTGCATGTTAGAAAATAAGGTCCAGGTTGCAAAAAATGGTAGTTCCACTTAAAGATTTTTTCTTTGATTGAATCAGAATTTTGGCCTTCAGATTTTTTGTCCTTGGTTTTTTGTCCTCTCCCATCCAGGTCAGTGCAGAGTTTCATAGGATCACGACCCTGAACCTTGAACCAAAGTTCATGTCATCATTGGACTTGTATTCATCCAAACTCCTGTCCTTGTTTCAAGCCAAGAAAGGTGCTGCTGGACAACGCCACAGGGCACAGTTAAACCTTCTGCTTCAGGTAAGGAAGATTGCATTTTCTAACCACAAAAACGTTCCAACACAGCATTGAAGAGGCCCTTCCACTAAAAACGGCTTTTCTTAGGTTTCTGTCCAATATTTTAGCTCCACAGGTGTTCTTACCTTGATGGTGGGTGTAAAAACAGGTCAACAACAGAAAAAAATAGTTATGTTTAAGCTAGAAATGGTAAGTCATGTTTTAAATGTGCAAATTTTGCCTCAGTTGAGACTTCCTGTTTTACAGAGTGGAAATTCCATCGAGAAAAAACGAGAAGTCATCATCAGATGTCTCATTGACCATCTGGGAGAGGATCCAAGTGCCTTAATCAAAACCTTTGAGGTTGGTGCAATAAATCTGTTTTAGGAATATTAGTAGTTTATTTTAGCTTGTGAGATCATAGAAAAGTTTTAAGATACTGTTCTAAAGAAAAAAAAAAACACTTCAAAGCATACAAAAGAATAGCATTTGCTCAAAGATTTTGGAGCACAGTGTCCACATATTATGAGTACCGGTGAAACTTTTCGTTTCAATGTTTGGAAATATGTGAGCTTAAAACAGTTGTTTCTCTTTTTAAAGGACGGTGCTGATGCTGTCTTTGTTGAAGAGGCTTTGGCTGAGGAGGTGATGAAGATTTACCTGCTGCAGAATCAAGACAGGTCAGGCGAACCTACTGATGTGGGTATTGTTATTGAAGGCGTTACTGTTCTGGGCAAACTTGGGAATCTGAGCAAAGCCTGTTGCTATCTTTTGGGACTGTGCTATGCTCTGGATCTGAAGTACCCCAAGAATTTCAAATGCACATTTGAAGCATTTCAAAAAGTGTTCATGGAGCTGGATCCAGGAAACCTTTCTGTCAAGGTTCAAAGACTGAAAAATGACCTCTGTTCATTGTAGACAAAATTTCACAGGGCTGTTCTTAAAGTGTTAGACTTGTTAAGTGACATGTAATGCTCATCAAAAGGTTCAGTTGCGGCATTACATTGTGTTGACATTCCTGTTCATAAATAATGTTTGTACCATAAACTGTGTTTTTGTATTAACTTTCCAGATTCACATTAAGGTGAACATACAGAAGAGAGTATCTTCTGTATGTGTTTTTTTTTTTTTTTTTTAGCGCAATCCTTTTTGAAACCTTTTTATTTAAATTATGGATGTTTTTTGGTCACTCTTTAGTTATAATCTTCCCAATTTTTTGGACTCAAAATAAGATGTTCAAAAACTATGTCACAGTGCAAATGTTTTTTTGTTTTTTTTTCAGGATTTATATTTTTTTGGGATCTTAATTTTATTTTTGTCATTTAGATTAGATTAGATTAGATAGAACTTTATTAATCCCTCGGGTGGGTTCCTCTGGGAAATTAGATTTCCAAAAAAGCACAGCACCGACAGAAGTTACAGAGTTACAGAATATTATATATATATACACACACACACACACACACACACACACACACACACACACACA
This sequence comes from Aulonocara stuartgranti, assembly GCF_965226115.1. Classification (NCBI taxonomy): domain Eukaryota; kingdom Metazoa; phylum Chordata; class Actinopteri; order Cichliformes; family Cichlidae; genus Aulonocara; species Aulonocara stuartgranti. Next base: position 39,806,774 of record NC_138939.1, on the reverse strand, counting down.
CATATATATATAAATACAGAGACAATATAAATAAAATATACGAAGGGGATAAATAGAATAAATAGGAATAAAAAATAAAAATACAAGTGAATTGCACATTTCAAGTATTGAGTCTATTGCACTGTTGACTATTTACAAAAGTATTGCACAAGGTATTGCACAGTGAGGTGAAGAGGCACTACAGCTTAGTTGTTCCCCCCTCCTTTGTCCTCCTGTTTCCCCTCCCTCTCCCCTCCAGAGAGGAGTTAAACAGTCTGATGGCGTGTGGGACAAAGGAGTTTTTAAGTCTGTTAGTTCTTGTCTTTGGGAGAAGCAACCTGTCACTGAACAGACTCTTCTGGTTGTTAATGGCCGTGTGCAGAGGATGCCCAGCATTGTCCATAATGTCCATCAGTTTCTTTAATGTCCTTTTCTCTGCCACTGTCACCAGAGTGTCCAGCTTCATGCCGACCACAGAGCTAGCCCTCCTGATCAGTTTCTCCAGCCTGGATGAGTCCTTCTTTGCTGTGCTGCTCCCCCAGCACACCACAGCATAGAAAAGTACTCCAGCAACCACCGACTGGTAAAACATCCTCAGGAGCTTCCTGCAGATGTTAGATGATTTGACCTTTTCTGAAAAGGTAAAGCACTGTGTTCACTTGAGCCACTTTTATTCTTTGTATGGCAGGTACATTTTTCTTGTTGTTAGCATCAATATGCCAGTTTTACAGTTTTATCAAGCATGCCAATTTGGATGCAATTTTATTATATAAGGCTGTTGTGACTGAAATTTTATCCAAGTTTTATCCACTGAATGTAGAACAGATTTCAGCTCACTGTGTTCAGAGAAGGAATCTGCTAAATGTGTGATTCACAAAAAAGCTGTTTAAAATAAATCATTGTGAACAATGTTGAACTGACGTGGTTCTTTTTTCCTGTGTGTGTGTGTGTGTGTGTGTGTGTGTGTATACACACACACACTTAATTGTAATTAACGTTTTTGCTTAAGTTAACTTAAAAATATTAAGTCAATTGAACCATTATTTAAAAACAAATAATTGTAATGGTGTAGGTTAAATGTGCCAAGCATTTCAGCATTTCCTAATTAATATTTTATGTAGTTTGAACTTTTGGTTACTGTTGTTTTAACTTACATTTTCAATTGTATTTACTCAATTTTGTATGTTACTGTAACATCTTTAATTGTTCATAACAACTTATTCCATTTTAGTTGGATTTACTCAATTAATAAGGTGTATTTAAGAGATGTGATTGTTTTTGCATTTACTCATTATTTTTGAGTGTAAAAGTGTTGCACCAAAATATTTAAGTAATTATCAGTTTTAGTTCTTAGAGTGTTGGGGGTACTGAATGAACTAAGCTATGGCTGTTTACTTTTTTCTTTTTAAACAAAGAAACTAGGATAATTAGTTACTTTCAGATTACTTTTTTTTAAAGTTATCAATAACGATCAATATTGAGCAGCACAGTGGTGCGGTGATTAGCATTGTTGCCTCACAAGCAAGAAGGTCCTGGGTTTGATTCAACCACCTAGCCAGGTCTTTTCTGTGTGGTGCTTGCATGCTATTTCGTAGGCAGGTGTGGGCTACTCTTTTGTTATGTCATTATCAATTAAGCAGAGAAAAACCCTGGAGTTGATTTGAGGTGTGGTGCTAGCATTTTGAAGATTTTATTGTCCACAGAAGACAACAGTGGTGGCTGATCGCAGAATAATTTCCAACCAAGTGAGCAGCTCTCTCCAGGAGGTAGACATATAGATATCCAAGTCTACCATAAAGAGAAGACCGCATGAAAGTAAATATAGAGGGTTCACTGCAAGGTGCAAGCCACTCATCAGCCTCAAGAACTTTCTTTCCACTTTCTTTGGTCAGATGAAACCAAGATCAACCTCTACGAGAATGATGGCAAGAGAAAAGTATGAAGAAGGTGTGGAACAGCTCATGAACTCTGAGGTGTTCAGAGACTGTCTGCTCAAATCCAGCTAAATGCAGTCAGATTGATTAGGCAGTGTTTCATAATACAGATGGACAATAAGCCACAACATACGGCCAAAGCAACCCAGGAGTTTATTGATGCAAACAACCTGATCTTAACCCAACTGAGCTGCATTTCACTTGCTGAAGATTAAACTTTGCACAGAAAGACCCACAAACAACCAGCAACTGAATGCTGCTGCAGCAAAGGCCTGTGACAGCATTAAAAAGGAGGAAACCAGCATCTGTGTTCATCCATGAGTTCAAGACTTCAGGCTGTCATTGCCACCAAAGGGGTTTTTCAAACAACTATTAGAAATGAACCTTTTATTTTCAGTTAGTTAATTTGTCCTGTTACTTTTGAGCCCCTGAAATGAAGGGGTTGTGTTCATGAAAATACTTTAGTTACTCACATGTATGCAATCTTTTTGTTCAACCCACTGAATAAAGCTGAAAGCCTGCACTTCAACTGCATGTGAGTTGTTTCACTTAAAATTCATTGTGGTAACGTACAGAACCAAAATGACAAAAAATTGTTCTCTGTCCAAATATTTATGGACCTAGCTGTTGATTAAATTTCATGTCAGAGCATGTTGTTCTGTTGGTTAGCAGCTGCCACAAAATGGCCAGTAACTAACCCCCACGGAGACTGTTGACTGTCAGAAAATGAAGAGGATTGCTTTACATTGAGCAAGTCTTGCTGTGCTCTGCTGGACTTAGTATAATCCACTATAATGCTTCCAGCACCCAGTGTCTGTGATGACGGAAACTGGCAAAGCTGTTTAGCTTGAAGTCGACAACTTCTTATGAATGCTAAATCCACAGAAAAAGTAACTGCACACTAAGATGCAGAGGATAATTAAGGGCCTCTCTAATGTGACTGAGCAGTACTCTCCACATGTACAGTCAAAATAGTATATTATGCAACAGCAGAATTAAAACCCTTTCTCCCCTCAGTCCCTGCGTACCAGTGGGTCACAGCATGAACTCTGCTCTTACTTGTCTCACAGACCAGACAAGGTCAATATTCATTACCAGCAACATAGTTGTTCTAATTGTTTGTCTCCAGGGTTTTATAAAAAAAACAAAAAATTCCCCCCAAATCCTACTGCCTGAAATAGAGACTAAATGGAGACTAACCATCAGCAAACTACCATATTATTTTAGACTGAAAGTAGAAAGTATATTTGTAATTGCTACATGTTAATGCCCATCCTAAGCCTGCTTACAATCCATGTCATGCCAGCAGAACTACTGAGAACAACAACTGCAAAAGGAAAAACAAACAAGTGAAACTAAATTTGGTGATGTCTTGTGTTTGCTGTGTGTGTGTTTTTTTTTTATCTATACATGTAGCTTGTAACTGTAGCTTAGGAGGCGGGGCAGGTCATCTACTGATCAGAAGGTTGGTGGTTCGATCCCTGTCTTAGCTCCCCCTGGTCCGCATGCCAAATATCCTTGGGCAAGCTAGTTACCCCAAGTTGCTCTCCGATGCATCCGTCGGTGTGTGAATGGTAGTTAGCAAGTACTTAAAAGCACAGAAGACTGTGAATGTGGCATGTTGAGCACTTTGAGCACTCCGGGAGAGTAGAAGAGCTATATAAGAATCAGTCCGTTTACCATAACAAAACATTAATGAACGTTTTTCTTGAATGGTCACATTTCTTTATTTTGTTCAGTTTACATTTTTTCTTTGGTCTTTTCCTCATTTTCATGTCCCCTAGTATACAGTCTGGAAAGACCTAAAAGAACGAATCCATGTACCAAATCTAAAATGTCAAAAATAAATGTGACAGAAATTCACCCACTTGCTTAACCACTTTCCACTGGAGCTGATAGCTCTGCAAAGTGGCAGGACAGGACACGGCACAAGTCCATCTCAGGGAAAAATGTGACAGAAAATGATATTTGTAATTACATTTTCTCCAAGCATTTTCTTTTTAAATTAGTTAATTACTTTTCCATTTAGTTTGAACTATTTGTATTTTATTATTTTATTTTTCCATCATTTACTTCCTGAACTTTTTTAAAAATTGTTTCTCTATACAACTCTTTCTGCCTCTCTATGCAAATGATCAATCTGTTATTTCAAGAGTGGCGTGGGGTTGAATTTCTGCCTTTTGGATAAAATAGAGACTTATAGCTCCTAGAATAGGACACATGCACATCAGTTTTAAAGCCTTTGATTGTAAAAACCTTTCTGCGCTGCGTCTAAGCTTAGATAATCCTGTAATATGTCTAACACGTCACTTATTACCAAACTGAACATAAATGAACCAAATGGAAATTGTTCTGTAGAAAGAAATGTTCCCCATCAGTGTTGTGTGGACCAGTATAACTGCTGCATGGGACAAAACTGAGTTCATTTATATTCTTCATATTCACAGCGATCTTATTCCTACTCTGTAACATCATGTTTGTGCTGGTTGACCTGTGAGGACAACAGCTGCCTTCAAACTTGGTTTAAAGACCTTTATTATTAATAATTGGAAAATTAAAACAATTGCAGATGAATTAAAAGGCTTGAGCATTATGTGACACGCAAACCTGTCAGTGGCACATTGAAGTGTCACAGTATGGAGATGATTTTCAGCAGTAGGACGTGTGCAATCAAGTTGTAAAAATCTCTCACAAAAGATCAGCAGAAACAGGATGCACCTGAGTGTCGTGACAGAGGCTGCACATCTTTCTATTATTTTTATTTCCATCCATCCATCCATCCATCCATCTTCATCCGCTTATCCGAGGTCGGGTCGCGGGGGTAGCAGCCTAAGCAAAGAGGTCCAGACCTCCCTCTCCCCAGCCACCTCCTCCAGCTTGTCCGGGGGAATACCAAGGCGTTCCCAGGCCAGCCGAGAGATATAATCTCTCCAGCGTGTCCTGGGTCTGCCCCGGGGCCTCCTCCCGGTGGGACATGCCTGGAACACCTCGCCCAGGAGGCGCCCAGGGGGCATCCTTGCCAGATGCCCGAACCACCTCAGCTGGCTCCTTTCGATGTGGAGCAGCAGCTGCTCTACTCTAAGCCCCTCCCGGATGGCCGAACTTCTCACCCTATCTCTAAGGGAGAGGCCAGCCACCCTTCGGAGGAAGCTCATTTCCGCCGCTTGTATCCGCGATCTCGTTCTTTCGGTCACTACCCACAGCTCGTGGCCATAGGTGAGGGTAGGGACGTAGATCGACCGGTAAATTGAGAGCTTCGCTTTTATTTTTTATTTTTTAGAACAAATTTCAAGCAAACCTTTCTCACGTTGTCATTGCACGGTAGAATTTTGAGGTAAAAAAATTAATTGAATCCATTTTGAAATGAGGCTGCAACACGACTAAAATTTGGAACAAGTGAAGCACTGTGGAAACTTTTGGGATGCGCTGTATCTATCGTGGCTTCCATCACAAGCTGGTGAAAAGAGCCTCCTCTCCAAGAAAGCCTTTGCATGCCCTCAGCTAACACAAACTACACACTGGTTCCATTTTTCAAAGCATGTGTCAATTTGCCAGGTCACAGCAACCCCTGAAACCTTAGCGACCTATCCTGTCCTGCACTCGTACGACGCTGCTCTCTTTCTCTCCCTTCACGTGGGAGCCCTCCATCTGTTTTGTCTATAATGTGTTACTCGTGCATTTGCCCTAAGGACAGAATTCATGATGCTTTGTAATGGCCAGCCTCATCGCCCTCCCTCCTGTCCACTCTAAAGTGCCCACTAGGCAGAACCACTTAAAAATGTTTCATGTTGCTTTTCTTCCTGCTTGCTCGGCCTTTGTTGCATGATGAATAGGACGCTGAGAGCCGATGGGCTGCTGGCCTTAATGGTCTCTCCTTTTTACCTCCACCTTATGAGCTATTTGAATTGCATGGCTGATGTTTTGCCGTTGCCTCATCCTGAGAGAACAGAGCTCAAACTCTTAGACAAATTCTCTCCATAATTCATAGCGTCCCCCTACACCCACACACAAACCTTTTAGCAATCAACCAGTTATTCTAATACCATATATAACACTACTTGCTATTACATTTTCCTGCATCTTTTTTCTAATAACCAGCATAAGAAGCTCAGGCCACAAGAGCTGGAAGTCCAATATGACATGTCCTTGAGGAACAACAGCTAGCGTTCTCCCATTTATCAGCACTGATTACATGTATTGATCTGACAGAATATGTAGGATTCCCTAGAGAAAGGGGTCAGCAAACTGGAAAATCAGCTGCTGCAGCACAGTATCATGGTCTGTCCACAGTAAGATGGAGAGATCACATCAGATGCCAACCACCAGCAGCTCTTAGGTGAAAGTCAGCATTTAACAGCCTCCTGCTGCCAAATTTATTACCTAGTAAATACACAACAGTAATTCAGGGACATGGCAGCATCCCACCAATAATCTCGCTGATTTATCTGGTCATACTAATAATGTTAGTATACAAAATAAAGTAACAGGAAACTGGCTTTTTGCTGGCATGAAAGAAACGGACAACACTGCCTAGCTTTTGAATTTGACATTTGTGCATAAACTCGAACTTTCTTCCTGCCCAAACCGTTTATCTTTTTCAAACATTGCTTGACGTGCTAGATGATGTAAATGTATTTTCTCCCTTTCTCAAAATGAGCATGAATATAAAAAGCATTTTGTGCCAAAATAGGAATGGAAATGGAAAGTCTGGTTTAATGTGCTAGTAGACTGACAAACAGTACTTTCAACACGATGCACACACATCATTGAATTTTAGGGGCAAGAAAAAAAAATCTTCCACTTGTCCAGAGGAACAGCACTCTGCTTCCTCTGATTTTCCTGCTGTATACTCTGTACCAACTCAGGTATTTAATGGCTGTGATTGTGATTGCAAGGCACAGCGGACTATTTGGTTTGTATGCATGGGAGGGTATCTGGCCTACAGGAACTATTTTCTACTGGCGACACACTTCGGTACCCTCAACAGCCTGTTATTCTTTAAACACTGGAATTATGTTTACCATTTATGGACTAAATCACAAGTGCAGCAGTGCTGAGGGACTATTAAGATGCGGCCTATGGAGTAGTCAAAGTGTTGTTTGGTATGAGCTGAAGAACAGATTCTCAATCAGTGACTCCTATTAATACAGCCGAAGCAGTCATCTTTCTGTTGTTGTGTTCTTTTGTAATCTCCTGGATGAGTTGTCTATCACAGAGTAGTCATGGTAGACCAGCAACTCCTGGCAAGGTTCCCACTGCTCCAAGATTTCTAAATTTCTGGATGATGGCTCTCATCATAGTCAGTGACTTTCTTTCTTAGTCGATTCTTCAGATTGTAGCACGAGATGCTTTTAGCAACCTTTTAGCCGACTTCACTTTGTCAGACAGGTTTCAAGTGATTTCTTGATTCAGCTGGTGTGGCAATAATCGGGTGTGGGTGTTACTGGTGAAAGTGAGCTCAGCGTTCCAAAACTTACTTCCAATACATTTACACATAAGATCAGGTAGGTTTGGATAGCTTTTTTTTCCCTTAATAAATTAAAACACAATTCAGAATCTGCACTTTATTTTTTACTTGGGTTATCTTTGTTTAGTAATAACATTTCTTTGATGTTGTGAAACATTTAGGTATGACAAATATAAAAAAAATGCCAAAAGAGATAAGGAAGGGGGAAATACTTGTTGATAGTACAGTAAATACCACTGTAATGCTTTGGCTCTACTTAAAACAGGCTTGGCTTTGAATCATCTCTTCCAAAGTATTTATACTCAGACAGAAAAGCAGAATAGTGATCCAGTTGTTGAACGTGGTTTTGCTATGATTTGAGAAAAGCTATAAAATAATGAACCCACAACAGCCTTCAAACTAAAGTGCATCACATTATTTGAAATGTAGAATAATCTTTGATCTAAACAGAAAAAATTAGATGTTTTGTAAAAGCACATCAGAGTTCATATTATATGATGACTGCGATAGATAGATAGATAGATAGATAGATAGATAGATAGATAGATAGATAGATAGATAGATAGATAGATAGATAGATAGATAGATAGATAGATAGATAGATAGATAGATAATATGAAAATATCTATATCTACACAAGGTTCGTGCTCGAAGAGGATTGGGATGAAGTTTACACTTTTTCTATTCCCACCCCCTTTTTTCACATTCTATTATTTACAAGTCAATATTCAGAATTTGGAAACTGAAATCAGAGGAAATCCGTATGTACTGTTACTACATAGCTGCAAGTTTTAGTTAATGTGGAAAAATGTGTTACATCTGCCAAGTTAAAATATATCATCATACAATGTAAAGCGCCTTCTGATTTGGCACTGAAACTGAATTCGAGTGAAGTGAATAGATTTCTGCTTGATGAGCAACAAACAGGAATTATTTTCTTTTTGTTTGAGGGAGGGGGAACTTGATAAATGAATTTTGTCAAGCTTTGCACTGGAAAAATGTATTCCATGAAAAGAAAAACAAGACCTCTGGGCTTTTTTTCATTTGTGTGTTTTATTTGAATCTAACAGAAATCATGAGATTTTTTTTTATCATTGTTTATTTAATGTGCACTTTTTCTCTTGGCAATGTGAATTGACAGGTGTTTGATATAATAAGAACCTGTTCTCTCTTTGCTCATATATTTTTTCTTATATTCATTTTTTTTCTCTTAACTTTTTGTTATTTCTTTTTAAATTCAGCGTTGCGTGAATTGATCACTTAAATCGCAAATTTCAGAACATTATCTAGGACTATATCTGCACATCACACTGCTCTCTCCTTTCTGTCAAACACTGATGCAACTCACAAGCCTGACAAGCTCCTGACACTGAGGTCTATTCCTAAGTGAGACTGCAGCCACCTGACATCGCTCTCGTTTACTTTGTTTTTCTCAGATAAATGCATTTTGGATTTCTTACAACCTTATCATCTTGCCAAAGCAGTGCTAGTGGTGCAGCCCTGACCTGCACATGGTTCTGAGGACTTATGGTCTTGAACTGTCGATGCCACCCACACAGCCTCATCTTAAAAAGTAAAACTCATTTAATTAAAGTAAGAGCCCGGGAGTCGTCAAAAGCTGCATTACTATTATTGCAAGGGCATGTTTGTGACAAATGCCAACCGTGACATATTGCATAGCACTACAGCTGCGCAATAAATGTTAACAACTTGAAAGGAGAACACAAAACAGAAATTGAAAAGCGTCTCTCTTAAGAACTTGCATGTTCTTTGTGAGGCTCTAAATTGATATATCTCTCTCTCTACTGACTTTGAACTTTACATCGTCACCGAATGCAAATATTCTATTTCTTTCAACCAGTGGATGTAACGTTCAAAGACACGCAACCTCCGCACACACAAAGCCTCGTGGAACACCTCCAGGTTTATGTGTCTTGCTCAAGATCGCCATCTAGCGCTGCAAGCTCGTTAAACTTTGCGTGCTTTCACTCCTCAGGCGGATTCGGTGGATGTACAACAACAGCAATAATCATTCTGTTGCCCAATTAATGAAACACGGACTGCTGAGGACCGTCTCAGTGCACAGTCACACCCTTTTAACACCAACAGGAGCTGACTGCAATGGTTCAGTAATTGATCAATCAGCTGCTTAATTTGTGAACTACATCCACGTGTAAAAGAGTCGACTGTGTTTCTGTTAGGCGATGTGAAGTTTAGCCGTGGCGCTTGTAAACTGAACAGAAAAGTGGGGAGATTAACAAAGAGCCGACTTTCTGTAAACAGGGCCAAACCGTACAGGGACGGGACAGCAGGACCGCTCAAAAATGAGTTATGAAACTAACTTTTGGGGGAAGCCAGCCTCATATTATCGCCAGAAAGACAACAGTTATTAAATCATGAAATCGCAAGAAATAGCAAGAGCTTATTGTGCTTATATGGTTCAAAATTTGGTTCAAAAGTGCTCATGTAGCACATATATACATACATACAGACACACACACACACACACACACACACACACACACACACATATATATATATATATATATATATATATATATATATATATATATATATATGGAGAGAGAGAGAGAGAGAGAGAGAGAGAGAGATTATTGATATTAGGAAATATCATTACAAACTGCTTCCTGCTGAATAGTGATTTTTCGATATCCCCCTTAAACGAATAGCTGTGCGTGTAGAAAAAAATGATAAAATCATTTTTAGTGCTTACCTTTAGCGGGGATGCGTCATTTTAAAACAGACTTTTTCAAACGATGCCGGTCCATGAACTCGAGTTAAGTCCTCAGCATCTGTGTCGGAGCACTTCTCAACTTGAGCGCAGAATCTGTGCTGGTGCTCTGCTGCAGCTCCTCTTCACAGCACAGCCAAAGAGCAGCAGCGGCAGCGAGAGGAATGCCCCACTTCGCCTGCTACTTTGCATTGCTTAACAACAACTTCCTCCGCTGTTTAACAACACACATTGGATCAACTTCAAATATTCCTTTTGAGCTGCAACAGCCTCCTGCATCTTCCTGCACTCCAGGAAGAAACCTGTCAAAAGTATTATAACGTCTATAGTTATCTAAAGATTTACTATTAGCTGATAATAACAAGTGCTTCTAGCAAAAGTAGCAATAAAACAGCATGAAAACACCTCGTTACAAATAGAAGTTTAAGGTATTTCCCTTCTTTGTTGTGATCAGTGTCAGGGTCATTACTCCAAAAAGTAAAGAAAAGTAAAGTAAAAAATATACCTGACCTCTACCCACTTTGCTTCCAGCAATGCCTCAGGTCAAACCACGTTTTGGTGGCCCAGGGTCTGGTGGAAAGCCAATGCCTGGCCTATTACTGGTACACAGTAGTCTCTGCCAGACCACTTGAGAGTGTCCCACTTCTATTACCCAGTAATCCCAGAAAACACATGCTGACTGCCTACACCTTGAACACACATGGTCTGGTGCTTCTGTTGCCCCCCAGCGTCTGCAGCCACTCTGACCTGTGGAGACATTGCAGAAGACAAGGGATGAAGTGATTAGCAGTGATTCCCCCCCTGCCCCCCCCCTTTCTTAAATAGACAACCATCATATCTCACAGTACAATAATATTGAACGGGTTGCATTGTTGCATTTTGTCATGTTTCTCAGGTCTTTGTCTGAATGTCCTATGAACATTACCTGTCTTGTTCTCATGTTGTTGCTAAGGATTGTCTCACTGGGTTAAATATTTACACTTGGGTTTTAAGGGTTTTAAGGGTTTTTTTTTTACGGGTTGCACGGAAGCCCCAAACGCAATTTCATTGTTCTTTGACAATGACAATAAATAAATACTTGACTTGACTTGAAACAACTCAGAGAAAAGGAGCATCTTACCAACAGTAAAATGTCGCTACATCGGTCACTACAACCATCTTCCTCTGCTTGTCCACCACTACTATGTTCGGTTGGTTTGTCCGTCGGTCTCTGGGAGGGGCCTGTCCTTCCATGATGGTTCCTTGTCTTGCTCCTCTTCTTTCTTGGGTTTCTGCTGCCTGAGGTATTCGCTAAGCACGCAGTGAGTTGTGACTATCTTCCTGATGTACTCGTGGATGTTTGTTGTCTCATATGGAGCGTGGTTCTCACACTCACTAATCACCGGCCGCCTTCCTTTTGTTTAGCGTACAGCCTCGGGGTGAAACCCTCCATGCATGGTGGCTTCTATCGCCTCCTTTGGCCTGCTTATTATCCCAGCAGGGCAAAGGTGTTGATATCCTGGATCTTGTTATTACCATTCAGGTGACTCGGCAGGACTATGGCAGTTCACACCTGGCATACAGCTTGGTGTCATCCATGTAGAGGAAATGACCACTGCTCCATTCTCCATGGAGAAAGAGCATTTCCTTGGTGAATCCAGCATTTGATGGTGACTTTGCTATTGGAGTTAGCCTCTACTGTTGTTTGCCACATCCCCATTGAGTTCCTAATGAAGGCTCTAGGGTCCTGCTGATCTTGTACAGTTCTAGGCATTCCAGGATTCATGTGTGGGGCATTGAGTCATAGGCTTTCTTGTGGTCATCCAGGCAATCCAGTAAACAGAATGGTTAGTCTGGTCTTACTCTTGGGTGACTGCTCTGTCTACCAAGAGCTGGTGTTTCGCTCCTCTGGTGTTTCTGGCCAGTCGTTGGCTGCTGCACCCATTCTGGGTATTTTACTGTCTATGCATTTACTCTTGGCTTGTAGTTTGGTATCAAAATGCCAAGACTGCAAGACCAAAAACACTCAGCTCCCTTTTTCAGTTTGGAACCTCACTATAGTGAAAAGTGAAGCCAGTGATGCTTTTGTATATCATGGTTCCATTAATTAAGTATAAAACAGGCAATTGTGACTGACAGTCTCAGTCATGCATGCAGTGTCCTCATATTTGAAATCCACCATGTGTCATATGTTAAATTAAAAACAAACAAACAAATAAAACCATACAAACAAAAAGTCCCTCAAACTCTAATCTACAGACTCGTGGGTGACATGACCATGTCACGGCTGCTATGTTCATCTTTAATACACATTCTGTCTCTCTCATATGTTTTAAGAACTTTTCTTTTACTTTGGTAGTACATTTAAATGACATAGAGATTAAAGTAGCACCAAAATTGTAACATTTACTGTTTTAGCACTAAAACACTGAAACTGTGCAATATAAATGAAGCCTTTATACACATCTGTAGTATTCCTTGATGCTTTGATATTAATGTAGTTTTGTTTAAATTTGTGGAAATCGTAAGGTTTACTATAATTACTTTTATGGTAGTATTGTAGTATAGTTGTGTCAGGAAGGGCACTGGGCGTAAAACTGCCAAATGAAAACATACAGACACGGGAGCAGCTCAGATTAGATTTGACTCTAACTGCCAACATGAAGATGAATTAAAGGCTTTAACGTTGCTTCATTTGGATAAAGGGTAATGCAGCTTGGGAGCCTTGAGAGTTGATATAAGTGTTGGCTCTTATATCGCTGATCCGAGTCAGTACCGAGGTCATCAAAAAAGACGAATTCCCATTACTGGCCTGAGTGAGCGTCCGACAGCACTTGAACGCAGCAAGACGCGGTACTGCTTGGGCGTCATGACGTCAGCGGTCGTGCCTTTCCTTCCGTATTTCGCTGAACTTTGCCGTGAATGTTTACAACCGTGTCTTCCCGCGTCTTGGCTGAACAGCAAGTTAGCGAGCGCCGGCAGCTGTATGTGGCTCATTAGTGAGTGTGGACGATGATTAAAACGGAGAGAGTGCTGCATTTGAAAAGCTGCGTGGGGCGGAAGCTCCGAGTGGTCCGGGAACACTATCTGAGAGAGCGGGTCCCCTGCTGCAGCTCACTGTGTCAGGCCGACTGTGTAAATGGTAAAATCAGCAAAATGTCACATTCACAAAAACTGCTCTTTGTTTACTGCTATAGAAGAATCTAACGTTGCTGTTAACGCAGTGCTGGCAGGTAGGGGTTTGGGGCTGTACACAATCACATGAGGAAAATAACGTCATTTTTATTATATTATACTTTGCTTCACTGTAACATGAATCGTGAAATAGCAAAGTGCATACAGTATGACCCAAAGCTAGAATTACCTCGTATGACAGTTAAATGGCAAACCTGTGCACAGATAAGAGGCAAGGGTGCACCAGTCTGACTTTGTCTAAGATATAAAACCAAAAGGTATCAGATCGGTAGCTTGTGTGGGCAGAACAATGTTATGCGATATTCCTCACTGTGAGGAAGAAACTCGTTAGAGTCAGTCAGGATGCACTCAAAGATTCCTTTCCTGAAAAAGCATGTTTTTGTTTTCCCTAAATGTACTTGCACTAGTTAATTTTAGCTCAGAATCGTTATTGATCTGTGCTTTATGGTTATGACAGTTTCTTCTTTCACTGCTCTCAGTCTTAATGTAAGTGCACATCTTCATATGCATGTAATGCATGGAGTGGGGCTGATAAGAGACAGGTGAACTGGTGTAATATTAATCAAGTTGACACAACCAACAGTGCTATCGTAAGTTCAATAAAGTGTTCGTAGTAGTTGTTAAACCAGATATATTTAATGAGAACATGCAAGTGAGAGAGTAAAGCCAACAGGTTTGTAGAGCTTTTTAGTGACGTCCACTCACTTGACCACAGTTTGTTAGAAGCATTCAGAGAAAAGCTTTGGGCACAGCAGGTGTAAAAGGCCTGCAGGCTGCCAGCTCTTTAGCTGTTGGTTTCCTTCATGCTATGATCAGCTGGTGATCTGCTGCTGACAGTAGGGATGTAAACGCAGAACAGTGTAGAACTGGATTTGCTTTTTGAGTCTGGACTGCACTGATATGTGATCCAAATACTTGATAGGGTCATCTGTAGTAAAGAACAATCACTTAAGCTTGCACATTTGTGCTGCTGTTTAGTGTTTGAGATGAGAATGATCAGCACTTTTATGAAATATCAATACGAGTTCAAAAGGTTTTTTTCTGTGTATATTGTGTATATTGACTTCATCTTAATACAGATCTTCCTTGTGTTTGTAGGTTATACAGCGCCCTGAAAACATTGTGAGCAACACCTCATGTCTTTGCATTTTGCTTGGAAAATAGAAAATAGGTGCAACAATTTATTGAAATATCTGAAGACCTAAAAAGAAATCCATTGTATAAGACGTGCCAGGTTTATGTTTATATCAAGTTTTAGGCTAATAGTGCTGCAGATATCAGCCTGTTGGTGAAAAATACTATTTTATGAATGTCAGACTGCATTATCTGTGGCATTTTTCATAGATTCAGCTAAAGAAATTGGAAAAAGATGCAATTTATTTATTTATTTTTGCTGTGTTATAATGTCTAGATATAACCCTGGTTCATCCCTCGAGTTAGGTGTTTTTTTAATGAATGATTCATAGGTTAGGCTTAACAAATTAAAACTAAATGAAAATGTTTGGTATAATAACTGTGAATGAAAAACCATCAAGTGTCCAAAGAAAGACTTTTAGAAAGCCTGGAAAACTGCTGCGAGGCTGCTCACTGTTAATATGATGGGTCATAATCAAGATAGACTGCATTACAATAACTGGTACTGAAATATATCAAAGTAACAATAAATTTAGTTTTTGCCATATAATATGCTGATGAACATCTGGTGTGCAAATAAAGTAAAAACAAGTATTTCAAAGAGAGTGATGTGTAAGCACAATAAACTCTTTATATGGGACATTTTGGAAAATATTTAAACGCATTTCTCTGGATGTACGTCGATTCCTGTCATCTGTGCAACGTTTAGTAGGAAACAAGCAAATGTAAAAGAAGGATGCTTTTAAGTGTCTTTTAGCACAGTTGATAAAATTTCCAATAGGAAATCAAGCAAATAAAGAGCTGTAGAAAGAAGCCTTTATCGCTGAACATTGATCTTCCCAAACAGATGGAAAGCTGCTGCCCGGAGATTTGACCCACTATGTGGTGCCTGATGTTGCTGTCGTGGTCGACTACCTGGAGATCTTGGAGTTCAGAGAGCTGCAGGGCATCATCTTCACCCAGACTGCTTGCCAGGCTCTACAGAGCAAGAATCGCAGGTACAATTGTTTGGGGTTTTTTTGTTTTTGTTTTTTTTTTGGGGGGGGGAGTTTACTGGGAAGGAAACAGGCCAGTACTGATGTTCTTTTTTGTTATTTGTGGCTTTGTTACATGGAAACTGTTTCAGTTCTTCATCATGTAGGTTTTGAACAGTCATGTAATGTTGAAGAACACATTGACCACTGAAATCAGTAAATGCTGATCCATCCCTCCTGGGTATGTGTCAGCCAGTCTCACAGGACTAACACAACCATTCACACTCGCATTTCTGCATTCACACCTATGGGCAATTTAGTGTTTCCAATTAACCTGTCACCACTAACTGCATGTCTTAAAATGCAGTTAGTGGTGATGTCATTAAAATGAATGCAACTTGTCTGCGTTGTTAACTATCCCCAAACACGGCACCTGCTTCCTGAAATGCTCAGAGTAGCTCATCTGCAACCAGTAACCAGCCGTGCTCAAAGTCTTTTAAACGACTTTCCTCCCCATTCTGATGCTCTTTTTGAATTTCTGTTTGAAATGTTGAGTTGCATTCATAATCAAGCTGTTAGCTGTGTGCCCAGCTTAACCTAGCTACACATGTCTGTAGACATTGACCAGGGGTCAGCCTCATTATATCAGAGCTCTGCTGACAAAGCTGAAAGAGACGCAGCCTGTGACTGTGCAGGAGCGCTTTGGACAAACTTGATGAGCACTGTAAATAAGAAGTCCCACGTGAACTCGGGTTTCAGTCCAGTTTATTCCTGATTTGTGCTCACACAGCCATTTTAGAGTGTTGCATCATTAATGTGATGAGGCTTCACTTTGATAGTGTTAGGTGGACATCTGGTGAAACATACAGAGTTGTCATACTGAATCACTACTTACTGTTTTCCATTGACTTTAACGTACACAGCAAAGAGAAAAAAGCTTCATCGTGGACTCTCTTTGCAGTTTCACCTTTGCAGAATCGCTGAATTTTCTATACATCATCTATATTAACTCAACTAGTGATCGGGGCATTTGTAGGCCTTTATTTCTTATTTCATCTGTTTGATCAGTACAAGTGTTCATTTTTAGTGTGAAACAGCTACTACATGTACTCTGAAATGTGCCACGTTAAAGTTAGTGCAGTATAGTGTTCACACATAGTCAACATGTTTCAGAAAAAAGCAATCTGCTGCTTTAGTTCACCAACTGGGCTTTTATTGTGAAACTCAAAGGATAACAAAGCCAGGTGTCATCCTCTTTCAATAATTTCAGATCAGGATCTTATGTTTAGGTCTAATGCATATTATCTGACAGACAAGTCTTTGTTTTATTTAGATTTTTACAAACAAGAGTGAATTTAAAAAATGAGCCAAAATGAACAAAGGAACATAAATTATGTTAGGAAAAGTCAACATACGTTGGTCTATTTTTTCTCCCTCGTGCTTCAGGGTTAACGTTCTCCTAACATCCCCACCATTCTCCCAAACTAATGAGAGGCTTTCTTGAGTGTAATTTATGATTTTATTGAATGTACTTGTTTTTGTAATGTGCGTTTGTGCAGATATTACAAGCGGCTGCAAACCCTTGTCAAAGACCCTCGACACGACTGCGTGCTGTTTGCCAATGAATTTCAGAAGTACTCTTACTGTCCACGAGAGAAGGGCGAGAGCCAGGAAAAATGGCAGACCAGGTCAGTGCTCATTATTTACCACACTCACTGAAGTGTACAGTCAAGTTGCTGCAGCACATGTAGCATAGAAATAGAGTCTATAGAGTCTTTTCCTTTCTCATTTTTTCCTCTTTGTCATGTTTTTTCTTCTACTTATACTTCTTTGACTTCATTTTGTTTTTCTGGGTCAAAGTGTGACGTTACATGTTTCACTAGGTGAAATTTGTAAATCTCATTAATTATAATGGAGATTATGCTAATAAAACATATTCAGTTCTTCAGTAAAGATGAAATACTTGCACCATGGGAAGTCCCCAATCTTGCCTATTGCAGCGTAACTAAGGGAGGATTCAGGGTCACTCAATCCAGCCCTAACTATAAATCAAAAAGGAAAGTTTTAATCCTAATCTTAATAGTGAGAGGGCGTCAGTCTCCCGTGTGCAAATAGGAAGCTGGTTCTACAAAAAAGGGCATGAAGGCTGATGCTCTGCCTCCCATTCTACTTTTGTAAACCCCACAAATAAGCCCGCAGCCTGAGAGTAAAGTGGGTGTGTAAAAGGGGTTTGATTATTCAAGACTTTTCTGTGTAAGAAGATTTTAAATTAAATTCTGGATTTAACAGGGAAGCCAGTATGGGAGAAATATGTTCTTTTGTTCTTGGACTGGATTAACTGAAGGTTTTTCAAATGATGCTTTTAGGACATCCTGATAATCATCCAATCACACAAAATGTCTTTGACTGCACCTTCTGACTACTTCTGCTCAGCAACTCTTGAAAGGAAATTGTGTTTCTAAAAATGTTAAGTCTCTGGGTTTAAAAAATATTTTGTGAAAGTGACATAAATGTATAGTTCACACGTGTGCAAAATTCATCTGGGAGATTTAAAAATGTAAACATTACATTTGAACTTTCTTTCAAATTGTGCAACAGGCCAGCGGTGCAGATGCATATGGCACTTAGAGCACACGTACTGGCTAAGATGTCAATCGAGCATTCATAGTGTTTTGTCCCAATAGGGGTTCAATGGGTAAAGGGGTCATTTTAACATTTTCAAAAATGTTTTTCCTCCACTTCAGGTAGAAAACAAGTGCAGGAACAAAGAAGTCAGGAGGACTTGTGAATGGCAGCTTAAAAGTGATTAATATTTATACCAGTTTAATAGAGAAAAGCACCAAAAGGATTTAATGAGTGTTTTTAATAATAGAGACTTGGTTGTAATGTTAATCACGATCTGACAAACTTTTATGTTGTGCCAAAAAATGAAGCTAGAAGTGCAGTGTGTTCTCATGAAATGTGTTTATTATATAGATAAGGCACTCAATTATTTATTTTTTATATTCTTTCTGTGGAAGCACCATTTGAATTACAAGTAGTGTGAAATCATAACTTCCACCTACAAAACAGCAAAAACTTAGTGGGATATGTTAAAGATTATTGCTTTAGCGGGCAATTTGCTTTCATGCATCTTATGCTAAACTTGTGAGTTCATTTAATGTGTGTGTGTGTGTGTGTGTGTGTGTGTGTGTGTGTGTGTAGGTGTGTGTACTCAGCTGCAGTGTGGTACTACAACCACCTGGCAGGAATGATGAATATAGTGATGATCACTGAGGATCCTGAGGCCGTAGCTCAGTTCAGCAGCCTGACGTCTGGAGTGTACGTCATCTCCGTCCAGGTATATGAAATACCTTTATAATACCATCTACTCTATATCGGCTTCTTATATGTAGCCACCTTACAGGGATTTATCATCATGCATTTAGAGAAACGCGTGGTTTGAACACCTAAAACTGAAAGTCAGCTCTTTGTGTTAAAGTCGTTGTGTTGGAGCCTATATGATGGAACAGTTGGTTGGTCTGTATTATTTCACTAATCTTCAGTGGGACTATTGTAGCATGTAGCAGGCATGGGTTTTTGAAACACTTACATTTTTGGCAGCAGTATTAGAACAGTCTCACTTAGAAGTGAAATTGGTGGTTGTTGTCAAACTTTCGGTCATTACACATGATTTCTTGGTTAAGTGACAAAATGTAAATATATGTGGCATTTAGTCTGTTTACATACGGAGAGCTGCACTTTGTTTTTCAATTCATGTCAGCCTAGCAAGCATGCTGTGGTTGTATAAAACACAGTGACAATGAGTCAGAAAACTATTAAACTAGTATGTAAATGAGAATTTCGCTAAAGGTGAAGGTCACAGCCTTGTTTGTAATTGCACTGATTGATCCGAGCTCTGTCAGAAAAAAACAGTTACACTTTTTACCTATTTGTCGATACACTGGTATCGCCATTTAAAATGGTCAATAAATGACAGTTAAAGTAAAGAAGAGAGGTTAGAAACAGCCTTTAGCCATGTTATGGGTATTGATATTATATGTTTGGCTTCACAGGTACTCTGCATCTTCCCTCTTGGCAACATGTTTGGAACGCCGCAAACACGAGTCGGTCAGAGAGTAAACTCATTGCTCAATAAGGACTGATATCAAGTCTGATGTTTATTTAAAGGAAAAAGAGCAGTACATGCTAGTAGCCGTGAAATTAATATTACATCGCTTTCTATTGTGATACATTTTTGATACATTGCTGCCAGATTTGTATATTTTTATCCAAACATACGTACCCGGGTATTTTTGAAAACGCAGATTTTTCTATGTGTTTGCGCCTTTCGTCCACACGTAAACGGCGTTTTCGGTCACTGAAAACAGAGATTTTCAACCAGAATTGGTAGAATTCATTTAAATTGGTTGGTTTCCTAAAACGGTCGTGGCGTTTAAGCACGGTCCAACAATTAACAACAGGGTTGAGGTTGTTGCTTTGGGAAGCCCATTCCAAAAACTCGCTTTATTTATTCTGAAACCAGTTCTTATATCTATTTAACTATTATTGTAATACTAATACTGAGGACGTCTAACTGTATCAAAAGGTTTAAGCATCTGGCTGTTGATTTGAGGTGAATTTGAAAGATTTTACTCTATTTCTCTTTCTCGAACCTGATAAGGTTAAGTGGAAGAGGATCCAAAACTTAGGCCCTTGAAGGGATGTTACTGGAACTAAGAAGGCCAACTGAAGTAATTTATTTCTTGACCTGTGTGTTTTTCCTTTGCCAGGATTATTTGCAAAGCTTCTGGTCAGATCTGCAGGCAGCCCATGAACTGTTTAGCTCCATTTCTCAGGCACAACAAGAGACAGAGGGCGACGATGGGGAGAAAGAGTTTCCCGAACATCTTCCCGCTGAAGTCCTGGAGGCTGGTATAAAGTCTGAACGTTACATTCAGGTAAAAATGTACCAACCTGTTGTTGGGTCTAACGCTCAAACCCCGCTGACTCAGCGCTTTCTTTTACTTGCTGCAAGGGGAGAAGCTCTTCATCTGATCTTAGCCCAACTCCAGCCTTCCCTCAAAGCCCTTTTATTAACTTCAGTGGTCACACAAACATCAACATTAATGATGCGACAGATAAGACACGCACATGTGAACGTGTGTCTCTGCAAGAGTGAACCTGTGATGTGTGTGTATGTGAATGTGTCTCTGTGAGCATGTGATGTGATCAGTGATGTGTGTGTGTAGAAAACAGAGGTGAGCATTCATGCTAAAGATCTGATCATCTTGTGCAATGACAAACATATTGATCCACAATTCTCTAACTCCTGTTTTAAGTATACCGGATCTCTCTTTAAAACACGAGTTTAAAACAACTGCAGGAACAAAGTTTAAATATTTTAGTAGCTTTAAGCCTGTTCATTTTTCAGAGAAACTGCAGGTACCTTTAATACATATACTAATCTATACTAACGAAATACACTGATGAGTGTAGGGAGTGTGCTGAGGAGGTAGGAGTATTTGAGGGGCTGACGAATAAAGAAAATGAGATGAAGAGCAGGACTGTTATTGAATGAAGAAGATATGAACTGTCTCTAAGTTTTCTTGCAGTTTAATTTTAAAGGAGAGAGACAGAAAAAACACATCATTATTATTATTATTATTATTATTTTAAAAAGTCATAAAGGGATTGGCAAGTTATTTTCAGTGAGTCCCCAAGCAAAACATGGCTTAGTATTTGGGGTAGAGACCTTTGTTGCCAGTGGTAAGACTTTTCTTGGTATCAAGTGGAGTAGTCAGAGGGTGACGATGGGGAGAAAGAGTTTCCTGAGGCAGATGGACATCTGCGTCTAAAGGTCAAAGGTCACTCTTTCGAGGATGCCAATGTTCACATTTTGGACAGAGAGGACAGATGGTTTGAAAGAGGAGTGAAAGAAGCATCTATGTCCACTGTGAGCGACCATCTTTGAACAGAGGCGGGGCTTACGACACCAACTCTCTGCCATCTATAATCCAGTTTTGAGATCCTTCCCAGACGCCTTAACGCCCACTCACATCCTGGGCCATCTGACCTCAGGAAATCGCATGATAAGGTGGGGCCAGGTTTCACAATGAACACACCCGAAACTCTGGCTGATTGGGACCCACGCCCAGTTTCCCACCTTGGCTCAGGTGATTAGAGGATCATCAGGGGGTCCTTTTGTCCCTCTGTGGGGGGAAACTCCCACTAGGTTTATATCTGGGACTCTCCAACATTTGACCTTAGAACTGAAGAAGCTTCTCGGATGAAGGTGAAACGTCTTCAAGCAACTTAAAGAAGTCCAGACGCTTTTCTTTGCAAGCTCCTTTGACTACGATGACCTGGATGACTGAGAACCTTCACAGACAGTTTTTGGTTGATATTCTATCGCTCTCCATTAAATGAAACTAACATTAAAGAAATAACATGAATAATTGTTCTTTCTTTGTAACTGAGGAAACCTACAAATTCAGCAGTGATAATTATTTCCCCAACTGTACCTGAGCAGGTATGGAGATGTCACAAAGAGAAGGCAGTGGAGTTTTTCACCAGATTGTTTAACACAACCTCAGTGGCAGAAGAGTAAATGTCTTGTTTCATTCCTTTTTACTAGGGTACACTGAATGTTAACAAGCATCGGGCACAGAACGAGGCTTTCGTCAGGCCGAAGAACTTCTCAACCAAGAGCACAGGTGAAAACGCCTTACATTTTCAAAACAGGTGGAACAGACACATTAAACTTATATTTGCTAGACGTTTCTGATCTCTTCTCCCGACTTTGACCCCCCCCTATCCATCTTAGATCTGACTTGGGATGTGCTTGTGTATGGTCGAAAAAATCGAAACAGAGCGGTGCATGGGGACGAGGTTGTGGTGGAGTTGTTGCCCAAGAACGAGTGGAGAGGGAGGGACACAGCCCTGACTGATGGGGATGAAAAAACTGGAGAGGACAATGAGAGTACACCTCTGCCAACAGGTGGGAATGTTTGTACTCCATTCATTCACATTTGATTTATTTTTGTATTTAATGATATTTTGTGTATTATATTTTCTGTCTGATTTGCCTAAAATATGTTCAGGATATCTCACAAATAAGTAATGAAAACAATGAAGCATCTTGATCGAACCACATGAATGGTTCGATCCGTGGCTCCCCGAGTCTGCAAGCCGAGTATCTTTGGGAAAGATACTAACCCCAAGTTGCTCTCCGATGCATCCATTGGAGTATAGTGAGTGTGAATGTTGCTTAGTAAGCACTTAAACGCATAGAAGGAAGTGCTTGTGTGAATGGGGTGATTGGGTGAGAGTAGAAAAGAGCTGTATAAGAATTAGTCCATTCACCATTCTTGTTTATATCACCTGCATGAAGCAACATTATAAGAACATATTTGGGTGAAATAACATTTGGAAGCTATTTTCTGGACAGGCATTCACAATTAAACTTTTTTTAAAGTTGCTACTGATTTTTATTACAGTTCTGGTGTAATTTGGCACAACTGAACCTCTTCTCCATGGTTCCATTCGTCAGGGAATAGCTTCTTGACAGCCACATTTCCAGAGATTCAAATAACGATGAAGTTTCGTCGAACAACTCAAGGGCCAAATGCATCTCTCAGGTTCTGTGTCACGTCTTTGCTGGTTTTTCCTGCTTTTTAATGACATGGCAGATATTGTTCATCTTCTGTAGAATTTTTTTTACGTCTGACACCTTTTCTTTCGTCCAATACAAAAGAAAGTTTTAAGTCTAGGAGACACAAATGGCAGGGAACGCATCCTGAGCTTCCACTAACATACAGTTCCCTTTACCAAACACAACAGAACAGAGACAGACGGGGCCCCGTAAGTTTGCCAGTGTAACCTCGCAAATGACAAAAGAGAGAAAGAAAGAAAAACACTAATTAATTAAGCACACAACTCAGGGCCCAGTATTCAAAAGGCGAGGAACACTCCTGCAACTATACACGTGGACTCGCACAAATAATCAATAATCTTTTCAGCTGTGGCAGACCTAGAACAGGGAGGGATAGTTCAGGTGCAAAAATACTGTTTTAGCTTGTCACACTTTTAATTTGGCTAACGGGAACACCCTGTGTTTTTACATAAAAAATATGCAACACATAAAATACATTTTAATCTAACTGGAGGCAATTGACCATTGTTAACCCTTCTTATTGTTATTATTTTTACACACGAGGTCCTAAGGACAAAAAACTTCCCCCCCCTGCGGGCGGTCAATCCTTCAAGCTCAGGTCCTCTACCAGAGGCCTGGGAGCTTGAGGGTCCTGCGCAGCATCTCTGCTGTTCCCAGGACTGCGCTCTTCTGGACAGAGATCTCAGATGTTGTTCCCGGGATCTGCTGGAACCACTCGCCTAGCTTGGGAGTCACCGCACCGAGTGCTCAGGTTACCACGGGGACCACCGTTACCGTCACCTCCACATCTTCTCAAGCTCTTCTCTGAGCCCTTGGTACTCTAGCTTCTCATGTTCCTTCGTCCTGATGTTCCTGATGATTGCTAAATCTGTCACTACAGCCGTCTTCCTCTGCTTGTTCACCACCACTATGTCCGATTAGCCATCACCATTTTGTCCGTCTGTATCTGGAAGCCCCGAAGCATCTTAGCTCGGTCATTCTCCATCACACTAAGGGGCGTCTCCCGTTTTGACCTCGGGACTTCCAGGCCATACTCGGCACAGATATTCCCTTTATACTATGCCGGCCACTTGGTTATGGCGTTCCATGTATGTCTGCTAGCATCTTGCACCCTGTTGTTATGTGCTGGATTGTCTCAGGGGCATCTTTACGCTTGTATCTGGGGTCTTGACTGACTGGTCTGGTAGACCCCAGCCTCTATGGATCTTGTACTTATGGCTTCATGTGCTGCCATTATTAGTGCCTCTGTGCTCTATTTCAGTCCAGTCCAGCCACTGGTAGGATTTCTGGATGTGAGCTAGTTCTTTTATCTGTTGGTGGTACTGTGCAGGATCCTGTCCTTCCATGATGGTTCCTCTTCTTGCTCCTCTTTCTTGGGTTTCTGGTGCCTGAGGTATTCACTAAGCACACCTGAAGCCCCTACCAGTCAAAAGTGTGGACACGCCTTTTTTTTAGTGGTTTTTCTGTCATGGCCTGGTACTTCTACATAGTAGATTCTCACTGAAGGCATCAAAACTATGAATGAACACATATGTAATTATGTAGTACATATGTATATACCGGCTCCCCTCAGGGCTGTGTTCTTTCTCCTCTGCTCTTCTCCCTGTACACTAACTGCTGCACCTCCACCCACCAGTCTGTCAAGCTAATCAAGTTTGCAGATGACACCACCGCTATTGGATTCATCTCGGACGGGGATGAGTCTGCCTACAGGAGGGAGGTTGAACGTCTGGTGTCCTGGTGCAGCCACAACAACCTGGTGCTGAATGCCCAGAAGACAGTGGAGATTATTGTGGACTTCAGGAAGCACACAGCCCCACTCCCCCCCATCATCCTGACTGACACCCCCATCACCTCTGTGGACTCATTCCGCTTCCTGGGTACCACCATCACCCAGGACCTGAAGTGGGAGCCTCCGTCACCTCCGTCATAAAGAAGGCTCAGCAGAGGATGTACTTCCTGAGGCAGCTGAAGAAATTCAACCTGCCAACACGGACGATGATGCAATTCTACACTGCAATCATCGAGTCCATCCTCACTTACTCCATAAATGTCTCTCTGTACTGATGTCTGACATTTAACCCCACAGGTCGTATTGTAGGGATCCTGCAGAGGAACTGGAGAGACTACGTGGTAACTTTCCCCACTAGGGATGGGATTCAGTCCCAGAGCAGGAATTCCCAGCGGATACTGACCATACCTTGGGACCAGCGTATTCCTAAAATCCGCATCAGTACTCAACAGGCTGAAGCTCTGCAGGTCTGACTTGACTTACATCTATAGGTTGATTTTATTTTCATGATGTACATTATGGCTTAGTCACATGAGTAAAAATAGGACGGCACCTGCCTTGTAACAAAGAAAAAACGCTGCTTTTCCAGTGATTGCAGTGAATATTTTGCATTCAGCGTTCAATTACAAGTAGTTACGGCAACCAACTGGTCGATCAAAGGTTGAGAATACAACACTGTCAACCTCTGGATGAACGCTTTCAAGGTGATTGCCTTGAAAAGCAGGACTCTATCTCCAGACCATCTTATCACCATTTGATTGGTGTTTTGCACCCTTTAAATAAAAGTAACTGACTGAGAGTAGTTGCAGAATTAGTCCCCGTCTTCCAAAGAAGCATTTCAAAGCCAACAATATTGCAAATTCATTGCACATAGCAACACCGATCTTGTTTGCGCTCCAGTCTCTAGTGTTACTATAGCATTATGCTTTTGTCTCATAGTGTGACCAGTGTTTACTAAGTGCTGTCTCATTTCTATCCCTGTCTTCTCATCCTCACCTAGGACCACAGAGTTGTGGTGCGCATTGATTCATGGGAAAGCACGTCATTCTATCCCAACGGCCATAGTGTACGGGTTTTGGGTCGAGCTGGAGAGCTTGAGACTGAGGTCCAGACCATCCTCCTAGAGAACTGCATCCATATTCTTCCTTTCTCAGACGCACAGGTGAGAGCACCTACGTTAGAGATAAATTCAAGTTTTTACATCTCTAAAAGGCAAATTCCACAAGCCTATATAGTATGTTTCACCTTTCGTATTTAGCTGTTGTGAACCCATCAGCAATTATTGTGAATATAAATATTATGATAAAATGTGATTTTTTTTTATGTCTATAAATTGCAATTAAACAGTTAAATTCAACCATAATTGACGCAAATGGTGGCAAATACCCATCTACACAGTTTGGAAATACTTTGGTGAGTAATTTGCTTCATCCTGTGTGATAAAACTTGCAGGATTCTAGTAAGTTAAGTAATTTCAGAAAATATGTTTTTGTTACTAATTCCCAGCTCTGGTTGTACTTTGGATGTAGGTTTTTGATTGTTAAGGATTAATAAGCTTCAGAATTGTCCAAAAACAGCTGGACATTATTAAAACATTATTACCAAATCACCAAGCAGTGAAAGAACCCTAGCAGCTCCATATACCAAAAGCTTGGGGAAAAAAAGAGTCTGGACTTTTTCTTGAAGATGTTTCACCTCTCATCTGAGAGGTTTCTTCAGTTCTAGGAGAAACTGGTGCAGAGTCCCAGATTTTAAGCCCTATGGGAGTGTCCCCCAGGAGAGATGGACCCCCTAATGATCCTCTACCTAATCACACGAGCCAAGGTGTGAAAATGGGTGTGGGTCACAATCAGCCAAGTATTCGGGTGAACCCACTGTGAATCCTAGCCCCACCCTATCATGTGATTTCCTGAGGTCAGATGGCCCAGGATGTGAGTGGAAGCGTCTGGGAAGGGATCTCAAAACTGGATTATAGATGGCAGACAGTTGGTGTCGTAAGCCGCTGCCTCTGTTCAAAGATGGTCGCTCACAGTGGACATAGATGCCTCTTTTACTTCTCTTTCAAACTATGTCTTCTGACAGCTGAGTCTTGTCTCATTTTAAGAGCTTCCTTTACATGTGTGTGTTCCCTCTTTTTTCCTTCAGGCTTAGAGGGAACATGTTCTGCCCGGTGGTGTAGGGTCCTGATTACTCAAAGTTTGTGTTCCAGAGGGTGATGGGAGTCAAACAGGAGGTACTGGTCCGTGTGTGTGGGCTTCCAGTAAACTTCATGTTGAGGTTTCCGTTCTCTTTAATGCGCACGGCAAAGTCCAGGAATGGCATACTGTTATCCTTTGTGTCTTCCCTGGTGAACTTTGTTTTTATCCACAGCGTTGATGTAAACAGTGAAGGATTCTACTTCCTGGGTTTTGATTTTGACCCATGTGTCATCAACATATCTGTACCAGTGGTTAGGTACTGTCCCTTTAAAAGAGCCAACAGCCTTTCTTTCCACCAGTTACTCCTAGACCTGAAGAAGCTTCTGACAGGTGAAACGTCTTCAAGGAACTTATAGAAGTTTGGACGCTTTTCTTTCCAAGCTCCTTAGACTACGATGACCTGGATGACTGAGAACCTTCACAGACTTATATGACCAAAAGGTTTGCAAGTTGACAGCTCGGTCCATAATAACCCTTAATGTGGTCACCCTACTGTCAGCTTACTTGGCTAAGCTCTTTCAGGACATTGGCCACCTGCTTGATAAGGGCACCTGTATGCATTTTCCCCTTCTCAACCTCATACCAGTGATACTGAGTGGGGTGAGGGAGGAGTAGCTGTCTCTCATTTTTATAGATCCCATACTGGCCCATCAGGCCATTGATGGCAGAACTAGCTTTTCTGTTCCACTACTGGCCATGACCATTGCCTTTGAACATTGACTTGGCGTGATTTTTTTCTTCCACATCCCAAATGGTCAGCACTCTGGGCGTGGCACACGAGTGGCTGATTTAAAATGAAGCAGGTCTCTCTCTGAGAGTCATTGTGAACATTCAGAATGCTAGATCACTTTCTACATGCTCATTTTATGAAGTATTTGAGAGATTCCTTATCTATACTCTGTTTAGGGATGGGTATCGTTTAGGTTTTATCCGATACCGGTACTTTTGAAACTGTGCCGGTGCTTAAATGGTGCTCTAACCGTTGCTTCCTTCTCTCACCCCAACCGGTCGCAGCAGATGGCCCCGCCCCTCCCTGAGCCTGGTTCTGCCGGAGGTTTCTTCCTGTTAAACAGGAGTTTTTCCTTCCCACTGTCGCCAAAGTGCTGCTCATAGGGGGTCATATGATTGTTGGGTTTTTCTCTGTATCTATGAAGCGCCTTGAGGCGACTTTTGTTGTGATTTGGCGCTATATAAATAAAATTGAATTGAATTGAATTGCTTAAAGAATGGAGAACACAAACTTTGTCCAAAAACCTCTTATGTTTTTATTTTTAGCAGTCTCTTTTTTCTGCAAAATGATAACCAAGTTAGCCTTTTCTTTTGATACAACATACCTACTTTGTTTGGAACCGGTGAATAATGGAAAACATGTTTAGCTGTTTGTTTTTTTTGTAAAAAGATAACGGTGTTAGCTTTTTCTGCAGCTACAGGGCATGTATGGTATCACTCTATCAAACAAGAAGACAGTCGCATGTAACTACGACGGTGTTTGCTAGTTCACCTTACATGCATTAATGTAATAACGTGGTTAGCCTACTCAACGTAAATTACACACGAACAACATTAAGCTCCTGACGCAGAGAAGAACGGCTGCTGCTGCATCATCATCCGTCTGCTACACTGGCAGGGCTAGGGGCCAGGACTCTCCTCTTCGGGTTTTTGGGGGATGTTGCTAACTCCAGGTCCAATAACAGGCAACCCACCCGCAGCAGATGTGCTCGGTGTGAAGTCTCGCAGCAAGCTATCAAATACGATGCATTTCTCTGCTTTTAAAAAAACGCTATGCGTCGCCAGGTGTTTCATCGGATTCGAGGTGTTACCTCCTTTGACAGTATCACAGTATCAGCTTAAAGCACTTGTTGCAGGCTGCTGAGTTTGCATATTTTGCTGTGAAGTACAGCCAGACTTTTGACCGCTTTGCCTTGGACATTTAATCTGTAGCTCTGCTCTCAAAGAACATACGTACCTGGACCCGCCTACTATCCTCGGAAACGTAAAATGATTGGCTAGAATCCAAAGTGTATGACATCTCAAGAAAAAAAAAAGCCACCCGTATCCGGTATACCCGCACCCAATGTTCCCTCTAATTTTTCATGTGTCTGAGCGAACACACAAACTCCCTGAGCGTCCCTTGGACCACTGTGAGCAACAGCAGACGTGTGCACTGTGGTGACGCCAGCATTGAATCCATGCAAGTTACATGTTTATTAAAATAATAAAATTACAGCATTTACATTTATGTTAGACTACTTTTAATTAACTATTTTAGCCCACTTACAATGAAAATTTAAAAAAACAAAACAAAAAAATCTTGTTCATGACCTGTGTAGCATGTTAACACTATTGGAAGTAAAAATAACTTGAACTCCAATTTTGAAAACACAAGTTTCTTTTGTTTTTTTTTCATAAAGCTCTGACTTGTATTATGAGTCTGTGGTCTGGGAGAGAGTCTGTAACTCTGTCTGCAAAATACAGTAAATAATGACCAATGTTGGGTAATTAATTATATAGTTACTTCTTCAAAAAAGTTACTGAGTTATGCAAACAACAAAGTTTTTTGCAGCTGTTTACCTAAAAATGCAGCCAAGGCGTTTTTTTAAATAAACATTTTAAATTATTTAGAGAACAATCATCAAATTGCATCAAATCTGATGCCACACAAATTATTTGTGTCACTCAAAAAATAATTTCTGTCAACTATGAGATGAAGGAGAACAACAGCCTGATACCTGCAGGCCTGACAGCAGCAGATGTGTCACTGCTGTAACACCTGTAACACTCAGCAGTCGCCTCATTGTTCTGACACACACTAAACGTCGCCACGCCGCTTTGCTCGCTAAAACACCGGTGTCGGCACATAAGGAGGCTGTCAGAGCCTGTCAACGACATTGATTAGCTGCGTATATACGAATGTGAATCGCATTACTGGCTGGATCCCATACGGGAGCAGCCAGTCACTGACTAACACTGCAAAACAGACTTGTTAAAGTATTGATTTTAATTTCAATTCAGGTTAGATTTTTTTTTTTGTGCGCAACGCAGATTTTCTGTGCGCAGAGACCGTGCCAGCAGTGCGCAATTGTGCACACACACAGCTTCGAGGGAACATTGCCGGTACCCATTCCTAACTCTGTTCCACATGTGTTATGTTTCCTTCAGGATTAGCTAAATAAGAGAGGATTATTTTCCATTTATTAAACTGCATTTAGCTACTCTTTCGTATCACATTTACTTTGGGAATGCACCAATTGGTCCACATCCTGTTTATGCAGGGCCCACTTTTAAACGGTAAATTGCTGAAAATGTAGCCATATATAGCGCTTTTCTGTGTCTTGCACTCCTTTGCATAGATTGAAGCATCTGTGTGTTCCTGTTTTGTTGAGTGCATCTGTCTGTGTGGCTGTTGAAGGCTACTGAGAGTGTGACCTTCACAGTTCACCAGAGGACCATCTATTACATTTGTTAGGTTATGCGTTTTTGATATTATTGCATCCTCACTGGCACACTCAGTCCTTAGTGTGGGCTTACCCTGCTCCATACCTTGTTAAGGATAAAGAACTTACAACCTGGAAGTAGATTATATCTCCCATAGTGAGATACAGAGAATGGTTGCTTACCAGGGTAACTCTGGTTTTCTGAAACCCAGGTGATGTTTGGTTTTCACCTCCAAACAATCGCAGTCAGAGATCAGGTGAAAGAGGAAAGAGCAGAGAGCGTCAAAATAAAAGGGAAATTATGGGAGCAAACACCAGAGTTTAACAATTGTTCATCACTAAATACAGTACAGATATTTTAATAAGGAGAGGTTATTTGAAAGAATGAAATTGATTTACTGATGAACAGAATTTAAACAGGTGATTTGCCGTTAGACTCAGATGGCCTATCTCAGCGGAACAGAACCCCGTCTGTGAAAAGGATTAGAGCAGGAGCCCCGAGAGCCTGGAAGCTGGTGGTGGAATGGTTGAATGGAGCATGAGTGATGAGATGAGGCGTGTACAAGGAAGAATAACCGAGGACACAGCATGAATGCTGATTGGCCTGGAGAAGGTGATTGGACTAGACCACTTCAGGAACGCCTTTAGCCACACCTCACCAGGTGTAGACAATCGGCAGTTAAACCTAGGCAACACCTGAAGACAACTGCATTTCCACTGTAAGGAGTGTAAGGGTTGCAATGGGCTGTAACAAAGGACAAGCACAGATGAGTCCACTATCATGGACTGGAACATCATTCATAACTTTTTATGTTATAAAGGGGGTGGCAGTAGAGCTTCTGTGATTGGTCACATCAGAGAGTGCTTGGTTATCAGAGAGTTACCATAGTAACCAAAGGTTTTAAAGATTGCAATATAGCTATTGTTGTCCAGAGGGGCCGATGGTGCGATATGGCAGCCTCGCTTCTGTCAGTCTGCCCCAGGGCAGCTGTGGCTACACCTGTAGCTGCCTCCACCAGTGTGTGAATGAATAATGGTATTGTAAAGCGCTTTGGGTGCCTTGGAAAGCGCTATATCAATCCAATCCATTATTATTATTATTATCAAATCAACAAAATATTAAAGAATCATTAAATATGTGGAATAGTTCATTCTTTCCTTTTTTCATCAGTGGTTTACACACTGGCTTGCAGGCAAAATGTCACTGGTTCGATTGCAACCGGAGATACAAATCAGGGTTGTGCCTGGAAGGGCATCTGGTATAAAACTCTGCCGTATCAAAAGATGCTGAGCTATCAGGTGTGGTGACCCCTTGTGACAAGGGAGCAACTGAAAGTGAAACACTGTTTTGCTTTGTCTTTGTGTAAAGTGTCCTTGAGTGTTTTGAAAGGCCCTTAATAAAATGTATTATTATTATTATTATTATTATTAATGTTTTGTATAGAATCATAACAAAATGTGAAAAGTTCAAAAGACTATGCGGCTGTTTAGCTGTGCCTGTCCGTCTGCCATCAGCTGAGAGAGATGCCGGTCAACTCTCTGGAGAAGCCGTGGACGGTAGACCCCTCTGAGGTGGCAGAGCGGCGGGATCTTAGGGACAGTCGCCTGGTGTTCAGCATCGATCCACGCGGCTGTGAAGATGTAGACGACACGCTGTCTGTACACAAGCTCCCCAACAGAAGGCTGGAGCTGGGAGTTCACATTGCTGATGTCACTCACTTTGTCAAAGAGGGTTCGCTCACAGACTTGGAGGCACGTTCAAGGTGAGGAACTGGTTGGAGTGGTTGGGTAGAGTAGGTGGGATATAAAAGGATAAAAGAAAATTACAGCATCTTGCATAAGTGTTCAGAGGAACTTTCAGAAGTACAAAGAGGCAAGAAAGTTGTTGCCTGAATTAATGTTGCATCAGCAGCATGCCTTGTAGCGCAATTATAAATAACACAGAGGGCCACCTTAAATAAGGCTCGTGTCTGATGTGAAGCATTAAGCCTTGAATGTCTATCATTTAATCACATGTAGAAGGACTTCACAGGGTCCATGATGGCTTTGAAAGTATCACTGGCACCAGGAATTGAACCAATGGTCAGCACGTTGTTGGTTCAATCCCTGGTGCCTTCGGGCTTCATGTTAAAGTCACCTTGCACAAAATACTTAACCCCCAAATTTCCCTGGATGCATCCGTTAGTGTGAGTGTGCATGTGAGAGAAAATGCTTAAAGGTATAGACTAACGCGCTGTATGAATATGTGTGCGAATGGACGAATGCTGGTCGTGCTAAAAGGTGGTTGGGGTTCTCACAGTAGAGAACTGCTACACACAGAACACAGTGGTCCATGTTGTTACGAAGAACTTGTGCTCATTTTGAGTACGATGCCATTAACAGGGCAGGGGAATGTTTCCGCTGTGGGAAAGCCTGAGTGATTTTCACTGTGGCCTTCATAAACATATATTACTACGGGACATGGCAGCCATACTTGTACACAACATTCAACCAGAAGGTCATGCAGCAAAAAAAGGAAAAATGAGTCCGCTTCCAACTAAATTAGTTTTATTCTACTGAGTGGTAGAAGTAAAGAACAGTGGGTCACACATCATTTGTTTTCAGATCCCCTTTGTACAGTTACGGGTGTCAGGAAAACACCGGAGGTCACATGATGGCATGTGACCTTGAGTACCTGATGTTAATGGTTTGTCTATAATTGGCTTTCAGTGCATCTTATTAATAAAGAGGATGATGATACAAGACAGTTGAACCACAGTAATAGAACAAGAAGATATTCATCTGTGTTTATGTCCAGATATATGCACATGTTCTGATTTATTTATTTATTTTGTGCTGTATTGTACAAATGAATAAAACTGAGTTTAAAATATCTGCAGTAAATGAAGTGAAGGTCGGGGCTGCAAAAGTAATGCTTGCACTTGATCTCCACAAATTTTCCTTCCTGGGAACATGCAGCGATGACACCATGTGACAGGGAAGCAGCCCAAAAAAATTTGTGTCACAGCTGAACGGCCGACAAATCTGCAGCAAATGCATTCTGCTGTCATCTCGGTGTAATCTCGCTATAATCCAAAATCTCTACGGAATTCTTTCAGCACCTTGTTGAGTCTTGGAAGTGAAGAAAGGAGTGTTCAGAAGGCAGAAGTGTCTAACCCAGTGCTAATAAAATGTATCTGATAAAGTGTAGTCTGCAGATAAATTAGTAGGAAGGTCCATGAAGTGCATGTCGTTTTTTAAAGGCAGCAGCAGCAGCAGCAGCAGCATGTACAGAAGATGATTGAGAGCCGAGTGAGGAGAGAAACTCCGTGTAGACTGTTAACAACGTGCACTTATAAAATAATACTGAAATCTTACTATATATTTTTTATGTTGTGATTTTTAATGTAGTTTTGGTCCTCTGCTTTCTCTCTGACTTACTCTAAAATTCCATTTTACATTTCATAGCTGTCCACAAAGCAGCGTGCAGATCACCCACCTGTCCAGCTCGCCTCCACACTTTAAAGAAGTAAATTAAAATCTCATGATTGTGGTTTGAAGCCTTAAATTCTATTTCGGAAAATGGGGAATATTTATTAAATCATAAGAAAAACATTTTGCTTATTTATTTCATCCTTCCTGACTTATTAATAAACAGAAGGATGAAAATGACAAAGGTGGAACAAACTCTGAATATTTAGTACTTATTTTCAAATTATGTCTCACTTTTGATTAGAAAGAAGATGATAAAGCTGCTGCTTTGATCTCATTGCCTTTTTATATTTATTATGTCACTTCTTAAGGGCTACAACCTACTACCTGGCAGACCGCAGGTACGACATGCTGCCTGCTATTCTCAGCGCAGACCTTTGCTCACTGCTGGGAGGTGCTGACAGGTTAGTAGACTTCCCATCACACGTTTCATTTTCATATGCTTAAAATGCATGCTAGTTGTGTAACTGACACTTTCAAATTCAGGTATGCAATGAGCGTGCTTTGGGAGCTTGACGCAGAATCCCTTGAAGTCCAAGAGGTCTGGTATGGTCGTACACTCATC
Source organism: Aulonocara stuartgranti (assembly GCF_965226115.1). Lineage (NCBI taxonomy): Eukaryota > Metazoa > Chordata > Actinopteri > Cichliformes > Cichlidae > Aulonocara > Aulonocara stuartgranti. The sequence goes on along the minus strand of NC_138939.1, from coordinate 39,772,246 downwards.
CGCTCCTCCTATCAGCTCCACTACGAGCTGGCTCAGGCGCTCCTCAACGGAGAACAGGTTGAGGTAGCGGAACTGGCCAACCTGGGTCCTCAGGAAAAGGGTTCTAAGCTAGCTCAACTCACTGAGGCACTTGAGATGCTCACACATGTAGCCAGACATCTTCGGGCAAAGAGGGACAGAGGAGGAGCGCTGGAGCTGGAAGGAGTGGAGGTATGATTGGTTTCTTGTATCTTCATAGAGTATTTTGTGTGTTTTGGTAATGTGTGTACTTAACAGTAAGACTATATAAATAAAGACTGCAAACATTTAAGGTTCATGTTCTTAATTGAAAGCGTAAGCATGTTATAGCTGAGTGTCTAACCCTAACACATCGTCATTACTGACGTCTAACATACGACACAAAATGATTCAATGAATCTGAAGTGAATCAAACAAAGTAAACCGTGCACATAGCTTCAGTGGAGAGAAATCCATTCTGCACATTAAAAACTGGAACTACTATCTTTCTCGCACATTTCAGCTGCAGAAGATTCTCCCTTCTAAGCTTCTGTCTAAGTGAAAGTTTGACTTAACCTCTGTGTTTGGTCATTTTGTCAGATGACATCATGGTTAGAAAATTCAGTATCAGTCACCCCGAGACACTTCATACAGCCGAGGGGAGGAAATCAGGTCAAAAGACACCTGTGGAAAAGGGCCAGGGATTAATGATAACTAATGATTAAATGGAGATTGGTCTATAAACATGTAGTCAGTGATAATGATGACAAAGAGGTGATGATGATGTTCGGCGTCATCATGAGAATCCCCCAGCTGCCACGGTCTATTGCAGCATAACTAAGGGAGGATTCAGGGTCACCTGGTCCAGCCCTAACTATATGCTTTAGCAAAAAGGAAAGTTTGAAGCCTAATCTTGAAAGTAGAGATAGTGTCTGTCTCCTGAATCCAAACTGGAAGCTGGTTCCACAGAAGAGGGGCCTGAAAACTGAAGGCTCTGCCTCCCATTCTACTTTTAAATACTCTAGGAACAACAAGTAGGCCTGCAGAGCGAGAGCCAAGTGCTCTAATAGGGTGATATGGTACTACAAGGTCATTAAGATAAGATGGGGCCTGATTATTTAAGACCTTGTATGTGAGGAGCAGGATTTTGAATTCTGGATTTAACAGGAAGCCAAAACAGGAGAAATCTGCTCTCTCTTTCTAGTCCCTGTCAGGACTCTTGCTGCAGCATTTTGGATTAGCTGAAGGCTTTTCAGTGAGTTTTTTGGACTTCCTGATAATAATGAATTACAGTCGTCCAGCCTGGAAGTAATAAATGCATGAACTAGTTTTTCAGCGTCACTCTGAGACAGGATATTTCTAACTTTAGAGATGTTGCACAAATGGAAGAAAGCAGTCTTACATATTTGTTTAATATGTGCGTTGAAGGACATGTCCTGGTCAAACATGACTCCAAGGTTCCTCACAGTGTTACTGGAGGCCAAGGTAATGCCATCCAGAGTAAGAATCTGCTTAGATCCCATATTTCTAACATGTTCAGGACTCAGTACAATAACTGAATGAATTTAGACGCAGGAGTCTTCCAGGTCTTTATGTTTAGTTTGGTTTTTTGCTGTGTTATTTACTGAATTACAGATGGATACCATATATTTCTTTTCATCGATAATAAATTATAGTACGGTCTAATAGAGACGTTATTTTTAAAATCAGGCGTCTAAGCAGAACACGTTCCTCAGCAGAAAACATTTTATCAGAAAGTCATTTCAGTGAGAATATTGGAATAAAGAAACCAAGCACTCCACTGTGAAACCACTGACAGTTTTCACATTAGATCACAGCCATTTATCTACAGCGGCTGGTCGGCCATCTGTTAAAACCTCATATGGACAATTCCTGTTGTTCTATAAGATGCTCTCTAATAGGATGTCTTGGATTTATTTATTATTCAGTTATTGCATTCCTGTTATGGCTGTACGCACACAGAATATTGATATGAAGTAAAAATGATTCTCTCGGGTTGCTTCTGGGATAGTGGAAAAACCAATATATTTCTAAAAGTGTGTTTAATGATTGAGCTGCCACCCAAAAATCAAGTTCTTATCTTGACAAAGCTGGATTATTGACCGCTGGTGAAACATCTGTTGTCCTGAAGGATAAGGACAACAGATGTTTCATCTTGATCTATTATATAAAACGGCCAAAACTGTGTTCAAATCCAAACTTTCTGGCTTCTTTTGGTTCCTGCTGAAGTGCTTTGGGTCCCCTCAGTTCATCCTTAGTCTGAGAAAAGTTTTGTTCTCTCTTTAAGGCACATTTCCTTTGAGCTGATTGGCTGTCCACTATAAACAAAAAGCATGAACAGCAGATCGGTGGAGTTTCTGTGCCCATGAGCAGAGCTGTGTGCCTGTTAGGGATATGTGTTCTTACTGGTATGATAGAGAGCTGAACGTAGGAAAGACAGTAGACTGTTTTCAGGTTGAGATTCATTCACATTTGGTTCTCCGTGCAGCATTTGTTCCGGTGGAATGGTGCATGTTCAACTGAGTTAAAGTAAACTGTAGTAAAATGTGGCCCACTGATGCATTTTCATATTCTTTTTCATTGAAGTCACGTTAGAAGCATTTTCCCTTTTCAGGTGGGTGCCCAGCTGGATGAGGAGAGGAACATTACGGCCCTGGTCCCTCGTCAGCCCCTGGAGGTCCATGAGACCGTGGCAGAGTGCATGATTTACGCCAACCACTGGGTGGCCCGCAAGATCCAGGAAGCTTTCCCCAACCAGGCCCTTCTAAGGTGTCACCCACCACCACAACAGGAGCTATTCAACCAGCTGGTGGACACTGCAAAGGCCAAAGGTTTCACCATTGACACCAGGTAATGTTTTTGACTGTTCAGTATAGAAACTGAGGAAATGCATATTGTAGTCCAACGCACATCATGTTCAGACACACAAGTGTGTGAACCTGAAATGTTTGATAACACGGGGACACACTCAGGTGTCACATGAGCAGTCAGACAAGAAGAAGACATGTCCTTCAGCTCAGGTTGAGGTTGAAGCCAAATATGCTTCCAAACCAAAGACTACAACATATGATGAAGCATATCTTGCCTTTGGCTTCAGCTTCACAACAGCTGTCGTGGCAAGGTCGGTCTCCCCGACAGAATTAGTTTCCCCTGCGTCGGGAGCACACGCTGGGCTGTCCAAATCACGGACAATCAGGATCCCACATTCTTGATTTTCAGTTCACAAACACTTCTTATAACGACTAACTACTCCTGAAACTTTGGAGGTTTTAGCTCTTTACACAGTAAAGTTACAGGATAAATATAATTATCAGGCAAAATGTCCTTCGTTTGTTAAAATAATCCCGTCTGATACCACGAGAGGACAATAAATATTTCATTTTCTGTTGTAACCCTTAAACTGAATGGTAATGTAACGACACTCAGGTTTCACTTTTTTACAAAACTAAAACATCACTACTTCCACGTCTGACTGTTTGTAATGGAGGCGGCGTAACCTGGATCCACACTCCGTGCCCAGCGAACGCTCGCCACGCAGGGGGAACACATGCTGTCGGCGATGCCGACCTCGGCACAACGCTGATCCTGCCGCAGTTTGTTCCCCGGTTCAAATCCCGGACAAACAGGATCCCACAGCTGTTTATGCTTTTAAACCCGTTTTGCACAGAGAGCAGTGTTGAATATTCTCACACGGGAACAAAACAAACAACTCAAATAATTAAAGATGGTTTGTTTCTCTGTTTTTTAAAAGAGGCAGTGATTTATTTAATTACAACCTGTAATCTATTACAGTTAACTTTTATTTGTTTAACTGTCTACAAAAGGTCTGAGGATCTGAGGCGTGGAATGAACTGCAATGGAGTTTGAAAACAAAATATGAATGTGCGGTTGGAGGATTGTGGGGGGGTTAAACCAACAGCAGAACCGGTCCCAGGACAAGAGACATGGTGATGCAAGTAGCTTTGTGTCACTGACTGCTGAGATGAGAGGCCTCACTCATCCCTGGTTTCTGGCTCTGTTCCTTCAGGTCCAACAAGGCTTTAGCTGCCTCACTGGACCGAGCTGTGGACCCACAGGACCCCTTGGTGAACAGGTTGTTCAGAATGATGGCCACCACTGCTATGTCACAGGCTCTGTACTTCTCCACTGGTGCTCATCCTCAAGACCAATACTACCATTATGGTACGATACCGCTGCACAGCTTTTATTGGCTGCACTAGAGTTTCAGTGTGACTGTGGGTCAGTCCATCCATCACACGTCTGCACACACTTGTCCAACGTCTGTTGTTTGTGAAGAATTATTCGACTGAGAACTAGAAAGAAGGCTAACGTGCTGATATTTGCTTCGTTGTCGTAGGTCTGGCTCTGGATCGCTACACACACTTTACCTCACCCATCCGTCGGTACGCAGACATTGTCGTGCACCGCCTTCTTACCGCAGCCCTGCACATGCAGAGGGGCGTTGTATCTGGTAAAGCACCAGCCAGTAACAAAGAAGTGGAGGAAATGGCTCACCATGTCAACAGCAAGAACAGGGTCAGGGGTGTTTTATTGTTTGTGTTTTTCAATGATTCACCTCTTACTCTATTAACAGAAGCTGTGCTGACGTCTGTGTTTCATTTGCAGGCAGCACAGGCAGCCCAAATGCGATCCACGGCACTGTTTCAGTGTCTGTTTTTCAGAGAACGAGACCCTCAGACAGACCCGTGCTGTGTGGCTGACGCTGTTGTCTACTCCATTCGAGACAACGGTGTCTTGGTGTTTATCCCAGAGTAAGAACCTTCAGTCCTGTGTTTTGTTCTGCAGTCTTCTTCTTTTCCTTTGTTTAATGGAGCTGTACAGCAGCTCACAGACGGCCAACCACTCGTGTATTTTTAATAGACGAATTCAAAGTTTATGACAATGAATGAATTTGTTGGAAGATGTAATTGCACGCTAATCAATGTATATTTAACAGTATACACACTAGTTTTATTTTCTCTTAAAAAACCTCAAAATGAGTTTTAAATTTACTAAACTAATTCCTTAAACATTTATTGTGAGCAGGGAAAATCGGCTAAAACCCCGAATCTTTTCTCTACCAGGCTTTAAATAAGTTAATTGCATTGCTGAAGTTGAGTCTGTGGGGAGGGACGGTGCTTTGGAGCCAGCCTTGTGTTTGTGGCACTTCTACGTTAGCTTAGCTAACCTCTGGAGGTTGCTGCTTGTTTATTGCAAGGAAAGTGTAATTTAATAACATCAGTGTTCTCCATGCTTGTGGTGTTACAGGGATATGCAATATTAACAGTTTATTAAAATGTAACCTGTGGTCATTTTGAGAAGGCTGTAGAATCCATGTAATGATTAAAATCACAGGGCGCAAAGTAGGTTGAGTAATATCACTGAGTAAGTAAGGCTGCCTCTGACCACAGCCATGTTGTTCACAGGTATGGTGTGAGGGGGCCTGTGTATCTGAAGAACAAAGAGGGCCTGGTGGTGGTAGCGGGACAGGACGGCAGCTGTGATTGGCAGGGTGGCACTGTGCGAAAATACCCGGACCGCATTACCACCACCTCCAGCTGTGGCACCTCCACCTTCAAACTGTTTGACCACATCACCGTAAGTCACAGAAAACGCTAATCAATCATTTTAGAAGGTTTCCAGCAATGCAGCGCCTAAAGGCGACGATTCCAAATATATATGCATGAGTGTATATGAATCACAGGTTCATACGACTACTGGATCTTTTGTGGTCCAACATTAAGAGACGTTTTATGATCTTGTTGTGATAAAGTGTTGTGTGGTTGCTGCTTTGTTAGCTAATCTCAAGGTAACAAAACGTCAGTAAGATGAATGAGACGAAAATGATTCCTGAAAATAAATCATTTAAAGTTATTCAGTTTATTGTTTTTAAATATTATATGAAAACAAATACATAAGTGTGGGGGGGGGGCTCTCCTCCAAGACAAGAAATGTAATGCTTCCAGTTTGTGGCGTTTCTACACAAACCTTTTTGTAAAGGGAGATAAAAAATGACAGTGGGCGGTAATTGTTTTCACATAAACGCCTTTAAACGCTGCACGGTCGCACTCTCTCTCTCGCACTCGATAAATGATCCATTGTTGCTCTGCACACGTTTGTTACCACAAACGTCGCATGCACTTATGTCATTGTCATGAGACACTCTTGCAAACAAACTCACGGTTTAGTAACACAGTAGAGCAGCGTGTTTACGGGACAGTAACAGTAATCTAATTACCTTTTTTGCAACAGTAATCCCTTACTTTACTCGTTACTTGAAAAAAGTAATCTAATTATGCGTTGCTGCCCATCACTGGCGTCAAGTTATATTAAGTTCAGGCATGTTACACACGATGATTGTGAGGAATAAGTGCATGTGATTTAAGCAAAAAGAGCAGGAAACATTACCCTAAGGTTAGCTAACAAAAAGAAACTGAAGTAACGGTGTGTTATTCTCACATCTTTGGCTTTAAGACATGAAAAAGTGACAGAGTACTGCTGCTTCCACTGTTATCAACATCTTTTCTTTCTTTCATGGACTTATCCTGGGGTCATAAATGCCAAAGGGCAAAGGCAATGCTAACAACATAGCTTACTGATGGATGATGATGGATGACACATGTGGCCAAAACAAGATAGAAAGAAACATTAGCCCAAACACAAGTTGTCCACCACAGCATTGACTGCTGTCAAGCTATGATCATATCAAACAAAGAGATGATGATGATATTCAACAAACAAATCAACAAAACAACAACCTCACTGTGACACTTGACCGAGGTCACAGTGTTAATGAATGTTTTTCTCCCCCTCTGCTCCAGTCTCCACGTCGTGTGAATGTTAGAAAGCACAGTAAAGAAAGTTCGTGTACGGATGGATGAACGTTTGTTACATTGGATACGTGTGTGTAACATACGTATCCAATTTATCCTATTTATGAACAAAATTGTGGCACAGTCGGAAACTTCTCCACTCTACACCACTGTCTACTTAGCTGTGACGCTGCGCACAGTGCTGAGAGGACTGCTGTTATATATTACGTCACAAACCTTAAGTGGGCCTGTCTTTGCATAGCATTCCATTAGACTATTTTCAGTAGGTGCCATTACTGTGTAGTGATCGAACTGAGGAATACTGTGACTTACGTTCTCTGCTCTCTTCAGGTTCGTATTTCTGTCCACTCTTCAACTTGCCACGCTGACCGTCTAAACCTCGAGGTCATCAGCAACAAGCCTCACCACAGTGCCAAGTCCCAGCAGCCCAGCCCTCAGGGCCGCAGTCAGCTGGTCAAAGAGGTGGTGCGTCAGAATGAAGAGGCGCTGGCTCAGGAGAAGACAGCCCGGCGCCCCAAACTCTCCAAAGAGGAAAGAGAGTTTCGTCAGAGCAAAACTCCCAGTCTGTACTCTATTCTGGAAGAAATCAGAGAGTTGGCTCTGATGGATCTGGAAAGGGCTTCACGCCTCCCGGCAACAACAGCATAGAAACGCTGTAGCCCAGCTTTACCTCCAAGCAGACACTTGTGAGAACTGCACGCTGTGCGCTAACAGAACGGTGATCATTGAAGATCACTCGTGCTGAGTCATCCAGGTCATTCTTGTAGCTCCAGATTGTGTGTGGACAAACCACACGAGTGTGTGAAGTCACAGGAAAGCAAACACAATATTAGGTAAAAACATGTCCCGCCATCTTTTTAGAAACCAGAGTCAAACCGAATCAGTGGATACGTTTTGTAAAAGTTAGTTTTTAAAATCACATCAAGTTAAACTTAGTTGTAAGGAGGATAGGGAACGTGTTAATGCCAGTGAAGTGTCAGCAGTTACTTTGACAAGACCTAGTACTCACTGCAAATGTGGTTCAATCCTGCAGGAAACTAGTCAACTGCAGCAGGTTAAAGAAGTCTGGTAACAAAAGGCTTTTCTCTCAGCACCAGTGATCTCAATAGCTCACTGGTGGGATCAATGTCTTGTGTAAATTAAATGTCTTGTGTTATAGAACCATTTTTGGTGAGTTCACACATATTGTACTACCTGTGACCACTTCATACAAAACCCAGCACGAGTATTGTTCTGGAGATGATAAAACGTCCACTCGTCCATTTTCTTCTGCACGTCCTGGAATCTGTCCCAGCTGTCATAGGGTGAGAGGCAGGATACGCCCTGGACAGGTCACCGGACTGATAAAACTTCATGTCACTCATTAGCAGACTTTAAAATAAACCCGTAGAGTAATGAACACACCTGAGGTTGGTTGTGTTGGAAGTGATGTATAAAACTAGGATGTATTTATCTTATAGTTTGTATATCAAGAGCCTGTATAGAAGACACCAACACCAAGGACATTTTTATTGTTTGAACTGGTAAATAATCAGAACCGTTTTTTGGTTTGTGGATTTTAAGATTGTTTTCTAGAACTACCAACAGAAATATGAACTGTACATAACTATTTCAATATGTGTGCAGTGGCCTGTAATTAAAAATGGTGTTTTCATTAGCGCAGATGGAGCCACTTCATCGTGTTGCGTTTCATGTCCCTGCAGTAGCTTAAGAAAGAACTGTTCATAATTGAACGAGCACTTAATGCTTGGAAGAGGGTGATGGTCAGTTGACAGCTCACATACTACACACACACACACACACACACACACACACACACAGGCCTTTTATAGAAACATGTTTGCAACCAAAATTCTGCCAATAGTGAAACTGGAGAAAGAAGATGCATCAGAGCAGGAACTGTGGATCAGTTCAAATATTTTTCTGTAACAGATACCAACACATGGTAAATACGTTTAGGATTTGGACTTTTAAAAATAAGAAAAACATTTATTTCCATTGATTATAAATGTCTTTGCTAACCCAAAGCTGACGTCACAGTAGGAACATGTGCTCAAGATATAAACCACCAGAAATGCACAACATTACTCGAATGAGCAGGCACGAACATTGGGAAACCTTTAAATCTGCTCACTGCCAAAGCTTTTCAGCAGAAACTGCTGCACGTGAACTTTAATCCCCCTCTACACAGTCGTTGCTGAGCTGTTGCTCAGGGCTGAGGCCGGTCTCAGAGTCTTTGGGGGGAAGCGGGCTGGTTTGTTGCGTGGAGGTGTTGTTGGAAGGCTCGAGGTCAGGATCTTCTACAGTTTCATCTCCATCAGTAGAACCTTTGATGACATTTGGTGAGGATGCAGCTGGAGGTTTGTCTCCTAACATGGCAGCAGTCTGAGAGGCTGAAGGGCCTGAAAGGGTTGAGAATTGGAAACAGTGATGGTTTCAGTCAACACAGACACACTCAGTCTACTACGATTTATAAAAGACAGGCAAAGCTGAGATAATGAAAAATGAAACTGTAAACTGCAGGGTTCAAACTCATTGTTCAGGGTCAAATTTAAGCACTTTAAGCACTTTCAAGGTCCATTATCAAGCTTTTCCAGCACATTACCAAAAAAACAGTTTGCATGTTCCACTTTGCATCACCTCAGTAAGACCATGTAAAAATTAAAACAAATCGTCTTAGGTTGACTTAAATGTTCTTTGTTCCTCTTTTGTTAAAACAGAGAAAAATGCACCACACAAAAATACTGAAAAAGGAAATGGTTGTCTTATATGCATATAGTGCACAAACTCAAAAAACTCATTTCTCTCAAAAATGCAGATGTGCAAATGTGAACAAATCAACTTGTTAGAGATGCTCATCTCCACTTGGAAAAAACAACCACACAAAAGAAGAAATCTGCACAAATGAACAAGTCTGCTCATCAGATATTGATGCTTCTTTCCTACGGGACACAACAACAGGAGACAGATGTTTGGTACTTTAACTAGTTAAGCACCCACACCACCAAAAATGGGGGAAAAGAGAGGAGATCACATTTAATCGGTTATAACACGAGGTCAGAAATATAAGTGCAGACATGAGTGTCCACAGAAAATCTGAATCTCAGCTGTAAACCATTTCTACAAACACCAAACAGTTAAAAGAGCAGTTACATCACCATGAATCTGTGGACAGGTAACATCCATATTTTGATTTATGATTTTCTGGACTTAAATGTGACCCAAAGTATATTTTATAGCATATAAGCTATAAAATACTTTTAAAAATTAGGTGAGGGAAATAATCATTTTTTTCTATGTTTGAGTCCCAGTAACTTTGACATAGTAACATCTGCAGTAATATTTACCCCTCTGATGACAGCTCACAAGCGTTAGCTTTATTTTGATACCAAGACTGTTTACACAGAGTTTGTAATTGCAGAGAAATACTCCATTTATTTTGGCCTCTTCATTTTCGAGCAGGAAGCTCAGAAAAGCCCTGGGGGCCTAACAGGTCAAAGTTCATTCCCAATAAAACTAACTGTGAGATGTTTGACTACATTGCTCTCTGGATTATTGTTACAGTCCTAAATGATCAGCTTTAAAGTGTTTGTGCTAATAACACCATGTACAGTAAGACAGGCATGGAGAACAGCACTGACGGGAGGCTTTGAACAGATGACACACTCAGTTCAATTCAACATATAAGACTTTAAAAACGCACAAACATCGACCTAAAATCTATTTATTCAGTCCATCACCTGTCATAGAATTATGTCAAATAATAATGTATTGTTCATCTCCCTTAAATAAACAGGCAGCCTTAAAGTATGAAACATTCATTCATTAAAACACTAAAATGTGTCTGTCGTCTCCGTGGCTGATAGAGCCCCACAGGCATCAATGTGAGCTTAAAGCCATTTATAATTTTTAAATGGTTTAATGTGTCGGTGCTCACGATAAACACATTTTGAATGAAAGCCAGGGAACTTCAGCAGCACAAGAAATGGCTTCTTTGTGCCCACATGCATCAGTCCCTCTTTTTACCAGTTTTTCTTTAAGGCTTAAGTTGGCTAGTTAAGTGTCGGACTAACGATTAAAGCTTTCACTTGAGTGAAGTCACTAATATTACTGCTACTGCTAAGTAATGTTAGCCAAGTTTAAAGCACACTGCATAAATCACCATGCCATAACTAACTGCTGTGCTAGCACTGCCGTACTCTATCACACTCAGTGCATTTCAATCATTTCTCCAGCAAGTTTGATAGCTAGCAAAATAATAATCATAGTTTTAAACATTAGCCTGTGTTATGTACACATACTCGAAATTATTTACTGTCATGTGACTCAAGAGTACAAATTCCTTCAGTGTCGTTTTCCATCGAACACTCATTAAAACAGCACGAACCCTGAAACTGCTTATTAAAATAATATGTAAATAATAGTATGTTGCATTATAAAAAATTAAGCTTTTGACTGCCCTCCAGAGTTCACGTTAACTTCAGATCTCTGGAAGCTACACTACCCGAATGATGTCAGCTGTTTAGTTTCTATACTGGACAGAAAAAAAAGGGGGGGGGGGGGGTGGATTGGCTCCTCTTAAGGAGGACTAATGACTAAAATGTGAAAGTTTAAAGTCGATGAGTAAATCATGCTCGGGTAATACAATGGAAACGGTCTCATATCACCATCTAGTGTTATAAACTGTAAACATTTTTATGGGTGAAGGCTCATAATAGAGACCGATCAACAGGTCATTTTCTTTTCTATGGGTCTCATTTAAATCACATTACATCATTTCTGCGGTAAATGAGGACCCTGAAGAACGATTTAATGTCACTGTTAAAGATTTGTAGACAATAGATCGCAGACAGCTGGCTCCGCTTTAACTAAAGAGGAAGTAAAAACAGTTTGGATCACAAGTGTAAGGCAAAAACAAAAATACTACGCTGACATCAGACAGGCAGTAAAGAAATCAATGTTTTCTACATGCTTTGCCTCTTATTACCAAACTCCACACTAATGTGAGGAATCTCTGGTGGTTTGGACGAACTGTGCAATACGGGAACTCGTCACTCGACCTTCAGGGTTTCTGGTGGATATATACACTAGATCCACTTCACTATATTGTAAGGAGTATTCACTCACCACCCATCATCCAAATCATTGAATTCAGGTGATCCAGTAACTTCCACAGCTGTATAGAATCAAGCACCTAGGCATGCAGACTGCTGCTACTAAGTGGAAGTGTTTGGGAACGACAGCAACTCAGCCATCAAGTGGTGGATCACGTAAAATCCCAGAGTGGGGGTCAGTGGATACTGAGGCGCACAGAGGTTGCTAATTTTCTGTGGAGTCCATCGCTCCAAACTTCACGTGGTCTCCAGATTAGCTAAAGAACAGTGCACAGAGAGCTTCGTGGAATCCATTTCCATGGCCGAGCAGCTGTAGTCCAAGCCTTACATCACAGAGTGCAACGCAAAGCAATGGGACACAGGAGAGATGCAGTCTATGGAGCGACGGATCACAGTTCTTAATCTGGAAAGCCGATAGACAAGTCAACTTAGCAGTTGCCAGGACAACAGAGCTCCAGGTTTGGTGGCAGGGGGATTTCGGTGCGGGGTTGTTTTTCAGAAGTTGGGCTCAGTCTCTTCGTTCCAGTGAAAGGAACTCTTAATGCTTCAGCATACAAAGACATTTTGGCTCCCGACTTTAAGGGAACAGTTTGGGGATGGCTTCTTCCTGTTCCAGCATGACTGGGCACCAGTGCACAAAGCAAGGTCCACAAAGACATGAACTCTGGCATGGGAGTCCTGACCAGAACACCACTGGGATGAATGAGAGCAGAGACTTGGAGCCAGGCCTTCAACATCAGTGTCTGACCTTACAAATGGTCATAAACTCCCATAAACACTCCCAGAAGAGTTGAAGCTGATATAGCTGCACAGGCGGACGTCGTGAATGGGATGTCACTCGAGTTCATATGAGTGTGGGGGCAGATGAGCAAACACTTTTGGCAATATACTGTACATTCAATGTTTTGCTTTTTGTATTTTCATATAAAGTTAATACACCAATGAAGCTAGATGATCCTTATGAACCTTCGCTGGATGTTTTGTAGCAGAATCATTAATTATTTCTGTTATATTGTGTCCCAGCTGTATGATACATTTTTGCCATTCTTACCAATTTGCTGCTGGCGTGCGAGCCTCTTTTCCAGGGCCCGCTGTCTGTTCAGCTCAATGCGTTTCTGCTGCTCTTCGGTCAGAGAGGGAGTAGATGGGGGAGCGAGGGCTTCGGCAATCTGCCCTTGGGGAGCATTAATAAAACTCTCTCTGCTGAACAGATCAGGATCCCCAAATGTTTCCAGTTCACGTTGTACCTCTTCGTCACCAGCACCTGAACACAATTTCAAGCAGTGCTGATAATTAAGTCCTGTGGAATATGGCAAGTATTTCCTATGTGCACCTGCAGGTGTGAATCCACCGTAGGGCTGTTCGATACAACGATATATACGGTTTGACGATATAAAAACGTCTATTTCATTTTACGCTATCGTTTGTTTCGTGGTGTCGCAAAATAAACTGTTTACGGCAATATTTCTTCATGGTTCTGATGTCACTGTAGTAAAGTTCTCTCTTTCTCTTATATATAACCACACTACGGACGGACAAGCGCCTGTTTTTATGCGTTGTCGTTAGCAACAACGACGGTAAAACCATCGCGTGTCCGCTTGTTTATGTTCCACATAAACCTTTCAGAATAAAGCTCAAGATCCTGTTGAGGCTTTTCAAAATAAACGGAATCACGTGAAAGAGCAGAGTGTTTACGGATGAGAAGTAAAACAGAGCCGCCAGGTGCTAAAAAATAAACCTTAGACTCAAACGTTAGAGCAGGCTTTCCCCCGCAGCACGCCGTGTAATAAATACTCACAAAGAAAACGGCGCCGTTACAACTTATATCTAAAAATGTATCGTTTCATGCATCGGTTAAAACACTCGACTCCAGCTACATGACGCGCAGCTGGAAACACTTCACGCAGGTCGAGATTCACAGAATTGACAGAAAATGTTACATTTTTGTGATTTATATCGTTATCGGACGATAGAATTCTTATATCGGGAGATGAGACTTTGGTCATATCGCACAGCCCTAGTCCACCGTATCCCCATCAGTAATGATTTTTCTTCTTACCATCTGTACTTGTAAAATCTTCATGTGTCAGGGGCATGTCCAGTCGTATTCGTTTAAGACATGTCTATAGAAGAATGAGTAAAAAATTACAAATTCTGAACATTAGGAATCCCACACGCTTGCAGGAAATATTCTACTGCTTCCTCTCACCTGCACTTCCTTTTTGCTGCCGAGCCTTTCCACTTTGTCAATAAAATCTTCAAATTGCAATTTGGGGTACAACCTGTGGGCCCAGTTCTCCATCTTCTGCATCAGCAGCCGCAGGTCTGCAGCCTAATGGGGCAAACATCAAAAACAGCGAGTAGTGATATGAAAGAGGGCTGTGTGTGATAGGACGCTTCTTCTTCCCACTAAAAAATGACTTCCAGTCATTGGAACAAAAGACATCTTAATTTGGTAAACCAACCTCTGGTTCCCCTCACTCATTTTTGACCACGACAGAAAGGGCAACTTTTGACCTTTTAGTCTCAAACCAAATTTAGGACATCTAATTAAAAGCTGACAGGCCAAACAGATTTAGCTCAAAAACCAATGTTCATTCACATCTGGTAATTGGTGGGACAGATGTTATCATATCCTACCTCGTGTCCTTTGCCTTTGAACTGGATATTGTCAAAGAGAGTGCCCAGAGCTGGAAGCCCTCGATCTGATATCAGCCTGGGAAAAAATATTAAGACTAAGTTAAACCATTAATGGATTACAAGCAGGGTTAGCAGCACATCCAGGCGTATTTGGCTTATCCAATTCAGGATCGTGGATGGCTGAAGCCTATCCCAGCAGCCAGGTCGCCAGCCTGTCACAGGGCCAACACAGACAGACCCTCTGAATGGAAATGTCAGTGCCTTCAGATGTACCATGTTCAGAAGGCAGTAGCTTGTTGGGGGGGGGGGGGGGTAGGGTGTTTGGTTTTCAGGGTGCCCACAACCTTTCTTTTCCCACCTGTTTGTACATAAGGCAGTATAATGAGAAATAGTCAAATTTCTCCATCTAAAAAATAGCTATATATATATATATATATATATATATATATATATATATAGCAAAGTTGCAATTAATTTGAATATTTTATCAAATGAAAATCTGTTTTTCTTTAATACAGCTTGCAAGTTTTATCCTAAGTATAATCGACGTTCTTACTTAAAAGCTTATTTAACATCCTTTGATTTAGTATAACTTAGTTCTGTCCAGGAACATTGTGAACAGAACAGTAACAGAGGAGTGCCACTGGGACACCCACTGGGACACCCACTGGGACACCCACTGGGAACGAGCCTGACTTATGGTTGGCAATACTAACCAGGTTCACACTATAGGTGTACAGAGACTGGAAACATCTTTCTCACACACATCCAGGGATGTCTCCAACGCTCTGACAATTTTCAGTCTGGGAATTTTGCCCATCCAAATGATGAAAACAACAATGGTATTAGAGTCTTTCTTCTTTAAATGACTGGCAGAGTGAAGCTGCACCATCATCACACAGATGCAGTCATTTGTACCCGCCGCTAAAGCGTAAGAAGACGCTGCAGTACTCTGCGAAACGACAGGTGTCGCCACTCAGATAATATCACATCACTTTTTTTGTGCAAAGTTCTTTCCACAAACTTACATTTTCAAACATTTGCAACAACTCTGTGTGTCAGTGTGCCTCTGAGCCTCTGTGCACGATTATTAGTGAAACGGTGATAAAAACCAGTGCAGTCACAGACTCGTGTTCAACCTGGCTGCAACACTGACAGTCTGCACACGTCAATCAATGATTTTGGCCTCCTTGTGTCCCAGCTCACACAAGATGACATCAAATTCCTATTTAAATGCGCATTTTAATGCATTTCAACCCTCTGTCGTGATATAAATGTCTTTGCTACCTGTGGGAGTCCAGCTTGGGTTGGGGTCTCTTCACGCCTCTCCTTTTAGCAGTAGGGACATCAGCCAGCTGTGATACCTCACCTTCATCTCCTGCATTGAAAACACATGACAACAGGATGTGTTTCTAACTCATTCTGTTGGCAGCGTGGCAAACTTCAAGCTTATCTTTAAATCCAGACAAATTATAGACTGGAGGTTACAGAAGAAATGTGCTGGTTTGAACAGTATCTGATAGGTTTCATTTGCTCACGCAAACAAAAACATGTGTGTTGTTATTGTTAGAAACATCCAGTCTCAGAGAGATGCTGAAAAACCAGTTCATGCATTTGTTAATTCTAGGCTGAACTAACAAATTCATTATTATCAAGCTGTTCCAAAAAGCTTTGTGGAAGGACTATGAGACTATGAGAGGTTGTATTTCTCCCACATTAGCCTTTTTTCCTGAATCTTATTTTTCTATGATTCTTCATTAAACCATGAATTTAAAATACAAAGTTCTGAATCATCACATCTTAAAGACCTCATAGTAATCCTGTAAGAGCACAGCAGCATCTACCATCTGCAAAAGGGTCTCCTTCCTCCTGGCCTCCCCGGCCTGGGGAGTGTGGTGGTGGGAGTGGGGGGAAAGCTTCATCCTCTATGCCGTCATAGTCAGGAATGTCCTGCGGGCTATTTTCCTGTGGGTCAACCATGGTGAGTCGGTCCTGGAGACAAAGTAAAAGACGTGTGAGCCCCAGTCGTCAACAGCATCAGCATTAAGTTACATGAATTTAACTGCAAGTTGAAAAAATGACATTTATTTCTGTAAGAGTAATTCTTTACTGTGTTACAACATCAACATGAAAACCTAAAAAACTGGCATTTACTTTTTTCTTTTTTTACATCAACAGGAGGAGCTGTACAGACACTCATCCCACCTGGAATTATACCCCAAATTCAGAAATGTACTATTATGATACATTAATGGTCCATTATGTTTGTTTCACAGTTATATACATAATACAATTTATAGATTTGTATATATTTACATTCTATCAGGGATGAACTGGTTGTGAACCTTTGGGCTGATAATCACATTTAAAAGTTACAATTTGGATGAATTATTACTGCGATACTTCTTTTGGACTCTGTAGTACCACAGAAATATCATTAAAGTAACAGGTTTGTTTTAAAGTCTTTCAGCTGTTCCGTAAGCATCATCGTCATCATCATTTATATAGCACTTTAAAAACACACCTGGCAGACCGAAGTGCTGCACAATACAAATGTAGTAATAAAATAGCAAAAAACAAACATAGCAATAAAGTAAACTCGAGCCAAAATGATGTGACACAACTAGGGCTGCCACAAACCATTATTTTGATAGTCGACTAGTCACCGATTATTTATGCGATTAGTCGACTAATCAGATCATCATCCACTGGACGTAAAACTACAGCTTATTGCACCAGCAGCATCTGCTCTTATATAACTATCATTAGCTTACAGCTTTAAGCTTTTAAGGTGCTAACTAAAAATAAAGACAAGATGATAGTTTATTCAATTTTAATGAAATTTGCAGATTGTTTCGGTGAAGTTTAATAAACTCCTTGCTATCTAAAATATAACAGGACACCGGAGTAAATTCTCCAGCATCTCACACTTCTGATAATCAGCTGTCTGCTTGATGTTTATTCAGCTGTGTAAAAACTATAACTTTAATCTCAGACAAACCGATTTACTCAGGAACAAATAAAATACTAAAAAAAAAAAAAAAAAAAAAGCCAAACAATAACATTTTAAGTTATCTAAGTGACTCATATATATTTAACCTGAGTAGCGAAAGACGGCGGTGGGTTTGAAAACAATTTGCCGGGAGTCCGGTGTTCTCACCATGCTAGTGACCTAGCCCCCGGCTCGCTATCGAGCTAGTGGGGAACAGACGTCTCCGAAAACGTCGGAGCGCTTTTGAAAATACGTGGTGTCTTGATAAACTGAGCCGATATTTGAGGTTTACACAGCTACATTCTCGCCTGAAAATATGTTAAACGTTTATTTTGTGACCCAGAAAGAATAATAAGAGTAATATTAAAACTAACTAGCTGCCGCCATTGTTGGAAACTGAGCTGGGCCGCGCTATGAATTCTGGGACACAGCTGCTTCTTCTTCTTCTTCGGGGTTTAACGGCAGCTGGCATCCTTGTACATGCAGTGCTGCCATCTTCTGTTTCAGTCCGTTATTACACTCTTAAATCCTGCTACTTATTCCTGCGTCCTTTGTGATCTTACAAAGCTTCAAACGACGCGTCGACTATTAAATCAGTCGTCGACGATTTTGATAGTCGACGTAATCGTGACTAGTCGACAAATCGTGGCAGCCCTAGACACAACACAGACACAAAAGGAAATCTTCTACATTGTTTTGCTGTTCACACAAGTTCTAATGCTACCCTTTGTTTCTGGAAGGAGACGATTTTCTGTCCAGTATTAAAGTTCAAAGAACAGGGTATCCGTCTCCAGTGGGCTGCTAAACAAGTTTACCAGAAAAATCAGACCCACGGTCATGTTGTGTCACTTTGAGTGATTAGTCATCAGCAATAACAGGGAATGACAAACTGACAGACTTTGGATATAAAACAAACAATTTAAACATTTAGAAGTTAAACATCTTCTCGGATTCCTTTTGCTGCACATGTCTATGTATGTATTTGCTGTACAGTGTCATTTGTTTGGAACATTAATCTTGATGTATACATAAACATTTGATTTAAAAAACGTGTTTAAAAATGAACACTGACACAATTAAACACAACACTGGTGCACGGTGACTGCAAACAGAAGCAGCTGCTTGTATCCTCCTGTGGATACAAACCAGCAAGAACTCATCAGATCTCTGTCACTTACCATTAATGAAGTTTGGCTTTTATTAATAAACAGAGAGCACGGATATCGGGCAGGTATCACTTCGTCTGGGCCCTTAATGGGGTCGTCCGTGAAGCGGACACGTCAGTAGCTCGCAGGCGCAGCCACAGGAAGGTGGCAAACTAAACAGGCTGCTGATCGGACCCAAACCGCTCGGCTCTGCAGGACTTCACGGTCAGAGCCGCAGCAGCAGGACACCATGATGTTAGCGGCTACAGTTTAGACAGAACCAAACTGAGAGACTTTGGGTAAGCTATGAATAATGTAAGCTAACTGCTGTCAGATGAAGGAGCTCTAAAGTGTGACAAGAACATGACACAGCAGCTCTGTTTAAAATGAAAGGAAACGTTATTGTCATACCTGTTATGAGCAGTCGACAGAGAAACACGACAACTTTCAGCTTCAGCCGCTGAGATGCGCCTTTTTTCCCTCCACAGGAACGAATGAACGCCTCCTTCCTCGTGGTTGTTATTAGCGCTCAGCAAACAGCAACATGGTGCATTAGCGCCACCAAATGGACAAGTCAAATTCTGTCAAACAATTTCGCCTGAAAAATGAAATATGGCCTGATAGCTTTCACCCAGGGGCGATTCTAGGATCAGAGCTTTGGGGGTGCTGAGCACCCAGAGAGCTGCCCAACCAGGCAAGATCAACTTTACTCATCACGATGAGACGTCTTCCCCGTCTCGTCAGTCCCTGCATCCCTACATGTCTCCAGTCGTCCTCTGTCTGTCTCCTCGGTGCATTTAAACCCCTGTACCTCGCTGTCCTCATCGTCTGTTGTCCTCGCCCCATGTCTGTGCAAGTCTGCAAATTTCTTTATTAAATCACAAGATTCTTAACTTCATCAAGTCTCTCTGTGCCTGGGTCCTCGTCATGATACATGACATCACTGTTTTGCAACTTTGCCTATGGTACAATGGATGAAAAGATCTTTACTGCAGATACTACTATGGCTCTGTAGATTTTTTTACATTTTATTTTCACCTATGTCGCCTCACCTTGACTGGCACATCTGTCTATCACTTTTTGGTAGTCAACTCTCTCAAGCAGTTAAACGGTTTCCGTTGTGCCTGTCACTGCTCCCTGTCTGTTTGCTTACCTGGTTCTTCCTGACCTTGTACTTTCTCCTCACGTTCCCCTCTTTCCTCTGTCCCTCTTTGGACTGACAATCATACACAAATAGATTATATTCAATTAGATGAACAAATTACATTAATATGAAAAAAAAATACTGTTAAGATCACTAATAAAAAGTCCTCTCTCAGTGCGTTTTCACCACAAGGCAAATAACCAAACCACGTGTTCATCTAATAAAAGATGTACATTTGTCCGCAGGCTACGGACAATTTTAAGTTTTACATTTTAAATATGCTATATAAAATTCAACGGGAGCAACAGGACGGTCAAATGTCACTGATTCTACTACAGAGTAGGACGGGTTGTAGGGTTGCAAACATCGTGAGAAAACAGTTTCAACACTGCAGGGGCGCACCTTGGACCAAGGGCAGGACAGCTGCTATGAAAGGATGCTGAGAACCACAGGTGAGGCCAAATCAAAAGAGGAAAAATCCGTGGAAAGCAAGTCCACAGACACGTCGCAGCAGGATAACAGGCACCTTTATGATACGTAGCTGCACAAAGTAATATGGAGGTCACAGACATAGCGGGCTGGGAAAACATGGAATAAAACACAAGGAGGAGAAACGAGGCATGGGGACTGGCAGATACACAGAGGGGACACACAGGGGGTGAAGTCACGAGGGGAAATCAAATAAGCAACATCTTAACAGAACAACCGAGGGACCCTAAAACTGACATCAAACAACAACAATACAAGACACAAAAAACCAGGTAGAAGTCCCGGGACCATGACATGCAGCTGGTTACATATGGTTAAAATGATTCAAATGCAGTAAGTGTGCACGTTTCTCATATCAATATAGTCCATAGCTTGATTACTGTCTGTAGCCCACATGATTAAACTATTTACTTACACAAAACATGTGAGTTTAGATTCTATCTACTGTATAGTAAATAAATATGTAGCCCAACAAGTATAAAATCCAGAAAGCTACACAACATGGGGCGGTTCATTTACAAACACAGGTCTAACTTGAGTTTCACACCGTTTTTATTAGAAAACAATCAAATTGTTAAATGCTTAAAGTACACAAAATGTCAGAAATCTGCACCGTCATGAACACAAATTTAAAGCTAATTTTTCGTGATTTGTTGATTAACCCTCCGAGGTCTAAATCCCACGTTGTGCACATCAACATCACACATTTGTACAAATAAAGTTTATAACAAAGACATGTTCAATATTAAGCTCTGGAAACAGCTTGTTGTTTTGTTGCCATAGCGATGCCTCCAGGGAAAAATTAGGGAGCAGAGCAAGAATGAGAGCATATTAGTGGATATATGCTTGATAACTTTGCCTAACAACCATAAAGAAATGTTTTATATTTTGTGTGTGTGTCCTCATTATTGAGCTTTAATCCTGCATGAAGGCTGAGATGAATCTCTTAGAGTAGAACTTTACAGGAACTATCAGAATAAATGAAAATAATAACACTTTGACTGCTTTAGTCTTTTAGATTCACTTCTGTCTGTTTTGTTTTGTCTCCATTTAAAAGATATCAAACTGAGCAAATGTAAAAAGAATCTCTGCACATTCCACAGTCTTTGCTGCTAAAGTGACATCACAGCATTTAAGCATGTTTTGAATGAAAACATCAGCATATGAACACAAAACTGAAGAGACACTGCAACCGTATGAAAGCAGACCACTATTTAGTGACATTTCGACGTTTCCCTGAGGATTAACTGCTCTGTAATTTACCAAGAACTCAAGTAAGCTCAAATTTCACTTTATAAACTTAAGAGCATTTACTTCAATATAAAGCCTGATTTTCCTGCCTGCCAGGACAGTATTTATGTACTTTACATTGTGCAAGACTAGACTATATTTTCCATCATAGAGAGGATGATGTGGATCTATTATTCAGGAAAACAAATGTACATAAGTGAGAAAATGTTCTTAATCATATCTCAGAGTGACAGAAGCTCTTTTTAACACGATTATTTCTGAGACTATTTTGTTCATTTAGGAAAATAGAGAAGACTTAAGTCTTGTTCTCAAACAAACTATTAGAATTTCTGAGAACCTGAGGCTGCGTCCACATTTCTGAAAGTGCAGCTTTGTCTCTGCATTTGGGCCTTTCTTCCACACCTAAACAGCAGATTGAGTCACTGAAAGGTGAGATTTTTAAAAACGACGTTTTTGTGTTTAGGTGTGGACGAGGAAAACGGACATTTACTCAGGTAATGTCAAAAGTGTGCGCCGCTGTTGACGCTGTGGCCACGTTAGTGTTTACATGAGATCAGTTTCTACAATGGCAGCTGTAGACAACATACTGTGTCTGTTCATCTTAGTATCTGCAGTTTTGACACACTTACATATACACACAGTTACTGTGCCTCCATTTAGAAACACAGAGGCATCAGACGTGGCTTCTACATTCAACACAGACGCTCTCCCAACCCAAATCCTGACGTCGGTTTGGAATAAATGTCATTTTAAAAAAATGACATTTATGTATGCTGTAAGATTTGGCGTGTTCTTGACAGCGTTTCACTTTGTTTTTAGCGTTTAGATGTGGAAGGAGATGTTTTTTCAAAACTGCACATGTGGACTGGATTTCTTTTAAACGAAAAAGGAAAACGTGCGTTTTCAAACATAGGCGTGTACGTTCGGACGCAGCCTAAAGTCATCACAAAAAAAGCAAATTCTCTGAAGATTCTTAGTTGAGGTTTACTGATCATTGTTGTTTTGTGTTCCTTGTAGTCAAAATGAGTGCAAGTGGAGACGGACCACAAAATAACCAAAACGGTAAGCACATGTCCTCAGTCTAGAAATTGATGAAAAACTGATTTTCAGCAGATAGTTGTGGATGTTAATTAAAAGATTTAATGATCTTGCAGGCCAACAGGTTAACCCACAAAGGTTTGCAAATGGAGATCAGCAACCAGTTAATGGAGGCTTCGTGAACAATCTGTATCTCGCTCTCCGTGATATTCGTTGGTTTCTGCATGAGCTAATAGCTTCAGCACTGGGACAATATGATGACTTCTACGGTAGCGATGACGATGACGATGACGACAAGTGTGTCCCACATTGAAAGTGAAAGTGGGACCCACACACTTTCACACCAGAGGTACACTTCAACTGTGAGAGACAGAATGTGAAAAAAAAATCCATGAATCCACATGGTAGGATTTGTAAAGAATTTATTCGTAAATCAGGGTGGAAAATAAGTATTTGGTCACCTCAAACAAGGAAAATCTCTGGCTCTCACAGACCTGTAACGTCTTCTGTAAGAAGCTTTTCTGTCCCCCACTCGTTACCTGTATGAATGGCACCTGTTTGAACTCATCATCTGTATAAAAGACACCTGTCCACAGCCTCAAACAGTCAGACTCCAAACTCCGCCATGGCCAAGACCAAAGAGCTTTCGAAGGACACCAGGAAAAGTATTGTAGACCTGCACCAGACTGGGAAGAGTGAATCTACAATAGGCAAGCAGCTTGGTGTGAAAAAATCAACTGTGGGAGCAATCATCAGAAAATGGAAGACATACAAGACCACTGATAATCTCCCTCGATCTGGGGCTCCACGCAAGATCTCATCCCGTGGGGTCAAAATGATCATGAGAACGGTGAGCAAAGATCCCAGAACCACACGGGGGGACCTGGTGAATGACCTGCAGAGAGCTGGGACCAAAGTAACAAAGGTCACCATCAGTAACACACTACAACGGCAGGGAATCAAATCCCGCAGTGCCAGACGTGTTCCGCTGCTGAAGCCAGTGCATGTCCAGGCCCGTCTGAAGTTTGCCAGAGAGCACATGGATGATACAGCAGAGGATTGGGAGAATGTCATGTGGTCAGATGAAACCAAAGTAGAACTTTTTGGTATAAACTCAACTCGTCGTGTTTGGAGGACGAAGAATACTGAGTTGCATCCCAAGAACACCATACCTACTGTGAAGCATGGGGGTGGAAACATCATGCTATGGGGCTGTTTTTCTGCCAAGGGGACAGGACGACTGATCCGTGTTAAGGACAGAATGAATGGGGCCATGTATCGTGAGATTTTGAGCCAAAACCTCCTTCCATCAGTGAGAACTTTGAAGATGAAACGAGGCTGGGTCTTCCAACATGACAATGATCCAAAACACACCGCCCGGGCAACAAAGGAGTGGCTCCGTAAGAAGCATTTGAAAGTCCTGGAGTGGCCTAGCCAGTCTCCAGACCTCAACCCCATAGAAAATCTGTGGCGGGAGTTGAAAGTCCGTGTTGCTTGGCGACAGCCCCAAAACATCACTGCTCTCGAGAAGATCTGCATGGAGGAATGGGCCAAAATACCAGCTACTGTGTGTGCAAACCTGGTAAAGACCTATAGTAAACGTTTGACCTCTCTTATTGCCAACAAAGGTTATGTTACAAAGTATTGAGTTGTATTTTTGTTATTGACCAAATACTTATTTTCCACCCTGATTTACCAATAAATTCTTTACAAATCCTACCATGTGGATTCATGGATTTTTTTTTTCACATTCTGTCTCTCACAGTTGAAGTGTACCTCTGGTGCAAATTACTGACCTCTGTCATCATTTTAGGTGGGGGAACTTGCACAATCGGTGGCTGACTAAATACTTTTTTGCCCCACTGTATACCGAGTAGACGGCGAAATACAACAACGAAAAGAGCATTAAAGTTAGGATTAAAGACTAAAGTTAGCGACCCGGAACCGGGGGAAAAAAGTGCTCAGATAAATGCAGTACGTGAGAAAAAGACCTGAAAGAAGCTCAATGTGAATCCATAAGTCATATCGAAAAAAATCTTTCACCGTGAACAACGGCAACTTCCAGTCCCCAAAATACTCAACTTTCATGTTAACAGGAAGGAATAAATCAATGCCATAAGACATTGATTTAAAATTAGTCATTCTGATAGCTTTTTTTAAAATTACCGAGCATAAAACTTTTGACTAGGGTATTAAATAATGAAATAGTTGTGGTAAAAATGCATTCTGAAGCTATATATATAAACAAGCCTGAAGACACACGTCTTAAATGTTTCATGGTTCTAGGGTTGTCACAGTATTCTCTGTATTTGTTTCATGATTGTATTTTTCCCAGGATGCGTTCAAATTCATCAACATACAGGTAACAAAGTCCCTCTCTTATCCTCCTAGTGTTGCACTTCATGTGGAGATACACAGACTGCAAGAGGTTTTCCGGGAGATCTGAATTGCTCGAGCAGAAGAGTTTATTATATGGACGTGGTGACAGTGTAATGACAGCCTGCCACTTTGGTTTTCAGCTGAAATTTGGGAGCTGTTTTAACATTGTCCTTTATGGGGAATGGAGGAGGCTCTGCTTTGGTGACAGGAACTGTAAATCCTGTCGATTCCTGATGACCTAACAGACACATGACTACTATTTTCAGGTTTTAATAAAAGCAAGTTTATATGTTATATAATATATTTATAATATAAAATGTTTATGGTTTCGTAGTATTACAATCTTCTTTTCAAAAGTACAACAAGCTAATTGCACAAATTAGATCTTACGTTCAAAGAAAACCATTAATCTGTAACTTAATCTAAGCAAACCCTTTAATGCTGCCAGGACGTTATCACCATCCTTATTAAATGATTGCACATCTATGTTTGCAGACCCACAAGCATTTTAAACCTCTGAAGATTGTCAGTCATAATTAGTATGTTTTGGCAGCCCTGCTGCTAACATTAAAGCAAAAGAAAGCAAATATATCAACAAAGTTCTGTCAGATATTCACTTTATAAATAATATCAAGGTGCTTTCAAAGCACCACAGCACATAGTAATCGGTACGTTCCTTTATTCATTAATGGCAACTACTGTGTTGAGAAATTCTTCATGAAAACTGCATTACATGATTTAAATATAAATTAAGGAGATGCTCTTTTTAGAGTGCTGTCCAAAGTGACCCCGGCTAATGATCAACTATCATCTACATAAAGCAGAACGCATGATGCTTTCACTGGATAATTACAATTTTTTTTAAAAAGACATTGGGGAGCAGAGATAAAGAAAAGCCACAAAACAGGCTATAATGGCAGATCTGAACTGAGATCATTATGGTTCATGATCCAGCCATTAAGCTCCAGACACCTCAAACACAACAACTACGCAACAACGTATTTACTAACAAATATATTTAGTGAAATGAGCTGAAACACAATTTAGAAATGGTTCGATTTTTAAAGTTACTCCTGCTTTCAGAGCTACTATTGTCATGATCTTAACATCCAGATTAACAAGGTCCGCGTCAGGTGTTGAGGAACCAGGACACTCTGATGAGGAGTGGGCTACTGGAACAAGAAGACATAAGTGGACACGAGATAAGAACCGGGTGCTGTTGGAAGTAACCCCAGCGGAGGGAGTCACATCGGATGTGGGAACTCTGGAAACTTCGATACCCAGCATCTAGGCTGACAACTAGTAGCTCAGTAGGGGTGGGTTTAAAAAAAAGACTGGATTTCCCAATTCTAATCAATTGTAGTTTGAATAATACGATATTGATTCATTAAATCCCGGATTGATCTTTAAATATAAAGGTATTTTGCCAGAAACAACAGAATCTCAGGTTAAAGCTCACAAAACTATTTCAACAACCGCCCAACAGCTAAAACAGCAAATGAGAGCAGGTAAGTGGATTCCACACAAAGACGTAAACACAGCGCAGATCGTTCGAAACCTCTGTAACTTTGCTCTGCTTCGCTTCGGCAGCATCAGGTAATGTTCATGTGTTGATTCATGGATCATCTACTATAAAAAGCCAGGCCAGGAAAATCTCCTTCATGTTTTTCTCTGTTTCATGCTCAGTTACTTTAGCAAAACGACATCTGCTGTGATGCTCACACCTCTGACGAAGTCTCACAAGTGTCAGCTTTGTTTTGATACATAGATATAAAAATATGGATATGTACCCTCCCCCTCTCTTCCCTTCTCTTCATCAAACAATCTAAGGTGAGCCATGTTTGCTTTATAAAGGAATAGCGTAACATTGTGAGGCTTATCTACCAATAATTTAGAAAGAAATTTTTAAAATGCAAATTGAGGCCACACCTGGGAACTCTTCAGGATTCCTCCAGGTAGGGAGGTGGCTGGCAAGAGGGAAGTACAGGCCTCTCTGCTTAGCCTGCTGTCCTCGCAACCCAACCTCAGATTATGTGGTGGGGAATGGATTAATGTCCAATGAGTGTTTGTTTTACCTCCTAAATCTCATTTTATGGTCCTTTCTGACCATCAAATGAGTGCACATATGTAAAACAATCACCTGCAATAGGAATAATATAAGACATTGATTTAAAATTAGTCATTCTGATAGCTTTTTTTAAAATTACCGAGCATAAAACTTTTGACTAGGGTATTAAATAATGAAATAGTTGTGGTAAAAATGCATTCTGAAGCTATATATATAAACAAGCCTGAAGACACACGTCTTAAATGTTTCATGGTTCTAGGGTTGTCACAGTATTCTCTGTATTTGTTTCATGATTGTATTTTTCCCAGGATGCGTTCAAATTCATCAACATACAGGTAACAAAGTCCCTCTCTTATCCTCCTAGTGTTGCACTTCATGTGGAGATACACAGACTGCAAGAGGTTTTCCGGGAGATCTGAATTGCTCGAGCAGAACAAACTAAATCACAGACATAATGGACGGGGCCATTCGTATCCATGCACTTTAAGTTGTGCATCTTGATTCAAGACCTGGAATGTCTTACTGAGCCATTTATCAAGAAATCATCCAATCCAACAACCAGTTACCAAAGGCCTAACCAGAGTCACATGCTCCCTTTGTGATTATAATCAACTTTCCAATGAGAGAGAATTTCTTTCAACATATATTTCAACATCTGAAGAATAAGGAAACTGTCACATGTGTATTCAAGGACTGTGCTTATAAAACAAATATTTATGAAAACACAAAAGTGATAAATACAGAAAAAATTCTGACACTTGTAATGCATTTAAGTCTGGGATTAGTAAAAAAAAACAATTAGACTGCGTGGAAACAGAGGCTGAAGTACAAAATGGGAAACTACAGGACTGCTGAAATCGCCTGAGCCAAGGTGTGAAACTGGGTGTGGGTCCCCCAGTTTCACACCTTGGCTCAGGCGATTAGAGGATCATCAGGGGGTCCTTTTGTCCCTCTGTGGGGGGAAACTCCCACTAGGTTTATATCTGGGACTCTCCACCATTTGACCTTAGAACTGAAGAAGCTTCTCGGATGAGAGGTGAAACGTCTTCAAGTAACTTAAAGAAGTCCAGACGCTTTTCTTTGCAAGCTCCTTTGACTACGATGACCTGGATGACTGAGAACCTTCACAGACAAGAAGAGCTGAAGCAAACTTTTATCCATCCTTTCCTTTGGGAGAAACACAAGAAGGAATGGAAAAGGAGACTTGAACTGCTGACAGCAATCAAAAGGAGAAACAATGACACTGGAGACAAAAATGGCTCGTACATTTGCCTACAGGCGTCAGGAGGTGGTGAATGAAGAACCTGGCATAGAGGATTTTAAGGTGGTCTGCACTGTTCCAACAGGAAGAGGTAGTAATGCAGATTGAAGTTAAATGTCAATGTTTTTTCATTTTTGTGAATGATTGGTGAGTATTTACTGATTGTGGCTCAAGAGTTGGGCGTTCGCCTTGTAATCAGAAGGTTGCCGGTTCGAGCCCCGGCTTGGACAGTCTCGGTCGTTGTGTCCTTGGGCAAGACGCTTCACCCGTTGCCTACTGGTGGTGGTCAGAGGGCCCGGTGGCGCCAGTGTCCGGCAGCCTCGCCTCTGTCAGTGCGCCCCAGGGTGGCTGTGGCTACAATGTAGCTGCCATCACCAGTGTGTGGATGTGTGGATGACTGGTTGTGTAAAGCGCTTTGGGGTCCTTAGGACCAAGTAAAGCGCTATACAATTACAGGCCATTTACCATTTTTAAATGAATTTCTTTGTAACCAGTAAATGTATTTTAAAATATTTTTTTTGTTCAGATGATTTTTTCTTCCAGCACACTTTCATGGCTCGGTTAGACGGCTGATCAAAGTCATCCAGGCCAAAGGAGGAGCAACACGTTCAAAAGTGGCTTTCATTATGAAAAGGTGTGCATATCAACATTCACCCTAAAAAATTATTCAGGGGCTTAGTAAATATCATTATAATTCTAAGTTAGATGACCTTGATTAAATCTTTGAAAATCACAAAAGTGTTATCTTGAGTTGAAAATACTGAAAAGAATGCTTAAATGTTCAACACCAGTTTTTGAGTTGAACTGAGCTCTTTTGTTCAAGTTTATTTAAAAGAAAAAATTCTGTATTTGAAACACAGGGTGCATTATTTAAATCTACTCAATATATCTCATAGAAAGTACTCATAATAACTGAGACACTGGTATTCATACTTATCATTGTCTTTAACTTTAATTATTAATGGTTCAAAATCAATATAATTTTGTCCCCCAATACTAACTTAAAACTTTGAGTAAGACTAATGACCTTTGGCATGTACCGCGCGCAAGGAGCATGGCCTCATGGGAGATTTTCTGCACGTTGAACGAGACAGACACACATCCACTGCAGACTTGGTAACGTTTTCAGGTAAGTGACCAATTCTTACATTAGCTGTCTTTATCCACACCGTTCTTTTATAACATGTTCTGAAGAAAGCGTTTGTCATGGTGGCTCACTTTTCGCAGCGTGTTTGTGCACGTTAATTTAAGTTTTCAACCCGTCTTCCAGTCAAGGCGGCGGGAAACCGCGCCCTTTTATCCTTTTACGTTCTGAGTCGCTATCTGCGTTCCGGGTAATTTGACCGGAATGTCCCGGTACCAGCGACCTGACCGTTTAATCGGGGGCATTTTAGGAACCACTGTACATACTTATAGTTATAGAATATTCACAACATACTTCATACCGTGTACATTATAACATACCATAATAGACCCATTTCTGTAATATACTCACATATCTATATTATAATATATATTGTAATATATCTATATCACTAAAGCACTTCTGGATGGATGCAAACTGCATTTCGTTGCCCTGTACCTGTGCATGTGCAATGACAATAAAGTTGAATTCTATTCTATTCTATTCTATTTCTAGAAAATGGCCCTGTTGAGTCGCGGTGCGGGAGCTGCGGTAGTCACGCGGCCTGACTCACTCTGTCAGGTTGTTCAGGAGATGAACAGACGTCATCAATGGCTTTGGTAACTAAGAAGACCTGCCCGTGGAACAGTTCATAGCAGCAACCATGCTGCTTAGCTTTCTTGTTCTATGTGGGGTCTTTCAGAGCATATAAGACGCTGCTTTCAGCTTTGTCCCGAACAGGGCCAGTTTTTGAGAGAACGCTGAGAGGACCGCCCGGGTCAGCAGATTACCTCATCCAGGGCCGGTCCAAAGTACTATGGGGCCTTAAGTAAATTTAGACTCTGGGCCCTACTTCCTTTCAGATCCCAGAAAATAATGAAAAAAAAAAGCTTTGGTCCTTTGGGTCAAGCCAAAAGTACCATCATTTCCAGTATAGTTACTCCCAATTTACATAAATAAATGTTTATTTCAATCCAAGCTAAAATTTCTTATAAGAGATTGATGTTATGGCAGATTACTCAGTGACATGTTTTGTAATGATAAAGTTTTGATTTGTATTTTTTCAGCACCATCTTCACCACCAGGAGAAAAAAATCTGCATCAACTACAAAGTAAAGCAGGTAATTTTACTCAGAGGACTTGATGTGTTAAATTTTGGAAGGATATGATATTGTTTTATACAAGCTGAGTAGTGGATGGTGATACCACCTAAATATTTATACTGGTTTTGTGGTGGGTCATACAAATGCCAAATCTAAATTTTGAGAATTTTTCAGTTCGGTAAATATATTGATGAGTTCATGGTCTGTCATCTAGTGTCACCATACTATCTTTTTATTTATACAGCATGGTGATGTGATTCAGATTATTTCAATGTGGTTAAGTATTGTACTTTGTTCCATGTTGACTTATTTGTAGGTTGTATCCTCCACCTGAATTGGTAGTGAGTATTGGTTATTCAATCAGTTAATCATACAAAAACTGTGTAAATATGGTTATACACCATTCTGTCATCTTCATACTGTGAGACATATTCTCTCACAATTTTTTAGGTCACAGGTGATGAGATGGCAGTGTAAACTTTGCAAACATGAGGAGTCATCAAAAGTGTCACTACTCAAACATTATCGAGTGAAACATGGTACATTTGGTCATGGCTATTCCATACCCTGTCTTCATTTGAATTGTCCTTGCTCTTTTAACTGAATGAGGAATGAGGAATCTGAATCAAAACCAGAATGGTTCTAATCAAAACCATTCCCAAGCCTAGGGAACAATGAATGCTAGTAATTTCCGTTCACTTAACTTGTTTTAGGCTAAGCTAATGTAACCTGATTGAAGAATGACTGGGCTGATTGCAAAGTGCCTTTGTCTCACTTATCTAACTCTGGAGCACATAACGACAGACTAGATTTTACTGAAGAGTAAAGAGTGAAGAGTAATTTAATATTTTTATGAAACGTTGGTTAAGTATTGTAACCCCAGATTCTATGAGTATAGGCGCAGCCCTTTAAGTGGGTATTCCCCTTGTGCGCGCAGCACTGAAGTATTTTAGTCCACGCCCACCTGCTGTGTGGGCCTCACCCTGGTCTAGTATAAGTTACGGTGAGACCAGGAAATCGGCTCTACCGTTTTTCTTCAGCCAGCCAGAAGATGTCCAGCGAGACCATCCGTCTGTGTCCATCCTGCCAGACCGGCTACATCATATCGTATGACCGACATGCCGTCTGCGTGGGCTGCCTCGGTCCTCACCATGCGGACCTCGCCCTCACACCTTAATCCTATTGCTGTTCCTGTTAGCTCCTCCCGCCAGAGGAAAAGCAGCGGAGGTCAGCCTTTTTCAAGGCTGATGCTGAGGAGGCTTTCCCGCTAAGAGAGAGGCACTCGCTGGAAGAAGCCATCGAGTTCTTCGATAGTGGGCCGGAATTGGATGATTCCACCCACCGTGAGGAAAACGGCAGTGGTGGCAGCTCCACTGCCTCCGAGCTGGGCAGCCTGGCGACAGAAGGGAGGCGGATGAGCGGACGCTCATCCACCCCTGGCCTTCACATGTCGGCGAGGACGCCGCTCCCAGTTGTTGGTGCGCTGCTCCTGGATCTGCCTGGCATCATCCAGGAGGCAGCTGGTGAGAAGGGACTTCCCGTCCCTCAGCCTGCTCCACCCCCATCGGATGATCTGGAGGGAAGGTATGGCTCCGTTGCCCAGATCCCATCTGGCCTCAGTTCCCGGCGGTGATGACCTACCTCTCTGAGGCAGCAGCAGACCCAGCGAAGATTAGAGCGCCGGTCTCTACCTAGGGCTTCACAGAGGGCTTCACAGACTGGAGTTTTCCGCCTGTTCCCCCTCTAGAGCCGAGCCTCGCTTCAGTTTTCGGCACCAAAATGACCAAGGTCGTTGGACAGCGACCGGCCCATCCCGCCAAACTTGACCAGCTGATAGCAAGGTTCACTGATCACGCACATCAATGCACTGTTCAGTCAGCTGCAGTGACTAACAACACTGCGTTTGTCATCTCCAGGAAGGTGGAGGAAGCAGAGCTGCCAGAGGAGCTGAAAGGCTTTCTCTGTAAAGCCGCTGACGCGATTCTGAATATGTGCGCCACTTCAGCGGTGTGTTCCTCTCGCATCGCTGCCTGGCAGACGATGGTTCAGAGGGCAACCTGGCTCCGCCTCTTCCCTCCAAGATTATACAATCTCACAGGGAAATAGTGCAAGCAATTCATAACATAAAATTTAGAAGCTTAGTGGAAGATAATACTTTATGTTAAGGCTTTAGTCTGCATACTGAACAACTCCACTTATATGGATTTATGTCTGGATGTGTAAATTAATCTTTTGCATGTTAGAAAATAAGGTCCAGGTTGCAAAAAATGGTAGTTCCACTTAAAGATTTTTTCTTTGATTGAATCAGAATTTTGGCCTTCAGATTTTTTGTCCTCTCCCATCCAGGTCAGTGCAGAGTTTCATAGGATCACGACCCTGAACCTTGAACCAAAGTTCATGTCATCGTTGGACTTGTATTCATCCAAACTCCTGTCCTTGTTTCAAGCCAAGAAAGGTGCTGCTGGACAACGCCACAGGGCACAGTTAAACCTTCTGCTTCAGGTAAGGAAGATTGCATTTTCTAACCACAAAAACGTTCCAACACAGCATTGAAGAGGCCCTTCCACTAAAAACGGCTTTTCTTAGGTTTCTGTCCAATATTTTAGCTCCACAGGTGTTCTTACCTTGATGGTGGGTGTAAAAACAGGTCAACAACAGAAAAAAAATAGTTATGTTTAAGCTAGAAATGGTAAGTCATGTTTTAAATGTGCAAATTTTGCCTCAGTTGAGACTTCCTGTTTTACAGAGTGGAAATTCCATCGAGAAAAAACGAGAAGTCATCATCAGATGTCTCATTGACCATCTGGGAGAGGATCCAAGTGCCTTAATCAAAACCTTTGAGGTTGGTGCAATAAATCTGTTTTAGGAATATTAGTAGTTTATTTTAGCTTGTGAGATCATAGAAAAGTTTTAAGATACTGTTCTAAAGAAAAAAAAAAACACTTCAAAGCATACAAAAGAATAGCATTTGCTCAAAGATTTTGGAGCACAGTGTCCACATATTATGAGTACCGGTGATGTCATACAAATGAAACTTTTCGTTTCAATGTTTGGAAATATGTGAGCTTAAAACAGTTGTTTCTCTTTTTAAAGGACGGTGCTGATGCTGTCTTTGTTGAAGAGGCTTTGGCTGAGGAGGTGATGAAGATTTACCTGCTGCAGAATCAAGACAGGTCAGGCGAACCTACTGATGTGGGTATTGTTATTGAAGGCGTTACTGTTCTGGGCAAACTTGGGAATCTGAGCAAAGCCTGTTGCTATCTTTTGGGACTGTGCTATGCTCTGGATCTGAAGTACCCCAAGAATTTCAAATGCACATTTGAAGCATTTCAAAAAGTGTTCATGGAGCTGGATCCAGGAAACCTTTCTGTCAAGGTTCAAAGACTGAAAAATGACCTCTGTTCATTGTAGACAAAATTTCACAGGGCTGTTCTTAAAGTGTTAGACTTGTTAAGTGACATGTAATGCTCATCAAAAGGTTCAGTTGCGGCATTACATTGTGTTGACATTCCTGTTCATAAATAATGTTTGTACCATAAACTGTGTTTTTGTATTAACTTTCCAGATTCACATTAAGGTGAACATACAGAAGAGAGTATCTTCTGTATGTGTTTTTTTTTTTTTTTTTTTAGCGCAATCCTTTTTGAAACCTTTTTATTTAAATTATGGATGTTTTTTGGTCACTCTTTAGTTATAATCTTCCCAATTTTTTGGACTCAAAATAAGATGTTCAAAAACTATGTCACAGTGCAAATGTTTTTTTGTTTTTTTTTCAGGATTTATATTTTTTTGGGATCTTAATTTTATTTTTGTCATTTAGATTAGATTAGATTAGATAGAACTTTATTAATCCCTCAGGTGGGTTCCTCTGGGAAATTAGATTTCCAAAAAAGCACAGCACCGACAGAAGTTACAGAGTTACAGAATATTATATATATATACACACACACACACACACACACACACACACACACACACACACACACACACACATATATATATAAATACAGAGACAATATAAATAAAATATACGAAGGGGATAAATAGAATAAATAGGAATAAAAAATAAAAATACAAGTGAATTGCACATTTCAAGTATTGAGTCTATTGCACTGTTGACTATTTACAAAAGTATTGCACAAGGTATTGCACAGTGAGGTGAAGAGGCACTACAGCTTAGTTGTTCCCCCCTCCTTTGTCCTCCTGTTTCCCCTCCCTCTCCCCTCCAGAGAGGAGTTAAACAGTCTGATGGCGTGTGGGACAAAGGAGTTTTTAAGTCTGTTAGTTCTTGTCTTTGGGAGAAGCAA
The DNA here is from genome assembly GCF_965226115.1 of Aulonocara stuartgranti. Classification (NCBI taxonomy): domain Eukaryota; kingdom Metazoa; phylum Chordata; class Actinopteri; order Cichliformes; family Cichlidae; genus Aulonocara; species Aulonocara stuartgranti. Next base: position 39,737,341 of record NC_138939.1, on the reverse strand, counting down.
CCTGTCACTGAACAGACTCTTCTGGTTGTTAATGGCCGTGTGCAGAGGATGCCCAGCATTGTCCATAATGTCCAGCAGTTTCTTTAATGTCCTTTTCTCTGCCACTGTCACCAGAGTGTCCAGCTTCATGCCGACCACAGAGCTAGCCCTCCTGATCAGTTTCTCCAGCCTGCATGAGTCCTTCTTTGCTGTGCTGCTCCCCCAGCACACCACAGCATAGAAAAGTACTCCAGCAACCACCGACTGGTAAAACATCCTCAGGAGCTTCCTGCAGATGTTAGATGATTTGACCTTTTCTGAAAAGGTAAAGCACTGTGTTCACTTGAGCCACTTTTATTCTTTGTATGGCAGGTACATTTTTCTTGTTGTTAGCATCAATATGCCAGTTTTACAGTTTTATCAAGCATGCCAATTTGGATGCAATTTTATTATATAAGGCTGTTGTGACTGAAATTTTATCCAAGTTTTATCCACTGAATGTAGAACAGATTTCAGCTCACTGTGTTCAGAGAAGGAATCTGCTAAATGTGTGATTCACAAAAAAGCTGTTTAAAATAAATCATTGTGAACAATGTTGAACTGACGTGGTTCTTTTTTCCTGTGTGTGTGTGTGTGTGTGTGTGTGTGTGTATACACACACACACTTAATTGTAATTAACGTTTTTGCTTAAGTTAACTTAAAAATATTAAGTCAATTGAACCATTATTTAAAAACAAATAATTGTAATGGTGTAGGTTAAATGTGCCAAGCATTTCAGCATTTCCTAATTAATATTTTATGTAGTTTGAACTTTTGGTTACTGTTGTTTTAACTTACATTTTCAATTGTATTTACTCAATTTTGTATGTTACTGTAACATCTTTAATTGTTCATAACAACTTATTCCATTTTAGTTGGATTTACTCAATTAATAAGGTGTATTTAAGAGATGTGATTGTTTTTGCATTTACTCATTATTTTTGAGTGTAAAAGTGTTGCACCAAAATATTTAAGTAATTATCAGTTTTAGTTCTTAGAGTGTTGGGGGTACTGAATGAACTAAGCTATGGCTGTTTACTTTTTTCTTTTTAAACAAAGAAACTAGGATAATTAGTTACTTTCAGATTACTTTTTTTTAAAGTTATCAATAACGATCAATATTGAGCAGCACAGTGGTGCGGTGATTAGCATTGTTGCCTCACAAGCAAGAAGGTCCTGGGTTTGATTCAACCACCTAGCCAGGTCTTTTCTGTGTGGTGCTTGCATGCTATTTCGTAGGCAGGTGTGGGCTACTCTTTTGTTATGTCATTATCAATTAAGCAGAGAAAAACCCTGGAGTTGATTTGAGGTGTGGTGCTAGCATTTTGAAGATTTTATTGTCCACAGAAGACAACAGTGGTGGCTGATCGCAGAATAATTTCCAACCAAGTGAGCAGCTCTCTCCAGGAGGTAGACATATAGATATCCAAGTCTACCATAAAGAGAAGACCGCATGAAAGTAAATATAGAGGGTTCACTGCAAGGTGCAAGCCACTCATCAGCCTCAAGAACTTTCTTTCCACTTTCTTTGGTCAGATGAAACCAAGATCAACCTCTACGAGAATGATGGCAAGAGAAAAGTATGAAGAAGGTGTGGAACAGCTCATGAACTCTGAGGTGTTCAGAGACTGTCTGCTCAAATCCAGCTAAATGCAGTCAGATTGATTAGGCAGTGTTTCATAATACAGATGGACAATAAGCCACAACATACGGCCAAAGCAACCCAGGAGTTTATTGATGCAAACAACCTGATCTTAACCCAACTGAGCTGCATTTCACTTGCTGAAGATTAAACTTTGCACAGAAAGACCCACAAACAACCAGCAACTGAATGCTGCTGCAGCAAAGGCCTGTGACAGCATTAAAAAGGAGGAAACCAGCATCTGTGTTCATCCATGAGTTCAAGACTTCAGGCTGTCATTGCCACCAAAGGGGTTTTTCAAACAACTATTAGAAATGAACCTTTTATTTTCAGTTAGTTAATTTGTCCTGTTACTTTTGAGCCCCTGAAATGAAGGGGTTGTGTTCATGAAAATACTTTAGTTACTCACATGTATGCAATCTTTTTGTTCAACCCACTGAATAAAGCTGAAAGCCTGCACTTCAACTGCATGTGAGTTGTTTCACTTAAAATTCATTGTGGTAACGTACAGAACCAAAATGACAAAAAATTGTTCTCTGTCCAAATATTTATGGACCTAGCTGTTGATTAAATTTCATGTCAGAGCATGTTGTTCTGTTGGTTAGCAGCTGCCACAAAATGGCCAGTAACTAACCCCCACGGAGACTGTTGACTGTCAGAAAATGAAGAGGATTGCTTTACATTGAGCAAGTCTTGCTGTGCTCTGCTGGACTTAGTATAATCCACTATAATGCTTCCAGCACCCAGTGTCTGTGATGACGGAAACTGGCAAAGCTGTTTAGCTTGAAGTCGACAACTTCTTATGAATGCTAAATCCACAGAAAAAGTAACTGCACACTAAGATGCAGAGGATAATTAAGGGCCTCTCTAATGTGACTGAGCAGTACTCTCCACATGTACAGTCAAAATAGTATATTATGCAACAGCAGAATTAAAACCCTTTCTCCCCTCAGTCCCTGCGTACCAGTGGGTCACAGCATGAACTCTGCTCTTACTTGTCTCACAGACCAGACAAGGTCAATATTCATTACCAGCAACATAGTTGTTCTAATTGTTTGTCTCCAGGGTTTTATAAAAAAAACAAAAAATTCCCCCCAAATCCTACTGCCTGAAATAGAGACTAAATGGAGACTAACCATCAGCAAACTACCATATTATTTTAGACTGAAAGTAGAAAGTATATTTGTAATTGCTACATGTTAATGCCCATCCTAAGCCTGCTTACAATCCATGTCATGCCAGCAGAACTACTGAGAACAACAACTGCAAAAGGAAAAACAAACAAGTGAAACTAAATTTGGTGATGTCTTGTGTTTGCTGTGTGTGTGTTTTTTTATCTATACATGTAGCTTGTAACTGTAGCTTAGGAGGCGGGGCAGGTCATCTACTGATCAGAAGGTTGGTGGTTCGATCCCTGTCTTAGCTCCCCCTGGTCCGCATGCCAAATATCCTTGGGCAAGCTAGTTACCCCAAGTTGCTCTCCGATGCATCCGTCGGTGTGTGAATGGTAGTTAGCAAGTACTTAAAAGCACAGAAGACTGTGAATGTGGCATGTTGAGCACTTTGAGCACTCCGGGAGAGTAGAAGAGCTATATAAGAATCAGTCCGTTTACCATAACAAAACATTAATGAACGTTTTTCTTGAATGGTCACATTTCTTTATTTTGTTCAGTTTACATTTTTTCTTTGGTCTTTTCCTCATTTTCATGTCCCCTAGTATACAGTCTGGAAAGACCTAAAAGAACGAATCCATGTACCAAATCTAAAATGTCAAAAATAAATGTGACAGAAATTCACCCACTTGCTTAACCACTTTCCACTGGAGCTGATAGCTCTGCAAAGTGGCAGGACAGGACACGGCACAAGTCCATCTCAGGGAAAAATGTGACAGAAAATGATATTTGTAATTACATTTTCTCCAAGCATTTTCTTTTTAAATTAGTTAATTACTTTTCCATTTAGTTTGAACTATTTGTATTTTATTATTTTATTTTTCCATCATTTACTTCCTGAACTTTTTTAAAAATTGTTTCTCTATACAACTCTTTCTGCCTCTCTATGCAAATGATCAATCTGTTATTTCAAGAGTGGCGTGGGGTTGAATTTCTGCCTTTTGGATAAAATAGAGACTTATAGCTCCTAGAATAGGACACATGCACATCAGTTTTAAAGCCTTTGATTGTAAAAACCTTTCTGCGCTGCGTCTAAGCTTAGATAATCCTGTAATATGTCTAACACGTCACTTATTACCAAACTGAACATAAATGAACCAAATGGAAATTGTTCTGTAGAAAGAAATGTTCCCCATCAGTGTTGTGTGGACCAGTATAACTGCTGCATGGGACAAAACTGAGTTCATTTATATTCTTCATATTCACAGCGATCTTATTCCTACTCTGTAACATCATGTTTGTGCTGGTTGACCTGTGAGGACAACAGCTGCCTTCAAACTTGGTTTAAAGACCTTTATTATTAATAATTGGAAAATTAAAACAATTGCAGATGAATTAAAAGGCTTGAGCATTATGTGACACGCAAACCTGTCAGTGGCACATTGAAGTGTCACAGTATGGAGATGATTTTCAGCAGTAGGACGTGTGCAATCAAGTTGTAAAAATCTCTCACAAAAGATCAGCAGAAACAGGATGCACCTGAGTGTCGTGACAGAGGCTGCACATCTTTCTATTATTTTTATTTTTTAGAACAAATTTCAAGCAAACCTTTCTCACGTTGTCATTGCACGGTAGAATTTTGAGGTAAAAAAATTAATTGAATCCATTTTGAAATGAGGCTGCAACACGACTAAAATTTGGAACAAGTGAAGCACTGTGGAAACTTTTGGGATGCGCTGTATCTATCGTGGCTTCCATCACAAGCTGGTGAAAAGAGCCTCCTCTCCAAGAAAGCCTTTGCATGCCCTCAGCTAACACAAACTACACACTGGTTCCATTTTTCAAAGCATGTGTCAATTTGCCAGGTCACAGCAACCCCTGAAACCTTAGCGACCTATCCTGTCCTGCACTCGTACGACGCTGCTCTCTTTCTCTCCCTTCACGTGGGAGCCCTCCATCTGTTTTGTCTATAATGTGTTACTCGTGCATTTGCCCTAAGGACAGAATTCATGATGCTTTGTAATGGCCAGCCTCATCGCCCTCCCTCCTGTCCACTCTAAAGTGCCCACTAGGCAGAACCACTTAAAAATGTTTCATGTTGCTTTTCTTCCTGCTTGCTCGGCCTTTGTTGCATGATGAATAGGACGCTGAGAGCCGATGGGCTGCTGGCCTTAATGGTCTCTCCTTTTTACCTCCACCTTATGAGCTATTTGAATTGCATGGCTGATGTTTTGCCGTTGCCTCATCCTGAGAGAACAGAGCTCAAACTCTTAGACAAATTCTCTCCATAATTCATAGCGTCCCCCTACACCCACACACAAACCTTTTAGCAATCAACCAGTTATTCTAATACCATATATAACACTACTTGCTATTACATTTTCCTGCATCTTTTTTCTAATAACCAGCATAAGAAGCTCAGGCCACAAGAGCTGGAAGTCCAATATGACATGTCCTTGAGGAACAACAGCTAGCGTTCTCCCATTTATCAGCACTGATTACATGTATTGATCTGACAGAATATGTAGGATTCCCTAGAGAAAGGGGTCAGCAAACTGGAAAATCAGCTGCTGCAGCACAGTATCATGGTCTGTCCACAGTAAGATGGAGAGATCACATCAGATGCCAACCACCAGCAGCTCTTAGGTGAAAGTCAGCATTTAACAGCCTCCTGCTGCCAAATTTATTACCTAGTAAATACACAACAGTAATTCAGGGACATGGCAGCATCCCACCAATAATCTCGCTGATTTATCTGGTCATACTAATAATGTTAGTATACAAAATAAAGTAACAGGAAACTGGCTTTTTGCTGGCATGAAAGAAACGGACAACACTGCCTAGCTTTTGAATTTGACATTTGTGCATAAACTCGAACTTTCTTCCTGCCCAAACCGTTTATCTTTTTCAAACATTGCTTGACGTGCTAGATGATGTAAATGTATTTTCTCCCTTTCTCAAAATGAGCATGAATATAAAAAGCATTTTGTGCCAAAATAGGAATGGAAATGGAAAGTCTGGTTTAATGTGCTAGTAGACTGACAAACAGTACTTTCAACACGATGCACACACATCATTGAATTTTAGGGGCAAGAAAAAAAAATCTTCCACTTGTCCAGAGGAACAGCACTCTGCTTCCTCTGATTTTCCTGCTGTATACTCTGTACCAACTCAGGTATTTAATGGCTGTGATTGTGATTGCAAGGCACAGCGGACTATTTGGTTTGTATGCATGGGAGGGTATCTGGCCTACAGGAACTATTTTCTACTGGCGACACACTTCGGTACCCTCAACAGCCTGTTATTCTTTAAACACTGGAATTATGTTTACCATTTATGGACTAAATCACAAGTGCAGCAGTGCTGAGGGACTATTAAGATGCGGCCTATGGAGTAGTCAAAGTGTTGTTTGGTATGAGCTGAAGAACAGATTCTCAATCAGTGACTCCTATTAATACAGCCGAAGCAGTCATCTTTCTGTTGTTGTGTTCTTTTGTAATCTCCTGGATGAGTTGTCTATCACAGAGTAGTCATGGTAGACCAGCAACTCCTGGCAAGGTTCCCACTGCTCCAAGATTTCTAAATTTCTGGATGATGGCTCTCATCATAGTCAGTGACTTTCTTTCTTAGTCGATTCTTCAGATTGTAGCACGAGATGCTTTTAGCAACCTTTTAGCCGACTTCACTTTGTCAGACAGGTTTCAAGTGATTTCTTGATTCAGCTGGTGTGGCAATAATCGGGTGTGGGTGTTACTGGTGAAAGTGAGCTCAGCGTTCCAAAACTTACTTCCAATACATTTACACATAAGATCAGGTAGGTTTGGATAGCTTTTTTTTCCCTTAATAAATTAAAACACAATTCAGAATCTGCACTTTATTTTTTACTTGGGTTATCTTTGTTTAGTAATAACATTTCTTTGATGTTGTGAAACATTTAGGTATGACAAATATAAAAAAAATGCCAAAAGAGATAAGGAAGGGGGAAATACTTGTTGATAGTACAGTAAATACCACTGTAATGCTTTGGCTCTACTTAAAACAGGCTTGGCTTTGAATCATCTCTTCCAAAGTATTTATACTCAGACAGAAAAGCAGAATAGTGATCCAGTTGTTGAACGTGGTTTTGCTATGATTTGAGAAAAGCTATAAAATAATGAACCCACAACAGCCTTCAAACTAAAGTGCATCACATTATTTGAAATGTAGAATAATCTTTGATCTAAACAGAAAAAATTAGATGTTTTGTAAAAGCACATCAGAGTTCATATTATATGATGACTGCGATAGATAGATAGATAGATAGATAGATAGATAGATAGATAGATAGATAGATAGATAGATAGATAGATAGATAGATAGATAGATAGATAGATAGATAGATAGATAGATAATATGAAAATATCTATATCTACACAAGGTTCGTGCTCGAAGAGGATTGGGATGAAGTTTACACTTTTTCTATTCCCACCCCCTTTTTTCACATTCTATTATTTACAAGTCAATATTCAGAATTTGGAAACTGAAATCAGAGGAAATCCGTATGTACTGTTACTACATAGCTGCAAGTTTTAGTTAATGTGGAAAAATGTGTTACATCTGCCAAGTTAAAATATATCATCATACAATGTAAAGCGCCTTCTGATTTGGCACTGAAACTGAATTCGAGTGAAGTGAATAGATTTCTGCTTGATGAGCAACAAACAGGAATTATTTTCTTTTTGTTTGAGGGAGGGGGAACTTGATAAATGAATTTTGTCAAGCTTTGCACTGGAAAAATGTATTCCATGAAAAGAAAAACAAGACCTCTGGGCTTTTTTTCATTTGTGTGTTTTATTTGAATCTAACAGAAATCATGAGATTTTTTTTTATCATTGTTTATTTAATGTGCACTTTTTCTCTTGGCAATGTGAATTGACAGGTGTTTGATATAATAAGAACCTGTTCTCTCTTTGCTCATATATTTTTTCTTATATTCATTTTTTTTCTCTTAACTTTTTGTTATTTCTTTTTAAATTCAGCGTTGCGTGAATTGATCACTTAAATCGCAAATTTCAGAACATTATCTAGGACTATATCTGCACATCACACTGCTCTCTCCTTTCTGTCAAACACTGATGCAACTCACAAGCCTGACAAGCTCCTGACACTGAGGTCTATTCCTAAGTGAGACTGCAGCCACCTGACATCGCTCTCGTTTACTTTGTTTTTCTCAGATAAATGCATTTTGGATTTCTTACAACCTTATCATCTTGCCAAAGCAGTGCTAGTGGTGCAGCCCTGACCTGCACATGGTTCTGAGGACTTATGGTCTTGAACTGTCGATGCCACCCACACAGCCTCATCTTAAAAAGTAAAACTCATTTAATTAAAGTAAGAGCCCGGGAGTCGTCAAAAGCTGCATTACTATTATTGCAAGGGCATGTTTGTGACAAATGCCAACCGTGACATATTGCATAGCACTACAGCTGCGCAATAAATGTTAACAACTTGAAAGGAGAACACAAAACAGAAATTGAAAAGCGTCTCTCTTAAGAACTTGCATGTTCTTTGTGAGGCTCTAAATTGATATATCTCTCTCTCTACTGACTTTGAACTTTACATCGTCACCGAATGCAAATATTCTATTTCTTTCAACCAGTGGATGTAACGTTCAAAGACACGCAACCTCCGCACACACAAAGCCTCGTGGAACACCTCCAGGTTTATGTGTCTTGCTCAAGATCGCCATCTAGCGCTGCAAGCTCGTTAAACTTTGCGTGCTTTCACTCCTCAGGCGGATTCGGTGGATGTACAACAACAGCAATAATCATTCTGTTGCCCAATTAATGAAACACGGACTGCTGAGGACCGTCTCAGTGCACAGTCACACCCTTTTAACACCAACAGGAGCTGACTGCAATGGTTCAGTAATTGATCAATCAGCTGCTTAATTTGTGAACTACATCCACGTGTAAAAGAGTCGACTGTGTTTCTGTTAGGCGATGTGAAGTTTAGCCGTGGCGCTTGTAAACTGAACAGAAAAGTGGGGAGATTAACAAAGAGCCGACTTTCTGTAAACAGGGCCAAACCGTACAGGGACGGGACAGCAGGACCGCTCAAAAATGAGTTATGAAACTAACTTTTGGGGGAAGCCAGCCTCATATTATCGCCAGAAAGACAACAGTTATTAAATCATGAAATCGCAAGAAATAGCAAGAGCTTATTGTGCTTATATGGTTCAAAATTTGGTTCAAAAGTGCTCATGTAGCACATATATACATACATACAGACACACACACACACACACACACACACATATATATATGTATATATATATATATATATATATATATATATATATATATATATATATATATGGAGAGAGATAGAGAGAGAGAGAGAGAGAGAGAGAGAGAGAGAGATTATTGATATTAGGAAATATCATTACAAACTGCTTCCTGCTGAATAGTGATTTTTCGATATCCCCCTTAAACGAATAGCTGTGCGTGTAGAAAAAAATGATAAAATCATTTTTAGTGCTTACCTTTAGCGGGGATGCGTCATTTTAAAACAGACTTTTTCAAACGATGCCGGTCCATGAACTCGAGTTAAGTCCTCAGCATCTGTGTCGGAGCACTTCTCAACTTGAGCGCAGAATCTGTGCTGGTGCTCTGCTGCAGCTCCTCTTCACAGCACAGCCAAAGAGCAGCAGCGGCAGCGAGAGGCATGCCCCACTTCGCCTGCTACTTTGCATTGCTTAACAACAACTTCCTCCGCTGTTTAACAACACACATTGGATCAACTTCAAATATTCCTTTTGAGCTGCAACAGCCTCCTGCATCTTCCTGCACTCCAGGAAGAAACCTGTCAAAAGTATTATAACGTCTATAGTTATCTAAAGATTTACTATTAGCTGATAATAACAAGTGCTTCTAGCAAAAGTAGCAATAAAACAGCATGAAAACACCTCGTTACAAATAGAAGTTTAAGGTATTTCCCTTCTTTGTTGTGATCAGTGTCAGGGTCATTACTCCAAAAAGTAAAGAAAAGTAAAGTAAAAAATATACCTGACCTCTACCCACTTTGCTTCCAGCAATGCCTCAGGTCAAACCACGTTTTGGTGGCCCAGGGTCTGGTGGAAAGCCAATGCCTGGCCTATTACTGGTACACAGTAGTCTCTGCCAGACCACTTGAGAGTGTCCCACTTCTATTACCCAGTAATCCCAGAAAACACATGCTGACTGCCTACACCTTGAACACACATGGTCTGGTGCTTCTGTTGCCCCCCAGCGTCTGCAGCCACTCTGACCTGTGGAGACATTGCAGAAGACAAGGGATGAAGTGATTAGCAGTGATTCCCCCCCTGCCCCCCCCCTTTCTTAAATAGACAACCATCATATCTCACAGTACAATAATATTGAACGGGTTGCATTGTTGCATTTTGTCATGTTTCTCAGGTCTTTGTCTGAATGTCCTATGAACATTACCTGTCTTGTTCTCATGTTGTTGCTAAGGATTGTCTCACTGGGTTAAATATTTACACTTGGGTTTTAAGGGTTTTAAGGGGTTTTTTTTTACGGGTTGCACGGAAGCCCCAAACGCAATTTCATTGTTCTTTGACAATGACAATAAATAAATACTTGACTTGACTTGAAACAACTCAGAGAAAAGGAGCATCTTACCAACAGTAAAATGTCGCTACATCGGTCACTACAACCATCTTCCTCTGCTTGTCCACCACTACTATGTTCGGTTGGTTTGTCCGTCGGTCTCTGGGAGGGGCCTGTCCTTCCATGATGGTTCCTTGTCTTGCTCCTCTTCTTTCTTGGGTTTCTGCTGCCTGAGGTATTCGCTAAGCACGCAGTGAGTTGTGACTATCTTCCTGATGTACTCGTGGATGTTTGTTGTCTCATATGGAGCGTGGTTCTCACACTCACTAATCACCGGCCGCCTTCCTTTTGTTTAGCGTACAGCCTCGGGGTGAAACCCTCCATGCATGGTGGCTTCTATCGCCTCCTTTGGCCTGCTTATTATCCCAGCAGGGCAAAGGTGTTGATATCCTGGATCTTGTTATTACCATTCAGGTGACTCGGCAGGACTATGGCAGTTCACACCTGGCATACAGCTTGGTGTCATCCATGTAGAGGAAATGACCACTGCTCCATTCTCCATGGAGAAAGAGCATTTCCTTGGTGAATCCAGCATTTGATGGTGACTTTGCTATTGGAGTTAGCCTCTACTGTTGTTTGCCACATCCCCATTGAGTTCCTAATGAAGGCTCTAGGGTCCTGCTGATCTTGTACAGTTCTAGGCATTCCAGGATTCATGTGTGGGGCATTGAGTCATAGGCTTTCTTGTGGTCATCCAGGCAATCCAGTAAACAGAATGGTTAGTCTGGTCTTACTCTTGGGTGACTGCTCTGTCTACCAAGAGCTGGTGTTTCGCTCCTCTGGTGTTTCTGGCCAGTCGTTGGCTGCTGCACCCATTCTGGGTATTTTACTGTCTATGCATTTACTCTTGGCTTGTAGTTTGGTATCAAAATGCCAAGACTGCAAGACCAAAAACACTCAGCTCCCTTTTTCAGTTTGGAACCTCACTATAGTGAAAAGTGAAGCCAGTGATGCTTTTGTATATCATGGTTCCATTAATTAAGTATAAAACAGGCAATTGTGACTGACAGTCTCAGTCATGCATGCAGTGTCCTCATATTTGAAATCCACCATGTGTCATATGTTAAATTAAAAACAAACAAACAAATAAAACCATACAAACAAAAAGTCCCTCAAACTCTAATCTACAGACTCGTGGGTGACATGACCATGTCACGGCTGCTATGTTCATCTTTAATACACATTCTGTCTCTCTCATATGTTTTAAGAACTTTTCTTTTACTTTGGTAGTACATTTAAATGACATAGAGATTAAAGTAGCACCAAAATTGTAACATTTACTGTTTTAGCACTAAAACACTGAAACTGTGCAATATAAATGAAGCCTTTATACACATCTGTAGTATTCCTTGATGCTTTGATATTAATGTAGTTTTGTTTAAATTTGTGGAAATCGTAAGGTTTACTATAATTACTTTTATGGTAGTATTGTAGTATAGTTGTGTCAGGAAGGGCACTGGGCGTAAAACTGCCAAATGAAAACATACAGACACGGGAGCAGCTCAGGTTAGATTTGACTCTAACTGCCAACATGAAGATGAATTAAAGGCTTTAACGTTGCTTCATTTGGATAAAGGGTAATGCAGCTTGGGAGCCTTGAGAGTTGATATAAGTGTTGGCTCTTATATCGCTGATCCGAGTCAGTACCGAGGTCATCAAAAAGACGAATTCCCATTACTGGCCTGAGTGAGCGTCCGACAGCACTTGAACGCAGCAAGACGCGGTACTGCTTGGGCGTCATGACGTCAGCGGTCGTGCCTTTCCTTCCGTATTTCGCTGAACTTTGCCGTGAATGTTTACAACCGTGTCTTCCCGCGTCTTGGCTGAACAGCAAGTTAGCGAGCGCCGGCAGCTGTATGTGGCTCATTAGTGAGTGTGGACGATGATTAAAACGGAGAGAGTGCTGCATTTGAAAAGCTGCGTGGGGCGGAAGCTCCGAGTGGTCCGGGAACACTATCTGAGAGAGCGGGTCCCCTGCTGCAGCTCACTGTGTCAGGCCGACTGTGTAAATGGTAAAATCAGCAAAATGTCACATTCACAAAAACTGCTCTTTGTTTACTGCTATAGAAGAATCTAACGTTGCTGTTAACGCAGTGCTGGCAGGTAGGGGTTTGGGGAAAATAACGTCATTTTTATTATATTATACTTTGCTTCACTGTAACATGAATCGTGAAATAGCAAAGTGCATACAGTATGACCCAAAGCTAGAATTACCTCGTATGACAGTTAAATGGCAAACCTGTGCACAGATAAGAGGCAAGGGTGCACCAGTCTGACTTTGTCTAAGATATAAAACCAAACGGTATCAGATCGGTAGCTTGTGTGGGCAGAACAATGTTATGCGATATTCCTCACTGTGAGGAAGAAACTCGTTAGAGGCAGTCAGGATGCACTCAAAGATTCCTTTCCTGAAAAAGCATGTTTTTGTTTTCCCTAAATGTACTTGCACTAGTTAATTTTAGCTCAGAATCGTTATTGATCTGTGCTTTATGGTTATGACAGTTTCTTCTTTCACTGCTCTCAGTCTTAATGTAAGTGCACATCTTCATATGCATGTAATGCATGGAGTGGGGCTGATAAGAGACAGGTGAACTGGTGTAATATTAATCAAGTTGACACAACCAACAGTGCTATCGTAAGTTCAATAAAGTGTTCGTAGTAGTTGTTAAACCAGATATATTTAATGAGAACATGCAAGTGAGAGAGTAAAGCCAACAGGTTTGTAGAGCTTTTTAGTGACGTCCACTCACTTGACCACAGTTTGTTAGAAGCATTCAGAGAAAAGCTTTGGGCACAGCAGGTGTAAAAGGCCTGCAGGCTGCCAGCTCTTTAGCTGTTGGTTTCCTTCATGCTATGATCAGCTGGTGATCTGCTGCTGACAGTAGGGATGTAAACGCAGAACAGTGTAGAACTGGATTTGCTTTTTGAGTCTGGACTGCACTGATATGTGATCCAAATACTTGATAGGGTCATCTGTAGTAAAGAACAATCACTTAAGCTTGCACATTTGTGCTGCTGTTTAGTGTTTGAGATGAGAATGATCAGCACTTTTATGAAATATCAATACGAGTTCAAAAGGTTTTTTTCTGTGTATATTGTGTATATTGACTTCATCTTAATACAGATCTTCCTTGTGTTTGTAGGTTATACAGCGCCCTGAAAACATTGTGAGCAACACCTCATGTCTTTGCATTTTGCTTGGAAAATAGAAAATAGGTGCAACAATTTATTGAAATATCTGAAGACCTAAAAAGAAATCCATTGTATAAGACGTGCCAGGTTTATGTTTATATCACGTTTTAGGCTAATAGTGCTGCAGATATCAGCCTGTTGGTGAAAAATACTATTTTATGAATGTCAGACTGCATTATCTGTGGCATTTTTCATAGATTCAGCTAAAGAAATTGGAAAAAGATGCAATTTATTTATTTATTTTTGCTGTGTTATAATGTCTAGATATAACCCTGGTTCATCCCTCGAGTTAGGTGTTTTTTTAATGAATGATTCATAGGTTAGGCTTAACAAATTAAAACTAAATGAAAATGTTTGGTATAATAACTGTGAATGAAAAACCATCAAGTGTCCAAAGAAAGACTTTTAGAAAGCCTGGAAAACTGCTGCGAGGCTGCTCACTGTTAATATGATGGGTCATAATCAAGATAGACTGCATTACAATAACTGGTACTGAAATATATCAAAGTAACAATAAATTTAGTTTTTGCCATATAATATGCTGATGAACATCTGGTGTGCAAATAAAGTAAAAACAAGTATTTCAAAGAGAGTGATGTGTAAGCACAATAAACTCTTTATATGGGACATTTTGGAAAATATTTAAACGCATTTCTCTGGATGTACGTCGATTCCTGTCATCTGTGCAACGTTTAGTAGGAAACAAGCAAATGTAAAAGAAGGATGCTTTTAAGTGTCTTTTAGCACAGTTGATAAAATTTCCAATAGGAAATCAAGCAAATAAAGAGCTGTAGAAAGAAGCCTTTATCGCTGAACATTGATCTTCCCAAACAGATGGAAAGCTGCTGCCCGGAGATTTGACCCACTATGTGGTGCCTGATGTTGCTGTCGTGGTCGACTACCTGGAGATCTTGGAGTTCAGAGAGCTGCAGGGCATCATCTTCACCCAGACTGCTTGCCAGGCTCTACAGAGCAAGAATCGCAGGTACAATTGTTTGGGGTTTTTTTGTTTTTGTTTTTTTTTGGGGGGGGGGGAGTTTACTGGGAAGGAAACAGGCCAGTACTGATGTTCTTTTTTGTTATTTGTGGCTTTGTTACATGGAAACTGTTTCAGTTCTTCATCATGTAGGTTTTGAACAGTCATGTAATGTTGAAGAACACATTGACCACTGAAATCAGTAAATGCTGATCCATCCCTCCTGGGTATGTGTCAGCCAGTCTCACAGGACTAACACAACCATTCACACTCGCATTTCTGCATTCACACCTATGGGCAATTTAGTGTTTCCAATTAACCTGTCACCACTAACTGCATGTCTTAAAATGCAGTTAGTGGTGATGTCATTAAAATGAATGCAACTTGTCTGCGTTGTTAACTATCCCCAAACACGGCACCTGCTTCCTGAAATGCTCAGAGTAGCTCATCTGCAACCAGTAACCAGCCGTGCTCAAAGTCTTTTAAACGACTTTCCTCCCCATTCTGATGCTCTTTTTGAATTTCTGTTTGAAATGTTGAGTTGCATTCATAATCAAGCTGTTAGCTGTGTGCCCAGCTTAACCTAGCTACACATGTTTGTAGACATTGACCAGGGGTCAGCCTCATTATATCAGAGCTCTGCTGACAAAGCTGAAAGAGTTGTGACTTGAAATATGTGTCCAGCATAAACATGCAGGAGCGCTTTGGACAAACTTGATGAGCACTGTAAATAAGAAGTCCCACGTGAACTCGGGTTTCAGTCCAGTTTATTCCTGATTTGTGCTCACACAGCCATTTTAGAGTGTTGCATCATTAATGTGATGAGGCTTCACTTTGATAGTGTTAGGTGGACATCTGGTGAAACATACAGAGTTGTCATACTGAATCACTACTTACTGTTTTCCATTGACTTTAACGTACACAGCAAAGAGAAAAAAGCTTCATCGTGGACTCTCTTTGCAGTTTCACTTTGCAGAATCGCTGAATTTTCTATACATCATCTATATTAACTCAACTAGTGATCGGGGCATTTGTAGGCCTTTATTTCTTATTTCATCTGTTTGATCAGTACAAGTGTTCATTTTTAGTGTGAAACAGCTACTACATGTACTCTGAAATGTGCCACGTTAAAGTTAGTGCAGTATAGTGTTCACACATAGTCAACATGTTTCAGAAAAAAGCAATCTGCTGCTTTAGTTCACCAACTGGGCTTTTATTGTGAAACTCAAAGGATAACAAAGCCAGGTGTCATCCTCTTTCAATAATTTCAGATCAGGATCTTATGTTTAGGTCTAATGCATATTATCTGACAGACAAGTCTTTGTTTTATTTAGATTTTTACAAACAAGAGTGAATTTAAAAAATGAGCCAAAATGAACAAAGGAACATAAATTATGTTAGGAAAAGTCAACATACGTTGGTCTATTTTTTCTCCCTCGTGCTTCAGGGTTAACGTTCTCCTAACATCCCCACCATTCTCCCAAACTAATGAGAGGCTTTCTTGAGTGTAATTTATGATTTTATTGAATGTACTTGTTTTTGTAATGTGCGTTTGTGCAGATATTACAAGCGGCTGCAAACCCTTGTCAAAGACCCTCGACACGACTGCGTGCTGTTTGCCAATGAATTTCAGAAGTACTCTTACTGTCCACGAGAGAAGGGCGAGAGCCAGGAAAAATGGCAGACCAGGTCAGTGCTCATTATTTACCACACTCACTGAAGTGTACAGTCAAGTTGCTGCAGCACATGTAGCATAGAAATAGAGTCTATAGAGTCTTTTCCTTTCTCATTTTTTCCTCTTTGTCATGTTTTTTCTTCTACTTATACTTCTTTGACTTCATTTTGTTTTTCTGGGTCAAAGTGTGACGTTACATGTTTCACTAGGTGAAATTTGTAAATCTCATTAATTATAATGGAGATTATGCTAATAAAACATATTCAGTTCTTCAGTAAAGATGAAATACTTGCACCATGGGAAGTCCCCAATCTTGCCTATTGCAGCGTAACTAAGGGAGGATTCAGGGTCACTCAATCCAGCCCTAACTATAAATCAAAAAGGAAAGTTTTAATCCTAATCTTAATAGTGAGAGGGCGTCAGTCTCCCGTGTGCAAATAGGAAGCTGGTTCTACAAAAAAGGGCATGAAGGCTGCTGCTCTGCCTCCCATTCTACTTTTGTAAACCCCACAAATAAGCCCGCAGCCTGAGAGTAAAGTGGGTGTGTAAAAGGGGTTTGATTATTCAAGACTTTTCTGTGTAAGAAGATTTTAAATTAAATTCTGGATTTAACAGGGAAGCCAGTATGGGAGAAATATGTTCTTTTGTTCTTGGACTGGATTAACTGAAGGTTTTTCAAATGATGCTTTTAGGACATCCTGATAATCATCCAATCACACAAAATGTCTTTGACTGCACCTGCTGACTACTTCTGCTCAGCAACTCTTGAAAGGAAATTGTGTTTCTAAAAATGTTAAGTCTCTGGGTTTAAAAAATATTTTGTGAAAGTGACATAAATGTATAGTTCACACGTGTGCAAAATTCATCTGGGAGATTTAAAAATGTAAACATTACATTTGAACTTTCTTTCAAATTGTGCAACAGGCCAGCGGTGCAGATGCATATGGCACTTAGAGCACACGTACTGGCTAAGATGTCAATCGAGCATTCATAGTGTTTTGTCCCAATAGGGGTTCAATGGGTAAAGGGGTCATTTTAACATTTTCAAAAATGTTTTTCCTCCACTTCAGGTAGAAAACAAGTGCAGGAACAAAGAAGTCAGGAGGACTTGTGAATGGCAGCTTAAAAGTGATTAATATTTATACCAGTTTAATAGAGAAAAGCACCAAAAGGATTTAATGAGTGTTTTTAATAATAGAGACTTGGTTGTAATGTTAATCACGATCTGACAAACTTTTATGTTGTGCCAACAAATGAAGCTAGAAGTGCAGTGTGTTCTCATGAAATGTGTTTATTATATAGATAAGGCACTCAATTATTTATTTTTTATATTCTTTCTGTGGAAGCACCATTTGAATTACAAGTAGTGTGAAATCATAACTTCCACCTACAAAACAGCAAAAACTTAGTGGGATATGTTAAAGATTATTGCTTTAGCGGGCAATTTGCTTTCATGCATCTTATGCTAAACTTGTGAGTTCATTTAATGTGTGTGTGTGTGTGTGTGTAGGTGTGTGTACTCAGCTGCAGTGTGGTACTACAACCACCTGGCAGGAATGATGAATATAGTGATGATCACTGAGGATCCTGAGGCCGTAGCTCAGTTCAGCAGCCTGACGTCTGGAGTGTACGTCATCTCCGTCCAGGTATATGAAATACCTTTATAATACCATCTACTCTATATCGGCTTCTTATATGTAGCCACCTTACAGGGATTTATCATCATGCATTTAGAGAAACACGTGGTTTGAACACCTAAAACTGAAAGTCAGCTCTTTGTGTTAAAGTCGTTGTGTTGGAGCCTATATGATGGAACAGTTGGTTGGTCTGTATTATTTCACTAATCTTCAGTGGGACTATTGTAGCATGTAGCAGGCATGGGTTTTTGAAACACTTACATTTTTGGCAGCAGTATTAGAACAGTCTCACTTAGAAGTGAAATTGGTGGTTGTTGTCAAACTTTCGGTCATTACACATGATTTCTTGGTTAAGTGACAAAATGTAAATATATGTGGCATTTAGTCTGTTTACATACGGAGAGCTGCACTTTGTTTTTCAATTCATGTCAGCCTAGCAAGCATGCTGTGGTTGTATAAAACACAGTGACAATGAGTCAGAAAACTATTAAACTAGTATGTAAATGAGAATTTCGCTAAAGGTGAAGGTCACAGCCTTGTTTGTAATTGCACTGATTGATCCGAGCTCTGTCAGAAAAAAACAGTTACACTTTTTACCTATTTGTCGATACACTGGTATCGCCATTTAAAATGGTCAATAAATGACAGTTAAAGTAAAGAAGAGAGGTTAGAAACAGCCTTTAGCAATGTTATGGGTATTGATATTATATGTTTGGCTTCACAGGTACTCTGCATCTTCCCTCTTGGCAACATGTTTGGAACGCCGCAAACACGAGTCGGTCAGAGAGTAAACTCATTGCTCAATAAGGACTGATATCAAGTCTGATGTTTATTTAAAGGAAAAAGAGCAGTACATGCTAGTAGCCGTGAAATTAATATTACATCGCTTTCTATTGTGATACATTTTTGATACATTGCTGCCAGATTTGTATATTTTTATCCAAACATACGTACCCGGGTATTTTTGAAAACGCAGATTTTTCTATGTGTTTGCGCCTTTCGTCCACACGTAAACGGCGTTTTCGGTCACTGAAAACAGAGATTTTCAACCAGAATTGGTAGAATTCATTTAAATTGGTTGGTTTCCTAAAACGGTCGTGGCGTTTAAGCACGGTCCAACAATTAACAACAGGGTTGAGGTTGTTGCTTTGGGAAGCCCATTCCAAAAACTCGCTTTATTTATTCTGAAACCAGTTCTTATATCTATTTAACTATTATTGTAATACTAATACTGAGGACGTCTAACTGTATCAAAAGGTTTAAGCATCTGGCTGTTGATTTGAGGTGAATTTGAAAGATTTTACTCTATTTCTCTTTCTCGAACCTGATAAGGTTAAGTGGAAGAGGATCCAAAACTTAGGCCCTTGAAGGGATGTTACTGGAACTAAGAAGGCCAACTGAAGTAATTTATTTCTTGACCTGTGTGTTTTTCCTTTGCCAGGATTATTTGCAAAGCTTCTGGTCAGATCTGCAGGCAGCCCATGAACTGTTTAGCTCCATTTCTCAGGCACAACAAGAGACAGAGGGCGACGATGGGGAGAAAGAGTTTCCCGAACATCTTCCCGCTGAAGTCCTGGAGGCTGGTATAAAGTCTGAACGTTACATTCAGGTAAAAATGTACCAACCTGTTGTTGGGTCTAACGCTCAAACCCCGCTGACTCAGCGCTTTCTTTTAGATTAGATAGGATTAGATTAGATAGAACTTTATTAATCCCTTGGGTGGGTTCCTCTGGGAAATTCGATTTCCAAAAAAGCACAGCACCGACAGAAGTTACAGAGTTACAGAATATTATATATATATATATATATATATATATAATACACACACACACACACACACACATATATAAATACAGAGACAATATAAATAAAATATACAAAGGGGATAAATAGAATAAATAGGAATAAAAATAAAAATACAAGTGAATTGCACATTTCAAGTATTGAGTCTATTGCACCGTTGACTATTTACAAAAGTATTGCACAAGGTATTGTACAGTGAGGTGAAGAGGCACTACAGCTTAGTTGTTCCCCCCTCCTTTGTCCTCCTGTTTCCCCTCCCTCTCCCCTCCAGAGAGGAGTTAAACAGTCTGATGGCGTGTGGGACAAAGGAGTTTTTAAGTCTGTTAGTTCTTGTCTTGGGGAGAAGCAACCTGTCACTGAACAGACTCTTCTGGTTGTTTATGGCCGTGTGCAGAGGATGTCTGGCATTGTCCATAATGTCCATCAGTTTCTTTTACTTGCTGCAAGGGGAGAAGCTCTTCATCTGATCTTAGCCCAACTCCAGCCTTCCCTCAAAGCCCTTTTATTAACTTCAGTGGTCACACAAACATCAACATTAATGATGCGACAGATAAGACACGCACATGTGAACGTGTGTCTCTGCAAGAGTGAACATGTGATGTGTGTGTATGTGAATGTGTCTCTGTGAGCATGTGATGTGATCAGTGATGTGTGTGTGTAGAAAACAGAGGTGAGCATTCATGCTAAAGATCTGATCATCTTGTGCAATGACAAACATATTGATCCACAATTCTCTAACTCCTGTTTTAAGTATACCGGATCTCTCTTTAAAACACGAGTTTAAAACAACTGCAGGAACAAAGTTTAAATATTTTAGTAGCTTTAAGCCTGTTCATTTTTCAGAGAAACTGCAGGTACCTTTAATACATATACTAATCTATACTAACGAAATACACTGATGAGTGTAGGGAGTGTGCTGAGGAGGTAGGAGTATTTGAGGGGCTGACGAATAAAGAAAATGAGATGAAGAGCAGGACTGTTATTGAATGAAGAAGATATGAACTGTCTCTAAGTTTTCTTGCAGTTTAATTTTAAAGGAGAGAGACAGAAAAAACACATCATTATTATTATTATTATTATTTTAAAAAGTCATAAAGGGATTGGCAAGTTACTTTCAGTGAGTCCCCAAGCAAAACATGGCTTAGTATTTGGGGTAGAGACCTTTGTTGCCAGTGGTAAGACTTTTCTTGGTATCAAGTGGAGTAGTCAGAGGGTGACGATGGGGAGAAAGAGTTTCCTGAGGCAGATGGACATCTGCGTCTAAAGGTCAAAGGTCACTCTTTCGAGGATGCCAATGTTCACATTTTGGACAGAGAGGACAGATGGTTTGAAAGAGGAGTGAAAGAAGCATCTATGTCCACTGTGAGCGACCATCTTTGAACAGAGGCGGGGCTTACGACACCAACTCTCTGCCATCTATAATCCAGTTTTGAGATCCTCCCCAGACACCTTAACGCCCACTCACATCCTGGGCCATCTGACCTCAGGAATTCACATGATAAGGTGGGGCCAGGTTTCACAATGAACACACCCGAAACTCTGGCTGATTGGGACCCACACCCAGTTTCCCACCTTGGCTCAGGCGATTAGAGGATCATCAGGGGGTCCTTTTGTCCCTCTGTGGGGGGAAACTCCCACTGAGTTTATATCTGGGACTCTCCACCATTTGACCTTAGAACTGAAGAAGCTTCTCGGATGAGAGGTGAAACGTCTTCAAGCAACTTAAAGAAGTCCAGACGCTTTTCTTTGCAAGCTCCTTTGACTACGATGACCTGGATGACTGAGAACCTTCACAGACAGTTTTTGGTTGATATTCTATCGCTCTCCATTAAATGAAACTAACATTAAAGAAATAACATGAATAATTGTTCTTTCTTTGTAACTGAGGAAACCTACAAATTCAGCAGTGATAATTATTTCCCCAACTGTACCTGAGCAGGTATGGAGATGTCACAAAGAGAAGGCAGTGGAGTTTTTCACCAGATTGTTTAACACAACCTCAGTGGCAGAAGAGTAAATGTCTTGTTTCATTCCTTTTTACTAGGGTACACTGAATGTTAACAAGCATCGGGCACAGAACGAGGCTTTCGTCAGGCCGAAGAACTTCTCAACCAAGAGCACAGGTGAAAACGCCTTACATTTTCAAAACAGGTGGAACAGACACATTAAACTTATATTTGCTAGACGTTTCTGATCTCTTCTCCCGACTTTGACCCCCCCCTATCCATCTTAGATCTGACTTGGGATGTGCTTGTGTATGGTCGAAAAAATCGAAACAGAGCGGTGCATGGGGACGAGGTTGTGGTGGAGTTGTTGCCCAAGAACGAGTGGAGAGGGAGGGACACAGCCCTGACTGATGGGGATGAAAAAACTGGAGAGGACAATGAGAGTACACCTCTGCCAACAGGTGGGAATGTTTGTACTCCATTCATTCACATTTGATTTATTTTTGTATTTAATGATATTTTGTGTATTATATTTTCTGTCTGATTTGCCTAAAATATGTTCAGGATATCTCACAAATAAGTAATGAAAACAATGAAGCATCTTGATCGAACCACATGAATGGTTCGATCCGTGGCTCCCCGAGTCTGCAAGCCGAGTATCTTTGGGAAAGATACTAACCCCAAGTTGCTCTCCGATGCATCCATTGGAGTATAGTGAGTGTGAATGTTGCTTAGTAAGCACTTAAACGCATAGAAGGAAGTGCTTGTGTGAATGGGGTGATTGGGTGAGAGTAGAAAAGAGCTGTATAAGAATTAGTCCATTCACCATTCTTGTTTATATCACCTGCATGAAGCAACATTATAAGAACATATTTGGGTGAAATAACATTTGGAAGCTATTTTCTGGACAGGCATTCACAATTAAACTTTTTTTAAAGTTGCTACTGATTTTTATTACAGTTCTGGTGTAATTTGGCACAACTGAACCTCTTCTCCATGGTTCCATTCGTCAGGGAATAGCTTCTTGACAGCCACATTTCCAGAGATTCAAATAACGATGAAGTTTCGTCGAACAACTCAAGGGCCAAATGCATCTCTCAGGTTCTGTGTCACGTCTTTGCTGGTTTTTCCTGCTTTTTAATGACATGGCAGATATTGTTCATCTTCTGTAGAATTTTTTTTACGTCTGACACCTTTTCTTTCATCCAATACAAAAGAAAGTTTTAAGTCTAGGAGACACAAATGGCAGGGAACGCATCCTGAGCTTCCACTAACATACAGTTCCCTTTACCAAACACAACAGAACAGAGACAGACGGGGCCCCGTAAGTTTGCCAGTGTAACCTCGCAAATGACAAAAGAGAGAAAGAAAGAAAAACACTAATTAATTAAGCACACAACTCAGGGCCCAGTATTCAAAAGGCGAGGAACACTCCTGCAACTATACACGTGGACTCGCACAAATAATCAATAATCTTTTCAGCTGTGGCAGACCTAGAACAGGGAGGGATAGTTCAGGTGCAAAAATACTGTTTTAGCTTGTCACACTTTTAATTTGGCTAACGGGAACACCCTGTGTTTTTACATAAAAAATATGCAACACATAAAATACATTTTAATCTAACTGGAGGCAATTGACCATTGTTAACCCTTCTTATTGTTATTATTTTTACACACGAGGTCCTAAGGACAAAAAACTTCCCCCCCCTGCGGGCGGTTTATCCTTCAAGCTCAGGTCCTCTACCAGAGGCCTGGGAGCTTGAGGGTCCTGCGCAGCATCTCTGCTGTTCCCAGGACTGCGCTCTTCTGGACAGAGACCTCAGATGTTGTTCCCGGGATCTGCTGGAACCACTCGCCTAGCTTGGGAGTCACTGCACCGAGTGCTCAGGTTACCACGGGGACCACTGTTACCGTCACCTCCACATCTTCTCAAGCTCTTCTCTGAGCCCTTGGTACTCTAGCTTCTCATGTTCCTTCGTCCTGATGTTCCTGATGATTGCTAAATCTGTCACTACAGCCGTCTTCCTCTGCTTGTTCACCACCACTATGTCCGATTAGCCATCACCATTTTGTCCGTCTGTATCTGGAAGCCCCGAAGCATCTTAGCTCGGTCATTCTCCATCACACTAAGGGGCGTCTCCCGTTTTGACCTCGGGACTTCCAGGCCATACTCGGCACAGATATTCCCTTTATACTATGCCGGCCACTTGGTTATGGCGTTCCATGTATGTCTGCTAGCATCTTGCACCCTGTTGTTATGTGCTGGATTGTCTCAGGGGCATCTTTACGCTTGTATCTGGGGTCTTGACTGACTGGTCTGGTAGACCCCAGCCTCTATGGATCTTGTACTTATGGCTTCATGTGCTGCCATTATTAGTGCCTCTGTGCTCTATTTCAGTCCAGTCCAGCCACTGGTAGGATTTCTGGATGTGAGCTAGTTCTTTTATCTGTTGGTGGTACTGTGCAGGATCCTGTCCTTCCATGATGGTTCCTCTTCTTGCTCCTCTTTCTTGGGTTTCTGGTGCCTGAGGTATTCACTAAGCACACCTGAAGCCCCTACCAGTCAAAAGTGTGGACACGCCTTTTTTTTAGTGGTTTTTCTGTCATGGCCTGGTACTTCTACATAGTAGATTCTCACTGAAGGCATCAAAACTATGAATGAACACATATGTAATTATGTAGTACATATGTATATACCGGCTCCCCCCCAGTGCTGCGTTCTTTCTCCTCTGCTCTTCTCCCTGTACACTAACTGCTGCACCTCCACCCACCAGTCTGTCATGCTAATCAAGTTTGCAGACGACACCACCGCTATTGGACTCATCTCGGACGGGGACGAGTCTGCCTACAGGAGGGAGGTTGAACGTCTGGTGTCCTGGTGCAGCCACAACAACCTGGTGCTGAATGCCCAGAAGACAGTGGAGATTATTGTGGACTTCAGGAAGCACACAGCCCCACTCCCCCCCATCATCCTGACTGACACCCCCATCACCTCTGTGGACTCATTCCGCTTCCTGGGTACCACCATCACCCAGGACCTGAAGTGGGAGCCTCCGTCACCTCCGTCATAAAGAAAGCTCAGCAGAGGATGTGCTTCCTGAGGCAGCTGAAGAAATTCAACCTGCCAACACGGACGATGATGCAATTCTACACTGCAATCATCGAGTCCATCCTCACTTACTCCATAAATGTCTCTCTGTACTGATGTCTGACATTTAACCCCACAGGTCGTATTGTAGGGATCCTGCAGAGGAACTGGAGAGACTACGTGGTAACTTTCCCCACTAGGGATGGGATTCAGTCCCAGAGCAGGAATTCCCAGCGGATACTGACCATACCTTGGGACCAGCGTATTCCTAAAATCCGCATCAGTACTCAACAGGCTGAAGCTCTGCAGGTCTGACTTGACTTACATCTATAGGTTGATTTTATTTTCATGATGTACATTATGGCTTAGTCACATGAGTAAAAATAGGACGGCACCTGCCTTGTAACAAAGAAAAAACGCTGCTTTTCCAGTGATTGCAGTGAATATTTTGCATTCAGCGTTCAATTACAAGTAGTTACGGCAACCAACTGGTCGATCAAAGGTTGAGAATACAACACTGTCAACCTCTGGATGAACGCTTTCAAGGTGATTGCCTTGAAAAGCAGGACTCTATCTCCAGACCATCTTATCACCATTTGATTGGTGTTTTGCACCCTTTAAATAAAAGTAACTGACTGAGAGTAGTTGCAGAATTAGTCCCCGTCTTCCAAAGAAGCATTTCAAAGCCAACAATATTGCAAATTCATTGCACATAGCAACACCGATCTTGTTTGCGCTCCAGTCTCTAGTGTTACTATAGCATTATGCTTTTGTCTCATAGTGTGACCAGTGTTTACTAAGTGCTGTCTCATTTCTATCCCTGTCTTCTCATCCTCACCTAGGACCACAGAGTTGTGGTGCGCATTGATTCATGGGAAAGCACGTCATTCTATCCCAACGGCCATAGTGTACGGGTTTTGGGTCGAGCTGGAGAGCTTGAGACTGAGGTCCAGACCATCCTCCTAGAGAACTGCATCCATATTCTTCCTTTCTCAGACGCACAGGTGAGAGCACCTACGTTAGAGATAAATTCAAGTTTTTACATCTCTAAAAGGCAAATTCCACAAGCCTATATAGTATGTTTCACCTTTCGTATTTAGCTGTTGTGAACCCATCAGCAATTATTGTGAATATAAATATTATGATAAAATGTGATTTTTTTTGATGTCTATAAATTGCAATTAAACAGTTAAATTCAACCATAATTGACGCAAATGGTGGCAAATACCCATCTACACAGTTTGGAAATACTTTGGTGAGTAATTTGCTTCATCCTGTGTGATAAAACTTGCAGGATTCTAGTAAGTTAAGTAATTTCAGAAAATATGTTTTTGTTACTAATTCCCAGCTCTGGTTGTACTTTGGATGTAGGTTTTTGATTGTTAAGGATTAATAAGCTTCAGAATTGTCCAAAAACAGCTGGACATTATTAAAACATTATTACCAAATCACCAAGCACCCTAGCAGCTCCATATACCAAAAGCTTGGGGAAAAAAAGAGTCTGGACTTTTTCTTGAAGATGTTTCACCTCTCATCTGAGAGGTTTCTTCAGTTCTAGGAGAAACTGGTGCAGAGTCCCAGATTTTAAGCCCTATGGGAGTGTCCCCCAGGAGAGATGGACCCCCTAATGATCCTCTACCTAATCACACGAGCCAAGGTGTGAAAATGGGTGTGGGTCACAATCAGCCAAGTATTCGGGTGAACCCACTGTGAATCCTAGCCCCACCCCATCATGTGATTTCCTGAGGTCAGATGGCCCAGGATGTGAGTGGAAGCGTCTGGGAAGGGATCTCAAAACTGGATTATAGATGGCAGACAGTTGGTGTCGTAAGCCGCTGCCTCTGTTCAAAGATGGTCGCTCACAGTGGACATAGATGCCTCTTTTACTTCTCTTTCAAACTATGTCTTCTGACAGCTGAGTCTTGTCTCATTTTAAGAGCTTCCTTTACATGTGTGTGTTCCCTCTTTTTTCCTTCAGGCTTAGAGGGAACATGTTCTGCCCGGTGGTGTAGGGTCCTGATTACTCAAAGTTTGTGTTCCAGAGGGTGATGGGAGTCAAACAGGAGGTACTGGTCCGTGTGTGTGGGCTTCCAGTAAACTTCATGTTGAGGTTTCCGTTCTCTTTAATGCGCACGGCAAAGTCCAGGAATGGCATACTGTTATCCTTTGTGTCTTCCCTGGTGAACTTTGTTTTTATCCACAGCGTTGATGTAAACAGTGAAGGATTCTACTTCCTGGGTTTTGATTTTGACCCATGTGTCATCAACATATCTGTACCAGTGGTTAGGTACTGTCCCTTTAAAAGAGCCAACAGCCTTTCTTTCCACCAGTTACTCCTAGACCTGAAGAAGCTTCTGACAGGTGAAACGTCTTCAAGGAGCTTATAGAAGTTTGGACGCTTTTCTTTCCAAGCTCCTTAGACTACGATGACCTGGATGACTGAGAACCTTCACAGACTTATATGACCAAAAGGTTTGCAAGTTGACAGCTCGGTCCATAATAACCCTTAATGTGGTCACCCTACTGTCAGCTTACTTGGCTAAGCTCTTTCAGGACATTGGCCACCTGCTTGATAAGGGCACCTGTATGCATTTTCCCCTTCTCAACCTCATACCAGTGATACTGAGTGGGGTGAGGGAGGAGTAGCTGTCTCTCATTTTTATAGATCCCATACTGGCCCATCAGGCCATTGATGGCAGAACTAGCTTTTCTGTTCCACTACTGGCCATGACCATTGCCTTTGAACATTGACTTGGCGTGATTTTTTTCTTCCACATCCCAAATGGTCAGCACTCTGGGCGTGGCACACGAGTGGCTGATTTAAAATGAAGCAGGTCTCTCTCTGAGAGTCATTGTGAACATTCAGAATGCTAGATCACTTTCTACATGCTCATTTTATGAAGTATTTGAGAGATTCCTTATCTATACTCTGTTTAGGGATGGGTATCGTTTAGGTTTTATCCGATACCGGTACTTTTGAAACTGTGCGGGTGCTTAAATGGTGCTCTAACCGTTGCTTCCTTCTCTCACCCCAACCGGTCGCAGCAGATGGCCCCGCCCCTCCCTGAGCCTGGTTCTGCCGGAGGTTTCTTCCTGTTAAACAGGAGTTTTTCCTTCCCACTGTCGCCAAAGTGCTGCTCATAGGGGGTCATATGATTGTTGGGTTTTTCTCTGTATCTATGAAGCGCCTTGAGGCGACTTTTGTTGTGATTTGGTGCTATATAAATAAAATTGAATTGAATTGAATTGCTTAAAGAATGGAGAACACAAACTTTGTCCAAAAACCTCTTATGTTTTTATTTTTAGCAGTCTCTTTTTTCTGCAAAATGATAACCAAGTTAGCCTTTTCTTTTGATACAACATACCTACTTTGTTTGGAACCGGTGAATAATGGAAAACATGTTTAGCTGTTTGTTTTTTTTGTAAAAAGATAACGGTGTTAGCTTTTTCTGCAGCTACAGGGCATGTATGGTATCACTCTATCAAACAAGAAGACAGTCGCATGTAACTACGACGGTGTTTGCTAGTTCACCTTACATGCATTAATGTAATAACGTGGTTAGCCTACTCAACGTAAATTACACACGAACAACATTAAGCTCCTCACGCAGAGAAGAACGGCTGCTGCTGCATCATCATCCGTCTGCTACACTGGCAGGGCTAGGGGCCAGGACTCTCCTCTTCGGGTTTTTGGGGGATGTTGCTAACTCCAGGTCCAATAACAGGCAACCCACCCGCAGCAGATGTGCTCGGTGTGAAGTCTCGCAGCAAGCTATCAAATACAGCGCATTTCTCTGCTTTTAAAAAAACGCTATTGCGTTGCCAGGTGTTTCATCGGATTCGAGGTGTTACTTCCTTTGCACAGTATCACAGTATCAGCTTAAAGCACTTGTTGCTGCTGAGTTTGCATATTTTGCTGTGAAGTACAGCCAGACTTTTGACCGCTTTGCCTTGGACATTTAATCTGTAGCTCTGCTCTCAAAGAACATACGTACCTGGACCCGCCTACTATCCTCGGAAACGTAAAATGATTGGCTAGAATCCAAAGTGTATGACATCTCAAGAAAAAAAAAAGCCACCCGTATCCGGTATACCCGCACCCAATGTTCCCTCTAATTTTTCATGTGTCTGAGCAAACGCACAAACTCCCTGAGCGATCCCTTGGACCACTGTGAGCAACAGCAGACGTGTGCACTGTGGTGACGCCAGCATCGAATCCATGCAAGTTACATGGTTTATTAAAATAATAAAATTACAGCATTTACATTTATGTTAGACTACTTTTAATTAACTATTTTAGCCCACTTACAATGAAAATTTAAAAAAACAAAACAAAAAAATCTTGTTCATGACCTGTGTAGTATGTTAACACTATTGGAAGTAAAAATAACTTGAACTCCAATTTTGAAAACACAAGTTTCTTTTGTTTTTTTTTCATAAAGCTCTGACTTGTATTATGAGTCTGTGGTCTGGGAGAGAGTCTGTAACTCTGTCTGCAAAATACAGTAAATAATGACCAATGTTGGGTAATTAATTATATAGTTACTTCTTCAAAAAAGTTACTGAGTTATGCAAACAACAAAGTTTTTTGCAGCTGTTTACCTAAAAATGCAGCCAAGGCGTTTTTTTAAATAAACATTTTAAATTATTTAGAGAACAATCATCAAATTGCATCAAATTTGATGCCACACAAATTATTTGTGCCACTCCAAAAATAATCTCTGTCCACTATGAGATGAAGGAGAACAACAGCCTGATACCTGCAGGCCTGACAGCAGCAGATGTGTCACTGCTGTAACACCTGTAACACTCAGCAGTCGCCTCATTGTTCTGACACACACTAAACGTCGCCACGCCGCTTTGCTCGCTAAAACACCGGTGTCGGCACATAAGGACGCTGTCAGAGCCTGTCAACGACATTGATTAGCTGCGTATATACGAATGTGAATCGCATTACTGGCTGGATCCCATACGGGAGCAGCCAGTCACTGACTAACACTGCAAAACAGACTTGTTAAAGTATTGATTTTAATTTCAATTCAGGTTAGATTTTTTTTTTTGTGCGCAACGCAGATTTTCTGTGCGCAGAGACCGTGCCAGCAGTGCGCAATTGTGCACACACACAGCTTCGAGGGAACATTGCCAGTACCCATTCCTAACTCTGTTCCACATGTGTTATGTTTCCTTCAGGATTAGCTAAATAAGAGAGGATTATTTTCCATTTATTAAACTGCATTTAGCTACTCTTTCGTATCACATTTACTTTGGGAATGCACCAATTGGTCCACATCCTGTTTATGCAGGGCCCACTTTTAAACGGTAAATTGCTGAAAATGTAGCCATATATAGCGCTTTTCTGTGTCTTGCACTCCTTTGCATAGATTGAAGCATCTGTGTGTTCCTGTTTTGTTGAGTGCATCTGTCTGTGTGGCTGTTGAAGGCTACTGAGAGTGTGACCTTCACAGTTCACCAGAGGACCATCTATTACATTTGTTAGGTTATGCGTTTTTGATATTATTGCATCCTCACTGGCACACTCAGTCCTTAGTGTGGGCTTACCCTGCTCCATACCTTGTTAAGGATAAAGAACTTACAACCTGGAAGTAGATTATATCTCCCATAGTGAGATACAGAGAATGGTTGCTTACCAGGGTAACTCTGGTTTTCTGAAACCCAGGTGATGTTTGGTTTTCACCTCCAAACAATCGCAGTCAGAGATCAGGTGAAAGAGGAAAGAGCAGAGAGCGTCAAAATAAAAGGGAAATTATGGGAGCAAACACCAGAGTTTAACAATTGTTCATCACTAAATACAGTACAGATATTTTAATAAGGAGAGGTTATTTGAAAGAATGAAATTGATTTACTGATGAACAGAATTTAAACAGGTGATTTGCCGTTAGACTCAGATGGCCTATCTCAGCGGAACAGAACCCCGTCTGTGAAAAGGATTAGAGCAGGAGCCCCGAGAGCCTGGAAGCTGGTGGTGGAATGGTTGAATGGAGCATGAGTGATGAGATGAGGCGTGTACAAGGAAGAATAACCGAGGACACAGCATGAATGCTGATTGGCCTGGAGAAGGTGATTGGACTAGACCACTTCAGGAACGCCTTTAGCCACACCTCACCAGGTGTAGACAATCGGCAGTTAAACCTAGGCAACACCTGAAGACAACTGCATTTCCACTGTAAGGAGTGTAAGGGTTGCAATGGGCTGTAACAAAGGACAAGCACAGATGAGTCCACTATCATGGACTGGAACATCATTCATAACTTTTTATGTTATAAAGGGGGTGGCAGTAGAGCTTCTGTGATTGGTCACATCAGAGAGTGCTTGGTTATCAGAGAGTTACCATAGTAACCAAAGGTTTTAAAGATTGCAATATAGCTATTGTTGTCCAGAGGGGCCGATGGTGCGATATGGCAGCCTCGCTTCTGTCAGTCTGCCCCAGGGCAGCTGTGGCTACACCTGTAGCTGCCTCCACCAGTGTGTGAATGAATAATGGTATTGTAAAGCGCTTTGGGTGCCTTGGAAAGCGCTATATCAATCCAATCCATTATTATTATTATTATTATTATCAAATCAACAAAATATTAAAGAATCATTAAATATGTGGAATAGTTCATTCTTTCCTTTTTTCATCAGTGGTTTACACACTGGCTTGCAGGCAAAATGTCACTGGTTCGATTGCAACCGGAGATACAAATCAGGGTTGTGCCTGGAAGGGCATCTGGTATAAAACTCTGCCGTATCAAAAGATGCTGAGCTATCAGGTGTGGTGACCCCTTGTGACAAGGGAGCAACTGAAAGTGAAACACTGTTTTGCTTTGTCTTTGTGTAAAGTGTCCTTGAGTGTTTTGAAAGGCCCTTAATAAAATGTATTATTATTATTATTATTATTATTAATGTTTTGTATAGAATCATAACAAAATGTGAAAAGTTCAAAAGACTATGCGGCTGTTTAGCTGTGCCTGTCCGTCTGCCATCAGCTGAGAGAGATGCCGGTCAACTCTCTGGAGAAGCCGTGGACGGTAGACCCCTCTGAGGTGGCAGAGCGGCGGGATCTTAGGGACAGTCGCCTGGTGTTCAGCATCGATCCACGCGGCTGTGAAGATGTAGACGACACGCTGTCTGTACACAAGCTCCCCAACAGAAGGCTGGAGCTGGGAGTTCACATTGCTGATGTCACTCACTTTGTCAAAGAGGGTTCGCTCACAGACTTGGAGGCACGTTCAAGGTGAGGAACTGGTTGGAGTGGTTGGGTAGAGTAGGTGGGATATAAAAGGATAAAAGAAAATTACAGCATCTTGCATAAGTGTTCAGAGGAACTTTCAGAAGTACAAAGAGGCAAGAAAGTTGTTGCCTGAATTAATGTTGCATCAGCAGCATGCCTTGTAGCGCAATTATAAATAACACAGAGGGCCACCTTAAATAAGGCTCGTGTCTGATATGAAGCATTAAGCCTTAAATGTCTATCATTTAATCACATGTAGAAGGACTTCACAGGGTCCATGATGGCTTTGAAAGTATCACTGGCACCAGGAATTGAACCAATGGTCAGCACGTTGTTGGTTCAATCCCTGGTGCCTTCGGGCTTCATGTTAAAGTCACCTTGCACAAAATACTTAACCCCCAAATTTCCCTGGATGCATCCATTAGTGTGAGTGTGCATGTGAGAGAAAATGCTTAAAGGTATAGACTAACGCGCTGTATGAATATGTGTGCGAATGGACGAATGCTGGTCGTGCTAAAAGGTGGTTGGGGTTCTCACAGTAGAGAACTGCTACACACAGAACACAGTGGTCCATGTTGTTACGAAGAACTTGTGCTCAGTTTGAGTACGATGCCATTAACAGGACAGGGGAATGTTTCCGCTGTGGGAAAGCCTGAGTGATTTTCACTGTGGCCTTCATAAACATATATTACTACGGGACATGGCAGCCATACTTGTACACAACATTCAACCAGAAGGTCATGCAGCAAAAAAAGGAAAAATGAGTCCGCTTCCAACTAAATTAGTTTTATTCTACTGAGTGGTAGAAGTAAAGAACAGTGTGTCACACATCATTTGTTTTCAGATCCCCTTTGTACAGTTACGGGTGTCAGGAAAACACCGGAGGTCACATGATGGCATGTGACCTTGAGTACCTGATGTTAATGGTTTGTCTATAATTGGCTTTCAGTGCATCTTATTAATAAAGAGGATGATGATACAAGACAGTTGAACCACAGTAATAGAACAAGAAGATATTCATCTGTGGTTATGTCCAGATATATGCACATGTTCTGATTTATTTATTTATTTTGTGCTGTATTGTACAAATGAATAAAACTGAGTTTAAAATATCTGCAGTAAATGAAGTGAAGGTCGGGGCTGCAAAAGTAATGCTTGCACTTGATCTCCACAAATTTTCCTTCCTGGGAACATGCAGCGATGACACCATGTGACAGGGAAGCAGCCCAAAAAAATTTGTGTCACAGCTGAACGGCCGACAAATCTGCAGCAAATGCATTCTGCTGTCATCTCGGTGTAATCTCGCTATAATCCAAAATCTCTACGGAATTCTTTCAGCACCTTGTTGAGTCTTGGAAGTGAAGAAAGGAGTGTTCAGAAGGCAGAAGTGTCTAACCCAGTGCTAATAAAATGTATCTGATAAAGTGTAGTCTGCAGATAAATTAGTAAGAAGGTCCATGAAGTGCATGTCGTTTTTTAAAGGCAGCAGCAGCAGCAGCAGCAGCATGTACAGAAGATGATTGAGAGCCGAGTGAGGAGAGAAACTCCGACTGTTAACAATGTGCACTTATAAAATAATACTGAAATCTTACTATATATTTTTTATGTTGTGATTTTTAATGTCGTTTTGGTCCTCTGCTTTCTCTCTGACTTACTCTAAAATTCCATTTTACATTTCATAGCTGTCCACAAAGCAGCGTGCAGATCACCCACCTGTCCAGCTCGCCTCCACACTTTCACTTTTCACTTTTCACTTTTTCACTTTTCACTTTTCACTTTTGAAAGTGGGTCCCACATTTATACAGCCGTGTTTCACACATGACTATAAAAGGCGGAAGAGGGAGTAGTTCTTTCCAATGTAGACAATCTGAATGATAGTTTCTTTCCACTGTGTTCCTGTTAATGAAAAACTACAATTTCACCCAAAATGATTAAAATCAAATCAAATCAAATCACTTTTATTGTCACATCACATGTGCAGGCACACTGGCACAGCACATGCGAGTGAAATTCTTGTGTGCGAGCCCCACAAGCAACAGAGATGTGCAAACACAACAACACAAACGAGCAAAATACAAGAATGGCCAACCTGAAACTAATAAATATATGTACAATATATAATAGTGTATGCATTTCTGGATGTGTATACTAAATATTTTCCTACGTGTGTGTGTGTGTGTGTGTGTGTGTGTGTATACACATTTTTACAAATTAAATAGTAAAAAAATAAAATAAAATAATAATAATAATAATAAAATATATAAAATATACAGAGTTGAATATGTGCAAAACAAGTGGCATTTATATACAGTGTGGAGTGTGGAGTAAAATATCGATATTTTAATGTGGAAACCTTCTGTTTCCACATCTGGACTTTCTGTTGCTGCCCACGCAGGTGAAACTTTCTTTGAAGTGGCTTATTGAAGTTGTAATTGATAATCAATTCCCACACAATGTGAGAATCCAATCAATTTGTTTATCAGGGGAAAGGTGTGATTTTTTTAGGACACTGGAGCCTAACATTAATCAGTTTAATCTTAGCTTATTTCCATAAGAAGAAAAACATACTGAGAAAGAGATCACCAAAATATACATGTACAAATGTGAAATAGTCATATGTAGTGTGAAAGAGCTATTTGACATCTTTAAATTCAAAGTAATGTATAAATCCACTTACATAAAACATGAAAAGGCGCAGCAGCGATGCCCATCTCAGCCAGTGTATGATGGTGGGGCAAGATGGCAGCTTCCACAACATGACGCCAGCTCCTATGTATTTTTAGTAGATAAATGATACGTTTATGTATCAATTTGTTGGAAGATGTAATTACACCTTAATTATGTAATTAGAAGCAAAAATGATTTTTTTTTTTAATCAAATCACCTCAAAAAATTACTGTACTTACTTTCTAAATCATTCTTTACCTCTAAAAGGGGCGGCTGTGGCTCAGGAGGTGGAGCAGGTCATCTACTAATCAGATGGTTTTTGGGTCGATCCCTGGCTGCTCCAGACTGCATGCTAACTGTCCTTGGGCAAGACATTAACCCCAAGTCACTCTCTGATGCATTCATCAGAGTATGAATGTGTGTGAATGTTAGATAGAAAGCACAGAAAAAGGGCTTCTATGAACAGGTGTGAATGAGGCAACCTGTATAGAGCGCTTTGAATGTTCAGGTAGAGTAGAAAAGCACTGTAAAAATGTCTGTGTTGATTTCTTTTGGACCTCAAACATTACTCACCTTGTTGCAGGTTTCTTTATTAATGCTGAAAACCCAGAATGGAAACTGACCTTACTGCTTCCTTCCTTTCCAAACTATTGCGGCTCCTCCAACCAACGGCCGCGGCAGGCTAAACATGAGGACACAGATGACGCGCAACAGTAAACACATGAGATACACCTCTGTACTATTTGCTACTTTTATTCCACATACAAGTGTCCACTATACAAATCGGCACACGGGCTCAAACCATTAAACAAATGCACAGACTGCACAAATAACTGCACCATTTACTATGCCAAATTTCAACATTGGCCTATTGCATAACTTAGTGAATAAGTATACATAAACCATCAAGTTGCAGTCAAAAAGTGCATCAAAATGATTCAAGCTGCGCTCAAGCTGCAGTCAACAGAAGGTTTTGCCTCATGCTCACCCTACCTTTCTGCTCATTAACATCAGGTGCCGTGAACAGGTGAGTGCAACCACATTTATCACCTAACACACCCATGAGTCACGCCCCACACCCGTGTACCAATACAGTGAGTGCATTTAAACTATTCTGCCCTCACTAGGGTGTGAAGCTGGTTTCTAGCTTGGCAGATAGCTAACAGGTCCACAATAAACATCCAGGAGTCAGCGGATACGTTTTAGATGTTTACTGTTGAAGCACTGTAAAACTGGTACAGAAACAAAAATAAAATTGCATTTTCTTTACAACATCAAACATTAAGCCATGCACTACAATGTATATAACACATAAACACAAACTTATCCAAACCCTTTCACTGGTTATTAGGCCCACGCATTTAGCGATTAGCTTAATGCTAACATTACATGGGAAATCCCATAGACGGGCTAACGTGTTAGCATCGCGGCCGTTTTTCCTCACAAAAGAAAGTTTTCCACACAAACCTCTAAACTGCTACACAAAACTATCGCGGGAAAGCTTACAAAACAGATAGCAACTACTTACAGGCATGTGCTCTCTCAGGCTCAGCAAGAAAAAGTGAACAAAAAGTGGAACAGACAACAGTTTGGCTATCCGGTTGTTCAGTCTGACGTCACTAGCCGTGTCTGGGTCTAAACTCCGCTGCAGGTCCATATATCAAACGATCACTATGGCATTACTGAGAGTTGAAAAACTGTCTAAAGTCTTTCATCTTTAATAAAATGATCAGCGTTCTGCTCTACCAGGTGTAACAATTGAGTTTAGCATCCAGGCATCCATGAAAACGGAATTTATGATATTTAACGGAGTTAGAAGTTAGCAGGGAGTTAGCTCGCTAGCTTCTATCTAAATACAATATAGCATGTCCTGACTGCGGGGGTTTGGAAACAAATTAAAACGTACATCTCTGTTATCACTTATCAGAAAATGTTTGGCCCAATTAATTTTGAAAGTGTTATTTAAAGTAGAAAAGTCTAAGACGTTAAGCCCACCTGATTCGTACTTATTCATCACAACAGTTTTTCTAATATAATGCGTACGGTTTTTCCATATAAAATTAAAGAGCATACGGTCAATATCTTTACTAATTTTCTTATCCAGGTGTAAGGAGAGAGCAGCATATGTTCATCGGGATATCCCTTCAGCTTTAGTAAGTAACACCCTACCTTTCAAAGACAAGTCCCTTTGCACTCACTGCTTGAACTTTTTTAGGGTTTTAGCTTAACAATGCTCGCAATGCAATGATGCAAGTATTCAAGTATTCAAGTAATCATCACATAAAAAAGCACATGTAACAGATTACGTCCATCGTTTTTAAGCAAGAAAAAAACAAACAAACTGAAAATATTGACAAAATGTGGCAATGAAGTAGATGCAGAATAAACGAGCCGTGTTCCTGTACACTCTGTCATGTAACGGTGTGTGGCAGGCAGGAAAATAGGACCCAAACACAAACTCACAGGAAAACAGGACTGAACTCAAAATGCAGCTTTATTGCTGACAGGTGACAAACGATAACAGTGATACCAAAGCAATGCAAAACTAAACTGGGAAGAGCTAATTGTAGTGATGGCCCGCTTGAAGCTGACGCTCCGGAGCGTGTGTCGAAAAAAACAACACACTGGTTCAGAAGCACTGTGTCGAGGCTTGCTTCGTTTGGCAAAAGTCACGTGACCAGTGACGTCCGAAGCTTCATTACGCACGTAACTGCTTCGGTACCTGATTCAAACGGATATAAGGAAGTGAATTATACACCATACAGCTAAAACAGTAACTGGGAGCAGGTTTACGGATTCTGCATACAAACGTGAACACAGAGCACGGACCCGACGCGTCAGAGTCAGATTTTGGTGCGTCGTCGGGTCCGCGCTGTGTTTGCCTCTTTTTTTTTCCGCTGGCTTCTGCAGCTGCAGGTTTCATAACTCTCTGTTTACATCTCTAATTAAGTCTCACATGTGTCAGCTTTCTTTTAATAGATACGAAATTATGGATATATACTGTTAAATGATCAGAATTGTAATATTTCTGACTGAGGCAAAACTTTCCAGATTCCAATCAAATTGAATCGGATCCTGTATCGAATCAAAATGATTCTACAAATCAGTGACGATGCAGCCGTACTCAGCCCCCTAAGCATTTTCCCTTTCCAGTTCACAATCAATCCTACCCCTAGGTCAAAAATATGTATAGGACAATTGGCCTAATCTAATATTTTGTATGAACCTGTCCAGCTGTCCAGTGATTAAACGACAAGTAGATGGAGGCAGGACTTCACAGCAGGGGCATACTCCATAATGTGCTGTGCATTCTCATATGTATATTATATATATTGCTCACTTATTGTATTTACCAACATCAAGGAGTTATGAGCAAAGAAAGGCCACACCATAGTGCATGTTTAAATAGGGAAAGTTTATTGATCAAAATGTATTACGCAAATACGCATTACATTTTTTTCAGCCCCCCAATCGAGAAAACAAAACCAATTACATGTTCAAAGCAACGGAACGGTGGCCCAATATCAGAGAGAACTCCACTCTTGAGTGAGCAGCGATGATTGAGCAGTCCGTTTTAATTTGCAGATTCAAGCTGCTCTTCAAAATTTTCACCACCAGATGTCACCAGAGAGGACTGTGTTGAAAAGCTTCGAGTAATGAACCGTTTTTCAATACAAGCTTCAGTGCTTCGGAAAGCTTCATTTGGCCATCACTAGCTAATTGTAACACATACCAGAAGACACAGGGAGAATCACACACAGCATGAGGGACGACACGACACTGACTCAGAGAAACACAGGGTTTAAATACACTGGGAAGTAACGAGGGGAATGAGACACAGAAGGAGGGCACAGCTGGGAGAAATCAGGACTGACGAGACAAGCAAAGCAGGACACATTTACATAAGACACGGACCTACAAAGTAAAACAGGAAGGATCACACAGAGACGCGAACTTGACACAGTGGAGACAGCAACTAAGAAACACAGAGACATAAACCATAAGGCAGAGGACTCTAAGAACAGAGGGGACACAGAGAAACATGAAGGGCAAGGGATCGAAACTAGAAACCATAGAATAAATCACACACATAAGTACAATAACACAAAAACCACAAAGAACTAAAAACGCTGGGTCAGGAGACCCAGCGACCGTGACACACACCTGTTCACCTGCACGCGAACACAAATATCTCATCAGCTGATCACAGAGACGCAGGTCTGTGCATTTAGGCACGGTTAAGATGGCACGCTGAAGTTCAAACCAAGCATCAGGATGAGGACGTATTTCAGAAGCTGATGGAAAATAGGAAGAAAAGTGTAACTCAGCACTTGTTACAACAAAGGTGTGCAGACGTCCAGATGTTAAACCCTGAAGCAGATGAGTTCAGCAGCAGAGGCCAAACTCAGTGTTACTCCTGTCACGTAACTTTCCAGTTTATTCAGAAGCATGCGTTATATTTCACAAAACGAGAAACTGGGTTATGTGTAAAATGTGAATTACAAAGAATTTTATAACTGTAATTTAATCTCTGTGTAAACAGCTGTCAGTAAAGTGCACTGGATGTTACAACACGGAGGGAGAGAGTTTATTTTCCATAGGTAATAAACTTTGTTGTCATTTGATTCACAGTGAGAGCAGGTGTGTGATTCCAACACAAAGGTCAGAGTTACTCAATACATTACCCAACTTTAGAATCTTAATATATCTAACAAAGCTTATCGTGAGTTAAAGGATCATTTTCACCCTAAAACAAAGAAAAAAGTCATTTTCAGAGCCTTCAAAGTTTCATTTGAGATACATTTCAGGTCACGTGTTAGCAAACAGACAGTGTTCAGGTATTAAACACACAGCACCTCGTGCACGTTTGTAACCATGGGATCCACACATTCAGCAACACAGTAGTGTTATTACTGTTTTGGGTGGGGGCAGCTATAGATTAGAATCACGTGTGACCTCATGCTGCTGATGGATGCGTTGCAGTCACATGATCCAATCATGCTGTGGAGCAATGAAGTCAGGTGGGTGCAGGAAAATGTCTAGACCGGATTTGTTTGCACTATAAAGCAGCTCAGGATAACGTTGCCACTGGGCCACACTGGCCCTGTTTATCTGTGGGGAATCGTGCACGGGTTCACGTGTGAGTGACTACACCTACAGCACCTACAGCGCAGCGTCATTTTGTAAATAAAGGCGCGTTTTCTTTGATTTGCGGTTGTCTCGAGTGCATGCTTCCACAGCCGTCACACATACTGCTGTCATATTAAGAAAATGTTTGCGACGTCGAAAATAGCGACGGCCATCTGGGACTTTCTAGTGGACGACTTCATGGCTGCGCCTTCACCTGGAGACTGGCGGTCCATCACAGAGGGATTCCAGGAGCGCTGGAACTTCCCTCTGTGCTGTGTAGCCCTGGATGGGAAGCACGTCCAGACAAAGGCACCCCATATATCATATAGGAGACACACACATTGATATACACTAAATATTTATTGCATTTCTTTTTTGTGGTGCCCAAATTTATGCACCTGCTTGATTTTGTTTAAACAATTATTGCACACTTTCTGTAAATCCAGTAAACTTCTTTTCACTTCTCAAATATCACTGTGTGTGTCTCCTGTATGATATTTAACTGACATTTTTTATTGTAACAACCAACGATTTATACAGGAAAATAATGTCTATTAACAAGGTTGCCCAAACTTTTGCATCCCACTGTATTAGTATATTTTGTCATTAGTATAATATGAAATAACTTCTACATGTGTCAAGTTGTGTGCCAACATTTGCTGTGTAGTAGAACTGAGACATTAGTCATTATAAAAATTTATTTGAAATAATATTAAAATTCTCAAACAGAAAAACATTAAACATAAATATATAAAATATAAGTATTTACAGAGAGACAGGAATAAAAAGGACCAGCTGCTCTCCAGAGCAGGAACAAGGCTGAGGAGGAAATGCTCCATTGGAGACTGGTGTGGTCTCTTCAGGGACTCCAGGATGGCCAGCTCCACCGCCGATGGACCGTCCTGGGACCCGTCCCTCATCTGCCTCGGAGCCGTCCTCCTCTGTGGGCCTGTAAAACAGCACAAAACACAAAGAAATGAGAAGGCTGCTACTAGATTTTAATTTCAACAGTGAAAAAAAACAAAAACAGGATATAATCAGATTGGTTGTAGATATTTAGTAAAGGTGATCACAAGGCAATCCCACCGACTAAAAAGGTATCAGTGCTTGCTGTACATACCTGTGGGTGCAGCAGCCGGAGCTCAGGGACTGGGGAGCCAGGAGAAGCAACAGGGGATGCTCTGCTGCAGAATCAGTTGGCTCTATCAATACAGTATTAAATGCTAACAGGTTGAATATAATCAGAGAAAGTATATACAGTGGTCCCTCCTTTATTGCAGCAGGGGTTCTCAGAATAACTAGCCCCTGGCCACGCACTTTATACACTGTTTTCTCCACACACATGAACATTGGTCACAGTTCTCACAATTGATTCTCAAAGTGCAAACCTTTGTAGATTGCAAAACGTAAAAGTATTATTATGCCGCGTTTTGTCTTCATCTGCCCGCCACTTTCGTGCGCCCTTTCCCCTCGCGGTGCAGGTGTCTATTTCCGAATGAGGCTCATAGTTATGGGTGTTTTTGTGCTGTTTTTTCTATTGGACGTGATGGTTATCAAAACCAAACATGATAAATTTGGCAAGCGCAGGAGACACGACACGGAGCAGATTTGTCAATCAGGCTGCAGAATGCAATGCTGTACGGTGCAAAAAAAAGAAAAGAAAAAGAAAATCAGCGGAAAAGCGAAGCAGTGACAGCGGGACCACTGTGTGCTGCTTATTAATAAAGAAAATATATTCCTATATGACAACATGCATGAAAGCAGAACGGTATTTGTACGTCAGTGGGAAAATAGCGGTGGCTTGCTAGCTTTTGTGCGGCTTCCCCGGGTCAGCGAAAACTTAAGAGAAAACTTAAGAGAAATGAATGAACCAGGTTGCCCTTCACATATCTTCCTCCAAGCTCGGTCCTTTATATTCCTGTCTCGGTCCAGAAAGCAGCTGGTGTCGTACAGCTCCAGGTTGTTTGCTACGGCGTTGATTAGCCTTCCTTCCATTGAAGAATGAAGGGGTTTGGCTGGATCTGCCCCTTTGACCTAGGTCACAGCCACGTCACCAGGCTCCTGATTGGTTGTCGCGGCACGATTTGACGCTGGAGTTCAGATTTTTCCAACTCCAGGTAGACGCGTAACGCACGTATGCACAAAATGCAACACAAAAACTCACGCACGTGGTTTTATTCGCGAGTCAAACGCTCCAAACGCGCTAGACTGACGCGCGTTTCAGGCGTTTTGGCGACACAAATCTGCTTCCGAATTTTCGCGGGAGCCGCAATCGCGGGTCATCACGCTTTTCCATTGACTTTACATGTAAACCTGACGCTCTGTTCGCGTCTATCGCGTTCGGTGTGAACACACCGTAAGAGCTTTTTATAGAATAAATTGCATGACTGCAGTGAGAAAGCAGTAACATCACGACAATGTCAGTAGGGAGTGGGGAGAGGGTTTTAGGAAAGATTCGAGTGCCCGGTCTTACAACTGCAGCACAGATCATAATAAAATTGCTATTTGCTTGGGTATTACCTTCATGAATGACATCCATATTACTAGGAAGCAAATTCTGCATCTTCAAGTTAGGATTTTAAGGGGGATAAGGGGCGGGGACACCAACTGATGTGCAACTTCTACTAAAGCTTTAGCATCATACTAATGATTCTTGACGCCAGCGAGGCTGACAAACTGCTGATACATACTTAGGTTTCTGAACATTAAACTTGTTGCTGCCTTTCATAGTGTGTAACTTGAAGGCCCTGAGTACTTTCTCTCACACTGAAAACACTGGGATGATCACATTATTTGAACATTACCTAATAAGACTGATTCAGCACAGACAGTTATGTTAAACTTTCCTAGCAGTCCTTCACAAACAGGGAACAGTCTTTCTATTCTCTCCATCTGTCAGCTGCTGCTGGCTCTTCCTCCTCCTCTTCCTCACACACTGCTGAGTTTGTCCTGGTGGATCATCAGGGGTGCAAAGCCTCACAGATGATGTGCAGCAGTGGGTCCCTCAGTCTGTCCTCACTCTGGACACTTGCAGTTGTCACACATGGAAATGAAATGTGCGATAAGCTGCAGGATTCAGACACAAGTGTAACTTATAAACACACGTTCATACTTTTATTCCACAATCAGAGAGAAAGAAACAGAGAGAGTGCAGGACAGACAGACAGGTGACAGTCTCAGGTGTACACACTGCTACACAACAGCACCAGAGAAGGAGGATTTAGTGTTTGTGTTATTACGAGTGCTACACAAGAAGAGTTCCCAGATGGTGCAGTGGACACATGTGTGACTGCTGTGATTAAAGCATCTTTCTTTCAGCTTAACGAGTGAACAATAGTGTGTTTGGTCCTTTATTTTATATCAGTAGGCACCTTGTTTTTGTGTTATACTAATTTTCTTTGCTCATACTTTAAGTTAGTGTTTCGGTGTCACAAGACTTTTACTACCACAAACATAAGCACCCTGGGCGCAGCGCCCAGTCATGAGCTACACAAGCACCAGCTTTAATTTGACTGATTGTTGAATCTCTCTTTATGGATGTGCCTTCCTTTGCTGCACCAAATTTCACATTTGGGCTCCTCGTCAAAGAAACAGCGCCTTCCTCTTCTGGCCTATTTCAACATCATCTTCCTGTCGCTACTCTAACTGTGATCAACATAGGTGGTGCATTTTGTCCTAATCCAAACTTGGCCTCTCCTGAGACGACCTTCTTGGAACCTTGGGAAATTTTGATGCCATAAGAAGAGCCTGAGTAGGGCTGGGTATCGTCACTGATTTCTAGAATCGATTCAATTCCGATTCACAAGGTCCCGAATCGATTCGATCCACGATTCGATTTAATTCGATTCGATTTAAATCTGGGAAATTTTGACAGTCAGAAATATTATAATTCAGATCAGTACATTTACAT
Organism: Aulonocara stuartgranti; assembly: GCF_965226115.1. Classification (NCBI taxonomy): domain Eukaryota; kingdom Metazoa; phylum Chordata; class Actinopteri; order Cichliformes; family Cichlidae; genus Aulonocara; species Aulonocara stuartgranti. The sequence goes on along the minus strand of NC_138939.1, from coordinate 39,693,665 downwards.
ATTTTTGTATCAATCAAAAGGAAGCTGACACACGCAAGACTTTATCACAGGTGTAAGCGTCACAGCAGATGCCTTTGTGTCAAAGTAGCTGAAGATAAAACACAGAAAAACATGAAGGTGATTTTCCTGGCCTGGGATTTTATAAAAATGTTCTGCAGTACATCAAAAATGAAAGAAAACCATTAATCAACATATGAACATCACCTCTGACATTACAGCGGTTTTATTAGAGACACGGTTAAGCGTTTTACATTTTGAATAATTTTAAAAAGTTTTAATTTGTTCAGTATTGAACAGCAGAAATGAGGTTTTCTTTTCGGAAGAATGTAAAAGGGAAAAAAACAGCGGCCGACAGCCTGTAAACAGCGGTAGACTTGTGCGTAACAAGCAAGCGAATAATGAAGAAAGCGAAACTGTTCTTGAAGTACAGAGAGAGGGAGAGCTGTGCATCGCGGTGGAAGCAAAACAGTAAAAGTCAGAGTGAATTCATGATGATGTTTATGTGAAGCGTTTGGATCTTCTTTTGCTGCTGGTTCGGTCAATATTGTTTGGAGAGAGATCAAACTAACAGCTTTAGAATCGGCTCATAAAGGGCGTGAACACAAAGCGCGGACCCGCCGACAGATCAGAATCAGCGAGCTGTCGGCTTTCAGCCCCGACCGTGAGAAAGGCGACATCTCACTGATTCTGATCCGCGGGTCGCGCTGTGTGTTTAAGTCTATGTGCAGAAGCCGTGTTCCTGCTCTCATTTACTGTCTTAACTGTTTGGTGGTTCTTGAAATTTTGTGAGATGTCACCTGAGATTCTGGCATTTTGGGCAAAATAAATTTATATTAAAAAATCGATTCAGGATTTTAATGAATCGATTTTACGTTATCCAAGCCAGAATCGATTTTAATCGATGAATCGATTATAAAAACCCACCCCTAAGCCTGAGAGTCCAGAATCCAGAGCCTAAGATGACCCTTTTGTTTTGGTTGTTTGTAGTCAGATGTTTGACTTGTGTTTTCCATATATACTAAATAATTTCATCTTTAAAATTGTATCCCAGGAGAGGTATAATGTGTCATGCTTATTTGTTCCTGTTTTGTTTTTGGCCCATGAAGGTTTCTAAGTGCAATCCAGGCTCCTGGCTAATGTTATAATGCTTCTCCGTTCAGTGAAGGACTAACTGTTAATATTTTAAGATTTTTTTTAAGGCCACTGCAAAGTTTAGTGACCTTTTTATCAGCAAGTGATGTCAATGACAAACATTGCTCCTGATAATAATGAATCTGGTCTAAATGTTTGTTTTTTGTTCTGACCACTAGGATTGGGTCTCCCACCAGAATACCAGCCTTCACATCGAGAACTGCAAACTTCTGCGAAAGCAGTCAGTCTTTCTTCTCTGTACTTCGTGATTATGAACCGATATCTTTGGGGCAGCGCAACCATGGTTGTGCCGAAATGATGTCGGGGTTGTAATGCTAGGATAGCTTCCTAAGAACTGTTCATTTGTATTTTTTCATTTTTCTTTGTCATATTTGTTGCGTTCCTGTAAAGCACCTTAATGATTTATTGTTAAAAGGCTGAATACATTTCTAAGTTTTTGAATTAATGAACAATAATATATTTTTAAGGACATTCTACCTGGCAACATCTGACAAAAATGTACCTGTGTTTTTCCACAGATACCCAGAGTGGAACGGTGAAATAGCATCACCGCGAGGGTAAATATCTTCATTTGAAGTCATTTGGCGAATAAAAAAACATGCCAGCATTGGAGCCTTTCATTTTCTTTCATTTAACTGTGCTTTTCTTTTTAATGCACTTGTTAGTGCGTCAGGTGCCAAGCCCTCTCCCGCAACGTCTGCTGAGACTTCCCAGAAGAAAACCAGACATGAGAGTCGTTCCCGTTCCTGCAGCCCCCGCAGTCATCGTGACTCGGAGCAAAGCAGCGACAGGCGAAGAAGGCTTTCCCGCTCTCGCAGACCCCGCACTCATCGTGACTCGGAGCGTAGCAGGGACAGGCGAAGCAGCCATTCCCGCTCCGGCAGCCCACGTCGCCACCGTAAGTAAGTAAGTAAGTAAAATTTATTTATATAGCGCTTTTCACAGATAAAAATCACAAAGTGCTTTACAACACAGAAAATGGGAATATAAAACAATATAACAGTAAATAAAACAATGTAAAACAATAAAACTATAAAAATAGCATAAGAAGAAATTAATCAAATGCTTTTCTAAATAAAAATGTCTTCAGCTGTTTCTTAAAACAATCAATGGAGTCCGTGCAGCGAAGAGACAGTGGGAGAGAATTCCACAACCGTGGTGCCACAGTCTGAAAGGCCCGATCACCACGAGTTTTAAAACGAGTGCGTGGTACCACCAACAGTCTCTGATCTAATGACCTTAAAGCCCGAGAAGATGTATGTGATTTCAGCAGGTCAGATAAATATTGAGGAGCCTGACCATGCAGGGCCCTAAAGGTTAGAACTAAAATTTTAAACTGAAACCTAAAATTTACAGGCAACCAGTGAAGGGAGGCCAAGACTGGAGTGATATGCGATCTTCTCTTGGTGCCTGTTAAGAGACGTGCTGCAGCATTCTGCACAGTCTGAAGACGATTTAAGGCTGATTTGTTAAAACAAGTAAAAAGGCCATTACAATAGTCTAAACGAGAAGAAATAAAAGCATGAATAATCATCTCAAGTTCAAGCTTTGATACCATTAGTCTGAGTTTAGAAATATTCCGTAAATGATAAAAACAGTTTCGGACCAGCTGCTTAGAATGCTGCTCGAGCGACATCGAGCTGTCAAATAAGACACCGAGATTTCTAAGGCTTGATTTTACGTAAGGGTCTAAGAAGCTGATATGCTGTCTAATTTCTGGGACCATATGGTCTGGAGCAATAATTAGAGTTTCTGTTTTATCAGAGTTTAGTTGGAGAAAATTGTCATATAACCATTTGTTGATTTCTGTCAGACAATTACTTAAATTAGACAATTTATAAAACTCAGACATTTTGAAGGAACAGTATAGTTGGATGTCGTCAGCATAGAGATGATAGGAGATATATTTATAGCGCTTAATAATCTGGCCTAGGGGAAATACATAAAGTAAAAAGAGAATTGGACCCAGGACAGATCCCTGAGGTACCCCACACGGCAAAACTGTTGATTCTGATGTGACATGATTCATGCAAACAGTAAAAGATCTCTCAGACAGATATGATATAAACCATTTTAAAACAACACCAGTAATCCCAAACAAGTTCTCGAGTCTGTTTATCATGATACTGTGATCTACAGTGTCAAAAGCAGAGCTGAGATCCAGCAGGACCAGCACTGTGTATTCTCCGTGACTTGCAGAATAGGAGGAACAGTCATTCCTGTTCTCAATTACGCAGCCGCCGAAGGGAGAGACACAGAAGCCAATCACGATCTCTGTACAGGTCCAGACGCAATCGCAGGTCTGTCCAACAAACATTTTGAGAACTAGGATCAATCAAGAAGATTTAGCTCTCCAGTGGATTGTTAAAGGGTGAAATATAACATATATATAAAAAGATCAACTTGAAAAAACTTAATTGGTGGACAGCATTTACCTTTTGTATCCATGCTGGGTGTGTGCTTTGAGATGTTTCTGAGTTATTAAGTTCTTTGATCCATACTTTTTTCAGGTCCCGGTCTCATTCTGACTCCTCGTGGTATGACCGTCCTTCCTCTTCACGATATCGATCACGCTCAAGGTGCCGCGAGAGACGATCCTCACTGAGAAGAAGAGATGAGAAACGTTCATCACCGAGGAAAAGCTGGGAGAGGCGATCGTCGACTGAGAGGTCATCTCCGAGGCGAAAGAAGTCAAGCAGCTCAAAGATCTTGGCAAAGAAACTGCTGGAAACATCAGGTTTGAAAATTGCTTCATGTTTTATTTTTTTGTATGTACTCATTAGTTTTTCTAAGATCAAAGTTCTCCTCCCCCCTCACAACCTTAACTTTACTAATGTAAAGGATAAATAAAGACCAGTGCCACCAGAAATGTCAGCATAGTTTTTTCTACTATTATAAAACTTTCAGAAACGGTAGATGATTTTCGAGACTTGGCACCCACCAAAGTGTGAATCTCTTTTGCACCTGTGGTCTTTTAGCTCTCCAGTCCTTATCAAACCAGTCTGACCTGGAGACTGTCGTCAAAACTTTGGCTCCTGCCCTGCTGGCTGAGCTAGTCAAGATGAAGTCGTCCCCATCAACATCATCATCATCGTCCTCACGTTCTGCATCTCCAGAAACAACTAAAGGGACGCCTAGCACAGAGAAGACAGAGGTGACTTCATATTATGCCTTTTTTCATGAATGCACAGTTTTGGACAATTTATAATGTGATCAGTGACAGATGACGTGATTGTTGATGCCACACAACCAAGATTAAATCTTTCAACACAGATTTATACAAGCAGATAGTTTGAGTCAAGTTGTCATGATGAAATCTGCATTTGGTTTGTTCATAATTTTCTTCCCTGTGTTTCCACAGGCTGGCAAATCTTCCCCTCCGACCATGGTGAGGCTACAAGGGACTGTAAGTAGTCTCTGTCACAGTGATGTGATTTCTGCTATGGAGAAAACATTTTGAAAAACTAAGTCAGTTGTTTTGTTTAGGTCAAAATTACAGGTATGTACACTGAAATTTGTTCACTGTTCAGGGGCGGATCTAGAGAAATTTTCTTAGGGTGGCAAAGAAATCAAATAGGGTGGCAAAATCGAAGCCTTCTTATTTTTCAAACACATATGCAGGTGGTTACATATGGTTAGAATAATTCAAATGCAGTAAGTATACACGTTTTTCATATAAATATAGTCTAGAACTTAATTATTGTCTGTAGCCCACATAATTACACACTTTAGTTACATAAAACATGTGAGTTTCTGTATAGCCTGTATAATAAATAAATATGTAGCCCAACAAGTATAAAATCCAGACACACTGTTAGAAAACAGTCACATTGTTACAGCTTAAATGACACAAAATGTCAGAAATCTGCACTGTCATGAACAACAATTTAAACCTAATTTTTCATGATTTGTTGGATGAACCCACTGAGGTCTGAAATACAATCGGCCATTTTTGACTCCTTTTGAGTTTACGTTTGTATTTCACCCTCAGATTGTTTCATTTTATTTTGTTCCCCTTGCCTTGTTTGGTGTCATTCTTTTCAGCTCAACTGAATTTAGTTGTTTTTTTCACTGACATACTGCATTAGTATTACTGATCTGAAACCACACAAAGAACGTAAAATCCTAGTAGTATGTTTTTACTGTAAAAAAAAACACCACAGTATATTTTTATAACTTGAAATGCAAATATAAATTGTACATTTTGTAAACATATACAACTATTTATCTAAAAATGCAGCCGATACACCTGCCGTTTTTTGTTTTTTTTTTTCATTTTGTATAAGAATTTAAAAATATTACTACAACTAAAATGAGAGAACAATTAGGTGTCGCACTAAAATGCCCCACAAACTATGTGTGCCAGTAAAAAAAAAGTTTGTCCACCAAAAGACAGAACAGCACAGGGACAAACCTGCAGGCCTGATAACAGCAGCTGTATCACTCCGCTGGTTTTCTACTTAGTGACAGTGTTTACATTGCAAATGTGCCTTTGTGACATTCATTAGTGCCCTCACTGACACACAAAACAAAACGACTACACAACAGAACTACACAAGACAACACACTAAGTAAACACTCCACACTAAACGTCACAAATCTCCCACATCTAAAAACTCTCTCTCTCACTTGCTTGCTCTGTCTCGCTGCCGTTACCGTCACTCCTAAAACGTTTCCCTCTTCCTAAACAATCAAATCCCACGCGTTGACTGTTTTTTTAATTGGTCGACATGGTACATTTAGGAAGGTGGTGGCTTTTTTTCTTTCTTTACTGTTTTCGTGCTGTCCTTACAAAACGCTTAAAACACACACACACAAAAACGTGACGACAGTATTTAGAACAAAGCGTGGCTTATATATATTATCATAACTCTGGATTTACTGGCCTGTAATTAAAATTTAAAAACTTTGAAGTCCGAATTTTCAATGTGGGCTGAAATAGAAACTCAGCGTGGCTGCGGCTTGTTGCTGTGTCAGCTTACATCAGTCATGTGATTTGGAGGTGCAGCGTGTCCGTGGACCACAGAGGGTTAATAACACTCACCTTCCTTCCATTTCCAGAGTGTAACATCCACCCACCTGTGTAAAAAGCGAAATTCCCATGGTGTTGTTCAGAATGTGCTCTGGCACAATCATAAGCATCGCTTGCTACTGAAAACAAGAAAAAAGCCGGTCCTGCTATGGGCTGAACCATTTGTTAATGGTGGAGGGGGGAACACTATGCAATATTTTCAGTTTTAGCATTTATATTCACTGTTGACTGTAACTACGTTCAAACTGTTAATGCTGTCTTATTTTAATAAACAACACTGTCATATGCAAAACTGGGGTGGCACTTGGGGTGGCAAGGGATCATTTTAGGGTGGCACTTGCCACCCCATGCCACCCTTCTAGATCCGCCCCTGTCACTGTTATAGATGGATGAGTTCATTGACCTACTTGTGAATCGAGAGAAAGTTCCTCTCCTGTTTGTCTCCTGGTTTGCTTCTGCAATCTAAGATAGATATTTATGCACCGTAGCTACAATTCTCTATAAATATACTGTCCGTTCACGGTTGTAGTCCTGCATTCATTATGCGGTTTAAAGTCAGTTGGTTATCCTTACATTTCTTCTACAGTCTCGCACCCCTCAAATTCATAGTTACTTTGGATTATACTGAGCTTTTATATAGTCATCCCCATGTCAGGAAGCTTCCGCTCAAGTCTAATGCTATGAAAGCATACACACTGTACTTTGTTTTTATTTTGCTGTGTTGCATTATGCATTTTTTAAATCTATATATACACATTGCACTGAAAACATCCTTGGAATCGCACTGGTTGCTTGCAAGTTGCCACAGTTGCTTGTGGTTTGCATGGAAGACTCCAACTTGTCTGTAAATACTTGTAAGCTCATGACAAGTGCTCATGTATGATTCTTAGTGTGAATGTAGTAACTTAACAGTTTTGGTAGTAATACAAACTAATGTATGTTCGTTGTGTGTGTGTTTGTAAGGAAGCTGCAGTGGCACCTAAAAATACAGCCAAGGCTACGGAGGCTCAAGTAGGTGTAAATGTAGAAAAATGTTAAAAATTCACTAGGGATGTCGCAATACCAGAGATTTTGTAGTCAGTATAGACACCAATAGAATTGCACCATTCTTGGTTACCAATTTAGTATTGTAATAAAACAATTATCTCATGTACTAACACATACTAAAACTCCTTTATTGAAAAGCTAGTTTAACATGTTCAAATTATATGCACAGTCAACCAGGACATGGTGGTTTTGAGTGCTTAAAAAGGTTTTTCCTTCCCAAGTTTGACATGTGCAATAGTGCTGTTTACACATTGCCTTTTGGGAATCAGTTATCACTGTTTATGGATCCACCTTAAATGAAAAGTACTTTCATAGCTGACTCTTACTGCCTTTTTTGTCAGTGAGTCAAGGTAGAGCTGCACTACGTGAAACAAAGAAAGAAAAAAAGAAGTAAAGGAAAATTAGCATCAGAAACATTTTGTAATAGGTACCTGATTGTGTTCATAGTTGTAGACAGTGCTCAAAGTGAGGTTTATAAGTTAATGTTTGCATTTTTCAGATTTCTGTCTGGAATTTCTTCCATTGCAATTGTGAACTGATCCTGAAATTCTTTTCGTTTGCACAGCTTGTTTCGCTTGATTACAAGGTGCTGTTAATAAGCAACCTGCCAGAGTATCACGATGGCTGTTACGCAGAGGAGGACATCGCCGGTCTGCTCACTCGACACCGATTTGAGTATTACGACGACACGATCTACGTTATACCACAGGCACGCATGGTAAGCACCAGTTTGCATTGGGCTGGGTTATGACCTTCATTTTAATGGCGCTCTAAATCTCTTTTCTAAGACGACCTAACTAACATTTAGTTAGTTAATACATATTTTGTGAGTGCCTGTCTTCATGGTTATTCAGTAAAAATCAGTGTTTGGTTGTTTGTTTTTCCTTCAGGCTTTTGCCCTCATGCCGACAGCAGTGGCAGCTAAAAACATCGTGCTAGCATCAGAAAATCACGATTTTATTCTCAGTGGTTCTAAACTTCGACTGCAGGTTGAGAAGGGCAACATTTTAATGACGCCGGTAAGCACTGTGTGTAGATAATGCAATCTACTGTTGTGACAGATGTTATTACAATTATTTGAAAATATTTGTTTCTGCTTGTTTATTTAAAGTGTGATTATAAATGTAAAAAATATTTCTTTTTGTAGAAAAAAATACCTTTAAGCTGAAATAAATCGAACCGAATCCGAAGTGATGTAATGATTTTGAACTGTTTTTTTTCTTTCAGCTTGAGTTTTATAAGTCTCTGATGAAACGGCTATGCTATGTAAGTAACGCACATATCTCAGAAACAAAGACTGCACTCGAATACCTTTAGATTTATTGGTCAGAGTATAAAGTCATAACTGGAAGCACTCACATCCAAGTCAAAACACCTTGAAAAATGGGGACATACCCGTTTTTTCAGATATTCACACAGGGCTAGGAAAGGTTTGGAGAACTCTTTTCCTGGAATAGATTAAATCCTCATTTAAAAATGCATTTTGTATTTTTTTAAACATTTGTTTAACGATAATTGGGAACGAGCCAAATGCGTTTTCCACGGCACTGTGTGTACATTAGTTTAAATACTTTTTCAACCAGTGTTATCAAAAACAGCGAGAGCTGCAATTATAAATTGTTTGGAAAATGAAGATAGCTGCCAGGGTGCATACCTGCTGTGTGAATATAAGTGCAAACTTATGGCCTTGATCTTGGAGCTGTAGTATAAGAATGTTTGGAATGTCATACTGTTTGTGGGGTTGTTGTTTTTTCACGTTAACCCGGTTTTCTCGAAGCAGCAAGTGACTGACAATGGAGCACGATTAATCTACATCAGGAACATCTCGCCAGGCGAGTCCCGGCATCTCAGAGAAGCTTTGAAAAAAATGGATTGTGTAAGAAACTACCTGCCTCTTCTCAACAAGGTATAAACACACTCATAAATGCCAACAAGTGCATGTGTTAGAAGTCTGTGAAAGGCTGTGTGAGATATGTGCTTGTGTAAGTGTAATCTTAACCATACAGAAAAATTGACAGATTAACCGCTTGCACACCAAACTAAAGGACGTGCACCAACCTTCATAAATCCATCCTTCAAAAGAGATAATGTGTCTAGATTTGGATGCTACTTATCTTGAGGAAAGCACAACTGCAAAACTATAGCGATAGTAAAGAGAGACTGCCGATAAGCTGCTCGCTGAGCAATTCTTCATATGCTCATGCGCACTAGTATTTATCACATTACAGCATTAGTGCAGGGGTCATGTTGAGCATGGCTCCAGTGCATCATTGAGCCAGGATTTCTGACTCTTGAATCCAGTGAACTCCACAATAAAGCTGTACTTAGTTCACTCTTTCCACGTGTGCTTAGCACTTGTTTTCTAACATTTACAATGTGAAGGTAAAATGTTCAGAATACATTTTCTTTCTTGTGTTTCAGGTGTTTATCGAATTTCAGTCTCTTCGTGATGCTGATCGCCTTGGCGTTTGGTACAGCCTTCTAAAACGGCCCACCGGCCACAAATTGTCAAGGCTGAAAATGTCATGGTCCCCGTGCCTGCCCAGCCGGCCTCACAAGGCTACACTTGTGTTTTTTTTCTCTTTCTCCCCCTATCTCTCTGCCTGGGCGGAGCTCACAGCTGGCTCCCGCCCTTGGCTCTCACAGCTGTTGGCGATCAGCTGATTATCCGTCTTCTATTTGAGGCTGGGTCACAGATCCTCTCATCGCGGGATGATTGCGCTACTGACGTTAGTCTACCTTTCCAGCTCCCGTGGTCTTACACCTTTATGCCTTCGTGATTTGTGAGTGATATCTCCCTTTCCCTGTTCCAGCTTATCTTATCTTATCTTATCTTCCCGGACCTGTGACCTCCCCGCGGTACGAACGTGTGTGAGGACGTGAGCGAGCGTGAGAGAGAGAGAGCCTTCCCCTAATCCCCTGGAACCCTGAATTTCCCGTCACTGTATATATTATTGCACGGGTGTGTAAATAAATTGTGTTTTGAGACATCAACCTGCTCTGCGCTTGAGTCCCTGCTTTCAGCCCGTGACAGAAAATACCACAGTGTGGATGTACCTCACTGCGTAAGTGTTTTTTAAATGGGATTTTAAACAAATATGATTTAAACGGAAACAAAAAGATGGGTTAAGTTAATGGAAGGTCATCTGGTAAGACCTTTCTTTCGCTTTCTGTTTGTGAAACACTCATGAATAGATTTTTCAGGTCTCCCCTGGGCTGTGGATAAAGTGCAGACAAAACTGCTGATTTATTGTTGTTCACAATCAATCATTGTGACACATTCCCTCAACTTTTATCCACTAACACTGTGATTCTGGTTCCCACAAATCCTTTGATGCTCATTTGCCTTATTATCTCTCTGACCTCTTTTCTGGCCCCTCCAGAAATCTTTGCTCCATCAGTGGTCAATTTCCTTCTGCTTGTCTCTGCCCCAGACACATGAGCCAGAGCCATTACTTAAACTGCACTTTTTCAGTCTGGCATTTGATCTAACCCACTAATCGTTGTTTTTCTGATGTCTATGATACCTTGGGTATCTGTAAAGGTGCTTAAAGTTCAAATAAAAGTCAAAACATTGATATTACTGGATCATTGTAAACATTAAAAACCTGTTTTGCACCACTCGTTTTTCCTTTTCTTTCCCCCACAAAACTTTTAACAAAACTTATTTTTGCTTGTGCAGCACCAAGATTGCCAGACAAAGCTTTGCCAGACAGCGAGGTTGCTGTTGATGGTGCAACTGTCCCAACAGAAGATATTACCATCCCACAACGCAGCACTTCACCATATTGGATCACAATGACAACTAGTCCCTTTGTGTTCCCCACTGTCTCTCCTTGGTTCACAATCCCAGGTGAGAGAAACAGCTGGAAACTAAAATTAACCTCCAGATATAAAGTGTTGACTGTTACTAACTGTGTCTGTTTTACACTTCTAGAGTATTTAACTGTCAGTGAACCTGATGACATTGAGGTGAGTGCATCTTATAAACCCAGGTTTCATGTGTTAAACAGGAATCCTTGAGTAAATACCAAGAGGTGTCCATTTTTCCAAATACTCACCTCAAAAACCACATTTCTTTTTTTCTGCTAAACTTGGTTTCATTTTGTCTTCTCTATGTGCTCAGTAATAATAATATATTTTTTAAAAAGTACCGCAAAGTTTCTCTTCGAATAAACTTTGGTTCTTGAACCTTGTGTCTTGCAGAAAGCCCAATCTCAAGGTTCTACGTTCTCCACCATCATGTTGACCGGTTTGCCAGAAGGAAACTACAGACAGGAGGATGTCACCAAGCTGGTGTGGCGTTACGTCCCTGATCAGACTGTTCAGACTCTGTACTACAAAATAATCGTTTTATCACTGCAGAGGAGGGTGAGGAGTAGACCCAGCAGGCTGATACAGAGAAATTTGCATTTGCAAATTGAATTCAATTTAATGATTGATATTGAATGTTTCCTCTGCATCATTTTTCCCCTCCAGGCCTTTGTGTTTTTTAACAGCTGGGATGCGTGCTGCGATTTCGCCAGGGATTACCTCAAAAATCCAGTTACTGTTGGAGAGTGGATGCTCAGAATCCACATTGTTTTACAAGACATGCTTCCTGGTACAAGTGAGGTATGAAAATGGAGCAATCGGGGGCTGTTAAATCGGGGGCATGCTCCTGTTTCACTCAAACTATTCAGATCCCAATCAAAACAGATTTCTCCTCTAAGGAGTGAGCACAGCATCATCCTTCTCTGGGCTAATATTACTAGAATGAGAATACTCAGAGTACTTTATTGATCCCTGGGGGAAATATATTGGTTACAGTACAAACAGTAACACAGACAGATACAAGAAGTAAGGAATAGCACAATATATACATACATATAAGTCACTCATTGATAAATATCTGAATAAGAAATGGAAAAACTAAAAATATGCATGAATTTCAAATCAACTATTTATTGTTACTTCGTCTGTATTTGTTCTAGTGATGGGATTTCCGGCTCTTTTTAGAGATCCGGCTCTTTCGGTTCGGCTCACTAAAAAGAGCCGGCTCTTTCGGCTCCGAACCGGCTCTTCAGGTTGTTTTGTTGCTTTAATTAATTTATTATTAACAATAATATAAAATTATGCACAAAAGGAATTACTAACGTAAAAACAAGTGGTTTTATTTATATATGTTTATATATAAATATATGCGGTGGCCCCTAGAGACAAAACACGTACAAACTCCAAAACACATTTCTAGCATGAACTGAACTTCCAAAGCAGAGCTACTAGATCACTTAAATTACACAATTGAAAGCATGTGTGTATTGTTTGTGTATTTATACACAGGCACTCATATATATATTCAAATAATTTTAAAAAAAAGTTCATTTACCTGTTACTACCACACACCAAATCCGGTCGTTGGTACTTGCTGGCTTGTGTAGCCACAAGATAACAAAGGCTCAACACTGCGCCCAGCATCCTGGAGCACTTCTGTTGTCTTTTGTACGTGTTTTGAGTTTTTATGTGCTTCTGAGTTTTTATATGCTTCTGAGTTTTTACGTGCTTCGGAGTTTGTACGTGTTTTTACGTGTTTTGGAGTTTGTACGTGTTTTGGAGTTTGTACATGCTTCAGAGTTCATACGTGATTTGAAGTTTGTATGTGCTTTGTCTCTAGGGGCCACCGTAAATATACTTTTATTTATTCACTCCACATAAAATGTAATAAATAAATCATATAATACAAAAATCAACTATTCACATTTCAAGTTTTAACTATTTAAATTTTCAGCTTTTTCCTTTCACAAATTTAAAGTGAAAACAACACAAAACACTGCAAACCACAACACAATTAAATATAAATTATAATATGAAAACTAAAAGAACATGCATATTCTCTGTCATATGGACCTGCATGAATAAACTTTCTCAATCCTTTATCATCTGCAACCGAAAATAGTTGTGGATGATTACTATACCTTTCTAATGTTGTTGTCCCTGCCTCTCTTTCTCTCTCTCTGGCTCTGTTCCTGTGCTACTGAGTGTAACTACCGCCCCTCCCCCCTCTGCCCAGCGTAAAGCACAAGGCCCGCGTGCAGAGTGAAGCGGGAAAAAAGTGCGAGAGAGAGGCTGAGAGAAAGAAAAAAAAAAAAAAAAGCAGCAGGCTCGGGTCTCCCTGATCTTAACGCTGGTTGTTTTTCAGCATGTTCCAGAGTCGGAGTCTCTGGAGGACCGGCTGCTGAGTGTGGAGGTCTCCGAGGTGAATGTGGACCTTGTCATGATGATCATGGAAGTGGTGGCGTCCATCGCTGCTTTTGTCAGATTCTTGCCGCTTGCCAACAGGGTACGATTTCATAAACACGTGCAACTGTTTTATGTTTTACAGAAGGCTGCAAGGCTTGTCATGGTGTCTGCTGTTCTTTTCATATTGAGAAACATTTTAAATGAGTCTGAAGGAGACTTTGTGGTTTTTTAACACGAGTTGAGCAAGTTTAAATATTCCATGTACAGACAGTCCCTGCGGCAGGCAATCTGAATTACACATGCCTTTGCAAACACTGGTGAAGAAGGACTGCCTGAAATGCACCAAGTTCTCAACCAAGTAGTAATCTTATGACCTGTTCAGCCTTTTGTCCTGGCCCATCGAGCAGGGGAGATCCCTGCAGTTTGAGGCAGCGCTAAGTTATTCTTTTAGTGTTTCTTGCTCAGTGGTTTTATTGTTCAATCAAAACTTTGCAAAAGTATAGAAATATGTTTGCACTTATTTCCCATTTGCAAGTTTAAAACTCCAAGATTTTTTTTTCTTTGCCTTGTACTATCGTACAGGGCAGTAAAGAAACTCGCCAGGACAAATTCTTTATCGCCCTGTACAATACAAATCGTGCCTGTAGCACACCCATTGAGTACCACTGTGTTGCTCAAATATCCGTTCTGTTCTCTCAGATATGCATTGAGATGGCCGAACCTGGTGGATTAACACAGGTGATGGAGAGCAAAGTCACCAAGGACTATTTATCTGCTTGGTAAGTGTGTCCCACGATCAGAAGTGAGAAAAAGAGGAAATTTATTTTACACTGTGTTTCTTCATTTTCTTTAAAGTGTCTTCATGTCTGTCTGACCTTGTGCTTCTTTCTCTCCTCTTCATAGCAGTAAAGCTGGACGTATTGAGTCGTGAGTATCTTTCTTTTTCAGCTTTAGTGGCAGAGTCAAATATACCATACGCTCCTCAAGGTCGTCTGTAGTAAACAGTTCCCAAAGATGCAAAAAGAGCAGCATGTGATTTAGATATAAGCAACTCTAGATTAGGAATTTGAAATGGAATTTCTTATTTCACATGAACATTTTGTGACAACAAACCTCTTTTCGTGGTAACCTACTGGCATCTTTGCTTTCAAATTCAGTTTGAAGAGCCTGAAACAGCGTCTGCAAGACTCTGGTGACAACCTCAAAATGAAAACCAAGAAGACCGCAGAATCGACTGATGCAGTGACCAAAGGTGACTGCCAGGCGGAGAGCCAGAGGACCGAGGAGGAAGCAGGGACCCAGCCCGATGCTGCAGCCGCCCCTGCTGGACAGCAGCCAGAGCCCAAGTGTCCTGATGACGAGACACAGGAGGGAGAGGAGAATGATGGATGGAGCATGGCCGACATTAAAGGTACAAAGAGCTGCTTTAAATCAGCAACATACACCGCTCTGACAGCCAAAACACAGTAAAGTGAATATAAAAAGACAAGTTGTGATATTTTGTGGCTCTGATCTCATATTTGTGCTCCTCACTGTGCTACAGACATTCAGCCTGGTGGTAGTAATATATTTTATATATGTGGTGTTTAAGAAATGCTCCGTTGGTGCGATGACTATGTCCCACACCATCACCAGCCTGAGATTTTGATACAAGGCAGGATGGATCCAAGATTTCTGACCCTACCATCCTAATGTCACAGCAGAAACTGAGATTCAACAGACCAGGCAGCGTTTTTATTTTACAGCGTTGCTGAGCCTGTGTGAATTGTACCCTCAGTTTTGCGTTCTTAGCTTAGAGAAGTCGAACCCAGTGTGGTCTTCTGCTGCTGTAGCTCATCTGCTTCAGTGTTGGATGTGCTGTGCGTTCAGAGATGCTCTTGTGCATTGTAATAAGTGGTTGTTTGGCTTGCTCTGGCCTTCCGGTCAGCGTGAAGCAGTTATTTCATTCTCCTCTAAACTCAAAAATGCATTTCCTCCAGGGAACTGCCACTCACTGGATATTTTCTGTTTCAGACGGTTTTATGTAAACCCTAGAGATGCTTCTGTGGGAAAATCCCAGCACATCAGCAGTTTTTGAAATGCTAAGCTCAGCAAACATGCCACGTTTAAGTGACTTAAATTATTTTTCTTCTTCATTCTGATGCTCAGTTTGAATTTCAGCAGGTCACCTGACCATGTCTACATACCTAAATCACTAAGTTGCTGCCATGTGATTGGCTGATTAGAGAGTCGCATTAATGAGCAGTCAAACAGGTGTACCTAATAAAGTGGCCGATGAACGTTTCAGCTTTTCAAGTAAATCGAAATCATTTGTTCAATTATTATTGAGTTATAATTGAATGTTTAAATATGTTATAAACCCAGTGGCTCCTGTAGCAGATTCGTTGATGATTAACGTGTCGCTCTTTTCATTTTCAGTTGTGGCTAAACGCAGGAGGGAGCTTGTCGGAGCTGAGGCAAAGCCATCTCGCTCTCAGTCTCCGTGTGTTGTAGCAGATTTCAGACTGCCTCAGTTCAACCCTAACAGCCCCATCGGTCAGACACACACACTCTAAATTCAAATGTGTTGTTAATACTTGTCTAATCTTCCTGTTTCTGCTTCTCTGCAGGTCAGGAGTTTGTGGTCCCTAAATCAGGATTTTTCTGTAACATCTGCTCTGTTTTCTGCCTGAATGAGAAGACCGCCAAGGAACTCCACTGCTGCAGCCAGAAACACTACGACAACCTGCAGGTACGCACGCACATACATATACACGATTCAGCACACAAAATCACACTGTTGGCCTAACGATGTTTGTTTTCTCACTTTTCCCTTTTTTTAGAAATATTATGAGGAACGTCGACAAAGAGCTACAAAAGCTTTGTCTCAGACGTCTCCAGGCTCCGTTTCTGACTGATGGACCTGATCTACTGTATTTTTAACACATAACTGTGCAGAGTGTATATATATGTATATGTGTGTGTATGTGTGTCCTGGATGACTGTGGATATGTTTGCGGTTTTGTGATTTGTTTCTTATTTCCTGTTTTACTTTGAAAGTTCATGTCTTATGTCAGTGTGTTCAGTTTTACCTCTCCCGTCTCGTTAGCCTGATTTCTCCCAGCTGTGTCTCCCTCCCGCACGCCCATTCCCTAATTACTCCCCTGTGTATTTAAGCCCTGTGTTTTCCTGGGCTCCCTGTCGCGTCGTACCTTCAACCTGCTGTGTGTTTGTAATGTCCAGTCCTCCAGCACCTCGCTTTAGAGTCTTGTTTTCCTTTTGTAAGTTTTATTTTGTCAGTCATTCTTCCAGCAATAAAGCTGCGTTTTCAGTTTATTCCCGTCTCCAAGAGTCCTGCATTTTTGCGTCCACCGCTTCTGCTCGCCTGCCACACAGCCAACCATGACAATAGCAGAATCTAGTATAACATGGAAACACCTACCTGAAACACAGACTTTATGTATTTTAAGTACTTGAGTAAATGTTCCCACTACTATCTGCACTCACTTCTGAAGATATTTAGACTAGTGAGAGAACTCTGAGCTCCTCCGCTTCATGTGAGATTCACTTTCCACTGTTTCCTTCCTTTCTTTCTTTTTTTAAATCCCTTTCCATTGCATTAATGTCTTGAAATACCAGGAAACCAAGCATCTGCCTCTGGAGACTTTTGACTCAAAAGGCAATAAAAACCAAAACAAATGTAAAAAAATGAATACAGGAAAAATTCCATTTTCACAAATGTCAAAACATTTTTTAATTAAAATTAATCTTTTTTTCCTATTAAAAAGTTGTAAAAATGAGTCCAAGGCCATGATGCCATAGCAGAGGATGTACTTCCTGAGGGAGCTGAAGAAATTCAACCTGCCAACACGGGCGATGATGCAATTCTACACTGCAATCATCGAGTCCATCCTCAACTCCATCACCGTGTGGTACGCTGGAGCCACTATCAGGGACAGTGGCGGTCCTAGCCTGTTTGGCGCCACGGGCGAACACTCTCTGCCCAATGGTGTGCTTGGTTATCCTTTCATGAGTTATTTACAAGTTTCTCTTTGTTCACAGCCATTGATATGTCGAAGAGGTTAACATGTTAGGAGCGGATCGAAATTGTGTTGATATCTGGTGAACGCAGTAACCGGGTCATTGCAGCAGATTTCAATGCAAGACACCCTACGAGACCACCCATCTCCCATGCTACAGTCAGCAAACTGCTCGCTAAGTTTTGTGAAACTGCTTCAGTGTTTATTTTGCGAAGCAGCAGGCGCACCTCGCAAACGGAGGGCGCCCTTACTCCCAGCAAATGGGCGATAGAAAACCGATCGGTGCCTGTACCATTCCCAATATGCGCCGGCTGATGTCGGGGCAGCATGAGTACGAGCAATTTTTTTTTTTTTTTTTCGCCGATGCCCGTGATGCCGCCCCCCACCACGATGCCGCCCCGGGCAACCGTTGTGCGCTCTGCTGAGAAGGTGATTGGCTGCAAACTCCCATCTCTGCAGGACCTGTACACCTCCAGGACACTGGGGCGTGCAGCTCAGATCACAGCTGACCCTTCTCACCCTGGACACAGTCTGTTTCTGTTAAGAAAAAAATATACCATCTCAAAAGAAACACAACTCAAACATGCACACAACAAGACAACACAGCCTGTTCCCCTACAGCACAGCAGATTTCAACATAAGCCACAGCACTATAACCCAGCTCAGTGTATTCATCAGCAGAAATATCTTATTTTAATAGTTTTTAAATAGAGTGTTTGACAGCTTCGCGTGTCATTTTTCTACAATGCCAATCCGATTACTCATATCATGTGAGGATGAAGACAGCACTGCTTGATAAGATTGTCAAGGTGTGCTGTGTTTTGGTGAATATGTGCCCCAGTGTGGTTGTCAAACCAGGGCCAAATGTAACTTGCTCTTGTTGAATATTCATAAAACTGCTGTGTTGCATGTACAGTTCATTGTAAACAATTGTACTTTGTGTGGCATGAGTGTAAGGTAATAAAGGGTAATAAGAGAGATGTAGAGCGGGCGGAGGACTTGGCTGGAAAAGGCAAAAAGGAAACGCGAGTGCGCTTCCCCGCTACCCGCGCAGGGCCGTGGCGGTGAGTTCGTGGGGGGTTCGAACTGGCGGAGTTCTGTAGCAGGGTGCTCCGCCACATGTCATGCGCCAAACGGCCGGCCGAGTGAATGCTTAAAAAAAAAGCACATTTATCATTTCTTCTTCAGACACCTTTTTTTCCCCATTGTTTTTACAACTACACATTAAGCTTCTTCTGCAATAACACACT
This sequence comes from Aulonocara stuartgranti, assembly GCF_965226115.1. NCBI lineage: Eukaryota > Metazoa > Chordata > Actinopteri > Cichliformes > Cichlidae > Aulonocara > Aulonocara stuartgranti. The sequence goes on along the minus strand of NC_138939.1, from coordinate 39,674,946 downwards.
AATTACACATGCAAACCTACCTATTTCTTTCTTCATTGGAAACAATTACACTTTATGGAAAGTGCTTTCAATAAAACACAAAACAAAAGTACCTTTTCTTTTACATTTTTTATTCAACATCTCTTCACATGTACTTAGCAAGAGTCACTACACAGCGTTAAAAAATCCTACTTAGTGTAGTGAGGAAGGCCAAAAGCAAAGAGAGCGTATGAAGGAAGTGGTGAAAGGCAAAGGCATGAGTGTAAGCCACATTGGGATTTTCGGCTAATAAAAGGTAATGAGAGAGATGTAGAGCAGGCGGAGTACGGTGGCCCCTAGAGACAAAGCACGTACAAACTCCAAAACACTTACAAAATCCAAAACACGTGCAAAATCCAAAACACATGCAAGCTCCAAAACACTTACAAAATAAAAAACACATGCAAAAGACAAAACACGTAGAAAATATAAAAAACATGCAAAATCCAAAACACATACAAAATACAAAACACGTGCAAACTCCAAAGCACTTACAAAATCCAAAACACGTGCAAACTCCAAAACACTTACAAAATAAAAAACACATGCAAAAGACAAAACACGTACAAAATACAAAACACATGCAAAATACAAAACACGTACAAAATACAAAACACATGCAAAATACAAAACACGTACAAAATACAAAACACGTACAATATACAAAACACGTGCAAAATACAAAACACGTGCAAACTCCAAAACACTTACAAAATACAAAACACATGCAAAATACAAAACACGTACAAAATACAAAACACGTACAAAATAGTGATGGGATTTCCGGCTCTTTTTAGAGATCCGGCTCTTTCGGTTCGGCTCACTAAAAAGAGCCGGCTCTTTCGGCTCCGAACCGGCTCTTCAGGTTGTTTTGTTGCTTTAATTAATTTATTATTAACAATAATATAAAATTATGCACAAAAAGAATTACTAACGTAAAACAAAGTGGTTTTATTTATATACCGGTATGTTTATATATAAATATATGCGGTGGCCCCTAGAGACAAAACACGTACAAACTCCAAAACACATTTCTAGCATGAACTGAACTTCCAAAGCAGAGCTACTAGATCACTTAAATTACACAATTGAAAGCATGTGTGTATTGTTTGTATATTTATACACAGGCACTCATATATATTCAAATAATTTTAAAAAAAAGTTCATTTACCTGTTACTACCACACACCAAATCCGGTTGTTGGTACTTGCTGGCTTGTGTAGCCACAAGATACCAAAAGCTCCACACTGCGCCCAGCATCCTGGAGCACTTCTGTTGTCTTTTGTACGTGTTTTGAGTTTTTATGTGCTTCTGAGTTTTTACATGCTTCGGAGTTTGTACGTGTTTTGGAGTTTGCACATGCATCAGAGTTCGTACGTGATTTGAAGTTTGTATGTGCTTTGTCTGTAGGGGCCACCGTAAATATACTTTTATTTATTCACTCCACATAAAATGTAATAAATAAATCATATAATACAAAAATCAACTATTCACATTTCAACTTTTAACTATTTAAATTTTCAGCTTTTTCCTTTTACAAATTTAAAGTGAAAACAACACAAAACACTGCAAACCACAACCCAATTAAATATAAATTAAAATATCAAAACAAAAAGAACATGCATATTCTCTGTCATATGGGCCTGGATGAATAAACTTTCTGAATCCTTTATCATCTGCAACCGAAAATAGTTGTGGATGATTACTATACCTTTCTAATGTCACGTTTTTGTCCCTGGCTCTCTTTGTCTCTCTTTCTCTCTCTCTGGCTCTGTTCCTGCTACTGAGTGTAACTACCGCCCCTCCCCCCTCTGCCCAGCGTAAAGCACAAGGCTCACGTGCAGGCGAGAGAGAGGGTGAGAGAAAGAAAAAGAAAAAAAAACCCACGTGACGGCTCGCGATAAGGAGCCGGCTCGCGTCGTTCACGTCAAAGAGTCGGCTCTAAGAGCCATTTCGTTCGCGAACGACCCATCACTAGTACAAAATACAAAACACGTACAAAATACAAAACGCGTGCAAAATCCAAAACACGTACAAAATACAAAACACGTGCAAACTCCAAAACACATGCAAAATACAAAACACATGCAAAATACAAAACACGTGCAAAATACAAAACACATGCAAAATACAAAACACGTACAAAATACAAAACACATGCAAAATACAAAACACGTGCAAAATCCAAAACACGTGCAAACCCCAAAACACGCGCAAACCCCAAAACACGCGCAAACTCCAAAACACAACGGAAGTGCTCCAGGACGCTAGGGGCAGTGTTGAGCTTTTGTTACCTAGTAACTACACAAGCCAGGAAGTACCAATGACCGGATTTGGGGTCTGCAGCCTTAAAGGCCGCATTTTAAGGCTGATTATGTCACAGCGACACGACAAAGACTGTCCCAATTCAAAGGCTGCTCGAAATGCGGCCCTCAAATGTGTCCTTAATTTCCCTGAATTTTAAGGATGGGTCTGTGTAGCCTTCATGGCCCAACATATCCCAGACTTCATAGCGCGGCGGTGGTTTGGATAATTTTGCCGAAAAAAAACGGCGGAAGCGGAGCGGACGAAGAGTAAACTTCCAGAAGTAAGTACTGAATATTATGTCACTTATTTATGCGCAAATGTTTTTATAATGAAGAACATTAAAACATTACTGTTGGCAACATGTCGGGAAAGTTATGTGACATTAGCGACGTTTGTACTAACTTGGTTTTAAAGCCTTCACTTCAAAATATTCGCCGTTCAATAGCTGACTTTAATCTTACAGAGAATGTGATGATTTTATGCGTAATTAAAGTCAGTCATGTCAGTCAGCTGACGGTTCACTCCTTAAGCTGAAAGAAAGATGCTTTAATCACAGCAGTCACACATGTGTCCACTGTACCATCTGGGAACTCTTCTTGTGTAGCACTCGTAATAACACAAACACTAAATCCTCCTTCTCTGGTGCTGTTGTGTAGCAGTGTGTACACCTGAGACTGTCACCTGTCTGTCTGTCCTGCACTCTCTCTCTGTTTCTTTCTCTCTGATTGTGGAATAAAAGTATGAACGTGTGTTTATAAGTTACACTTGTGTCTGAATCCTGCAGCTTATCGCACATTTCATTTCCATGTGTGACAACTGCAAGTGTCCAGAGTGAGGACAGACTGAGGGACCCACTGCTGCACATCATCTGTGAGGCTTTGCAGCCCTGATGATCCACCAGGACAAACTCAGCAGTGTGTGAGGAAGAGGAGGAGGAAGAGCCAGCAGCAGCTGACAGATGGAGAGAATAGACAGACTGTTCCCTGTTTGTGAAGGACTGCTAGGAAAGTTTAACATAACTGTCTGTGCTGAATCAGTCTTATTAGGTAATGTTCAAATAATGTTATCATCCCAGTGTTTTCAGTGTGAGAGAAAGTACTCAGGGCCTTCAAGTTACACACTATGAAAGGCAGCAACAAGTTCAATGTTCAGAAACCTAAAGTATGTATCAGCAGCAGAATGGAGCTAAAATAAATGTTTGTTTCAGTTCTATGAAGCTTTGAGTATTTTGGATCAGTAGCACTGCTGTGTTTGTTGCATCATATTGCTGTAATTGTTTATATGCTTTATATATTCTGAGCTAAGTTGATCTATAGTGTTACATCATATTCTATAAGGATGTTATGTGTTTGTATACTTTCTGCCCAGTTTGACCCATTTAGCAGAAGTCAGCCTGTTTAAGGCTCTGATATCTATTCTGTATGACTTAAAGCAGTTATGACATGGTCTGATTTTCTCACCCAATAAAGGAATATTTCATGTATCAGTCTACTCTTCATTCTATCAGACACAGTTACCACAGCTCGCACATTTTCTTTTTACACATATATGTAAGCATTGAGCCAAATTTAGTAATGCCAGCATATTAAACGAACAATATTTGTCTTTTCTATATGATACATCTATATACACACTGTCAAACATACTTGTCTTTGAGTGAAGATTTAAGGAGATAGGAAATATAAATAATTGTAACTTGAATCTTATGGCGTTATTTTTGTGCCACTATTCTGAGCGCAAGTAAAAAGAATTTGAGCATAGTGGCACTAAAATAATGCCATAGAATCTTTACTGAAGCTCAGTATTTGACACAGAGTTCGAACTCACTGCTGTGATAACTAATAATGATTAATATAATAACTATCATATTGGCCATATTATATTTACATTACCAAAGTAAGATGACTTTAGTCTCATGAACAACATGAGCTAATTGTTATTTACTAGCTAATCTTAAAATGACTGTTCAGTACAAAAATGAAGCCCAACAATCATGTTTTACAGTCGTGTGGTCTCAGCCTCAGATACTTATCACATCACACAAAGCTCATGTAGAAACAAATGAACAAAATATGTTCTACTCCGTTTCTGTCAAACAAAGCTGTATGAAACGTTTCCCGCTTTTAGTATAACGGTTGATAGGCAACCTGGGCAGCGCGAGGGAGGCTAGACCGTCCCATTTCACAAGCCTACAAGCCTGTTTTTGTTTTCTTTACAACAACTCGGTGTACATACCGTGCTTTATATGTGTGTAATCCCTTTGTTCTGGTGTGCTCAAATGTATACTCGCAAAAAACTTCTTGCAATCTACAACTTTGCTAACGGAAAGTAAACGCTAAACGGTAGCCAGGTGACCCAGCGCAACGATTTCCGTTTCAATGGGCTGCCTTCAAAATAAAAGCACGAACGGAAACGGCAAATTTCAAGATACTGTAGTAATTCCACTAAAGCATATTATTAATGTTTTGCTTTTATTCCACTTGTTTTGTAGTGTATTGCATTTATAAAATGAGGTTGCTGTTGTAAAATGTGTGACTTTGGGATATCCTTTAAGTGTGTGAGCTCTCATAAAAAGAAAAAAGAAATTTGTGGGATTAAAATATAATTACATTTTATCATAAGAATCAAGAATCGCACTAACTGTGACATAAAAAATGTGGCATTTTACCCAGCTAACTATTTTAATTGGAATTATGTTTTGTAAAATATATTTTTTGTTTTTATTTTTTGTTTTTGAAGGCTCTGATAGGATAAATTTCTTAGACAACCAAGAAATTGAGGCACTAGTAGCTAACACTGTATTTTAAGCGAAAGCATAATTCTGGCAACCACTACCAATCAGCAATCAGAAAACAAAAATAAAAATAATGATGAGGAAAATGCAAATAGTTCGTCCAATCTGGGAATCACATCAGCTTTAAGTAAATCATGCTAGCTCACTGCATGTGACAATCCCACCACCTCCTAACAAGATTATGTTGCTGTCATTAGAAGGACCACATTGTGTGATTATTTCATCAAGTGTCTGAATAAAATTTGACCAACTAATTTAGTTTGTGTGGCTATTTCTGTGTGTATAGATTAATAAAATGATTAGGTTCCATTCAGTAATCCAAATCAAGTGAGTAAACTTTGGAAATAAATCAGGAGAGGATACATACACATTTCGGTAGTAGAACGACTTTTAGCAGCTATATCTTGAAGTAATCATTTTCTGTATGGCTTTATCATCTCACATAACTGTGGAGGACATTAGGCCCCTCTTTTAACAAAAGAAACTGTTTATTGGGCTTGATTGCTATTTAAAAGTCGGTGCTATAGTTCGGATATTTTTTCTTTTCTTGTTGCATTACACAGTTTTACTAAAGTAAATGACTCATTGTCTTGATACATGCTCAATCATCCAGGTAAGTACACTGAAAAAAAGGGATTGGCCAGCTCTTGGATTTACGTAAGCATCTTGCGTGTATTTAACACAATTGCCTCATGCTTTAAAGTTAAGTGTAACTACATAGTGTAGAAACTACATGATATGCAGAGAGGCTAGATTAAATTGTTTATATCATGTTCAAGTGAAGTAAGTCAATAATATATCAATGTTAAATCCCACGACCACGACACTGCACGGGTTTCAGACTCGCGCTCTTTAGATCGTGGTTTCAGGAAGGCATCCATCTCAGTCAAGTCGAGCAGCCACCTCTACTGTTTTTTACCAAAAAAAGTAAGTTGGGTGGTTGTTACATTAAAAAAGTCTAACTTGTAATTTGAACACAATAATTTCATGTTTCTATGAACGTAATTAAATCATGAAGAATCTGTACGAAATTCAACAACTTAATTTGTTCTTGTTGAGATGAGCTGATACAATCTAGTGAGAGTGGTTAGTTGCTGAACTCATGAAATTCACAAGATCGCACAAGATTTCAAACTGCAGGAGTTATAAGAGGCACTACACACGCACCACGTGCATGCTATTGCTATTGCTATTTATTGTGTATTATTACAAAACAAAACAATTCTGCATCAAATACAGGAAATCATAGCTTTCCTACATTTCCTAGATTGTTGGCATGGTGGTTAGTGCTGTTGCAAATGGTTGTTTGTTTCTATGTGATAGACTGGTCAGCTGTCCAGGGTGTACCGTGCCTTGTAACCTATCACTTCAGGGTTATTTCCCAGCCCTCCTGCAACCAGGATAAAGATAGAAGGATGGTAGTTGTTGAAGACCCATTCAATTTTTATGGTAACCAGGATCTAGACTTTGTTGAACATTATGTAATATGAAGACAGCATGTAGTATTTAAGTGACCAAGTAGTATTGGGGTAAAAGTTATTGAATACTGTTGAAATAAAATGACAAAATTGTGAAGGATTAAAATATTCCAAGAGCTCAACTTACTTCATCTGAACATGTTTCAATCGCATTTTATGAACACAAAATGCACAGGTTTATTGAATATGAAAAAGTTGTGTTGATTTAACTCAGTTGTTTAAGTTTCTGGTTTGTAAAAATGCTGCCGCTTCAGTGGTGTGGAACTGGTTTAGCTTTCGTCCGTCAGATACACAACAAAGCACAATTTTTGGTAGCGCATGCTAGCAGGCCGTCGTTATTACCGTGTTGTATGGAAAATACGGCACACTTAAAATCAACCCTTTGAATTTTCTGAAACTCGACAGAGCCCCTTATAATCCCGTGCGCCTTATGTATGAACTCTGGTTGTGTTTACTGACCTCGAAACGGTTTTATGTGCACGGCGACTTTGCTAAGCTACAAAGCCGCACCGCTCGATGGATTGTCGGAGCATTACGGCTATCGTAGGCAGGCGCCTCGCGGAGTGATACGTACTGCACCTCAACATGATATTACCGTATTGTGTGTGTATAACCTCTTTTTAAGTTTTGTGGATATTATACATGGTTATGCTGAGGATATGTCGGCCAGTTTCCACTGGAAATGCCTTTTGGTTAAACTGTCAGCGAGGAATTTGCACTGTTACATTTTTATATAACTTTAATGGACATAAAAAAACAGCTGCTTGTTTAAGTGAAAATATATTGATGGGGTTTTTTGCACTAATAAAGTTGTGGAGTTGTAAAGTATTTTGTCTAGTGTCAGTTATATCGTCAGTTATATCGTTATCGCAACTTTTCAAATGTATATCGTGATGAATATTTTTGGTCATATCGCCCTGCTCTATTTCCAGGTCATTCTGAAGCAGCTGGTTGATGCTGCGAAGCACCTGGAGGATAAACACATCTTTCACCGGGACATCAAGAGTGAGAACATTCTGATTGAGACCGGCTCAGATGTACCGCGTGTTCGTATCATCGACTTTGGACTCAGCTGCTTTTTTAAGGAGCGGTCGCAGTACCGCCTCTTCTATGGTAACATATTCTGCTCTTGCTCTTCACAGATGTCACAGTTTTCGCCTTTTGTTTTAGAAGAAATTGCAATTGTGTCTGTTTATTAGGTACAGAAATTTACTCCCCTCCCGAGTGGTACGGGCGCAGTTGCTACAGGTGTGGACCCACCACGGTATGGCAAATGGGAGTGGTTCTGTACGAAGCGCTTCATGCGGGGGACTTTGACACCACGAGCTTCCTCAAAAAGCGCCTGAAATTCAAAAGACATCTGTCCAAAAGTAAGAAAACGTCACACTTCAAGACTGACTGATGGCTTGGACCACTGGAACTATCATCTTCATGTTTTTTCTCTTTCCTTTCTTTCCAGACTGCCGGGATTTCTTGGACGCGTGTTTAACCAAAGTCCCGGAGACGCGGCCGACGCTGGAGGACCTACAGCATCACACTTGGCTGAGATAAGCCTATCACACACACACAAACACACACAATTCAGACGTTATCATTTATGTGTGATGTATGAATTACCTTTCTTTTTTTCAGGAAATAATTTTTTTAATTGGCCCACTTTAAATTTCAGTGTTTTGGAATTCCTGTAACCCCCCCAGCCATCCCAGGAAAGGGGATCTCTCTTTGAATGGGCTTTCCCGAGGTTTCTTCCCGTCAATCTGGCCCCCCCAGGGGAGTTTTTCCTCGTCTTCATAGAGAGCTTGGGCTGGCTCAGGAGCTCCATCAAAACTGTCTTTATTTAATTACTCAAATGTAATCATATACTTTAAAGTAATCAAATAAAAAACAGTAAAAATCTGAAGACTTGAAGTAAACTTCCATTAAAATAAAACTTGTTTAGTTCATCTTTGCTGAGGATACTGTGTTATTACTATTTCAAGGATTATGTCAGAACCCGTGCCATTATGGCACCGGATACTGGTACCCATCCCTACCCATCACTAGGGAACAGAACAAACCAGACATCAATTACAACAAAAATGACACTGACCCAGCCAGCATGACTCGTCTGCCTTCAGAAATGTTTAGCAATATTACAAACTGGGTGATATGCCTTAAAGTAGCTTGTCATGTGTTCAGCATTGTCACAGGCTACATTTTAATTAAAACCACAATCTAGTAATGTTCTGTCTTTAACCTTCCTAATTTGTTTTTTGTCCTAACCTAACACTAAACTGCCAGTGAAAACAAAAGTTACATAAATAAAGAAAATTACGGTCTCACACAGGAGTCAAACCCTAGTTTCTAAATGATGTCAGTAATAGGAAATTCTATCTTTAAAAAAACCCAAATTGTCACACCACTTTGTCAGCCTCGCTGGCGTCAAGAATCATTAGTATGATGCTAAAGCTTTAGTAGAAGTTGCACATCAGTTGGTGTCCCCGCCCCTTATCCCCCTTAAAATCCTAACTTGAAGATGCAGAATTTGCTTCCTAGTAATATGGATGTCATTCATGAAGGTAATACCCAAGCAAATAGCAATTTTATTATGATCTGTGCTGCAGTTGTAAGACCGGGCACTCGAATCTTTCCTAAAACCCTCTCCCCACTCCCTACTGACATTGTCGTGATGTTACTGCTTTCTCACTGCAGTCATGCAATTTATTCTATAAAAAGCTCTTACGGTGTGTTCACACCGAACGCGATAGACGCGAACAGAGCGTCAGGTTTACATGTAAAGTCAATGGAAAAGCGCGATGACCCGCGATTGCGGCTCCCGCGAAAATTCGGAAGCAGATTTGTGTCGCCAAAACGCCTGAAACGCGCGTCAGTCTAGCGCGTTTGGAGCGTTTGACTCGCGAATAAAACCACGCGCGTGAGTTTTTGTGTTGCATTTTGTGCATACGTGCGTTACGCGTCTACCTGGAGTTGGAAAAATCTGAACTCCAGCGTCAAATCGTGCCGCGACAACCAATCAGGAGCCTGGTGACGTGGCTGTGACCTAGGTCAAAGGGGCAGATCCAGCCAAACCCCTTCATTCTTCAATGGAAGGAAGGCTAATCAACGCCGTAGCAAACAACCTGGAGCTGTACGACACCAGCTGCTTTCTGGACCGAGACAGGAATATAAAGGACCGAGCTTGGAGGAAGATATGTGAAGGGCAACCTGGTTCATTCATTTCTCTTAAGTTTTCTCTTAAGTTTTCGCTGACCCGGGGAAGCCGCACAAAAGCTAGCAAGCCACCGCTATTTTCCCACTGACGTACAAATACCGTTCTGCTTTCATGCATGTTGTCATATAGGAATATATTTTCTTTATTAATAAGCAGCACACAGTGGTCCCGCTGTCACTGCTTCGCTTTTCCGCTGATTTTCTTTTTCTTTTCTTTTTTTTGCACCGTACAGCATTGCATTCTGCAGCCTGATTGACAAATCTGCTCCGTGTCGTGTCTCCTGCGCTTGCCAAATTTATCATGTTTGGTTTTGATAACCATCACGTCCAATAGAAAAAACAGCACAAAAACACCCATAACTATGAGCCTCATTCGGAAATAGACACCTGCACCGCGAGGGGAAAGGGCGCACAAAAGTGGCGGGCAGATGAAGACAAAACGCGGCATAATAATACTTTTACGTTTTGCAATCTACAAAGGTTTGCACTTTGAGAATCAATTGTGAGAACTGTGACCAATGTTCATGTGTGTGGGGAAAACAGTGTATAAAGTGCGTGACCAGGGGCTAGTTATTCTGAGAACCCCTGCTGCAATAAAGGAGGGACCACTGTATATACTTTCTCTGATTATATTCAACCTGTTAGCATTTAATACTGTATTGATAGAGCCAACTGATTCTGCAGCAGAGCATCCCCTGTTGCTTCTCCTGGCTCCCCAGTCCCTGAGCTCCTGCTGCTGCACCCACAGGTATGTACAGCAAGCACTGATACCTTTTTAGTCGGTGGGATTGCCTTGTGATCACCTTTACTAAATATCTACAACCAATCTGATTATATCCTGTTTTTGTTTTTTTTCACTGTTGAAATTAAAATCTAGTAGCAGCCTTCTCATTTCTTTGTGTTTTGTGCTGTTTTACAGGCCCACAGAGGAGGACGGCTCCGAGGCAGATGAGGGACGGGTCCCAGGACGGTCCATCGGCGGTGGAGCTGGCCATCCTGGAGTCCCTGAAGAGACCACACCAGTCTCCAATGGAGCATTTCCTCCTCAGCCTTGTTCCTGCTCTGGAGAGCAGCTGGTCCTTTTTATTCCTGTCTCTCTGTAAATACTTATATTTTATATATTTATGTTTAATGTTTTTCTGTTTGAGAATTTTAATATTATTTCAAATAAATTTTTATAATGACTAATGTCTCAGTTCTACTACACAGCAAATGTTGGCACACGACTTGACACATGTAGAAGTTATTTCATATTATACTAATGACAAAATATACTAATACAGTGGGATGCAAAAGTTTGGGCAACCTTGTTAATAGACATTATTTTCCTGTATAAATCGTTGGTTGTTACAATAAAAAATGTCAGTTAAATATCATACAGGAGACACACACAGTGATATTTGAGAAGTGAAAAGAAGTTTACTGGATTTACAGAAAGTGTGCAATAATTGTTTAAACAAAATCAAGCAGGTGCATAAATTTGGGCACCACAAAAAAGAAATGCAATAAATATTTAGTGTATATCAAAGTGTGTGTCTCCTATATGATATATGGGGTGCCTTTGTCTGGACGTGCTTCCCATCCAGGGCTGCACAGCACAGAGGGAAGTTCCAGCGCTCCTGGAATCCCTCTGTGATGGACCGCCAGTCTCCAGGTGAAGGCGCAGCCATGAAGTCGTCCACTAGAAAGTCCCAGATGGCCGTCGCTATTTTCGACGTCGCAAACATTTTCTTAAAACCCTACCTCTGTCTGGAACTTTATACCATATTTTCTCTCGTTTTGGTGGCTTTAATTTTACTTTAAATTGTAATTACAATGTTGAGAAACTCCCTGTAAAGCTTTCATCCTTCCATAAGCAGGTCCTCTTAGCGTGGACCCTCATTTATAAACACAACTTCTCACCTCACAAATACCTCATCTGGAACAACAGAGAGATTTTATAGAAAAATAAATCACTTTTCCTGGAAACTTGGCTCCAAAATGGGATCCTATTGGTGGCTCAGCTGGTTAGTAAAGAGGGACAACTACTTACTTACAACAACTTTATTGCACTATATAATTTTCCAATCAGTGTTCAGGAATTCTCAATGGTGCTTGGTGCCATACCCTCAGGGACTTTAATGTTATATAAAAACACTGACAGCTCGATCTCTACCTCAGTCACTCTCCCTGATCCAGCTGAGTCACCAATAGGAAAAATCTGCTTTTCACAGGAACTTGGTAACAGCAATAAGAGAATACGTAGTTTATTCCAAGAAGATATCGTCTCTCTCCCATATATAATATCTTATTGGAACCGATATGTTCCAGATATCAAGTGGAAGACAGTCTGGATGGTCCCCCATAAATATTTGATTGTAAATAAGGTGAAAGAAGTCTCTTTTAAAATTCGACATAAATGTTATCCAGCCAGTCACTACATGGCCAAATTTAAAAGGGACATAAATACTAATTGTACTTTCTGTGGGGATCATCCAGAAACTGTGACACATCTTTTTTGGTACTGTTCTTTTACACAGAGATTCTGGAAGGAATTTAGCAGCTTTGTTATTGTCCATATTTTAAGGGAGTTTTCTTTACGATGGGAAAATGTTTTATTCTGTTTCTTTAAGTTCCCCAAGAAGTATGAGAAATGTTTTTTTATGATAAATTTCTTAATACTTTTAGCTAAATTTTTGATCCATAAATGTAACTTTACTAACAAAACACCATATTTCTGTCATTATTTTAAGGATGTGCACATGCACATACAATCAATATCAGACTGCACCAACAAAAAGGCTCAAAACAATATATGTATGTGAATTTTTGCGTGTATTCTTATAATTGTTACCTTTTTCTTTTACCCTTGGCTTTTATATTTATTTACGTATTTAAATATGATTTTTTTAAAGTAATGCTGCGAGATGGACAGTTAAATAAAGGTTTCATTGAATAAAAAAAAGATTTAAAGATGACTGGTGGCGGAAGCAGAGCACAGACTGTCTGTGAGAATCTATCGCCATCGTGTGGTGCAGAGATATATTGCCATTGAATTTAGACAACGAAAGCTTGGCTCACAGAGCAGCTGCAACAAAAAACATTAAATAGCAACATGATGTATTATATTATATTATATTATATTATATTATATTATATTATATTATATTATATTATATTATATTATATTATATTATAGTGCAAACAGTGCAGGCTTCAGCTCTGGGGAAGAAGCTGTTCCTCAGTTTGGGTGGATTCCGTCACTCACAGCGTTGTTAGCCCTCTTGTGCGTGCAGACTGCAACCCCCCCACTGTGCTTTGCCCTGATATCTGCAGTGTGAGGTTGGATCGCTCATTTTCATCCTCACACTGATGCCACTTATTTCGGTCTTTGTTTGACATAAAAGGGCATATTTGTCACTTTATTGCAACTATATTTGCACTCTTGAGCTCCTTCATTCACTGACTGATCATAAAGTTATTACTTGCGTTATGTATTCATCCTTTTGAACATAATTAATGAAGCCACATGTAATCACTAAAATTTGTATTTTGGGTACAATAAGAGAGTTTCGGATGTAACGCTGTTTTGTTTTGTTTAAATTTCACCAACTTGCTGATGCCCACGGTTGTGAGTGCGGCTTCTTGCTGTACATGAGTGGATGGTTGTAAATCACATCACAGATGCCAAAAACCTCTCAAACCAAGCCCTCTTGCCGGTGATGCTGTGCGTAACCTCGTGACAACCACATCACTGATACTAACTCCTGAGCTGACCGTATGTTAACATGCGCCACAAATAAGGGTCATATTTGGATTTAAAACAGTCACCGAGAAGCTTCCACTGAATGCTGCTTTCCCCTGCATGACACTGAAATCATTAACACATACTAACCCTCCATACCCTGTAGGAAACTCACTTCCTTGGAATAACATTTCAACAGGGAAAGAGTTGAGAGCAAATGTCCTTCTCTTGAACCTTCTGTCAGTCAGACAAGTGTAGCTTGAGCTTTTGTTTGCACAGGACAGGATTAACAATGGCGACATAAACGAGCTAAGGAAGCATAGAAACTGCAGAAAGAGCGTATGGCTCCTGTGTCAGTGAATCCAAACTACCTCTATGTTTGAACAATCCAGTTACACAGCTCAAGAAAATATTACTCTGACAGAAGGAAAAGGCAGTATGTGTCTCAGTAGTACTAAAAAGCTATTATATCAAAACGTAAAGGGAAAACAGTTTGATGAGCTGTATAGTGAACTGAAACTGAAACAAAACGAAGCCTATCATTAGGAATACTGACTTTTTACAGCTTCAGTTCTTTTTTCACTCAGTAGGTGGCAGCAAACTACAAACAATGGTTGCATTTTACACTCATCCGTTTTCATTAGAGGCAGAAGCCAGAAGCACATCCAGGTTTAGGTCTGCTGCTTGGTGCTACACAGAAACAGGCTGAACAGACTGAAACTCACATGAATTTGGACGAATCGAAGTAAGAATGTCACTTCTGCTCAATTGAATTGATTATCATGACCCTCACTAAGAGCCACTTAATAAGTTAGGAGTAATGTGCCAAAGTAGTATAAATATTTGAACTTTTGGCAAATCCAGCAGGTTAATGAAGTGATTTCACATCATGTGTTCAAACGGCTTGTCAGTTTTTAATATATCCCATGTGTGCATACTTAGGCTTTAAAAAAATACAGTCCAATGACCTGATAGATGTTTGCTGAACATTGTGGTTTACATCAGCACTTAAACTAAAACATAAAGAACCTGTTTTGTGCGGGCTGTTCGATACCATGAAGCAAGACCTCTGAACATCTCAGTTTTTACACACACACACACACACACACACACACACACACACACACACACACACACACACACACACACACACACACAACAGGAGTTATAAGGTTAATGGGCATCCAGTCAGTTAGCTAGTAAGTACTTTGGGTTTAATATTGACTCCAAATCTCCCGAACACTATGTCGATTTGAGAATGCAAGACCGAAACAGCGAGACCAAGACCGAGACCAAAGTCAGTCGAGACCAAGACCACGTAAAAGTGGTCTCGAGACCAAGACCAGTCTCGAGACATCCAACTCTAGATAATATCTCTTGGGTGGTATGGGAACTCCTTGGTGTTCCCCTGGACAAGCTGGAGGAGGCAGCTAGGGCAGGGGTGGGCATTCTCAGTCCACGAGGGCCGGTGTCCCTGCAGGTTTTAGATCTCACCTTGGGTCAACACACCTGAATCACATGATTAGTTCGTTACCAGGCCTCTGAAGAACTTCAGGACAGGTTGAGGAGCTAATTTAGCCGTTTAAATCAGCTGTGTTGGTTCGAGGACACATCTAAAACCTGCAGGGACACCGGCCCTCGAAGCCTGGAGTTGCCCACCCCTGAGCTAGGGAGAGGGAGGTCTGGGCTTTTCTGCTTAGGTTGCTACCCGGCCCCAGAGAATCTGAAGAAAATGGATGGATGTATAGATGTTCCAGGTGTGTCGCCATGTGGGGAAAAATGCTTCAACACATGGTTGGGTTGGTAGTGTACCGGGGGCTTCTATTTAGGACTACGCTTCCTCCTCACCATCACTCAGCAATCATGTTTTCCCAACTGCTCGGGAAAATCCGATGGAAGAGAACTGACGGGGCCTCCGGAGCTACAAACAAGCTACATTTATAACAAGTATAGTTATTAGTAAAGTAGGCCAAGGGGTAACTAAACATCTGAGCAGGAAAGAGTAGGAGAGACAGGTGAAGAGCTAATGCTAAGCTAGCGAATCCCTAAAGACACAGTGACTGAACACTGTAAATATAATTAGTGGGTGATTCAACAGAGTGTGCTTTGGATAAAGCGCAGGAAGATTACACTATGAAATAAGACGTTATCTATAAGTTTTTAATTAAATTGGCTACACAGATAAGCAATGCAAAAATACCACTGTAAGATAGAACAGGAAGTGATACTCCAGACTGAGACAACACCAAGAAGTATTTTGAAATGACCTTGAGCAAGATACTGAACTCTGAGTCGCTATTGATAAATTTGTGCAAATGTGTGTCTGGTACTTAAGTATAAGAAAGAGCATTTACATGAATGTTTGTGCGACTGGCTAATAAGAATTTTGAGTGCTCAATTAGAGCACAAAAACACTGTATAAGTGCCAGTCTACTTGCCGTTTTTCTGCACCACCTTTAGTTTCCAAACCTACTACTGCACCCATTTGTGCTTAAAGGTTGAGAGGTTTTCAAAATTCAAACAAAATGTAACTGTACTATGAAGCTGTCTCCTCCTCAAATAATAATTATATAAATAGAAAAAGTTGGGACAAGCACAAAAACCTGGAATCCTGTTAACAAACAAGCAGAAAAACCAACGTCACTGGGGTAAAACGTGTTTGAAGATCAAATATGTACACAAAACTGACATTGGGTGATGCAAAATGGAGGGAAGAGGAAGCAATTTCTGTTTGGTATTATTGTCTATAGATAATAATATGCTTCAGAATATCATAACCATGAGAGCATGCTTATTTAATTATCTGCTTTGTGTGCTGAAGACCTTAAATTCTTTCAACCTATCTGCTCAGCCCCCGGCTTACTTTTCTACCTCCACTAGTTTCACAGAACAATCATGGAGACTAGTAAACACCAACATAGATATAGTACATCAAACTGTTCATCAAACTCAGATGTTCATGTGGTGTCTTAAAGAAATGCAGCAGCGTTTAAAGATTTCTCTCTGTTTGTTGTTTGACAGGCTCAAATGTGCCCATACCTGTGCAAAGGAACAAGTTGTTCTAGAAAAAGTAAGTAAATAAGCTCGGATGTTTTCGAATTTTGTTTACTTCATTATAATAGAAAATCATGTTCCTATACATTTATTTTACCAATTAAAGCTTTGTCAGGATAACTTTAGTGGAAACATTTGGTTTAAAACAAAAAACAATGAAATGTCATATATTTTAATTGATCAGGGTCAGAAGCATGTAGCTGGGATGAGTGAAAGGCATATAAACCAGAACACCAGACGAACACATCTCCTCAATTTACAGCCTGTGTTTGTGATTTTTTTGTGCAGATACTACATATGTGTAACATCTTCTTTCTGTTTCCACAGACAACCAAGAGATGGGAGAGATTGATGCAGCTTGAATTTTATGCTTTTCAAATTTGCCTGAAATAGCTTTGTTTAAAATGAGAAATGAAAATGTATCATTGTCTATACTTTTCACCTGTCCGTTGACTTAATCCCAATCACGCTTGTGTAATTGCTAGTCAGCTGTATGAAATACTAAAAAATGAACAAAAATAAACATTCATTTTCATTTCTAGTAAGTTTGTTTCTTTATTCCACAAATCCTACAAGTCTACAGGTCAAAAATACACATTTAACAAGTAAAGATATGAACTCAGTCTTGTACTAGTATTTTCCTGACAAAAAGATATAAAACCAAAGGTTAATCTACTTAAGTAACAGTCAAACAGAGTGGAAATGGCTTTCAGTGAGAAAAACAATATTATTTTCCCAGTATTACTCTCCTCAAAGTAAGAGTAAGGCCAGTCAAAAGAGTAAGTGAAATGCACACCGCCTTCGCTCCATGTTGCTTTACTGTTGACTGAACTGCTAACTTGGGGTTTGCTCTCTCTGTTAGTACAAGAATTAATAATTGATCAACAAATTGATTTACTCTGACTTACAGAAACCTGGTTGCAGCAGGATGATTATATTAGTTTAAATAAATCAACCACCAATCATCAATCAAATGTGTTATGTACTGCTGTACTTTATTCACAATGAGTAAATAAGAATTTCATTAAAATGACTTTATTTTGGACTGTCACTTTAATTTTGTTTATACAGTACCAAATCCAAACAACAGTCGCCTCATGGTGCTTTATGTTTAAGATAAAGACCCTACAATAAACCCCAACAGTAAGATGAGCCCCTGTTAACAAGCACCTGGAGTCAGTGTGGAGGAAGAACTCCATTTTAACAGGAAGAAACCTCCAGCAGACCACGGCTTAGGGAGTGACAGCCGGTTTGAGGGGAGGACAAAGGGCAGAGAGGCAAATATTAACTTGATGTGGCCTACAGATTAGCTCGACAACAGTGCATAGAGGGCTTCATGGAATGGGTTTATATGGCCAAGCAGCTGCATCCAAGCCTTACAACATCAAGTGCAACACAAAACATCAGATGCAGTGTTGTAAAGCATCATTGTGAGGGGCGCTTTTTGTTAGGAGCTGGGCTCTGTCTTAGATCCAGTGAACTAGTGTTGGTGTGAGGGTCTTGGGGTTTGGGGTCTGGGATGCAGGGGGCCTGCAAGGAGTATGGAGCACCAGTGCCCGGAGTCGCCAGTTTCATGGTTTGGTCTCTCCATGCGCAGGGGGGGTCCACGCCTCCGCAGGGGGGTCCACGCCTCCTCGGATGCACTATCATGTGGAGCGAGCTGGCCCATGTTGGGAGGTACGATCTGCGCTTTAGGGAATCTCAGGAACCTCAAGGACCTTTGGGGGAAGCAAAATCCCACACCTAAGCAGCAGGCGTGGGGCATTTTGGGTAGGTTAGGGGCAGCTTGTCTTGTCCTTTCTTTGTGTGTGGATAACTGGCATGGGATGCAGCACATGGAAATCTGCAGCAGTGCAAGGCTGTTGTTACAGCCCTTCTAGGTAAACACAGTTCAAGTGCTGCAGTAGAGAAAACCTGACAAAATTGCACGGCAAAAAAAAAAGAAATAAATAGAGAGCAACTTTCCCCTGGCTGCTACACACCTATCTTTCATTAAAAAATGTAAACCATTATGTGACTCACAATTCAAATCATGTAATTTTATTTATAGAAAATAACATTTTTATTTCTTTAAATAAAGAAAGTTTTAACAAAGCTAACACAATAGCTCGATGATAAGCATAAACTTGTTGCCGTCACATTACGCAGCACATTTTAGGAGAGCTGGTCTGGGAGTTTGCCTTCTGTCGGATGAACTCTGGATAACAAACCAGAAGAGGAAAACAGAGAAAAGAAAAAAAAGTAGACACATTCCAGTGAACAAACAGAAAAACAGTCTTACGGCATTATTGGTCTTTCTGTGGAGAAATATTGTTAACTAATATTGTATGACTGTTAAAACTGACAAATAGTCTGACCAGTGAAAGGAAGTGACCTCCCTGATTAGCTCACCTGCCAAATCTGTCCGGGAGATTTCCACCAACCCCTCATAGAGGCCTTTGGTAGGGTTTTCTCTAGCTACGAGCACTCCATGAAGCCAGATTAACAGCATCCGGTGACCATGATCTTTGAAGCTTTTCTTACCTTCAATTTAGATTTATATCAAGCATTATCCATCTGAACTTTTAGTTAAACACAGTCACTGTAGACAGTTCTTATACCATCAGAACATTTATAGAATCACAGTAACTAACTAGTTCATATAGTCCACTGGGTCTGTATTGTAACCACAGACCAGCGTTAAGCAAGCGAGGTACTTGGCCAGTAAGCAAAGCTGAATGACATCCTGATATCTTACATTTTAAGTGCTCCAACAAAATGAAACAATATTTTATTTTATATAATTTAATATTTTATTTAAAGTTCAACTTTAAATTAAAAAAAAGGTTCAACAGGTTAAAAGTCAAATAGAGTTTAAAAGCAAGGTGTCAAAGATCTGGCATTTGGAATTAAAGAAAAAAGCTGTGCCCAGAATGTAACTCTTGCAACAGTGTACAAAAGCTGAAAAACTTATTACAATCCATGTTGCAAACTGCTGTCATCTTGGAGAGACTGCTCTTGGTTGGAGGACCAATCTACCCAAAGAGAAAGATTAGCAATTATATCCAACTATGTCCAACAAGGACAAGTGTGGGTTTGGATGGACGGAGGTACAGTATCTACCATTCAGGAGGAGGGCAATCTGGTGGGCAGTTTAGCCAAGTTATTGGCCAGTAGTTGGATGGGACCGGCCCCTTCTTGGGATCCTTGGGGATCAGGACAGCCTTCGGTTAGACATTCCGGGTGGGTCTCAACCATTAGCACCTGGTTCATTTGTGCTGCAGGATGCTAATGGAGTTAGCTTGTTAGCTTCCCTATCCAGTAGGTGTTAAACATGGCAGGGAATGGTGCTGTCCAATCCCTCTGCTTGACATGTCTGCCACTGTGATGGTTACTGGATCCTTTCAGGGAGGTTGTTGCAGTCTGCTCTTAGATCCACTAGGCACTGAGCATTTCTGTTATGTGTTGCATCCTTCTTACATATACTCTTCAGTATTGCTCTGTCTCCAGCGTTGGCGGGGCTGTTCTCATTTTGTTCTGCTGCCATTCAGACTATACTTTGGGTAGTTCAGTGGAGAACATCTGGTTTATTCTCCTGGCTTTTATCTCTCTGGTTAACCAAGATTCAGGTATCAGGTATAGGCAGTTGTAGTTGTGCTTCAGGTCATCATTATAAGACAAGATATTGTATGATAATAGACGTTTTTCTACAAAAAAGTGATGTTGTAAAAAAACCAAAAGAAAAACAACACCATCTGCTCTCTGAAATATTAAGGATTAAGCATCCATTTACTCATGTCAGACTATCCATATATTCTAAATAGATCTGTAGTTCATTTGTTGTAGTAGAATTGTAGAAAGAATTCTTGATCTGGGTTAAAATTGACCTAGACCAGAGTTAATCACCTCAGGTACTCAGAATGCTGTAGAGTGAATCAGTCAGTGCCAAATTTGAGAATTTATTTTCAATAAAATCACTGGACCCATGAAACAGTGCTTCTATGGTTCTGGACATTACAGGCCTTATATTACAGTTTTTCAAACTTGTATGATTTCCTGTGTAAAGATTTATATATATATATATATGAAAAAACCCAACAAGTACAAAAAAGGTAATAAAAATAGCAATAAAACTGTCAATAATTTTTTTAGGAACTCAGCACTGCTCACCTGTCCACTGTTGTTCTATAGCTTGTATATGTGCTTCACTAAAGTCCCAATGCTGAGCGAGAATCTTCCACTCCCCATAACACAGATGCTTTGTGGCGAGGGTCCATAAGACAGAACGGAAGTGCTGTGTCTCTGGCTGATGGTCCTGTTTGAAGCTCAGAGGTCTTCTTACCTGCTCACATCCCCCGTGATCCTGAATTCAACAGGGAGAAAGTTTTGTGAGTCGTTCGAAGTTAAAAGGATGTTATCACGTTTTATGCATATGATGTACAAAGAAAACAAACTCTCAGTACCTCTTGCTTTTAAAACTAGCACAAAGAATTTACAAGATACTTAGCTGGTTTGTTAAATACCTTCTCCAGGAACAAAAGGCAGTACACAGCTGTTTTACACCTTAAGCTTCACACTCCCTTGCTACCTCCAAAAGTCATTTCCTTCTAAACCTAATACGTGGTTTTGTCATCTAGCAAGAACTGCAATCAAGCATTTGCAATAACTAATAAAAAAAGCACTTGGGACAATTGTGTTGGTGACAGCTTTTGTTATAATATCAATAATATTTCTATGAATATGGGATACTGTTACATGTTTGCACAGACTTTTGTGGAATATGGAGACACTCCTGGCATTATATGAGCAAAGTGAGACTCATTTTTTAGGGTTGGTGGAGATGAGTGTGAAGATCCAAACAATCCCTGTCAGTGATGGAGAAGCTTTGATGAAAATATTTGGTAAAAAGTTCACCAGCATGAAGGAAATGAAGTTTCAAACTTTCCTTAGGAGGAGCCCAGCACGCCTGCTTAAAGAAAAGTGAGTGTGGCGATGTGGATGCTTGCAGCGACTGCTGTATAGAGGCCATCCTGCTACACATGAAACACATCAGAGTCATAACTGTTATTTTAGTCACGTGTTTGTTTATTATCCTTATTGTTTTATCTGGGACTGTTTGCAGACATCTCAGAGAGAGGAGACACCAGCATCTGAACAGAGACTCAAACCAGCAACCTGCAGCTCCCTGCTTGGCTGCTCCAGTTTTCTCCTCACTCATGTTGCCCACCAGTGATTTCTAGCTGCCCACCCACACAGCAGGCTAGAATATGCGCTGAGCCTCAGCACCCAATACTTGGACATGTTTTCTTTATTAAATAATGAACCAGACCCCAAAAGTAAACAGCTGTTATTGCTAGGCAACGGGAGCAGCATTTGGTGATGCAGCACCTGACATTCCTGACCATGTGGGCGGAGCATGCATGAAATGGAATGTTCAGTAGAACTGTGCAACACAAGCACTTAGTTCCAGCATGTTTCATTGTATCCAGACACAGCTAGAGACACATCTACAGCAGCATCTCTGTGCAGGACAAACGACAGTTGACGAAGAAACATCGAAAACTTCACTTCACTCCTCTACAATACGTTGGTTCCTTTGTTTAAAAGGCCAAAATGAATCGAGGGAGAACAAGAAGAGGATCGGCGAGTGCTTCACCTCACAATTCAGTACAGCTGATTAACCTGCAAGAAGAAGTTCAAATGATACAGGCTGAAAATATCAAATTAAAAGAAGAGGCAGAAAAATCAAGAGGAGAAGCTAAAGATTCAAAGTTTGAAACTGATGTAGTATTGCAGGAATTACTGCATGTGGGTCTCAAACTTAAAGGAGAGAAAATGGGAAAACAACAGGCAGAAAAGGAGAATGAAAAGATGAAGAAAGAACTGTTGGAAGCTCAAAAAGCATTGGAGGAAGAGAAAAGCACAGCACAAGAAGCCAACAATAAATATCAAACTGCAAAGAAGGAGGCAGGAAATGTGATGCAGGAATTACAGGAGGTGCAGGAAGCTTTTGAAGAGGGAAAAAAGAAAATGCAGTTGGCAACTCAAGAAGCTGCAAATGTAACGGCTGAAGCTGAAACACTAAGGAAGGAATTACTGCATGTAAAGCAACAACTTGAAGAGGAGAAAAGACGTAAAGATGAGGCAGAAAATGAGATTGAAAATTTGAAGAAAGAATTGTTGGAAGCTCAAAAAGTGTTGGAGGAAGAGAAAATGAAAATACAGGAAGCAAAGAAAGAAATGGAAGATACAAAGAGTCACACTGAAAACATGAAGAAGGAACTGATGAAAGTACAAGAAGAACTTGCAGAAGAGAAAATTGAGGTGAAGGTATTCAAGAAAGAAATGACGGTGACCAAGAAAGACTGCAAAGACGCACTGAAAGAAATGCGAAAGCACAAAAAGGAAGCTAAAGAGCTCCTCAAACACAAAGGGAAACTGGCCAAACAGCAGCTGAAAGAAAAATTTAAAGATGCCGAGGAGCAGCTCAACAAGACCTTAAACGAACTGAAGGCAAAAGAAAAAGAAAAGCAAGCCGAGGACAGGAGGGGATTCTGGAGCAGACTGCTGAGAAAGAACTGACTCAGCAGCATCAATAGTTTCTTCCTCCTAATGTTAAAATCTCCACCTTTCTTTCACCCCATCCTTCTTCTTGGGACGTTTGCTTGTTTTTTAAAAACTGAAATGCACAAATAAAATTGCCATAACTTGACCTCATGTTGCCTGCTTCTTTTCTTGTGTGTCTGTGGATGTAAAACAGTAACACACTTTCTGCTCTGTGTCTTTAATTGTAAATAAATGCAATATGTTTTCATTTTAAAATGCAGTGCAAAAAACTTCTGCTCTGAATCTTTTTTTTTAGCAAAAAGCTTTTTGTTGCCTGTTGTGGAAGTTTTCCATTTAAATAAAGCCTGCAGACGAGCGGTGAGCGGTAGCTAACATTCTTTAATCAAACACACAAAGAACAGACAACCAAGCTTGATGAAGTCCCTGCATGACCGCGGGACAGACGGTCAGCAGAGTCTGAGCCCAGCATGGCTCTCAGTTAAATATCTCCAGGAACAAAAGGCAGTACACAGCTGTTTCACACTCCCTTGCTGCCTCCCAGAGTCCTCAAAGAGACAAAAGACTCTTCCTGTGGAGTCGTCTGCTTCCCCCAACTTCCTTACTACACCCCCACCATTTGTCTTACTGTATGAGTGTGAGACATGTTAAAATCCAGTGGCACCAAGGCATCATACAATAAAATAATGTGATTAATACATAAGTAAAAGAAATTCCTTTACATGCCCCTTCCTGATTTCTTATGTTTTAAGCATCTTGGAGACCTAGTCATAGTGTATGCTCTGAGTTGTTCTCGTTCTTTATAACTATGCCTGTATGCCAGGATTTTTTTTTTATTACAAAATCCAAAACAATTAATATGTATATAATGTGAAAAACTCAACAGGACATGGGTGCTGATACGCTGGAAAAGAGTGAAAATGTATTTATCGAATATGAGCACAGATTTCATATAAGGAGAGTGTATTTAGTATTAATATAGCGTTAGCAACACTTACCTTCTCCCATTTAGAAAAACGGTCAGCTTTAATTATCATGTCCACCAGGACGACATGGTTTCCTCTTGCTGCCACTTCCAGACATGTTTTTCCCTGCTGTGTACATTAGATGGCCAGAAAAGCATTGCTTTGTTAGAAGACACAGCTATAAGTGTCATAGATCTGAATCTATACTAAAACAGTTATCATGATGCTGTGCTACAAGATTAACTTTGTCCGGACAAAGAAAAAGTGAACTACGCATCAAGGTTTCAAATGGTGTGAAAAAAGATAAATATTCTACTTAAGACTAGCGTAACAAAGATCTTAATTAATATGATATAGAAGGATCAATGCACCAACTGAAAACTGTTTTTATTTGTTAGTGTACAATGTGAAATACACAGCTCAAAAAAGTAAAGGAACACTTGATCATCAACCACAAGTTAAACTTTACGGATATCAAGCTGTCGTCTTCGGAAGTGTAAGTGAATCAATTAATTTCACCTTTTTTTGGTGCAAATCAAACAGGTGTACTGAAGACGTTCCAAGACAAACCTTACTGTGTTATAGCACCACTAGAGGGGGTTGCCCTACTTTACTAAGGAGGTGGCAGATGACATCAACAGGATGTACAGCGTTGGTAGGGAGGCATTACAGTATTCACATGCAGGTAAAGGGGGTGTGAGTGTGTATATGGGTGTGTGTGGTCATACAGGAATGCAAGTAAATACGTTATCCTCCGACACACCTCTCATCTGTGCAGAACTGCGCTGAACACGTTCCCAACCGGAAGTACAGATACCGAGGTGCATCATGGGTAACGTAGTATAAACAGTTACAATGAACAAGCGGACTTTTAACAACTGTAGTAGTTGGGGGAGTCTCGTAGTGGGTGTGTGAGTATAGTGTGGCAGCCATTACATGCTTGTGTGTCTGTTCTGAGAGAAACCATACCTTTGTAACGGGCTGGCGCCGGTGACTACCCATCTCCGCACATGTACGTACGGACAGAGTAGAGCCGTGGAGACTTGGCTTGTATGGTCTTATGTTGCTAACATCAAATAAATGTGTTGTTCGATTTAACTGACTGACTTTGAGTTATCCAGCTAACCTCCACACCACATGCTCGCTGGACCTGCTAGCTGTTCTTCCTCGCCAAACTGCTCTTACAGTTCCAAGACAATCTCCATAAAGTAAATGATTCTGCAGGTGATGGGACAGACCATTATTCTCTCCTAGAATTGCTTTTTGATATCCTCGTCAGTACTGGTTTGATGAGAGAGTACCTGCAGCACATCCAGGTTACACTGTGGCCATGTCCACACTGAGACGCCGTTTTCGGTGAAGGAAAACGCAGCGTTTTGAAAACGCTATCCAAAGCCGTTTTCGTGTTGCAGTGTGGACAGCGAATCCCGAGCCTTTTCAAAAACGATGACACATTTTAGTGATGTGATGCAGTCATGTGACCAATCAAACTAAGATAGCGGAGGGCATTATACAGCGTTTGTTTTGTTTGCTCTCAGTTTTGACAGCGCTATTAAAGATTAATATCAGTCTGTACGTGCTCCAGAGCTTTTCTTCAAATTCTTTAACTCTCACTCGCTTTTGCAACTTTGTACTTTTGTGTTACTCGCAGCAACAACTCCAGCTCATTGTTAGTCCATTTAAAAAACTCGGTGCTTTTCCTCAACATTTGCCGCGACGTTTCAAAGAGCCGGAAAAGTAAATAAATGGCAGACGGAAATGAGGCAGGCCGAATCTTCTTGCGTTTCACGCATGCGCAGGACTGGAACGGAAGCGTTTTCGGCTGTTTCAATGTGGACGCACAACTCTGTGAAAACGACTGAAAACGATAGTGTGGACGCGGAGCGTTTTCAGACAAAAACGCCATTTTCAAATTTTAGTGTGGACGTAGCCTGTGTTTCCCAGCACAGTCTGAAGAGTGAGGAGCAGATAGTAGGAGACAGGCCAGAGCTGAAAGTTCATCGCAGTGTGAATGCTAGATAGAATTGTGTGTATGCAGGTTTGAATTGGTAAATTATGTTGTGTAAAGCTCCTTTATCATTAACCATGCTAGCCAACAGTACCCTGTACTGCTGGGATGAAATCCTCAGAGCTTGTCTTAATGCACTCGGTCCTGGGTTTGTGTTGCAGGGCAATACCCAGTGACCTGGCAATTATATAATGATGAAGACACTGATGTCACTGCCTGGCCCTCATGTTTCACACACCTGAATCCCTCATCCAAATCTGGGAGGAGATCCCCCCACCACCATCCACCATCTCATCCAGCCTTCAAAAGCCTGATGATTATGGTTTTCACTGACCTTTGTGACCCCTGACCCCTTCTTGTTTTCAATGAATTTCAAAACGTACGTCAAAGTAACATGAATATTTTTTAAGGTCTGATGTGTGACTTTAGTACTCCATTTATTGTTTTGAGCAGTGTACATAATATTCTGTGTGAAGCTGTGTGTGGTACCTTATCAGTTAGACTGAGACTAACTCTAGAAATCAGCATCATCTCAGCCAGGTCATGCCAGCCATGTTCTGAGGCAATGTGTAGTGCGGTCTGCTGCCTCTGTCGCCCACATGACAGACAACCATTAAGTAAAATTACTGTATTATAGGACATTTTATTATGCATTGTGTTCATGTGGCTGTGGAACTTTGTACTTACAATGTCAGTGGCATTCAGGTTGCTGCCAGCATCGATAAGCAATCGTACAACTTTTGTGTGATTGTTGAAAACAGCCAGGTGGAGTGGTGTGCAGTGTTGCTGTTTCAAAGAGAAACAGGTATTAAAAAGCTGCTCTCTACTTTTAAAACGTTTACAAGTGTTTACTGCCTAATTTTAGATTTCTTCTTCATTTTATGCACCAAAATGCTAACATGCTAACATACCACTGTGTAAGAATACCCATATGGAAAAGATATATATAAATCTTATAAAGCTTTGTGTTATGTGAAACTTGTGTGAAAAGCATACAAGAGTGAAAACAGATATAAGATCCTTTGATAAATTATATAAATGAAACTTGTTTTGGATACTTACTAAAACAATATATGAAAGTAATGAGAAAGTGGCCACTTTCATGAGTAAATCATATAAGCCTTATATGAAGTAAGCCAAATCTTATGCAAGTCTTTTATAAATTTCTTCTATTTCTTTTGCATATGGGTACTTTAAAAGAATTATCATAATTATTTTTTTCCGGAGATAGCTAACAGTGCTTACATTGTTTATAGCATCTACATTGATTCCTGCCTTCAGCAGCAAGCTGGCCTCTCTGTCATGACCATGCTGTGCCACATAATGGAGAGCATTCATTTTTCTCTACAGACAGAAGATAAATATTAATTCATGAAAATAACACTGCCAACCCACTCTTGAATTGCATATTTAAGTAAACAAGCATACATTAGTTTGTGCATTGACATTACAGCCAGAATCCAGCAGAAGTCTAACGCATTCATAGTGACCTCCGTCAGCTGCCGTGTGCAATGGTGTGAGATCATCCTACAACAACACAATACAACAGGTACAATCAAGGTCAAAGGTTTTTACAGTTTAAAGCTTATTATTCACAAGCATGAAGAAATGTGTTTTTTCAGGTTCAAAATGCTTGAGTGATCCCAAGAGTTTGGTGAGTAGGAATCATTTTTGCTTAGAAGGGTCTTGCAAGGCCAACAGGTCCTGGGTCAAAGGGCCAGGCTACTTGAAACTAGAGAAATCGCTGTGATTAGGAGTCAGCTACCTCACCCAGTTTACTGAGGAAACCACATAAACTAACATTACTAATAGTTTTTCCCCATGCTGTGAAAGTTCTTTTATTTTTTGGCAAATTCAAATCTGGTCTTCCTGTTCTTGAGCGTAACCAGTGGTGTACACCTTGTTGTAAACTGTCTGAGCTGGCTAGTATATTCCTTCTGGTTGAAAATGTCCCAAATGTTATTTTGGCTCCTCATAAAACGTTTTAATCTCTCTCTGATATGTTTATTTAGTTTTTCATTTAATGATGGCTTCTGTTGCTTCATCAACATCTCCTTAAAACTCATATTAAGTGTTCCAGTAAACAGCTACCCAATGCCAAGTGTAAATGGTTGTCTGCCTCTCTGTGTTAGCACTGTAACAGATTGGCAGACTGTTCAAGGTATACCCTGCATCTCTCCCCATGGAGGTGAGATAGGCTCCAGCCCATCAATGACCCTGAATGGGTGAGTGGATGGCTAAAAAGAAAACAAGAAAAATGCTTCAGTGGCAGGACCCACTGATTGATAGGATTCACCCTTCTTTAAGGTTCTGGACATCATAAGGCTGCTCTGGTCTGCAACACAACACACAGTTAGGTACACAAGTGTTTTGGCAATTACAATTTCTGTAATTTGTTCAATCTTAGCCTTCGCTTGTGTCAGCATCTCTTTGGACCTCATACAAAGGGTTTCACTGGACATCTACTAAATGTAAGTTCAACACTTATCTCTATATCTCTGCTTAATTACTGATAGAATAATTATGGGAAAAGTCTTAAATGGCCACAAAACTGCTTGGCAGCCATGTATCCAAATGCTTTTGAGCCTCAAAGGTTTAAAAGAGTATAAAAATTTCTATAATTCCTAAACAATTAATGCAACACTTCTGTTAAACCCTTTATAACAACCCTGTTTCCTGCACCCTGTCCAGAGGTGCTGGATCTGGGGGGCATCCGTTCATCTGGGTCTATGGCTTGCAAAGCCTTGCTCCCTGTGGGACGCTGTTCTTGATGGTGGGATTGGTTTGGGATGGCAGAATGGGTGGCTTCAGGGGTGGGCACACGGTTGTCATAGAGATGTATGGGCTCTTTCTTCGGTACTCTTAGGGGTGCATAACAAGTAAACTATCATGGTAACGGTAAATGGTAAATGCACTCACACCCATTCGCACATGCTCTTTGGTAAATGGTAAATGGCCTGTATTTGTATAGCGCTTTCTATGTAAGTCCTTTTTATCTAATGTTCACACACATTCTTCGCGCGCTGGATGCATCTGAGAGAAACTTGGGGTTACTATCTTGCCCCAAGATAATTGCCATGCAACCTTGTTTGGTTTCCCAGATGTACAAATCATGGCAAACCTCCTGGCACTTAACAGCGAACACTATATTATTCTATTTGTGTTGGTGGAACCAATTTTTGGCACAGTGTGTTTTGGGGTTTAAAAGCCATAGTAACTCTGTGTTTAGAAAAAAATGTGTCTCAATTATGGCCTGGCCTGTATTTATAGCGCTTTACTAGTCCCTAAGGACCCCAAAGCGCTTTACATATCCTGTCACACACACATTCACACACAGGTGATGGCAGCTACGGTGTAGCCACAGCCACCCTGGGGCGCACTGACAGAGGCGAGGCTGCCGGACACTGGCGCCACCGGGCCCTCTGACCATCACCAGTAGGCAACGGGTGAAGTGTCTTGCCCAAGGACACAACGACCGAGACTGTCCAAGCCGGGGCTCGAACCGGCAACCTTCTGATTACAAGGCGAACTCCCAACTCTTGAGCCACGATCGCCCCAATTGTTCTGATACTCCTGATACATACGGGATCACTAAGGGTTTTTGCTTAGACGGCAGTTTCACCTTCTTTCCTGGATCGGCTGGAGCTTTTTTAGGTGCCTTGGATGAGTGACAAAACATTTCTTCCACTGAAAACACTACATCCAGATGAACAGAATCAACTTTTTGAAATTTCCTTACCTGGATGCTGGCCTTCCTCGTGAGTTTATCCAACCTCTTCCTCTCAGCTGCAGATAAACTGCTGCTCCAACAAACCACACTGTAAAAAATGACAGATGCCACCACAGAGTCATAGAAGGTCTTTAAAAGCGCTCCCTGGACTCCAAATGACCTCAGCCGCCTCAGCAGGTAGCGTCTGCTCTGACCCTTCCTGTAAAGAGCATCAGTGTTGTGACTCCAGTCCAGTTTATTACTCAGGTGAACACCCAGGTACCTATAAGAGTCCACTATCTCAATGTCCACTCCCTGGATGTTCACATACTGTGGACGTCCTGTGAGGTAGTCCAGTATCCACTGGGACATGTGGTGGTCCACTCCCAATAGCTCCAGCCTGTCTCTCAGAAGTCGTGGCTGGATGGTGTTGAAAGCACTGGAGAAATCAAAGAACATGATCCTCACAGAGCTTCCAGGCTTCTCCAGGTGAGTCAGAGCTCGGTGCAGGAGGTAGATGATGGCGTCCTCCACCCCGATGCCAGGCTGGTAAGCAAACTGCAGCGGATCCAATGAAGACCTCACCAGGGAGCGCAGATGGTTTAGAACCAACCTCTCGAGGGTCTTCATCAGATGCGATGTCAGGGCTACCGGCCTGTAGCTGCTGAGGTCCTTGGGACGGGAGGTCTTTGGTAGCGGTACCACAGGAGGTCTTCCACAGCTGTGGTACTTTCCCCAGTGACAGGCTCAGGTTGAACAGATATCCTAGGATGCCACACAGTTCATCTGCACAGCATCTCAGGAGCCTGGAGCTGACGCCATCTGGACCTGCAGCCTTCTGCACCTTGATCTTGCGAAGCTCATTCCTCACTTGAAGTGCTGAGATAGAAAGAGTGGATTTTGGGGGAGGGGTGTGTATGTTGGAGTCCACAGAAGCCTGGGGTGGGTGTGATGGCTGGGAGCTGAGAGGTGTGAAGTCCTGAGATGAAGGACAGGCGGTCCCTGAAGATGAAGGAGATTGCAGCAGGGGGGACGATGCTGTGGTGGGCGTTTGATCAAACCTATTAAAATATTTATTTAGGTCATTCACCCACCCCAAGTCTCCTGCAGCCTGGGAGGTTGGTTTTTGTCCTGAGATTGTCTTCAGGCTGTTCCAATTTCATCTTCAGAAAATGAACAGCATGCTCTGGTTAGTCACTAGGAGAGTTTTGAAGCAGTTGGCTAAATGTTAGCAGAGTATAAGGCTGTAAACTTAAGAATTCACCCTATAACTTCTATCAGCAACCACATCTTCAGTGAACACTGACCCCGTGCCACTAACAGCCGCACATACATGCCTGTGCCATAACACTCCTCCACCATGTTTGACAGATTTAAATACATTGATGGTAACTATAATATTTGGACTGTGACATAATATAAAGACAGCAACAGCCTTTTTGTCTAATTTCATAATATGTTGAAACAGACGTGTTTAAGTAACAACTGTCATTTTCAGTTGAGTAATGAGTACTGGTTGAACAGCATGCCATATTAGGACAGAATTCAGCTGGCCTTTCTAACTATATAAGCCGAACACTTGTGTTTTCAGCAGGTATTTTCTCAGTCGGCTGCTCTTCTTCAGTAACCAGCCATGATCCTCCAGGCGGCTGTGCTCAGCGTGTTCTTGTGCTTCGCCCACACTTTTGTTATAGAGGTAAGCGTTGTAGTTAAGTATGCAGACGTAGATTTCCTCTCTGATTTGACCAAGATGTTTTATTTTGTTAAAATGGAATACAAGCTTTCTTCAAAACAAAACATAAGAACACAAAGAGAATACTTCTGTTTTTCATTTTATTAATTTATTGTATAAATTGGAATTTGCAATTTTAATCTTCAAGCATTTTTGAACTTGCAAACAAATCAAATACTAGTCCTTATAAACCCTTTTATCTTATTACAGGCACCTTTTAAAAAAAGTG
Source organism: Aulonocara stuartgranti (assembly GCF_965226115.1). Classification (NCBI taxonomy): domain Eukaryota; kingdom Metazoa; phylum Chordata; class Actinopteri; order Cichliformes; family Cichlidae; genus Aulonocara; species Aulonocara stuartgranti. The sequence continues at coordinate 39,643,175 of NC_138939.1, read as the reverse complement.
TTGAAAACTCCGGTAAGACTTTGCTATTTTTTACATTTAGCACTTGTATGTCATCACACTATGAGATATGCTCTTATTCATGTTGATTTGTATTCATTTATTTATTTATTATAATTGGTCCATATTGGATTTGCCTGACTCCTTGACATGTCTTTGTGATGTTGTAACATGTGACCTTGTCCTTATAGAACAGTCAAACATATGTGCTTCATATTGAACAGGAAACAACACTGAGGGTGATGATTTCAGTATCTCGACACTGCTGGAGAAGGCTAATGCTAATCTTGGTATGTTCAACTTCACTTCAGTTCCTATTCATCAGTAGTAAATATACAGCTTTAGTAACAACATCCAGGGGCTAACCTTAAAAACTGAGTTGATGTGTTAATGAAACCATCGAAAGTACACGGAAAATATGTTTTTCTTTCCATACTTTACAGGAAAGAACTTGGATGAACCTCTGGTCATATTTGGAGACATAGCAGTGCCAACAGGTCTACAGAACGCTGATCCGTGTACGGCTCGAGGCTGTTTGTGGCCTAAAAACAATGGCAGAGTTGTTGTACCTTATCTAATCTCCGACGAGTACTGTAAGTCTAGATACATGGAAACATTCCTTTTTATTGAGCTTTCTGCTAATTTTTCAGGTTTAACTGAAAACTATTAGAATGATTTTCTCCGTCTGTAGGGTTTGTTTTGGGGTTTGTTTTTTTTTCCATTAGTGGGCAAAGCTGCTTCCCAAACCTTTTCCCTCTGAGATTCCACATTTTAGTGTCCTCTAAATACAAAGAGAAATCAACGGGTTCTCATCTCAGGGCTTCAAATACAGCTGTTTGGTCAAAAGACTAAACACTAAACAAGTATTTTAATGACATACAGAAAGGTTTTTGTGTACAGAGAATACAAAGAGTTTAAAAATACTACCAAGGAAACTGAAAAGGACAGTTTATTAAAAAAGGAATTAGTCAGTTACACATAAATTTCCTCCGATATATAAAAAAAACAACCTAAATATACATCAATCTGTATCAGATAGATGTAATATAAAATTATATATAAAGCTTTGCCAAAGCTTAGCATGGAGACTGATACAAGATATTCAGTCGCAATTTTGAAGACCTTAATGTTGCAGATAAAATTGCTGTTTTCTCGGTTCTAATGCCTTTTTCCTTCCATTGTGCTTTTGGCTCAATCCAACCCAAGAGGCGCTCTTTAATTCAAAAGTGCAGGAACTAGTTAGAGGAAACTACAAATAAAATTTACACCTTCTTCCAGTGTCACAATCAAAAAAAATTTATTTATTTCTTTTGGCAAGTTTGACAAGTTTTCTCCAGGGAATTACCTGACAAAGCATCCAGAGTGCCACAGACATTACATTGGGGGTGTCTTGTTATTGAACCTATGATATATCCCAATATAATAACACTCAAAGTTAGTTATAGTTAAGATATGTAGATAAAATGGGACAGATGTATTTTACCCTGAAAATTTCTGTTAGCTATGCCACATCAAAGATACTGGGGGGGAGCAGTTCAATGTTATGACCAATCTTTACAAGCTTCAAGCCAACATAATGAAGAATATTTTATGCTTTCTATAAATTCATTAAAGTTGTACAAAAACATCAGCTGATTTTGAGGCAGTAACATAGATTTGATTGATTTATAGGCCAGTGTAAGTAGTAAGCAGTTACTCAGGAGTAGCAGCATTGTGCTCAGTCTTAGTTGAATATAATGCCACAACAAACTAGAACCACAATACATGTTTTTCTGTGAAGCCCGCAGGGAACGTGACGTCATCGAGCAAGGTCTGAGGTCATTTGAAGCAGCCACGTGCGTCAGCTTTAGGCCCCAGAGCAGAGAAAGAGACTTTCTGGACATTCAGTCTCGTGATGGGTAAGTCCAACACAAAGTAGGCATTTATACTTGAATTCTACAGGCAAACTTTTCATCTAACGCAGGATGTTCTGAGTGAGGAAGCTGTTTTACTGGTTTGTCATAAAATTTTTATTTACCGCTCTTTTTCAGGTGTTACTCTTTTGTTGGGCGTCGTGGGGGTGGCCAGATAGTGTCACTGAGTCGCCAGGGCTGTGTTTTCCACCAGATAGTCCAACACGAGGTGCTCCATGCCCTGGGCTTCGACCATGAACAGACGCGTTCAGACAGAGACCAACATGTACGCATCTTGCTAGAGAAGGTCATCCCAGGTGGGTCACATGACAAACAACAGCCAGAAACAACAGTCAGAAAAAATCTTTAAGTGGTCAGGATGACAAAAAAAACTTCTACATAAATGACAGTTCATTTACCAACAGTAGAGCAATAATCATGTTTTTTTAGAATATTTCAAACAACCCAAAGTACAAACAATGTAGGGCAAAATGTGAAACATTCACAATAATCAAATCTGTCTGTGGAATTCTTTTATTTATTTATTCAATTTATTTATAAGTTTGAGACTAATCTATTTGAATTGGAAGAATGTTTTGTTCCTCTGTGCTTTTCAAAAAAAGATGTATGTATATGTGTGTGCAGCACGGTGGCACGGTGGTTAGCACTGTTGCCGCACAGCAAGAAGGTCCTGAGTTCAATTCCACCATCAGGCCGGGGTCTTTCTGTGTGGAGTTTGCATGTTCTCCCCGTGTTTGCGTGGGTTCTCTCCGGGTACTCCGGCTTCCTCCCACCGTCCAAAGACATGCAGCTTGTGGGGATAGGTTAATTGGATAATACAAATTGCCACTAGGAGTGAATGTGAGTGCGAATGGTTGTCTGTCCCTGTGTGTTGGCCCTGCGACAGACTGGCGACCTGTCCAGGGTGTACCCCGCCTCTCGCCCTATGACAGCTGGGATAGGCTCCAGCGCCCCCCGCGACCCTGAAAAGGATAAGTGGATGCGAATGGATGGATGGATATGTGTTGTATATTAGTCTTTTGACCTGCATTCCTTCACTCACCCCAACCTGTCACGGCGGATGGCGCCCCTCCCTGAGCCACTGTCGCCAGAGTGCTTGCTCAAAGGGGGTCATATGATTGTTGGGTTTTTCTCTGTATGTATTATTGGAGGGTCTACCTTTCAATATAAAGTGCCTTGTTATGCTTTGGTGCTGTATAAATAAAATTGAATTGAATATTAACAAAAAGTATTAAAGTTAACCAAGTAATTTTATTGTCCAAACCTGAGTAGTTTTTGTATATTAACCCTGTCATGCATGAATTATGACAAACTCAATCAGGATTTATTTTCTTAAGTATTTGTATTCATCTTTAGGCATGAAAAGATGAACACAAATAAATCCTGATTGAGTTTGTCATAATTCATGCATGACAGGGTTAAATAATAAAATTACAATGAAACATTTCATACATCTATTGTAACATTAAACGACCAGTGGGTGTGACACATCAGTGTGTAATGGTTTATTTTGCAAGTATACCATCAGCAGTGACACAAATACAAGAACACAGCCTTTAAATAGCTGTAAACTGTAGCAACCACCATGCGTGAAAGGGTTAACATAGGCAAACATTATTCAAAATGGAAGTCAGCAGCAAAAGAAGTCACACCTCTTAAGTGTAAAAGTAGCATCAAAATAAATGCACAAGTCACTATGTGGAAGCGCAAGGTGAAATGACTTACAACTGTCCCAGCCCTCCCATGTCCATATGGAGAGCTCTCTCTTTAAAGCTGGAAAGCTCTTGTGTCCATGGACACAAATCAATAGATTTCTTTGTTTTTGTGCAAAGGAAAAAAGTTACCCAGGTGCTCTCACACAGCTGTAGGGTGAACTGAACTTTTGTGACATTTTAATGCTCAGCCTGGAGTAAGAGACAAACATTGACTGAGTTGTTTGAACCCCCACAGGGATGGAGCATAACTTTAGGAAAATCAACACAAGGAACCTTGATACTCCCTATGACTACAACTCTGTTATGCACTATGGAAGGTAAGATATCAGTTCACTCCCTGAACATGCTTCAAATGTATATTTATTTAAAAATTATGTCATAATAACACAGTTTTATTTGACACAGTTTTATCTGTTTTCAGTCCTTTCATTTTCAAGATTTTAATTTTCTACATCCTGTGTACATGTGTGTTGTAATCAACTTCTCTTACCACACTGGCCATTGAGAAAACCAGTAATTCAAACCAGTATAAAGCTGTGGTAACCAATGAAACAGTTTACACATTGAGTGCTATAACAATAATAATAATAACAATAATAATGATGATAATTTTATTATCAGTAATAATATTGCAGCTGCCTACAACGCACACATTTATAGACAAAAGCCACATTAGCTCGTCACAGAGTGCTAGCTTGCTGCCTAACGAGCAAATGCTACATGATGGACAATAATGGCGTGCAGGACTTTGCCTTTGGGCTCTTTTTGGGCAGATGATAAACCTTGAAACATTTATATCCCATTCTGTTAAATGTCTGAAATGGCAATAAGGACTCTGTTTGGCAGAGTCAATTAGGTAATAATTAGGTAGATAATCCTCTTGACTGACCTTTCCCTGCTGCATTGCTCAAGCTGAAGCCCATATTATAATTTCATGTTTTTAGCCTTCTCTTTGTAGTTGTTATAATGACACTTGTTTGAGACTACAATCACAATTTGCCTTACTACTGTGTGTTTGCACCCCAGGTTTGCCTTCTCAAGAGACAGGGAGCCAACCATCGTTCCCATACCCGATGAGAATGTAGCCATTGGCAGAGCTACAGAGATGAGTGCCAATGACATCCTTCGAGTGAATCGCCTTTATACCTGCAGTATGTACCTCGTTTCTTTTCGTTTCTTTTTCTTTCCTTTTTTATAAAGAAAAAAGGAAGCTGGATTAACAGTTGGAAGGTCAGTGGTTCAGTTCTTGGCTACTCCACTCTAAATTCAATTAGTTTAATTCAATTTTATTTTTATAGCGTCAAATCACAACAACAGTTGCCTCAAAGCACTTTATATTGTAAGGTAAAGACCTCCCTCCTGTCTTATAAACAAGTAAACAGAGGTCATGGCAGCCATCTGCTTCGACCGGATGGAGGTTGCAGGAAGTGAGTTTTAGTTTCTGCAGCACTTGGACAGTATTGGACAGTATTTACATATAAATAGTTATTGCACAGTGGTGGTTTATAGAGGGAATCCTTGGAATGTGGGTGGGACTGTGTTTATCAGTGCATGTGTGAGTTCTCTAAAAACTTTAGATAATATCTTTAAAATGATAGCGGCACAAACGAAAATTTTTGTAGCACAAACCAGCAGAAATGTAGCACAATTGATTGACACCAATTTTGTTTGATTTTGTTTGGAGTGGTTAGCACCAGAGTGTGAACAGACAGGAAGTCAGAACATCCAAGTCTGAGGCTCTCGATTTACTGGTGGATTTATGTCCCTGCTCTCACCTATGGTCACGAGCTTTGGGTAGTGACCAAAAGAATGAGATTGTGGATACAAGCGTCAGAAATGAGCTTCCTCCAAAGGGTGGCTGCCCTCTACCCTAGAGATAGGGTGAGGATTTCAGCCATCCGGGAGGGGTTCAGAGTAGAGCCGCTGCTCCTCCACATCGGACGAAGCCAGTTGAGGTTGTTCGGGCATCTGACAAGGATGCCTCCTGGGTGAGGTGTTCTGGGCATGTCCCACTGGGACAAGCCCTGGAGTAGACCCACTGGTGAGATAATATTACACTTGTAGTCAAGACCGCCTAATCCGAGACCAAGAAATAACCAAGTTAAGATGAGACAAAGACCGAGACAAAAAAAGTCTTTAAACTGCAGCCAGATGCTGTTTCGTTTACGGGTGTCAGGCATATTTATGTGTTTTTGCTTTCACACAGCCCTCCTCACCGCTGTCCACTATCTTACTCACTGAGAGGACAGACGCACGCTCCACGTGACTGTCGCGTCTCTCACCCTCTCTGTTTTTCACATAATGATATTATCCTATATCCTCGCATGTGATTGGCCGCAGTATGGAGGGATTGGAGCATAGCTGAGCCCCTGTGTGAGAGCCGAGCAGCTCTCACACAGGAATTTAAGGAAATTAGGTGAGGGTAGAAATGACTGAAAGATTATCAGGCTCTATTTTGAGTTTTGTTCAAAAAAGAATGACTTCATATAGGAAAAAAAAATCACATATGCAGGACACCTTAAACTATTTTTTTAATTAAGCAGCAAGGCAGAACAAAGTCGGGGCTGCATCAAACTGTCTGTATTTCTTAATTGCAAATGGCACCAAATTGTATTCAAACTGAGCCACACTTATGGAGCTCCACAATTCTGTTCCTGGTGTTTTGTTGACATCTCCTGATGTTCCCATGTCACAGAAACAGGCTCTGTGTTTTGCCTTATATGCATCCACAGCTGTGCCACCAGTTTACTCACATGGACTCTACGAACCAATCAGAAGCTTCTTCAGCTCAGAATGGAATCGTCTGGAGTTTTCTTATTAATTAACAATAAACTTAGTGTATGTGTACTCCTACATTTGATGAAAGTGATAAAAATAGAAGCTCTGTCTCTCTTTATTCTGACATTTAACTAATTCGAAAGATATTTCAATATTTATTTATCTAAAACAGAAGTTTACTCTAAACTGATGTTTAACAGTAAAAAAAAGTTTTTATGTTTTTTCCATAAAGTGTAAACATCTGGTTTCAACTGTGAATATCCTGCTGTGTATTGAAATCCCTCTTGTTTTGCATAGATATACTGAACAACATCCAAAGCATAATATATAAAATAACATCTACCAGAGTTTTTTCTTTGAAAGAAGCTCCTTATGTCCATTGTTGTGTTCATCAGTACACAACTGAAACCGATTGAGAGGGTTTGTTTAGCCGTGGAGGGAAACAACTGAAAATATGAAATGAAAGCTAAGACTCTAAAAAATCAGCGTTGCTGTTCGGCTTTTTATTTGTCTATTTGTTGATTCACTCGAAGAGCAAGTAACGCAACCAAGTGATCAGTTTGATATCAATCTTTTGTGATACACCGTCATATTTACATTATTAGTTCAGTATGAATGATTTGCTTTGGTACCTGGTCAAACTTAAGCTCTCCTCTGTCTGCAGCAAACTCGCAGGCAGCAGCTTCTCGCTCACATGTGTGCTGTGCTCAGTTGCCTAGTGCCTGAGCTCGGATCATATCAAAATTAGGGGGAATTTACGACGGTGCGCTCTGTGCTTCGTGTAGAGATGGCACGATACCACTTTTTTATGTCCGATACCGATACCGATATCATAAATTTGGATATCTGCCGATACCGATATGAATCCGATATAGTGTTTTTTAATCAACAAAACTGTTTTTTAAAATATCTTGCTGCATTTTGCAAGTCTGCAAGTTCATACTCAAGTTTAAAACAACAACTACACTAAAGCTATTCTGTTATACCTGTATACAAAAAAAATATTTCATAGTTCAGCAATACTGATCAATCTAATAAACTTAGACCTACACCATCCTCCCTATTCTGGTATTTTAAAGAGTACTTAGCGTAAATATTAAGCAACCTAACTAATAGGGTTCCAACTCCCAGCAACAACAAAAATAAATAAATAAAAAATAGGGAACCACCCCTCACGCTCCACCTCATGATGCTTAATCGACGTAATCAACCTTAATTTGATGCAGTGTGAAAAAAAAATGCACAGAAATCAATTATTTTTCAAGAAATATTAAATAGATTCAACATCTTTCTTCAACAAAATTGCAGACTGCACAGATGGTACCTTCCCAAAGTAAAAAGTACTATAGCTTACTAGGGTATATATATTAGACTTAATAGTTACTATATACAGTAATGGACTTCTATTCATTTTACATCAAATTAAAACTTTGGGTGTCAGATAATTATTTATTAAAAGCTAGACATTTTAAATGAGAATAAGAAAGAAAAGTATGTCTTTGTGCCCCCTTTTCCCTGTTCATGCCCTATCGGCCCCCCTGGCTAAACTTTGCTAGATCCGCCCCTGCACAGTTACCAGCCGTCAGCTACGTAGAAAAAGATCCTCGAGTAGAAAGTAATATTAAATAAATTCTAACAACAGCTTATCAAGCTTAAACGTGCTGCTGTTGTTCAGCCGCTGGTTTCCTCTTTCTGGTGCAAAGTGGGCCAAAAACAAACAAGAGAGACGGACTCGCGACAGAAAAGCCGATCAGCTGATCATTAAGCAGTTTCATGATTGAAGTAGCAGCCGGAGAGCGAGAGGCAGTCGCTTGTTAAGCTTAACGCAGGAATGCTTTACAAACATTCAGAGATGGACTTACACACTTGCTTTACTTCTCTCGGGATAACTTTGTCGGAGATGAAATGCCAGGTTGCTAGCGAAGCTCCACATGCTATCCAGACCACCGACAGGTCCGGCATGCCACAGCTGCTCTATCACGTGATGCATACTGCTCCAAGTGCTAACGTTCTGAGGTGAGTTACGGCGTGTTGCAAGTTTTGCGAGGTGCTTTCGTGATATTTAATGGATCGGATTACATTTTTTATTTTTCTCCGATATCCGATCCAGTAATTTAGGTCAGTATCGGACCGATACCGATACGTAATATCGGATCGGTCCATCTCTAGCTTCGTGTGTTGTTTTTGTTTTATACAGTTGTCAGTCAGGCATCTAACTAACAAATTACACTCCAAAAGACCCCATGCTTCTGAAAAAATGACCCGGGCTTAAGCCCAGTAAGCCACCCCCCCCGCTCCGCTGATGGTTGACTCCAAATCTCCCGAACACTATGTCGATTTGAGAATGCAAGACCGAAACAGCGAGACCAAGACCGAGACCAAAGTCAGTCGAGACCAAGACCACGTAAAAGTGGTCTCGAGACCAAGACCAGTCTCGAGACATCCAACTCTAGATAATATCTCTTGGGTGGTATGGGAACTCCTTGGTGTTCCCCTGGACAAGCTGGAGGAGGCAGCTAGGGCAGGGGTGGGCATTCTCAGTCCACGAGGGCCGGTGTCCCTGCAGGTTTTAGATCTCACCTTGGGTCAACACACCTGAATCACATGATTAGTTCGTTACCAGGCCTCTGAAGAACTTCAGGACAGGTTGAGGAGCTAATTTAGCCGTTTAAATCAGCTGTGTTGGTTCGAGGACACATCTAAAACCTGCAGGGACACCGGCCCTCGAAGCCTGGAGTTGCCCACCCCTGAGCTAGGGAGAGGGAGGTCTGGGCTTTTCTGCTTAGGTTGCTACCCGGCCCCAGAGAATCTGAAGAAAATGGATGGATGTATAGATGTTCCAGGTGTGTCGCCATGTGGGGAAAAATGCTTCAACACATGGTTGGGTTGGTAGTGTACCGGGGGCTTCTATTTAGGACTACGCTTCCTCCTCACCATCACTCAGCAATCATGTTTTCCCAACTGCTCGGGAAAATCCGATGGAAGAGAACTGACGGGGCCTCCGGAGCTACAAACAAGCTACATTTATAACAAGTATAGTTATTAGTAAAGTAGGCCAAGGGGTAACTAAACATCTGAGCAGGAAAGAGTAGGAGAGACAGGTGAAGAGCTAATGCTAAGCTAGCGAATCCCTAAAGACACAGTGACTGAACACTGTAAATATAATTAGTGGGTGATTCAACAGAGTGTGCTTTGGATAAAGCGCAGGAAGATTACACTATGAAATAAGACGTTATCTATAAGTTTTTAATTAAATTGGCTACACAGATAAGCAATGCAAAAATACACATTTAACAAGTAAAGATATGAACTCAGTCTTGTACTAGTATTTTCCTGACAAAAAGATATAAAACCAAAGGTTAATCTACTTAAGTAACAGTCAAACAGAGTGGAAATGGCTTTCAGTGAGAAAAACAATATTATTTTCCCAGTATTACTCTCCTCAAAGTAAGAGTAAGGCCAGTCAAAAGAGTAAGTGAAATGCACACCGCCTTCGCTCCATGTTGCTTTACTGTTGACTGAACTGCTAACTTGGGGTTTGCTCTCTCTGTTAGTACAAGAATTAATAATTGATCAACAAATTGATTTACTCTGACTTACAGAAACCTGGTTGCAGCAGGATGATTATATTAGTTTAAATAAATCAACCACCAATCATCAATCAAATGTGTTATGTACTGCTGTACTTTATTCACAATGAGTAAATAAGAATTTCATTAAAATGACTTTATTTTGGACTGTCACTTTAATTTTGTTTATACAGTACCAAATCCAAACAACAGTTGCCTCATGGTGCTTTATGTTTAAGATAAAGACCCTACAATAAACCCCAACAGTAAGATGAGCCCCTGTTAACAAGCACCTGGAGTCAGTGTGGAGGAAGAACTCCATTTTAACAGGAAGAAACCTCCAGCAGACCACGGCTTAGGGAGTGACAGCCGGTTTGAGGGGAGGACAAAGGGCAGAGAGGCAAATATTAACTTCATGTGGCCTACAGATTAGCTCGACAACAGTGCATAGAGGGCTTCATGGAATGGGTTTATATGGCCAAGCAGCTGCATCCAAGCCTTACAACATCAAGTGCAACACAAAACATCAGATGCAGTGTTGTAAAGCATCATTGTGAGGGGCGCTTTTTGTTAGGAGCTGGGCTCTGTCTTAGATCCAGTGAACTAGTGTTGGTGTGAGGGTCTTGGGGTTTGGGGTCTGGGATGCAGGGGGCCTGCAAGGAGTATGGAGCACCAGTGCCCGGAGTCGCCAGTTTCATGGTTTGGTCTCTCCATGCGCAGGGGGGGTCCACGCCTCCGCAGGGGGGTCCACGCCTCCTCGGATGCACTATCATGTGGAGCGAGCTGGCCCATGTTGGGAGGTACGATCTGCGCTTTAGGGAATCTCAGGAACCTCAAGGACCTTTGGGGGAAGCAAAATCCCACACCTAAGCAGCAGGCGTGGGGCATTTTGGGTAGGTTAGGGGCAGCTTGTCTTGTCCTTTCTTTGTGTGTGGATAACTGGCATGGGATGCAGCACATGGAAATCTGCAGCAGTGCAAGGCTGTTGTTACAGCCCTTCTAGGTAAACACAGTTCAAGTGCTGCAGTAGAGAAAACCTGACAAAATTGCACGGCAAAAAAAAAAGAAATAAATAGAGAGCAACTTTCCCCTGGCTGCTACACACCTATCTTTCATTAAAAAATGTAAACCATTATGTGACTCACAATTCAAATCATGTAATTTTATTTATAGAAAATAACATTTTTATTTCTTTAAATAAAGAAAGTTTTAACAAAGCTAACACAATAGCTCGATGATAAGCATAAACTTGTTGCCGTCACATTACGCAGCACATTTTAGGAGAGCTGGTCTGGGAGTTTGCCTTCTGTCGGATGAACTCTGGATAACAAACCAGAAGAGGAAAACAGAGAAAAAAAAAAAAAGTAGACACATTCCAGTGAACAAACAGAAAAACAGTCTTACGGCATTATTGGTCTTTCTGTGGAGAAATATTGTTAACTAATATTGTATGACTGTTAAAACTGACAAATAGTCTGACCAGTGAAAGGAAGTGACCTCCCTGATTAGCTCACCTGCCAAATCTGTCCGGGAGATTTCCACCAACCCCTCATAGAGGCCTTTGGTAGGGTTTTCTCCAGCTACGAGCACTCCATGAAGCCAGATTAACAGCATCCGGTGACCATGATCTTTGAAGCTTTTCTTACCTTCAATTTAGATTTATATCAAGCATTATCCATCTGAACTTTTAGTTAAACACAGTCACTGTAGACAGTTCTTATACCATCAGAACATTTATAGAATCACAGTAACTAACTAGTTCATATAGTCCACTGGGTCTGTATTGTAACCACAGACCAGCGTTAAGCAAGCGAGGTACTTGGCCAGTAAGCAAAGCTGAATGACATCCTGATATCTTACATTTTAAGTGCTCCAACAAAATGAAACAATATTTTATTTTATATAATTTAATATTTTATTTAAAGTTCAACTTTAAATTAAAAAAAAGGTTCAACAGGTTAAAAGTCAAATAGAGTTTAAAAGCAAGGTGTCAAAGATCTGGCATTTGGAATTAAAGAAAAAAGCTGTGCCCAGAATGTAACTCTTGCAACAGTGTACAAAAGCTGAAAAACTTATTACAATCCATGTTGCAAACTGCTGTCATCTTGGAGAGACTGCTCTTGGTTGGAGGACCAATCTACCCAAAGAGAAAGATTAGCAATTATATCCAACTATGTCCAACAAGGACAAGTGTGGGTTTGGATGGACGGAGGTACAGTATCTACCATTCAGGAGGAGGGCAATCTGGTGGGCAGTTTAGCCAAGTTATTGGCCAGTAGTTGGATGGGACCGGCCCCTTCTTGGGATCCTTGGGGATCAGGACAGCCTTCGGTTAGACATTCCGGGTGGGTCTCAACCATTAGCACCTGGTTCATTTGTGCTGCAGGATGCTAATGGAGTTAGCTTGTTAGCTTCCCTATCCAGTAGGTGTTAAACATGGCAGGGAATGGTGCTGTCCAATCCCTCTGCTTGACATGTCTGCCACTGTGATGGTTACTGGATCCTTTCAGGGAGGTTGTTGCAGTCTGCTCTTAGATCCACTAGGCACTGAGCATTTCTGTTATGTGTTGCATCCTTCTTACATATACTCTTCAGTATTGCTCTGTCTCCAGCGTTGGCGGGGCTGTTCTCATTTTGTTCTGCTGCCATTCAGACTATACTTTGGGTAGTTCAGTGGAGAACATCTGGTTTATTCTCCTGGCTTTTATCTCTCTGGTTAACCAAGATTCAGGTATCAGGTATAGGCAGTTGTAGTTGTGCTTCAGGTCATCATTATAAGACAAGATATTGTATGATAATAGACGTTTTTCTACAAAAAAGTGATGTTGTAAAAAAACCAAAAGAAAAACAACACCATCTGCTCTCTGAAATATTAAGGATTAAGCATCCATTTACTCATGTCAGACTATCCATATATTCTAAATAGATCTGTAGTTCATTTGTTGTAGTAGAATTGTAGAAAGAATTCTTGATCTGGGTTAAAATTGACCTAGACCAGAGTTAATCACCTCAGGTACTCAGAATGCTGTAGAGTGAATCAGTCAGTGCCAAATTTGAGAATTTATTTTCAATAAAATCACTGGACCCATGAAACAGTGCTTCTATGGTTCTGGACATTACAGGCCTTATATTACAGTTTTTCAAACTTGTATGATTTCCTGTGTAAAGATTTATATATATATATATCTGCTGCCCTCAGGTGAATGTATGGCTATTCACCCTATGCAGCGAGCTTAACATAAGAGGAGATGGTTCCAGGAACGACAGGACACATCGCTTTGTCTTTGTGTCTTTAACTGAAGACCGTTTTTTCCTCTTTTAATTTGTAAGACTGTGAACATACAGTAAAATAATACGTAGCATCAGTATCAACATATTTTGTAAACAAAACAGAAGTTAGCAACATAGCTTTCCTTATGCTTTACATTCACCATTAACATCTTTCCTTATACGTTCAAATAACCTTTTAAGTAACATGAAAGTAACAATCTTACAGAAAATGAAGTTAGACATTGCTTACTTACAGATTATGGCTCAACAAACTCCCCAACGATGTAAACTGGGCTTAAAGTTGTGCAGCTTGTTTTCTGCTCCATGCATTTTCTCACACTGCCCGCGTGAACTTTGCCTGCTGCTTACAACACATCACCAAAGGGGGCAGTGTAGCGCACACCAAACAACCAAAGAAGAAGCCACAAACTGAAGGGGTAATACTGCCCACTATTGGGAAACCTGAGAAATGCGCCAGCCAAAGAAACCCAACAAAGTAACAACCGAGGGGCAGAATACTCCCCGCCTGACATCCATGGAATGTCACCCTCAACTAACATGTAAAAGGCAAGTGACATACAATGAAACAAAGTTTCTGCTTCTAAGTACAATCCTTAGACACCAATAGCACAACCTCACTTATAGGCCTTATGTAGCACTTGTTTTCACCCTTGCGGAAAATCCTCACCTCTATCTTCCTTACAAGCCCATCCTCACTGGGAAAGGTTTTGGTGATAAGTCCAAGTGGCCAGTTGTTCCTATGTTCGAGTGTCTCTCTTAAAAGAACAACATCTCCTGTTTGTAGGTTAGGCTTTACTGTTTTCCATTTGCGGCGGTCCTGAAGTCCTGAGATGTATTCTTTTTTCCATCGTCTCCAGAAGACATCAGCGAGATATTGTACGCGCCTCCATTGAGCTTTGAACAGATCACTGTTTCCAAACTGACCTGGTGGGATTGGTGGGGTCGTAACCTTTTGCGTGAGCAGCATGGCTGGGGTAAGGATGACTGGGTTATCTGGATCTGCAGAAACTGCTGTTAACGGACGAGCATTCACTATTGCAGTGACTTCAGCCATTAAGGTCACTAGTATTTCATGGGTAAGCTTTGCATTCCTGTGTTCTAGGAGCATTGCATCAAGGATTTTGCGTGTGACCCCAATCATTCGCTCCCAGGAGCCAGCCATATGCGACGCATGTGGGGGGTTGAATAGCCATTTGCAGCCAGAGTCTTCAAGAAAGCTGTTTAGTTTGCTGTTGTAGCAGCCCTGTTTGTCTATTTGCAGCTCTTTGCAGGCACCCACAAAATTTGTCCCACAATCGGACCTAAGAAGTTTGACTGCACCTCTGATGGCAAAAAAACGACGCAGGGCATTGATGAATGATGACGTGTCCATTGATTCTATAACTTCAATGTGAATGGCCCGTGTACTCATGCACGCAAATATGACTGCCCATCGCTTTGCATCCGCTTGCCCACCACGCGTTTTTCTGACAGTGACAGACCAGGGACCGAATACATCAAGCCCTACATGTGTGAACGGAGGGTCAGTGGACAGCCTATCCTCTGGTAGCTCAGCCATAATCTGTTCCTGCTGTCTGCCTCTTAGTTTTCGACATGTCACGCAGCTGAATATCATTTTGCTTATTGCTCTTTTTCCTCCCACAATCCAAAAGCCTGCAGCTCTGACTGCTCCTTCAGTAAAATGTCTGCCCTGATGGCATACTTTCACATGGAAGTGTCTTATAATGAGCTGGGCAAGGTGGTGTTTGGCAGGGATGAGGATAGGATTTGTTTCATCCGAAGTCAACTGTGCTCGTCTTAGTCTCCCACCCACTCTGAGGATTCCATTTGTGTCAAGAAATGGGTTCAGTTTGCTAAGTGGGCTTGAACTTTTGAGGGGCATACTCTTTTCAAGCTGTCTTATGTCTTCTGCATAGATTTCTCTTTGGACAGTGCAAATGATAATGATCTTAGCTTGATCGAGCTGCTTTTCAGTTAAATGCTCACTACAGCTGTGCCAGCCCTGACAGGCGCCTTCTATGTTCTGCTTAAAGGACTGAACAATGTGTCGGAGTCTAGATATAGTCTTCAGTAGTACATTCCAACTAGAAAACCTTTCGAATCTGGCACCACTGAGAACATCCTTTGCAAGAGTGGTAACACAAGTAGTTACCTCATGACGCAGTTCGTTGTCAGTCTCTGGGTCTACAAGATCAAATGACTCTGCCTGAGACTGACCTGTTTCTGACTTGGTAAGAAAAGCGGGTCCACTGAGCCATGTGGAGGTAGAAAGGTGCTCAGCAGGTAATGCGCGCGTGGCATGATCAGCAGGATTTAAGTGAGTGGGCACATAATGCCACTGGTGAGCTTGTGTGGATCGCCTGATGCGTTCCACTCTGTTGTGCACATAGATGTAAAAACGCCTCTTTGTGTTGAAGATGTAACCAAGGACTACTTTGGAGTCTGAATAGAAGCTCACCTGATCAACTGCGATGTCCAGCTCATCCACGACCAACTCTGCCACCTCGACAGCCAGGACCGCTGCACAGAGCTCAAGTCTGGGTATGGTGATGTCTGGTCTTGGGGCAAGCCGTGCCTTGCCGAGAAGGAAGCCCACTTCATTATGACCATCTCTGTCTGTGAGTTTAAGGTAGGCAACAGCGGCCACTGCCTTGGTAGAGGCATCGCAGAAAACATGGATTTCCTTAGTTACTGCTGCAGAGAGTGGTATTGAGGTGAACATTCTGGGAATCTCAAGTTGTTGTAGATGTTTGAGAGAGTGTTTCCACTGTTGCCACTGTTGTAATTTGTCTTTAGGGAGTTCAGTGTCCCATTCACGAATGTCAGTGGAAATGTCTCTGAGTATGACCCTGCCCTCTACAATGACAGGGACAGCAAAGCCGAGTGGGTCGTACACACTATTAACGACTGACAATACTCCACGCTTGGTAAAGGGCTTCTCATTGACGGTTATCTGGAACCTGAACAAGTCTGTAGACAGGTCCCAGCCCAAGCCCAAGCTTCGCTGCATGGGTGTCTGCCCAAGGTCAAGGCCCTGCATGTCAGCTGCAAGGTCCTCACTTGGAAAAGCGTTTGTGATGGTAGGACAGTTGGATGAGATTTTATGCAGGCGTATGTTACACTGAGCCAGCATCTTCTGAGCCCCACAGAGAATGTTGATGGCCTCATCAGTGGAAGGAAATGATTTTAGTCCATCATCCACATAAAAGTGGCGTTCAATGAACTCTCTTACATCATTGCCGTGTTCTTTTTCTCCCTCCATCGCTGTTCGTTTCAGTCCGTAAATGGCCGTAAATGATGGGGAGGGGCAGTTCCCAAACACGTGGACTCTCATCCTGAATTCCTGTACTTCTCCATCCAGATCATGGTTTTTGAACCACAAGAAGCGAAGGTAGTTGCGGTGGTCTTCTCTGACAACAAAATTGTAAAACATTTGCTCCACGTCGGCCATGACTGCATATGGGTCGGACCTGAAACGCATCAGAACTCCCACAAGAGTATTATTGAGATCTGGCCCTTTTAGTAGCACATCATTGAGAGAAACGTTGTTGTATTGCGCACTTGAATCAAAAACCACCCTAATTTTTCCTGGCTTCTGAGGGTGATAAATGCCAAAACTAGGGAGATACCAGCATTCTTGTTCTGGAGCTAAAGCTGGAGCTGGTTCAGCGTGGCCCTTACTGAAAGTTTTGTCTAAAAACTCAACGTAATGTTCTTTCATTTCAGGTTTCTTTTTCAGTGTTTTGCAGAGCGTCATTAAGCGACTGAGGGCTTGGTCCCTATTGTTGGGTAAACGCTGTCTGGGGGAGCGGAATGGGAGTGGAGCTACCCAATTGTTCGCCTCATCTTTAGTAAAGTCTCTGTGCATAATTTCCAGGAATAATGCATCTTCTACTGAAAGAGCCGTTTTGTCATCATCTGCTGTTTGCTGGAAAATGTGTCTGCCTACTTCTGCTTGTGTCTTCTCGAATTTAGGACAGCTTTCTGTGTATTTGTCTTTTATATAGATTTTGCTTGCACAGGGGCTAAGGAAGGTAGGGCGCCCGTTATTCAGAATGTCTGTCTTGAAAGAGTTTACTGTGGGTTTGTGGGCACCTGAGAGGCAGACATCGCCTACAACCACCCATCCCAGATCGAGGCGTTGGGCATAAGGTGCACTGTTTGGACCATTTACCTGACTGCGAACCTTGTGAGCTTGGATGATGTCCCGGCCCAAGAGGAGGAGAATGTCCGCGGCTGGGTCCAGAGGAGGGATCTGTGAAACGAGTGCGTGTAGATGAGGGTGAGCTGACACAGCCTCCTTGGTGGGTATCTCATCTCTATTATCTGGAATGTGATCACATTCTGTTAGTGTGGGCAGCACCATGGACACTTCCCCATTTACATCCTGAATAACGAAATTAGTTGCTCTGCGTCCTCCAGCCTCTGACAAACCTGCACATGTTTTCATGGTGTATGGGAGCATAGCGCTTTTTACATTAAACATGTCGAAGAAAGCAGACCTGGCTAAGGATGAGTTGCTTTGATCATCCAACATGGCGTACATCCTCCTTTTCTCTTCAGGATTTGTGCGGGGATACACGTCGACTAAACAAATCTTAGAGCACGATTTGCCTTTCAGAGCTGGGCCACACACCTCTGTGCAAGCAGTTGTGGTTACAGGGCTTGAAGGATCAGACTCCCCGCCGTGGCTTTGAGGCAGGAGGTTAGAGTCCTTGGTTGTCCACAGAGGTGGACCAGCATGCATAGCAGACACATGAGCGTCACTATTACATTCCGAGCATTGGATAATGGCTTTGCAATCGTTAGCTCGGTGACCTGTGGAAGAACAACACTTATAACAAATAGCATGTTCTTTGAGGATGCTTTTCCTTTCATCTAGTGTTTTTGACCTAAAACCCCTGCATTTGGCAAGTGAATGGGGCTTGTGGTGAATAGGACATTGTCTGTCTGGGTTGAGAACTGACGTTCGAGTTGTGACATTTGTTTGACTAATATCTGTTCTGTTCACTGCAACCGCACCTCTGTATTTAGTTGGTTTCAACAATGGCTTATCAGGTTTTGGAGCTACTATGTTTGGACTTTGTAACATAAAGCTAGGATCTTTTTTCATTTCTGCATAATCATTTATAAACTGAACAAAATATGAGAAAGGTGGGTAAACTGCACCGTTGTCCCTTTTGTATTTTGTCCCCTGTTTCACCCAGGACTCCTGGAGTCCGTAGGGGAGCTTTTCCACTATCGGGTTTATCCCCCTTGGGGTGTCCAGAAAGCTAAGGCCGGGTAGATAATTTTCACTTTGTGCATACTCTAACTCCAACAGGAGATCTGCAAGCTCCTGCAATAAGTGAGTGTCCTTATTAGATATTTTTGGAAAAGACTGTAAGCGTTGGAAAAGTGACGCTTCGACTACCTCTGGAGAACCAAAACTTTTGTCCAGGCGTTGCCACAAACGTTGAAGACCTGCGTGTGGGTTGTTCACATGGACCGCCCTGATCCTCAGCGCATGTTGTAGTGACTCCCCGCTGAGCCACTTCGTGAGAAGGTCAAGCTCTTCGCTGAACTTGAGGTTGAGGCCTTCTATGGCGTTGCGGAAAATGGACTTCCAGGACAAGTAAGACTCAGGACGGTTGTCAAAAACCTTGAATCCCGCTGTCAGCAGATCACGGCGTGCTAGATATGCTGTGAGATCTGAGAGTTCAGTCTTTGGAGGCAATGAAGATTTAGGCTCGGTTGAAATGTCAGTTTTTCTGTTTATAGGAGGGGACTTTGGTTGCTTCTGATTTACAAAGTCAGTGAGATGTTCACCTGGAGAGGAGGCAACTGGTGGTTGACTCTGTCGTAGATGCTGAGCGTCGTTATTACCAACCAGTTGTCCTGTATCAGGCTTTCCGTCTTCATTAACTACCAAGCTGCGGTTAGCGAAGTGAGCGTTCACATAATCTTGAGCGCGTCTGATGGAAGGAGGTGTTTTAGAGGAGACTCCTTGTTCTGTGAGGTCAACGGCGTCATGCTCCTCATCGGCTGCCGCTTCCAGGACATGAGCTGCAGCGAGCGCTGCTTCAGCCTCACCCTCCTTCTTTAGAGCGTTTAGTGTTGCCTCGATGCGTGCCTTCTCAACCTCCATGTCGATCTGGCGTTTGGCGTACTGTGCTCTAGTGCGGGCGGCTTCTGCTTCTGCTCTGGCTCGGGCTGCAGCTTGACTGGTGGATGAACGACGTGAAGAGCGTGAAGAGCGTGAGTGGCACTCTGACCGGACCACCATCTGGGAGAGAGGCGGTGACGCCTCAGGCTGAGACATCTTGGGTGCTTGATAGGTAGATAATCTTCTTACTCTGCTGCCCTCAGTGGCTTCACCAGGTTCACCAGCATGAAGGAAATGAAGTTTCAAACTTTCCTTAGGAGGAGCCCAGCACGCCTGCTTAAAGAAAAGTGAGTGTGGCGATGTGGATGCTTGCAGCGACTGCTGTATAGAGGCCATCCTGCTACACATGAAACACATCAGAGTCATAACTGTTATTTTAGTCACGTGTTTGTTTATTATCCTTATTGTTTTATCTGGGACTGTTTGCAGACATCTCAGAGAGAGGAGACACCAGCATCTGAACAGAGACTCAAACCAGCAACCTGCAGCTCCCTGCTTGGCTGCTCCAGTTTTCTCCTCACTCATGTTGCCCACCAGTGATTTCTAGCTGCCCACCCACACAGCAGGCTAGAATATGCGCTGAGCCTCAGCACCCAATACTTGGACATGTTTTCTTTATTAAATAATGAACCAGACCCCAAAAGTAAACAGCTGTTATTGCTAGGCAACGGGAGCAGCCTTTGGCGATGCAGCACCTGACATTCCTGACCATGTGGGCGGAGCATGCATGAAATGGAATGTTCAGTAGAACTGTGCAACACAAGCACTTAGTTCCAGCATGTTTCATTGTATCCAGACACAGCTAGAGACACATCTACAGCAGCATCTCTGTGCAGGACAAACGACAGTTGACGAAGAAACATCGAAAACTTCACTTCACTCCTCTACAAAACGTTGGCTCCTTTGTTTAAAAGGCCAAAATGAATCGAGGGAGAACAAGAAGAGGATCGGCGAGTGCTTCACCTCACAATTCAGTACAGCTGATTAACCTGCAAGAAGAACTTCAAATGATACAGGCTGAAAATATCAAATTAAAAGAAGAGGCAGAAAAATCAAGAGGAGAAGCTAAAGATTCACAGTTTGAAACTGATGTAGTATTGCAGGAATTACTGCATGTGGGTCTCAAACTTAAAGGAGAGAAAATGGGAAAACAACAGGCAGAAAAGGAGAATGAAAAGATGAAGAAAGAACTGTTGGAAGCTCAAAAAGCATTGGAGGAAGAGAAAAGCACAGCACAAGAAGCCAACAATAAATATCAAACTGCAAAGAAGGAGGCAGGAAATGTGATGCAGGAATTACAGGAGGTGCAGGAAGCTTTTGAAGAGGGAAAAAAGAAAATGCAGTTGGCAACACAAGACGCTGCAAATGTAACAGCTGAAGCTGAAACACTAAGGAAGGAATTACTGCATGTAAAGCAACAACTTGAAGAGGAGAAAAGACATAAAGATGAGGCAGAAAATGAGATTGAAAATTTGAAGAAAGAATTGTTGGAAGCTCAAAAAGTGTTGGAGGAAGAGAAAATGAAAATACAGGAAGCAAAGAAAGAAATGGAAGATACAAAGAGTCACAATGAAAACATGAAGAAGGAACTGATGAAAGTGCAAGAAGAACTTGCAGAAGAGAAAATTGAGGTGAAGGTATTCAAGAAAGAAATGACGGTGACCAAGAAAGACTGCAAAGACGCACTGAAAGAAATGCGAAAGCACAAAAAGGAAGCTAAAGAGCTCCTCAAACACAAAGGGAAACTGGCCAAACAGCAGCTGAAAGAAAAATTTAAAGATGCCGAGGAGCAGCTCAACAAGACCTTAAACGAACTGAAGGCAAAAGAAAAAGAAAAGCAAGCTGAGGACAGGAGGGGATTCTGGAGCAGACTGCTGAGGAAGAACTGACCCAGCAGCATCAATAGTTTCTTCCTCCTAATGTTAAAATCTCCACCTTTCTTTCACCCCATCCTTCTTCTTGGGACGTTTGCTTGTTTTTTAAAAACTGAAACACACAAATAAAATTGCCATAACTTGACCTCATGTTGCCTGCTTCTTTTCTTGTGTGTCTGTGGATGTAAAACAGTAACACACTTTCTGCTCTGTGTCTTTAATTGTAAATAAATGCAATATGTTTTCATTTTAAAATGCAGTGCAAAAAACTTCTGCTCTGAATCTTTTTTTTAGCAAAAAGCTTTTTTTTTGCCTGTTGTGGAAGTTTTCCATTTAAATAAAGCCTGCAGACGAGCGGTGAGCGGTAGCTAACATTCTTTAATCAAACACACAAAGAACAGACAACCAAGCTTGATGAAGTCCCTGCATGACCGCGGGACAGACGGTCAGCAGAGTCTGAGCCCAGCATGGCTCTCAGTTAAATACCTTCTCCAGGAACAAAAGGCAGTACACAGCTGTTTCACACTCCCTTGCTGCCTCCCAGAGTCCTCAAAGACACAAAAGACTCTTCCTGTGGAGTCGTCTGCTTCCCCCAACTTCCTTACTACACCCCCACCATTTGTCTTACTGTATGAGTGTGAGACATGTTAAAATCCAGTGGCACCAAGGCATCATACAATAAAATAATGTGATTAATACATAAGTAAAAGAAATTCCTTTACATGCCCCTTCCTGATTTCTTATGTTTTAACATGTTTGTTACACTTACATGTTTCCAATTTCAAATGTTAACACAGATGTTCAGAGTAAATACAGATTGTAGTTTTTCAAATGATGATTTAATTTAGTTTGGGGAAACAGCTCCAACTTTACCTCATGTAGAAAAAGTCATTTCCTTCTAAACCTAATACGTGGTTTTGTCATCTAGCAAGAACTGCAATCAAGCATTTGCAATAACTAATAAAAAAAAGCACTTGTGACAATTGTGTTGGTGACAGCTTTTGTTATAATATCAATAATATTCATATGAATATGGGATACTGTTACATGTTTGCACAGACTTTTGTGGAATATGGAGACACTCCTGGCATTATATGAGCAAAGTGAGACTCATTTTTTAGGGTTGGTGGAGATGAGTGTGAAGATCCAAACAATCCCTGTCAGTGATGGAGAAGCTTTGATGAAAATATTTGGTAAAAAGTTCACCAGCATGAAGGAAATGAAGTTTCAAACTTTCCTTAGGAGGAGCCCAGCACGCCTGCTTAAAGAAAAGTGAGTGTGGCGATGTGGATGCTTGCAGCGACTGCTGTATAGAGGCCATCCTGCTACACATGAAACACATCAGAGTCATAACTGTTATTTTAGTCACGTGTTTGTTTATTATCCTTATTGTTTTATCTGGGACTGTTTGCAGACATCTCAGAGAGAGGAGACACCAGCATCTGAACAGAGACTCAAACCAGCAACCTGCAGCTCCCTGCTTGGCTGCTCCAGTTTTCTCCTCACTCATGTTGCCCACCAGTGATTTCTAGCTGCCCACCCACACAGCAGGCTAGAATATGCGCTGAGCCTCAGCACCCAATACTTGGACATGTTTTCTTTATTAAATAATGAACCAGACCCCAAAAGTAAACAGCTGTTATTGCTAGGCAACGGGAGCAGCCTTTGGCGATGCAGCACCTGACATTCCTGACCATGTGGGCGGAGCATGCATGAAATGGAATGTTCAGTAGAACTGTGCAACACAAGCACTTAGTTCCAGCATGTTTCATTGTATCCAGACACAGCTAGAGACACATCTACAGCAGCATCTCTGTGCAGGACAAACGACAGTTGACGAAGAAACATCGAAAACTTCACTTCACTCCTCTACAAAACGTTGGCTCCTTTGTTTAAAAGGCCAAAATGAATCGAGGGAGAACAAGAAGAGGATCGGCGAGTGCTTCACCTCACAATTCAGTACAGCTGATTAACCTGCAAGAAGAACTTCAAATGATACAGGCTGAAAATATCAAATTAAAAGAAGAGGCAGAAAAATCAAGAGGAGAAGCTAAAGATTCACAGTTTGAAACTGATGTAGTATTGCAGGAATTACTGCATGTGGGTCTCAAACTTAAAGGAGAGAAAATGGGAAAACAACAGGCAGAAAAGGAGAATGAAAAGATGAAGAAAGAACTGTTGGAAGCTCAAAAAGCATTGGAGGAAGAGAAAAGCACAGCACAAGAAGCCAACAATAAATATCAAACTGCAAAGAAGGAGGCAGGAAATGTGATGCAGGAATTACAGGAGGTGCAGGAAGCTTTTGAAGAGGGAAAAAAGAAAATGCAGTTGGCAACACAAGACGCTGCAAATGTAACAGCTGAAGCTGAAACACTAAGGAAGGAATTACTGCATGTAAAGCAACAACTTGAAGAGGAGAAAAGACATAAAGATGAGGCAGAAAATGAGATTGAAAATTTGAAGAAAGAATTGTTGGAAGCTCAAAAAGTGTTGGAGGAAGAGAAAATGAAAATAGAGGAAAGAAAGAAAGAAATGGAAGATACAAAGAGTCACACTGAAAACATGAAGAAGGAACTGATGAAAGTGCAAGAAGAACTTGCAGAAGAGAAAATTGAGGTGAAGGTATTCAAGAAAGAAATGACGGTGACCAAGAAAGACTGCAAAGACGCACTGAAAGAAATGCGAAAGCACAAAAAGGAAGCTAAAGAGCTCCTCAAACACAAAGGGAAACTGGCCAAACAGCAGCTGAAAGAAACATTTAAAGATGCCGAGGAGCAACTCAACAAGACCTTAAACGAACTGAAGGCAAAAGAAAAAGAAAAGCAAGCCGAGGACAGGAGGGGATTCTGGAGCAGACTGCTGAGAAAGAACTGACTCAGCAGCATCAATAGTTTCTTCCTCCTAATGTTAAAATCTCCACCTTTCTTTCACCCCATCCTTCTTCTTGGGACGTTTGCTTGTTTTTTAAAAACTGAAACACACAAATAAAATTGCCATAACTTTACATGTTGCCTGCTTCTTTTCTTGTGTGTCTGTGGATGTAAAACAGTAACACACTTTCTGCTCTGTGTCTTTAATTGTAAATAAATGCAATATGTTTTCATTTTAAAATGCAGTGCAAAAAACTTCTGCTCTGAATCTTTTTTTTAGCAAAAAGCTTTTTTTTTGCCTGTTGTGGAAGTTTTCCATTTAAATAAAGCCTGCAGACGAGCGGTGAGCGGTAGCTAACATTCTTTAATCAAACACACAAAGAACAGACAACCAAGCTTGATGAAGTCCCTGCATGACCGCGGGACAGACGGTCAGCAGAGTCTGAGCCCAGCATGGCTCTCAGTTAAATACCTTCTCCAGGAACAAAAGGCAGTACACAGCTGTTTCACACCTTAAGGTTCACACTCCCTTGCTGCCTCCCAGAGTCCTCAAAGAGACAAAAGACTCTTCCTGTGGAGTTGTCTGCTTCCCCCAACTTCCTTACTACACCCCCACCATTTGTCTTACTGTATGAGTGTGAGACATGTTAAAATCCAGTGGCACCAAGGCATCATACAATAAAATAATGTGATTAATACATAAGTAAAAGAAATTCCTTTACATGCCCCTTCCTGATTTCTTATGTTTTAACATGTTTGTTACACTTACATGTTTCCAATTTCAAATGTTAACACAGATGTTCAGAGTAAATACAGATTGTAGTTTTTCAAGAAAATGCAGTTGGCAACACAAGACGCTGCAAATGTAACAGCTGAAGCTGAAACACTAAGGAAGGAATTACTGCATGTAAAGCAACAACTTGAAGAGGAGAAAAGACGTAAAGATGAGGCAGAAAATGAGATTGAAAATTTGAAGAAAGAATTGTTGGAAGCTCAAAAAGTGTTGGAGGAAGAGAAAATGAAAATAGAGGAAAGAAAGAAAGAAATGGAAGATACAAAGAGTCACACTGAAAACATGAAGAAGGTACGGTGGCCCCTAGAGACAAAGCACGTACAAACTCCAAAACACTTACAAAATCCAAAACACGTGCAAAATCCAAAACACATGCAAGCTCCAAAACACTTACAAAATAAAAAACACATGCAAAAGACAAAACACGTAGAAAATATAAAAAACATGCAAAATCCAAAACACGTACAAAATACAAAACACGTGCAAACTCCAAAGCACTTACAAAATCCAAAACACGTGCAAACTCCAAAACACTTACAAAATAAAAAACACATGCAAAAGACAAAACACGTACAAAATACAAAACACATGCAAAATACAAAACACGTACAAAATACAAAACACATGCAAAATACAAAACACGTACAAAATACAAAACACGTACAATATACAAAACACGTGCAAAATACAAAACACGTGCAAACTCCAAAACACTTACAAAATACAAAACACATGCAAAATACAAAACACGTACAAAATACAAAACACGTACAAAATAGTGATGGGATTTCCGGCTCTTCGGTTCGGCTCACTAAAAAGAGCCGGCTCTTTCGGCTCCGAACCGGCTCTTCAGGTTGTTTTGTTGCTTTAATTAATTTATTATTAACAATAATATAAAATTATGCACAAAAAGAATTACTAACGTAAAACAAAGTGGTTTTATTTATATACCGGTATGTTTATATATAAATATATGCGGTGGCCCCTAGAGACAAAACACGTACAAACTCCGAAAAACATTTCTAGCATGAACTGAACTTCCAAAGCAGAGCTACTAGATCACTTAAATTACACAATTGAAAGCATGTGTGTATTGTTTGTGTATTTATACACAGGCACTCATATATATTCAAATAATTTAAAAAAAAGTTCATTTACCTGTTACCATCACACACCAAATCCGGTTGTTGGTACTTGCTGGCTTGTGTAGCCACAAGATACCAAAAGCTCCACACTGCGCCCAGCATCCTGGAGCACTTCTGTTGTCTTTTGTACGTGTTTTGAGTTTTTATGTGCTTCTGAGTTTTTACATGCTTCGGAGTTTGTACGTGTTTTGGAGTTTGCACATGCATCAGAGTTCGTACGTGATTTGAAGTTTGTATGTGCTTTGTCTGTAGGGGCCACCGTAAATATACTTTTATTTATTCACTCCACATAAAATGTAATAAATAAATCATATAATACAAAAATCAACTATTCACATTTCAACTTTTAACTATTTAAATTTTCAGCTTTTTCCTTTTACAAATTTAAAGTGAAAACAACACAAAACACTGCAAACCACAACCCAATTAAATATAAATGAAAATATCAAAACAAAAAGAACATGCATATTCTCTGTCATATGGGCCTGGATGAATAAACTTTCTGAATCCTTTATCATCTGCAACCGAAAATAGTTGTGGATGATTACTATACCTTTCTAATGTCACGTTTTTGTCCCTGGCTCTCTTTGTCTCTCTCTCCATCTGGCTCTGTTCCTGCTACTGAGTGTAACTACCGCCCCTCCCCCCTCTGCCCAGCGTAAAGCACAAGGCTCACGTGCAGGCGAGAGAGAGGGTGAGAGAAAGAAAAAGAAAAAAAAACCCCACGTGACGGCTCGCGATAAGGAGCCGGCTCGTGTCGTTCACGTCAAAGAGTCGGCTCTAAGAGCCATTTCGTTCGCGAACGACCCATCACTAGTACAAAATCCAAAACACGTACAAAATACAAAACGCGTGCAAAATCCAAAACACGTACAAAATACAAAACACGTGCAAACTCCAAAACACATGCAAAATACAAAACACATGCAAAATACAAAACACGTGCAAAATACAAAACACGTGCAAAATCCAAAACACGTGCAAAATCCAAAACACGTGCAAACCCCAAAACACGCGCAAACCCCAAAACACGCGCAAACTCCAAAACACAACGGAAGTGCTCCAGGACGCTAGGGGCAGTGTTGAGCTTTTGTTACCTAGTAACTACACAAGCCAGGAAGTACCAATGACCGGATTTGGGGTCTGCAGCCTTAAAGGCCGCATTTTAAGGCTGATTATGTCACAGCGACACGACAAAGACTGTCCCAATTCAAAGGCTGCTCGAAATGCGGCCCTCAAATGTGTCCTTAATTTCCCTGAATTTTAAGGATGGGTCTGTGTAGCCTTCATGGCCCAACATATCCCAGACTTCATAGCGCGGCGGTGGTTTGGATAATTTTGCCGAAAAAAAACGGCGGAAGCGGAGCGGACGAAGAGTAAACTTCCAGAAGTAAGTACTGAATATTATGTCACTTATTTATGCGCAAATGTTTTTATAATGAAGAACATTAAAACATTACTGTTGGCAACATGTCGGGAAAGTTATGTGACATTAGCGACGTTTGTACTAACTTGGTTTTAAAGCCTTCACTTCAAAATATTCGCCGTTCAATAGCTGACTTTAATCTTACAGAGAATGTGATGATTTTATGCGTAATTAAAGTCAGTCATGTCAGTCAGCTGACGGTTCACTCCTTAAGCTGAAAGAAAGATGCTTTAATCACAGGAGTCACACATGTGTCCACTGTACCATCTGGGAACTCTTCTTGTTTAGCACTCGTAATGACACAAACACTAAATCCTCCTTCTCTGGTGCTGTTTTGTAGCAGTGTGTACACCTGAGACTGTCACCTGTCTGCAGGCCCGGCCCTAACCAATCTGGCGCCCTAGGCAAGATTTTAGGTGGCGCCCCCCTACATCGGCAGTGTAGTGTATGTACTCACAAGAAACCGAATAGCTTTGTCTTTGACCTTTTTTTTTTTACTTAAAGAAAGCAAATTCACAATCAGAATAATTAACAAGATAAAAAAAGATATGAATAAATAAATGAATACAAAAAATAAAAAATGAATATATGAAATACAATAAATTTTACATACATAAACACAATAAAACGTGTCAACAAGTTGGATAAAATAAATTAAAAATACAATATAAATAAGGCAACAGAAAGACCGCTTGATGCTGCTGCATCATGGCTGGGTTGTGCTGCTGATGCTGCATCACTGGTGGGTTGTGCTGCTGAAGTGGAGGCAGCAGCGGTAGATGTGGTAGATGGCCCAGGGGTGGGATTAAGAAACTTCAACAGTGCATCTGAAGAGAGGAGTATGTGACACCACTGAGTATTAAAGTCTAATAATAAAAACATATGATTCCAGGAATAAAATGAAATGATATAATATAAATGAAAAACCAAAGAGATATATGTATGATGTTAACTCTTATGCAAATTAGATTAGATTCAATTTATTGTCATCATTACAGTGAAATGCTGAATAGCAGAATGCAAAGTAACAGTATAATATCATATGAGAATGTTATGTTATGATTATCTTTGACCGAATCACAGCAGTGCTCATATTAAAAAACAGCATTCCCTCTCATGTGATATTGCTTAATTAACATTAATGATGTGCACTTTAACAACTAGGCTTACAACTATAATATATACAGGGGTGGAAAAGTGACTATTACCTGCAGGGTAAACGTTAGCTAACCAGAAGGCAATAACAATGTAAACAAAAAACACCTGCTTAAAAGATGAATACAAATGAGGAATGGTGGGAAAGGTGGGAGTACTGTAATTACCTAACGTTACATTATTATTTTCCATAACAATTTAGCCCCCTCCACAATATTAACTGACGTTAAAACAGTTAACTAGCTATTTATTGATTAGCAATTAGCGAATCATGTAACATTAGCTTAATCCTAAAAATTTAGGTTACTATCACATTCAGACAAATAATTTCATGTAGGCTAACGTTACCTACCTCTGTCTTTTTCTCGTTTCTCCTCCTCTTCTTCTCTCTTTTTTCTTCCCTGGGCACCTGACAGTTTTGGCCTTTTTGACATCTTGTGTTGATTTTTTGATGTGGTGACGTCCAAAAGGAACCATG
The DNA here is from genome assembly GCF_965226115.1 of Aulonocara stuartgranti. Taxonomy (NCBI): domain Eukaryota; kingdom Metazoa; phylum Chordata; class Actinopteri; order Cichliformes; family Cichlidae; genus Aulonocara; species Aulonocara stuartgranti. The sequence goes on along the minus strand of NC_138939.1, from coordinate 39,614,026 downwards.
ATACGGGAAGGGAGGGGGCGCACCGTGCGGGGAGGGGGGGGCATAATGTTGTAACAAATAATGTTTCTATTAAATAAGCTTTACTTTGCATTTTAATTAACGTGGGATTATTTTTTGTATTTAGAAATAATAGTACCAACTTTTTTTTTTTTTTTTCAACATTTATGGCACTGGCGTGGCGCCCCCTGATGGACGGCGCCCTTAGCATTTGCCTATACGGCCTATGCCACGGGCCGGCCCTGCCTGTCTGTCCTGCACTCTCTCTCTGTTTCTTTCTCTCTGATTGTGGAATAAAAGTATGAACATGCATTTATAAGTCACACTTGTGTTTGAATCCTGCAGCTTATCACACATTTGATTTCTATGTGTGACACCTGCAAGTGTCCAGAGTGAGGACAGACTGAGGGACCCACTGCATTACATCATCTGTGAGGCTTTGCACCCCTGATGATCCACCAGGACAATCTCAGCAGTATGTGAGGAAGAGGAGGAGGAAGAGCCAGCAGCAGCTGACAGATGGAGAGAATAGACAGACTGTTCCCTGTTTGTGAAGGACTGCTAGAAAAGTTTAAAATAACTAATTGTCTGTCCTGAATCAGTCTTATTAGGTAATGTTCAAATAATTTTATCATTCCAGTGTTTCCAGTGTGGGAGAAAGTACTCAGGGCCTTCAGGTTACACACTATGAAAGGCAGCAACAAGTTTAATGTTCAGAAACCTAAAGTCTGTATCAGCAGCAGAATGGAGCTAAAAATAAATGTTTGTTTCAGTTCTATGAAGCTTTGAGGATTTTGGATCAGTAGCACTGCTGTGTTTGTTGCATCATATTGCTGTAATTGTTTATATGCTTTATATATTCTGAGGTAAGTTGATCTATAGTGTTACATCATATTCTATAAGGATGTTATGTGTTTGTATACTTTCTGCCCAGTTTGACCCATTTAGCAGACGTCAGCCTGTTTAAGGCTCTGATATCTATTCTGTATGACTTAAAGCAGTTATGACATGGTCTGATTTTCTCACCCAATAAAGGAATATTTCATGTATCAGTCTACTCTTCATTTTATCAGAAACATATATATACTATTATATATTGTACATATATTTATTAGTTTCAGATGTAGCCATTCTTGTATTTTGCTTGTTTACATTATTGTATTTTGCACAACTCTGTTGCTTGTGAAGCTCGCACACAAGAATTTCACTCACATGTGCTGTACCAATGTACCTGCACATGTGATGTGACAATAAAAGTGATTTGATTTGAAACAGCTCACAGCTTGTACATTTTCTTTTTACACATGTATGTAAGCATTTGAGCCAAATTTAGTAATGCCAACATACTGAAGGAACATTTGTCTCTTATATATGATACACCTATGCACTGTCAATATACATTTTGAACCAGCTGCAGATGTCAGAGTAACAACTGACTGACCCCCACATAAAGTGCGTTACAGTTAGGGTTGCCAACTCCCTGAAAAATAAATAAGGGACACCTCGTGGCCAGGGCCGGGCGACCCAATTGTCTTCACCCTTCCCAGTGTGGTGAATTTTCTAGCTCTTTTTTTGTGTGTGAAATTATTTTTTTAACCATTTGACTTGAATTTGATTTAAGTAGATGTGTATTCTTTGTGATATGAACACATGTGAAATAGTGATGGGTCGTTCGCGAACGAAATGGCTCTTAGAGCCGGCTCTTTGACGTGAACGACGCGAGCCGGCTCCTTATCGCGAGCCGTCACGTGGGTTTTTTTTTTTTTCTTTCTCTCAGCCTCTCTCTCGCACTTTTTTTCCGCTTCACTCTGCACGCGAGCCTTGTGCTTTACGCTGGGCAGAGGGGGGAGGGGCGGTAGTTACACTCAGTAGCACAGGAACAGAGCCAGAGAGAGAGAAAGAGAGGCAGGGACAACAACATTAGAAAGGTATAGTAATCATCCACAACTATTTTCGGTTGCAGATGATAAAGGATTGAGAAAGTTTGTTCATGCAGGTCCATATGACAGAGAATATGCATGTTCTTTTAGTTTTCATATTATAATTTATATTTAATTGTGTTGTGGTTTGCAGTGTTTTGTGTTCTTTTCACTTTAAATTTGTGAAAGGAAAAAGCTGAAAATTTAAATAGTTAAAAGTTGAAATGTGAATAGTTGATTTTTGTATTATATGATTTATTTATTACATTTTATGTGGAGTGAATAAATAAAAGTATATTTACGGTGGCCCCTAGAGACAAAGCACATACAAACTTCAAATCACGTACGAACTCTGAAGCATGTACAAACTCCAAAACACGTAAAAACACGTACAAACTCCAAAACACGTAAAAACTCCAAAAACACGTAAAAACACGTACAAACTCCGAAGCACGTAAAAACTCAGAAGCATATAAAAACTCAGAAGCACATAAAAACTCAAAACACGTACAAAAGACAACAGAAGTGCTCCAGGATGCTGGGCGCAGTGTTGAGCCTTTGTTATCTTGTGGCTACACAAGCCAGCAAGTACCAACGACCGGATTTGGTGTGTGGTAATAACAGGTAAATGAACTTTTTTTTTAATTATTTGAATATATATATGAGTGCCTGTGTATAAATACACAAACAATACACACATGCTTTCAATTGTGTCATTTAAGTGATCTAGTAGCTCTGCTTTGGAAGTTCAGTTCATGCTAGAAATGTGTTTTGGAGTTTGTACGTGTTTTGTCTCTAGGGGCCACCGCATATATTTATATATAAACATATATAAATAAAACCACTTGTTTTTACGTTAGTAATTCCTTTTGTGCATAATTTTATATTATTGTTAATAATAAATTAATTAAAGCAACAAAACAACCTGAAGAGCCGGTTCGGAGCCGAAAGAGCCGGCTCTTTTTAGTGAGCCGAACCGAAAGAGCCGGATCTCTAAAAAGAGCCGGAAATCCCATCACTAGAGAGCAGGAAAAAGCAAAAAGGAAACGCCAGTGCACGTCTCCCCGCCCCCCAAGCGAGGCACTGAAACAGCCGGCCAGAGAGGGCTTGAAAAAAAAGGACATTTATCATTTCTTCTTCAGACACCTTTTTTTCCCCATTGTTTTTACAAAGTACACATTAAGCTTCTTCTGCAATGACACACTAATTACACATGCAAACCTACCTATTTCTTTCTTCATTGGAAACAATTACACTTTATGGAAAGTGCTTTCAATAAAACACAAAACAAAAGTACCTTTTCTTTTACTTTTTTTATTCAACATCTCTTCACATGTACTTAGCAAGAGTGAGTACATACAGCCCTGGTTTGACAACCACACTGGGGCACATATTCACCAAAACACAGCACACCTTGACAATCTTATCAAGCAGTGCTGTCTTCATCCTCACATGATATGAGTAATCGGATTGGCATTGTAGAAAAATGACACGCGAAGCTGTCAAACACTCTATTTAAAAACTATTAAAATAAGATATTTCTGCTGATGAATACACTGAGCTGGGTTATAGTGCTGTGGCTTATGTTGAAATCTGCTGTGCTGTAGGGGAACAGGCTGTGTTGTCTTGTTGTGTGCATGTTTGAGTTGTGTTTCTTTTGAGATGGTATATTTTTTTCTTAACAGAAACAGACTGTGTCCAGGGTGAGAAGGGTCAGCTGTGATCTGAGCTGCACGCCCCAGTGTCCTGGAGGTGTACAGGTCCTGCAGAGATGGGAGTTTGCAGCCAATCACCTTCTCAGCAGAGCGCACAACGGTTGCCCGGGGCGGCATCGTGGTGGGGGGCGGCATCACGGGCATCGGCGAAAAAAAAAAAAATTGCTCGTACTCATGCTGCCCCGACATCAGCCGGCGCATATTGGGAATGGTACAGGCACCGATCGGTTTTCTATCGCCCATTTGCTGGGAGTAAGGGCGCCCTCCGTTTGCGAGGTGCGCCTGCTGCTTCGCAAAATAAACACTGAAGCAGTTTCACAAAACTTAGCGAGCAGTTTGCTGACTGTAGCATGGGAGATGGGTGGTCTCGTAGGGTGTCTTGCATTGAAATCTGCTGCAATGACCCGGTTACTGCGTTCACCAGATATCAACACAATTTCGATCCGCTCCTAACATGTTAACCTCTTCGACATATCAATGGCTGTGAACAAAGAGAAACTTTTAAATAACTCATGAAAGGATAACCAAGCACACCATTGGGCAGAGAGAGTGTTCGCCCGTGGCGCCAAACAGGCTAGGACCGCCACTGTCCCTGATAGTGGCTCCAGCGTACCACACGGTGATGGAGTTGAGGATGGACTCGATGATTGCAGTGTAGAATTGCATCATCGCCCGTGTTGGCAGGTTGAATTTCTTCAGCTCCCTCAGGAAGTACATCCTCTGCTATGGCATCATGGCCTTGGACTCATTTTTACAACTTTTTAATAGGAAAAAAAGATTAATTTTAATTAAAAAATGTTTTGACATTTGTGAAAATGGAATTTTTCCTGTATTCATTTTTTTACATTTGTTTTGGTTTTTATTGCCTTTTGAGTCAAAAGTCTCCAGAGGCAGATGCTTGGTTTCCTGGTATTTCAAGACATTAATGCAATGGAAAGGGATTTAAAAAAAAGAAAGAAAGAAAGGAAACAGTGGAAAGTGAATCTCACATGAAGCGGAGGAGCTCAGAGTTCTCTCACTAGTCTAAATATCTTCAGAAGTGAGTGCAGATAGTAGTGGGAACATTTACTCAAGTACTTAAAATACATAAAGTCTGTGTTTCAGGTAGGTGTTTCCATGTTATACTAGATTCTGCTATTGTCATGGTTGGCTGTGTGGCAGGCGAGCAGAAGCGGTGGACGCAAAAATGCAGGACTCTTGGAGACGGGAATAAACTGAAAACGCAGCTTTATTGCTGGAAGAATGACTGACAAAATAAAACTTACAAAAGGAAAACAAGACTCTAAAGCGAGGTGCTGGAGGACTGGACATTACAAACACACAGCAGGTTGAAGGTACGACGCGACAGGGAGCCCAGGAAAACACAGGGCTTAAATACACAGGGGAGTAATTAGGGAATGGGCGGGAGGGAGGGAGACACAGCTGGGAGAAATCAGGCTAACGAGACAGGGGAGAGGTAAAACTGAACACACTGACATAAGACATGAACTTTCAAAGTAAAACAGGAAATAAGAAACAAATCACAAAACCGCAAACATATCCACAGTCATCCAGGACACACATACACACACATATACATATATATACACTCTGCACAGTTATGTGTTAAAAATACAGTAGATCAGGTCCATCAGTCAGAAACGGAGCCTGGAGACGTCTGAGACAAAGCTTTTGTAGCTCTTTGTCGACGTTCCTCATAATATTTCTAAAAAAAGGGAAAAGTGAGAAAACAAACATCGTTAGGCCAACAGTGTGATTTTGTGTGCTGAATCGTGTATATGTATGTGCGTGCGTACCTGCAGGTTGTCGTAGTGTTTCTGGCTGCAGCAGTGGAGTTCCTTGGCGGTCTTCTCATTCAGGCAGAAAACAGAGCAGATGTTACAGAAAAATCCTGATTTAGGGACCACAAACTCCTGACCTGCAGAGAAGCAGAAACAGGAAGATTAGACAAGTATTAACAACACATTTGAATTTAGAGTGTGTGTGTCTGACCGATGGGGCTGTTAGGGTTGAACTGAGGCAGTCTGAAATCTGCTACAACACACGGAGACTGAGAGCGAGATGGCTTTGCCTCAGCTCCGACAAGCTCCCTCCTGCGTTTAGCCACAACTGAAAATGAAAAGAGCGACACGTTAATCATCAACGAATCTGCTACAGGAGCCACTGGGTTTATAACATATTTAAACATTCAATTATAACTCAATAATAATTGAACAAATGATTTCGATTTACTTGAAAAGCTGAAACGTTCATCGGCCACTTTATTAGGTACACCTGTTTGACTGCTCATTAATGCGACTCTCTAATCAGCCAATCACATGGCAGCAACTTAGTGATTTAGGTATGTAGACATGGTCAGGTGACCTGCTGAAATTCAAACTGAGCATCAGAATGAAGAAGAAAAATAATTTAAGTCACTTAAACGTGGCATGTTTGCTGAGCTTAGCATTTCAAAAACTGCTGATGTGCTGGGATTTTCCCACAGAAGCATCTCTAGGGTTTACATAAAACCGTCTGAAACAGAAAATATCCAGTGAGTGGCAGTTCCCTGGAGGAAATGCATTTTTGAGTTTAGAGGAGAATGAAATAACTGCTTCACGCTGACCGGAAGGCCAGAGCAAGCCAAACAACCACTTATTACAATGCACAAGAGCATCTCTGAACGCACAGCACATCCAACACTGAAGCAGATGAGCTACAGCAGCAGAAGACCACACTGGGTTCGACTTCTCTAAGCTAAGAACGCAAAACTGAGGGTACAATTCACACAGGCTCAGCAACGCTGTAAAATAAAAACGCTGCCTGGTCTGTTGAATCTCAGTTTCTGCTGTGACATTAGGATGGTAGGGTCAGAAATCTTGGATCCATCCTGCCTTGTATCAAAATCTCAGGCTGGTGATGGTGTGGGACATAGTCATCGCACCAACGGAGCATTTCTTAAACACCACATATATAAAATATATTACTACCACCAGGCTGAATGTCTGTAGCACAGTGAGGAGCACAAATATGAGATCAGAGCCACAAAATATCACAACTTGTCTTTTTATATTCACTTTACTGTGTTTTGGCTGTCAGAGCGGTGTATTTTGCTGATTTAAAGCAGCTCTTTGTACCTTTAATGTCGGCCATGCTCCATCCATCATTCTCCTCTCCCTCCTGTGTCTCGTCATCAGGACACTTGGGCTCTGGCTGCTGTCCAGCAGGGGCGGCTGCAGCATCGGGCTGGGTCCCTGCTTCCTCCTCGGTCCTCTGGCTCTCCGCCTGGCAGTCACCTTTGGTCACTGCATCAGTCGATTCTGCGGTCTTCTTGGTTTTCATTTTGAGGTTGTCACCAGAGTCTTGCAGACGCTGTTTCAGGCTCTTCAAACTGAATTTGAAAGCAAAGATGCCAGTAGGTTACCACGAAAAGAGGTTTGTTGTCACAAAATGTTCATGTGAAATAAGAAATTCCATTTCAAATTCCTAATCTAGAGTTGCTTATATCTAAATCACATGCTGCTCTTTTTGCATCTTTGGGAACTGTTTACTACAGACGACCTTGAGGAGCGTATGGTATATTTGACTCTGCCACTAAAGCTGAAAAAGAAAGATACTCACGACTCAATACGTCCAGCTTTACTGCTATGAAGAGGAGAGAAAGAAGCACAAGGTCAGACAGACATGAAGACACTTTAAAGAAAATGAAGAAACACAGTGTAAAATAAATTTCCTCTTTTTCTCACTTCTGATCGTGGGACACACTTACCAAGCAGATAAATAGTCCTTGGTGACTTTGCTCTCCATCACCTGTGTTAATCCACCAGGTTCGGCCATCTCAATGCATATCTGAGAGAACAGAACGGATATTTGAGCAACACAGTGGTACTCAATGGGTGTGCTACAGGCACGATTTGTATTGTACAGGGCGATAAAGAATTTGTCCTGGCGAGTTTCTTTACTGCCCTGTACGATAGTACAAGGCAAAGAAAAAAAAATCTTGGAGTTTTAAACTTGCAAATGGGAAATAAGTGCAAACATATTTCTATACTTTTGCAAAGTTTTGATTGAACAATAAAACCACTGAGCAAGAAACACTAAAAGAATAACTTAGCGCTGCCTCAAACTGCAGGGATCTCCCCTGCTCGATGGGCCAGGACAAAAGGCTGAACAGGTCATAAGATTACTACTTGGTTGAGAACTTGGTGCATTTCAGGCAGTCCTTCTTCACCAGTGTTTGCAAAGGCATGTGTAATTCAGATTGCCTGCCGCAGGGACTGTCTGTACATGGACTATTTAAACTTGCTCAACTCGTGTTAAAAAACCACAAAGTCTCCTTCAGACTCATTTAAAATGTTTCTCAATATGAAAAGAACAGCAGACACCATGACAAGCCTTGCAGCCTTCTGTAAAACATAAAACAGTTGCACGTGTTTATGAAATCGTACCCTGTTGGCAAGCGGCAAGAATCTGACAAAAGCAGCGATGGACGCCACCACTTCCATGATCATCATGACAAGGTCCACATTCACCTCGGAGACCTCCACACTCAGCAGCCGGTCCTCCAGAGACTCCGACTCTGGAACATGCTGAAAAACAACCAGCGTTAAGATCAGGGAGACCCGAGCCTGCTGCTTTTTTTTTTTTTTTTCTTTCTCTCAGCCTCTCTCTCGCACTTTTTTCCCGCTTCATTCTGCACGCGGGCCTTGTGCTTTACGCTGGGCAGAGGGGGGAGGGGCGGTAGTTACACTCAGTAGCACAGGAACAGAGCCAGAGAGAGAGAAAGAGAGGCAGGGACAACAACATTAGAAAGGTATAGTAATCATCCACAACTATTTTCGGTTGCAGATGATAAAGGATTGAGAAAGTTTATTCATGCAGGTCCATATGACAGAGAATATGCATGTTCTTTTAGTTTTCATATTATAATTTATATTTAATTGTGTTGTGGTTTGCAGTGTTTTGTGTTCTTTTCACTTTAAATTTGTGAAAGGAAAAAGCTGAAAATTTAAATAGTTAAAAGTTGAAATGTGAATAGTTGATTTTTGTATTATATGATTTATTTATTACATTTTATGTGGAGTGAATAAATAAAAGTATATTTACGGTGGCCCCTAGAGACAAAGCACATACAAACTTCAAATCACGTACGAACTCTGAAGCATGTACAAACTCAAAAACACGTACAAACTCCAAAACACGTAAAAACTCCAAAACATGTAAAAACACGTACAAACTCCGAAGCACGTAAAAACTCAGAAGCATATAAAAACTCAGAAGCACATAAAAACTCAAAACACGTACAAAAGACAACAGAAGTGCTCCAGGATGCTGGGCGCAGTGTTGAGCCTTTGTTATCTTGTGGCTACACAAGCCAGCAAGTACCAACGACCGGATTTGGTGTGTGGTAATAACAGGTAAATGAACTTTTTTTTAAAATTATTTGAATATATATATGAGTGCCTGTGTATAAATACACAAACAATACACACATGCTTTCAATTGTGTAATTTAAGTGATCTAGTAGCTCTGCTTTGGAAGTTCAGTTCATGCTAGAAATGTGTTTTGGAGTTTGTACGTGTTTTGTCTCTAGGGGCCACCGCATATATTTATATATAAACATATATAAATAAAACCACTTGTTTTTACGTTAGTAATTCCTTTTGTGCATAATTTTATATTATTGTTAATAATAAATTAATTAAAGCAACAAAACAACCTGAAGAGCCGGTTCGGAGCCGAAAGAGCCGGCTCTTTTTAGTGAGCCGAACCGAAAGAGCCGGATCTCTAAAAAGAGCCGGAAATCCCATCACTAGAACAAATACAGACGAAGTAACAATAAATAGTTGATTTGAAATTCATGCATATTTTTAGTTTTTCCATTTCTTATTCAGATATTTATCAATGAGTGACTTATATGTATGTATATATTGTATATATTGTGCTATTCCTTACTTCTTGTATCTGTCTGTGTTACTGTTTGTACTGTAACCAATATATTTCCCCCAGGGATCAATAAAGTACTCTGAGTATTCTCATTCTAGTAATATTAGCCCAGAGAAGGATGATGCTGTGCTCACTCCTTAGAGGAGAAATCTGTTTTGATTGGGATCTGAATAGTTTGAGTGAAACAGGAGCATGCCCCCGATTTAACAGCCCCCGATTGCTCCATTTTCATACCTCACTTGTACCAGGAAGCATGTCTTGTAAAACAATGTGGATTCTGAGCGTCCACTCTCCAACAGTAACTGGATTTTTGAGGTAATCCCTGGCGAAATCGCAGCACGCATCCCAGCTGTTAAAAAACACAAAGGCCTGGAGGGGAAAAATGATGCAGAGGAAACATTCAATATCAATCATTAAATTGAATTCAATTTGCAAATGCAAATTTCTCTGTATCAGCCTGCTGGGTCTACTCCTCACCCTCCTCTGCAGTGATAAAACGATTATTTTGTAGTACAGAGTCTGAACAGTCTGATCAGGGACGTAACGCCACACCAGCTTGGTGACATCCTCCTGTCTGTAGTTTCCTTCTGGCAAACCGGTCAACATGATGGTGGAGAACGTAGAACCTTGAGATTGGGCTTTCTGCAAGACACAAGGTTCAAGAACCAAAGTTTATTCGAAGAGAAACTTTGCGGTACTTTTTAAAAAATATATTATTATTACTGAGCACATAGAGAAGACAAAATGAAACCAAGTTTAGCAGAAAAAAAGAAATGTGGTTTTTGAGGTGAGTATTTGGAAAAATGGACACCTCTTGGTATTTACTCAAGGATTCCTGTTTAACACATGAAACCTGGGTTTATAAGATGCACTCACCTCAATGTCATCAGGTTCACTGACAGTTAAATACTCTAGAAGTGTAAAACAGACACAGTTAGTAACAGTCAACACTTTATATCTGGAGGTTAATTTTAGTTTCCAGCTGTTTCTCTCACCTGGGATTGTGAACCAAGGAGAGACAGTGGGGAACACAAAGGGACTAGTTGTCATTGTGATCCAATATGGTGAAGTGCTGCGTTGTGGGATGGTAATATCTTCTGTTGGGACAGTTGCACCATCAACAGCAACCTCGCTGTCTGGCAAAGCTTTGTCTGGCAATCTTGGTGCTGCACAAGCAAAAATAAGTTTTGTTAAAAGTTTTGTGGGGGAAAGAAAAGGAAAAACGAGTGGTGCAAAACAGGTTTTTAATGTTTACAATGATCCAGTAATATCAATGTTTTGACTTTTATTTGAACTTTAAGCACCTTTACAGATACCCAAGGTATCATAGACATCAGAAAAACAACGATTAGTGGGTTAGATCAAATGCCAGACTGAAAAAGTGCAGTTTAAGTAATGGCTCTGGCTCATGTGTCTGGGGCAGAGACAAGCACAAACAGAAAGCGAAAGAAAGGTCTTACCAGATGACCTTCCATTAACTTAACCCATCTTTTTGTTTCCGTTTAAATCATATTTGTTTAAAATCCCATTTAAAAAACACTTACGCAGTGAGGTACATCCACACTGTGGTATTTTCAGCCTTGACAATTTGTGGCCGGTGGGCCGTTTTAGAAGGCTGTACCAAACGCCAAGGCGATCAGCATCACGAAGAGACTGAAATTCGATAAACACCTGAAACACAAGAAAGAAAATGTATTCTGAACATTTTACCTTCACATTGTAAATGTTAGAAAACAAGTGCTAAGCACACGTGGAAAGAGTGAACTAAGTACAGCTTTATTGTGGAGTTCACTGGATTCAAGAGTCAGAAATCCTGGCTCAATGATGCACTGGAGCCATGCTCAACATGACCCCTGCACTAATGCTGTAATGTGATAAATACTAGTGCGCATGAGCATATGAAGAATTGCTCAGCGAGCAGCTTATCGGCAGTCTCTCTTTACTATCGCTATAGTTTTGCAGTTGTGCTTTCCTCAAGATAAGTAGCATCCAAATCTAGACACATTATCTCTTTTGAAGGATGGATTTATGAAGGTTGGTGCACGTCCTTTAGTTTGGTGTGCAAGCGGTTAATCTGTCAATTTTTCTGTATGGTTAAGATTACACTTACACAAGCACATATCTCACACAGCCTTTCACAGACTTCTAACACATGCACTTGTTGGCATTTATGAGTGTGTTTATACCTTGTTGAGAAGAGGCAGGTAGTTTCTTACACAATCCATTTTTTTCAAAGCTTCTCTGAGATGCCGGGACTCGCCTGGCGAGATGTTCCTGATGTAGATTAATCGTGCTCCATTGTCAGTCACTTGCTGCTTCGAGAAAACCGGGTTAACGTGAAAAAACAACAACCCCACAAACAGTATGACATTCCAAACATTCTTATACTACAGCTCCAAGATCAAGGCCATAAGTTTGCACTTATATTCACACAGCAGGTATGCACCCTGGCAGCTATCTTCATTTTCCAAACAATTTATAATTGCAGCTCTCGCTGTTTTTGATAACACTGGTTGAAAAAGTATTTAAACTAATGTACACACAGTGCCGTGGAAAACGCATTTGGCTCGTTCCCAATTTCCTAATTTTTTGCACAAGTTTCAAATCGTTAAACAAATGTTTAAAAAAAATACAAAATGCATTTTTAAATGAGGATTTAATTTATTCCAGGAAAAGAGTTCTCCAAACCTTTCCTAGCCCTGTGTGAATATCTGAAAAAACGGGTATGTCCCCATTTTTCAAGGTGTTTTGACTTGGATGTGAGTGCTTCCAGTTATGACTTTATACTCTGACCAATAAATCTAAAGGTATTCGAGTGCAGTCTTTGTTTCTGAGATATGTGCGTTACTTACATAGCATAGCCGTTTCATCAGAGACTTATAAAACTCAAGCTGAAAGGAAAAAAAACAGTTCAAAATCATTACATCACTTCGGATTCGGTTCGATTTATTTCAGCTTAAAGGTATTTTTTTCTACAAAAAGAAATATTTTTTACATTTATAATCACACTTTAAATAAACAAGCAGAAACAAATATTTTCAAATAATTGTAATAACATCTGTCACAACAGTAGATTGCATTATCTACACACAGTGCTTACCGGCGTCATTAAAATGTTGCCCTTCTCAACCTGCAGTCGAAGTTTAGAACCACTGAGAATAAAATCGTGATTTTCTGATGCTAGCACGATGTTTTTAGCTGCCACTGCTGTCGGCATGAGGGCAAAAGCCTGAAGGAAAAACAAACAACCAAACACTGATTTTTACTGAATAACCATGAAGACAGGCACTCACAAAATATGCATTAACTAACTAAATGTTAGTTAGGTCGTCTTAGAAAAGAGATTTAGAGCGCCATTAAAATGAAGGTCATAACCCAGCCCAATGCAAACTGGTGCTTACCATGCGTGCCTGTGGTATAACGTAGATCGTGTCGTCGTAATACTCAAATCGGTGTCGAGTGAGCAGACCGGCGATGTCCTCCTCTGCGTAACAGCCATCGTGATACTCTGGCAGGTTGCTTATTAACAGCACCTTGTAATCAAGCGAAACAAGCTGTGCAAACGAAAAGAATTTCAGGATCAGTTCACAATTGCAATGGAAGAAATTCCAGACAGAAATCTGAAAAATGCAAACATTAACTTATAAACCTCACTTTGAGCACTGTCTACAACTATGAACACAATCAGGTACCTATTACAAAATGTTTCTGATGCTAATTTTCCTTTACTTCTTTTTTTCTTTCTTTGTTTCACGTAGTGCAGCTCTACCTTGACTCACTGACAAAAAAGGCAGTAAGAGTCAGCTATGAAAGTACTTTTCATTTAAGGTGGATCCATAAACAGTGATAACTGATTCCCAAAAGGCAATGTGTAAACAGCACTATTGCACATGTCAAACTTGGGAAGGAAAAACCTTTTTAAGCACTCAAAACCACCATGTCCTGGTTGACTGTGCATATAATTTGAACATGTTAAACTAGCTTTTCAATAAAGGAGTTTTAGTATGTGTTAGTACATGAGATAATTGTTTTATTACAATACTAAATTGGTAACCAAGAATGGTGCAATTCTATTGGTGTCTATACTGACTACAAAATCTCTGGTATTGCGACATCCCTAGTGAATTTTTAACATTTTTCTACATTTACACCTACTTGAGCCTCCGTAGCCTTGGCTGTATTTTTAGGTGCCACCGCAGCTTCCTTACAAACACACACACAACGAACATACATTAGTTTGTATTACTACCAAAACTGTTAAGTTACTACATTCACACTAAGAATCATACATGAGCACTTGTCATGAGCTTACAAGTATTTACAGACAAGTTGGAGTCTTCCATGCAAACCACAAGCAACTGTGGCAACTTGCAAGCAACCAGTGCGATTCCAAGGATGTTTTCAGTGCAATGTGTATATATAGATTTAAAAAATGCATAATGCAACACAGCAAAATAAAAACAAAGTACAGTGTGTATGCTTTCATAGCATTAGACTTGAGCGGAAGCTTCCTGACATGGGGATGACTATATAAGAGCTCAGTATAATCCAAAGTAACTATGAATTTGAGGGGTGCGAGACTGTAGAAGAAATGTAAGGATAACCAACTGACTTTAAACCGCATAATGAATGCAGGACTACAACCGTGAATGGACAGTATATTTATAGAGAATTGTAGCTACGGTGCATAAATATCTATCTTAGATTGCAGAAGCAAACCAGGAGACAAACAGGAGAGGAACTTTCTCTCGATTCACAAGTAGGTCAATGAACTCATCCATCTATAACAGTGACAGGGGCGGATCTAGAAGGGTGGCATGGGGTGGCAAGTGCCACCCTAAAATGATCCCTTGCCACCCCAAGTGCCACCCCAGTTTTGCATATGACAGTGTTGTTTATTAAAATAAGACAGCATTAACAGTTTGAACGTAGTTACAGTCAACAGTGAATATAAATGCTAAAACTGAAAATATTGCATAGTGTTCCCCCCTCCACCATTAACAAATGGTTCAGCCCATAGCAGGACCGGCTTTTTTCTTGTTTTCAGTAGCAAGCGATGCTTATGATTGTGCCAGAGCACATTCTGAACAACACCATGGGAATTTCGCTTTTTACACAGGTGGGTGGATGTTACACTCTGGAAATGGAAGGAAGGTGAGTGTTATTAACCCTCTGTGGTCCACGGACACGCTGCACCTCCAAATCACATGACTGATGTAAGCTGACACAGCAACAAGCTGCAGCCACGCTGAGTTTCTATTTCAGCCCACATTGAAAATTCGGACTTCAAAGTTTTTAAATTTTAATTACAGGCCAGTAAATCCAGAGTTATGATAATATATATAAGCCACGCTTTGTTCTAAATACTGTCGTCACGTTTTTGTGTGTGTGTGTTTTAAGCGTTTTGTAAGGACAGCACGAAAACAGTAAAGAAAGAAAAAAAGCCACCACCTTCCTAAATGTACCATGTCGACCAATTAAAAAAACAGTCAACGCGTGGGATTTGATTGTTTAGGAAGAGGGAAACGTTTTAGGAGTGACGGTAACGGCAGCGAGACAGAGCAAGCAAGTGAGAGAGAGAGTTTTTAGATGTGGGAGATTTGTGACGTTTAGTGTGGAGTGTTTACTTAGTGTGTTGTCTTGTGTAGTTCTGTTGTGTAGTCGTTTTGTTTTGTGTGTCAGTGAGGGCACTAATGAATGTCACAAAGGCACATTTGCAATGTAAACACTGTCACTAAGTAGAAAACCAGCGGAGTGATACAGCTGCTGTTATCAGGCCTGCAGGTTTGTCCCTGTGCTGTTCTGTCTTTTGGTGGACAAACTTTTTTTTTACTGGCACACATAGTTTGTGGGGCATCTTAGTGCGACACCTAATTGTTCTCTCATTTTAGTTGTAGTAATATTTTTAAATTCTTATACAAAATGAAAAAAAAAAAAAACGGCAGGTGTATCGGCTGCATTTTTAGATAAATAGTTGTATATGTTTACAAAATGTACAATTTATATTTGCATTTCAAGTTATAAAAATATACTGTGGTGGTTTTTTTTTACAGTAAAAACATACTACTAGGATTTTACGTTCTTTGTGTGGTTTCAGATCAGTAATACTAATGCAGTATGTCAGTGAAAAAAACAACTAAATTCAGTTGAGCTGAAAAGAATGACACCAAACAAGGCAAGGGGAACAAAATAAAATGAAACAATCTGAGGGTGAAATACAAACGTAAACTCAAAAGGAGTCAAAAATGGCCGATTGTATTTCAGACCTCAGTGGGTTCATCCAACAAATCATGAAAAATTAGGTTTAAATTGTTGTTCATGACAGTGCAGATTTCTGACATTTTGTGTCATTTAAGCTGTAACAATGTGACTGTTTTCTAACAGTGTGTCTGGATTTTATACTTGTTGGGCTACATATTTATTTATTATACAGGCTATACAGAAACTCACATGTTTTATGTAACTAAAGTGTGTAATTATGTGGGCTACAGACAATAATTAAGTTCTAGACTATATTTATATGAAAAACGTGTATACTTACTGCATTTGAATTATTCTAACCATATGTAACCACCTGCATATGTGTTTGAAAAATAAGAAGGCTTCGATTTTGCCACCCTATTTGATTTCTTTGCCACCCTAAGAAAATTTCTCTAGATCCGCCCCTGAACAGTGAACAAATTTCAGTGTACATACCTGTAATTTTGACCTAAACAAAACAACTGACTTAGTTTTTCAAAATGTTTTCTCCATAGCAGAAATCACATCACTGTGACAGAGACTACTTACAGTCCCTTGTAGCCTCACCATGGTCGGAGGGGAAGATTTGCCAGCCTGTGGAAACACAGGGAAGAAAATTATGAACAAACCAAATGCAGATTTCATCATGACAACTTGACTCAAACTATCTGCTTGTATAAATCTGTGTTGAAAGATTTAATCTTGGTTGTGTGGCATCAACAATCACGTCATCTGTCACTGATCACATTATAAATTGTCCAAAACTGTGCATTCATGAAAAAAGGCATAATATGAAGTCACCTCTGTCTTCTCTGTGCTAGGCGTCCCTTTAGTTGTTTCTGGAGATGCAGAACGTGAGGACGATGATGATGATGTTGATGGGGACGACTTCATCTTGACTAGCTCAGCCAGCAGGGCAGGAGCCAAAGTTTTGACGACAGTCTCCAGGTCAGACTGGTTTGATAAGGACTGGAGAGCTAAAAGACCACAGGTGCAAAAGAGATTCACACTTTGGTGGGTGCCAAGTCTCGAAAATCATCTACCGTTTCTGAAAGTTTTATAATAGTAGAAAAAACTATGCTGACATTTCTGGTGGCACTGGTCTTTATTTATCCTTTACATTAGTAAAGTTAAGGTTGTGAGGGGGGAGGAGAACTTTGATCTTAGAAAAACTAATGAGTACATACAAAAAAATAAAACATGAAGCAATTTTCAAACCTGATGTTTCCAGCAGTTTCTTTGCCAAGATCTTTGAGCTGCTTGACTTCTTTCGCCTCGGAGATGACCTCTCAGTCGACGATCGCCTCTCCCAGCTTTTCCTCGGTGATGAACGTTTCTCATCTCTTCTTCTCAGTGAGGATCGTCTCTCGCGGCACCTTGAGCGTGATCGATATCGTGAAGAGGAAGGACGGTCATACCACGAGGAGTCAGAATGAGACCGGGACCTGAAAAAAGTATGGATCAAAGAACTTAATAACTCAGAAACATCTCAAAGCACACACCCAGCATGGATACAAAAGGTAAATGCTGTCCACCAATTAAGTTTTTTCAAGTTGATATTTTTATATATATGTTATATTTCACCCTTTAACAATCCACTGGAGAGCTAAATCTTCTTGATTGATCCTAGTTCTCAAAATGTTTGTTGGACAGACCTGCGATTGCGTCTGGACCTGTACAGAGATCGTGATTGGCTTCTGTGTCTCTCCCTTCGGCGGCTGCGTAATTGAGAACAGGAATGACTGTTCCTCCTATTCTGCAAGTCACGGAGAATACACAGTGCTGGTCCTGCTGGATCTCAGCTCTGCTTTTGACACTGTAGATCACAGTATCATGATAAACAGACTCGAGAACTTGTTTGGGATTACTGGTGTTGTTTTAAAATGGTTTATATCATATCTGTCTGAGAGATCTTTTACTGTTTGCATGAATCATGTCACATCAGAATCAACAGTTTTGCCGTGTGGGGTACCTCAGGGATCTGTCCTGGGTCCAATTCTCTTTTTACTTTATGTATTTCCCCTAGGCCAGATTATTAAGCGCTATAAATATATCTCCTATCATCTCTATGCTGACGACATCCAACTATACTGTTCCTTCAAAATGTCTGAGTTTTATAAATTGTCTAATTTAAGTAATTGTCTGACAGAAATCAACAAATGGTTATATGACAATTTTCTCCAACTAAACTCTGATAAAACAGAAACTCTAATTATTGCTCCAGACCATATGATCCCAGAAATTAGACAGCATATCAGCTTCTTAGACCCTTACGTAAAATCAAGCCTTAGAAATCTCGGTGTCTTATTTGACAGCTCGATGTCGCTCGAGCAGCATTCTAAGCAGCTGGTCCGAAACTGTTTTTATCATTTACGGAATATTTCTAAACTCAGACTAATGGTATCAAAGCTTGAACTTGAGATGATTATTCATGCTTTTATTTCTTCTCGTTTAGACTATTGTAATGGCCTTTTTACTTGTTTTAACAAATCAGCCTTAAATCGTCTTCAGACTGTGCAGAATGCTGCAGCACGTCTCTTAACAGGCACCAAGAGAAGATCGCATATCACTCCAGTCTTGGCCTCCCTTCACTGGTTGCCTGTAAATTTTAGGTTTCAGTTTAAAATTTTAGTTCTAACCTTTAGGGCCCTGCATGGTCAGGCTCCTCAATATTTATCTGACCTGCTGAAATCACATACATCTTCTCGGGCTTTAAGGTCATTAGATCAGAGACTGTTGGTGGTACCACGCACTCGTTTTAAAACTCGTGGTGATCGGGCCTTTCAGACTGTGGCACCACGGTTGTGGAATTCTCTCCCACTGTCTCTTCGCTGCACGGACTCCATTGATTGTTTTAAGAAACAGCTGAAGACATTTTTATTTAGAAAAGCATTTGATTAATTTCTTCTTATGCTGTTTTTATAGTTTTATTGTTTTACATTGTTTTATTTACTGTTATATTGTTTTATATTCCCATTTTCTGTGTTGTAAAGCACTTTGTGATTTTTATCTGTGAAAAGCGCTATATAAATAAATTTTACTTACTTACTTACTTACGGTGGCGACGTGGGCTGCCGGAGCGGGAATGGCTGCTTCGCCTGTCCCTGCTACGCTCCGAGTCACGATGAGTGCGGGGTCTGCGAGAGCGGGAAAGCCTTCTTCGCCTGTCGCTGCTTTGCTCCGAGTCACGATGACTGCGGGGGCTGCAGGAACGGGAACGACTCTCATGTCTGGTTTTCTTCTGGGAAGTCTCAGCAGACGTTGCGGGAGAGGGCTTGGCACCTGACGCACTAACAAGTGCATTAAAAAGAAAAGCACAGTTAAATGAAAGAAAATGAAAGGCTCCAATGCTGGCATGTTTTTTTATTCGCCAAATGACTTCAAATGAAGATATTTACCCTCGCGGTGATGCTATTTCACCGTTCCACTCTGGGTATCTGTGGAAAAACACAGGTACATTTTTGTCAGATGTTGCCAGGTAGAATGTCCTTAAAAATATATTATTGTTCATTAATTCAAAAACTTAGAAATGTATTCAGCCTTTTAACAATAAATCATTAAGGTGCTTTACAGGAACGCAACAAATATGACAAAGAAAAATGAAAAAATACAAATGAACAGTTCTTAGGAAGCTATCCTAGCATTACAACCCCGACATCATTTCGGCACAACCATGGTTGCGCTGCCCCAAAGATATCGGTTCATAATCACGAAGTACAGAGAAGAAAGACTGACTGCTTTCGCAGAAGTTTGCAGTTCTCGATGTGAAGGCTGGTATTCTGGTGGGAGACCCAATCCTAGTGGTCAGAACAAAAAACAAACATTTAGACCAGATTCATTATTATCAGGAGCAATGTTTGTCATTGACATCACTTGCTGATAAAAAGGTCACTAAACTTTGCAGTGGCCTTAAAAAAAATCTTAAAATATTAACAGTTAGTCCTTCACTGAACGGAGAAGCATTATAACATTAGCCAGGAGCCTGGATTGCACTTAGAAACCTTCATGGGCCAAAAACAAAACAGGAACAAATAAGCATGACACATTATACCTCTCCTGGGATACAATTTTAAAGATGAAATTATTTAGTATATATGGAAAACACAAGTCAAACATCTGACTACAAACAACCAAAACAAAAGGGTCATCTTAGGCTCTGGATTCTGGACTCTCAGGCTTAGGGCTGGGTTTTTATAATCGATTCATCGATTAAAATCGATTCTGGCTTGGATAACGTAAAATCGATTCATTAAAATCCTGAATCGATTTTTTAATATAAATTTATTTTGCCCAAAATGCCAGAATCTCAGGTGACATCTCACAAAATTTCAAGAACCACCAAACAGTTAAGACAGTAAATGAGAGCAGGAACACGGCTTCTGCACATAGACTTAAACACACAGCGCGACCCGCGGATCAGAATCAGTGAGATGTCGCCTTTCTCACGGTCGGGGCTGAAAGCCGATAGCTCGCTGATTCTGATCTGTCGGCGGGTCCGCGCTGTGTGTTCACGCCCTTTATGAGCCGATTCTAAAGCTGTTAGTTTGATCTCTCTCCAAACAATATTGACCGAACCAGCAGCAAAAGAAGATCCAAACGCTTCACATAAACATCATCATGAATTCACTCTGACTTTTACTGTTTTGCTTCCACCGCGATGCACAGCTCTCTCTCCCTCTCTCTGTACTTCAAGAACAGTTTCCCTTTCTTCATTATTCGCTTGCTTGTTACGCACAAGTCTACCGCTGTTTACAGGCTGTCGGCCGCTGTTTTTTTCCCTTTTACATTCTTCCGAAAAGAAAACCTCATTTCTGCTGTTCAATACTGAACAAATTTAAACTTTTTAAAATTATTCAAAATGTAAAACGCTTAACCGTGTCTCTAATAAAACCGCTGTAATGTCAGAGGTGATGTTCATATGTTGATTAATGGTTTTCTTTCGTTTTTGATGTACTGCAGAATATTTTTATAAAATCCCAGGCCAGGAAAATCACCTTCATGTTTTTCTGTGTTTTATCTTCAGCTACTTTGACACAAAAGCATCTGCTGTGACGCTTACACCTGTGATAAAGTCTTGCGTGTGTCAGCTTCCTTTTGATTGATACAAAAATATGTAAATGTACTGATCTGAATTATAATATTTCTGACTGTCAAAATTTCCCAGATTTAAATCGAATCGTGGATCGAATCGATTCGGGACCTTGTGAATCGGAATTGAATCGATTCTAGAAATCAGTGACGATACCCAGCCCTACTCAGGCTCTTCTTATGGCATCAAAATTTCCCAAGGTTCCAAGAAGGTCGTCTCAGGAGAGGCCAAGTTTGGATTAGGACAAAATGCACCACCTATGTTGATCACAGTTAGAGTAGCGACAGGAAGATGATGTTGAAATAGGCCAGAAGAGGAAGGCGCTGTTTCTTTGACGAGGAGCCCAAATGTGAAATTTGGTGCAGCAAAGGAAGGCACATCCATAAAGAGAGATTCAACAATCAGTCAAATTAAAGCTGGTGCTTGTGTAGCTCATGACTGGGCGCTGCGCCCAGGGTGCTTATGTTTGTGGTAGTAAAAGTCTTGTGACACCGAAACACTAACTTAAAGTATGAGCAAAGAAAATTAGTATAACACAAAAACAAGGTGCCTACTGATATAAAATAAAGGACCAAACACACTATTGTTCACTCTAGTGACAAAAGACAAAAAGGGGAACTTTTACATTCAGCAACAGTTCCAGGAAAAGCAAAGCTGAATGAGCACTGTGGAACAGTAGCCCAAGGACAGAGACAAATGAAAAAACAGCCATCTTCCAACATTTTCTGATGCACAGGTTCTTCATGCTTGCAGATTCTTCCTCATCACGTCATCTGAGGCCTTGGCTCCATTGTTAGCAAATGCCTTGAATGTCTTCGCATGGGTTTACATCAAGTCAAAAGACATTAAATCTATCAATTGCAAGTACAGACCACTGAAGTTTCTGAAGGTCTCTTTGAAGTAGTTTTTTAAATTACAACATCTGGTAGACATATAGTTAAGTTTAGTCTGGACTGTAATCCTTCAAAAGTTCTGTTACAGAATACTGAATTGCAGAAATATGGGAAAATTTGTCCAAATGTTTGCAGTCCAAGTTGGTAGTCTTCCTACAGTCATCATTATGCAGTAATAGTGAATAAAACAAACCAAATAAACTTTAAAGTAGCATCCATGAAGCTTTTTCAAAACCAAAATCCTATAATGGCATTCAAAGTCAAATAATTAAAAACAATCCCAAAACAAAACAAAAAACATTGCGTTTCAAATAAATAAAAACTGACTGAAAGCAAAAACATCGAACAATCTTCGACTTACCTTCATCTGATTACATTCCTTGTTACATAGAGAGCAGGTATGCGGAAAGACCCTAGGTGAAGTGGCAGTGTAGTCTTGCATCTGGGCCAGCACTGGGATATCCTCTGTCACTTGTAAGGTAAAAGGCAGGTTGTCAGGAGTGATCTGATCTTCAGAGTATGAGATTGGATGTTCCAGGTCCTCTTTTTCAAGTCCAAATTGCATAAGGATGTTCACAGCTGTTTCTGAAGTAGACTCTGCAGAGCCCACAGGTTTGGACTTCTTTATGTCCTCTTCCATTGAAGTCTTACTCCCTTCTGGCCTGCAGCTCATTGGCATAGTTAGCAGTGATGGGATTGTTCCTCCAGATTTTGCAGGAGACGCAGATGAAACTCCAGAAGAGCTAAAGCTGGACCCAGGCCCAAGATGAGGAGGTGTCTTATGAGAGTCTCTCTCTGCCTGCATACTCGACTGTCCATAGCGCCCCTGGGCTGAACTTTGTTTCCCAGAGGCATAGGGGTTATATAAGGGATGGGACATGGTGTTAGCAACCTTCAGAAGGTTTAGTAGACTGATGGCTGCAGCTGTCAGGAAAGGGGGGTGTTGTAGATATAAATGGGGCGCGTGTATTGGTTCGGCCACCAATAGCAATGGCGTTATTTATCTGTGTCAACGCAAGGCGGGCTTTCAGCTGAGCCAGCCGCAAGCATGCAGCTTGCTGTCCGATCAGTAAAGAGCTCCCTGGGAGCCTACCATGTAGGGGGCTCTGTTTGTACCCTGGTGCAGGAGAAGGGGTGTAACGCTTCGATGGCAATGGAAAGCTGGAAAGTTAAAAATAAAGAAAACAAAGAAAACAGGTTAATGAGTTGTACTGGGCCTCAGAATCTTGGAAAGATGAAATCCACACAGATGGACCTGGACTGGTGCAAACTGCCATAAGTCATGAACACATCCTCCTACCCCCTAAACATGATCGCAACAAGCAGGATTCACTGCACTGTTAATGTTAGCTATGTTATATTGCTGCCTCTGTTCGGTGGTGTCGAGCCAAACGGACTTTAACGTGTGTTTGAACGAGCTGACGGTTCACTCGTTAAGCTGAAAGAAAGATGCTTTAATCACAGCAGTCACACATGTGTCCACTGTACCATCTGGGAACTCTTCTTGTGTAGCACTCGTAATAACACAAACACTAAATCCTCCTTCTCTGGTGCTGTTGTGTAGCAGTGTGTACACCTGAGACTGTCACCTGTCTGTCTGTCCTGCACTCTCTCTCTGTTTCTTTCTCTCTGATTGTGGAATAAAAGTATGAACGTGTGTTTATAAGTTACACTTGTGTCTGAATCCTGCAGCTTATCGCACATTTCATTTCCATGTGTGACAACTGCAAGTGTCCAGAGTGAGGACAGACTGAGGGACCCACTGCTGCACATCATCTGTGAGGCTTTGCACCCCTGATGATCCACCAGGACAAACTCAGCAGTGTGTGAGGAAGAGGAGGAGGAAGAGCCAGCAGCAGCTGACAGATGGAGAGAATAGACAGACTGTTCCCTGTTTGTGAAGGACTGCTAGGAAAGTTTAACATAACTGTCTGTGCTGAATCAGTCTTATTAGGTAATGTTCAAATAATGTTATCATCCCAGTGTTTTCAGTGTGAGAGAAAGTACTCAGGGCCTTCAAGTTACACACTATGAAAGGCAGCAACAAGTTCAATGTTCAGAAACCTAAAGTCTGTATCAGCAGCAGAATGGAGCTAAAAATAAATGTTTGTTTCAGTTCTATGAAGCTTTGAGTATTTTGGATCAGTAGCACTGCTGTGTTTGTTGCATCATATTGCTGTAATTGTTTATATGCTTTATATATTCTGAGCTAAGTTGATCTATAGTGTTACATCATATTCTATAAGGATGTTATGTGTTTGTAGACTTTCTGCCCAGTTTGACCCATTTAGCAGAAGTCAGCCTGTTTAAGGCTCTGATATCTATTCTGTATGACTTAAAGCAGTTATGACATGGTCTGATTTTCTCACCCAATAAAGGAATATTTCATGTATCAGTCTACTCTTCATTCTATCAGACACAGTTACCACAGCTCGCACATTTTCTTTTTACACATATATGTAAGCATTGAGCCAAATTTAGTAATGCCAGCATATTAAACGAACAATATTTGTCTTTTCTATATGATACATCTATATACACACTGTCAAACATACTTGTCTTTGAGTGAAGATTTAAGGAGATAGGAAATATAAATAATTGTAACTTGAATCTTATGGCGTTATTTTTGTGCCACTATTCTGAGCGCAAGTAAAAAGAATTTGAGCATAGTGGCACTAAAATAACGCCATAGAATCTTTACTGAAGCTCAGTATTTGACACAGAGTTCGAACTCACTGCTGTGATAACTAATAATGATTAAGATAATAACTATCATATTGGCCATATTATATTTACATTACCAAAGTAAGATGACTTTAGTCTCATGAACAATATGAGCTAATTGTTATTTACTAGCTAATCTTAAAATGACTGTTCAGTACAAAAATGAAGCCCAACAATCATGTTTTACAGTCGTGTGGTCTCAGCCTCAGATACTTATCACATCACACAAAGCTCATGTAGAAACAAATGAACAAAATATGTTCTCCTCCGTTTCTGTCAAACAAAGCTGTATGAAACGTTTCCCGCTTTTAGTATAACGGTTGATAGGCAACCTGGGCAGCGCGAGGGAGGCTAGACCGTCCCATTTCACAAGCCTACAAGCCTGTTTTTGTTTTCTTTACAACAACTCGGTGTACATACCGTGCTTTATATGTGTGTAATCCCTTTGTTCTGGTGTGCTCAAATGTATACTCGCAAAAAACTTCTTGCAATCTACAACTTTGCTAACGGAAAGTAAACGCTAAACGGTAGCCAGGTGACCCAGCGCAACGATTTCCGTTTCAATGGGCTGCCTTCAAAATAAAAGCACGAACGGAAACGGCAAATTTCAAGATACTGTAGTAATTCCACTAAAGCATATTATTAATGTTTTGCTTTTATTCCACTTGTTTTGTAGTGTATTGCATTTATAAAATGAGGTTGCTGTTGTAAAATGTGTGACTTTGGGATATCCTTTAAGTGTGTGAGCTCTCATAAAAAGAAAAAAGAAATTTGTGGGATTAAAATATAATTACATTTTATCATAAGAATCAAGAATCGCACTAACTGTGACATAAAAAATGTGGCATTTTACCCAGCTAACTATTTTAATTGGAATTATGTTTTGTAAAATATATTTTTTGTTTTTATTTTTTGTTTTTGAAGGCTCTGATAGGATAAATTTCTTAGACAACCAAGAAATTGAGGCACTAGTAGCTAACACTGTATTTTAAGCGAAAGCATAATTCTGGCAACCACTACCAATCAGCAATCAGAAAACAAAAATAAAAATAATGATGAGGAAAATGCAAATAGTTCGTCCAATCTGGGAATCACATCAGCTTTAAGTAAATCATGCTAGCTCACTGCATGTGACAATCCCACCACCTCCTAACAAGATTATGTTGCTGTCATTAGAAGGACCACATTGTGTGATTATTTCATCAAGTGTCTGAATAAAATTTGACCAACTAATTTAGTTTGTGTGGCTATTTCTGTGTGTATAGATTAATAAAATGATTAGGTTCCATTCAGTAATCCAAATCAAGTGAGTAAACTTTGGAAATAAATCAGGAGAGGATACATACACATAATTCGGTAGTAGAACGACTTTTAGCAGCTATATCTTGAAGTAATCATTTTCTGTATGGCTTTATCATCTCACATAACTGTGGAGGACATTAGGCCCCTCTTTTAACAAAAGAAACTGTTTATTGGGCTTGATTGCTATTTAAAAGTCGGTGCTATAGTTCGGATATTTTTTCTTTTCTTGTTGCATTACACAGTTTTACTAAAGTAAATGACTCATTGTCTTGATACATGCTCAATCATCCAGGTAAGTACACTGAAAAAAAGGGATTGGCCAGCTCTTGGATTTACGTAAGCATCTTGCGTGTATTTAACACAATTGCCTCATGCTTTAAAGTTAAGTGTAACTACATAGTGTAGAAACTACATGACATGCAGAGAGGCTAGATTAAATTGTTTATATCATGTTCAAGTGAAGTAAGTCAATAATATATCAATGTTAAATCCCACGACCACGACACTGCACGGGTTTCAGACTCGCGCTCTTTAGATCGTGGTTTCAGGAAGGCATCCATCTCAGTCAAGTCGAGCAGCCACCTCTACTGTTTTTTTACCAAAAAAAGTAAGTTGGGTGGTTGTTACATTAAAAAAGTCTAACTTGTAATTTGAACACAATAATTTCATGTTTCTATGAACGTAATTAAATCATGAAGAATCTGTACGAAATTCAACAACTTAATTTGTTCTTGTTGAGATGAGCTGATACAATCTAGTGAGAGTGGTTAGTTGCTGAACTCATGAAATTCACAAGATCGCACAAGATTTCAAACTGCAGGAGTTATAAGAGGCACTACACACGCACCACGTGCATGCTATTGCTATTGCTATTTATTGTGTATTATTACAAAACAAAACAATTCTGCATCAAATACAGGAAATCATAGCTTTCCTACATTTCCTAGATTGTTGGCATGGTGGTTAGTGCTGTTGCAAATGGTTGTTTGTTTCTATGTGATAGACTGGTCAGCTGTCCAGGGTGTACCGTGCCTTGTAACCTATCACTTCAGGGTTATTTCCCAGCCCTCCTGCAACCAGGATAAAGATAGAAGGATGGTAGTTGTTGAAGACCCATTCAATTTTTATGGTAACCAGGATCTAGACTTTGTTGAACATTATGTAATATGAAGACAGCATGTAGTATTTAAGTGACCAAGTAGTATTGGGGTAAAAGTTATTGAATACTGTTGAAATAAAATGACAAAATTGTGAAGGATTAAAATATTCCAAGAGCTCAACTTACTTCATCTGAACATGTTTCAATCGCATTTTATGAACACAAAATGCACAGGTTTATTGAATATGAAAAAGTTGTGTTGATTTAACTCAGTTGTTTAAGTTTCTGGTTTGTAAAAATGCTGCAGCTTCAGTGGTGTGGAACTGGTTTAGCTTTCGTCCGTCAGATACACAACAAAGCACAATTTTTGGTAGCGCATGCTAGCAGGCCGTCGTTATTACCGTGTTGTATGGAAAATACGGCACACTTAAAATCAACCCTTTGAATTTTCTGAAACTCGACAGAGCCCCTTATAATCCCGTGCGCCTTATGTATGAACTCTGGTTGTGTTTACTGACCTCGAAACGGTTTTATGTGCACGGCGACTTTGCTAAGCTACAAAGCCACACCGCTCGATGGATTGTCGGAGCATTACGGCTATCGTAGGCGGAGCCTCGCGGAGTGATACGTACTGCACCTCAACATGATATTACCGTATTGTGTGTGTATAACCTCTTTTTAAGTTTTGTGGATATTATACATGGTTATGCTGAGGATATGTCGGCCAGTTTCCACTGGAAATGCCTTTTGGTTAAACTGTCAGCGAGGAATTTGCACTGTTACATTTTTATATAACTTTAATGGACATAAAAAAACAGCTGCTTGTTTAAGTGAAAATACATTGATGGGGTTTTTTGCACTAATAAAGTTGTGGAGTTGTAAAGTATTTTGTCTAGTGTCAGTTATATCGTCAGTTATATCGTTATCGCAACTTTTCAAATGTATATCGTGATGAATATTTTTGGTCATATCGCCCTGCTCTATTTCCAGGTCATTCTGAAGCAGCTGGTTGATGCTGCGAAGCACCTGGAGGATAAACACATCTTTCACCGGGACATCAAGAGTGAGAACATTCTGATTGAGACCAGCTCAGATGTACCGCGTGTTCGTATCATCGACTTTGGACTCAGCTGCTTTTTTAAGGAGCGGTCGCAGTACCGCCTCTTCTATGGTAACATATTCTGCTCTTGCTCTTCACAGATGTCACAGTTTTCGCCTTTTGTTTTAGAAGAAATTGCAATTGTGTCTGTTTATTAGGTACAGAAATTTACTCCCCTCCCGAGTGGTACGGGCGCAGTTGCTACAGGTGTGGACCCACCACGGTATGGCAAATGGGAGTGGTTCTGTACGAAGCGCTTCATGCGGGGGACTTTGACACCACGAGCTTCCTCAAAAAGCGCCTGAAATTCAAAAGACATCTGTCCAAAAGTAAGAAAACGTCACACTTCAAGACTGACTGATGGCTTGGACCACTGGAACTATCATCTTCATGTTTTTTCTCTTTCCTTTCTTTCCAGACTGCCGGGATTTCTTGGACGCGTGTTTAACCAAAGTCCCGGAGACGCGGCCGACGCTGGAGGACCTACAGCATCACACTTGGCTGAGATAAGCCTATCACACACACACAAACACACACAATTCAGACGTTATCATTTATGTGTGATGTATGAATTACCTTTCTTTTTTTCAGGAAATAATTTTTTTAATTGGCCCACTTTAAATTTCAGTGTTTTGGAATTCCTGTAACCCCCCCAGCCATCCCAGGAAAGGGGATCTCTCTTTGAATGGGCTTTCCTGAGGTTTCTTCCCGTCAATCTGGCCCCCCCAGGGGAGTTTTTCCTCGTCTTCATAGAGAGCTTGGGCTGGCTCAGGAGCTCCATCAAAACTGTCTTTATTTAATTACTCAAATGTAATCATATACTTTAAAGTAATCAAATAAAAAACAGTAAAAATCTGAAGACTTGAAGTAAACTTCCATTAAAATAAAACTTGTTTAATTCATCTTTGCTGAGGATACTGTGTTATTACTATTTCAAGGATTATGTCAGATACTGGTACCCATCCCTACCCATCACTAGGGAACAGAACAAACCAGACATCAATTACAACAAAAATGACACTGACCCAGCCAGCATGACTCGTCTGCCTTCAGAAATGTTTAGCAATATTACAAACTGGGTGATATGCCTTAAAGTAGCTTGTCATGTGTTCAGCATTGTCACAGGCTACATTTTAATTAAAACCACAATCTAGTAATGTTCTGTCTTTAACCTTCCTAATTTGTTTTTTGTCCTAACCTAACACTAAACTGCCAGTGAAAACAAAAGTTACATAAATAAAGAAAATTACGGTCTCACACAGGAGTCAAACCCTAGTTTCTAAATGATGTCAGTAATAGGAAATTCTATCTTTAAAAAAAACCAAATTGTTACACCACTTTGTCAGCCTCGCTGGCGTCAAGAATCATTAGTATGATGCTAAAGCTTTAGTAGAAGTTGCACATCAGTTGGTGTCCCCGCCCCTTATCCCCCTTAAAATCCTAACTTGAAGATGCAGAATTTGCTCCCTAGTAATATGGATGTCATTCATGAAGGTAATACCCAAGCAAATAGCAATTTTATTATGATCTGTGCTGCAGTTGTAAGACCGGGCACTCGAATCTTTCCTAAAACCCTCTCCCCACTCCCTACTGACATTGTCGTGATGTTACTGCTTTCTCACTGCAGTCATGCAATTTATTCTATAAAAAGCTCTTACGGTGTGTTCACACCGAACGCGATAGACGCGAACAGAGCGTCAGGTTTACATGTAAAGTCAATGGAAAAGCGCGATGACCCGCGATTGCGGCTCCCGCGAAAATTCGGAAGCAGATTTGTGTCGCCAAAACGCCTGAAACGCGCGTCAGTCTAGCGCGTTTGGAGCGTTTGACTCGCGAATAAAACCACGCGCGTGAGTTTTTGTGTTGCATTTTGTGCATACGCGCGTTACGCGTCTACCTGGAGTTGGAAAAATCTGAACTCCAGCGTCAAATCGTGCCGCGACAAC
The DNA here is from genome assembly GCF_965226115.1 of Aulonocara stuartgranti. Lineage (NCBI taxonomy): Eukaryota > Metazoa > Chordata > Actinopteri > Cichliformes > Cichlidae > Aulonocara > Aulonocara stuartgranti. The sequence continues at coordinate 39,584,078 of NC_138939.1, read as the reverse complement.
CAATCAGGAGCCTGGTGACGTGGCTGTGACCTAGGTCAAAGGGGCAGATCCAGCCAAACCCCTTCATTCTTCAATGGAAGGAAGGCTAATCAACGCCGTAGCAAACAACCTGGAGCTGTACGACACCAGCTGCTTTCTGGACCGAGACAGGAATATAAAGGACCGAGCTTGGAGGAAGATATGTGAAGGGCAACCTGGTTCATTCATTTCTCTTAAGTTTTCTCTTAAGTTTTCGCTGACCCGGGGAAGCCGCACAAAAGCTAGCAAGCCACCGTTATTTTCCCACTGACGTACAAATACCGTTCTGCTTTCATGCATGTTGTCATATAGGAATATATTTTCTTTATTAATAAGCAGCACACAGTGGTCCCGCTGTCACTGCTTCGCTTTTCCGCTGATTTTCTTTTTCTTTTCTTTTTTTTGCACCGTACAGCATTGCATTCTGCAGCCTGATTGACAAATCTGCTCCGTGTCGTGTCTCCTGCGCTTGCCAAATTTATCATGTTTGGTTTTGATAACCATCACGTCCAATAGAAAAAACAGCACAAAAACACCCATAACTATGAGCCTCATTCGGAAATAGACACCTGCACCGCGAGGGGAAAGGGCGCACGAAAGTGGCGGGCAGATGAAGACAAAACGCGGCATAATAATACTTTTACGTTTTGCAATCTACAAAGGTTTGCACTTTGAGAATCAATTGTGAGAACTGTGACCAATGTTCATGTGTGTGGGGAAAACAGTGTATAAAGTGCGTGGCCAGGGGCTAGTTATTCTGAGAACCCCTGCTGCAATAAAGGAGGGACCACTGTATATACTTTCTCTGATCATATTCAACCTGTTAGCATTTAATACTGTATTGATAGAGCCAACTGATTCTGCAGCAGAGCATCCCCTGTTGCTTCTCCTGGCTCCCCAGTCCCTGAGCTCCGGCTGCTGCACCCACAGGTATGTACAGCAAGCACTGATACCTTTTTAGTCGGTGGGATTGCCTTGTGATCACCTTTACTAAATATCTACAACCAATCTGATTATATCCTGTTTTTGTTTTTTTTCAATGTTGAAATTAAAATCTAGTAGCAGCCTTCTCATTTCTTTGTGTTTTGTGCTGTTTTACAGGCCCACAGAGGAGGACGGCTCCGAGGCAGATGAGGGACGGGTCCCAGGACGGTCCATCGGCGGTGGAGCTGGCCATCCTGGAGTCCCTGAAGAGGCCACACCAGTCTCCAATGGAGCATTTCCTCCTCAGCCTTGTTCCTGCTCTGGAGAGCAGCTGGTCCTTTTTATTCCTGTCTCTCTGTAAATACTTATATTTTATATATTTATGTTTAATGTTTTTCTGTTTGAGAATTTTAATATTATTTCAAATAAATTTTTATAATAACTAATGTCTCAGTTCTACTACACAGCAAATGTTAGCACACGACTTGACACATGTAGAAGTTATTTCATATTATACTAATGACAAAATATACTAATACAGTGGGATGCAAAAGTTTGGGCAACCTTGTTAATAGACATTATTTTCCTGTATAAATCGTTGGTTGTTACAATAAAAAAGGTCAGTTAAATATCATACAGGAGACTCACAGTGATATTTGAGAAGTGAAAAGAAGTTTACTGGATTTACAGAAAGTGTGCAATAATTGTTTAAACAAAATCAAGCAGGTGCATAAATTTGGGCACCACAAAAAAGAAATGCAATAAATATTTAGTGTATATCAAAGTGTGTGTCTCCTATATGATATATGGGGTGCCTTTGTCTGGACGTGCTTCCCATCTAGAGCTGCACAGCACAGAGGGAAGTTCCAGCGCTCCTGGAATCCCTCTGTGATGGAGCGCCAGTCTCCAGGTGAAGGCGCAGCCATGAAGTCGTCCACTAGAAAGTCCCAGATGGCCGTCGCTATTTTCGACGTCGCAAACATTTTCTTAAAACCCTACCTCTGTCTGGAACTTTATACCATATTTTCTCTCGTTTTGGTGGCTTTAATTTTACTTTAAATTGTAATTACAATGTTGAGAAACTCCCTGTAAAGCTTTCATCCTTCCATAAGCAGGTCCTCTTAGCGTGGACCCTCATTTATAAACACAACTTCTCACCTCACAAATACCTCATCTGGAACAACAGAGAGATTTTATAGAAAAATAAATCACTTTTCCTGGAAACTTGGCTCCAAAATGGGATCCTATTGGTGGCTCAGCTGGTTAGTAAAGAGGGACAACTACTTACTTACAACGACTTTATTGCACTATATAATTTTCCAATCAGTGTTCAGGAATTCTCAATGGTGCTTGGTGCCATACCCTCAGGGACTTTAATGTTATATAAAAACACTGACAGCTCGATCTCTACCTCAGTCACTCTCCCTGATCCAGCTGAGTCACCAATAGGAAAAATCTGCTTTTCACAGGAACTTGGTAACAGCAATAAGAGAATACGTAGTTTATTCCAAGAAGATATCGTCTCTCTCCCATATAAAATATCTTATTGGAACCGATATGTTCCAGATATCAAGTGGAAGACAGTCTGGATGGTCCCCCATAAATATTTGATTGTAAATAAGGTGAAAGAAGTCTCTTTTAAAATTCGACATAAATGTTATCCAGCCAGTCACTACATGGCCAAATTTAAAAGGGACATAAATACTAATTGTACTTTCTGTGGGGATCATCCAGAAACTGTGACACATCTTTTTTGGTACTGTTCTTTTACACAGAGATTCTGGAAGGAATTTAGCAGCTTTGTTATTGTCCATATTTTAAGGGAGTTTTCTTTACGATGGGAAAATGTTTTATTCTGTTTCTTTAAGTTCCCCAAGAAGTATGAGAAATGTTTTTTTATGATAAATTTCTTAATACTTTTAGCTAAATTTTTGATCCATAAATGTAAGTTTACTAACAAAACACCATATTTCTGTCATTATTTTAAGGATGTGCACATGCACATACAATCAATATCAGACTGCACCAACAAAAAGGCTCAAAACAATATATGTATGTGAATTTTTGCGTGTATTCTTATAATTGTTACCTTTTTCTTTTACCCTTGGCTTTTATATTTATTTACGTATTTAAATATGATTTTTTTAAAGTAATGCTGCGAGATGGACAGTTAAATAAAGGTTTCATTGAATAAAAAAAAGATTTAAAGATGACTGGTGGCGGAAGCAGAGCACAGACTGTCTGTGAGAATCTATCGCCATCGTGTGGTGCAGAGATATATTGCCATTGAATTTAGACAACGAAAGCTTGGCTCACAGAGCAGCTGCAACAAAAAACATTAAATAGCAACATGATATATTATATTATATTATATTATATTATATTATATTATATTATATTATAGTGCAAACAGTGCAGGCTTCAGCTCTGGGGAAGAAGCTGTTCCTCAGTTTGGGTGGATTCCGTCACTCACAGCGTTGTTAGCCCTCTTGTGCGTGCAGACTGCAACCCCCCCACTGTGCTTTGCCCTGATATCTGCAGTGTGAGGTTGGTTGGATTTTCATCCTCACACTGATGCCACTTATTTCGGTCTTTGTTTGACATAAAAGGGCATATTTGTCACTTTATTGCAACTATATTTGCACTCTTGAGCTCCTTCATTCACTGACTGATCATAAAGTTATTACTTGCGTTATGTATTCATCCTTTTGAACATAATTAATGAAGCCACATGTAATCACTAAAATTTGTATTTTGGGTACAATAAGAGAGTTTCGGATGTGACGCTGTTTTGTTTTGTTTAAATTTCACCAACTTGCTGATGCCCACGGTTGTGAGTGCGGCTTCTTACTGTACATGAGTGGATGGTTGTAAATCACATCACAGATGCCAAAAACCTCTCAAACCAAGCCCTCTTGCCGGTGATGCTGTGCGCAACCTCGTGACAACCACATCACTGATACTAACTCCTGAGCTGACCGTATGTTAACATGCGCCACAAATAAGGGTCATATTTGGATTTAAAACAGTCACCGAGAAGCTTCCACTGAATGCTGCTTTCCCCTGCATGACACTGAAATCATTAACACATACTAACCCTCCATACCCTGTAGGAAACTCACTTCCTTGGAATAACATTTCAACAGGGAAAGAGTTGAGAGCAAATGTCCTTCTCTTGAACCTTCTGTCAGTCAGACAAGTGTAGCTTGAGCTTTTGTTTGCACAGGACAGGATTAACAATGGCGACATAAACGAGCTAAGGAAGCATAGAAACTGCAGAAAGGGCGTATGGCTCCTGTGTCAGTGAATCCAAACTACCTCTATGTTTGAACAATCCAGTTACACAGCTCAAGAAAATATTACTCTGACAGAAGGAAAAGGCAGTATGTGTCTCAGTAGTACTAAAAAGCTATTATATCAAAACGTAAAGGGAAAACAGTTTGATGAGCTGTATAGTGAACTGAAACTGAAACAAAACGAAGCCTATCATTAGGAATACTGACTTTTTACAGCTTCAGTTCTTTTTTCACTCAGTAGGTGGCAGCAAACTACAAACAATGGTTGCATTTTACACTCATCCGTTTTCATTAGAGGCAGAAGCCAGAAGCACATCCAGGTTTAGGTCTGCTGCTTGGTGCTACACAGAAACAGGCTGAACAGACTGAAACTCACATGAATTTGGACGAATCGAAGTAAGAATGTCACTTCTGCTCAATTGAATTGATTATCATGACCCTCACTAAGAGCCACTTAATAAGTTAGGAGTAATGTGCCAAAGTAGTATAAATATTTGAACTTTTGGCAAATCCAGCAGGTTAATGAAGTGATTTCACATCATGTGTTCAAACGGCTTGTCAGTTTTTAATATATCCCATGTGTGCATACTTAAGCTTTAAAAAAATACAGTCCAATGACCTGATAGATGTTTGCTGAACATTGTGGTTTACATCAGCACTTAAACTAAAACATAAAGAACCTGTTTTGTGCGGGCTGTTCGATACCATGAAGCAAGACCTCTGAACATCTCAGTTTTTACACACACACACACACACACACACACACACACACACACACACACACACACACACACACACACACACACAACAGGAGTTATAAGGTTAATGGGCATCCAGTCAGTTAGCTAGTAAGTACTTTGGGTTTAATATCGGCACATATGGCAAAATAACCAGTTTCTCACATTAAATTTCAAACAGGACAGTGGTAACAACAGCAGGCTACGGACAATCTGAAGTCTTAGATTTTAAATAGGCTGTATACATTTCAATGGGAGCAACAGGACAGTCAAATATCGCTGATTTTACTACAGAGCAGGACGGATTGTAGGGTAGCAAACATCGTGGGGAAACGCGTTTTCAACACTGCAGGTTACCTGGTGTAATGTTTTTCAGCTAAAAAGAAACATGGCCCGACTCCTACCAACTATATAAAGAGTAACTGAAGGTTAAATGCAGCTAATGTGTCCTGTTTTAAGACAGGCACTTCCACCTCCGCTCCGCTGCGTCTCAGACACCATCGCTCTGGATTTTTGGGGGATAAAATCGCCCCTGCTTTCACCTCATGAGTGTTTTTACAGTAAGTCGATGAGCTTCAGTGTGCTGTTATTCTACTGAGATCATAGGTCAGTCATCTTCTCCTAACCAGTTATTTCTTACAGTGTAACATAACGTGTTTACCAAAGTAATCACATTCCCCTTTTTTGTGGTTCCCTATCATGAATAAATGTACTGTTTAAACCAGTGTGCCCAAATCTAAGCTTGTGTTTGTCATTTCTCCTACTTTAATTTTAGAAACCTTCCTTCCTATTATTTCTACCACATTTCCATCTCTTTTTTCCCCTTACTATGCTCTGTGTGATCCTGTCCATGACCCTGTACTTTTGCTAGAGAGATAAGTTTTGGCAGCTCTTTTCTAATTTCTAATGACATTTTTCTGTGTCTACCAATAATGTTTCTGTTGGAGCTGTTTTAAGTACAACTATCCAGAATCTTGCCTGATATTGAATACAGTTTCATTTCAGGAGAGCTGTGTCTGCTGCTGCATCATATACAACACATCTACAGTATAGCACAGATCTGATGAACCCACTTTCACCTAAACACTGAATTATATTTAATGCCTTCTTGCATTCATTCGTCTACTATTTTCTGAATAGAATAATAAGGAAGGGCACGCTGCTCCTCCACATCGAAAGGAGCCAGCTGAGGTGGTTCAGGCATCTGACAAGGATGCCTCCTGGGTGAGGTGTTCCTGGCATGTCCCACCGGGAGGAGGCCCTGGGGCAGACCCAGGACACGCTGGAGAGATTATATCTCTCGGCTGGCCTGGGAACGCCCTGGTGTTCCCCCAGATAAGCTGGAGGAGGTGGCTGGGGAGAGGGAGGTCTGGGCTTCTCTGCTTAGGCTGCTGTCCTCGTGACCTGGCCCCGGATAAAGCGGATGAAGATGGATGGATGGATGGATGGATGGATGGATGGATGGATGGATGGATGGATGGATGGAAGAGCACACCATATTCCCTGGTGTTCCACTTTCCACCCAAAGTCTTTCAGAGTAACTTGTATTTGACTATACAATAAATAAAATCCTTCATCATCTAAAAATTCAACCATTGATAACAGTTTTCCTCATTTTGTTTACTAGCCCCTCTCTAAACATCATGTCTTATATTTTTCTCATTTCATGTTCTAAACATTATGCTGGAACCACTTTGATATTCTATACAGTGTGATCCTCTTTCATTTATAATTTTCTCCATTATTTTGCAGATCTTGGATGTTAAAGCTCTGATTTGAGTACTCGCATTCAGTTAAAAGGACTAGATGCTACAGTCCCTGATAAAGCATTGCTTTAGATGGAGAGACTCTTGAGGGATGGCTGTTATGAGGAAAGGCAGCCCAGAAACTTTGTCAGCAGCACGCACCATTGTGTGCCTCAACTTTTGGTCTTTTACCCAGGCTAATCTGCCATTTTCCTTCCTTGGTTAGGTTTAGGGATTAGAGATCAATCTAGATTATCATTTTAAATTTGGGACACATCATCATTAGTGGACCTTGGATTCATCACGTGTTTCGGCCATAATCACTAGACACCTTCATCCAAGGAGGCCCTGCCAGGGTTGATCAGGCCCAGTGTGTCACTGATTTATGTTAAATTGTTATTTCTCTTCTTCTTTTTTCTGTTTAGTTTCCTACAGTTTATTTTCTATCTATTCACTGCAACTGAGAAATAATACTTACCTCTTTAGCATTTAGAGCGGAATATTTCTTTTCTCTCGTGGTTAGCTGACTGCCTTAGCTGCCCAAGTGGTGTCAGCCCTTTTTAACCATAGCCAGTGACTGGTCCTCTAAGCAGTGTTAGCTAGTTCTCTTATAGCCTGCTGTTGCGCCTGTCCTCTGATCCCAATCTTGTTAGGATGCCTGGGTCGTCGACCCAGGGGTTTTGAGTTTATTATATTATTTATACTTTCTAGTCTTTGGTTTCTTTGAGTTCTGTCTTATAGTTTATGTCTCTGTCTTCTCTAGCTGCTCTGTCTCCCCTGTCAGCTGTATCCCCTTGTCTAGTTCGCGTCTCTGTGTGTCCTTAGTGGCTATATCCCCGTGTCCAGTCAGTGTCTGTGTCTGCCCTGGTCCCACGTCTCTGTTCCCTCTGTTGCAGTGCGTGCGAGTCTGTGTCTTTGTTCAGTCTGTGTTATGTTTCCTGTTTTACTTTGAAAGTCCATGTCTGATGTTAATGTGTCTGGTTTTGCTTCCCCAGTTTCGTTAGTTCTGATTTGCCCCAGCTGTGTTTCCCTCCTGTTACTCATTCCCTGATTGCTCCCTCTGTGTATTTAAGCCCTGTGTTTCTCTGTGTCCGTGTCGTGATCTACCGTTTACGTTGCTGTGTGTTTTGTCAATCTGCTGGTGTTAGTTTATTTTTGAGTTTTTCCAGTTATTTTATGTTTGCGTTCAGCATTAAAGCTGTTTTGGTTTAAGTTCTGTCTCCGGAGTCTGCACCTTGGGTCCTATCCCTGTCCGCACACAGCCGACACCTAACAGATCTCTCTAAGCAGTTTTGCTGTTGTACTGGCAACAAAGCCCCTGCACCCCACTTCCACAGGGCGCACCTTGATCTTCCAGCCTCTGTCCTCTGCCTCAGCTGACAAGTTGACATTGCGCAGCTTCTTGCGCTCAAATGCTTCCTCAATTGCTTCCTCCCATGGTACCGTCAGCTCAATGACATACGCAAGTTTTTGAGAGTTAGACCAAAGGACGAGGTCGGGTCGCACAGTAGTTGTTACAATCTCTGTGGGGAAAATTAGCCTCTGATCCAAGTCCACTTGCATCTGCCAATCCCTTCAGCGGGCCCAGGTCTGGGGTTGAGGGGCTTGTCCTCGGCTTGTTAACAAGAGACATGTTTGTCTTTCATCCTGTCGTCCTTCTCTCTGCCCAGCCAATCACAGCAGATGGCCCCGCCCCTCCCTGAGCCTGGTTCTGCTGGAGGTTTCTTCCTGTTAAAAGGGAGTTTTTCCTTCCCACTATCGCCAAAGTGCTTGCTTATAGGGGGTCATATGACTGTTGGGCTTTTCTCTGCATGAATTATTGTAGGGTCTACCTTACAATATAAAGAGCCTTGAGGCAACTGTTGTTGTGATTTGGTGCTGTATAAATAAAATTGAATTGAACTGAACTGATCTATGAATTTTAAAAAACAACCTTTTGCCAATGTTACCTTTTCATAATTTAGACCTAGATATTCATTACCTATAAATTTGCATTATATACAGAACAATTTAAATCTTCAACATCAACATATTTTGCATTTCCTGATCACTACCTAACGTAATTGTTTCCTAATCAGCAGAACTGAAACACCACGTCTGGTGTCACCTCTGTGTCAAACTCCTCTACACTCAGCTCTGTGTCTCTTTAAGTACCTGCTATGAACAAAAACTGGCCAGTGAATCTGAAACTAATGTGATTCCACAATTCCAGCTCTAACATTTAAGCTTTTACAGCTTATATCATGCAGATGAATCCATTCATTCTTCAATAACTGCTCCATTCTGGACATTGTAATTCCATCTAACATGCTGCTTGCATCAAGTCCCCCACATCAAATTACTTTTGCTTGTGAATGTCTGCCAAGTTCATCCATTGATTGTGACGATCTGTCGCACGGGCTGTAAAAACGAACTTATCAAGGTTTCAATTATAATGTGTTCTAAGTGTGTTTCTATGGGATCGTTTGCTGCCCACCACAGTTACAACATTTATCTCGTACATTATTTTTAAATTCTTGGTGCGATTAGCACAGTACATTGATGTGTCCATGTTTTTGGCACCTGAGGGGTGAAGGGATATATGGCCTAACCGAAAAGCTTATGCATCCTATTTTAATTCTCTGAAGAAGAACAGCCTATTGACATTCCAATCCGATGTTTCAAAATTCCAGGTATAGATCTGCTAACCTGTTGTTTTTTTTACAAACCTCACCACTGTTAACACTCTGTTACTGTTTTTCTAGATTGAACTGGAAAACCCGTCGTTACTCCCTGCATTACTTTGGTTTCTGCTAGTATCCTCTTCTCTTCTCTGCATATTCTCATCTTCCTTTCATTTCAGGGTAATTTAAAATTCCTCCTTTACCAGCTTTTGCCATATAATACATTTGTCCAAAGTGTTCTCCACTAAACTCTGTTTACTGCTCTGTATAAGCTTTCTACTTTTTCTCCCTGCTTCATGAGTAGGTAGAGAAAACATTTCTTCAGAAAAAAAAGTTACTTCTGTGGCATTTTATTATGAAAGATTTCATGAAGCTTCAAATATTTTTGTGTGGCTGTATCTTAGGAGTTGGAGCAGGTTGTGTATTTGGAGGTCATCTACTATTCGAAAGGTTGGCGGTTCAACAGCTGCTTCAGTCTACATGCCAAACTATCCCTGGCAAGATACTGAACCCCAAGTTGCTCTCTGACGCATTTATCAGGATGTGAATGTTAGATAGAAAAGTCAGATAAAAAGCACTTATGCATAAAAAAGAGTTCATGTGTGAATGAAACATTTTATAAAACACTTTGAGTGCTTCAGTAGGAAAACACAACTGTATCTAAGAACCAGTCTATTTACCATTTTTCCACTAAAAACTGATTCCAGCTGCCTAAATCAATGTTATGCATCATCTGCCTGAGACACCATTATATTTCAGGCTCATCAGCACATATAAAAATCTCTGTCCGTCTGTGGTTGACTCAGTGTTTGGGGTTTTCATACAATAAAAATACATGATTACAGTGCAGGAACAGAAGGAAGCCTGAAAGCCTGTTCAGCCAGCAGGAGTCTCTGAAGTACAGCAGGTCGTTTTCTACAGCTTTTCTTTTCCAGTTCAAGTTTTGAAGTAATCAAAAAATGATAAAGAGCTCATATTATTATTTTCAGCCTGTTCCTTTAGGAATTGCCACAGCAGATCATCTACCTCCATCTTACCCTACACCGACAGAGATGTCGTCCTTCGACATCCATGCATCTACATCTATGCGTCTTCTCTGTGGTCTTCCTCTTCCATGGTAGCTTGATCGTTCAACATCCTAAGTCCCGTATATCCACTTTTAAACATGTCCATCTCAGCCTTGCCTGCAAGCCCCTCAACCTGAGTTTGTCCTTCTGATATGCACGTTTCCATCCTGTCGCTGTCCGTAACTGCAAAAACATACATCACAACAGGTCTCGCTACCTTATTGTAACCCTTCCCTTTCACCTTTGCTGCTATTGTCACCCCCTCCACCCCACCTGGCTAGATGTAAGACGCAGTCTGTCTCAAAGCGACTTATATTCCTGTTGTTTCCCATGCGTATCCCTCCAGGCTCTACCTGCTCACTACAATTATTTTTGATTTTTGTTACTCAAAAGGAGCAAAAGAAAACACAATAAACACAACGTGATACAAATGAGCAACAATAAAACTATAAATCAAACTGTTCATCAAGAACCAACAATTTACTGATGCTTAAATTGAAAGCATTTTGATCTATTTATTAGGAACACCTGTGCAGGTAATGCCATTGACACTGGACCGCATCAGAAAGATGATTAAAGTTTACTGGGTGGTAGCGCATTGGGCTCCTTTATTACATTTTTACATTGGTTGTTTTTCATAAGATAAAGTAATAACAAAGGAAATGAACCTAAATATTCACTCACCATTGAATTCTTAAAAATATATTTAATCAAAGTTTCATGACCACAGCATGGACATCACCTTCTCCCCGTCAATCTTATTAGAAACTTATGGACACAAGCCAACACCTCTCTAAAATGAACTTGGGCAGCCAATAGAGAATACAGCTATTTCAAATCACACAGGGTCAACTGATTAATGAAATAATCGAGCACAAATCTGGATTTCAGTCTCACATGGCGACAGACGTTTGCTTTTGGATTTTTCATGATGACCCCCAAACATTTCTTTTTCAAAGCAGCAGCAGGACAGTTAAATCAGCAATAAGCTTGAGACAGGATACACGTTTACAGCATGGAAGCAAAGCTTAGATTATTTTCTTTATCTGTGAGCTCTCAATGATGTGACTGCGTGCACTTTTCAGAGGCGTCGACGCAGCAGGAACATGAAGAAAACCGCACTGATGAGGATGCAGAGTGTACACACAGTGGGAACCACAATCTCTGTTACCATCTCCATGTGGCCTATCAATGGATCTGCAACGCGTACATGGAACCAAGAGTTAGTGTATCGCCATTTATTCAATTCAGCTTTACCTATTCAGCTCAAGGCATTTTATATTGTAAGGTAGACCCTACAATAATACACAATACATTTAGAGCCCCAGCTTACTTAGATTTTTGATTTAGTTGTGTACTATAAAAAATAATTTTTTCCTTAGTGCAAAAGCACAGCACTCTTTTAACAGAATGATAAGATGGGATGCTATGGTGGTGAGGATCAGAAAAACCCTTTATATACTTCAGCATGAACATATTATACCAATTTTACAAAGAAAATGATAAAACTGTAACAAATACCTAGAGTTACAAATACAACTAAATATAAATGTAGAAATACGTGTTGAATATGTTTATGGTGTGAAGCTCTGACTGTATTACTTTTGGCTATTTCTAATATGGGTTCATTCCTGGTGTAAGATGATTCTATTCAGCAGCTTTTCCTTAACTTGTGTGACTCGTTCTATTGTGGAGTTCACCACCATCTGCACTCTAAAATACCTACGAGGATATTCAGCATTGTTGTGACATTATGTTGTGCATGAGCTTGGTGGCTGACTAATCTGAACAAAGAACATACAGTGCAAATGAAATACAAATAAAATAAATATTAATTGTAACATATTAAGTGTTATATAATGTTAGGAGTGATTAATTTAATTAAGTGATTGTCAAATGTGCGAGCAGGGCTTAAACTGAGCTGGAAGGACGTGGAATAGCGTTCCGGCCCCTTTAATTAATTTCAATCTAATAAGCAGATTAGTTCATTTTTTGTGTCCTGCTAGCATGGCAATATTTGCTGAGTAATAAAAAAAATCCTGATATCCTTTTTCCCTTCTCATCCCTGTGATTTGTTTATGGTGCAGATGTAAGTAAAAGTGGCTGCAGTACAGCAGAAGACGAGTGAGCATAAAGGGAGTGAAGCTCAAAATCCCAAACACACAACCAAACGCACAGTTTCTGTGCAGTTTGGTCCAAAATGTGTCTGCTCTCTAAAGGTGCAATCGCTGTGAGAGAAAAAGATGTTATTATGTAACAGTACTGGAGACGGGGAAAGAAAGACAGGATGGAGAAATTCTTTTCAAAGTTAAGGACCGCTCACCACGTGAAATGTAAATTTAAAGCTTACATATAACACCCTCGCATATTCTAAGGCTCCTATCTGTACCTGATGTGTTGCTGAAATGTGTTTTGACTCAGTAAAAGCTGGGAGAATCACATTAATCTCACACAGCATCAAAGTATGTACCTAAACTTCATCATGGATTGACCAAGCCTGTTCCATTCCTGCAAGTTCCTGATTTTCCTTTGACTTTCTTCTAGCTGGAGGGGCAAAACAAAGAAAAACCCTGTTAGATGAGACAAAAACAAGCTTCAGACTGAATTTTCCTTTGTTTGGCCCCACCAAGCTTTTTACAGCCCACGCACTACTTCATTATACTAACCTGCAGCCAGCAGCTGGTTACTGGAGGAGCACGTCTCTACAGCTTTCCTCTTCCAACTTTCAACCTGTAAAGCCCAAACAAGCCCTTGTTTAAGCATAGTGTCTTCACCTCCATGGGGGACTTTTAGCATGAAGTGTGTAGCGTTTACCTCTCTCTGATTGGGAAAGCCATTTGAGCTGATAATGCGTTTGTAGTAGTGGACAGAAGCTTTTGGGTAGCGTGGCTTATTTTTGCTCCTGAAGTCCACGTAGTAGAGCCCAAACCTCTCAGAGAAGCCTTCATCCCACTCAAAGCTGTCGAGGAGAGACCAGGCCGTGTACCCCTTCACATTGACCCCATCTTTTATCGCTGTAAGTCGAATCGTGGACACTCGTTTGATTGACATCATATCTAATGTACACAGGTTTGATATTTGATAGGCAGTTTTTGAGACAGTGACGTCTTCCTGGGTTTCACCTTTGAGCATTTCGTTGATGTAGTCTTTGAAGTACTTCATCCTCCAGTCGTCACAAAGGTCGGTGCACAGCATTTTCTCTGACACGCCATTTTCTGTCACATAGATCATGGGGTTTCCATACTGAGTCTGTTAGTGAGATGCCATATCACATATTTTTGTTATTATATTTGCTGAAAAACTATATTTCAAATGAATACAGTATCACCCAGGTTCACAACAGAAAGACATCAACAATTTATATAATGCTGATACATTTGCTATACATGAACTTGTCATGAGTGATCAGTTCATCCAGTCTTCACTGTGAATATGTCCATGATGCAGTGGTTTCACACAAAGCCCCAGTTTCCCCCAAATACAGCTAGAGTTTTAATTTGAATAGCTCAGTAATCAGGATGTGTACCTTAACAAAGTTCAACAAGCGTCGGAAGCCCCAGGGAACGGAGTAGAGCCATTCAGAACCAGGGTCAGGCCATTGTGGGTCAACCAGTTCAGCAAGGTCACGGTCAGAGAAATAGTTGTCTCCAGCTCCTGATGGGTAATTCTTCAGAGTGACATAGCGAGTTGTGAAATGTCCAAGACCCAAGAAGTCACAGGTGCCCTTGATGTAACTTTTCTCCTGAGGAGAGAAGACGGGCAGCCGCGAAGCTCCCAGACCCTGCTGGCCACTCTTCCTGCCTGAAGAAATTTAGTACACTGTAAAACTAAGTGAAGCTATATGCAAGGCATCAATGACAGCAGGGGTGGGGGAACATAAGGAGCATAATATCAGACTGAAGTCACGCTAAAATTACAATGCACTAAATACTGAGTATGCAACTTCCTCTTATGCAAACAAAGAGAAGTGTTACATAGTGGATCTTGATTGATTCAGTATTCTGTTCAAACTAGCATGTGTACAGCTACTACACATGATGACACTGGAATATAGGAATTAATCTACCAGCGGAGGTAATAGTGCATTCACTCAGGTTAAAAGCATTCGTGGTGACTTATTCATGGCTGGTCACACAGAAAGTGAGGTGCATAGTTGTGTGACAAGTGTGTACACAAACCCCCAAGATCACAATAGGTTAGCACTTACTGCAGCGCATGGCTGTTTTCTTCCAGATCACAACATATTTGCTATCAACTACAAGTCAGGCTCTTAATTGCTATGTTTTGCTGTTGTGACAAAATCTGGCGAAAGACAGACATGTAACACTTTGCAAAGTACCCCCGGCCCCCCGTGCTTCTTTCTGCCAATAGAGGTCTTCCATATACCTCCGTATAGCAACAGCTTCTAGCTCAGCTCTTCTTCTCAGTTTAGCAGTTCAGCAGTGTGTGTTGACCACTGAGTTTGAAAAGGCCAGGATCACAGCAGCTGCTTTGGAAAGTATTACTTCCTATTCAGAAATTCATGAAAATAAATGAATGACGTGGTGAGATTTTTCTCTTTGAAAGGGATGTACGTTAAACTTCCCTTGAAAATTCTTGACACATGTAGTTATATCCTTTTTCTTTTTTGGGGTGAGGACATTTTTACATATTGCAAAGGTCTAAATGGTTGCATTTGACATACCAATGTAATCTTTCATAACTTGTGGGTAGTCTCCATGGAAGAGAGGTGTAGCAAACCAGCCCAAGTAGAACTGAATGTATCTCTCTGCTGCTTCGATATCCCTCTGGTTGGAGATGTCCACTGGTTCACCCCAGTCAGCAGTCAGCGAGATCCCAACCAGGCCTGCACACATGCAAGAGCTTTGTTGATAGAAATTATGCATGTGCATATATTATTTACACATAAATACAAACACACACACACACACACACACACACACACACACACACACACACACACACACATATATATATATAGATAGATGAATGAATGAAAGTTTTCCCTTTCACCTTTTTGTTTGCTTCTCCACTGCATGTCATACGTGTGCCATACTTTAGCATGTGCCTGTTGCAAAGATAGAGATGCAGGTTTAGCCTTATGTCTGTTCACCATTATTTTTTCAATCAAAGGTCCCAGTGAGATACAGTATCTTTTCTGGGAGTAACAAAAGTAACAAAATAAGATGTGAGGCTTCACGAAGAATAACGTACAAACTGCTACATAAGCAACACAATATATTTGACCAATTTTAATGTAATATTTAACAAAACACAATAAACGAAAAAACATGTAGGAATCATACGGTAAAGAAAAATGTGTAAAATAATAACATAATTGTAAAGAGCATTTTTGTAAACACTGATTACAGTAGTGGTAAATAATAATTATTTGCTGCTCTGCTGAATTTAAAGTTTGTTCAGTTACAGATTCAGTAAAATATGTACGTGAGCAAACTTATAAATGAGCTCTCGACAGTTTGGTTTTAATGTAGGAGACAGAATATCAACCAAAACATGAAATCGTTGTTGGCAAGTGCAGCGATAAGACATTTTTATAGCTGATCACCAGGTTTGATTACATGTTGGGAGGGATTCGACCTTTGACGACTGGCTCAGCCACTTCATGACATTAATGTGCTTCCTGATGCCAAAGAACTTAATTTTGGTTTCATCTGACCACTGCACTTTCTGGCCTTCTCTTGGTAAAATTGATGGAATTATAATCTTGACAGCAACTGATTTGGAGCACCTTTGTTTTTCAAGTCATAGTATTAAAACTAATAATTGGAAATTATGGTAAATGATCAGATTTATCAGCAAAACTGGGCACAAGTCATTCAGTCCTACCTTGATGATATGGTGGGCGGCTTTGTAAGCTCCTGTTCCCTTCAGTTTCAGTCCAGGTGCATGTTCACCTGTTTCATATCCCTCCACAGCAATGGACTTAATAACGAGACACTGACAATCACTCTCTGACACAGCATACTGTATTACATTACAACTGCAAACTGTGAAGGAACCATTTTTCTTTAACCTGACATACCCAAGGATTGTTGAAAGTAATCCAGTACTTGACTCTGTTTCCAAATCTTTCAAAGCATAAGTTAGCAAAGTCGTTAAAGTAATTCACCATGCTGATATTGTGCCAACCGCCATATTTCTCATGTAACACCTGTGGAGAGTAACATAGATTTTACTGTTGTATCTACAATATAGCTTTGGATAAGAAACTATGTTGAGCAATAATATTAGTGCTTACCTGTGGTAAATCCCAGTGGTATAGAGTGACAATGGGTGTGATCTTGTTATCCAGTAGCATGTTAATCAAGTCACTGTAATATTTAATTCCTTTCTCATTGATTTTTTCACCTGTAAGAATTGAAAGTGACATACACTACATGGAGCAAAGTGCTGGGAAACTATACATTACACCTAATGCAATTGTTGGTTGTGGAAATCCACAGCATGAGGCTCACACATACAGTGTGAGCACAGTTTTTGTGCATCCATGAAAAACTTGCCAACCAGCTCGTTCTGCTACTGACTCTTGCTTGGTGTCAGATTATTGACGTCTGAAGAAGCAAGTTCATACTGGCAATTTCATTAAACAGACCGGGGCCTGAGTAGCACGAAGAACCATACACAGCTACAATACCCAGGCACCTTGTTGTCAGGCTGGACACCAGCTCGGTCACAGACTGGAGGAAGATGGACTTCAGACCTGAACTGTGGAGATGTGGGATTGCCACTGGGTGCCACATCTCATCTCGATATCATTCTGCATTGATATTGTCTCCAGTGATGATAAGCCTTGTTTATTCAGTGAGGGAGATGCCGCCCCAAACCATCACACTTACACCACCTAACGCTGTTACCCTATCAGTGCAACAATCAATCCACACTTTGACCCCACAATCCAACTGCTGCAGGGGGAATCTGGACTCTTCGGTGAACATATTGTTCCTCCACATGTTGAAGTTCCAGTGCTCATGGTGCAGAGACCAGCAAAACTGGGCCTGATGGTGAAAGGCAGTCATGGTAGGCTTCCTGGAAGCCCTATTAGACCAGAGCTCTGTTTATGGCTCCTAAATGCCGGTGTCATCTTTTTGGGATGTCCGCTTCACAACCTCTGACATCCTCTGTTCTATGAAACTATAATACTGCTGACACTTGGTTTTGTGCAACACATTCTTTAAGTTGCCCAATGGCTTGGTCCCTATCCGGGTGAGTCTTAGATTATCATAAGCTCACAGTAAGAGTCCATAGCAGAATAAGCTGTTTATACTGGCAAGTTTATCATGGATGCAACCGCCATATTCAGCTCTACTGCTCAACCCACAAATGCATTTTCCTTACACGTGTGGCACAATTTAAGAGGAAATAAATAGATTTTCAAAGGGAACGAAGTATTGTTACAACTAAGAAAAAATCACGCAAATACAAATGTCCTAATTTTTTGTGCAAATTTCAGATATATACATTTTTAAATGATGTCAGATGTCAGATTTATGCTTACTTTTCAGTCCAGTGGGTAAAATCCTTGGCCAGGAAATGGAGAAACGATAATGATTCAGCTTCATGTCCTTCATCAAGGCAATATCGTCCTTAAAGACAGACAGCAGGAAATATTTCTTTAAATAAATCACAAAAGACGATGTCTTTAGATGTGAGTCTTTGTCTGATAACATATGAAACAGGTCTACTTTATATTATCTTCAGATAAAGCTGTAATCAGATTGAATGTTTCCTAAAATTCCTAAAACATATTTTCCATTCTAACTATAACAGTTCTGGATGTTGGTTGGGGTGTAGGAGTCATAAGTCATGTGGCTTATGTTGGAGTCTGTGGTTTGATTTGAATGTAAGACCACTCTTTTATTTTATTTACTTACTTTCATGTTGATCTTTTACTTAATATTTACTTTTACTTTATTCACTGTCAGGAGTCTGACACCTTTTGAAAATGTTACCTTTAGTGTAAAAGCTATTCCTTCACATTCTGGGCTGCAAATAAACATTAGAAGGAAAGCAAGAAAACGGAAAATATATTTTTATATTACAGTTATATTTGTAATATGCATCCATATGTAATGTAGGCTGTGATAATGAATGTTAGAGGAAGAGAAACGAGTCATTTAGATCGGTTGAGCAATAAAATATTGTGTGTAACAGTTTGGCACTGAAGAAAATTCCATTTTTTCCACGTCACCTTGAATTTGTGGTATCCCTCACATGAAGAGTCTGCTGTGTCATTCAAGAATATTTTCCCCTTTTTATGGGAAAATGCATCCCAGATGCTTATTCCCTTTCCATCGACATTCCAGGCTCCTTCAGTCTGGTAAGCAGAGCTGCCAACTCCCCAGGAGAAACCTGCAGAGGAACAAAAAACAATCAACAAATCTTATTTTATTTTGTATTCACTCCTGAGCTTATAATCATGATCACATTACGGTTTTCCAGGTTAAGGTAGAATTTTATATTTATGTTTAATTATACGATCAACTTTTAAACCAACATGAGCACTTTAAGAACGTTTTATTCTTACTTTGTTCTTTAATAACATTTTGTGCCCAGAAAAAAATTATGGCAACTTAGGAAAGATCTGTCTGTCATGAAGATTGTGTGATATGAACGAACGCTGGAGACATAGGTTTCCTATACAGTGTTGCATAATATGGAATTAAAAGTCATGCCTTCATAAGTATTGAAAAAGCAAAAGAGAAAAATGTCATAATATATTTATGTTCTGAAAAATCTTGGTCAGACAATAAGCATTTGTATGTTTTTCACAGCCTTTTGAGCCTTTTGAGCAGACACTCAGTATCAAAACATTTATGTATGCCAGGAAGCAAGTAGTGCATGTTCAAAAAATTACAATATCATGGAAAATATCAGATTTTTAATAATATGATTTAAAAAAGGGAAACTTTCCTTATTCTGTCTTCACCACACATCAATTAAAATAGTTCAAGGCTTTGTTCCTTTAATTATGAGAGCTTCCTATTTGAGTACATCACTATTCAAACTGTAATACTGTATATATTTCAGTCTAGTTCAGTATATTCAGCCTTAAGGATGGCTGCTGACTTGATATTTGTCCACATGATTATCATCAACACCCCATAATGGATCAATTAGATCAGTTGGAGGTGTTGTTGGCCGACAGGTTGCAGGTGGAATACGTGACTCTGTGGACCAAAGGTGGAGGAAGAGGAGGCCAGGTGGAGGTTGTATTAGGAGGCAGTGAGAGAGAAGGAAAGGCGGAAGTGTGGAAGAGTAGGGACTCTGGGGATTATGACTGGTTCAGGGGTATGTATGATGGAGAGAAGGAAGGTTGATATTATAATGTAGGCAGGAAGCTAGGTAGAAGAGAAGCAGGGCCAGGAGCACCGGAGCTGTTCTGTCACGGTGTAGATAATAACAGAAATACAGCAGGGGTGATCTTGATGGAAGAGTATGTGAATAGTGTCGTGGGGTAAGGAGAATATCAGCTAGGATCAAGAGTTTGAAGTTGGAAATTAAAACAGTGATGTGGAAAATGTTAGGGGTGCATGTGCTCCACAAACAAGGAATTCGGGAGTAAGTTGTGTGAAGTGGGAGAGAGAGTCTCCAGGGGGAGATTGGAACAGATATCAGTGGAAAAGGAAGCAGAGGTGATGAGGTGTTCGGCAAGAGACAGAGAAATGCCGAAGGACACATGGTAGCAGATTTTGCATAAAGGATGGAACTGGCTGTTGTAGAAACATATTTGAGAAGAGAGAGGAACACTGAGTGACATACTAGAGTGGAGGATGGTGCACACGGGTGAGCTACGTCTGAGTGATAGCAGAATGTAGCTACACAGCACTGGATGGGTTCTGTAGGATGACTTTGGACTTCAAGAAGAAGAAGCAAGTGAAAGTAGAAACAACATATAAATGGTGGAAGATGAGGATGAGGCTTCATGCTGAGAAACAGCTCTGCAGGTGCAATGTTAGCTTTGAGATTCCTAATAAAGAAGTATACAGATGGTCAGAAGGAGTTTCACTCTGTCTTTGTTTCTAGAGAAACTATATGATAAGGTTCCACGAGAGGAACCCTGGCATTGCATAAGGAAGTTAGGGGAGGTATGTGAGGCTGGTGCAGGACAGTAAGATAGTGGTGGGGTAGTAGTGAAAGTCCATAGAAGTATGACAGAGTACATGTGTGTGAGTGAGAGAGAGGCACGTTGAAAGGTTAAAATGCAAGAAGCAGAGGTAGTGAAGGTAGAGGATGGGGTCAACCATCCAAAGCAATGCAATGTAATGTAATGCAATGTAAGTCAGGTGAAGAAGAGAGTTCAGACAGGGTGGAGTGGGTGTAGATGCGTAGCAGGTGGGATTTGTGGGAAAAAGCCAGAGTGAAAGAAAAATTTACATGAAAGATGGTATACAAAGTTCAGAGATGATATTACTGACAAAACGACAGGAAGCCAAGTCGGAGGTGGTAGAGTTGAAAATATTACGATTTTCATCAGGAGTGACCAGAATGGACACGATTAGAAAGAGGAGGAATGGTGAATATAGTAAACAAAGAATGTTGAAAATGAGCTGCCAGTCCTGAGGAAAAGAGAAACACCTTAGATGTATTATAGCTGTATTGAAGGATGCTGGGGATAGGGTGAGATGGAGGAAGACGATCCGCTGTGGGAACGTCTGAAGGGTGAAGTCAGAAGAAGAACAAGTAGTAGTGGAAGAATCTTACGCTTGATTCATTTATGAATTCTCAGATAACTCCAGTTGCTGATGATTAAGATATTTGTATTTTCTTGGTTTTGTGACAGATTGTTTAATAAATTGGTTACATAATAAAGATTTAACTCTGAGCACTGAAAAAGAAATATGAGTGTGAAAAAGTGCGGGATTTGGGATTTGCATGTAGGAACTAGGAATACTCGATTCTACTAACAAAAATGAGCTTAGCTGAATATACCAGAGAGATATTTTATATATACGGACACTATATTGCTCTCCTGTGGAACTGTAAGTCCAGCATGTGGTCTGCTGGTCTCCTGGTTTCCTACCAGTTGGGAAGGTGCCGTAGTAGAAGGACGTTCTCTCGTTCTTTGTCCAGTCAAAGTCCTCAGTGGCTGACACACATAGCACCAAGGCAAGCACATGGTGTGGTCTCAGGATTCCCCACTGCAGCATTGTCATCTTTGGCAAAGAGAGCACTGTCTTTAGTTACAATTGACTAGCCAGATTTTAGCACAGATTTAACATCCTCATAGCTTGCACATTCATTTTTTAAAGTGTAGTGTCTTCATTACACTAATCCTACTCATATTTTGGAACGGCACAAAGGACTTTTTTGGAAAAAATATAAATACCTTTTGATTTTCTTTGTACCCTCGTGAATAATTAAAAAACAAACAAACATATTAGGGTAGGATTAGGTTTGTCACCAGTGATGACATAGACCTCATAGGGTTAATGGCAGTAATGTGTGGGATGGCAGCTGCTGCAAGGCTTCAGTCTGCTCTGAACTATACAGGATGGAATATCACAGAACATGCATAAATGTTTAAGTAAAACAAAGACTCAGAAACTTACACTCAGGTGTCAGGTGTCCACAGGTTTTGAGTAAAATCATCCTAATTCAACCCCAAACCTCAGGATCATTTAAATATCCACTGAAAAAAGTTACATATCCACCGAAACACCCAGTCATTGTCAGAAGAGCCTAGTTTCATTTCAGCCAGCTGTAGGACACACTGACACAAAATGCTATCAGAGACAGAAAATAAGCCAACTTGTCCAACACGGTTAGGATGACTGACATTTCAAGCTGCTAAATCTTTTCAAGGATGTGGAAGATTTTAAAAAGTAAGAGTGGGGAAGAAATACAAAATTGCCCTTAATTCCTGTGCTGTTTCTTTCCCTATACTTTCCCCTTTGCTCAGCCTGTGTCGCCCCAACCACCTCACTCAGAACCACATATAGATGTCTGACCTGCTGCATTTGTCTCAGTTGGAAACTGCTCCAAAATGCAAGAAAAGTCTCCAAGCTTCTCCACCTGATCAGTGTTCGCCAGCGTTACTAGCTGGTTCGCTGCCAATGGTAACAAAAACAAAACCGAGTCGAGTATCCAGGACATTTTCTGCTATTCATCAGCACATGTACAGCAACCCCCACCCCACCAGACGCACACTGAATACCTCTCCATTTGAAAGCAGTGAAGTGTGAGCATAAAGCTTTTGCTGGGGCCAACAGATCTTTTTGAAAAGGAGGGATTTTGACACTGTAAGCAAAGTTAATGGCAGAGAGCATAATTTGTTTGCAAAACACATCAGAAGATATTAAAAAAGTTATCTGCTGGATGTGACTACTGGTTACATCCTCTATTTGGCAGCAGTAATGTTTATTGGGTTAGTTTGTCTCTGGTGTAGCTGAGTACAATACTCAGGTGGGGAAGAATTTCAGTACAATCTTCCTGATAGATGTGCTTCAGCTCGGCCACATGTTTTTTCTTGATGCATCCTCCAGCTTCAGCTGATGTTTCGGCCAACTCAGCGTTATTGTTTTAGCTTCATACGACCACTAGCCCATTACAGCTATGTAAGGGTAGGGTCTGTGGTAGTACCGTCTATATTAGTGTCCCAATGCTGAATTATTATGATCATTATTGCCATTGAAGTCAAACATTCATTAATTTAGAAAATACAGGAAATAATCAGTCAACATTTTCATATGATAACCTTCTATTAGGTAAAACAGCTTGCTAGAGCACATGAGTGATGAAGGTAAAGGTTAGGTACTGGTTCCACTGGGACAGGCCTTTCCATGACCTGCTGTGACTCAAGAACATTACCAAAATCCACCACTTGATTCAGATCCAGTCTGAAATGAATAAGTTCTTAATTTTCCCATGATTCCCACTCTAGCTAGATTCAGGAATACAAAGTGTGGTCATTTTTCTTGGAGTTCTGAAACCAGAAGGTGAAACAATCAGAACAATACCACGTTTTCATTACAGTCGGGTTTGCAGAGGTGACGCTCGTATAGTAGAAGCTCACCAGCCTCAGGGTCATGACCACTTCAGTAAATACAGTGTGGTGGAGCGGGGCCCTGTACTAAGCATGAATACAGCCATTATCATAAGATGCTTTGTTTACAGAGCTTTGTTGAGAAATGCTGAAATGTTCAGAACTAAAACTGTTGGCACTGCACTCTCACTTTATGTTTGGGTGCTGAAGCTGTGCTCTCTGCTTGTTGTGTTTGCGTTCACGCATCTGTTTCACTTGCTCGCTCTATGTGCATTTGTATATTGTTGTTGTTTTTTAGTGCACTGCATGTGGTTGCAGTGTTTGCGCCTGTGGAAAAAGGAGACAACATGGGTTTAGCATATCAAAGGCACAAGGGCCCCAACGACTGTTACAGAAATGTTTTGAGATTTCTAGCACTTGTCCGCTCACCTCAGCTGGCCATATTTAAGGGGCTTTATTGTAGCCTCGCAGAGCTGACATGAACATCTTTACTAAGGTCCCAGGATTAGTCCAACAAACCAGGTATGTTGAGAGTGCCCTACTCTGGCCACAGTCCACAGAGCAAGACACCCACCAGTGTTATTGAGGTGGGTGGGCCTGTGGCTTTACAGCCAGTTTCTCCTGATTATCATGCTGTGCTCTCTGTGATGCCTCCAACACCAGTTTCCCAAAATCACCTGGAGAGTGATGAAGGCTGTATGCACACATACTGTCTCGCATTTTAAAGTGCCAGATGATAGCGCTAATCCAAATTAATCTGAAGCATGAAACTAATTTGATGTAAGAGTTGGAAATAGAAATAAACACTGCAGTGATTTTTTTTTTTTAAAGACATTTTCAAAGGCTAAAGTCTTGACTTTTGGTTCCAGACCACAGACTGGGGAGTTTCTTTGATCGCTGTAGTTTATGTCTTGATTATTACATGTGTGTGTATATATAATTCATTCAAAGTTTTCTGTATCTACAGCAAGCTGGGGTCTGTGCTCCAACGTGCCTTCTACGGGTCCAGTGGGAGGGTGAGTCAAATAATTACTTAGTTACTTTGTCAAAGTATAGATGGGTTTCCTAATATAAAGTGACTAGAATTTAAAAAATGAGTCAATCTGTGACACATAATTTGAATTGTCAAGTTAATTAGTAACTATTCTGATAATTGAGAAATCATGTTAGTAATTTTCACACCAAAAGAAAAAAAATGGTCGACTTAACCTTCACCTAACATATAAACCCACATATTTCAGTTTAAGAGAGCATAATGTTATTTTTATACAAAAATTAGCTTAAAGGCATACCTTTTAAAATTCTTTAAGACATTTAAAATCTTAGCATCACATCTTACATCACTTTATCAAAAATAAACAAATCAACTTGGTGTTGTTTAAATCAAACAAACTTCATCCATCCCTGCATACGTTTTCTTCTGCTTATCCGGGGCTGGGTTGCAGGGGCAGCAGCCTAAACAGAGAAGCCCAGACATCTCTCTCTCTCCCCGGCCACCTCCTCTAGCTTGTCCGGGTTAACACCAAGGTGTTCCCAGGCCAGCCGAGAGATAAAATCTGTCCAGCGTGTCCTGGGTCTGCCCCGGGCCTCTTCCCACTGGGACATGCCCAGTACACCACACCCAGGAGGCGCCCAGGAGGCATCCTGGAGGCATCCTTTGACATGGCTACCCAGATGGCTGAATTCCTCACCCTGTCTCTAAGGGAGAGGCCAGCCTCCCTGAGGGACATGGTCGAATGCCTTCTCCAAGTCCACAAAACACATGTAGACTTGTTGGGCAAACTCCCATGAACCATCAAGTATCCTCGAGAGGACAAAGAGCTGGTCCAGTATTCCACGACCGAGATGAAAACCGCATTGTTCCTCCATCTGTTAGTCAACCGAGGTTTGGCTAACGGATGGACTCTCCTTTCCAGACTTTGGCTGTAGGAGAGGCTGAAGAGTGTGATCCCCCTCTGGTTGGAGCATGATGGTTCCCTTCACCTCTGCTGTCCACCATCTGGTTTGGGGGTTATCATTAATGGAGTAGCTCCAGCAATCGAGGTGCTGAACATGGTCCATTCAGACTCAATGTCCCCAGTCTCTCTTGGAATAGTGTTGAAGCTCAGCCAAATGTGGGCATTTAAGATCTCGCATTGTCTGCTAGGTGTTCCCAGCGCAGCCTCATTGACAGCGCAGCCTCCCCCGCCACCTGATCAAACCTACTATAAGGTGGTGATCAGTTGACAGCTCACCACCTATCTTCACCCAAGTGTTCAGAACATGCGGCTGCAAATCTGATGATACGACTACAAAATCCAGAATCGACCTGCGGCCTAGAGTGTCCTGGTGCTATGTGCACTTATGGACACCCTTATGTTCGAATATGGTGTTCGTTATGGACAAACTGTGGTTTGCACAGAAATCCAGTAACAAAACACCACTTGGGTTCAGATCTGGCAGGCTGTTCCTCCCAGTCAGGGCCTTCCAGGTCTCTCTGTCACATGAGTGCTGAAGTCTCCGAGTAGGATGACAGAGTTCTCAGGTAGAGCACCCTCAAGCACCCCGGCCAAGGTACTCCAAAAAGACCCGGTACTCTACATGTATATATATATAACACCCAGCACGCCCCTGCGGGCGGTTTATCCTTCAAGCTCGGGTCCTCTACCAGAGGCCTGGGAGCTTGAGGGTCCTGCGCAGTATCTTAGCTGTTCCCAGGACTGCGCTCTTCTGGACAGAGATCGCCGATGTTATTCCCGGGATCTGCTGGAGCCACTCGCCTAGCTTGGGAGTCACCGCACCTAGTGCTCCGATTACCACGGGGACCACCGTTACCTTCACCCTCCACATCCTCTCGAGCTCTTCTCTGAGCCCTTGGTATTTCTCCAGCTTCTCGTGTTCCTTCTTCCTGATATTGCTGTCATTCGGAACCGCTATATGTATATGTATATATATATATATATGTATATATATATATATATATACATATACAGCTGAAGCCTGGGAGATTTTAGCTTGACTTGGCATAAAAACTGGATTCAGGGAGGAATGTCTGTCCTTTGGCTCTATTGGAACTTTGTATCTCTATGTAAAACTGATCAATCGATCTGTTTCATCTTGGTTGTTTAGCATCTTCACTAAAAAAAACCCACGAAAACCACAATTTGTTTCTTTAGGAATTAAGTGGTTATAAAAAAAAAGCCAGAAACCTCTATAAAATCAGCTTATTTGAGTCACATATTTTCAGACAGTCTTCTGTGAAAATTTCCATTCCCAGTACAAAAACCTCAGATGGTTCTGACAGCCAGATAATAGCTGCTTGTTTACTGTTAGCTCAATAAAATATTCAAAAATTGAAAGATGTGTTCATGTCAGACTAAAAAGCTACTCACACAGGAGCCTCACAGACAGGTTATGCTGCCACAAAGTCTAAAACTTGGTATACATGTGTAATATTTGTCAAATATCTCCTAATAAGGAATACCTCCATTTCATGCAGGCTTCCTATGTTTGATGCTTTTTGGTTTGGGGTAAACTGTAACCATATTTTTGTGCTGCGGCTGCTCTCAGGTGACCCTTTTTGAACAGCGAAACTTTGCTGGCAGAAAGCTGGACCTGAGCTCCGACTGCACCAGGGTCAGTGACAAGAACTTCCCAGAGAGATGTAACTCTGTCCAGGTGGAGAGTGGAGCGTAAGTCTACTTAAAACAGGCAGCAGGCCACTGATGCACGCTCTGCTGTCTAAGGTTATCCAAAAAGCAGATGAAAGCATCTACAGTGGTGTGAAAAACTACTTTCCTATGTCTTGTATGTTTATCACATTTAAATGTTTCAGAGCAGCAAACAAATTTAAACATTAGACAAAGTAAACACAAAATGCAGTTTCTAAATGAAGGCGTTTATGATTAAGGGGGGGGGGGGGGAATCCAAACCTAACAGCTCTGTGTGAAAAAGTGATTGCTGTCTAAACCTAATAACTGGTTGGGCCACCCCTAGCAGCAACAACTGCAATCAAGCGTTTGCGATAACTGGCAATGAGTCTTTTACAGCAGTGTGGAGAAATCTTGGCCTACTCGTCCTCACAGAATTATTGTAATTTAGCTAAACTGGAGGGTTTTTGAGCATGAACCTCCTTTTTAATGACATGCCACAGCATCTCAGTTGGATTCAGGTCAGGACTTTGATTAGTCTACTCCTATATGGCCACTCCAAGTCTTCATTTTAATTTTCTTCAGCCATTCAAAGGTGGACTCGCTGGTGTGTTTTGGATCCTGCTGCAGAAACCAAGTGCGCTTCAGCTTGAGGTCCAGACAGATGGCCAGACATTCCCTCTCGGGATGTTGTGATAGCAGAATTCATGGTTCCACATTACCACAGCAATTCTTTTAGTTCCTGAGGCAGCAAACAAGCCCATTTAGCCCACTTTTTCACACCACTGTATATCTGCGGCCTTCAATAAACAGACACTAAAAGCAAATGAAATCAAAATGATGTTTAATCACTGTTTAGAGCCTATTTGAATCTAAAACAACATTTCAAACATATTTTTATTTTAGCTTTGTTGTTGTTTTTGCCTTTGCCACATTGATTTTTGACTCTCTCTCTTCTCATTTAAAGATGGGTGGGTTATGAGCATGAAAACTTCCGGGGACGTCAGTACCTATGGGACATGTCAGACAGGGGCGAGTACAACTGCTACGATAGGTGGTGTGCCCAAGTGGACCACATCTCCTCTGTCCGTGCTGTCAAACAGGTGGAACACAGAAACGCACACTAGTTACAGAACATACAGATCTTCTTCTGTCTCGACCTTTTTAAAGAAGCGCTCTCAACATGCAGTATGCGCTCCATATCTGCTGTACTGCTGACAAGCAACTGAATAAAAGAGATAAAATAGTTCACAGAAATACATCAGAGCTATTTATGGTGGATTCCAGGATTAAAACAGATTGTTTTGGTCTTAATAATTATGCAGACATTTTACTTGTTTTTGTGAAGAATGACTAATGCACAGTGCTAATGTCATAGAAGATGGTATTTTTCTACATCCAAAGACAATGTGTTGGTAAATAATGTATATTGAGCTAACTTTGTGATGAACAAAAAAGCAGCTTAATAGTTACATAATAAGTAATTTAAAGTAATTACATTTTGATTATTCTAATACATAATGTTTTAATATTTTTTGGTTTAGCAAAAGTAATACTAAAAAGATTTTATCTGTGGTTATTTCTAAAGATATACTCCAGTATTCAGCGGCACTTTGTCTCACCATTTTACAAATTTGTATTTAAAAAATTGCAGCATTAGAAGAAAACTTACAAAAGAAGAAATCAGCCTTAACAACAGTGTGCTGGTTCTCTCAGTCCACAGACACCAGCTAACCAGCTTTAGTGGGAATGGTTGTCTGTTAGTTCAATTCAATTTCAATTTGTTTTTCTTTTAACCTTATCTGTTATTTCACAATAACAGTGGCCTCACAGCGGTAGATAATGACCCTAAATTGTTGGAAAGAAATCCCCAGCAATCACATGACACCCATAAGCAAGCAATCGGCAACAGTGGCAAGTGAACACTTCCTTTTAACAGGAAGAAAGCTCCAGCAGAAAATCTGAGCTCGCTGGTTGGGGATGAGGAGGGAAAGAAGAGAACCGAGTGACAAAAGACACACTATGGGAGAGAGAGTCAGTTTTTAATAACTGCTAATTAAATACAGTAAGTTGTGTTGTATAAAGACACAGTGAGTCAAAATAGATGAGCGAACAAGAAACCTTCAGTGTATCATGGAAAGCGCCCCCACAGCCTCTTTGCAGCATAACTAAAGAATGGTTCAGGCTCACTGAGCCCAGTCGTATAGATCAGTGAGCCTTCAGCTTTCAGGCCCCTCTTCAGTTTGGATTCAGCAGACAGACTGTCTCAAAAATTTTCCTTTTTGCTGGATCAGGTGACCCTGCATCCTCCCTTAGGTATGCTGCCATAGGTGTAGGCTGCTGGGGGATTCCCATGATGCATTGAGTTTTTCTTCTTCAGTCCCCTTTCTCTGTATGTATTACTGTAAGGTCTGCCTTACAATATAAAGCACCTTGAGGCGACTGTTGTTGTGATTTATATAAATAGAATAGAATAGAAGTGATCCAGACCTGACTATATGCTGTATCGAAAGGAAAGTTTTGAGCCTAATCCTGAAAGTAGAGAGAATGCATGTCTCTTGAATCCAAACTGGGAGCCAAATCCATAGTAAAGAAGTCGAATAGCTGAAGGCTCTGCTTTCCATTCTACTTTTAAAACTAGAAAGCACCAGTAAGCCTGCAGTCTGACAACAAAGTGCCGTGTTCAGATAGCACAGTCCTATAGCTCTTTAAGATATGACTGGGCTTGATTATTTAGGATTTTGTATGTGAGAAAAAGGATTTGAAATTTAATTCTAAATTTAACAGGAAACCAATGAAGGGAAGCTAAAATTGGCGAAATATGGTCTCTGTAGTTCTTGCTGTAGTGTTCTCAATCACCTGAAGGCTTTTAAGGGAGATTTTAGAGCAATCTGATAATGAAGTACATTATCCAGCCTAGAAGTAATAAATGCATGAAGCAGCTTTTCAGGGTGTTTCTGATTTTAGCAATATTACACAAGTAAATCAAAGCAATTGTAAATATTTTTTAATGTTCTTTCTGAAGGATATGATCAAAATAACTTAGGTTCTTCCTGTTTATAGGTTATAGATGGACAATTGTGAACCACTGGACTGGAGTGCTGTTTTAGCACCTTATCTGCTGATTGAACGTGTATGTTGTAGTGTAATGTAATCCACCTCAGGTCATTAGCCAGTACATAACATTTATCTCAGTCTCCAAAGTTTCATGTTATCTTAAAGTAATTAGTAATCCAATATGATTAAAACTTTCGATTTCAACAGCAGTATAGCTTATTCAAAAATGCAGGAGCCATTAAACAAATACATTCAAAAACACACACACACACACACTCAACAGTTGTGTATTTCTGTGACTTCTAGGACAACAACCCTGCCAGAGCTCAGCTGTTTGAACGAGCTGGTTTCTCTGGTAAGAAGATGGAGCTCCAGGATGACATCCCCAACCTTATGAGCCGCTACAGCCTCAACAGAGTAGCCTCCATTCGTGTGCTCGGAGGAGCGTGAGTGATTAAACGAGTGAAGCCTTTGGACTTTGAGCAGTGTAACTAGTATCCTACCAGAGATCTAACCTTCCTCTGTGTATACAGGTGGGTGGTGTATCAGGAGCCCAACTACAGAGGACCCCACTACATCCTGGAGAAGCGTGATTACAACAACTTCTCTGACTGGGGCAGCCAGAACAGCACCATTGGCTCCATGCGGAGAGTTCGCTTCAACTGAACACCAACTCTGAGCTATTGACATTGCGCCCATGAAATTTGTCAGCTTTATATACAAACATTTACATATTTTTAGTAATAAATTGTTAAAAGGCAAATGTTTTTGGTATTTATTCTTCATAATTTATTACTTTTAATAAAAGACATATGGGTTTTCGAAATGTAAAGAATTTGTAACCGATGGGTAATCGATGGTTGTGCCCTAATACCAGAGACATAATAAGTCAGCAACATGACACTCAATTGAAATCTATAGAATTCCATAACATAAAAGATGGTGGTAGAAGTATAACATCTGTGATCAAAAAACTTCTCTAAGCTTAAATGTTTGAAAAAGCAACCCTAATTATTATGACATGTATTGATGTTTTGCAGACACACAGAGGATAACCATATCATATTAACTTGTTTGGCATTTTGGACATAGGACAGTCATAGTGTGAATGTAGGATCAAGCGAATAAGGCCCCAGTCACACTGGCCTAGAGACTGATGTGCAACTCAGCCACCAGTCATTAGGAAAAAGTGTTGCTTTGAGTGCTTGCAGGACGTTGATGGCACTTGCAGGAAAAATGGCGACTAAAGTCCCAGTAACACAGGTCTACAGACCAGTCAGTCATCACCCCCGGCAACCACTGTTTGGCAAAAACGTCCTTGTTATTTTTTGAGTGTCTAACACAGCATATTACTTTGGTCATAAACTGAATGGAAGACATGTGGATTCAGCTACTCTCTAAGCTGTAGCGAAACTGTGATTCAACACATGAATGGCCTGAGGATAAAAACTCCTCTTGAGCCTCTCCGTTTTTGTTCGGATGGTGCGGAACCTTTCAGAAGCTGGAACAGTTCATTGCTGGGATGGGACGGGTCCTTCAAAATCTGAGTTGCTCCAGTCCAGCATCTCCTGATGTAAATCTCCTGTAGGGAAGGGAGAGCAGTCCTGCAGCAGTGTTCTGCCATACAGATCACTCTCTAAAGAGCTTTTTATTTTCAAGACAGCTGTTTCCATACCGGGATGTGATGTTCTGTATGAGGATGCTCTCCACAGCGCCTGTATACAAAGTCCTGAGGATCACTGGAGAGACTCTGAACTTCCTCAGTTGTCAGAGGTGGTACAGGCACTGCCTAGCCTTTTTGGTCTGGGCCTGAATGTGGGCAGACCATGTCAGGTCTGAGCAGATGTGGACACTGAGATACTTGAAGGACTGCACCCTCTCCACTGGAGCTCCATTGATGATAATGGGCTTGTAGTCTCTATGCTGACTCCTTCTGAAGTCCACCACCAGCTCCTTGGTCTTGCCGACGTTCAGCTGGAGGTGGTTGTCCCGGCACAATGATGCCAGATTCTTCACTTCATCCATGTAGGCAGTCTCATCGTTGTTGGAGATTGTGCCCAACACCACTGTGTCGTCAGCGAACTTCACAATGGTGTTGGAGCCGTGGGTGGCCACACAGTCTGAAGTGTAGAGGGAGTAGAGCAGTGGCGAGAGGACACACCCCTGTGGCGCTCCCGTGCTGATGGTGATGCTGTCAGAGATGCACCCACCCTCACCACCTGAGTTCTGCCAGTGAGGAAGTCAAACACCTATGCACACAGACAGCTGTTGAGTCCTAGATCCCTCAGCTTTGTGAACAGTCTACCGGGCACTATTGTGTTGAACGCTGAGCTGTAATCAACAAACAGCATTATCACATAGTTACCCTGTTTCTTGTCCATGTGGCTAAGGGTGGTGTGCAGGACGTGGGCGATGGCGTCCTCCGTGGATCTGTTGGGTCGGTAGGCAAACTGGAGTGGATCTGTGATGTTTGGGATGGAGGAGGAGATGGTTTTCTTCAACAGCCTCTCGAACACCTTCATAACCACCGAGGTCAGCGCAACTGGCCGGTAGTCATTCAGGCATGAGGGCTTGTTGTTCTGGGGACAGGGATGATGGTAGATCCCTTGAAGCATGTGGGGACCACAGACTTCAGAAACAACTTTTACTTCTTTGCTTCGAGTTTGTGTCGTACTTTAAGGTTTACTATTGCTCGGCTAATGATATATGCAGAAAAACATGAAAAATTGCAGGTAACTGTGGCAATTTTTCATCAACTACAGCATTCACTAGGTTTTTGGTACAGTATTATCTTTACAACCGATTCCATCCAGTGATAGCCAGAAACCTCCACTAATCAGGGAATACAATTTTTTTTCCTAACAATCTGTCAATGTATCATGTCTTTAGTGGACATCTCTTGAGTAATGTGTGCATGACATCACATGAGTAACCTCCGAAGCATTGCAAAAACTCCACTGATGTTGGTTGCACTGGCTGACAGAACATCTGATGCGGTTTGCACATTTAAACACAGGATCCAGAAAGCCATTCCAAAAGGTATATGGTGATGGTGAGGATTTAGTACATGAAGAACTGAAGATAATATCAACTTTAAGTAAATACAGACCATTGGTGTAGCACAACCATACGTTTAGGTGAAGAAATATCCATTTACATTGCATGGTAATCAGATATAAGGTTAAACGGAGTCTTCTTAAAGTAGAGGTTCTTTGTTCTCAGTTTGGCAGTAAAGAGTTAAAAGGCCTAACAGGCCAATAGGGTGGAGTTATTTAGACTCCTGGGTGTGTTTAACAAACTGACAAGAAATGTATCCTGATGTATTGAAGTTGGAAAATGGCTTAGAATTTGTGATGTTAAGCTTATTATATTAACATTGTGTCAATTTCCTACTGCTTATCCAGGTCACAGGGCTTAAGAAATGAGGCTCCCTTTGGTCTGCAGAGAAGCCTTCATAAATTGCCACCTTGCTGTAGTGGAGCTGTTTGTGTGCTAGTGATGTCAGGAGCTGCATTGTTGGGGATAAACTGTCACAAACAAACAAACAAAAAAACCACAACATTCTTAAGTTTTAGCATGCAGTCCATTTAGGCTCTAATACCAGTTTCATGTCATCGCTACAGAAATGTGTTTGATAAGGACACACCCCCATTTTAGTTCAGTGCTCCAATGCAAACGTTATTCCACAAGACTTGTTTCACTTCCAGAACCAGCTGTTCTGATAGGCAGCGATATCTCCCCAGCTTCCACAATGAAGTCATTTGTGACCCCTTTTACTGAGATGCATGCCAAGAACACAGTCAGGCTTTGCCTCATGTTTTCCACCTGTCTATGAAGACAAACCAAAAGTAGGTTATGATTTTTTTATTTTTTTTGGGGGGGGGGGGGGGGGGGGAACCCACAAACACACTAAGACAAGAGTTAAAGTCTAAGAACCATCTAAAACTTTATTTCGATCTCCAACAAGGTACATTACATGCAGATGCAAAACTGTTTGCTGCCCAACAGGTATGTTTAATCATTCAATAGTTAAAATCTTCCACTGGTGGGAAGAAAAGAAAAAAAAAAAAGTTAGAGATTAGAAAAACTTTACTTCATAGAAGCAGTTTGTAGATCCTCTGGAAGCTGCACAACAACTTCTCAGCTTTTTCTTGGATATGCAGTTCAAGGTGCATTAGAAAAAAGCCAATACAAATGGCTCAAATTCTCAGATCATAAAAAGAAAAAAGTTGAGTCAGAGTACAGCTGCTGCCATGTTCTTGACAATTGAAGATTTGAGCTGAGGAATGAGGCTGATCTTGAGAAGCTTGCTGCTCGAGTACTTTTTCCTCACAGCCTACAGAGACAGATCCTCAAGGTCAGTCTCTACTCACACATGATATGAGCTGGTGTATTTATTCTCAGCCAACTCACCTGGAACTTCGTTTTCCCTTCATTTACCAGCACAACATTTTTGGCAATGTGCTGCATGATGGGCTTCAGGTGGGCCTCGTCATAGGTAGAGTAGTGCTGCTGTGTGGGAGACTGATGGGAGGTCAATTAACAGCCAGCTTGAAGGAGCAAGATGTTCATAAAAAGTGACTTTAAACTTACCCAGGGTAGGCCGTCCAGCAGCAGCTGGGAGAGGCAGAGGGAAGCAGCAGCGACCTCAGAGGGCCTGTAGTGCACCATATTGTAGTCGAGCAGGGTCAGCTCCATCAGGTACTTGGCCAGCGTGTGTCTCTCCCCATCAGACTGATAAACATGCACGTCAAGGTTTAAGATTCTTACAGTTTCTCTAACACCTTAGCTGCCATTTTTCTTTAATACAGAGTGATACACATGCAAGTTATGAATTGGAGGCAGCCGATTCCTACACTGTTGAAGTCTTCTCCACATTAAATTCATAATGAAACTCACATTTGCCACCTTAGATGCCCGTCTGAGAAAGTGCAGTGGGAGAGGACGCCCCAGCTGAAATTTCAGGCCCTTCAGAATCTGCTGCTCCATCTCGAGAATCTGAGATTTTGTAAAGGCGTTGTCGGTTATGTAGGCAAAGTCGCCAACCTCTGGGGCATACATCTCCTCATACTTGCAGGCCACCAGCATGGCAGTCACACCGACAAGTTGCAGCTTCCTGCGAGACACTGGCTGGACCTGCAGCGTAACCAGAAGAAGCCTTTTAGATCCAGGTCACAAACCCATAGACAAGGCTGTTCAGAAACGTCACCTGAAGAAAGCGGTCCAGAATGGCAACTGTGAGGTACAGAGTCTCCTGCAGCAGCTGGAACCTGGAGTGAACCTGGACCAGCCAGTCGATGAGAAGCGCTCGCATACCATCAGTGATTTCGTAGCCCTGCATGTAGTTTGCTCGTACTGTCTGCTGCAACTGAGAAGACAAACTGATGTAAGTCAGAGACGACAGCAGCTGGTGTCAGAAGGCAGGGGAAGAAACTACCTCCAGGTTGTGCAGATACTTGTAGATATCCTTCACATATTCTGAACAGAGCTGTGGCTGGTCTGCATCCTCCTCATCCACGTCCTGCACCGCAAGCAGTGCCTCAGAGAAAGCCAGGCACAACTCAGTCTCCTCCTTCATGGACACATCAGTTGCAGATTCCTCCAAAACCAAAGGAAGAGGCTCTGTAGCTGCTTGGACTGGTCGAACATCGGCAGGTTTAGCCACTTGGACACAAGATGGCTTGGCTGACACTTTTGTCTGTCCTGTTCTCTAAGGAAACGTTTGGAATCATTACAGTTGGGAAATGCAACACGAGTCACTAATAAGACTTTCAGATTGGACAGGAATAAAATTGTTCAACTATTGCGACCTTCCCTTTTGCAAACCACTAAGGGGATTTCAGTCTGCTGCAAGGTTCTTGCTTTGGCTCAGCTAAACCAGTTGACAAGGTTTGTGTTTAGTGCAAAAGACACAGACAGATGAAGTCTGGGTTGAAAGTCAGCCAGTAAAACTACTTCTAGTCTAGCAGGCATACCAATAAATCAGACCTCTATAAGACTTTATTGCCTGCTTACCAAGTGACTGCAAAGCAGACAAAATGAGTCAGGAACCAAACCAAGATGCTCTTACCTTTGTGACAGTCACTGCTGCGTTAAAGTTGGTAATCTCTCCGAGAGCTGCTCTCCTCGGACCCGCTGCTGCGGCGGCTTTCCCCGGTTTCTGCCGGTTCTCTGCGGTTAGGAGCTGCTAACGAGACAAACATGCACATTAAAAAGGCTTGACCGACTTTTCTACAGCGTGTTTAACATTACTGAAACGATAGCGTTATTATTGCAGCGCTAGCATCAACTAGCCAACAGCAGCGCTTCTCTAGCAAACAAAAGTCTTTTTACTCACCACAGCACGAACTTCCACAGACATGTTTACCGTGGGCAGCAACGAGGACACAGAGTGACCAAGAACAAGCAAAAGAGCAAATAATTCAGACTAACAGAGGACAGTTTCCCAACAAAATCCGTAAACAGTTATTTCCGTAGCTAAACAACACAGCGACGAGCAGCTTTCAAATAGTTGTCCTCTAAATCTGATTGGATGTAGCGATTTCGTTCGGACGCTTGTGATTGGCTAGTGATTTCAGGTGGGAATTAAAGCCATATGAGCTTTTAAAGTGCTCGGTAACCTTATCTCACAGTCATCGCTTCATCTACAGTAATATAGCGCCAGATAGTAGATTTATAGCAAATGCTAAATAATACGTAAGCAAGTCTTATGCCTAAAGGCAACTGTTGTTAAAAACTGTGTATGAAAAGTCCCTGGTTTGGGACCTGACGAAGACACAAACCCCTGTGGGGCAACCCGCTGTAGCAATCCCTTTTACTGCTTTAGATTCCTTTTTTAAAAAATTATATTTTTATTAGTCATTTTGTTTTACATTCAGATAACAAAGAGTGTATTTGGTGGCTTGACAGTGTATACATAATGCAGTATGTTTAACTTATTTACATAAAGTACATCAATACATATTATGAAGTAGAGGGTCGACCTGACATTACATGAGAGATACACCAGTTCAGGGCTGGCCTTACATAAATTCAGGGCAGAGGGGGGACACAAAGATAATCCATTCATTCCATATTTTGTAGAATTTGTCTTCGAATTTTTAAGGAAAATGTCAATTTTTCCATTTTAAATATTTCAAAAACCACATTAAAGCAATACTTAGATGTTTGCTTTAGATTCCATTAATTTACCTTCTTACTATACTTTCATTCAATGTGAACATGGAAACACAAACAGCATCCACAGACACTACAAGCTGTCTGTAGGTAACTCTGCATGTCTGATTTGGCAGATATTGCAAAGAATCAGAATACTTTATTAATCCCAGACTATATTATGTGCTCACAGTTGCTCCAAGACAGTAAAAACCTTAAATTAAATAATACAATACTTTACTAATTTGGAAAAAAAAAAAGCTCTAATGTATATAATAGCTCAATTATAAATATCTCAGTATATAAGAAAAATTAAATATATAAGGTTGAAATTAAGCTGTACAGGATGTGCAATAGGGCATAACTATTACAGTGTGTACTGTGCATTAGCTGGAGGAGTTGTGCAGGGAGATACCTACAGACAGGAATGATCTCCTGTGTCGTTCTGTGGTGCATTTGGGCAACGTAAGTCTCTCACTGAATGTGCTCCTGTGATAGGCCAGCACATCATGGAGCGGGTGGGTGGTCTTGCCCACCTTTGTCCTTGGACAACAGACCTGATAAGCCATGTTATGTGTATGTATGATCTGGCAATGTTCCAAACCGCCTAAACACGTTTATTGTGCACGAGGTGACTGCAGAGGAAAGTCTGTGACAAGCAACCTTTAAAAGTTCTCATTATTTCTGAATTTGCAAGAAAATATGAATGATTTTCAAGATGCCTTCAGACTCCACTGTGTTTTCCATGTGGGCCAGGCCACGTTTGACACAGAAATACATGCATTTTTATTAAATATTAAAGCTGCAACCCAAATTTGTGAACTTCAAATTAGAACCACATTTGAAACCTTACATGTCATATTTTACGTTCATTTAAATCAGCAAAATAAGTGACTGATGCAGAAGTATTGAATCACCTTCATGTTTACTTGGGCTGGTATTCTTCTGATCTGTCAACCACTGGCATAATGAAATTATCTCCCTATTAGGAGCTTAAACATGAATCCACAGTCACAGCATGTCACAAAGCTGACCACGTAATCATACAGCACTGCACTCGCTTACTCTTTATTTGAGCATCCCTTAAATCAATTCAAGTCATCTTATAACCACAGATATGGAGAACACGTAGTACAAAAATGCAAACCCCTGAAGGACGGCTGAATAACAAAATGCACTTTGCCATGTGATGTTACTCAAGCCACAAGAACCCATGCAACAGGTTGCAGGGGTTAAATTGTCCCAGTGTGACTTTTAAAAGAAAAACAAAAACCAGCTGCTCGAGAGTTTGGTGGCATTTTCTATTTTCAATTCCACTTCTTGATCTCACAGCGTTTCATTATGCCACAGCTGGAAATGGCCTGTGAAAATGTCCCTTTGTTGAGATGGCACAAAATAAAGAACCCAGATGTTTTAAGGAATTGCTGAATCGATGGGGTCCGAGGTGTGAGGTTCAGGGTAGTGAAAGGACCAACAGATTCTCTTTGTTCAGTTAGTTATAAAAACAAAAAACCAAAAAAAAAAAAACCAAAACACATCACTTGTGTTCCCATGTGCTCCAAGCACAGCAGGGTATAATGTACCACTAATTTTCTGCAACCATGAGGCAATTGCTTTTAACTTAAGGGCAGGAGGCATCTAGTTTTCCTCCATATGCTCCTAAATGAGGGTACATCCAATTAAAATAAAAATGTCCACCATACTTTATTAGCTTTTCAAGGTAACTCTTGTATAAGGTGACACAGGTATTGAGAAAGACACAAACCATCTAATGGTTTCTGTTACAAGTCACCTCTACAACTGAAACAATGAATTCAATGGTCGTTTCCCTGTTAGGGGTGAAAATTTGATCCAGTTCTTAGCAAAGGCAAAAGTCCCTTTGACAAATGCATATTTGCATAAAAATGAACTATATTTGAATGACACAACATAGTTACTTTAACAGACCCGTGAGGTAAAAGGTCAAAAACACAGAGTGATATATCACACACTGCTGATCAGCAGGATAAAGTGTATGAAACAACAAGCTGAACTCAGTTCTACTGTGTATTCATTTGATCTCTTTCTAAGCTGGTGCAGCCCTCCACAACAGTCCTAGTTTCTTAAGTGGCCTCTGAAATTTAAATGTTTTAAATCCTTCCTCCGGGGTATCTTAATGAAGCTGTCCCAAAGATTCATGGTGGAAAAAAAAAAAACCCACTTAAAGCTGGTGTTTCCCATTAATCCGCTAGCCACCCATTTAGCATCTTTAATTCATGAAAGCACTAACTGTTAAAAAAGGCTTTAATACTTGAACAAATGGCAGTATCACAGAGTTTCAAGAAAAACATACACTGCTAACAGAGGCTGCACCGCCACATCATCAAAATCCCACTTTATTACCTGTTGCTTTGATTTTACTGTTGTGAAAGACGTCCAACCTCCAACAGAGCAAGAACAAAGTCATGTCGGGTGGTGGTTTTCTCTCATATTGCATGGTTATGGAATGTAAATGTAACTGTTACGTAAATGGACAAAACACAATCCACACACACGTCGGTTTCCTGAACCAAAGTAGGATGAAGAGGAGACAGAATGAAGCTCTGGCCTTATTATTTATTCTATAGTTCTTCCCTGCGGTGTGGATGGATTGGCTGAACGGCAGAATCAGTTGCCATTTTGGTTCATCTGTAGATACTCGTTGTGTAACTTTTCTTGGGTCTCGTAGAGCTTGCGGAGCTTCTTGGCTTGACCTTTGCTGAGCTCCTTCCCTTCAACGTCATGAGTGGGGAAACCCTGTTAACGGCGACAAAACCAAACACACCTTTAAAGCTTTTCAGGTTGACACGGTTTGTGAGCTGTCGTTTCCATGGTAACTTTTAAATTACCTTTCTGAATTTTCCTCAAGTTCTGACGCACACACAGTTACACTGATGTCATTTCAAATAAGGACATTCATGTCTGTACAAGCAAATCCCCGTGAGCTAGGTCTTTCCTACTCTTGGATCCGCATCACGTCATTGACCTCAGGCACACGTCTAGCTGTGAGCACCAAATCCCCACTTTTATTGCTGTAACTTCATGATTTCGTGGCGTGGGGTCGTTGGCCCCGTGACCACCTCACGACCTGGAGTACCGGGTGCTAATCTTTGTCTTTGCTTTCCTAGATATCCCAGGTTTTAAGCCCTCAGCAACAGATTCCTGAGGTCATCAGGGCCCACGAGCCTCACCACCAACATGGCACCAGCTTAACAGGTTCTTCTCATGAAAAATTAAGCATGGGAGGTAAAATAAGGACTTACCGTTTCATCGAATTTTGAGTATTTGTCTGTTTCACTGCGAAACATTTCGCTTGCAGGGATCTTCATCTTGGCCAGTTTCGCCATCTGCAACAGTAACAGAAACATGAAGATTTCCCTGATGACACAAACGCAGAAGGTCACTGTCTATATAAACCATCAGACTGACCTCTTGCTCCTGTTTCTTCTTAGCAGCCTCTAGCTTCTTCATTTTCTTCTCTTCTTCCATCTGTGAAAGATGGAATTTTATTGTGTGAAATGTTTTAAAACACATGTTTGCATTTTTAAAAAACAATTTTACATAAAAATGAAGGCTTGCAGTGGACTTCTGTTAAAATTGTAAATCAGCTAAGAATTTCTTTTGTCTGAACAAACTAGCTGTTAGATGTTGAAATGCCCGTCCTTATATCCTTGGAAACTCAGCGTCCTTCAGTTTTGGGAGGGGGCACTTCTTTTTCTGGCTTATCGTTTACTTTAAATTGGGATAAATTATCTCCTGTCAATCTTAGGACCTAAACTGCTCCAGACATGCACTCGATGTGTGATGATGTCTTCTCTTACCCTCTTCTTCTCCTCTCTCTCCTTCAGTAATGTCTCCTTGTCCACTAGCTTCACCACAGTGGGCAGGCCTGCAACACAACCACTTTATTTTCCAACACTCTTCACTTTGTAAGAACGAAACAAGGTCAGAACTTTTTTACATTCTTACGAAGAGAGTAAAGGCTCGGATTTATTGAGCAGGGCATCTTACTGCGCTGCAGTCATAAAGATGTGATGAATGGAGCGGATAATGATTTCGTGACACAGACGTAGCCAGTTTATTCCAGTAATAACTAACCCAGTCCACAGACGGCTGCGCAAAGGAGGCAGACCTGATGAGGAAGATCAAAACCTGAGCCGATTCTTTATCTCTATAACTTCAAACACAGACATCTTACCTTCGTGATCTTCCAGACGTACTCCAAGCTCTGGCAACATGTCGTCACGGACAACATCGCAGAGCTGCAGCAGCTCTGTCACTGAATAAGTAAGAAAAGAAAAAAAAGAAGAAGAATTTCATGTTTCAGTTCTCTCTGATTCAACATGGAGGTGATGTTTTGAGTTATAAAGTAAACAGTTTTGTTTAAAGCGCATGTTCTTACCTTTCTGCTCTCGAGCAATTTTGCGGACGCGCTCTCTAAAATCTGACAGCACTGTGAGGTATGGCATCACTGCGCTCTCCAGCTGTGGACAATTAAGGGGAATTTTTCATATGCAGTACATTTCTCATAATAATAATGCCACAAGAGACACAATTCAATCACAAAAAGTGAAAACCAGTTCACTTACATCAACACTCTGACTCTGTCCACCCATGGGAAAACCTATGGGGTCCGATCCTTCAACTGCACCAAATATCTAGACAACAACAAAAGTTTCATTTGAAGGGTTTGTTAGGCATCTCCACACTGACTTTGCCCAGTAATGGAGTTGTTTCTTAACTTGGAGAAGTAACAAAGTGTATCACATCCACTTTCATGTGTGTGAATGGATGAATGAGGCATGTTGTATAAATGAGATAAGAACAAACAGCATGATTTCTCCTCCACACAGAATCAAGGTGTTCTGTAAAATTCATTATTCTGAGAGCTGTGAAACGATAAACGCAGCAGCAGAAACGTGCTCACCTTCAGCATGTTGGTGAGGTACGCAGCAATACTTTCCATCAGCATGCGGTTGGGCCTGAGTTTGACGCTCTTCTTGCTGGCAATGTAACCGTTGCTTTGGCTGACCAGCGTTCTCATCTCCTCCATGGCAGTGCGGGTGTCCACGTTGTCACACAGAGCCTCGTGGACGGCAGACTTCCTGTCACAGAAACTACACAACACAAGTCACTTTTTAGTTTTAAGTATGAATGTGTTGTGTTTGCACGCACACAACTCTGAAAGTGCAAATTTTGATGAAGAACAACAAACTGGTCTTCTAATCTACCGAGTCGCTCTCTCACCTGTTGTTGAGCTCCACCTCTGCCGTCTCCCACTTCTC
This sequence comes from Aulonocara stuartgranti, assembly GCF_965226115.1. NCBI lineage: Eukaryota > Metazoa > Chordata > Actinopteri > Cichliformes > Cichlidae > Aulonocara > Aulonocara stuartgranti. The sequence goes on along the minus strand of NC_138939.1, from coordinate 39,541,478 downwards.
AAACTGACCAGTGATGTCAGTAGGCGCACGCAGGATGTCTTTCACATTCAGGAAGAACTCCTTTCAAATAGAATAGAATAGAATTCAACTTTATTGTCATTGCACATGCACAGGTACAGGGCAACGAAATGCAGTTTGCATCCATCCAGAAGTGCTTAGTGATATAGATATATTACAATATATATTAGCAATAATATAGATATGTAAGTATATTACAGAAATGGGTCTATTATGGTATGTTATAATGTACACGGTATGAAGTATGTTATGAATATTCTATAACTATAAGTATGTACAGGCTGTAGTGAGTACAAGCTACAAATAACAAACAAAACAAAAACAGATCAACACAAAACAGACAAATCTTCCAACACTGTCTTTGTTCTTGCTTTCACCTACATTCATAAACTTCTCGTACTGGACGGCTGACTCCATCGTGTTAGAAGAATAGTCCAGAGTGTCCTTCCAGGAATGCATCAAGAAAGCCAGACGGAGCTGACGTGCTGCGTGGAGACAAACAGTGAGACCGTTAAATAGTTCTACTCTAACTGAAGAACTTAGTGTTCATTATGGATAACGTGTTTCTCTTCAGATATAAAATAAGTAACAACTGCTGTTGGGGTGAGAGAGGGAACCATTGCATTCAATAATAATTAAATGCAAAGTGGTGTATAAACAGATAATAAGTGAAAAAGTATGTCTGAAGAAGAAACGCATCATGGGAACCCCCAGCAGCATTCAGTTTGCTGTTAAAATGATGATTTTGGCTTTGAGCTGTGACAGTTTGTGCAGCCTCATAGCTGGAAAAACTCCCTGACAGTTTATTAACGGTGATGTATGCTCAAGTGATGCAGTCTACAAAGCAGGAACACATGTATCACCTGTGTTCTTCGCCAAGGCGTCCTTGATCGTGATGAAATTCTTCAGAGACTTTGACATCTTGCAGCCTGAGATTGTCAGGTGCCCGGTGTGCAGAAAGTACTGGACCCAGTAATCGTTCTCAAAGAACGCCTGTAAGCAGCACAAGCAACTGTGGTCATAACAGGTTTTACCCTTCATCACTGGAAACGGCTTTAAACACATTCAGGATGTTTCAAAGTGTGTGTTACGTCAGGCATTTACATAGTAAACAGGAACACATTTTCTGCAACAGTTACCTCTGACTGAGCCAGCTCGTTGTCATGATGAGGGAATCGCAGATCAAACCCTCCCCCGTGGATGTCCATCGACTCGCCCAAGATAGAGCCAGCCATGGCTGAACATTCAATGTGCCACCCGGGTCTTCCCTGTCAGAACATTCAAAGAAAACACCGATGACTTCCTTTCTCATAAGTACAAATTCTCGTTCCATTTCACAGAGCCTCAAATGACACTTTCACGTTTATATAAAAGAAAAGCTTTAAATGCAAAGGATGATCACACGGTCTTTAAAGCCTCTGAAAATGAAGGCTCACCTTCCCCCATGGAGAGCCCCATGATGGTTCTCCAGGCTTGGAGGCTTTCCACAATGCAAAGTCATTCGGTGACTTTTTCTCACTTAGTCTCTCTGCAGAAATGCTCAGATCTCCTACAGAGCCAGGAAAACAACGACAACAGGTTAAAAACTGAACATTGTACTTATTCTCTACTCAAATATTGGTAGGAGGGAAATCTTGGTGAATCTCTTCTGCTCTCACTGAGTCAAGCACTGAAAATCCCCGACCTGTTGTCTGTTGTCGGGCATGTCTGCACCTGTTGTGTGGTGCTTGTTTTATAAGTGTACCTTCTCCCTCTTGTAAAGCTTTCTGATCGCCGACCGCCTCCGGCACCAGTTTAGCGTACGAGTGCTGCGGACTGGAATCAAACTTCAAGGTGTCAAAGTATACTGAACCGTTTGACTCGTACCTGCAGACACCAGAGAAACAAGTAACTATAGCGACAGCGATGCAAGCAGTTCGTTCGGTACGACACAAATCGTGAACAGCGGCGGCATCTTCCTCACCCATAACCATTTGAAACTATTTTCCTCACAAACTCCACGATCTCAGGCACGTATTCACTGACTCGAGTAAGGACATCAGGGGGAAGAACCTGTGTGCCAAAATGACAACTTAAATCCAGTTACAGCAGGAAAATGCTGATTTCAAAGCACATTTTAACAATGATATTTTAGACATAGTGTCCTTCCAGTAACAGAAGTTTGGACAGAGCAGTTTCAGCCATTGTTATCTCAGAAACGGTAACGTTCAACAACACAAGTAAAACTGAACAAGTCATAGAAAAAGTTTCTTTACACATGTTGGATTTTTACAGGGGGCGTTTATTTAATTCCTTTAAGAGATTTTCTCAGAAAATCAAAAGATCATTTGGCTTTTTTATACTTACATTGAGTGCTTTCATATCTTTGTGATAGTCTTCTTCCCAGTATTTAGGGAGAAGGGAGAAGATGGAATTCTCTGTGACGTGACTTCCGAATTGTTTGTCCAACCAGTCTGCCAGCAAGTCCTTGGAATTCTCCAACAACACCTTGGGGAAGAAAAGACAATTCAATTGGACTTGTTGAGCTCATTTCCAGCTCCACACTTTTATTCGTGGTCACTATTAACAGAGTAGTTTTGCAGGATTCTAGTGATAAAACGATCCTTATTAGTTCTTGGTGCAGACCTGGTAAAACTGGGTGGAGTTCCTAGTTGGAACTCAGATCAGTCACACTAACCCTGAGTTACTAATCCCAAATGGTGGCAGTGAATACAAGCAGTAATAAAGCTAATCTGTCCTCCCACTGTTGTAAATGTAGAGCACTGACCATCTATCCATGAATCTGCTGCAGTTATTTTGGAAGCACAAAAAGCAAACAAAATAAAAACAAAAAAAGCATTTTCTGTATTTCTAGTGATATTTCTCTGAAGTTGCCACCACATCAGAACAGACTCACGTGTGCCAGAGGTCGTATGACTTCATCTGCGGCTTTGCTCTCCATTGCTGCTTGCAGCGGTTGCAGACTGGCTGTAACTGCACTGTCCAGCCTTTCCAGCATCTGCTTCTTGTCCGGGTCTGTGGTGGAAGCCAGCTGGGCCTGAAACGGCTGGAATTGGCAGAATAACACACAGAAATCCACAGAAATTAAAAAAACTTTCAGCTTGTCTCTGTTTTTAGATAGAGCTGAAGCTTGGACTTCTACTAGCTACAGTACAGGGTGTACTGATGCTTGTGTCTATAGAGTCTAGTGTTTGTGCATGCTGTGGTTAACCAGCTGCTACTTCACAAACACTGATACAACCCATAGGGAAACCAACAGAGCCTGCCGATGGAGCAGAGTTGTTGTAGGAGGAGGTTTGCAACTAGATCTTCTGATATTATAAACTCAGTGACATAAATGTTTAACATTAACGCAGTATTTATCTGTTTTACTAAGTACTGCACAGTTCTGTTTTGTGTTATTTGAATTATCTGCCTCGCTAAATAATGACCAATAATCTCCAGAGAGATACATGCTGTGCGATCAATGAAAACAAAGAGAGAAGATTTACACCATCACTGTCAGATCAATAAGTACTTCACACAGGTGCAGTGCATCCAGGGCTTAAACCTGTCTCACCGTTCTGGCGCTGAGCACATCCTGCAGTATTTGAGCCGCTTGTGGCTGTTTCTCTTTGTACTGGTCCAGAAGGTAATTCTGCCGGGCTCTTTTAATGATCTGAAAGAAGAATATCCCAATAATAAACCAAAACAGCAGAGTTTGCTTATGCCAAAAGTTCAAAAGCATTCTGCATGTATTGCAACATCAGCTCCATAGTAGGACAGTCTGGGTGCTAAACTGGCCTGTCCTGTAGTCCTGACGCCCGTTTAGCCCATTACAAAACAACAAATACAAATCAGCTCCTAATTTTCTGAGCAGCTGAAAACCTGCATGTGTACATTTATGTTTTCCCCCTGTCTAATTAGGTCATCACAAGACCCTGAATTCCTGCCATAACTTCTCAGAGACATGTCAGCTTACAAGCTGAACCTGTTTTTACCTGCCTATAAACACACAGACAGATGTGTGAACATGTGAATGTTAACAAGGACCTTGCACTTATTTCAACAGGGCTGCATTAATCATTACAGACACAGATGAGCTTGGACAACCCAGCTCCCACATTTCATGCAAAAACCTTTATTAAAAAAATTAAAAACATCTAAAACACATCAAAGCAGACTTACTTTGTCATCTATGTCTGTAATGTTCATGCAGTAGATCACATCATACTTGAAGTAGTCCCTCAGTATCCTTCGCAGAATATCAAAGGATATGTAGGATCTGCATAAAGCAAATTATTCATTAAAATGTTGTTGTAATAGAAAAAAATATAACAGTCTCGCTATATGAAGGATCATTTCCAACCCAGAATTTCAGTGCTTAAATTCCTCTGATCTTGCTTACCTGGCATGTCCCATGTGGGAGGCATCGTACACTGTAGGACCACAGCAGTACCATGTTACTTTATTCCCTTTCTGAGGAACAAACAGCTCCTGAAACATGGAGGTTATGAACTTAAATGAGGATAACAAATACTTTAAAATAAAAAAATCTGATAAAAATGTATCTTACTGGTGGCAGCGGGATTTTTAAATGCAGTGTAATAGAAACGAGAGCCACAGCGAGAGATTAGGTTGCATAGATGGTTTTATTTCTACGTTTGTTTTTTCAGTCGAGACTTCTTCCTGATCCAGAACAGTCTGGTTGTGCCAGACTAACGCTCATCTAAGAAATACGGGCATGTTTATCAGCCCCACAAAGAGCCTTAAGCTAAAGACCATCTCGCTACACTTAAAATCATCTGGAAACCAGTTGTGTGTGCATGTGGCAAAATGCAAGCAGACTATAAAAATATGCATTAAATCTACAAATGTGAAGTGAAAGTGCTGCATTCTATACCAAGAATGAGAGCACATCTGTCACAAGATACATCAGTCAAAAGAAATGTGACTATAACTTCTTTAAACCATACCTGGATTGCATACTTTGGAAAACAGTGAGGCTTTAAATCCTGTCACTATTAAAAACTTGAATGAAATAATCTAAATATATATGCATTCTTTCTTTTTATAAGTTGTACAGTAACGATCACAGACTCTTTAGAATTGTGTTTGCTTCAGTGGTTTAGCCCTGCGTCAGGCTGCCCACCTGTCCAATGGATGACGTGCACGGTCATACTTTTATTCCCATGTCTGCTCCTACATACGTTTCTATTGCAGCTCCAATTGTTAGTCACAAATGTGGGCGAAACGCTCACAGTTACATGGCAGAAACCGAGAGCTACAGATGCTTCGTGTAATAAACGAAGCGCCAAAGCACAAAATTTGCATCGATTATTTTTTAAGTTATTCGAGTTACTCGGTGAATTGTTGCAGCCCCTTATTAATCCCTTGTAACTTTAACAGGCCTCATAATCTTAATTTGCCTGCAAATCATAGCTTATCGTTTCAATTTCACATCACTGCATGAGTATAAATAAAACTGACTCTGTCCAGCCTGTGGCTATATATACATTGAGGGATGCGGTATCTAATGTAGCGACTTCACGAGGACCTCATTTCCCAGCAACACCAGCACTGATGTGCGCTTTACATTCGTCTCTACCTTTGCTCTTGTCAGGCTGTTGTAGAGTCGCAGCTGAGGAACATCTGTTCCTGCTGGTGGAGACCAAGGAGGCTGGACACGCTTTCCTTTGACTAAAAAAGAAAGGAACAAGGGACAATTTCAGTTTTCACATCATAAGAAAAGGGGTTCTACCTCTGTCGAAGCTATTCATATGGATGCTTTGGTGACATCATGTTCCATTAGGGCTAATTAATAAGACTAATCAATAAAGGCTACCAATAAGACAGTGACTCAGAGCTCACGTCAGATAACATGAGACAGTGAAAGAGCAAAGAACTGATGCCCAGTGCTGTGATAATGGTTCAAAAACTGTGACACATGTAAATGGATTTATTTTTGCTTGAAATAGTTAAAGTAAAGCAATGACAGAAATCTGTTATAGGTTCTAGTGCAGTGCTGAGGAGTGTGATATTTCAACAGTAGTTAACAATAAATATAAATATTCTCATCATCCCATTCTTATCAAAGACACACAATAAAGTTTCCTCTTCATCAGTGTCAACAAAAGAAAATATTTCCTCTTTAGTCTGAACTTCTGTCACTGTGTCTACCTACTGAGCTTCAATTTCCAGTCAAATATTTGCTCAAAGGCAGGGTTCAACATCCACACAGCGCATCAGAAAAAGAGTTGATGCAGTCTGCACAAAGGGAAAGCACAAGTACTGTTCACAAGCAGTGCAACCCTGCTAGAATATGGAATCTAAAAATAGTTAGATACCCCATATGATTAGTTAAAAAACAACTTCAAGTGGACACATTGTGCTTAAGATTGCTAATGGTCAACACGTTTATTTAACATGGCCAGAGTCACTGGTCATAGCTGGCGAACATATCTTTGATAACCCCGACCAAAAGAAGCAGGTAAGCCCAAGAACTCCCCAGGAAACTCCACTGAGGACACAGAGTGAGGGAGGCTGCTGTCCCCAGAAGTCTACAGAACCAGAAGTCTTTTAACAACCACATGGTAAAAATAAATTTTTTAAAAATATACAGTTTTGAAGCATTTCTGGTTTTGCTTCACCTTTCAGACCCCAAACTTACATCTATCGTGTCTACTGTGTCCTTGTAAAGAAGAATGGAATTTTCCAGTAACACAGCAGAGTTAAATGGAAAGTGAAGGTGAAAGAAATGAAGGAAATCTAGACATCCGAGACTGGCACAGCATCAGATGAGCAAAACAACACACTGGAGTCCCCGGATAAAAATACAGCGATGAAAGTGAGCGTAATAGGTCAAATTTACTATTTACTGGCTTTTTTAATAAGAGTTTCACTCCCACTCACATCAGCCACGTAACCAAGTACGCTCTTACACATCGTTTAGATTAATAAATAAACATTTCTGTGTTCTATCATCAGTTACTCTTTCTTTTCATGATGTTTTACATTTTTTGTAAAGTTGTCCTTATTAATATTAAGCTATTTAGCCAGGTATGGGAACAAAGAGTATTTGCCTGTGGGGTTCTTCACCAGCTGTTGCTGCCGTGTTTACACAGCGATAACGCGAGTCTCCTCAGCGCTTAGCTGCAGGTACCACACACATCAAGTTGCTATGACTGACATCAAAAGTGCAAGCTAAAACAGAGTTCATTCCAGTGCCTGCAAAGGAAGCCTTAGTTCATGCTGAGAGTCAGTTTGTTTAAGAGGGCACGTCACAGCCTCAGAGTGCCTCCACATCCACGGCCAGCAGGCGCAGGACCACATCTAGCCTGTTCATGCCTTCAGCTTTCTACTCACTGCTGCTTTCTGGGTTGAGGTCCTGTTGCAGGGCTGCTATGTGTCTGTACCAGCGCAGAGCGTGGACATGTTGTGGATCTGGGGGTCTGTGGAGGAGCTTAAAGGCTTTCTGGTCGACCTGGGTGGGGCTGAACCCAGCCAGGTAGCTGCGTGAGGTTAGGTAGTCATTCAGGGCCACTGTCAGTGCAGCCTCCTCACTTATCTGTAGCAAGAAGCCATACTCAAAGGCTGCAGAAACAAGAGGGCAAATGTTCGCAAAGAATTACCACCTTACTCCACTGGACAGTGGAATAACCAATGAGACTAATGACTTTGGTCAGAGCCAAGAATTACTCGATCAGTTGGAAAGTCAGCACACGTCCAAAGTAAACTGCACTTATGAGTGAGTTAAATGAAACTACTCGCTACCCAAACATAGCCTAGCAGAACTAATGCTGAATAACACTGGCCTTTAGCCACTCACAGAGAACCTTATATATGTATAAGAAAACAAAAGAGGTGCAAGCACTGAGTGGAAACAGGAGAAAGCAAAAGATGGAGAAAAAAATGTAATTAAGGGTGCAGGTTACATGTCTTATAGAAGCAACCCGTGATTTTCATACTGTGTTACTATTTGAGCTGTAATTCTAACTGCAGGTCAACAAGTATTTGGACAGGAACACATTTTATATCAATCAAGGAAAATAAATACAGCAAATATTGGTAAAACTGTTAATGTTACCAATGTTTTAAAGGGTCAGGTTTCACTGATTTAAAGGTAAATTAGGAACGTACTAATAAGCAATTTCTTAGTTATTTTAGGTTCATTTCCTTCTTAACTTGAAGCTGAAAGTCTGCACTTTAATCACACCTCGACTGTTTTATTTCATTGTTGTGCTGTATAAAATTTAAATTACTGACCTGAGAGTAAAAATCACAGTAAGCACTTGAAAACGTTAACAGTGTTTCTCATAACAGGCTAAGTTATACTACTACTACTAGTAGTAGTAGTAATAATAATAACAATAATTTCAATGCTTTCCATAAACCTTTGTAAAAATATCAAACAAAAAGGCGATACTGTCGGATGCTAATAATTTTCTTAAAGATGACACGAAAGAAGATGGAACTTAAACCCGAACATAGACTTAAACAAACCACAGTTCAACAAAAACACCCCACACATCACACAGGAATAGGTTCACTAAAACACTATAAACAAATAAAAGAGAATAAACTGTAGTTACTTCATAACATCCTGTTTGACTGGACAAATGAGCCGAAGACCTTTTTTAAACGCAGACAAATTGCTAAATAGTATTTGCTGCCCTGTGTTTATGCCGAGGTATTAAGTATTAGTTTAAGCTGTATTTTTTATATGAAATTCGGCTTGTCACTCATTGACAGTGTTTCCTTTAGCTAAGCGGCTCAACTGCAGACTTTGGGACACAGCTCTACATATTAGCTAGCCTGAGCGTTAGCATATTCGCTGTGACACTTCATCAAAATGCGTTAGGTTGTGCTGTCATAGCTTTATGCGGTTTTTCAACTAACGAACCCATAAAGCAAACACCATATATTATTTACTGTACCCGGATCACCCGAAGCCGACATTGTCACAGTAATCAAAGGCTGGATGCTGATGCAACAATAACGTGCCCGGAAGAAGAACCCGTATAAACGACGGTAGGAATAGGAACCAAAGTGTTTGAACCTGAGAGCTGGCGGACATAAATGATGGTACACTCAATGTTTTTTGTTTTTGTTCTCTCTCTCTCTCTCTGTGTGTGTGTGTGTGTGTGTGTGTGTGTGTGTGTGTGTGTGTGTGTGTGTGTGTGTGTGTGTGTGTGTTTGTTTAAGACACTGGAATGCAATGCAATAAAATAAAATACTATATACAATAGAATAAAATAGAAATACAAATGCTATATACAACTGAGTAAGAAAATACAAAAGTACAACTTCGTCAGAAGAAGAATTGTACAAGAATTGCACATATAGCAGTCTTATTGCACATGTGAGGGTTTGATCAGCTGCAAAAGTCTTTGTTGTGGAGTCTGACAGCAGTGGGGAGGAAAGACCTGCGAAATCTCTCCGTCCCACACCGTGGGTGCCGCAGTCTCCCACTGAAGGAGCTGCTCAGTGCTGTCAGAGTCTCTTGCATGGGGTGGGAGACGTTGTCCAACAGGGATGACAGCTTAGCCGCCATTCCCCTGTCACTCACCACCTCCACTGGGTCCAGAGGGCATCCTAGAACAGAGCAGCATCCTAGAACTTTTAAGGAAAAGTTGATGATCAATCAAGCTTAAGTTATATGGGCACGAGCTGGAAAAATTTTTTAAAAATGATTTCTTGGAATGTGGTTTTAAATCTCAGTGGAAAAGTACCGAGATTCTATAGTTAAACAGAATCTGAAAAAAAGAAAGAAAATAAAAAATATATATCTAGTTTTTGTTGCCTACATTGTAGACTCTACATTGTAGAGGGTGACGTTGCCTTTAAACAGGGTACAGTCAGGGGTTAAAGTGGGATTCAGCAGGTGGAGGAACCCTAAAATTGGCTGTAATGGCTCAATGTGGGGAAAAGTATAATAACACAATAACTTCTATTGAGAGCTCCAGTATATTTTCTTAGGCTGTGATCAAATGACCTGCTGCTCTTTGTGGATTTACACAAATTAATTCAACAAGGTGTTAGCAGGTGTTTCATGAGTTGTCCTGGCTGATTTCCATCCTCTACACTGACAGTATCTTGTTTATGCAGTCTTTTTTCTAAATGGTATAAAGTTTTATGAAGGTGGAATTCAGTCAGTGGATCATCAGCTAAAATTCATTTGAATCTCTGCTACACTTGATCCAGGGCGGTCCTGGCCTGTTTGGCGCCCTGGGCGAACACTCCCTTTACCCCTAATCCTAAAGTGTATTTTTATTTTCTTACTTTTCTTATATTGATTGTTTGTTTACTTGCACTGCTGTAACTGGAGCCTCGTCATCTTGTCTCTCTATATACTGGACTGTATGTAGCGGAGATGACAATAAAGTTTATTTTGACTTCAGCAGTGAGCAGGCGCACCGAGGACTCTCGCGCTCACTTTTCGTGTATAGAATTTCGAAAAAAACATCGGTGCAAATAATAAGTCTGTATCATGATGTCTGGTGTTTTCGTGTTTGTTGGTTTGTTTTTATTTTGTTTTATTTTGCGAGTTGGTTATTAGATGCTGCTCCCCGCCGCCCCGCCCTCTCCTCTCTGCGCCGCAAGCAGCAGGCGCACCTCGCAAACGGTGGGCGCCCTTACTCCCAGCAAATGGGCGATAGAAAACCGCTCGGTGCCTGTACCATTCCCAATATGCGCCGGCTGACGTCGGGGCAGCATGAGTACCAGCAATTTTTTTTTTTTTTTTTTGCTGATGCCCGTGATGCCGCCCCGGGCAACCGCCCGTGTCGCCCGTATCAAAAACCGCTACTGACTTGATCTAACCTAACTCTGACCATGAACCCACGGCTACTGTGCACCAGTCACACACTGTTCTTTAAGCTTCAAATTTCCAGTTCATCAAACATCACTTATCAGTCCTTACCTTTAGATCTGACCTCTCTTCTTCCCGTCTTGTCCTGTCTTTCCTAGCTTTCTCCATCTCTGAGTGAAGTTGGCTCTTTTTTCTCTCTCCCTGTGAGATGCAGCAGCTGGACCTGTGAGACAAACGTCACACAAACAGTTTGTGTGTTGGCTGATTTTTGTTGAGCTGATAGAAATGCTATATTTGAAATTACCTGCCACTTAAAAAAATCTCACTCCCTTTATGCTCCTCTTCACTAGAGGTACATGCTGAAGTACCACAACCGCAACTTAGGGACACCTGCAGTCATTCTGGTGTTGTGGCAAAACCCCCCAAAACAAAAAACACAGTCCCACTTTTACCCTCTGACTTTGGCACGCGTCCTAACTTTTTATGCGACATCCACCGATGAGGATTATTAAACGAACAGGACTGCCTTTCATGTGTTCAAAGAAAATCTATGAAAAATGAGAAACAGGAAGGAGCAGGAGAGGATGGTCATATTAGACTCAGACGTGGGCACACTAGTTTAAACAGAACATTATTTATGACATGGAAACGCAGTACAGGAAAAAGTAATTACTGTGGAGACGAAGAAACTGTTGAACATCTTACATTACACTAACAGGAGTGTCAGGTGCTGACAAGTTCAACTCCAAAACCTCCTCCTCGGTACAGTGATGGTTAAATCCTCTGATCTGGATCATATTGAAAGACATTTACTTTTCGGTCCACACTCCGTACCGGTTGGTGGGAGTAATGCACCGTTTCGCTGTTTGCCAACAGACAATAAAAAGCAATGGCAGGCGGAAGAAGAAGAAGAAGAAGAAGAAGCGGACGTTTACGATATACTTTTGGAATATAGGAGTAAGAAGTCACACAAGTAGATTAGCTGGTCTGTTGTGAGCACAGCGGTTAAATGCAGAGTGTGTCTTTCAGAGAAAGCTGAAATGTCTCACGTTAAGGAGTATCTGGACAAAGTGACGCGCATTTATGAACGCTACACCGAGTATGTGAGGAGAAACCCAGCTGCCACCGCGCAGCTGGAGAGTACCGTGCGCACTCTCTCTTACCTGCTCGCAGGTCAGTCGCAGCAGCAGGTTTATACAGTGTGTTGGGATTAGGGTTCTCTGTTTAGAAGTAATGCAAAAGCTCAACTGGACTTATGATTGTTTTTTGGGAGGTGAACTCTCCAGATCTCTTGTTAGTTTCACTTTAGCTCGGCAACACTAGCTACAAGTGCTCGTGCAGTGCAAAATGAATGACGGCATGTTTTCTTTGTTTGTATTTTGCAGGGAGATTTACAGATTCCCATGAAATATCTGAACTAGGTAAGTAGATGTTAAGGACCAACACAGAGACTAGTTAGTTCTTTCTTGCATCAACGCCTCATATATTAGTAGGAGTTTGCCATGTGAATGAAGAAATATGAATGAATACATAAATTCTGAAAAGCCAGAAGGCTCAGAGATCTCCGGAGAGACATCATGTTCTCTCAAATCCCAGATTATGTCCTGTTTTACATTGATTGGAGAATGGTGACCCTCTCCCAGCCTGTGCGCCAAAACATTATACGAAACAAAATAAACATCTATTTATTTTTAGCATTATAAAACTTTTTGAAATATTTTTTTCCTCAGTTACATAATGGACATAAATGGTTTGCAGATTAATTATATTACAGGATACTTACTTGAGAATAATAATGGACTATAATTTGATGTTAACATTGAGCGGTGAGGAAACTTTACAGGTTATATTATCACTATGATTCTGTTCAGTTTTCTAAGCATTGTGTGTCCACAAATGAACATACTGTATATAGGTGTGTACTATTCAAATATTTTCATCGTCATTTTTTACCTTTGTAGTGTACTCTGCCTCCAATCTCCTGGTGCTATTCAATGACCACATTCTGCGCAAAGGGCTGAGATGTACCTTCCCTGTGGTGAGCTCTGCTTTCATTCAAACAAAAACCAGTTCTCACAGTACAGTAGAAAAGAAAAGCATTTACTCTCTTTGCAGAAGAGTGCAGTGAAATTGAAATGGCTGTCCTTTGTGGTGCAGCAATAAAAACTAGAAATTCTAAAGAGATGCTTAAAAAAAACTTATTGTTACCATGATCAGTTTTTATAGTTTTAGTGACCCTATAGGATTTACCAGAGCACAATAGGACAAATACACTGTACTGCTAAAGTATTCACTTACCCATCCAGGCCATTGAATTCTGTGGTTTAAAGCTCGCTGCCACTGGACACTAGAGCGGTGGCAGTCTGATGGACTGTGCCGAGTGTAAAGTTTGGTGGAGGGGGGATTATGGTGTGCGGGTGTTTTTAAGCACTCAGCGCCTTAGTTTCATTAAAAGGAACTCTTAATGCTTCAGCATACCGAGACATTTTGGACATTTTCATGCTCCCAGCTTTGTGGGAACAGTTTGGGGATGGCCCCTTCCTGTTTTAACATGACTGCGCACCGGTGCACAAAGCAAGGTCCATAAAGACATGGATGAGTGAGTTTGGTGTGGAAGAACTTGACTGGCCTGCACAGAGTCCTGACCTCACCTTTGGGATAAATTAGAGCGGAGACTGTGAGCCAGGCCTTCTCATCTGAATATCCAGCTGTAGCTGCTTAAGGCTGATTCCAAAGGCTCCATAATGCCCGGCATCAAATGATCAGTAAACCAGATTGGTACAAAGTAGTTTTTGGTCTTTATACTTTTGTACTCCCTTCATAAACACTATAGTCGGGTGATTAAATTGTGCTAAAGCTCATCCAAGAAGCTTGGCTTGTGATGAGTAGCAGTGTGCCTGCCTGTTCCTTCTGTACGGCTTTCAGAATGCAGCTTGGTAACCATTGCTAGTGTGAGCCGAGGACGTAGCACTCCACCCTGTTTTCCAAATATGTTAACTTCTGGTTTTTAAAACTAACATTGCAGCAACCAAAACACTAACACTGAGGCTCAAATAGATGGGCTGAGAAACCAATGGCTAACATCACCATGGCTGCATCCATCTTTTACTGTACGGTTTCCTTCAGTAAAGAAACTATACAAAGACTTCAGAAACTGTGCACAGGATGTTGTTCTGGGAAGAAGTGAGGGTTTCATCCTTTTTCATCTAATAAGTCGTCCATCCTTTGTGTTGTGGTGTTTCTAGTCCATCTCTCAACAGAGGCTCCTGACGTGGCTGTCTGTGCTGGAGTATGTGGAGGTCTTCCTGGAGATGGGGGCCTGTAAGCTGTGGGGTGAAGTTGGACGATGGCTTGTCATTGGACTTATTCAGATTTTTAAGTATGGCTTGGAAACTTGACTTTAATTTGAAATTATAAAACACTGATACTGATTTTGCACAGGCTACATTTTAAGTTATTTTTTTGGAAAATGGAAAAGTAAAAATTACTGTACATGTTCAAAAGGAGGACAATAGCTTTCCTTCTGTGCCTATTGCTTTAATGCATAGGCACAAAATATAGTCTGTGTTAGACAAATGGTGTTCCATCTTTGTGGTTGTTTCAACATGACAGTGTAGCTGTCAAAGGACTCCACAAAGACTGGTTTTAAATTTGGCATCATGAATTTAAAAGAACCTTAGCATTCATTGCGTGTCCACATATTTTTGGCCTTGTAGTGAGTAGCTGGGAGTGACTCGGTGGAAGACTACGCTTTTCAAAGTGCTCTTTGAAGTTTTCTCTAGATTTATTTGTGATTTTTGTTTCCAGATTTTGAAGGTTATAATTGTTCTTTTTTTAAATCCTTAAGTTGTGAATAGTTTTTAAATGCTTTTTATGTGACTTCTGAGGAGCTCGGAAAGAAAAGCGACTGGACTTCTTAAAGTGAAGACATTTCAAGAAGCTTCTCAGATGAGCGGTGAAAAATCTTCAAGAAACTTTTAATGAGTCCAGTCGCTTTTCTTTCCGAGCTCCTTAGACTACCGTGACCTGGATGACTGAGAACAGACATCTTATGTGACTCCTTCACAGGGCAGTTTTTCGGATTGTGCTTCTTCTGTGGTACAAATCTGGCATCCAGACTTCACCTCCCATAATCCCCCTTGACAGAGGTGGAGACTTTGCTGGTGAAGGTCAGTTGTCTTTTATAAAATGGCCTGCACCTTCAATGACTGTGAGACGTTTTGTTTTGAATTGAAGAATGTAAAATCAGATGTGAATTCATAATGGCTCCAGAATCCTGTCACATTTGACTGTTAGCATTTCTATTGTGAGCTGCAGGGAAGCATTTTAGCCCAGTTGCTGAAACTAACTGAGTAACTTGGGCTAAATAAGTAAATAAAGGCAAGAGCCTGATAAAGTAAACACGTGCTAGCAGCGCTTCTTGTATGCTAAAGCTCAGAGACTCCCTCAAAAGTAATGAATCCTTCCTTAAAGCACACAAACGAATGACATTTCTCACTTCCCGCTCTGTGATTTGTGCGTGAAGGCTAAATTAACGCTTTTCTCCATAGATGAAAGTAACACAGAGCAGCAGGAAGACACCTGCTTTGTGGGCCAGAGGTCAGGACGAGTCATTAGGCCGCTCGGCAGTGGTAAGTTTGGTTTAAACTCTTTAAAACATTTTAACCTCTTAAGATTCAAGCTGCCTGACAATTAAGCCTAAAACCAAATCCTGTGGTACTCAGCTGGTGTGGTATTTGAAAATATCCAGTTTCTGTCTGAACAAAGGCCGGCTTCTGAGAAATCTCTTAATGCCAACTAACACCAGGTTGTCCTTAAGCTTCTTTGTTAGCTCATATCACCTCCTCACTTGATTTAAGAGCAGGGTTCTTAAATTGCACTATGCTTTATCCATTCCATGTTGTTCCCCTCTATCTGTCCCAGATGTTGATGTTTATTTCATTTAGAATTTTCCTTCAACATCTTCACCGTGCATATAAACGACTGTGATTCAGCTTCTTCTGTTGTCTGGCCAGTTTTCTGCTATATATCAATGTGATGTATGGGGTGGTGAAGTCGTGTAGGCAGACTTTAAATTCTTATAAATTCAGACAGAACTTGGGTTATTGTATTTAGCCCCACAAGTCTCCTCGAGAATATGTCTTCAAGATCTGATTGAATTGCTGACTTTCAGCTCTAATTTAAGGGGTTTACAAAACTGGCTGATTGCATTACCTGTTCATAGATAGTCAGCTGTTTTAGCAGTAAACACTTATACAATGCTATGTGAAGTATTCCTGAACTTTTTTGTGGTAAACTGTAAAAAGAAAAAAAGAAACAAAGTTTTTTCTTCTTTTGTTTGCTGCTTGTTTTCAAAAATGTTGATTTGAATTTGTAACTGAAACAAAAAAGTGACCAAATGTCTTCATGTTAAAACCTTTAATGAACTTCATTCTGTCCTGTAGATTAAAGTAATAGACATTGTTCATTAATTTTTTTACTTTGCTGTTAGACAGGAAAATCCGCAAATGTTGTAGAGCGAGTGTCAGGAGGCGGAATAAAGATGCACCTCTAACTCTGTGCTTTTTGTGCGTGATCTGTCCCGTGTTGGTGATGTGGCAGCTCCCTCGCTGCAGACCCGGCTCTGGGGAGCACAGAGTCACAAAAAGCAAAGGAGCAGCTTAAAGGAAACACTCAACAGCCAACCAACACCTCTGGGGCTCCAAGAGACAATTGCTGAGTCTGTGTACATCGGACGACCCCTGGCGCACTGTATCCTTACCTTCCTCTCTCTGTGTTGCCATACCTGTTTAAACAAAAGTTCTGTTATTCCTGATATTTCTTAAACGCGCTCAATCATCCAGGTAAGGAAATCCCAGAAGCTTGATTCTGTTCAGCTGGACTTTGTGCTTTCAGTGGGATCTTTGCTGTTCTTACGTTGAGGCAGGTGAACAGTTAACGAGGTGGGGATGACGTTTACAGCCAAAGCGTGTACCTCAGGACAAACACACCACTGGTGACACTCGAACAAGAAAGTTCAGTGTGAAGTTTACAGTTGGAGTAAGAGCAGATATTTTAACTGCACTGCATTAATAATATTTTTGAGAAGATTAAAAGCAAACATATTTTGTAGCATCCTCTGTGTGGACCAGTGTTATTTATTTAAAATCACAAATGCCATCTTTCCCTCTTAGCCTTTGAACATTTCTGTTTTTTCAACAGTGGAAAACGTTTTTATACATCCTTCATGTCCATTCATATTTGTCATGTCAGTAATAAACAGTTCAAAACATTTTTAAAATGACACTTTGCTGTGAAACCACCACAGCTTTGACAGAAATACACTGTGGATCGGAAAGCTGCAATATCACCGTCACCTCTAGATGGCAGACTGCGAGCCAGAGTGTGCTTCTTATAAGCAGTGAGAATCAGTCTGAAGCAGTTAAGTACTTAGTCCTGGAACAGGTCAAGGTTTTCAGACTTTCTGGCCTCATATAAATATCCATTTACAGATGGCTGCACTTTGCTCTTGTGGGAAGTTATTATAATTTTCCTTAAATCAGTTCTTCCCAACTGCAGTACTCTGCCTTGGACTCTTTGGAAAACAGTCTTGGAAGCCATGGCTTATCTCTGGAGTCCTTGAACTATCCAGGTAAGCGAGTTCCTCTTTTGCAGTCCTCCAGTTGGCTACTTCATTATCAAATAAGAACTTATTAATTATTATCTTGGAAGGAAAATGTGTGCGGGTGGAGGATGGAGTTGAGACAGGACAATAACCAAACAAACAATCTGCGTAGTACCCAAATACACATACATCCACCTTTTATATTGTGCCACATACAAGCAGAGATGGGCAGTAACGCGTTACTGTAATCTGATTACTTTTTCAAGTAATGAGTAAAGTAAGGGATTACTATTGCAAAAACGGTAATTAGATTACCGTTACTTTCCCGTAGGAACGCTGCGTTACTGCGTTACTAAAACCGTGATTTTTTGCGAGAATGTCTCACGACAGTGACGTAAGCGAGTGCGCCGTTGGTGACAACAGCTGTGTGCAGATCAACAGTGGATCACATATCGAGTGCAGAGAGAGTATGAGCGTGCAGCGTTTAAAGCGTGGAAGCACTGACCTTACTTTGAGTTTGACTCCATAAAAAGTGACAAAAACATTAGTGTCCGCTGTGCGTGGGAAGAAAACTTCTTTTTACAGCGAAAAAACCCCTAAACTTCCAAGCAAGCACCGAGTAGCTACGACGTAATGGGAAACTCACAGAGAAACTCGTGGATTCTTCCACTGACCGCGGCACACCTGCACCAGGGTAAACCTCCGCCTACCCCACTCCTGCTTTACAGGTGAAAATAGAGCAACAGGACCGCTGAGTCTTTGACTTTATTTATTTTCTGCTGTGTTTTACTTGCATCTATTTGAAAGACTGAGTGTAAACACAAAAAATATTTTATTTTATGTGCTGGAATGTGCAGAAAATAGGTTTAAATGTTAAACTAATTTATTCAACTCAGAGAATGTTGCAGATAATTAAATGTTTGCTTGATGCTTAAAGTTAAAAGATTAAAACTAATAAAACAAGTTTTAAAAAGAGACTTTTCCATTTGATTACATTTTGTATGATGATTATGTAGAAAAAGTAGAATTGGGCTGAAAGATCTATCACTTTATCACCTACTCAGGTTGTAAATCGTGTTTTTAAAAAGTAACTAAGTAATTAATTACTTTTGAAAATAAGTAATCAGTAAAGTAATGGGATTACTTTTGGGGGAAGTAATCAGTAATTAGTTACTGATTACTTTTTTCAAGTAACTTGACCAACACTGCATACAAGTCACAGCAGGACTGGTCTTAATTAGAATAAATAATTTCATCCATCGGTTTTAATTTGTAATAAATGAGCATTTTACTTGTTTTATAACAAAATCACAGGGAAATGTGAAGAACAGTCTGGATGTCACAGTAGCTGTTGCAGGAGGGACAATCATCCAGACAAGTAAACAATGAGTTACAAACATGAAGCAGCAGCTCAGGATGTGTGCTGTGAGGCATCGAAGTGTTAGAGGAGATCGTGAAGTCGTTTCAGCTGCTTGTCCTGTTTCTTCCAGCTTCGCTGCGCTCAGCGACATCAAATTTCAAAATCGATGGGAGAGGGCCGAGATGAGGAGGAGAGCCTTTCTGTTGTTCTACTACCTTCTGCGTTCCCCTTTCTATGACAAATACTCTGAGTAAGTATCTGTGGTTAAGTGGTGTTTTCAGCGGTTTTATATCGTCTTCTGAAAAGTGTTAAAATTAGGATGACATAAATAATTGTACAATCTGTAGAAAATAGTACTGTGCAAAAGTCTAGACTAATGGTTATTTATGCTTTTTAAAAGTCTTACGAAAAATGTCTTTAGACATGAGCTGTTTTGTTTGTTTGTAAGCAGAATCATTTAACAAAAAGAAGTCCAAAGAAAACCTTTGGAACGTTCATCAAGAAGAACCTAAAAACGAAGAAAGTTGAGGCTGTGTTGAAAAATAAATTTGGTCATACCAAATATTAACCTTCAAGCTCGTTAGAACGGCAGAATCCAGAGGTTATACCGTTTCAGGAAGGTTTCCTAAATGTAAAGAAACCTCCCAATGGTTTCTGCTGCTCTGGGGGACCGTGGGTGGGTCCTCTGGGCCTGTGTGGGCTATGACCTCCTCTTGGTGCTGGTCGTGTAGGCTGGGACGAGAGGGTGCAGGTTAGATGGAATTGAGGCATTGGGGCAAGACTGGCGTGGGGAGATCCTGGTGGTTGGCTCTGTGCTGTCGGCCCTCTCTTTTCCTTTTTCACTCCTACTGTGTCTGTCCTGTCTGGTCCTCTGTGGCATTTAAGGGTGGATTTTGGTGCGTGTACCCCTCCTGGCGTCTTCATTGGGGATGGCATGCAATGAAGGGGTATCGCTTGTATCAAGGCTTTGTATTGGGCGTTACAGGGCGTTGAGGCGGTGATGGATGGTGGGGGTGTTGTAGCTGGGGGATGGGTGGGGCCTGATGGGTCCTGCCGGCCTGGTTTAGTGGGGCTTTGGGCTGGGTGAGCTGCAGTTGGGTGACCTAGTTCATTACAAGGCCCGGATGTATAGGGGCCTCCCTCCCCCTGCACTAAGGATGTATCAGACAAATACAGGTGACAGATGTCCTAAACTGGAGCTGGTGGTACATACTAGACGATGGTTTGCTTCGTGTTTCCTCTACAGGAGCAGGAAGCCTGTCAGTACCTTCCTGAAGCCACCCACCTCCCCAAATAAAAGGAGTGGCTGGTGACTTTTGCACAGTATTGTAATTCTTGTTCCTTCACTCTTAACAGTGTTACTTTTTACTCCTTCATGTGCAGGGAAAAGATTCTGTTCCTGCTCAGACTTTTGGCTGATCATGTTCCAGGAGTCGGGCTTGTGGCACGTAAGTAGAACCGTGTGCTCATTCTTCATGCACGGTGTTGCCTTGCGTTGCTGTAACGGTCGAGAATTTAGACGTCTTAAAGCCGTTTGTAGAACAACTTAAATTGTGACTTTAAAAAATAGCAGCTTTTGAAAATTGAATGCATTTCAGAGTTCTACTTCGTAATGCGTACTGTAAACATTTGTGCGTGTGAGAGAGAAATGAGACATTGTCACCTGAAATTGCCTAAAATAATCAGGTGAAATGATTTCTTTAATTTGAAACAGACGAAATGAGTTTAGAGGGTTCGTACGGGTGCTTGAAATCCTTGAAAATGCTTAGATTTTATTAACTTGGTGTCTTTGGCAACAGCTTAGGGGGAATAATAGCAATATGACAGACTGATCCATATGGGCAGTTCCTCGGCTTTCATTCAAAGTCTGTTTATCGTGAGCACCGACACATTAAACAACTTAAACATTATGAATGGCTTCAAGCTCACACTGAGGCCTGTGGGGCTCTATCAGCTACGGAGACGACAGACACATGTATATGTGTTTTTTGTATATGAATATTTCATATTTCAAGGCTGCCTGTTTATTTAAGGGAGATGAACAATACATTATTATTTGACATAATTCTATGACAGGTGATGGACTGAATAAATAGATTTTAGGTCGATGTTTGTGCGTTCTTAAAGTCTTATATGTTGAATTGAACTGAGTGTGTCATCTGTTCAAAGCCTCCCGTCAGTGCTGTTCTCCATGCCTGTCTTACTGTACATGGTGTTATTAGCACAAACACTTTAAAGCTGATCATTTAGGACTGTAACAATAATCCAGAGAGCAATGTAGTCAAACATCTCACAGTTAGTTTTGAATGAATGAACTTCACATTTGCACATATTAATTTTTAAGTGAAATGTGTGTTTTAAGTTTATATGAAGTGTGCTGGAAAAGCTTGAAAATGGACCTTGAAAGTGCTTAAACAGTGCTTGAATTTGACCCTGAAAAAGGTGTATGAACCTTGAGTTAACATGTGGGAGAATCCACTTCATTTGAAAGTCACGTGAATGTGCATCGACACTAAAAATCCAGTAACATCCACTGAAACTGCATTATCATATCTATCTTATTCTCTCGGCTTCTCCATTTAGAGGTTGCCACAGATGATCTGACTTTATCTCTAATACCATCTTCTCTCAAAAACCACTGTAATCACATTATCATATATATATGTTTTCTTCTTTCAGCTGCTTTCTTTAGAGGTTGTCCTCAGTTTTGTTTCTAATACTGTAAAGTTTTATGAGATGTTACTTTTCACAGGTAGGTCAATCACAGGTGATACCTGCGATACATTATTACAGTGTTATACATATGATATGATAATTCACTTTTATTTGTTTTTTTTCTTTTTCTAAAACGTACCGTCACATTACTTATCACAGGCAGAGTTTATTATTAAGAAAGAGTCCAGAGGAGCGCAGTCCCTCGCGCTCCCAGGCCTGTTTTTAAATGTATTTTTTTTAATTATATTGCTGCAACTCGTCCTGTCAAACCTGCAGCTCAAAGTCTTCTCTTCACAGTTGAGACTGAGCCTTTCTTACTACGACCTCTGTTAAGCTGCGATGAAGCTGTTGTGCTGTGAGCCGCCGATCACACAGAAACGTGTCCTCTGATCCAGTCGTGTCTTTGGGTCTGCACTTCCTGTCAGTTTGTTTCTGAGTGCAGGAGGAGGAAACTGGACTCACTGACACCTTGACTTTCTTTGCAGTTTCTCTGTCGGACAGACCTACAGACCTAAGAATTATGATGGTCTGTCTCTCTTCCATTGTTAATTGTCCTTTTCTCTGCATTTTTGTAGCAACACACTCATTCCTGCATATATACATGTACACATATATGGATACATGGAGAGAGATCTTTTTCTTTTCTTGTTTTTTTGGCACTGTTGTTCCACCATATGATACATGATTTCATGAACTATTAGTGCTGGGTTTGATTGTGTTGTCTCTGTGTTCAGGTCCTCTGATGGGTTATCTCCCCACCTGGCAGAAGATCTACTTCTACAACTGGGGCTAAAACCTGCACTCGGATCTTTGACGTTTGCTAATCAGCTGGAGAAACTGCACAAAGGACCCATCAGTTGCCAGGATGGAACAGAGACACAGACTCTTGCAATAATTCCTCAGAAATCAGATAAAATGATTGGAAATGACTGGCCTGCAGTGAGGGACAAAAATGAAATCATTACAGTTATAATTAAAATCCCAGCGCTCAGCAAGTTTTTTGGTACACAAAATATGTCCTAAATCTTTGCAGTGTAGACACACTATGAGCCTGATTTATAGCAGAATCTCTTTGTGAACTCCGCCCATCATTGCACTGCTTTATCTGTCAATAACAGATGATGTATTTCAGCAGCTCGCTGCAGAGAGGAAGGTGGACCCATGTAAATACAGTGAGCCTACACGTTATACAGGTTAAAGCAAAGCATGTCTTCATAATACATGAACTCAACACAATTGCTCTCATTTGCTGACAGTCTGCATGCACAAATATAATTTGTTATTATTGTTCTTGCTTTTTGGTAATTTATAGATTTCCAAATGCTCAAAATTACAGTTGAATAACCGACTGACAGGTTAGTCTGAGGTTAGCTGCATTTTTTCCTGTTTCTTGTGGTCTTTTTCTTTTTTTCTAATCAACATTAAAATCCCAAATCTGAATTATTCCAGCTTTTTTTTTTTTTACCTTTTAGATTTAAAAACAAACACTGAAGCAACACTTTGGAAGAAAACCACAGATGATAAATTCAGCAGGTTTTTCTTTTTGTGGAAAGCAAAAAAAAGTCAACCCTGTTGTAATTAGGTGAAATGTGGATGATAAATTACATGGATAGATATCAGTTGAACAGTGATGAAATTTGATTATTTATAACATTTGAATCAAACTGTGTGATTAATAGTAACAGTCGGCTAACAAACACTTACGTACGCTAAGGATGAGCTGAAGCAACAGTAGTTTAGAAACTATTATAAGGCTTAGAGCTTGTAATACAACAGCATAAACCTTGCATTGAACAACAGACGTCTGTTCTGGTCATTCTTCAGATTTTCCACAAACAGAATGGATTCATATCCACAGTACAGTAATCATGTTCCCACCAAACAACCTCCAGGGCTGGAAGATGGGAGCTAAATCACTTGTACCAGAACCAGTTCACTTTAATTCAGGTTTATTTATATAGCACCAACTCACCTGAGTGTGTTTGATACTGAAGCACCTACAATGTTAGACAGTTCAATCACACAGCTCCCTATGAGAAAGTGTTGGGTGAGGAAGGAAGTACTCAGTTTTAACTGGAAGACACCAACAGCAGAACCAGGCTGTCCAGTCCAAACTGCATGTTTACAGCCTGCAGCACAGTTTGAGTTGCTGGACTCAAATAGGCTGACTTCAATTTCTTTGCATTAAAATCTGTGGGGCGTCCCCACTTTTTTTCCACTTTTGGATCATTTTCATTTCAAGTCTGCTTTTATATAAAAATGTGTGAATGTTGCACAGAGTAAAATCTAGTACGGCAGCAACCACAGCTTTGGGTGTTTGTGAGAAAGTTGACGTCAGTGAAAACAAAGCAGAGGTTTTTGATCTTTATTAACTGTTTCTTTTTGTAACCTACAAATAAATAGCTTTGAATGTTTCATCCTATCGCCCCACGTTTTTACCATGGGAAGGGCGCACACACGGGGTGATCAAAATTACACTTTGATGCATGACAGAGGGGAAAAAAAAAAAAAAAAAACTACTTTCGAATTTTATCCAATTTCCAAAACTTGTTGAACGTAAAGTCTGCCCTGAACACACGAGACAAGATGGGATACGAACAAGCGCGGTGAATCTTCACGGTTCAAGTTCACTGTATTTAACTGCATTGTACATGGCAGTGAAATTTAGAGAGAATTCCTCGCCTCGAGTTAAATACTCGAGGATCATTTTTCTATTTAAAACTGAATATGTGAACGTAAAAGATACAAGCTTTCCAAAAATCAAAGCACTGAGGGTGAATCAAGGCAGACTCCAGGTTCAACAAGCAAAAACAAGGGAAACACAGCTGAAGGTGGCAGAGTGGAGATGCATAGTCAATACAGTATTATAGTTTTGAGCTGGGACAGCATATTCTGTCTGCAGTGCCTATTGGAGTTGGATTTAACCCTCCCTAATTCCCAGTATTGCACGCTGGAAGTTTGTTATAGGGAATGATGGATTTACTGCTGCACAATCTAATTCAAACACAGCATGTAACCATAGCAACTTGCACATCAAAAATGTGATGCTTCCATGTTTCACGCAGACAGAAACGCATAATTCCTCTCAAAGAGTTGAAAATCAGTCAGTGCTTTACGAAGAAAACAAACTGTGGACAAGTGCCACAGTAAGTGAGCAGCACTGTTTGCGATTGTTGTTCAAATAACACTAAAATATATACTGCCTCTTTTTAAAATCTCACAATAAAACAAAAACTAGCATGACATATTTGATTATATGAATGGAAATAAACAACTTCTGCAAAGGAATAAAATAAAGCAGAATGAACTCTGGCATCATTTTGAAAATCTAAGACCAAAGTATTCCAAACAGTAAATTACAACAAAACTCTGGTTTAGAAAAGAATACAACCTGTGACGCTCGGCTTTGCTCATGGAAACTTAAAGAGTCTGCTAATGAGAATGAGAGAAGAAAACACTGTCTCAAACTGTCAATAATGGAGGACGGACGTGACGGACATTTCTTTTCCCATGCAATACTTTCTGTTGTCCATGTCTCGTCCCATCTTCTCCGTCCAAATGCACGTGTCAGTCAAGAGGCTGTCTGGCTCCACACAGGTGTTAGTCCACCGGTCGATGCTGCTCAGTAGGAGCCGTAGCGGTCCTGAGGAGGGAATAAACACAAAAACAAGGAGAAGTATGAGCAAACTTAAGGATTCAAGTGAAATAAAGCAGCTGTCTCGTGGACCAGTCTCACCTGGATCGTGTTCATGACACCATTGGCGAGGACAGCCATCTTTCCCGCAACGGTCTTGACTCCCTGTTTGAACTGAGCGATGTCCGAGCCAGAGGGAAGCACGCTGTCAAAGCCTGAGGCTCTTCCTGAGAGGAGCAGAGAAGTCTAATCAGACGGGACTTTTTCACACATCCAAATCAGTTAGGCTGGTTTCACACGGCAGTGATTCTGCTGAAAACACCGTAGGCCACGTCACCTCTACATGCAGCAATCCGTGGCTCAAGTTAGAAATCCCACTCTTGTTATTCACTAACTTTTTGGAGGTCATCATATATCATTTTTACCACTCAGCCTGAGGCAGCATCACAGTAACTTGAAAATGAGGTGAGCCAAGACTTTTGAATTCACACCACAGGTGCATCCACCGAAAATCAGTGACCTTGACGTCAGAGGTCAAGCTTTCTGAAGAACGAATTTGTACCAAATGTGCATCTACGAGGAGGCTGAGGGGATAGAATGAAGGTTTAACATCTTCAGTGAGAATCAGCTGTCTATTTGGGACTAAAGCAGAATAGCACAGCTTTCATCCACGCTGACATTGTCTGCATTTGTACTCGTGCACTCATGTACGAAGCCTCTTCTTTAAGCATAAAGGATAATATCTCATACCAAGGTATCAGCCTTGATCTAATCAACATTACTGCCAAACACACGTATCGCATTTGCCAATGAGGTAGTTGTACCTTCCCCAAAGGTGTAGGATACAGACCCTGTCTGCAGATTTAACACAATAATCCAGTGTCAGTGGGGTTTGAGACTGTCGAGTCCATATGTGATATTTTGATTTGATTTCTCCCATATAGTGGCTCCCTGTTAAATCCAGATTAAAATCTGAATCCCATAAATAATAAATAAATAATTACATAGTACCATATCACCCTATTAGAGCACCCCGCTCTCGCTCTGCAGGCCTACTTGTTGTTCCTAGAGTATTTAAAAGTAGAATGGGAGGCAGAGCCTTCAGTTTTCAGGCCCCTCTTCTGTGGAACCAGCTTCCAGTTTGGATTCAGGAGACAGACACTATCTCTACTTTCAAGATTAGGCTTAAAACTTTCCTTTTTGCTGAAGCATATAGTTAGGGCTGGACCAGGTGACCCTGAATCCTCCCTTAGTTATGCTGCAGTAGGTGCAGGCTGCTGAGGGATTCCCATGAACCACTAAGTGTTTCTTTGCTTTCTATGAGAGTACACACCACTCTGCATTGAATCATTAGTTATTTCCCCTATTTTCACGTAGAGTAATATATAGTTTTGTAAACACAAGTTAGAAGAGGAAGCTCAAAAGTGCAGATGAGCGCTGAGGAGTAAATGAACCTTGACATTATAAGAACTGCTGGTTAACGTTTACCTTTGTGGTCACTGCCATCTCCAAACAGGTCAGCTGAACTGATGGAAGTGCTTCCAGACATGCTCTCCAGCCTCGTCTTTGCATCATACTGAGAGAAAGATGAAACAAAGGTCAACCATGAGGTAAGAACAGAACATAGTAAACAGATGACAGGTGACATGTTAATTACAAGCCTACAGAGGCCCTAGATTTGAACTGTTTTATAGTGAAATGAAGACGAGAAGGTTCTCACCTCAGCACTACTCTCCCGACCAAAGAACATGTCTGAGGAGATGGCCTTTGCATTGGCAAACTTCTGCCTGGCCTCACTTGACTCGGAAACTGAAGCTGAGACGTCGGCTTTTCTTCTGCTGGGGAGTCTGAGTTTAAGCATTGAGAACGTGCGTCAGAGCTGAGAGCTTTAGACAGAAGCTAAAGGACATGTATGTATTTGGCAAGTGAATATGTGTGTACCGCTCTCCAGTTGGTTGGATACTAGAGATGGTGACCTCCTCCTTGGGGTCATCTTTCTCCAGTGCCCAGGAGGTGGTGAAAGAGGCAGTTCCTCCTTCAGTATCCCAACGGGATCCAAAACTGTCTCCCACTGTAAATGGGTTGTCTTTGTATCTAAGATGCAAAACACAGTGGGTTATTAAGGGAGTGCACTCAGTTCTCTCTATGTTCTGTGGTAGATAATGAATCCATGATACATAAGTGGGTTCTGT
Organism: Aulonocara stuartgranti; assembly: GCF_965226115.1. Taxonomy (NCBI): domain Eukaryota; kingdom Metazoa; phylum Chordata; class Actinopteri; order Cichliformes; family Cichlidae; genus Aulonocara; species Aulonocara stuartgranti. Next base: position 39,514,166 of record NC_138939.1, on the reverse strand, counting down.
GCGTACTTTGGAGGTCCAGAGGTGAAACCAGGCTCATCAAACATTTCCAGTTTGGAGCGAGAAGAGGACTTTGCTCCCACGGGCGTTTCCTGCTCGATGACCTGCATCTCTGACATCACTGAATGTGACACGGCACTGCAACAGGAAATAAATGCTCACATTTACAGACCTAACAAACAATTGGCATTCCTCTATTCTGCGTTAGCTTCCTGTGTTATGAGCAAAAACTATTATCAAGGTTCAAATTCAATTCAAGAACTTTCAAGGTCCATTTTCAAGCTTTTCCAGCACATTACCAAAAAAAAAAGGCTGCCTTATGTGCATATACTGTATAATCTTAAACACACATTTCACTTAAACATTAAGATGTGCAAATATGAACTAATCAACTTGTTAGCGATATTCAAATCCTGCTGAAAAAAAAAGCCCCAAAAAAACAAGAAAACTACACCAAACATCACAAAAGAATCCACATTAAGGCCAAATTAATAAGTCTCAGGGCACATAGTTGTTTCAAATAACGTTCAGATTTTTCACATAACAAGCAGCGAGGATTTTGTCCCTCATCATTTCCTCTGGAAGCACTTTATAAGGTGGTCTTTCACATGAACATTTTCAAGTGGTAATCCTTCTTTCCCAGATGGACTCTTATCTGCTGCTATAAGCTACACTATATTGCATTTTTCTTGCATCCTATATGTCGAGAATCTTCAGCTAAATTCTGAAACTGAAATGAAAAATGTGTTTACCTCCTGTTGCCGAAACCCATGCCCAGTCTCTCAGCCTGCTCTTTTTTCTTGCCTTGCAGATTCTGGAGCTTCTTTTCCTCCATCTTTCTGTCAATTTCCAGCTCTTTGTAGGCCAAACGCATCGAGGCAACACTGCAGCCGTCAGAACAGAATTTTAAACATTAGATTTTTTTTTTTTATTGGGAAAAATGTACAAAAGATCCATCTTAAACATTCATTCATTTGACTTAATTTTTATTACATGCTTTTCTTATTTTGCCTTTTTCTGTGGTGGATGTTCATAAAACAAGGCCAAAGTTTTAAATAACGAGTATGCAGCGTGCTGTGAACACTGATTCAGCTTGTTTTTCCATTTACTGCTGGCTGTGTGTGACTCAAGCAAAGCTACTTTATTAAGGTAAAACATAGAGGTGTGTGGCTGGAAAGAATAAAACGGCTTAGCATTAAAAAAAACTAGATGAATGAAAATAAGGGAGAGTATTCTTTCTCTTATTCTTACATGGATTCCTCGGCTTGTTTCTGAGCCTCCACGGCCTGCTCCTCTCTCAGCTTCTCAGCCACTTGTGCCTGCTTCTCCACCTCTGAGAAACTCTTATTGCTCACCTTCTGGGCACCGAGACCTTTCTTTGCACCGAGCTGCATCAGTAGGAAAACGTGGTTAAAGTGCGTCCTCAGCTTTAAGCTGATAACTCACAGAAGAGGGAATGTGAAGGAAAATTCATGATACTAACTTTTTGTCATGTTAGGAAATAAATAATCCTGAGCTTTTTTCAGCAGCTTCATGTGGTAGAGAAACAATGAAATATTTGTGGTTTGACTCACCCCTTTTCTAGCTGCCATGGGCTTCTTTTTCCCAATGATAGAAGGTTTCAGATCTGTAACACATGGGACAATGTCTTTTTAAAACACATTTACAACATCATTTTATCTCTCGAGATATTTTCACTCATGACTTCCGAACAATGTTGGAATAATCAGGGCAGGACACTGTCCGAGTTCCCCTGGAAAAATTCCTTTGTTTAGTTTTAGAACGGCGTTTCCCACACAAACATTACTCAGGAGGAACATCCAGTTATATTTTGAGTTCATTTTTTATTTTATCCTTCTGCGTCTCAGACATTAACAACAATAATTTACTCAGTGGACAATCCCCTCAGCTGTTTCAAAGTCCAGCTAGCTCTGATCCTTCCCACTGGAGACAGTCGCTCTTGTACTGACTAGAACTCACAGCAGGTCACAGAGAACTGGTGCCAGTACTCTGAGCTCACCAATGCTTCAAACTGAATGGAGACTACAATCACCAGCTGCAGTCCAACATGGTGCAGCTGGAGCTGTGAGCTTCTCTCACCCCAACCGGTCGCAGCAGATGGCCCCGCCCCTCCCTGAGCCTGGTTCTGCCGGAGGTTTCTTCCTGTTAAAAGGGAGTTTTTCCTTCCCACTGTCGCCAAAGTGCTGCTCATAGGGGGTCATATGATTGTTGGGTTTTTCTCTTTGCATGCATTATTGTAGGGTCTACCTTACAATACAAAGCGCCTTGAGGCGACTGTTGTTGTGATTCATAGCTGTATAAATAAAACACAAATTGAAACTGACTTCTCACATTTAGCTCCATCAGACAATCTGCAGAGTTCAGGGCTCATTATGCACGAAAACAGCTTCATCTGGCGCCAAAGCAGCTCATTAGCTCTGGAAAAACAACCTACATTTGGTGAAAGATGCTTCTGCAGTGAAACAGCATTCACAAGGTTTTTAATTGCTAAATCACAAATTAAAGAAATCAGTGCAGCAAAAGCGTTCTGCTCAGTTAAAGGCACCGCACCACAGCACTTAGACCTCAGGTTCACAAAACCAGCTTTTTTTGCATTCCAGCAAGAACATCGTGTTCAGTAATGCCAATGTTAGTCAGCCACTTTGCCCTCAGCAGAGTTACACATCCTGGTAACAATTTCAGAGTGACAGGCAGCAACTATCATTACAGACATTTAGGAAACTCTTTACTTTTCAGTCACATTACGGTGGTGACACAGACGATCTCAACAGCTTGGCAAAGTACGTAGTCGTTTTGCACAGTGTAGTAACTTTGAATTAAGTTTCACTCAATGACAATAAAGAGCTTTATGCTTGTCAAAGAGTATCTTGTTGAACAGCTGTACAAATAAGACCAGTGAGCTGATACTGTTTACATGACAGAGTAGGAGAAACAGGAGGTGACTGAGGAGATGTTAATAAAAGCAACAAAACCATGCGTCTGAGCTAGAAAGCAGCTGGTGCAAACTACACCCACACGTATCACCTTGAGGTGTCCATCCTTCACGTGATGACAAACGCATGGAGTCCTCTAAAGAGCAGGACAAACCAGTCAGCACAGTCATAATGCTCATGTTCCAGATTAGATTACACTACCCGTGGTGGATATGCACACTCGATAGAAGCATTACAGAAGTGATAAGTCAAATCAGGAGAAAAATGAATTCATTAAAATTCAGGAACTCTTAATATGCAGTTCAACAAAAGCAAGATAGAGCCACATACTGTTTCTGACATACGCTACTTAATATAAATACTAGTTTGTACTCGCAAACAATTCAATTATGAGATCATGATTCTTGGTAACAAGAGTACTAATTAATATATTAGATAAAATGTTTCATGTTCTCAATGATTTTAAAGACTTCACAACATCACTTTACTAGAGCAGGAGACTCAGCTTTCACGTGGAACCTGCTCCATGTTTGGAGGCCCACAGCCTCTCTGCTTATAAAACTTGCTTTCTGATAAAGCTCATAGTAAGTGTTGCCCCTGGTGACCCTCAACCTTCCCCACATTATGCAGCTGTAGGCTCAGGCGGTTTTGTACCTTACATAAGGCACATTAATGATGGTTTTGTTGTCAAAAGAAATAAAACTGAGTTGAACTGAAGTGGAGAATGACCCACTATGTAAATGTGCATGTACTTCTATTACACGATTCTACTTTGAGGAACACTGATTCATCCATTCAGACCTAATGATACTGTGCTTTATTAAAGGTGAACTACCACACACACACTAATACTCTGACAGATGCATCAGGAGGTATTTAAAGTTGAGTATCTCGCCCGGGGACACTTGTGCATGTCGACTAGAAGAACCTGGGATTCCTCCCACTGTAGCTCCCAACCAGCCTCACAGTACGACAGAAATATTCTAATCATTATGAATGAATGTGAATAATATGACTCGAAACTGGGACAGTCTTCACAGGAACACACAGACAAAAGGATGTATGGATACAAAAGTATAAACACAGTCGAAGCAGAGTAAGGGAAGTATCTATACACAGAAACATAAATGGCAACACAAAGAAAAACTACAGATAACAGCTGTGCAGTTACAGAAGGACAGAGGCTCTGTGAAGCTAATGCACTCACCAATGGCAGCTTTGGGTGATGTGCTCAAACCATCAATGCTGGGTCCTTCCTCTGGCTCTAAAAAGATAAAAGCAAAACAAGGTTGAAGCAACAAAAGAATTTTTCAGACATACTTACTGCATTTTTCTTAGTATTTATTTGCTGCATTCAAAACAGGATCAATGTGAAAATAAACAGTCATGTGAAAAAGGACGTTTACCCCCTTTCCATTTTAAGGCTTTAATATCAGGACATCAATAAAAAGTATACTGTGTATAATGTGGTGTTGTTCATGTGAGGTTGTGTTGACTTCATTTTATAACTTTTTCTTTATTTTATTAACAAAAACTAAGCCAAAATGCAGAAGCACTGTGATTCCCACTGGTTTCAAAGGCATCAGCAGTTCCAGGTAAGATGACTAATCACTATGGGCACGTTCCAACCAAACTAACCAGGACGTGTCTTTTAATGAAGTAATAGCTCTTTGAAATAAACAAAGTAAAGACCTGTAACGACTCATTCATCCCATCACCTTTTCACACATTAGATTTAGTCACAGCTATTAGAGCTGCAAGTCTGCGTGTCTGCATGGTAGCAAGCACACCAAACACAATGAACCTGGCAATGCAACGCTGACAACTAAGATTCATTTTACTTACGGGTGTCATCCTGGCCTTTAGCAGCTGTGTTCGTCAGCTGCTGGGTGAGAGTGGCTCCGTTCTGCTCTGGCTCAGAGGATGGTGCAACGTTCCAGTCATTAATAGGCTGAAAAATAAATGTCATTAAATTTAAAGAACGGATGCAACTTAAGCCTGTAACTTTAAATCTATACGTCTTTCACTCAGGAGATTTAAACTATACACAAATCATTTGTGGCTCACTGTTTAATCAGAAACACTTAAAATCTGACCAACAACAACAACATAGAGCTGGGCGATATGAGATTTTTTCATATCACGATATGTTTTTTTCATTTCAGGCGATAACGATATCTATCACGATATAAGCCAAATAACTATATTTGTAAGATTTAAATGTGCCGTTGCTCACAAGTAAAATGTGAAATAATCAGCAGCTTGTTTTTATTTAAATATTTATTTCCCATAATAAGTTCAACAGGGTAGATGTACTTAAGGAACATGAGACTTTTTCAGATAAATAAAGGCAAATATTGCAAACTACACAAAAGACAGCCGCTAAAGCGTTTAAGTTTCAAAATAGAACAAACAAAACAGACTAAACTGTCAATTCCACTTAGAAACAAAATATTAATTCTAAAAATAAATCTTAGTTTGTTTTACAGAAGAACAGACAAAATTGACTAACTTTTGTCAATATCAAATAAACTGAGAACTAAAAGGAAATTCTCAATCTCTCCTTGTTGTATAGCTGAGCTTTTCAAACAGTTTTAACAGTTACTTTAGTCTGACGAATGACGAATTAGCGCTTCCAGTCAGAGACTGAGGCTACGTCCACACGTACACGGGTATTTTTGAAAACGGAGATTTTCCGTTTTCGTTTTAAAAAATAATCCCGTCCACACATAAAGGCAGAAATGAAGGAAAACGCTGCTATGAACATGCCAAAGCAGCAGGTGGCGCTAGATTCCTAACCGTGCAGAAATGTTGGCCAATCAGAAGTCTAGAAGCCTCGGTGGGAAAAAGTAAACAAAGCTGGGGCATAGAAGCAGAACCGAGTCGTAAGTGTGGAGGGACAGTAACTGTGTGTATATGTAAGCATTTAAACACTGCAGAGAGTAGAATTAACAGTAACAGTATTGTAGAAATTCATTTCACTGAAACAATAACGTGGCGCACAGTGTGACGCATGCACCAGTTTATTGTATTTCCAGACTTGCTTTCGGCACAATTTACAGTGCACGCTACTCTATTTTTTGTCAGACTTGAAATAGCCGAAATACCTTCACACTACGGAACTTCTATGGCTCTTCCGTTCGACAATCTCTCCGGCATTGGAACCATCATCTGTTTTCTCTTCGGTCATGCTCGGTTGATTTTTCTAGTCGGCACACTCATTTCCTCCATTACGCGCTGGCTGCTTCCCAAACAAACACACGTGCGGCTTGGCACTTGTGCTGTACGTAACAAGTCACGCGACGTGACGCTGCGGCTGTGATTGGTTCGGCTCTGCGCTACTGAATTCGGATTGGCTGACCTTTTTTTTTTTTTTAAGAGGACAAGAGCGGCGAGGTCTATCGCGATAGCTTAATTTCTCTATCGAGTAAAAGTTATATCGCGATACATATCGTTATCGTTCTATCGCCCAGCTCTACAACAACATATATTTTATAAGCTCACTGTAATGATGAACTGTAATAATCCCACGTGGCAGTTATAAACCAGTCTTGAGAAGACTAGTCTTATTAACTAGTCTTGAAACTAGTGAAACTCAACACTTTAGTTACTCAAATGCTGTTGTTTGAACTTTAACAATGTGTTTGACACACACACACACACACTTACTTTTAATCAGCCTTGTATACCTAAAGCAGCATTTCCTATAGATTCATAATGGGGAAGGAGATGATATGCTCATCTGTACATATACATACACACACGAGGTTTTTCTCCAAATGAGGCACAAAATCTTATAAGAATTTTAATCATTATAATAATAATAATTTCAATAACTAAATTTCAAAAACAATTCTGTCACAGATACAAAGCTTGGTGACTCTTAAGTTTTGTACGTTTGACATACGCTGAACACGACACGTGAAACAAACGCAAACGGAGAATAAGTCTCTAAACTAGCGGGGCTTGTGGAAACACAGACCCAACAGTGGAATTTATAGTAAGTATTATTTCAGTAGGAGACGGGGTGAATACAGACACAGCAAGTTTCTCTTCTGTAACAAATAACTAAACACTAACTAAACGTCTAGACTAACTAGAAAAGTCTCGGAAAGCAGCTGCAGATGGAAGTTCTTTCTCTGATCTGCAGTTTTCCACCTGATGCACGTTCAGACTTTAAATAAGCACCAGAGCAGAAAAAGAACTGCAGGCCAGTGGAGCTGCAGCACTCTGCTGCAGAAGCAGATAACGAGCACCACCACAACAGTGACATGGCCAGTGAGCCAGAGAGTAGTGAAACACTGCAAGATGGAAAGGGCCATGGTTAGCTGGTTAGAAATGACTTAACTACAACTAAGAGAGGAATGGAGGCCACTGTTCTGTGCACTGTAAAAGAAATGCTAAAATGAGTTGCTAATTAAACCTGGAATGTCTGCGTGAGGAACACTATAATACTGTAGACGTGATTAAACAACATGCTGTGACATTAAAAGCACCAGAAACAAAAACAAACCTGGGTGTGTTCATCAAAAAAGTCTGTTTCTTTCTTGTCAGAAGCTGCAGGCGTGCCTCCTGCAGACGAGTCAATCCAAAGCTGCAACAGCAAAAAGGAAAACTTGTGTTGTAAATTCAAAAGCTTTTCATATTTTTTGAAGTAGAGTAGATCCTGAATTAATGATGGTTTTGTTTATAAAACAAAAGGATGGTCATTGGTTCGATCCATGGCTACTTGAGTCTGCATGTCAGAGTACCGTATTTTCACGACCATAAGGCGCACTGTGCTAAAAGGCGCAGTCTCAGTTATGTGTGCCCTTACTGTATTTAACACACACATAAGGCGCACTGGATCATAGGGCGCATACAAGTACCGTATGCGTATTTAAAAATAAAGCGGGAGCAAACGTGAATTCGGTACCTTACTCACATTTCTATTGCCGGTAATCGTCATCATCAACAACACACAAGCATACAAGTGTGCGTATTTAAAAATAAAGCAGGAGCAAAACAAAGTTTGGTACTCACATTTTTATCATCAATTAAACCCATCGAAGTCCTCATCCTCTGTGTCTGAATTGAACAGCTGCGCTAAATCTCCATCAAACATGCCAGGTTCACTGTCTTCACTGTCAGAGTCACTTTCCGTGCCGTGCGGCTCCTCGGAAACGATGCCGGCTTTTGCGAAAGCTCGAACAACAGTGCCAGCAGACATGTTAGCCCAAGCATCTACAATCCATTGGCAAATTGTGGCGTAACTCACCCGGCGCTGCCTTCCACTCTTAGTGAAACTGTGGTCTCCACCGGTCATCCATCGCTCCCAGGCCGCTCGCAGCCTTACTTTGAACGGGCGGTTCACACCGATGCCCAGCGGTTGGAGCTCCTTTGTCAGGCCTCCCGGAATGACAGCAAGCTCACAGTTCATTTGTTTCATTAGTTTTTTCACATCGGCTGTGAGATGGGCACGCATAGAGTCACAGATTAAGAGCGATGGTGATGCGTGGAAAAAACCACCTGGTCTCCTTACATACACCTCCCTCAGCCACTCTTTCATCATTTCCTCATCCATCCAGCCCTTTTCATTTGCCTTAATGATGATTCCTGCTGGAAACTTCTCTTTAGGCAAAGTCTTTCTCTTAAAAAAATCACCATAGGCGGCAGTTTCTGTCCATTAGCATGGCAGCCAAGCACAACAGTGAAAGAAGACTTTTCGTGCCCCGTTGTGCGTATCGCTACCGTGCTGGTCCCCTTCTTCTCCACAGTGTGACTCACCGGGATGTCAAAAGTGAGCGGGACCTCGTCCATGTTTGTGATGTGGCTGGGCTGGATGTTTTTGTCGCCGATGTGTTTGCTGCAGTAGGAGCGGAAGATGGCCAGCTTTTCCTTATAATCCGCTGGAAGTTGCTGCGCTATCGTAGTCCTGGTCCGGATGGAAAAATGGCACCGTTTCATAAAACGAAAGCACCAAGACGGACCTCCTTGGAAATGTTCAATGTTCATCTCTTCAGCTAGTGAAACTGCTTTTAGCCGAATGGTGACCGTCGAAACGCTTCTCCCGCTCGCTCTTTGCTCGATGATCCACCGCTCGAGTCTTTCCTCCAACTCGGGCCACCTCGCCTTATGTCCGCGGAAACTCAGCTGCGTTTTCTTGACCTGCCGGAGCTTGTTTTCCAGCTTCCTCCATTTGCGAACCATCGATTCGTTTATCTTAAATTCTCTCGCCGCTGCTCGATTTCCATGTTCCTCCGCGTAGCTGATGGCCTTCAGTTTAAACTGTGCTTCGTAAGCGTGTCTCTTTGCCATTTTCAGGGTTGTTAAAACAACGATGTCCTGCATAATGCACATACCTGTTCTTTTATACAGGTATGTGCGATTGTCCCGGTATATACGATCAACGCCCACACTTCACCCTTTAACGTTCTCATGGTGTTCTCTACTACGTCCTCCTTACAACACACAGGGCGCACTGCGCTATAGGGCGCGCCGCACTTTTTGAAGAAAATCTAAGACTTTTAAGTGCGCCTTATGGTCGTGAAAATACGGTACTTGGGAAAGCCACTGAATCAAATGTTAGACAAGGTATATTAATGATCTGGTGAATGAAGCTTGTAGTACTTTCAGTGCTCGGTTACAGTAAAAGTCCATTTACCATGTACTTTGAACTAGAACTGCCACATGGCTCAAACACTAATAATCCTTTTATCACTCTTATCACTGAGCCTCAATGTACCAACAACTCATTAAACTAGGAGCACGCAAGCCTACGCAGAAATAATAACATCTGCAGTGACGTAAACATTTCCTAAACGTTTTCCCTTCATTGATACTCACGTCTGTGCCATATTTAGACAATGCAGCATTTGCTAGCTGTCGGATCTTCTCTCTGTACATCTGGGCAGCACGACTGTTATACTTGGCATTGGTGTCGTTTGTGGAGCAGCCATGCTGGCGGAAGAATGCCGTCTTCAGATTTAAAAAACAGAAATGACATTTCAGAAGAATTAGAAACCACAGACGTGTCGTACCAGAAAGCCACACTTCACAAAACATGGCTCATTTAGGTAAAAGACAACAATCGTTTTGTTTTTTTATTTGAGAAAAACCTCATTACACTTGGTACTCAGGTTCAGACTTACCGCATTGGCGTTACCTCCAACCTGCATACACCTAAGTTGAAACCAGTTCCAGTTGGAGTCTAACTCAGTGGATCTGCGGAGGAAAGGGGGACAATGTGGAAAGTCAACATGGACAGATTTACTAACAGTCTTTCCCAGAACAAAACCCTCCTTCTGTGTTAAAATATCATAAACCGACACATTTTTAGATCAGCTACAAAGCTGAGGTACAATGAAGTTTACCTGATGAAACTGAGATGCACTCCCAGTGAGCGGTGGATGCCAGAGCAGTCGATGCACAAGAAGACACCATATGGAATACTTGCCCAACTGGGGTTTTTGGCAGCACAGTCAAAACATACCTATGCAGACAGAACATCAGCATTTTAATGAAACATTTCTGCCTCGACCAACCCAAGTGGTCACAGTCCATTACATTTTCCTGCTGCTAATCATGCAATATGAGCAAGAGAAGCAACATCATCACCAGATAATAATGTTGCCAGTCAGTTATATTTAAACAGCTCGTTTCAACATTCCTGAAGACTTTCTCATTGAATTTACTGTCACAGAAAAGCAGCAATGACATAGTTTAACATGGAGCTGCTGAGTGTTTACACACCGTGAAGAGCCAAGAGGTGGAGCATTTTTCAGACTGAAAGTGAAATAATGTTAAATATTGTATTAATTACTATTAATCGATTATTAATATTAATTAATGTCTCTACACCATCATATTGTCTGTTTTCAGCAGCACAAAACTTTGCCTCCTATTAATGTCAGAATAGCTTCCAACAACACAGAATAAAGGTAACATTTTCATGCCATAGTTTAGATCGCGCATGTCTAATTTTATTTATTATTTTGTTGTTTGTAATGTTGCATGCACTTCCTTAGAGATGTAACTATAAATTGCATTTATCAGCCCAAAATGCCTGTGATTGGCCTGTTCAGTATAGTCAAGTCCAGCAGTGCATTTCCAATTTTTCAAATTGACTATAAAAGAATGGATCAACTCCAAAAGAGCTGAAAATCACCAAACCTGCAGACCTCTTTTAGGGTTGGGAGATGGAACCTAGAATTTCTAATAATGACTTCTTCAAATGTTGATGGCATTTAATCACAATATTACTGAACTAAAAGGGTTCTCCACCCAAAAAACACAACAACTCCTGTGTTCATTACGTCCCTGCATGTCATTCTTTCTTGTCTATAGCTTAAAAGGTTTTGAATGAATTCTAATAATATTTTGTAGGTGTGTACTTTGAGCTTCAGATCGATTTATTGACTTTCAAGGAGATGTCAGAGTTCTAAAATGACATGATATTCTTGCTGGTAATGTGAAGTAACATGTATTCATAAAGAATTACATAAAAACTATTACTACATTACTACTGCAGTAAGGGCATTACTGCAAAACTCCTGTGGTGACTAAAATCTTAACTAAAATTAAAAAAGCAAAAAATAAATAACTTCAAAACTCGACTTTGTGCTTTGCATTGAAAAACCATACAATATATACAGTTGTTAAAATGAGAGAGAACTTCAGGTTGGCTTCATTTACTACGTCCAGCTTTTATAATGGGATAAAATGCTGATGCTTGGACTTTCCAACACCACGTTTCATAATACGTCTGTGAAGTGCGTTTCAAAACATCCACGTCACGCACATGGCTGCCTGAGGTGTGTTTCACCCATTTCGACAGAGCTTTTGTGTTGCTTCTAGGCAGGCAACGTGCCAGGAAGCACAATTTCTACAAAGCACAGTAATTAATGAATGAATGTTTTTGACATTACTGCTTCCATTTCTACTACTACTATAAGCACATGTATACAAGAAAACGATACCCGATCTCTCATTACTATCTTTGCTGTGGATTGTAAAGACCGATATAGATGATCAATTTACTTAGAAAATTGTACTGCACAGTATAATTGAAGAAATGATATTCAAATGATTACTGTCATATATAGAGAGTCGCAGTGTACTGTTCATTCATTAAATGATGTCAATAAAAAACACATGCTTTCAATGAAAAAATAAAAACGCAGACATTTACAGCTCTGACTGTAATCCATTATACATTTTTTTTCTGCCTTTAAAGAAAACGTTATTATCAAGTGACTTCATCTTCACTCTAACCTGTTACACACTTGCTGCACACACTGTTACATACCTGTTCATACTGCACTGCTAATATGAAAACTAACAGAGTAGTTAAAAGAAATCAAACGAAATCTCATAAACAGCAGGACAAAGGCTTGCAGGATCATATAGCCCAAACGCCTGACTCGGAGTAAGTAAAACATCATTCCTGTGTAAAAATAAATAAACAAAAATAATATTGCTTATGTATTTCCGTCACTTACTTTGAACGCTTAATGACTTTACAGTACCATCGTCTTTTATAATCTAATTTTAAACTATACTGTCACTCTGTAAACCGTTAGCTAGAACACCTACCGAACAAATGACTGTAAAACCGAAGTTCTGACTGACAAACGTTATGGAGCGCCAACACATCAGACTCTGCTAGCACTAACAGATACTTATCAATGAAATGAGTCAAATTTCACGGCTTTCAAAGCAAACCTAACGACCACTACTAAATGAGTCCCCAATATCGGACATATCAAAAGTTTAGTCTATTTAGTTCACGATTCTCCCATAATTTTCCCGACGTGGCACAGCGGAACAAGTTAGCTTCCTTAGCCTACACATACGTGGCCTTTATGTTAGACTACTTTACCGGTAGGCTAGTAGTCATTAGCTTTTGCTAGCTGTCTTACCGTGTAGCCGGGCCTTGCTAGGTGCTAGAACACGACTAGCTTCCCAGGTAATTTCTCCTGTCCAAAGCTAATCATGGACTGCCAGTATAAAAAAGCCTCACAAAGTAATACACAAGCAATGATGGTGAGTATTCGGTTACCTTGTTGGTAGGAACAGATCTTAATCTTTTGAAAATGGTAAGGATTTCGGTCTTATTTGGTTCCGTAGCCATCTTGACACTGACGATTTCTATAAGCTGACGTCACTACGGCAACTAGTGTGGCCCAAAACCCAAAAAGGTAAAAAGTCATCCGTGGTTCACCGACTTTAAAATAAAACAAGTCGATTAATTATCACATTTTTAAAAAACATTTTCATTCGCACAGCATAATCAGCATTATGTTCATAATAGAATCAGTACATACCCTTGGAAAAAATGCATACAGTCAAACATGTCATTTAATGTAAACAAAACAAAACAAAACAAAACAAAAAAGTTAGAAGAAAAGGCTTCTATAAACATCCTCAAGGAACAAAATAAACATCAGAAGAAACTGTCATATGTAATGATGACTGACAAAGTAGATAGACCTGTATATATCCAATCCTATCTTTTACTATCTATCTATGCATATGTATATAGATAGATTGGTCATCATCACATCACACAATATGCAATCATAAAAATCAGCACAGTGCAAAATAAATGACTTGACTTGATCATTTTGACCAGTGGGTCAAATACAGATTGTGTCTTCATTATTCTAGCATATAAAATCATTTTCACATAATACAACCACATAAAACATTTCTGATGGTCTGATGAGATCAGGTTATTCTTGTTAGTTCATTCCCCGCCTCTTCTGTCCCAGGGATTGAAACTGGCTGAACAAGATTTTGCACATACAGATTCTTTCAGACATCATGGAGGCAGGTGTATTTCTCCTGCTGCTGTTCCCATTGTTGGGGATTGGGTCGACTCTCAGCTTTTATGGAGACAGCATTAGTTTCATGGCTCCAGAGAAGGAAATGGATGGGACATTTAAGGTAATACAACATAAGTATATATGCTGAAACTTTCACTATATTCTTTTAATATTGAGATTTATCATGATAGTGAAAGATGGGCAATATGGATCACAACACAGATTAGTTTACACTCAGTGTAATAATGCATATTTTTAAAGTAGTGGCATTTGCAAAAAGATCCTTTTTAAAAAAAAAATAATTAAGTAACCATACAGCCACGTCGCTAGTTCTGAAGAAACCTAATTGGAATGCAAAACACTTGCATACAATCCAAACTCTTGTGATGAAGAAAATAGTTAACACTTTCATGCATGTTGTACAGTAATTTCAAAGCTTTTCAATATTTTTGTGAGTAAAAAACTTCAGAAATCCCAAATGGTGGATAGTAATGAAAATGTGCCATCTCTGTATCTGTTAAAAGAAATATACAAGAAATGTGGGTTCATTTGTCTTTGTTTTCTGTCAGTTCTTGTGTTTGGACACATTCATTTTTGTAGTTAGGGTTCTGTGATGTCACCATGTCTAATTAAACGCAATCTAAGACAGGACAGGAGGAAGACCAACATATAGAGTGTGAAACAGTTAAAAACAGAAGAAATGAGGTTTTACATTTTTGTTTTTAATTAGGAATTTGATTAATTAGTTCATCAAGCATCACAGAGCTGAAAACATGGAGGAAATGCATTTACTTTCCTTCTCCTTTTTGTTTATTAAGAAGTGATAAAACGAGATATCTAAAATCCCCTGACTAAAACCTTTGACTCTGAAATGAAGCAACAGTTTTAAACCTGGTTTTAGCTGATGTTTACATTTCTGTTCTGAAAACTACAGAAATCTGGTCCTTTCAAAATACAACTATAGAATAGCTTTCACAGATGTTATAGTTTCTACATTTATAAGCATGCAAGAAACAACAACGACTTGGGGAACAGGGGTTAGGGAGTTGTTGTTATTTATGATTTCAGCCCCACAAAAGTTGGTTTGAAATCATGAAGGAAATTGTTCAAAAACTTGGGGGGAAACTGTATTGACTTGAATATGCAAACAATGCAGATTTTTACAATGTGCACAGAAAATGTATTTTTTTTTTTTAAACCCTCTAGGTGACCTTTTATCACCGGCAGAATGGCAAAAGTAACTGTCAGGATCAGTCATCTTTCTCATGTGATAGTGGCGTATGTACAGGCTTTAACGAGTCGAGCGTCCTGCAAACAGACCAGGACAGCACAGGCCAAGGCCGCTGGTGCCAGTCTGAAGGACACACAACAGCAACCATCCTGACTAATAATGCCTCCTTGTCTCTGAGGTAAGTCCAGGGCACAATAACACAGCTTATCTGATTTATCATTTGCTAGTTACTCTGGCGTATCTCACAGACTGAATTGAAGATTGTATTTAACAAGCATGATCTAGTACAACTTAAAAATGAAGAAGTTGAGAAAAGTCAGCCCACTTGCAGTGGGATCCGTAGTAAGTGGACTCGTACTGAGGACTGGCCGATACATTCTGAATTGTTACCCTATTATTTATTCTATAGGCTGATCAGAATTGATCTTTACTTTGAAAAACGATCTCTAATAACAAAGGCTTAAAATGAAAGTACACATCACACCCTGCATTTCCCACAGCACAGTATCTGTCAGTGTTGATTTGAGAAGTGATATTCATCTTCTCATTCCACCACGCTGGCTGACTGCCACGCTTGCTGGGACACTTGAATAGAACACAAGTTTGGCATTTGGAATATTTTTGTTGGTATGACAGCCCAGCCTTTTATGAGAAACGTCTGTGTGTGAACAAATAAAAGAACAAAAAGGGAGTTAACTGTAGGATCAGAATGGTAAAGGGATTAGTATAGTGCCTTTCTATTCTCACACACACACATTTAGATGTTGCTTTTAACGATACTTAAGCACATTTACACTCACTCACACTACGACGAATGCATTGAGGGCAGCTTCGGGTTCAGAATCCTGCCCAAGGACACTTCAACACATGGACAGAAGCAGCTGGGGATCAAGCCACTGACCTTCTGATTGGTAGACGACCTGCTCTGCTACCTGATACACAGCTGCTCCATATCAGCTCCTCATATTTTGGAAACACCAACAAATCACGAATAAATGCAAGTTTGTCTTGTAGTGATATCTTCACCAAAATACTCTCTTATCAAAGATGCATATAAAATCCAGACCAGAGTTTTTTCACTTCTCAGATGGCAGCCATTGTTGGTTCAAGTGACGCGTATAATTACGAGCAATGAAATGTTTCACCTCCTTTTCAGGAACTCTGGCTGCTGCTGGGTGTCTAATGTTGAAGGGAAAACCCAGTGGACAACATATGCTGAGCTGGACCTGGGAACTCGATCTGATACGCACACTGTCAACAGCTGTCCCGTAACAACAACAGTGTCTTCTTTGCGGTACATGCCATTTTTCTTATTTGATTCAACATAAAATCGTGAATCTGGAAATCTTACGTAAACATCACTCGATGATTAGTTGTTAAATTACTGTAATATGTACTAATATGATGCCTGTTCTTGCAGGGTGCCTCAAAACTGTTTTTCGAGGATTCGTATTCTGGCACATGATCCAGATGGAGATGAAGTGAAATGTCGCTTTGCTACACCTGGTCCCACAAACTTCGCTCTAGACGAGGTAATCCAGACCAAACGGGGGCTCTAATGACCTTCAATGTGGTCATCTGATGTAGCAATCATTATAGCATTGTAATCCACTCATTTTAGGCACAGCATTTTGATATATTAATCAAAATGTTGGTTTCATCAGGCCCAAACACATATTTTCTCCTGTTGCATCCATTGTTGCGTATGGATGTGAGAATGATCAAATTCTCGCAAAGAATAAAGTGAATGCCTGAGTGTATATGGCTCGAACTGTGGAAGACCTTTTTAAATGGCCAGTAAGACGAGATGAGTGCTATTATGAAAAACAGACAATTACCATCAAATGTTATGCAGCTGTTAACCCTTCTGGGTGTCAATTAGTGTCTGGCACCAGGACTCTGGCACCAGGACACTGGCAGCAGAGTCTCTGGGTCCTGTTGTATTATCACCGTTTGTTCTTTGTCACAGTGCAAAATGTACAAAAATGTACTTGTACATAGTGCATTTCTAATCAGTGAGCTACAGTGATTAGGTCAGGGGTATTTATAAAGGTAACATACTTAATGGACGCAAGGTTTCCCATTGCATTCATCAAGATGAGCAATAATTTATCTTTCAGTGGTTTTAATGCTTTGATTGATCAGTATGTTCTGCATGTTGACAATATAGTTGATGTAATAGATACAAATTTATAATAAACCCATTAAAAAAATCTAATAATTTAACCAACTATCTCCGTTAAGCTCATCTTGTAATCTCATTACAATCATTTGCATTTGCTTACTTGCAAAGAGAGAGAATGAAATCTTTTTTTTTTTAGACTTTAAAAATGTGTAAAAGAAGATTATTGTTATGCTTTAAGCATAAGATCAGCTCTAATAGTATGCCTTTGGATTTATTAGAAGCATGTGTTTATGCACTGATAATCTGAAGGACCTAAGGGGTGAATCACATATAAGTTAGCAGAAGTAGAATAGAACTTGTGCCGACTAGGCAAGTGATAAAAGAAAAGAAACAAAACTGACCAAATACAAAACAGATGACTACTTTGAAGTACTCGAATGATGGTAGGACAAGGGCACACAGGAGATCAGGTGATGCAGCAAACAGGAGTGACTAGGAGTTGGACCAGATGAAACAGAAGAAATGAAACCAAAAGCAAAACGGTGACATAGTAACTATGTTTGGAATCCCGTCTGTTCCAAACTGATGTGTTTAATAAGCTCTGAGAAAACAGCACCTCTGTCATGTCCATTTGTTATTCGTGTCCCTTTAGACTACATGCATACTGACAAGTACAGGTGACATTGAGACTGGAATCCACGTGTTTGAGTTGATGTTAGAGGACTTCTCCACCAACAACATCACTTTGACCTACTCAGATGGAACATCGGTGTTTCGTGAGGCCTCTGGCATGAACTCACCTCCTCTCTGCAAAGTAAAGCTGCAGTTCTCAATTGAGGGTAAGTGATTCATAAAAGTACATGGTCAGTGCGACACAAACATAATACACGTCTCACCCCAAAAATACTGAATATATATAAACACAAGAGGAATATCATAAACTAAGTCATAAATATCACAAAAACTCCACAAGGTCATGTGAAAAAGGTATTTTAAAACATTACCATTAAAACTTTATGTGGTTTGGCGATTATAAAAACCAAAAAAATAATGACTCAATACAATGAGTCCCAGCCTCCCCTCGAATCATCTTTTATTTGTGTTATAAGAGTTTCTCACATGGTGTAACTTGTATATTGTATTCTGATCTTTCAGTTGAAAACAGCAACAAGTCTACCTATCATTTAACCCTGTTTATTAAATGTACTAAATAGTCTAAGAATATAAGAGTATACAGTTTAATATAAAATAGTATAATAGTATAATAAATATTCAAGACAAGTGAAATTTAAGTACAGTATTTGGATACATTTGTTTACTTTAGCTTCCAAAGTTGCTTCTAATGAACCTATCGCTTTAAAACCTGAACCATGAAATAACTGCCAGAAATCTTTAAGTTTTTGATAATGAAGTGTTTGTTGAATCTTTAGACAAAATATATAAAATTTTAATCTCCACATATGTGAGTTTTAATTTGTATCACATTTGCTACATAAGCCATATTTTTGCAATTTAGTGCTTAAAAACGTGTCATGCAATTTAAAGTAGAAGTAAAAAAAACAAATCACGCTGATGATGTAAAAGTCTCAAAAACACGTATCAAATATGACACGCTGGGCTTTAAAGGGTTACATTTAAATAAACAAAGAAATTACCTTTTTTTTTCTTAAGTTACACTTTGTCTCTGAAAAACTCAAATATGTTTCCTTTACGTTGGTGCTGACACAAGCAAGAGTCATTAATATCAGCAAAGCAAGGTTAACTGACTGGATAATTTATGACTTAACTGGCAGCTTGAGGACTGTCTCACGTTTTATTCTGATGTGGTGACTGACCAACCAACTCTAACTCAGAGAGGCCATTGTATGGCTGCACAATACCAGAAACTGTCAAGTCTCATAGAAACAGAACTTACATTCTTTCTGCCTTGTTTGTGTTTTAGTTCTCCTGCCAATACCAAACTGTGAAGCCGGTCATGTGCAGCCCATATTCTTGTACAGAACCCCTTCACACGGTGATATTCTTCATGCCACTGTGGGCCAGACATTCCAGCTTAATGCTGAAGCTGAAGCTCGCCATGCCAGGTGTTTACTTACTGAAATTATTAATTATGGCACTAGCTTTCCCTAAACAAACACCCTGTAATGTTGATATAATACTCAGAGAATTTCTGTGGATTTTGTGTGTGTGTGTGTGTGTGTGTGTGTAATGTTTATTCCTTTCCCTAAAGCATCCACGACTTCCAGGTCAGTGGCCCCCAGAACATGACCAAAGTGTTCAAAGACGATCTGCTCGGAAAAGCAGAAGTCACTCTCAGCTGGACACCACAGCTCAGTGACCTGTACAGATATGTCCCAGTCTGCTTCACTGCAGAGACAAATGACACGTGAGTGCCTTTATATAAAATCAAGCATTTTAAAACAATAAAGATTATTCACAAATGGAAAAAAAAAGGTAGACAGATGCCAATCTTCTCAGGAATGCAGTGGGGCAAAAAAGTATTTAGTCAGCCACCGATTGTGCAAGTTCCCCCACTTAAAATGATGACAGAGGTCAGTAATTTGCACCAGAGGTACACTTCAACTGTGAGAGACAGAATGTGAAAAAAAAAATCCATGAATCCACATGGTAGGATTTGTAAAGAATTTATTCGTAAATCAGGGTGGAAAATAAGTATTTGGTCAATAACAAAAATACAACTCAATACTTTGTAACATAACCTTTGTTGGCAATAACAGAGGTCAAACGTTTACTATAGGTCTTTACCAGGTTTGCACACACAGTAGCTGGTATTTTGGCCCATTCCTCCATGCAGATCTTCTCGAGAGCAGTGATGTTTTGGGGCTGTCGCCGAGCAACACGGACTTTCAACTCCCGCCACAGATTTTCTATGGGGTTGAGGTCTGGAGACTGGCTAGGCCACTCCAGGACTTTCAAATGCTTCTTACGGAGCCACTCCTTTGTTGCCCGGGCGGTGTGTTTTGGATCATTGTCATGTTGGAAGACCCAGCCTCGTTTCATCTTCAAAGTTCTCACTGATGGAAGGAGGTTTTGGCTCAAAATCTCACGATACATGGCCCCATTCATTCTGTCCTTAACACGGATCAGTCGTCCTGTCCCCTTGGCAGGAAAACAGCCCCATAGCATGATGTTTCCACCCCCATGCTTCACAGTAGGTATGGTGTTCTTGGGATGCAACTCAGTATTCTTCTTCCTCCAAACACGACGAGTTGAGTTTATACCAAAAAGTTCTACTTTGGTTTCATCTGACCACATGACATTCTCCCAATCCTCTGCTGTATCATCCATGTGCTCTCTGGCAAACTTCAGACGGGCCTGGACATGCACTGGCTTCAGCAGCGGAACACGTCTGGCACTGCGGGATTTGATTCCCTGCCGTTGTAGTGTGTTACTGATGGTGACCTTTGTTACTTTGGTCCCAGCTCTCTGCAGGTCATTCACCAGGTCCCCCCGTGTGGTTCTGGGATCTTTGCTCACCGTTCTCATGATCATTTTGACCCCACGGGATGAGATCTTGCGTGGAGCCCCAGATCGAGGGAGATTATCAGTGGTCTTGTATGTCTTCCATTTTCTGATGATTGCTCCCACAGTTGATTTTTTCACACCAAGCTGCTTGCCTATTGTAGATTCACTCTTCCCAGTCTGGTGCAGGTCTACAATACTTTTCCTGGTGTCCTTCCAAAGCTCTTTGGTCTTGGCCATGGCGGAGTTTGGAGTCTGACTGTTTGAGGCTGTGGACAGGTGTCTTTGATACAGATGATGAGTTCAAACAGGTGCCATTCATACAGGTAACGAGTGGAGGACAGAAAAGCTTCTTACAGAAGACGTTACAGGTCTGTGAGAGCCAGAGATTTTCCTTGTTTGAGGTGACCAAATACTTATTTTCCACCCTGATTTACGAATAAATTCTTTACAAATCCTACCATGTGGATTCATGGATTTTTTTTTCACATTCTGTCTCTCACAGTTGAAGTGTACCTCTGGTGCAAATTACTGACCTCTGTCATCATTTTAAGTGGGGGAACTTGCACAATCGGTGGCTGACTAAATATTTCTTTGCTCCACTGTAAATGTCCAAGGAAAATCATCCCAAAGCCAGACAATTCTCAGAGTGAAAAATTATAGCTTGCTTGGAAGGACTGGCAACATAGCTGCAAAGTTGTATGTGAATAAGCCATACAACTTCTGGAGCAGTGTTGTAAATGGTAAATGGTAAATGGCCTGCATTTGTATAGCGCTTTTCTAGTCCATAGGACCCCAAAGCGCTTTACACTACATTCAGTCATTCACCCATCCACACACACACATTCACACACTGGCGATGGCAAGCTACATTGTAGCCACAGCTGCCCTGGGGCGCACTGACAGTTGTTTAGACAGATGACACTAAAGTGGAGATTTGCTGAAACCCAAACACAGCATATTAGCAAAAGTGCCTCAGAACCATCAAGCACAGTGGGGAGAGCTGATGATTGAAGATGGTTTTGTAGCCACAGGACCTGGGCACCTTGCTGTCTTAGTCAACCATGAACTCCTTTGTATGTTAAAGTGTCCCAGAGTCAAATCTGACAATCAAAGCTTGGTGAAAACTGAGTGAAACAACACAATGATCCCAAGCACAGTGACAAAACTACAGCAGAATGGCTGAAAAAGAAAGAACCGTAGCTCGGACCACTACTCCATTGAAGTGCTGTGGTGGGACCTTACGGTTTTTCTTGATTGCTTTGACACACTCACAGCAGGAAAGTCCTTGTCACCACTTTGATGCAGCACATTTCCTCGTACACATTACACATTGTCACACACTGCTGTTGTTTCCACACATATTTTACTACCATGTTGATGCCCTTCTCACTTGAATCTACAACTCATCAAAACAGTCACAACTCTAGATCGATCACTACTTCCCTGAAAGAGTAGTAATCTGGCCATTCTGCTGCTCACTGGATATTTTCTCATTTCAGACCTATAAACCCTAGAGATTGTTGTGCGTTAGCACATCGTACATCAACAATGTCTGAAAACTCACACCGGTCCGTCTGTTATCAGCAGCCATGCCATGTTCAGTCATCCTTCAGCAGACTGTCTTCACCACGTCTACATGTATAAATGCTTTGAGTTCGTGTTGATGTGAAAAGTTGATTAGATATTTGGATCACTATAATGAGCAGTCTTCAAGTCAACATTACATTTAAGCTTGCTCTTTCCATATTTTCACTTAAATATCTTCTTTCTTTTTTTGTCATTAAGCCAATCAGAGATGAGGTGTGTTGTTGTCTTGGTGACCCAAGCATCTACCACACAAGGTTAGTAAACACCTGCTCTCTCTCTTGACAAATGAGCAGTGCGTGTAATAACTAAGTGCCATGGCAACAGCACAAACACTGCTGGCCATTTGTTCACTTGTGGTTCTATTTTGCTTCCCATGAAACCTCTTAAAGTGACAGTACTCCCTCTTAAAAAAATACATAAAAACAAAACCTAAACAACTTTTAAAACAGTGTTTTTCTTCTGTTTATGTCCATTACATAAGTAAATGAATTGTTTGTTTGCATTTTCTTATTCCACCTGATTTCCAAAAGATTTGGCATACTGTAAAATAAGATCATTTTGAGTGAATAAAGTTGGGACAGGGCAATATTTACGTCTGTGTAGAATTTCCTCCTTTTTTAACAGTCCCAAAGATCAGTTGTTGGGAGTGTTGTCCCAGTCTTCTCTGATACATGATTCTAACTGCACGACAGACCCAAGTCTCATTTGTTGTGTGTTTCACTTCCTGTTATAACAAATGTATTTAGTTGGTAACTGCAGGCAGGCCAGTTCAGCACACAAACTCTTCTGCTATGAAAGCATTGCCGTTGTAATATATACAGGATGCATCATAACCTCTGTGTTGTTCAAATATATATGACCTTACCTGGAAAACATGTAATCTGTGTGGGAGTGTGTGCTGGTCTAAAACCTGTTTTTAATGTAATATTACCCCGAGGGCTTAGAGATCACAATCTTCCAATATCTCAGCAAGAATCTGAGTTTTCTCCAGATCCTTTTCATCTTTTAATATTATGTACTGTAAATAATAACAAATTTGGCCTGCAGCCTAATTACATTTGGCCCGCGAAGCCATACCAAATTCCTATTAGAGCTGGCCTACTGGTATTATACAGCTAATATATATATTGTTTAGTATTAAGCTTTGCTTGTTCCATATTCAGTTTTTCAGCAAAACGTGTTTGAGTCCATAAGAAAAGATTCATTCTTATATCTGGAGGAATAAATATATTTCAATAAATATTAATGTTAGCCCGCGACTTTGTTCCAGTTTTGAATTTTGGCCCACTGTGTATTTGAGTTTGACACCCCTGCTCTAACAGTTTCAAAATAGTCCTCTAGCTATTATTTTTGTTGCCCTGTCTCTACTTTTTGCTGCCATCAAATTCAGTATCAGCTAATATTTGTCCTAAAATAGTAAAGTGGATCAGTTTAAACATGTAACATATTTTCAATGTGATTTTTATTTTTTTTTTGGATTTGCAAATCACTCCCTTTTGTTTTCAGTTTACAGGTTACACAGCACCTAGGCTTTTTTTAAAATTGTAAATCGAGGTTATAAATATACTGAATAAAATGTTTCATTTCTTAGATTCTTTTAAATAATGTAATTAAATGCGTTTTACAAGTATAAGGTAAACGTTAAACACAGTTTGATTGAGATGTAAATGCATACATGTTGGATATTTTAGATTTTGGTTTCAGTCCAGTATAATTTAGTGGTTTTCTGCTAGTTCTCTTCACAAACTGACATAAATTAACCCAAAGATATTTCCTGTACAAGTTTGTTTTAGTTTGATTTCAATATTATCTTTGTTATGTTTCAGTTTTATTATCTAATTAATATTGTTATTTTGCAGGTTTTTTCACATTTATTTGTAGCTTTTAATTTCATTATAACATTGACTCTTATAACTAAGTAAAATCACATTTGTTTCTTTGCGGTTTTCTTTTTTCCTTTGTTTTCTTCTTTTATAATAGCTTTTTATTTATTTTTTAATGATTTTGAATATGAATATGTAGTAATCGTATGATAAAATACTTTATTCCTAATAGGTAGCTAATATAGATTGTGCTGTTTACAGGCAAGGCCACTGTTCATTGCTCAGCCAATAAGATGACAGTAGCCCTTGATAAAGCTTCCATGCCTGGCATTGACGAGAACTTTCTCAAGCTGAGTGACCCTTCATGCTCGCTCACCTCCAACAGCACTCACATCATGGGTGCAATGTCCTTCAGCACTTGTGGGACAAAAATTGAGGTTTGGAGAAACATTTACATTTCTTTGTAGATAAAAATGTTTTTTTCATTAATGAACAGCAAAATTTGAGTTTGTAAAATAAGCCAGTTACTGTACGTCGCAACGAGAAGAATATTGCGGCTCGATACACTGAACAGAACAACATCACGACCGTTGTTCATTATCCTCACGGCAACTAATTGCTTTTCCTTTGTTTGTCTTAAATACAGGATAAAGGTGATTATATCATTTTCAAGAATGTGATCAACTCCTTTGAGCTGGCTAACGAGGTTATAACTCGAAGGAAGACAGTTAAAATCGGTTTCTCATGCCAGTTTCCCAAAGCCATCAGCATCTCCAATTACTACAATCTCCACAACGCTGACTACATTTTCACCGAGTCCAACTTCGGAAGCTTTGGCTACACTTTTGAAATTTTCCACAACAGCAGCTTTACAAACAGAGTGGAGGCTAGTGCCTATCCAGTACAAGTCAAGCTGCTGGAGACTATTTTTATGGGCATCCAAGCTAGTTCAGAATTACCAAACGTGATGTTGTTTGTTGAGTCATGCAAAGCCACTCCTGATAACAACCCTGAAAACAGCCTCTCGTACTACATCATCAGGAATGGGTAAGTGCTGATGCAAAAAAAGTGCTGTAAAATTTAAAAAATGCTTAAAATTCCTTACAACTAAATTGTCGATAATATTTTCACAGGAGTGTATTTTAGCTACATTAAATAGCAATACTAATTACTACAACTTACAACTATTAAATGTCATCTTCCATTTACATTGCTTCATACGATTGACCTAAACCTTCTTTCAGGTGTGTAGAAGACGAGACAGTAACAATTTACCCATCTAATAAAACTGCATTCAACTTTGGACTTCAAGCCTTTAAATTTACTGGAAACTATGACCAGGTAACTTTAGATAGCACCAAATACAAACCTCTAACCTATACAAAAATATTACTCACACAGTTATATACTGAAGAGTATATGCATAACAAAGAAAATCCTGATATCACTGCTTTCCTGCTGTTTTGTATCCAATTTCCAAGTGTGAAAAAGCTTGAAAAATTATTTTGGTACAGAATCAGCAACATTTTTAAACTTTGACTAATAACTATATACAGATATAACAAAGTTACCACTGACAAGTGAAGTGAACAACACTGGTATCACTTCATGCCATCTGTTCGTAAGGAGGAGACATTTGGGAGCAAATGAACATTTTGCCTTCAAGTGTAAGGATTTGAGCGAGTTAGAGAAGGGCCAAATTGTGATGGCTAGAACATTTCCAAAATTGCAGTAATTATCAGGTTATTGGTTTGATTAAACAGACAAAAGTCAAAAGTGCATGGCAGTTTGTTGAGTATTGGGGATCTGATCAGTCAGGGTGCCCATGCTAAACCCCATCCATCACTGAAAGTGCCAAGAATGGGCACGGAGCAATGGAAGAAGGTGGCCTGGACTGATGGCCGGGTGCCTGTGCGTCACCTACCTGGGGAACACCTGGCACCAGGATGCAGTATGGGAAGAAGGCAAGGCAGAGGCAGTGTGATGCGACAGACAATATTATGCTCGGAAACCTCGGGTTCAGTGAGACTGATTAGACAGTTGGATGAGTGATGAAAACTTTCCGTACAGGTCAGTTCTGCTTTGGCAGCGAAAGGGGGACCAAGACAGTATTAGGGAGGTGGTCATAATATTACGCCTGATCAGTGTACATGTAGTTTTTAAGTTGTGGCAACTACCTGGAAGCATTTCAAGATGGGTAACTGGTGGTTAGACAAGTGCTTGTTATTCCAAAGCCTTTACTCTTCCACATTACAGGTGTACATCACGTGCTCTGTAATCCTGTGTGAGCCTGAGAGTCCCTTTTCCAGATGTGCCCAGGGATGTCTGAAGGATCCATCACGCAGACGTAGGCGAGGCCTGAGCGGGGAGACGGGTAGACACTACATTACCCAGGGCCCTCTGCAGTTTGTTGGGCAGCCTTTTCCTGATACAGCAGAGAACAGTCAGGATGTTCTGATGGAAAGGAGCGGCACGCTTCCAGAAGGTTAATCCAAAATGTATCAATCTACCTGTTTGATTGCCTCTCTGCCTCCTTACTTGCTTGCCAGCTTGTCCAACTATCCATGTATTGATGTCTTTCAGTGAGTCCTCCACCAGCTTCTCCAGGCACAAAATCAAGTGAGGAAGGTTGGGAAATGAGGAAGATCTTCAGCTCCAACATCTCCACCGCAGTCTTTGCCAGCGCCTTCTTAGTGTCAGTGGTGCTGTTGGGCATTATGGCTCGTTACTACAGGAAGAACGGAAGAGCAGAAGACCGCAAAGTTCTCATAGCTTCAGAATGGGAGAACTAAACCCAGTATTTACTCACAATTGTGTTTGTCTCACTTTCACATGATCACTTTCTTCAAAGTCTGTCTTAAAACAAAATTGCATCAAAAGCTGCTAAACAACCCTTAAAAACATCTTTTCATCTGAAGAGATGGCAGACACCAGTCCTGCCAAAATACTCTCAAATACCGATAGCTATTATGAAGCTTTGAAGTTGTAAGTAGTCAAATATTTAAGTGAGTATCTTCTACTGTTATTCTTTATGTGATCTTTGATGGGATAATAACATGAATGGGTAAAAACGAATTTAGCAGATGCTCGTTTGATTTGAACTGCACTGTTAATATTTTTTGTGTGTGGACAGGTAGTAGAGTCAGAATTCATTTTGGATGAAGGCTTCACTAGGCGGCAGCAGCAGAGCCTTTCTACAATTGGTCCATGACGGTGGGACTTTAAGACAGACTTGCTTAATTATCTCTTTTTTTAAGGTGATTAGTCTATATGTGGTGTCGTGGTCGTCTAGTCCTCTAGACAAAATGATTAGTTCTGATAGGGGTTGCATGTTAACATATCTAATACCTGTGCACTCACCAAAAAGCACAGGCTTTAAAGTAATGTCAAGAACAATTTATGACAATTCACGACCTTCAGTTCAAAGCTCGTCTCAAAAGATTAGTTAGAACTTCAAAGCAACATTGTATTCAAAACTGGTTTTGCCAGATTTTTTCATGCCATTATAGCATCAACTTTCTGGAAATGTTCCGCTTTCTGATTCTCAACAAAAGCTGCCGGCTTCTCGGCCAGAAAGTGTCTTTTAGCAACTAGTTTATGTACTTTATAGGAGCTTTGTTCTGGGGTTTTTTCTTTTGCTTTTACAAAACATTATTGTTTAAGAAAAGATAGTGGTTTAGGCTAATATTTTGTTTAAAATACTAAGAGCTAAAAGCCTGCATGTTGAAAAATTCCCCTAACACTCCACTAGATTTGGTTCTCTTTAATTTAGACATACGTTTTCATAACTTTAAACAAAGAGTGAGATTAGCTGCAGATTCTGTGTTAGTGGCGGCGAGATTGGGGATTGTTTTGGCGTACATAAAAGAAATGGCCATCCTTCAAAGACAACACATTAATGTCTGTAATGTCTGAAAGTGTAATAATATGTAATTCTGTCATTTAATGGGATTTATTGGCAATAAATGGAATGCACTAGATTTAAATTCTACTTGAAATTGAAATCACATAATAAACACAATACTGGGTGTGTATGCATGTGGATTGTTATGTGCTTTCATTTATTTTATATAAAATCTGTTATTAAGTGGGCTTGTTTATTTGGACATGAATGAAAATCCAAGCCAAAGTAAGATTGATGATCTGGACAGATTCTTAGAACATGGCCTTGGCAGCATCTGACCAATCACAGAGGGGCCTTTCATAAGTCATATGACTCTTATTTCACAGAAAGTTTTCAGAATTATCCCAATTATACCACATACGTCAGAGATCTTATGATGTGGTGATTTAAAAAAATCCCAAGATCATAAAAATATACCAATAAACAGCAATTTCTTCAGTTAATATGGTGATTTACATATTTTAATTCCAGTTAATATTTTTATCACTGGGTACGCTCTCAGTGAAACACACATTTGTTCTTCGATCAAATAATGAACATTTAGAATCACATATATTATTAATACTAAAAATAGAATTACATTAAACTAATGCAACAAAAGCTGCTCAATAATTATCAAAAACTTCAATCCCCGCAGTTCAGGCACCTACAAGCGATTCCTGAGGAAGTGTTTTAACAAGGAAAATGACACAATGGGTCAAACGGTACTTCATTAACACCAATTTGTTTTTTTGTTTGTTTCTTTTAAAGTTTATGATATATCTGTAAAGAAAACATCCAGCTCTCAAGTTGTCAGTTAATCAGCTATAGTGACTGATCTGGCCTGGAGGTCATTTTGCTTAGCTTTCCCTGTAACACACCAACGCCCACTACAGCAAAACATTCAGGCCTGACCAAACCTCAAAATATCCTTTAACAATAGTACATTTACGGCACATGGCTTAGAGGAATGTCTTGAATTGACCCCATTCATTGAGCAAGATAAAGGCCTACCACACCAGGTGCACGGCCTTTTGTTAACTAAGCAACTCCCACACTTACACTCTCTGTTCTCAGCACTGCAGTTTCCTAGGGACCTGAAAATCCCCATGTAACACATAAACAAACGTCATGTTATGCATTTCGATTTAGCTTTTTTATTAAGAGTAATGTTTAATGTACCCGGCGGCTGCTGGCTGGGCCTGCGGGCTCGTCACTGCATCCCCTGTGGCTGCTGACCTCATGTCTGGGGCTCTCCTCAGCTTTTTCCAGGAAGGTGGCGCGGTTGCCTCTCCGGTGGTCCTCCTTGGGCTTTCGCACATTGGGGGGCCTGTGGGTGTCCGGGCCTGGGTCTCCTCCATGTCTGCTTCATGCTCTGAGGGGACACCCCCCCCCCCCCCTAGCAGATTGTTAGAAGGATAAACCTTTTGAACTCAAGCGTGCTCACACACACAGGTGTGCACACGGTTGCTCACAGACAAACTAGATCTTCCTTAGCTGCTACCTTAAAGCATATCGTGCGCTGTCGGTCTTGTGTGCTGCTCAATAACATTCAATATTTAGTACTGACTGTTACTTACACTGTCTAGGTCATTGCTTTGATCTCTGTATTGTGTTGTTCTCTTGTTGCTTGTTTTCGTTTTTCTTCTTTTAACCGGTGATCCAACGGATTTCCTCAGTGTCTTCTGTCACTGTCCCCCTCCCTTCCCTCTGTTTTTCTTTCTCTCTTTCTGTCTAATTGTCTGTCCAATTTGTAATAACTTAAAATAAAATAAAATAAATAAACAATAATAATACATATCGATCAAGTGGACCAATATGGCATTGCTATATTTTCGCCACTTGAAAAAATACATCCGTTGGGCATCTTTCCTGGCCTTTAGCAATTCAGAATCGTTGTCTGAAGTACCAAACGGGACAGGCCAAAATAGAAAAAAGAAAAGAAAGTAGTGTTTAAGTTGTTATGTTATATTTTGTAATTTAATTTTACAAAACTGATGAGTGTTGTAGGAACAAGACAGAAATTGTCACCTAACAGGGTGTGTGACAAAGTGGAGGAGCAGTTGCAATGCTCTCCATTTGTCCCATATGTGTTTACCTTTTTTTTTTTTTTTGCACACTGTACACATTATTATGTTTCTATGTATTTGCTGTGATTTGCGGTTTGTCGGGTGACATTGCTTCACTCACTATCCCCGGTTTGTTTGTGTAAGCGTTCTGTTGCCGGCAAAGCAAACATTCTGCAAATTAAGACAAATACTCAGTTATGTTTCTTTATATTTTATTATGTTACAGATTAAGTCATTTCTTCATACTTACTTTGTTTCTCTTTTCAGTTTTCATGAGAGTCAGGTGTGGGGAAACGCCTGCCTGGTATTTCCTCATTTTAAAGTGCTGATGATGTCACATATGACATCAGCAGGTCTAACCAAGGTGAGGGGTTTCTTTTTCCACAGAGATGCTTCCTTTTGTTTGTGTTAAGGTTTAAAGGGATTTGTTGAATGTTTTTCCTTTCGTTAATACTGCCATTTAGTTGTGTAAATGTGCATGTTAGAAGTGTGTAGAGGTTTTGTGTTTTTAGATAATCTGTGCAGAGTTTTAGATCCCTCAGTTTGAGTGAGTGGTACTGGCTGGGCAATTGGAGGGAAATTGAAGGCCCTATTTAAAGCCAGTCTCTACCAGATGCAGCAGAGAGGAGTGCTGCGCTGCGCTGCGCTGCGCTGCGCTGCGCTGCGCTGCGCTGCGCTGCGCTGCGCTGCGCTGCCCTGCCCTGCCCTGCCCTGCCCTGCCCTGCCCTGCCCTGCCGTGTTAATAGAGTTGATTTGGGGGGGGGGAAGTTTTGTTAAGTTACATTAAATTAAGTTCACTGTAAATAAATTGCTCACCTTGGAAACCTGAAATGTCTGCGTAGTCTGCTTCCCTACCACCTTCCTTGACGTTCGAGTCTGACTACTTCAAATCAAATCAAATCACTTTTATTGTCACATCACATGTGCAGGTACATTGGTACAGCACATGTGAGTGAAATTCTTGTGTGCGAGCTTCACAAGCAACAGAGTTGTGCAAAATACAATAATGTAAACAAGCAAAATACAAGAATGGCTACATCTGAAACTAATAAATATATGTACAATATATAATAGTATATGCATTTCTGGATGTGTATACTAAATATTTTTCTACGTGTGTGTACACATATTTTACAAATTAAATAGAGTAAACAATGAATAAAATATATAAAATATACAGAGTGAGACATGTGCAAAACAGTGGCGTTACTGTACAGTATGGAGTGCATAATGTTAAAGTTCCAGTAGTGAAGCTGAGGTGTCTATGACGTGTTCAGCAGTCTGATGGCCTGATGGAAGAAGATGTCTCTCAGTCTGCTGGTTCGGGACCGGATGCTGCAGAACCTCCTTCCTGATGGAAGCAGTCTGAACAGTTTATGGCTGGGGTGACTGGAGTCCTTGATGATCCTCCCCGCTTTCCTCAGGCAGCGCTTCCTGTAGATGTCTTGGAGGGAGGGAAGCTCACCTCCAATTATCCGTTCAGAGCACCGCACTACTCGCTGGAGAGCTTTGCAGTTGTAGGCGGTGCTGTTGCCGTACCAGGTGGTGATGCATCCAGTGAGGATGCTCTCAATGGCACAGCGATAGAAGGTCCTGAGGATGCGGGGGCTCATGCCGAATCTTTTCAGTCTCCTGAGAAAGAAGAGGCGCTGCTGCGCCTTCTTCACTGTTTTGTTTGTGTGTACTGACCACGTAAGATCCTCAGCCAGATGTACACCAAGGAACCGGAAGCTGCTCACTCTCTCCACAGCAGCGCCGTTGATGGTGATGGGGGTGTGTACTTCTCTGCACCTCCGGAAGTCCACTATCAACTCCTTTGTCTTTGCGACGTTGAGGGTGAGATGGTTGTCTTGACACCAGTGGGTCAGGGCGCTGTACACACACTGATACACAGAGGGTGTGTATCAGTAAACAACAGAGTGAAAGCAAAATGCAACACAAAAAACTTCCAAATGCTGCGTCCTGATTGACAGTCTTGTGATCCACACCAGTTACTATTCCCTAATTTTTCCCAATTTTACACACACACACAAATTGCACAGTGCACACAAGTCTGAAAACATGGAGCTCATGTATCAGCAACATAACTTCAAACTGCTAAACTCAATCATTCAAATACCATTCTAAATCAGAGTTTTGTAAATCTCTGAACACAAAGTGCATCATTAGGTACACTTTGGTTAGGCCACAGAAGAAGACGAAGAGCGAGAGTAAGATTAGAGGAGGCCTAGCAGGCAAAGGAAGGATTTGTTTTAAAGTAAGGAAAAAAATGTGTATATGTTCACCTGATCAAAAGAGAAACCACTGTGGAGACTGACAGTCATTTGTACTTGAACTACTCTGCATCTCACTTGATTACCATCAGGATCAAACACTATCCCGCTGAGTGATGGTGGGCAGTTATTTCGAACCCTATAACATGAGATTCAACTGCATCAGAAATAATCTCAGGAAAAAAAATCTACTATTCCTACTTCAGTGTTCACTGTTGTGGAAAAATACCTATGGCTAAAAACAATTTGTTAAAATAATTTTTAAAAAGTTCCGTACAAAAGTTTGGTATTTTATAAATGAAATAGACAAATTAAATAGTGTGGTTAAAGAGATCTTCTGGATATTTTTCTCAACAGCCACTGAACTTCCTAAAGTGTGATTTATGGTGCTGTAAATGTCTGTCCGTGTACTTGGTTCCAGTGCCTCCACCTGACAGTGGAGCCCTGCAACAAACTCTCCAACAACCAAAAAGTTTCACGTGAAGACTGTGCGCCGCCGGGTTTTCCTTGCCCGCTCCAATTTTACTGGATGTTAATGCTGTGGCTGATGCCACCTGACTTTTAGTGTTTATGTTTTATTGGTTTTTACTGTGTGTTCTCCCTGGCCACGGCTGTTTTAATTGCTTTTAAACCGTTTTGTGTAATAAATTATATTTTAGAAATACAGTTTTATATTGTTCTATTCCTTTGGCTGCTCCACTGCTCTGTCTGTTTTTTTTTGGGGGGGGGGATTACCCTCCTTAGAGTAACACCTGGTGACCACTTACATATGCAGTACAGCAATTTAACCAGCCTTTCCATCTCAGCATCTAACTCCAAAATGAA
Source organism: Aulonocara stuartgranti (assembly GCF_965226115.1). Lineage (NCBI taxonomy): Eukaryota > Metazoa > Chordata > Actinopteri > Cichliformes > Cichlidae > Aulonocara > Aulonocara stuartgranti. Next base: position 39,481,108 of record NC_138939.1, on the reverse strand, counting down.
AAGGTCTGCGGGGTCCATGTTCCGGTCGCGATCTTCTGTCATGTGAAGGCTGTGTGCAGGCAGGAGTGGTGGACCCAAAGTGCAGACACACGGAGCAAAAAGGTGAACTCAAATGCAACTTTAATGGTGGATGGCAAAAAACAGAAAACTGGCTAAACTGGAAATACGGCTGGCTGGCTGGCTGGCTGGCTGGCTGGCTGGCTGGCTGGCTGGCTGGCTGGCTGGCTGGCCACACAGTGTGGGATGATGGCAATCACGACCCAGACAAAGGAAAACACAGGACTTAAATACACAAAGGGAGCAATCAGGAAATGGGAAACAGGAGGGGAACACGGCTGGGGCAAATCAGGGCTAACGATACAAGGGAAGCAAAACCTGATACAATAATCTGAGACATGGATGTTTTATAAAGTAAAACAGGAAACATAACACAGAGACGCAGACTTGACAAGGGGATACAGCAGACAGGGGAGACAGAGCAACTAAGGAACACAGACAGAAAACAGAACACTAACAAAGAAACTGAAAGACTAGAAATGATAAAAGATATTAAAATCAAAGTTCTTTTTTTTTTTTTTTGTGTGTCCCGTTTGGATCTTTAGCCGTCAGAATTGTTGTCTTAAGGCCAAGAAAGATGCCAAGCAGATTTATTTTACCAAGTGGATCATCATGGCCTTGCCATATTGGTCCATTTGATTGACCTTTATTATAATTATGAATTTATTTTATTTTCAGTTGCTACAAACGGGACAGACATGACTGGGGGATAGGACAGGGAGAAAGAATGAAAGAAAGAGAGGGAGAGAAAGAAAACCAAAGGGGAGAAGAGACGGTGAGAAGGGGGGGAAGAAAGAAAAAAAACCAAACAAACAAAACACCTGGGTCACCTGTATGGAGGAAAAAAACAGAAGAGAAAGCAAACAACAAAGAGCAACATAATAAAAAAAACAGCACCATCACAATAAACTAGCTAGCAGTAGATATCAGTAGATACTAAATAATAAACGATATTGTGCAGCACGCAAGATAGACAGCGCACAATGTGCTTTGAGGCAGCAGCCAAGAAAGCTGTAGTCCGCGTCTGTGAATACCCGTGTGTACACCTGTGTGTACACCTGTGTGGATCAGCATGCTTGTATTCCAAAGGTTTCTCCATGTAACGATCTGCTAGGGAGTGTGGGGGAGCCACAGCCCCGTCCTCCAGGGTATGAAGCAGGTATGGAGGAGATCAAAACTCCAGACATCCAGAGGCCCCCAGAACACAAGAGACCAAGGAAGACCCACAGAGGGGCAGCCGCGCCACTGTCCCAGAAAGAGCTGAGGAGAGTCCCAGATGAGGGCTCACTCAGCAGCCACCGAGCAGAAGCCAGGGGGGGTTGCAGTGACGCGCCCGTGAGCTCCGCTGGCAGCCAGCTGTGCCTGAGTGACCGAGCCCCAGGCCGAGAGGCCGGGGCCACCCCACCTCCGAAGTGGCCCGAGTGAGCTCCAGGCCCCGATAAGCGGCCGCCAAGGAGTGAGCCGGTGTGTACCCGGACGCCCACCCCCAGACACAAAGAACCACCAACGCACCGACACCTGAGGGAGTCCGCCACTGGCAGGGGAAGTGGTGGTAGGTGGAGATAGGCCTCCAAACCTTGGAGGGCCTGAGATGTCCCCAGAGAGGTGGCGTCTGATACCCAACCTGACATATAGACACAGACATACAGGCACACACAGACACAAACATCCATTCCCACCCTCATGCTCTCATATGCACTTACTCCACACTCAACCAACGTGGAGACAGACATAAAGAGACGCTGTACACACGATCACACTCCCCAAGCGTACTCTACAAACCGGGTCTAGGTACCCTTGCCCCTGGAGGGGGGAACTGCACCCAGACCCAGGTGGTGTTACCCTTTTCCCTGCGGTGGGGAGAGGCAGACCGCCCCGACTCCGCAGCAGCAGGGAGGCCCCACACTCCAGACCGCAGTCGGACGGCCAACTCCTCCTAGCCCCCCTGCTCCAGCAGGCCGCAGAGAATGGGGGTGGGAGAAGACTCCAAACCTCCCTCCACCCGCTCATTGTAGTGTTGATGCATGTGTGTTCTAAGGTGCATTTAAAACCCAGGAGGGCATGGAGCTACCTGCCAAGGAGCAGCAGGTAAGCGCATAGCCCCTCCTGCTAGCCCTCAAAGTCTACGTGTATTTAAAATTGAGAAAGTTCAATAATAATGCAAAACTGAAAACTCTGGGTCGACGACCCAGGCACCCTAACAAAAATGAAAACAACAAAATGCTTTTGATACCTGAGAAGAGGTAGCATAGTAGTAATGGGAGATCGGTTTCACTCACCAGTGTCAGATCATATTCCAAGATCCATTTGTGCAGTCATTCTCCAGGACGCCACTGAGCTTCTGATGTTTGATACCCAGCAGCCAATGGCAGTGTATAAACCGGTCTGAGGAGGGTCGCTGTTTGGAGAAACGTTTGAACGACTGAGATTTAAGGAGTAACGTTTTAAACATTACCTTTCATAAATTTTTACAATTGCAAAGATTTATTTATTTTTGTGACCTTTCACCCTCGTTTCAAAAATGTAAAGATGAAAACACAATTTTCAAAACTATATTCACAAAACTTCTGACTCCTATAGCAAAACAGCATGAGCAAGTGAAAATGATTTCTATGTTCAAAACTACACAATGGCCCTCATTTTCACATAGGAACAAAGGAAATAAATACATTGCTTGTAAGCTACTCCTTCTCTCATCTTATATTATCTTGTGTTGAAGTTATCTTTTAGTGATGTGTGTCACTCATAAATATCATCAATTACAGTCTAATTTCTTGGTATTATCTGATGGATGCTGGGAATCTGGATTTTTTGTTTTTGTTTTTTTGCACTGAGTTTAATCTGAGGAGGGCAGATCATGCGCCATCCCAGACTTTGTCTTTTTCTTTTCCTTTTTGTACTTAGAAAGGCCATTCGTACATCACTAACAACACAGCATAATGTTTTTTAATGGGTTATTTTTTCTTTTACGGCTTTGTACGTGCACTGCCGTCATCCTGGATTGGTAGTTTTATTTTGGAGAGTCTCATGTTTCCATGTTTAGTGTGTTTAGTTTTGCCTCCACTGTGGCGTTGTGTTAATTTGTGTCAGCTGTTTTCCCCCAGGTGTTTCCACTTCCCTCATTACCCTTCTGTGTATTTAAATCCTCTGTTTTGAAGGAAGGCTCAGTGGAGGTTGGAGATTGTAAATGAATCGCCTAATCTCCCTCATTGTCGTCAGGAGTTCCCTCATCTTGATTGGTGGGTAAAGGAGCAGGGCGTGTCTCTGCCTGGATTTCTGCCTGTCCGCCAGGATCCTGCAGCCCATGTGTGTCTGTGTCAATATGCTGGCATTCAGTTTGACACCCTGTCTCATATCTAGCACTTCTAGCTCCAGGATACTAAACCTCATACTGTTGTAGGTAGGGCAGGGGGTTGACTGTCACGACCAGTTAATGGCTGCTGTGAATCCATGACAATAACACTACTCAGGGTACATCTCGGGGTCAAGGAGTTCCCCAGATCAACACAAATGGTACGGTTAGTGATAAGATGGCTTTAGTTACGTTCATTGCAGGAGTGATAAACAACACAGCTGATGTGAAACCTAAGCAGGAGCTTATTGTTAAAGCGGCAATTAACCACTTCAGTCGAGTCAGGAAACATGATATTATTTTATGTACTCATGGTACTTATCCTTAAATGGAATGCAAGGAGTCTGTTGGCCAATGGCCAGGAGTTTAAGCATTTCATCACACGACATAATGTTAAACCAGATGTCATTTGTATACAGGAATCTTTGCTTAAATCATCTTTGGATTTTGTGTTGTATGGGTATAATGTAATAAGAAATCACAGGGACCGTGGTGGAGGGGGAGGATGTGCAACATTTGTCACACACGACATCCCATACAGACTCCTGGGTAAAGGCAATGAATTGGAGTATGTTGCTATTGAGGTTTGGGACAGGAATGAACCAAATGTTATTGTGAATTTCTACAATCCTTGCACCAGATTGGAGCCGCGTCTTCGTTCAATTGAAGGCAGTGATTGTCGTAGAGTTATTTGGTGCAGGGATTTTAATGCCCATAGCAGAATGTGGGGAGGTGGACACACAGATCCTAATGGTAATGTAATTGAGGAATTGATGGAAACATACAAATTGGTGTGTCTGAATGATGGTAAGGGAACCAGATGTAATGTTATTAATGGAACGGAGTCGGTATTGGATTTAACTCTGGTCTCAAATGTCCTTGCAGGAATAAGTCAGTGGACCATCAGAACAGACACTACCATAGGCAGTGACCATTATCCTGTTTTCACTCTGTGAAATAAACTTACCACAGAGCTCTACACCTAGCTCTATATAGCCAAGGTAGGGAATAGACAAACCATTAGCCGCTTTAAGCTGCAACCAATGACAAGCTTGGAGACGCTCTTGACCCCAGGACTCCAAATGCTGGCGGAAAAAGCTTTCAGTTATGGTGGACACCATGGACCCCGTATCAACCAAACAAGGTACTTTTATGCCGCCCATGTCCACATCTATATGCGGACAGGATGAAATTAATTTGAGACTGGGGTGATATGGTACTACAAGGTCATTAAGATAAGATGGGGCCTGATTATTTAAGACCTTGTATGTGAGGAGCAGGATTTTGAATTCAATTCTGGATTTAACAGGAAGCCAATGAAGGGAAGCCAAAACAGGAGAAATCTGCTCTCTCTTTCTAGTCCCTGTCAGGACTCTTGCTGCAGCATTTTGGATCAGCTGAAGGCTTTTCAGGGAGTTTTTAGGACATCCTGATAATAATGAATTACAGTCGTCCAGCCTGGAAGTAATAAATGCATGAACTAGTTTTTCAGCGTCACTCTGAGACAGGATGTTTCTAATTTTAGAGATGTTGCACAAATGGAAGAACGCAGTCTTACATATTTGTTTAATATGTGCGTTGAAGGACATGTCCTGGTCAAAAATGACTCCAAGGTTCCTCACAGCGTTACTGGAGGCCAAGGTAATGCCATCCAGAGGAAGAATCTGCTTAGATACCATATTTCTAGGCTTTTCAGGGCCGAGTACAATAACCTCAGTTTGATCTGAATTAAGAAGCAGAAAGTTAGCGGCCATCCAGGTCTTTATGTCTTTAAGACATTCCTGCAGTTTAACTAATTGGTGTGTGTTATCTGGCTTCATGGACAGATAGAGCTGGGTGTCATCTGCATAGCAGTGAAAATTTATGCTATGTCTTCTAATGATGCTGCCTAAGGGAAGCATGTATAATGTAAACAGAATTGGTCCTAGCACTGAACCCTGTGGAACTCCATAATTAACCTCAGTGTGTGAAGAGGACTCTCCATTTACATGCACAAACTGGAGTCTATTAGATAGATATGATACAAACCACTGCAGTGCAGTACCTGTAATACCTACAGCATGTTCTAATCGCTCTAATAGGATATTATGGTCGACAGTATCGAACGCTGCACTGAGGTCTAGCAGGACAAGCACAGAGATGAGTCCACTGTCAGAGGCCATAAGAAGATCATTTGTAACCTTCACTAAAGCTGTTTCTGTGCTGTGATGAGCTCTGAAACCTGACTGAAACTCTTCAAATAAGCCTCTGCAGATGATCAGTTCAACTATTTGAATTTAAATGTCCATCCATCCATCCATTTTCTTTGTTTGGGAATAGTATGCTATGGTTTTTGGTGTCCCTGGTATACTTTTTCCCATATATACTTTTAGTACACAAGGAACCAGCAGTCACCCACACTTTGAAAACATCTACAACACCGACAGAAGGAAGATTTGGGAACCAGCTTTACTTATACAGTGTCAGCAGAGACTGGTGGGGTCTCTGAACCATCTTTGTTCTCAGCCTATAAGGGACACAAGTGATCAAATGAACTGCATCACGTTTTTAATTGGGTTTGATTCATTATCTGCCCCCCTCCCAAGTTGCTGCTACTGCTACAGCCACCACTACCCCATCTCCACCTCAGCACGTCTTCACACTCCCAGTTCATTTCCAGTGCCTCTCCCCCTCAGCCATGATCCTCCAATACACAGCCACCCTGTTTCTAACATGTTTCTGACTCTAATGCCCAAGAGGCTCTGCAATACTGCCACCAAAACACTAGGTGGAGGTAGGGAGTATATAGCATTGTTGGCCAATCTTTACTTCTTATTTGTACTTCCTGTGTTTATTTTAAATAATAGTGACGACAAGGCATGTCATACTACGCCAACTGGAGCTAATACATCTTGAAGAAGAGATACTGATAATGAAGCAATTACAACCGGGAAACCGAGGGTCTTGAATTGTCACCTCACCAAGAACACCTTACTGATGTTCTTGTACCCCATTCCAACCTTGTACAGGCCTGGAATGGAACAGATTGATTCTGTGGTGTGCAATGAAAATCTCTACATCTCCAGCTCTGCCAACTCCAATTAAGCCTCATGTCTTTTTGTCAGTTGCACATGTCTCCCTCTTATTCACACACATATTCTGTCTTGCATTTACCTGCCAAACTATACATCACAAAAGGACTCACTGCCATGTTTTAAACCTCAGACCTGTCAAATTTTCCATTATTTATTAAAATGCATTAAAGTTATACCTCAAACATTTTCTAGTGAACTTCTGTAAAAAAATAAATTCTCAAAATATCACATCAAAATTTACAAAATAAATGAATACAAAACTTGTGTTGATCCGTCACAAGAGGGCGTAAATGTTCTCTTTATTGCGAGAGCTTGGTTTACCAGTGACAACTGAATGTGGGCCAAAGAGTGAACTAAAGAAATTATTTGGAAAAAAAACAAAAACGTTTGGCTCTTCGATACCTTCTTCCACAAGTTACATTATAAATTATAATGGCTGAATTCGGTTAAGATGACCTCGGGCCTTTTAAATCAAACTGTTAAATGTTCCTCTTAATCATAGTTAAGTTTTATTATTGTTATTATTGTTATTATTATTGGTTCTACAAGCAAAACATAGACAAAATACAATATAAAATGTTAAATGTAAGTTACATGTGTATTTAAAACATATCAGAATACAAACTATGGTAAAATAGCCTGTTTGATATTAGCCGAACGGTGAGACATCCGAGAACCTTCACAAACATACATCCGAGATATTGTAACCTGTAAATTTAAAGAAATAACGGGTATTGTTGATGGAAAAGTCGTGCTTTCTCTCTGTCTTTTCAATACACAAGTGTAAGCTTATATCCCTACAGGAACTGAACGTACTGCTACTTCTCCACTTCCTCCTGTTGCCAACCTGGGAAGCGCTCTCTTCCCGTAGACTGGCAGTGCAAGCGACACTTAGCCCACCATTGGCTGTCCCGACTGCCGAAGCTGGCAGGCAGTGGCGACAGGGAAGGACCGGACCAACGGACCTTTTTGGTGGAAATACTGACATAACGCCGGGAAATCGGGCGGAAACAAAGGGAATATGTTTTTATAAATGGTCTGGATTTCCTAAACAGACTGAAACGCTGCTAACGTTGAATGTTAGCTGGAAGTTTCCTAGCTGGTGCCGTGATGTGGTGACGCGACTCCACGGAATCGACGGGAGGCTAACGTTAGCTGATGCTAACGCTACTTGATAAATGAATAATTTTTAACAGAGCTTTTACGACTCATTTCAGGATTTTAGCATTTTAGATAGTGTAAGAAACTTTTATGATAGATTTTATCATGTTGTGTACTTTTATGTTAATGCTTCAATGACTGCCTGACGTATTTAAGCTAAAATAGAGCAGCAAACATTAGCTTCCTAGCTGGCTAGTAGCTAACATTGGCTAGTTGTCGACTTTAAACTGTCTTTAAGCCAAAGAATCCTGTTTCAAATGAGCTAAACCGACTACGGCTGCTTATTATTTTCACGCCACTTAACTGTATCAGTTAATGTTCACTAGTTATATATGAGTCAAACTTTATATCTGAGGATGGTCGTTCGTTTTGAGATGCAAAAATGAACGCTTCGTTCCAGAATCCAGATATGCAATCACCGAATCACCAGCTTACTTAGTGCTTGGTGGCTAGCGCAGAGTTAGCCAGTCAAACTTGGAATACTGCCCCCTGCTCACTTTATGCGAGTGTCGCTTTGAGGCCTTTTCTGAAATGATCTCTTTTTTTTCCACCAAGAGGACCCTTTCACTGCCTTAATGCATCCCTGCCTCTGAATGGAATTTCTGTTTTGAATGACTCTGGATACTTGTAAAGCTTGACAAGGCTCTAATCCACAGTTGGAGTTAGCTGGACTTGTTGACGTTTACTTCGTCATAACATAACCTGGATTTACGAAGGAACTTGGAGTAATAATATTCTTTGAAGGTGAGAAAGAACTTTAACACGAAAATACTTGAGAAAACAATTGTAGGGTTTAACCTAACTCCCAGACGTATCTGATAGCATTACAATGGGCAAGCACTATACTGTCGATGCATTTCGGCTTCCAGCCATCCTCTTGATGGGGACCTAGTTCTTCATTAAAAATAATTTACAAAATGCAAAATACAAAAATACTTTGAATAGATTTGTAATTACTTTGACAATTGGTGGCCCCCTTAATCGTTTGCTATACCTCATTTACTACCCAGCTAGCCCTTATCTTCACCTCTGCAAAAAAGAAAAAGCATCGAGAATCGCTCCTCTGTAAGTCAGCCAAAGTCCTCTACTTCCACTTGTCATCCTGTAGTTTTTGATGCATGGTGCAGTAGGTATCGGTGGTTCTCCCCGCCATCTGTCACTACCTTTACAAAGATCCTCAATGTGACCATCCCCCTCTTAAACATGGTTTATCCAGAGGGGCTTGACCTCAATAAAAAGCCTTAGTTTGGATTTTGCGTTTCGCTTCGCAAGGGTCTAGTAGGTAGATTTGTTCTAAATAATTGGCACGTATCAAGAATGGTTTCCCTCAGTTATAGGAAAGTGCAGTTGACTGTTTTTGAGATTTTGGTGTACCTAGCTGCTACTTGTTCCCTATTGGAAGTTGTTGTTGTTCCTTTTAGGTTGGTTAAATCCAACTCACATGACTCCTGGTTTCCAGGAGCCTGTCAACAGGACTTGAGCCGCTTGATATGGAGAGCGGCCTTATTACCCAGACCTTCTCAGCTTTTTAGTAAATTTAACTAGAATGGGTTAACGTAATTGTTTTTCTATAGACTACTATCAGCACAAACTAGTTAACCATTACAGTAAGTCAACTAGATTCAACTGATTTTGGTCTTTGTTGTCCCTTTTGTTAGTCAAAAAGCTACTGTGAGGGTTAATTTAAACTATGGAGATTAAATTACCCCTCATGAGGACTTTCAGACTTGCCCACTGTCTAATCTTATATCTCAGTTTGTTAATAATTTTGTTAATATAGGATCTGTGTGTGTTTTGTTTGTTTTTTTCTTTGGTGTTCTTCAAAGTGGTTTTGGTATTCTGTTTTAACACAATAAAATGCTTTTTGACTTTTTTGCTTTATTGACGTGACAGTGACGGAGGTCCTTGTTTCTCCTGTTTTCTCCTGTTCTTTATTGTTGCAGATGATGTGCGAGGTGATGCCCACCATCAGTGAGGCCGAAGGCCCTGGTGGTGGAAATGGCGGAGGCCGTCGAGGTTCCGGTTCACCACTTCAATCTGACTCAGAGGGTCACTTTGAGTCGTTGATGGTGTCTATGCTGGAAGAGCGAGATCGTCTTCTTGAGACCCTGAGAGAGACTCAAGAGAATCTGGGCCTGACCCAGAGCAAACTGCATGAAGTTAGCCATGAAAGGGACTCACTACAGAGACAGCTGAACACTGCTTTGCCACAGGTAAGTGAGAGAGACCTTTTTTCTTAAAGGAAAATCCTATTCTTAGTCCAGGTAGATTAATTCTTAAAGAAATTCAGTGTTTGCCATTCTACAGTTTTTTCCTGAGACTAAGCCTTTACTGGAAGAAATAGTACAGAGAGTGGTTTGGTTTGGGGAATTGTATGGCTTCTGGATTGTATGTTACAATGAGATTTGAACTAGCAATGCACCAATATTTGGATTGGCTTTCTGCCAGATGGTAACTCGAAAAGCTGGATTGGATATCAATAACAATGAGCCTATGGCCAGTTAATTCAGCTCAGGTGTATGCCGCTTACTAAACCACTTTGGCAGCAGAAGGCAGGTTGCTAGAGGAGGAACTTACATTGTGTAGAGGAATCGAATAGTTTTTTTTTTTTTTTTCAGTAGTTCATAATGTAACCACAAATAGTCAAGTAAGAAGACACAACTGAAAAGCTGACAAAGTTGCTCTCTTTCTCTCTTGCTCTCACTGTTATGTTCGGTGTATTACTACTTTGGAAGATTTTACTACAGCCTAACATGTTTCAGCATCCACAAGTCTAATAGGGTCCGTGTGGATGTCCATGTGCCTACCTGTATTTTGAGACCAGGTAGTCTTGTGGTAGTCACAGTGAATTTACATTATAATGCACCAACTACACATGCGCTCCAGACAATAGGTGTCAATTGGACTTCAAAGAAGTATAACAGGAATGATGGTTTTGTGGTTTTCAGCTGTCTGTTTGTGACGCCTAGGATTGAGAGGGTAAAAAGGACAAACTAGTGGTCTTACTGCACAGCGTCCTAATAACTCAAACTGAGTGCAAACAAATTGGGCGGACAGCAAGAATATATTTATTTGATTGTAGTTATTATTGTCCTGTTGACCTATACAGCTTTTTTTTTTCTCTTCCTTAAAGCGTCACACTGCCTCCAACAGCTTGCCTTCTTTCCTGATGCCAGGTGTATTTTTTTCCACACACGGACAGTAGAGAACAGAGGTCTCAAACTCATTTTACAATTTGGGACACATACAGCCCACTTTGATGTTAAGGGGGCCAGACCAGTGAAACGCCCTTTCTGTCAGTGTAAAGAAGTGACATGTTTAACTGTTCACTACATGATAAAGTAAAAGCTGCTTTGACAAAGAAAGAAATCTGTTAGTATGACTCTTTGGACTGAAATGTGTAAAATTATAGAAAGGTTCTGGAAGCTTATTTTCCACTGTCCAGTTGTGTTTTTTGTTTTGTTTTGTTACTGTAGTTGTAAAAAACAAACAACCCATTGTTATAGTAGAAAGTGAAAAATGGAAACATTTCTATCATTTAATTGTTTATTGCTTAATTACTTTGTAGTATAAATGGTCATAAGGGAGTATTTTAAGCAGTAGGAAAAAACTATAAAACTTATGAAAATACAGTAAAAAGTCCAAGATAAACAAGGTAAGCAAGATAAACAAATGTTAAGAATTATAAATGGGCTCAAGTGCACATTTAGGCCTGTGAGACTCAGACACTGAGCCGTGGCTCTGTGGTGCATGCAGTTCTCATTCCTAACATTCGTTTCGATGTCACTATGGGATACCCCTCCTTGCATGTTCCTCAGAAGCATTTATCTCATTCCGTCAATCCTGATTGAATGATGATCATGACAACCATGTCGTGTAGAGCCGCCCACCCTTGCACTTTTACATAGTCGTTATTCAAAAACCTCTTCTCGCAGCGATATCTCTGCATATCTAAACCTTCGTAGGCTGGCTAGCTTAACTGTCCACAGACAGGAGTGTTAGCTTTTTTCCCCCCAACGGGCGCTAGCTACCTTCGCTCGTCTCTCCTGAACCCAGATCTTCACCGTAGATTGGACGTCATACCACTTACCTCCGGTAAGGCGGTCTTGTCTGCACGATTTAGCACACCAGCTAACACCACTCTCCTTCGGCCGAGACTAGCAAACCAACTAACTTGTATCCCTCTCCGTTAGCATCCCAGCTAGCAAAAAATCGTTTTGGTTTTTGGACAAAGTTTGTGTTTTCCATTGTTTAAGCACCGGTTCCAACCAAAGGAGGTATGTTGTATTAACAGAAAAGGCTAACTTGGTTATTATTTTGCAGAAAAAAAGAGTGCTAAAAATAAAAACATAAGAGGTTTTTTGGACAAAGTTTGTGTTCTCCATTCTTTAAGCACTGGTTCGAGCACCGTTTAAGCACTGGCACCGTTTCAAAAGTACCGGTTTGGCACCGGTATCGGATAAAACCTAAACGATACCCATTCTTATTCAGGTCATCAAACAAATTTTAATATCAGTCAACGATGATCCTTTTATATAAAAAATTGAGTCTTTGCCCCTCAGGCAGAAAAGGTTGATGTGGTAGTGTCGTCAATCCGCGGGGCGGAAATTAAGGTTGGGCGACTGGACGAATATATTGACTATCGACGATAGGCTGAGCCTCTCACCGATTGTTTTTACTGAGCGATTTATCTGTTTATTTGCCCATCAGTAAGTTTTGTAATAATGTTGGTTAAAGCTTAAAAAAAAGCAGTCGGCGGGAAAAAACATAATAGCGCTGTTTTATTGCCTATGTTCAGAAAAAAACAAAAACATTTTATTTTAATTAAAAAACCCGCAATGGTAGGGAGGGAAACAAAGAGAAACTGGCTTCTTTTTTCCACTATAACCGTGTTTATAGGCTGTTCCAAACAACAAATGCAAAATTAAACAAGAAGTAAGTTAAACATCAAAATGTTTCTTCCTCTGAACATTAAAAAAAATCTCAGACGTAATGTTAAGTCTTTTGTGTGATTTGGCGCATCTCAAATAAATGAATGAGTAATTCAAAAAGTAGCTATATTAATACTGAAACAAACAAGAAAGAGAAGGTAAAATATTCCCTCCAAACAAAACTTATAAAATCAAAATGTGCAAATCAGTCCTTGCATGATTACATTGCTCCACCCTTCAAAAAGTCACCTGCGCAAATATATCGCCTATTGTCGTTTGTTGGACTGACGAATGTCGGTTGAATGTTGGGCAGTGTGGACGTCCAAATTTGTGAACATGAGAACGAGGCGACGTAGGATTGTGATACCACAGGTGCATCTACTAAAAGTCTCAAACAAGTTTGAATCTCAGTGACCTTGACCTCAAGGTCAGAGGTAAAGTTTTCTGAAAATCTTGTGAACACAATTTCAAATGTATACCATAGGTGTGTTTGCTAGGAGGCTGAGGGGTAGCACTGGCATCCACCAGTATTTTGAAATGATGATTTTGTCTATTAAGGGGGAAGAAACCTAGCCAAACGTTTCCAAAAAGATGACCTTAATTTCCCTAACCACACTCGGGCCTGATTACACCCAGACTACAAGCTACTGTTAGTAACAGACTGATGAACCTGCCCAGGGTGTAGCCCAACTCTCGCCCTATGGTAGCTGGAATAAGCTCCAGCCCCAGGCTACTCTGATAAGGATAAGCGGGAGAAAATGGATGGATGGTTAAAAAAATAAATAATATTTTCACTTAGCACATGTCAAATTTTGTCCTTATTGTTAGGCTTCATCCATCTCTTTGAAATCATAACACCCATGGTGATATTGTGCTTCCTGTTTTTAAAAGACCAGTGACCAAATTTTCTGTTCTGGTCAGTGCTACAAAGGCATGAATTGAGAGTGCTCAGTAGTAAGACACAGAGACAAAGGCTGGCTTGTTACACATAGTGACAAGAAAGTGACAGAGTGCAAGTGTTGCTTTTGGCCAAATGTGAGCTGAATTAATAGATTAAAAGGAAACGGACACAAATGGAGAAGAGTGCTTTTTTTTTTTTTTATGTAGTTTAGTTTTAAAGGCCAGTTGCTTTATTCTTAAAGCTTTACCAGCCTATTTATATTAATTATCTAGAATGGTTTTTTGTTGTTGTTGTTTTAAATGGATATTGCTTTACATACATGCATACATTTGGTATGTTTTGTAGGTTTTTGTAGGCAATACTGGTTTCAAATTCCTCTACATTTAAATGGATTCAAATATTTCATTCCATTTTTTCTTTTTCAGCCATTTCTCAGTGTGCTTAAGATCATTTTCCTGTTGAAAGGTCCAACTCTGGTTAATATTCAACTGTTGAATAGATGGCTTCTTTTTTGCTTCACATTCTTAAACTCTCTTGAAACTCTTTCATGCGATTCTTCTGTAGGTTGCAGAGGTGGTTTGTTGTGGTGGTGCCCAGTTTGCAGGATCATTTGGACAGTAGTTTTCTGGTCCATATCAGACTTTGGAGCAAATGCCTCAAGTTGTTTTAGCTGGTCCTTCTGGGTTGCCATGGTGACTACTGCAAATAGCAATGAAAGAGTATTTCAATAAGAAGTGTATTTTGCGCACCACGAAATAAGCAATAGACTACAATATAATTTGATAGACATTTTAATATTGTCATTCCTTATGTTTTGTGATATTGGACAACCCTAAAGGAATTTATTATAAACATTTGGTTTATGCTCCATTTTTAGTGTTTGTTTTTTTTTAAATGTGTTAAGAAGATTTTAAATGAGATGCACTTCTCTACAGCGTCATGTGAGTAAACCTGTTCTTTAGCTCATCTTTTTGTTTAAATCTATTTGCAAACACATGGAATGTGTAAATTTAATAAAATGACTTTTCACCCATGGTGTTCACTAGGGCTGAACTGATTCCTTGAGGAATTCAATTGTAGAAAATTGTTGACACAAATTTTTTTGCTTCGTTTTAAACAAGTCTCTGCAATGCGCCACTGTTACCATGGACACTCAAGAGTTTCACCCTCGTTTACGACACAGAACTGTAATAGAAAGGTACTTTGGTGTGGTGTGTGAATAAAAAATTTTGGGAGCATTAACTGACGCAGCCCCAGTTTTTCAACAAAAAGATTGATAATACATCAGCATCAGTGAAGATAAACGCTGGCTTGGAAACCCTCCAATGTGGCTGAATTACAACAGTTCTGCAAAGATGAGTGGGCCAAAATTCCTCCACAGCACTATAAAAGACCCATTGCCAGTTATCGCAAATGCTTGATTGCTGTTGTTGCTACCAAGGCTTGTTGTTGCTTTTTATTTCAAGGCTTACCTAACGTTTTTCAGATTGAAAGTAAAATACAAGCAATCATGGTACACTTAAACTCGCAGAAACAAACACATACAAACGAAAACACATACAAACGAAAACACACCAAACCTTCATCATCCAGGAGATAAAATACTGTCCCAAAGTATTGAGTGTTTGTATATATTTGCATTTAATATGGCACATAAATACATTCAAATGGTTTGGGGGTTTTTTTCTGTTTTGTTTTTTTGTTAAAACGATGAGAAAAAACAGACGTTGTCTGCAGTTAAACTTTAAAGCATTGCAGTTTTGAAAAAGGAAACCAATGAGCAGTTCATTTAGAAAAACCTGGGTGTTTTTCCCTTCTTTTGAATATTTTATTACGGTTTATTAATAAATCACACAAAAAAGAAAGAAATGGATGGTACCTTTATAACTGAGCAGACAGCACTTTATTTTGTTATTAATCATTCCAGCCCCTGTATTTCAAAAAGCCAGAACAACTGCAGTATCTACACCTATTGCACACAAGTATTGTTTAAGTGCTTTTCCAAACTGCTGCTAGCACTTCTATTCTATAGATCTAGTTCATTTTGTAGTTCTCCTGTGAAGAATGTATAGCTGAGTCTTTTCCTATAGACCTGTTGAAGCAACAACTGAGCAATGGCTGACATCAATAATAGGTGCCATAGCAATTTTTAGGAAAAAGCCATAAAATGGTGCAGTGCAGCACCAGTACATGTAATTTTGGCAGTTGGGTGGGCAGTGGAAGCATTTAAAAAAACAGACAAACAAAAAAAATGTTTTCACTTAAAATGCATTAGAAGGAAGCAGGAAAAATATAGCACATTTAAATAATGCATTCACAATTTTATTAATATACCCTTATTAAATAAATCTATAATTGTTCAAGAATCTTTGCATGCACTTGTATCACAAATGTAACATAAAAGAAGAGTAAAAATGAAAAATTTCTCCTCCTTTTAATCAATTGAGTTCTTCTCTATTGATGTGGGGTTTTTTTGTCTGTTTGTTTTGTTTTTTGGTAGCAGGCTTAGCAACTCTGTACAGAGCTATTGTGGTGTCTAATTAGGTTTGATGGTGGGTCCCCGTTTAGGAGAACAGATGCCCGGTGCACAGTGTCACATTTCAGCACCTATAAGCTTTTAAGAGCAGCTAAAGTCATTATGTAGAAGGCAGGCTTGTTCTGATCAGTCTCAAGAGCATCAGTCTGCTGACTGTACAGAAAAAAAATGTAGCAATTATTGTCATGCACTGTGGGCGGTTCCTGTCATAGTCTAGGGCTGCAAAGTTTTCACACTGTGTCTACTTGATCCACGTCTGACTGAACCCATAATGTTTCCACACCACTGAAGTTTTTTTTACCTCTCTTTTCAACCAACGGCAGTCACTCTCCTCTCCAAATAACTTCTTAGCTTTCCGAGCTTCCCTCGGGTCCTCTTAATCAGCGGTCCCCAACCCCCGGGCCTCGTACCGGTCCGTGAGTCGTTTGGTACCGGGCCGCGAGAGTTGAGGCTCAGGTGTGAAATGTATGGTTTTCAGGGTTTTTATCGGTTTTCAGCGTTATTTTGTTATCGTTTTTATCGTTTACTCTGTTTTCCTGGGTCTGTTCACGTGTGTTATGAATAAATTTTCTTTTTTTCGGTACCAGTACTAGTTTTATTTTGTTGTATTTATCTGCGACACCTTAAAGGCCGGTCCGTGAAAATATTGTCGGGCATAAACCGGTCCGTGGCGCAAAAAAGGTTGGGGACCGCTGCTCTTAATTGTTGTGACACGAAATGCAGAGAGGTGCGCTCGATTTGCCACACGGAGCAGCGCGAGAGTAAAGCACGAGGGAGGGGCTAATAATCGGCTCAAGTCATTTTTAATGATCGTTGAAAGCCCAGATCGTAATCGTGATTAAAATTCGATTTATTGAGCAGCGCTATCTCTGTGTCTGAATCAACCAAATCTTTAATTGTATTATAATCCAAACATGACTCTTTCTCACAATGGCGTTTAAGTGGAGAGTGTGGTGCAGAGCAATGTTTCCTCTAAGCTGAGCGCGTGAGCAATCGCGCACTGCTCACATGGTCTCCCCACACAGAAATTCTGCGCTGCGCACAAAAAAAAATCCAGTCTAAATTGGAATTAAAGTAAATACATGTATTTATTTTATTTTGCTGATTTTCTGTGCGCGGAGACTGTTAGCAGTGCGCGATTGCTCACGTGCTCAGCTTAGAGGGAACAGTGGTGCAGTGTATGGTTTTCCCTGAAAAGCTTGTTAGGTACACTATTTCTAAATTGAAGAAAATGCACCATGCTTAAACCTGAGTATATTTATATTTATCGTCAAGCCTGTTTGGGGACATCCCTGCCCCTTCAAGCGCATGCATGGAAAGCCTAACACAGCAAGAGCATCAGAGTCAAAGCTGATCTAGGGTGGTGTTGAAATCAACTGATATGCTCAGATTGATGTGCTTGTTGAGAAGCAACATAAAACTTACCCATATACTATTTGTTTTGTTTATTTATTTATTTGTGTGTGTTTTTAAAGGTTCCAGCCTAGGTCAGATTTCAGGGTGTTTGGATATTTTTTGTTTTTCTTTTTTGTTTTGTTGCATGATAGGTTCAGGCTCCCTGTACCTCAGTGAGTTACACTGTGACTCTGTCAGTCTGTCATGTATCAGAGTCAATATGTTGTTTATTTATTTATGTTGTGTATAAATGAGTTAAAGAATGTTATGGGTAAGGGGTAATGCATGATAAATTAAGACATAGGTTATACGCAACCTTGATATTTCTCTAACTTCAGCCTCTGCTGTGGAATGTAGGAAATAAGCAACTCTGTAATTACCCCTGAGCCTGCCTTTCAGTCTCTTATTGGCCAGCAGAAAGTGAAGACCCTGGTTCTAGCCAATAGGAAACTAACCCTTTGAGCAAAATCTGTGCCAAGTGCTGGAAAAGCTCAGAGGCTGGAATGAAGGGAAGGGAGAATAGTTGTGGTAGTGACTGAAAAGAACCATCAGTTCCAGCAGCCCTCCTACCCCCCACCCCCCACCTTCCTACCCTCAGAAGCATTGCAAGAAGGTCTTACTACTCAGGGTGCTTGTGCTACAGGGCAAAAAATCAGGATGGCAAATTCTTTAGCGGTCCAACCATGCATGTAATCCTTACAAGCTCTGTGTGTTTGTGTGTATCTGTGGCTGTGTCTGTGTGAGTGGATATTTGTTGGAAGAGAACCACAGAAAGATGGAAGATTAAAAAAAGCTCCATTCTGCATTCTGCAATTACATATACTGAGGCGTTTGACTGTCCATTCATTTTCTTCTCATACCAGAAAGATCTATAAAGGATAGATACTCTTGTCAGCAGGCAGAGGTTTCTAATAAAACTTTGCCGCAGATTTAAAAAATAAGTGTGAAGCCGTTAAGATAACTTGTGGAAACTAGGGGGTTGCCAACTGTGGCTCTTTTTAAAGCCGTAAACATGGCTGTCTGCTTGTCGGCACCGGCAAGGAAAGAAAGGAATGCGCTTGGTATGCAGTCATGGCGCTGGCTTCAAAACAAACCGTCATCGCAGAAGACAGTGTGTTAAACTGACATCTTAACACTAGCAATGAACAAATACACCAGAGAGGAGCAGTATTAGTTTTAGAGTCTGATAATCTGTTGTGGAACATATACAATGACATATTAATTTGCTGTAAATGGACAGGATTTGATTAGGTATATAGCATAAATAGATATCTATTACTTACATAGGAATAGTAGTGGTAGAATAGCTAAATTTATGTCTTGCATATTTCCACAACCATATCCATAATCACATACTGTGTATGCAACCGTTGTATATAGTGTATTATCTTACTTATTTTCTATGTGTTTATTTGTATTTTTTGTATTTTCCTTCTATCTGTACCTGAGCTGAGGTAATGCAAGAATTTCCCTGCTGTGGGATCATTAAAGTCTTATCTCATCTTATATGTGTGATGTATGGTCCAGGTTGTTACTGGGTCAAATGAACGTGTGTCTGAAATACCGAGGTGATGTCAGTGTTGAAACTAAAAAAAGCTAAGAGATGTTCCGTGCATCTCTTAGAAACTAGCTGCCATTATAAGATGTTGACTATTCTAAACATATGAATGTGTTTGTGTTTATACGTGTGTTTGTATATGTGAAGTACAAACACATACATGGTAATAATTTACCTATATCAACTGCGTTGTACTTTTTGAATATGAAGGTGTTTTTAGTTTGTTTATTTTTAATTATAATATTATTAATCATGCTACTGTGTGTGAACACTTTGATCCAAGTGATGGGGAGAGTGAGAGAGAGCAGGTCATGACAGACTGTGTATTATCAGATTATGATGTGTAGCATAAAAACATGAATAAAAAAGTTGATCTAAAAACCTCCACCTACTTTTAGAAAATGATATGAAATTGCTGCAGCGACACTTTATTTTACCCATGATCAAAGTTTTAACTTTGAATGTGCAATTTCCCTCCTTCCCTGCCACCAATGTTTTTTCCCAAGGCCCCCCCCCCCCCCCCCCCCAAAAAAAAGGCCTCGTAAGTAGTTGTTACATGTTACTGAATTTATCCATTCCTATTTTAGGAATTTGCTGCACTAACAAAGGAGCTGAACGTGTGCCGAGAGCAGCTTCTGGAAAAGGAGGAGGAGATTGCAGAACTAAAGGCCGAGAGAAACAACACACGGGTTAGTAGATCGTCCTGCACACACATTCACAGAGGATCAGCTGTCAATAAGAAGCATTTAGTTGGGCCTGCACACACTACCTGGAAATACTTGTCAGATTTCCGTCTTTTTCTATTATGAGAAAAGATGGTTGTCATAGCACCGACAGAACAGACAGTGTCTGTTGTCACAGCTTAGGGCATTGCAAATTGCTTAGTCATCACAATATTTCAGCTACAAATGATAAAGCACTTTGCAGCAGCAGTTAGTGCTGACTTTTATCTTTCTTATTTTGACTGGTTTTGCATTTGTTTACTTAAAAAGTTTTTCAGATGCGAGTCGATGATGAGAAATGATTTGGACTTTTTTTTTTGTAACTCTCTGTGTATCCAGCTCCTGCTAGAACACTTGGAGTGCCTGGTGTCTCGCCATGAGCGCAGTCTGAGGATGACTGTGGTGAAGCGGCAGGCTCAATCTCCAGCAGGCGTCTCAAGTGAAGTGGAGGTCCTCAAAGCCCTGAAGTCACTTTTTGAACACCATAAAGCCCTCGACGAAAAGGTACAATTCTGTTAAACCGTTTTTCTTGCAGTATTGGTGCATGTCGACATGTGAACCATTGTTCATCATTTTTGGAGTTACAGTGGGGCAAAAAAGTATTTAGTCAGCCACCGATTGTGCAAGTTCCCCCACTTAAAATGATGACAGAGGTCAGTAATTTGCACCAGAGGTACACTTCAACTGTGAGAGACAGAATGTGAAAGAAAAATCCATGAATCCACATGGTAGGATTTGTAAAGAATTTATTCGTAAATCAGGGTGGAAAATAAGTATTTGGTCAATAACAAAAATACAACTCAATACTTTGTAACATAACCTTTGTTGGCAATAACAGAGGTCAAACGTTTACTATAGGTCTTTACCAGGTTTGCACACACAGTAGCTGGTATTTTGGCCCATTCCTCCATGCAGATCTTCTCGAGAGCAGTGATGTTTTGGGGCTGTCGCCGAGCAACACGGACTTTCAACTCCCGCCACAGATTTTCTATGGGGTTGAGGTCTGGAGACTGGCTAGGCCACTCCAGGACTTTCAAATGCTTCTTACGGAGCCACTCCTTTGTTGCCCGGGCGGTGTGTTTTGGATCATTGTCATGTTGGAAGACCCAGCCTCGTTTCATCTTCAAAGTTCTCACTGATGGAAGGAGGTTTTGGCTCAAAATCTCACGATACATGGCCCCATTCATTCTGTCCTTAACACGGATCAGTCGTCCTGTCCCCTTGGCAGAAAAACAGCCCCATAGCATGATGTTTCCACCCCCATGCTTCACAGTAGGTATGGTGTTCTTGGGATGCAACTCAGTATTCTTCTTCCTCCAAACACGACGAGTTGAGTTTATACCAAAAAGTTCTACTTTGGTTTCATCTGACCACATGACATTCTCCCAATCCTCTGCTGTATCATCCATGTGCTCTCTGGCAAACTTCAGACGGGCCTGGACATGCACTGGCTTCAGCAGCGGAACACGTCTGGCACTGCGGGATTTGATTCCCTGCCGTTGTAGTGTGTTACTGATGGTGACCTTTGTTACTTTGGTCCCAGCTCTCTGCAGGTCATTCACCAGGTCCCCCCGTGTGGTTCTGGGATCTTTGCTCACCGTTCTCATGATCATTTTGACCCCACGGGATGAGATCTTGCGTGGAGCCCCAGATCGAGGGAGATTATCAGTGGTCTTGTATGTCTTCCATTTTCTGATGATTGCTCCCACAGTTGATTTTTTCACACCAAGCTGCTTGCCTATTGTAGATTCACTCTTCCCAGTCTGGTGCAGGTCTACAATACTTTTCCTGGTGTCCTTCCAAAGCTCTTTGGTCTTGGCCATGGCGGCGTTTGGAGTCTGACTGTTTGAGGCTGTGGACAGGTGTCTTTTATACAGATGATGAGTTCAAACAGGTGCCATTCATACAGGTAACGAGTGGGGGACAGAAAAGCTTCTTACAGAAGACGTTACAGGTCTGTGAGAGCCAGAGATTTTCCTTGTTTGAGGTGACCAAATACTTATTTTCCACCCTGATTTACGAATAAATTCTTTACAAATCCTACCATGTGGATTCATGGATTTTTTTTTCACATTCTGTCTCTCACAGTTGAAGTGTACCTCTGGTGCAAATTACTGACCTCTGTCATCATTTTAAGTGGGGGAACTTGCACAATCGGTGGCTGACTAAATACTTTTTTGCCCCACTGTACATGTTGCTTTATGTCCATTTCATATTTTCAAGGTTAGGGAGCGACTTCGTGTTGCTTTGGAACGATGCAGCGCATTGGAGGAACAGCTCACCTTTTCACACAAAGAAGTAAGAAAACACAATATATTAAGAATTACTACAGAGAAGTTTACTTAGGTTTGTTTTGTGTGTGCAGTTTGCATGTTCTCCTCCATGGGTTCTCTCCAGATGCTCTGACTTCCTCCCACAGTCCAAAGACGTGCAGTTCCTGGGGTTAGGTTAACTGATAATTCTAAATTGCCCATAGGTGTGAATGGTAGTGGTGAGTTAGAAGGTAAAGTTATGTGTGTTGTATTTAAAATGGAAGTGTTAACTACCCATCTAGTCTACTTTTATCTTTATATTTGGTTTATGCTCTCACTAAACTTGTATTGGGATTCTGCTGCTGCTGCTACCTTAATAGTTTAATAGTTTAATTATTTATATAGCAACGCTCCTGTTGTAGCAATTACAACAGGGGCGTTGACCAAAGTGCTGTACAAGAATACAACATACCTAATAAAATAACTTAGAGTATTGATAGCAAACACCAAATATGAATTAACAAATAACTCTCATGCTGTATTGAAAGCCAGTAAATAAAAATGCGTTTTAAGATAAGATTTAAAAAGATTGACAGTGGGAGCCTGTCTGATGTATAGGGGTAAATTACTCCACAGCTTAGGTGCTACGACTGCAAATGCTCGATCGCCTCTATGAACCAGCCTCGACCTTGGTACAGCTAAAAGCAAAAGATCACTTGATCTAAGAGATCTAAGGGGGGGGGTATAAGTCTGCAAGAGGTCAGACAAATACCCGGGAGCCTGTCCATTCAGGGCTTTGTAAGTCAACAATAAAATTTTAAAATTAATTCTGAAGCGGACAGGGAGCCAATGAAGAGAGGCAAGCACTGGGAAAATGTGTTCACGTCTTTTAGTATGTGTCAGAAGACGAGCTGCAGCATTCTGGACTAACTGCAGCCTTGCCAGGCTGGTCTGGCTAGGTGCTGGGATAGCCGCTTGGTCCAAAAATTATCACTTCGGTTTTGTTCTCATTGAAGTTAAGGAAGTTAGAGGCCATCCAAGATTTAACTTCACCGAGACACTGAAGTAAGGGTTCTAGTGAGGCAGGACTGTTTCCCTTCAGTTGAAGATAGATCTGAGTGTCATCGGCATATGAATGAAAACAAATGTTATATTTTCTAAAAATTAGACCTAGAGGCAGCATACAAATGGAGAACAATATTGGTCCCAGTATAGATCCCTGGGGAACACCACAAGTAAGGGGAGCTGAGGAAGAAATAAAATCGCCAAAGCTCACAGAGAAGGTCCTGTCAGACAGGTATGACCTGAACCACTCTAATGGGGTGCCCTTTACGCCACAATGCTTCAACCGTGAGATTAAGATGCTGTGGTCAACAGTATCGAAGGCAGCGGTCAGATCTAAAAGCACAGCTGAGTCACCTGAGTCAGTGGCTAATAAAAGATCATTAAGAACCTTTAAAAGTGCAGTTTCTGTGCTATGAAGAGTTTTAAAACCAGACTGAAACCTCTCAAGAACATTGTGTCCATTTACAAAAGATTGCAGCTGAACAAACACAATATTTCTCAAAATTTTTGACAGGAAGGGGAGCTTTGAAATAGGCCTGAAGTTAGTGAGGACGGAGGAGTCAAGATTAAGTACAGGCTGTACAACAGCATGTTTAAAACATGCTGGCAAAACACCCGAGCTAAGGCTGCTATTAAAAATTGCTAAAATGTCAGAACTGACAACCTTAAAAATCTTTTTTAGAAGATGTGTTGGAATAATGTCATTTGGACACGATGATGTCTTTGTGCCACTACGTACTTCCTCCACCTGATCAAGACACACAGGCTCAAACTGATCAAAAACAGCAGAGCAGGTGGATATTTTAGAAACGTCATGTGAAGGCAGGGCGATCATAGATCGAAGCTGTTTTATCTTAATGATAAAAAACTGTAAGAACCTTTCACAGGTGTCTGAGGAACTATTAATACAAGAAGCTGGGGAAATATTCAGGGCAGAGTCAATAATTGAAAAAAGAACCCGAGAATTATTGGAGCTATTCTCAATAACATTAGAAAAAAACCTAGACTTTTCTAGGTACCTGTACAGACTGTCTCAACTTGAGAAAGGACACCTGCAGCCCATCTTTTTTTAACTTACTGGCTGAACGAGTGGCCTTATTTATCCATGGGTCTGGTCGTTGTTTCGAACTTATAGTTTTAAAAGGAGCGACCTCATCAAGGACAGTTTTGCATTTATCATAGAAATTAACTGTCATTTCCTCGGTACCAAAGCCAAGGGGAGATCTTAAAACTTTTTTAAAAGCAATAGAAAATTGTTCTGTTGCAGATTGGTATAAAAACACGACAACGACGTGTTGAAATAAGAGGTGTAAAATGGCAGAGAGATAAAAGTATATCAAACACAACAGGACAGTGATCAGAAAAAACAGCATCACATATTTCCATGTTTAGGACCGGTAACCCTAAAGACAGCACACGATCCAATGTATGACCCTGTTTCTGGGTTGGCCCAGACACAAGTTGAGCAAGACTAAAGGAGTCTATCAAACTTAAAAAGTCTCTGGTCAGTGAATTGGAGGGACAACACACATGAATATTAAAATCTCCAACGATTAAGATTCGATCGTAGTTTGACACAGTTCCAGCTAAGAAGTTTGAAAAGTCTTGGGTAAAATCCTTGTGGTATTTTGGAGGTCTGTATGCAACGGGTGTCGGGCGGGGATGCCCCAATTCAAACGTCACAAGTTCAAAACTAAAAAAAAAAAAAAAAGTTCAAAACTAGAATACGAGTGAGTTAAGAGTTGTTTGCAAGAGAGCTTCTTCCTGAAAACAGCCGCCACTCTACCACCACGCCCAGTCATCCTCGGCACATTAAGATATTCACAGTCAGGCGGTAAAAGTTCAGTAAAACAGCTGGACTCACCGACTCTGCCAAGTTTCCGTTAAAAGCATTAAATTCAGATCCCGATCAGTAAAGAAGTCCTTAAGAATAAAAGTTTTGTTTGCTAGCGATCGAGCATTAACAAGACTTAATCTTAGTGGTATCGGTGGCTCAGCGGCCGATGTGGGTGCCCGACCTATCGGCCGTAGGTTCTGAGGGTTTACTCCACCTGAGCGAAGACGGGGGAGACGCTGGCGCGGGGTTATTGTCGTAAGCCCGACAACAGGTGTCAGGCAAGTGTAAGCCATGTCCAGAGAGTGCCAGTAGTTGACGCGATCAAATCCAGTCGGGATAGGGTGAGGTATTTTCCGAAATCGTGTGCAGGTAGCCTTCATTCTCACCAATAAGCCACTGCGTTTCCCACGGCGTCTGCGGTGCCCTCTCAGTTGAGGTAGCGCCGGAACACAACGGAGACAAGCTGGAACTCCTGACAGGAGCGGTGGGGAGAAGGTTCCCTGATATCCACGATTGCAATAAAGAGTTTTTAACTGAGAGGATCTTAAAGCCAGCAGCATTTGTGATCATATACAAGCAGAGAGTTAGCATGTTTTAAAACAAAGTAAAAATAAAACACTAGTACAAACAGAGTCAGACGGCAAGATGGTGTCAGACACTGGCGCCATCTTGACACGAGAAGACCATGTTTCAATAGGTTCACACTTCAAATGACAAAGTGTCCTCGGTGACAGCTGATGAAAAGACTCGTTGATTTAGACTTATAAATGCTGCTGCCTGTAAGCTACAAGCATCAGTAAAACATTGCTTAATATTTTTTTATCAGAATAATAATGTTAATAATTATAGCATCCTGTCTATCTGTGCTGCTGAGTCTGAAAAAGAAATTTATATTCAAAGCTCATGTGTATGAGGTACGAAGAATCCGGAGTCTTCTGTGTACTGAATGGGATTAAAATTGACTAAAGGCCCAGAGGATCTCAGGGAGGTGTCCTAGATTTCCTCTCTGCTTCACGCTACAGTGCTGCAGTCATCTTTTGTTCCTGGAAGTCAAACTGGGACCACACACATGCCTGCATGCCATTGCACATAAAATCAAACACCTGCCTCATTTGATAAGAAACGTAACTTCCTAAAACAAGACCTGTGAGGCGTTTGTGTGAACATTTAAATATGCACTTGCTTAAAATATGTTACAGGATGAAAGGAAGTCTTAAAGAATTGTGCACTTTGTTTATTGGTTAACGTTATAGTTGTTTAGTTCAACAAATCAATGAATGACTTGGCAGGGTGCTAACAAACTGGTCTTTTCCTTAGCTGGCTTACCTCAGGGAACAGAACAGTCAGAAGAGAGGGTTGGCTGATGGAACCAGCGAAGTTAACCACAACTCTGAAAACACACCAAGCACTAATGGCAAGGTGAGCTTACTCAACAGCGTATAAGAAGTGGCATGTTTGTGAGAACCAAAGGGCAACAAAGTTGCTCATGTTTTACAAATGTCTAGAGGATTAAATAGTTTAATTTGCTGTGATATTGTAATGTATTGTAGTGAACATGATCAGGTAGAATTGTTCTGTTCTTATCAGCTTTAAGAATGAGAACAATTACAAGTATACAAATAATCCTGCGTGTTACAGTTTCAAAATACATGTGTGTTATTTTAATTTTAAATTTTCATTCCCTTTAATTGATTAAAATGATGAAATAGAATGTGCTACACTGTGTCATACAAACAAACAAATTACAAAAATTAGAAAGCGGGTATCCTGCAGTTTTCTCTGTACTTCAATTAATAATCTTTATCAGCTTCTCATTGTCTGAGGACAATCAACTCTCAGGAGTTCAAATCCATTCCAAGTCCTGTCTTGCAGGCAGTGATCATTTGAATTTTCAGTGCAAGATGTTTACATTTTTCTCATCACAAGTCTTTAATTTACTCAAACTTCTTGATTATCAAATAGCCAACAATAACAGCACAACGCTCATCCAGGAAAAAAACACAATATTCTGTATATACATCTTAAAGTCGATGTCAATCTGCCCACAGCGGTCATCGGACGGTTCGTCGAGCCAGGAAGACGAGTCTGCACCTGGATTCGGTAAGGTTGGCGAGCTCCAGGAGGTAATGGACCGTCAGATGGCCGATTTGGGCCAAATGAAGGAGCGCATGGCTGCTATGGCATCACGCATCACTGAGCTGGAGGAGGACCTGGACACAGCCCGAAAGGACCTTATTAAGTCTGAAGACATGAACACAAGACTACAGAGAGACCTCAGAGAGGTAAAGAGGACACGATCTGTTTGTAACAAAGAGATGTGTTGAAATATGAGTTTGCGACTTTGTACATGTGTGCATTGTTCACACACATCTGTCAATGTTTTTAGCACAGTTTTTATAGATTTTAACAGCGGAGTGCTTCAAAAGATCCAGTGCTCTATAAACATGATAACATGACATTAAACATTGCACAGCAGGACAGTATAAGCAGCGTTAACATGTTTGCTCATGTTTGAGTACCAGGATTCTTTTAGTGCCTTGTCTTCTTCTCATATTCGTGTAAAGATGCCCAATCAGAAGGATTCCTGTCACAAAGGCTGAGAACTCTAAAGCAATATGTTTATGCATACAGTCTATGGCTCAGAAGGAAGACATGGAGGAGAGGATTACCACTCTAGAGAAGCGCTACCTGGCAGCTCAGCGAGAGGCTACCTCTGTCCACGACCTCAACGACAAGCTGGAGAATGAAGTGGCCAATAAAGACTCCCTCTACAGACAAGTAGGTCCCGTGCTGTTTGTTTAAGACTGTATAAAGCCACCACAACTCAGATAATCAGTTAATTGTGTGTTTGGCATTAGAGAAAATTGGATCAGTTTGTTTGTAATTTGCAGTCATTTCATCATATTGCTATTGTCTGCAAGCGCCCACACACTTTAATCTGGTATGCAGACAAGTGAGGAATTTATTGTTTGAGTCTCAGAGTTGGCTGCCAGCAGGAATTGCCTGCAGTTGTCAGACTCCTATTGAGGAATTCTTGCTGTATTCACACACTGAGCAGCGCAGCAGGCTCTTAATGGGAAGCCTTGAAGACACTGGCTTGTTTCTTTACAAGTACTCAGTGGAGATGGAGATGTCTTTCTCCTCCTCTCTTGGTTTTTGTTTGTCTCTGTGTCATTTTGATTGTTCTGTCACTCGCTTCCTGCTCTTCCCACCCTCGTGCATCCCTTGACCCCCATCTCCCTTTTGTCTTTCTTTTTCTGCCCCTGTGCTGAAGTGTGTTTTCTGGTACTCTCTGCTCCTTGTGGATCTGAAAGCCACCTTTGAGACTGGAATGAAGGGACAAAACAGTCTTAAACGTATTTGCTCATGACTGTTTGGGTTTGATTTGTTTGTCGTAGACTGAAGAGAGAAACCGGCAACTTCAGGAAAAGCTGGAACTGGCTGAGCAGAAGCTGCAGCAGACCATCCGGAAGGCAGAGACACTGCCAGAGGTGGAAGCAGAGTTAGCCCAGAGGGTCGCTGCTCTCACAAAGGTATCAGCATCTGCACCTTTTTAAAACTACTGTTCATTTGTAATTGCATTTCTGTGTATATATGTATTTATTTTAAATGGAGCTGACTCAAAATTGCATCACCTCATAATACCTGAATAAAGGTACAAGTTTGCGTAACGTCACCAGATATGTTAAAGAGGTTCCTTTACAGCAACTCTGCATGGAAGCTGCTGAGGAAGCCATTATTTATGTTCCTCCAAATATTCACAGTGACCTATTTTTAGAAACTCAGCTCCTGTTCTTATCCATTTATAGTTAGAATCTTTATTTTGGACAAAACATCCTGCTGCATAACTGCACTGCAACAGCATCATATCACCTTATTAGTATTTTGTCTGGCTCTCTGTACATTTTTGAATGTAGTGTTTTTCATTGGTCTACTCATCTGAACCTTTTAATGTTTATCAGAAAGTGAGTAGAATCTACAAAGTCATCTTTCTCTAGTCTGTCCGCCCCTTCTGTTTCTTTGTTAATTTAATTAGTGCCATTCATTTCATTTATTTACGCCTGTTTAAAGACTCAGAAACAAACAGAGAAAAGAAGCAGACTGCCGTGTCTCATCCCTGCATTTTTAATTTGCATTTTATTTCCTCTTTGAGTGGTGCTTAAACCGCACACTTAATATACAGAATACAGCAGAGACACAGACACACTTAGAAATGACTGCCCTGGTTTCTTATGTTATTTCATTTGTGCAACTTGCAACACAGGCTTTCTCCCTTCAGCAACTAATTGAAATTGTGCTCAGTCTCTTGAAATGTTTGCATTATTATCCTGTTCTCATTTGTGTCTGTCATGCTGTCTTTGTGTGTTCTTCATGCTGTTCCTACCACCTCCGTCTTTAGTGTGTTCTGTGTGGCTCTAAAGGCACTAAGATATTGAAAAAGGTAGACCAGCTTTATCCAGACGGCTAAACCAATCCTTTTTGCTTACTGGGAGGGTCACTATCCCTTGTTGCTGAATTTAACCAGACCAATAGCAAATCTAGTGTGTTTAGATTTTCAGATGAAATCAAGCCAAAATAATCAAATGTACCTGAAGTCTGTGAAACAAAGAATACATTCCTGGTTAAGTGCAGTTTCAAACTTGATCAAAATACTCCGTCAAACCTGAATCGTAGCTGTGATCTGGCTTTATCTGTACAGCTTCTGTGTTTGTGCTTCATGTGCTAGTAAGCGGTGTTGATAGTTCGTGGTGATACCCTTCGTCTCCTCTCCTCTGAAACACAAGGCACCTAGTTTTTGGTGTCTTGACACAAACAGGAAGTTCCAGCTGATTTTCTCAAAGACTTATGGAGACCCCACCTATAAGAGCTACAAGAAAACTAGATCAGGCTGTGTTGCCTGTTGGCTTTTGCATAAATCTAAATGTTTTAGGAACCGGTAACCCTCATAACCCAGGTGTGTAGTCAGTGGTGAAACTTAGATAAGGCTGCCATACGGTAGATCTGCATTATGGGACGCATGAGCTGCTTTATTATTTTTGGGTTGTGTTACAGTGCATGTTTTTGGCTTTTTGCTCCTTTTAAAATATGTAAATGTTGGAGACTTCATCCTTTCGAAGGACCTGTTCTCATCATGTCAAACACAGGAAAAAAAAGTATGTTGAACCTTGAAGCAGTACAATAAAAAGACTTTTAGCAAGGTCCTTCTCCAGGATGGATGGTAGAGGGTTTGGGATAGTAAGGTCTGGCTTTAGAGATTTTCAGCCCTGCGTGGATTAAATACATGAAATCAGAGAAACATATTTGTACAGATTTGTAGTTTTTTCTCATTAACCTTTGTTTTCAGGCAGAGGAACGCCATGGCAATGTTGAAGAGAGACTGAGGCAGCTGGAGGCCCAGCTCGAGGAAAAAAACCAGGAGCTGCTCAGGGTGAGAACGAGGGGAAATGTTCTTACTGGAAGCTTGATTCTCATTGCATTGCTACAGCTGTGCGTTGTATAAAAATGTTGCTATTTTCGTAGGCACGGCAACGGGAGAAGATGAATGAGGAGCACAACAAGCGTCTGTCTGAGACGGTGGATAAGCTCCTCTCAGAGTCCAATGAAAGACTTCAGCTTCACCTCAAAGAGAGGATGTCTGCCTTGGAGGATAAGGTAGAGCACTTCTCTAGTGCCTAATTCTAAAGTTAGGCTGATGAACAAAGACGTCGGCAAGCTGAGGACACAGTATTCATAGCTAACTAACTAAATAAATATTTGTTGTTCCTGTTAAATCTGTGTCGCATGGCTAGTCATGTGCCATGTTAAGCATTTCTTATCATTCCTGTTTCTCAGAATGCCCTGATTCGAGAACTCGAGCACACCAAAAAATTAATTGAGGAGTCCCACCATGAGAAAGTAAGGAAATAAAAATAAAGAATTCCTCCTGTTTGTGTGTTTTTATATTTTGGGTTGTTTTTTCTAAATTGTTCTATAGCAGTGGTGGTTTTTCCTCTTCATGGCTACAGTAGGTAACAAGAATATCTGTAACATGCTCTCTCTCATAGGAGCAGCTCTTAATCCAAATTGAGACTATGAGGGCAGAGAATGAGCAGGGAAGGAGCAGGAGCAACTCGCTACTGCATGGGTAAGCTAGTGAAATGATTTGACTTTTATATCTCGCTGGGAAACTATGAGGAACTCAGGTGGTTGCTTAACACTTTGTCCAGTGTTATGTCAAAACGTCCGTGGTCAAGATACTGACCCAAAAAAGTTTCACATGTCATTGGTGATGGCAGTATGCTATACATTTAATGGCCACTTTATTGGGCGATATCTAGTGTTAAGGTCAGAAATGTACATACACTTATTCTGGATAACGTGATGAGGTTTCACCCCAGCCAGACACCTTTGGCATCCATCAACAGACTTGTAGCATAACTGTGGATTCATATTTAACCACTAGAGTTGATTTTAATTGTTTGGTTTCCTACCACAGACCTTTTAAGCAGAGTCCATAAATTTTCCGCAGGGTTAAGTGTTTGGGAAGTCTATTCCAGAAGCTTATTGTTTGCCTGCCTTATCCATCCAAAACAAGTTTGACTATGTGTTTGGTATCACTGTCCCAAACACATAGTCATCCTAACTGTGTCCAAATTTCAATTGTCCAGCTGTTGATTTAAAGTAAAGTTGAAGAATTTAGAGGTACTGTGTAGGGCTGCCATGATTAGTCGACTAGTCACGATTACGTCGACTATCAAAATCGTCGACGACTGATTTAATAGTCGACGCGTCGTTTGAAGCTTTGTAAGATCACAAAAGACGCAGGAATAAGTAGCAGGATTTAAGAGTGTAATAACGGACTGAAACAGAAGATGGCAGCACTGCATGTACAAGGATGCCAGCTGCCGTTAAACCCCGAAGAAGAAGAAGCTCTGTCCCAGAATTCATAGCGCGGCCCAGCTCAGTTTCCAACAATGGCGGCAGCTAGTTAGTTTTAATATTACTCTTATTATTCTTTCTGGGTCACAAAATAAACGTTTAACATATTTTCAGGCTTGAATGTAGCTGTGTAAACCTCAAATATCTGCTCAGTTTATCAGGACACCACATATTTTCAAAAGCGCTCCGACGTTTTCGGAGACGTCTGTTACCCACTAGCTCGATAGCTAGCCGGGGGCTAGGTCACTAGCGCCGTGAGAACACCGGACTCCCGGCAAATTGTTTTCAAACCCACCGCCGTCTTTCACTACTCAGGTTAAATATATATGAGTCACTTAGATAACTTAAAAATGTTATTGTTTGGCTTTTTTAGTATTTTATTTGTTCCTGAGTAAATCGGTTTGGCTGAGATTAAAGTTATAGTTTTTACACAGCTGAACAAACATCAAGCAGACAGCTGATTATCAGAAGTGTGAGATGCTCAAGAATTTACTCCGGTGTCCTGTTATATTTTAGATAGCAAGGAGTTTATTAAACTTCACCGAAACAATCTGCAAATTTCATTAAAATTTAATAAACTATCATCTTGTCTTTATTTTTAGTTAGCACAGACCTTAAACACTTAAAGCTGTAAGCTAACGATAGTTATATAAGAGCAGATGCTGCTGGTGCAATAAGCTGTGCGTTTTACGTCCAATGGATGATGATCTGATTAGTCGACTAATCGCAAAAATAATCGGTGACTAGTCGACTATCAAAATAATCGTTTGTGGCAGCCCTAGTACTGTGTCGTCTTCACTATTCTATTTAGTTTGTTCAATGTGCCAGTACCACTGACAGTCAACCAGCTTTGAAGCACAATGCTATCGCCACCATGCTTGAGAGTTGGTGCCTTTAATTCTCCACATGTATTTCATGTTATTGTGCACAAATATCAATCTTTCTCATCCGACTAGAGCAGGGCGATATGACCAAAAATATTTATCACGATATACATTTGAAAATTTGCGATAACGATATAACTGACAATATAATTGACTAGACAAAATACTCCTCAACTTTATTAGTGCAAAACGGGATTATAAGGGGCTCTGTCGAGTTTCAGAAAAATCAAAGGATGATTTTAAGTGTGCCGTATTTTCCAAAAAATACGGTAATAACGACGGCCCGCTAGCATGCGCTACCAAAAATAGTGCTTTGCTGTGTATCTGACGGACGAAAGCCAAACCAGTTCCACACCACTGAAGCTGCAGCATTTTACAAACCAGTTCTGGTTCATCCGTTTCATTCAACGATCCACTTTTGCTCTTCTCATTCTGCGTCGCCGCCATGTGCGTATGAAAACAAAGGCACTGCGCATGCGCATTTCACCCATATTCTATCGCGATATTTCATTTTCTTATCGTTGCCCAACATTACACCGGTATTACCGTGAACGGTATGATATGGCCCAGCCCTACATCCGACTATAAAACCTTTCTCCAGAAGACGGCACAGTGACACGGTGGTTAGCACTGTTTTCACAGCAAAGTCTTGGGTTCAAATCCACCTGTTTGGGTTGTCTTTGTGTGAGAAAACCAGAGTATCCAATCTAAAGACATGCTGTTTGAAAATGCCTCATTGAGGTCAGAGGAGAAAGAACAGTTTGCTTTAAAATGATAGAAAGAAAAGAGTAACACAACCAAGTTACAGAGAAGAACATCAAGAATCAGAATCAGAATACTTTATTAATCCCGAAGGAAATTAGGGTTACAGCAGGCAGCACGCTAATGGCGCATGCGCACTTACAAAGGAACCTTCTGACCAACTTTACACAAACATCACATTGGGGAGACATGTCAGAAAGGTCGGCTGATAGGAAAAAACAACAAAAATACATAACATGAGGTAAGAGGAGGAGAAAAAAAACTCCACTCAGACTGAGCTCCTAGTGGGAGAACAGTTTGATAACAGAAAAAACACCTCAGCACAAAAAGCACATGACTGTCAATACACCATAGAAACACAAGACAAGCAACAAGGGCGGGTAAAGGGTAAGAGAGAGCCGGTGTAGACAGCGCATCCGGTCCTGCAGCATGTCTGCGCTGGTCCAGTTGACTGCCATGCCATGTGCTGGGCACAAGCATCGAAGGCGTTTGGAAAGGGAGGGGGGATGAGTGTGTGCATATCAGTGTATGTGTGTGTTCGTGTCCATAGTTCAGCTGAGACAGTGTCCTTCGCCCCGCCAGGCTAAGAATGTTGAACCCTGAAGCAGTGCAGCTAAAAGACCACACATGGTCTGATGACTCTTGATTTCTGCTGCATTCAGATAGTAGGGTCACAAAGTAGCTTAAAAAACATGAAAGCATGGATCCATCCGGCCTTAGAGCTATCCTGTTCAGACTGATGGTGGCCTAATGATGTTGGGAGTATTTTTTGGGCATAGTTTGGACTTCTTAGTACCAGTTGAACATTGTGTAAACAACACAGCCTACCTGAGTATTGTTGGTGACCATATCCCCTTTATAACCACAGTGTAGCCAACTTCAGCACAAAACACATCATGTCACAAAGCTCAAAAACGTCACTGGCCTCCAGTGGCGTTAACGGTCACCAGAGCTCAATCCAGCAGTGTGTAATGCTGTTATGTCAATAAAGTATCAGGGGACAGTTTCCAGCATGCTGTTGTAAAAAGTTCTGGAGGTAAAATGTGCTCCAACCTGGTTCTAGACATGTGTAACTAACAAAGTGGCCAGTAATTGTATTTCTACCATAAAGCTTCATTTTATTTACTTAAATGTTTATTTTTTATGTAGCATAAAATACATGCTTTGCTTATGACGATGGTGTAGCCTCTTGAACTGAACGTCGCATAAAGCAGGTAATTTCTATCGAGGCTAATATAACAACCATAGGCATTTCACGTAATGGCCATTTCGTTCTGCACCAAGTTG
The DNA here is from genome assembly GCF_965226115.1 of Aulonocara stuartgranti. Taxonomy (NCBI): domain Eukaryota; kingdom Metazoa; phylum Chordata; class Actinopteri; order Cichliformes; family Cichlidae; genus Aulonocara; species Aulonocara stuartgranti. The sequence continues at coordinate 39,446,416 of NC_138939.1, read as the reverse complement.
CAGCTGCACGACTGCAACCTAATGTTCTCCAAAATCAATACAGTACAGTGTTGATATTAACAGACCGGCCACAGACGCTGCAGGAACTGTTGTTTTCCCGTCAAAATGTCAGATGGCCTACAGATGTGACTGAAATCATTCAGTCATTGACTGAAAATATACACCTGATGTAACCTCTTAGTTTTCTATTGATTCATGAATGACTTTCATTGGTGTGACTGTGTTTTTCAAGGCGGTCTCAGCTGGGCAGCACCCCAGATTTCAGATATCCAGTGTCGGCCTCTTCGATGATGGACAGTAACTCGGACCATTATGGCAGCGCTCTCGTCCTGAGACGGCCTCAGAAGGGACGCGTGGCAGCGCTACGGGATGAACCTTCCAAAGTAAGCTCACACCTGCAGACATAAAGCAGTTAAACGACAGATCTGGTCATTCATGTTTAATTAATCCACTATTTGAGAACATCTCTTAGCTGTTTGCCTTGTACGGCTTTTTCTTTCTTTCCTGTTTCAGTCTAATGTTTGAGTTCTCTGATGCTTTTCTTCTTCTCCCCCGCTTCTTTGTTTGCTACTATTACGGACAATCAGCGACATGTAAGTCAGTGTGCCTGAGATAACAGTGACGGTGTCTGTGTGCTGCATCAATGACAAACACCCTAGGATCTAACTATGTATTGCTCTGTTGCCTGACATCCTCTCACATGCCTGCTGCCTGCTTTCTCCAACCTTTTGATTATTTTCTCCATACTGTCTTCTTTCCTGGTATCTTTCTTTCCTTCTCTCCATTCTCATTCCCTGTTTTATACCTATGTGTATAAATGTAGGTGCAGACTTTAAATGAGCAGGAGTGGGAGCGCATGCAACAGGCTAATGTGCTGGCAAATGTGGCACAGGCCTTTGAGAGCGACATGGACGCCTCAGACCTGGAGGAGGATCGAGAGACAGTTTTCAGCTCGGTGGACCTGCTGTCCCCCGCTGGCCAGGCTGATGCACAGACCCTTGCCCTGATGTTGCAGGAGCAGCTGGATGCTATCAACAATGAAATCAGGTACCACTATAACAAGCACACACTTGTCTCATGTAACCCCATTTCCATGTAAATATTGCCATATTTTCACCTTTCTTTCACTTGCAGAATGATCCAAGAGGAGAAGGAGAGCACCGCTATCCGGGCAGAGGAGATAGAGTGCCGGGTAGGCAGTGGTGATAGCCTTGGAGGACATTTCCGCTCCATGAGCTCCATCCCTCCGTCGCTATATGCTGGCTCGTCATTGGGCGGTTCTCCACCCGGCTCTGGCCACTCCACTCCGAGGCGCATTCCCCGCAGCCCCAACAGAGAACTGGATCGAATGGGTGTCATGACCTTGGTAACTTTTCTTTTACCTTCCTGTAATGAGTATCACAATTTCCTAAACATACATTTTTTAGAAAGCCCCTTTGAGATATACATCACTGTAAGACTAATATTAATTTCTCTGATTACAATTCCTGATATTTTAAAGCTGTTGTCTTAATTTGCTGTCTTTGTTTTTTAGGATTATTATATAATTAAAACAAGACCGGCCTTCAATGTTGCTTTTATGTTTTATCAGTGTGATCGTCTGCTTCTATTTGTATGCATGACTTTGTAACAGTTTACATATATAACTGCGCCCTGCCTGTAGCAGTATTGCTATGACCCCTACGTCACCCAGAGCTCCCTCTCCCATCAGACAGTAACTTATCTGCCTTATGGTACAACTGGCTTCAGTGCCCCACTTCAAGCCAATAACTTTGCACCATACTTCCAGGTACCTGCCCATCTCCCCACAGCTCCTTCATTCCCTTCTTGGGTGGGTGCAGTCTGCCACTTCCTGTCTCTTCTGATCCTTTTGCCAACTTCAGTGCAAACAGGAAACTTTTTCTCTGTGTTAAATCCAAATCGTGGCTCTGGGGTTTTGTATTTGTTTTTTTGACTGCTTATAAAAGTCATCAAATGGAGACATGCTTGTAATATTTTGTGAAAACCAAGGAAAACCTCAGTTAGCCTCTTTTTAGATTATTATTTGGGCATTTTAGTCTTTATTTGACACTAGAGCAGTAAGGGGCGGGGGGCAGGTCGGACTTGAAGCCAGGCTTATTTTTTCCTTTTATTCTCACTTACACATCTGATTCATTGACTTGTGTAAACGCAGAGTAACAAAAGACACAAAGCTGTGAGTGTGGATGTTCAGGCTTGTCCAGGTCTCCTGTCAGCATTCAGTATTCCTCAATAGGAAAATCATAACAAGCACACCTGAAATGCTAAGCTGAATTCCATATATTTAAAACATCACCAGGAACCAGCTAGTACTCTTTTTCAAAGTTTGCTTTATTTTTGGCAAAGCGTCTGTTTAGGCTGCCACTTAATATCTCTTTGGTTATTTTTTAACTTAAGAAACAAGGGCATCCCAAATTCAAGATCCTGATTACATTAAAGACACAGACAACTGACTCTGTGTGCCAGCTGATATGACAAGAGGTGCACATCTGTTTATTTTTGGCTTCTCTCGCTGCATTCAGTTTCGTATTGGTTCTATGGAACTGTAAAACCACTGGTTACCCTGTTAACCCTGCAGCTGGAGTTACTCTAGCAGTACTTGCATTTGTTTGGTTGTTCCAGATGTTTGAGTTGAGTGTCCCTTTAACGTTTGTTTGTTTGTTCAGTGTGTGTTGAAGTTACTTATACTAATGAAGTTGCTTGATTGCAGAGCAGCAATTTACATCTGCCCTGCTTAAAATCAGGCATTTAAACAATTCAAGCAGTTTATTGAAGTAATGCTGTAATACATTAGACATGAAGGGAGTCTTTGTGTCTGGCAGATCATGTCGTCAGTTTTACATTTATAAATCTTACTTGGGTTAAAAAAATCACAAGATTATCATTAATGCATAAGTAGACACATAAATAGACACTCCAAGAGGAAAGAAAACAATTTGGGTAATTAAATTAATTTTCTGCTCACCCATCAATTTCCTCTTCCCGTTTTCCTTTTATAGCATACGCTCTTCCCTGCTTTGGCCCCTACAGTGTCAGCTGAGCAAAGGAAATGAGTGATTAGATACTTTCTTCCTGGGGCAGGAAAATTCCTGCAGAAATGTGGCACAGTGGTGGTTTATTTGCTCTGCTAATGCCAGGTCTATGTGGAATGCAGAGGGGTGGGGTGGGGGGGATCTGTCCTCCACCACTATTGGTGCAGAGTGGAAAATATGACGAGAACAGCTGTGCTCATAAATTCAGGTGCCGTACAGTTATTGTTACACACACACACACACACACACACACACACACACACACACACACACACACACACACACACACTATAGCATCACCTGTGATTTCAAATGCGGTTTAGCATGAGTAGTCAGCTAGCTGCTTGGCATCTTAATTGATTTATCAATGCAAACAAATGTTATAAAAGCTTTTATCCCACTCAAATATTGGTGGTGGTGTAATTGTGAGCTAGACTGCACCCAGCCTACCTTGACCCAACCTTCAGCTTGGTTTTTGCAGTGTCTCCTCCCTTGGGTGTGGTGGTACTCCTGCAGACTTTAATTTCCCAAGAACTACCTTTCTTAATTGCACAATAAAAACAACAGCTTCTCTGAGTCTGCGTGTGTGTCTCTGCCTGTGTGTGCGCACACGGATAACTGTTCTGTGTATCTTCGTGTGATTTTCTGCTCTTGTCTCTTTGTGCATGGCTTGATTCCACCGCTGATCTGTTGTGTATTACTAACTGCTTCTCTCCTCTCTCCCTTTTTGCCACACTTCAGCCTAGTGACCTGCGCAAGCACCGCAGGAAGGTAAACTAGAGACCTGCTTTCCCGAGCTTTGTGAGGGACCTGTTTGCTATGTAACATCTCCCACCCCCAAGTTTAATCCCTAATGTTTACTTTCAGTTTCCCCATCCCATCCTTAAATCCTCCATCCGTTGGAAATATGCAGTCCTGTTTTTGAATGCCTCGATTGTTTTTTTGGGGGGGGGGGTGTAACAGTGCTGCAAATAATACGTTTCCTTTCTTCATATTGAGTTTTAAGTAATGTATTTTCTATTATCAAATCAAACACACGTCTGTTGCAGGCAATCTCCAGCATAACATTTTTGCATTACTGGGCCTCCAGGCCAGCACCTCAGACTTTTATTGCACTTTAGTGTCATTTCTTTTACTTATTTTAACACTGCTGTGGTGCTTCACCTGTAATAATCAATCATAATTTATTAGTATGTAAGGGACTCATTCTTTAGAATGCGTCTAGTGGAATAAATGCTATCTCTGACTTTAAAATAAAATCACCCCTGCATATTGCAGCCATCACAGCAACAGACAAGGATGGAGGCTCCTGCCAACCTGCAGCAAAGTTTACAAAAAGATGGTGGTGTACAAAGCAAGTTTGTTTGCATCAAAACAGCTAGAGTTTTAACTTGTTCTCCTTTGAGTTTTTCTGTCTGTGTGAAAAACAGTGAAGGGATAATTTTCCAGCAAGTAGTCTCTAATGTGTGTAAATTAGTGTTGCCCTCTAACTTACACACAATATAAAAACTTCTACAAGGGTTTGAGCTGTCACTTGAGAAAGGATCATGACAAAAAACAAAATAAATCAGTTAAATTTGAGAAAAAGAATTGTTGATGCTTACAGAGGATGAAAATACAAAATTATTACAGTATTTTCAAGTTTCAAGAACTGGTGTGAGAAGTATCATCAACAATCAGAGACCTAGAACAACTACCAAGACATTAGTGAGTGACTTAGCCAAGTAGGAAATTGTAGTCTCAAAGCAGACGATGACTAGAACGCCGCATGGGAATGGACAGAGGTTGAAGACTAAGGAAAACTTGATTTTCTACAGAAGAGATACCTTTGAGCCAAATTGAAGGATGCTGAAAACAACCTGGAGAACGATTATGTATGCTGGAAGGGCCTCTTTTGGTCAGATGAGCTCTTTGCTTATGATTTGAGAAAGAAGGGCGAGGCGTGTGACCCAAAGAACACCACCCCAGTAGTGAAACACGATAATGGGAATATTATGCTGTGAGGATGCTTGAGTGTGTCTAGAACTGGGAATCTCGTCAAAGTGGGAGAAATCATTACGGAAAGATGTGACGATTTTGAACAAAAACCTCAAGTAGTCTGGGTTGTGGCTCTGTCTTCCAGTGTCTTCCAATACAACAATGACCCAAAAAATATTTGGCTCCAGGTCAAGACCATCAAATCTGAAGGAACTTCAGACATATAACAGGAGGTCTTGGTTAGCTTTTAGTTTACATTGTACAAAATACACTAAAGAAATATTTACTTACCTGGTGAACTGTTTAAGAAGTGCTAATAGCAGGTTCCAGGTTTAATTTTGAGGCAGGACTTTTCCCACGGATCCCTCCTATATGTTACATCAGTGACTGGTTAATACCATAATTAGAAGCCAGGATCTGTCAATCATTCTTCATTTTTCCCTCCACATTAAAAACACTCGTAGCAACTTTGGTTTCTTTTTTGTTTGTTTTACAGTGTTCATCACTTCGAAGTTCGTTCTCTTTTGGGAGACTGAGTTTCATTCTCCTTTTTGCCTTTGTGAAATTACACTGCACACAGTATTCCCACTAAATAATTGATTGTTCACAGTACTGTATCTGTTACCAATATCCAGTCTGTATGGATTGTTCATAGTCCACATACAGTGTAGCCTCTTGGTGTGTATTATGAACAGTAGGGTTTTTTCATTGTTGTTTTTTTGTTCCATTAATGTTTCTCTGTCTGTGTCATGCAGTCTACTCAAGATGATAAGGCTACTATTCATTGTGAGACGTCACCCCCCACTACTCCACGTTCCATCCGACTGAATAGGGAGGTGGGCCACGCCGCTAGTCACGAGGACATCCGAGACATCCGAGGGTAAGACGTGCATTTTTATCCAGGAAAAATTGTTTTAGTGTTTCTGGGATTTAAACATTTGTTTCTTCTTTCTCTATCTAATAACTTAACCCTTATTTGTGTAGGCTGAGCAGCCTGCAGGATGGACAGGGCAGTAACCCAAGCAGTAGCAACAGCAGCCAAGACTCTCTCAACAAAGCAGCCAAGAAGAAAAGTATCAAGTCATCCATTGGACGCCTGTTTGGGAAGAAAGAGAAAGGTCGGCCCAGCATTCCTGGCAAGGATCCTGCCAGCCAAGGTCAGACACTAGCAGCAGTGCTAAGCCGATGTTCTGGACATGTATGCTACTAATAGTGATGAGTTTATGATCTATGTTAGATCTCTGAGCTCAATGTTATGTTCTAGCTGGCACTCCCGAGGCAGAGAGCTCTCCGAAGGATGGCTTGGGTGTGGGCACCCTTGGTGGTCCTGCAGAGAAAAACAGGAAGCTACAGAAGAAGTAAGTGTCTGTATGACAGTCCCATCCCTTCCAATGTTTATGCAGAGTAAGAAAGCGAATATAGAGGATAAAAGGCTCTTGTAATTGTGCAGATATCAGTCTGTGTTGTTGTGCTGCAGTCCAGGGCTGCCTCACAAGCTCTTTCTGGCTCACGTGCACAGCCTTTCATTCCACCCCACGGCATTTCCATCGCAATCATCTCTCACATCTCCTGTTTTGTTTTGGGGGTTTTTGACACTTTCATTCTTAGTTTTGTTCAAGCAAATTGCAAACACCATAAATGTTTTGCTGTCACATGGCCCTTCAATAATCATCAGTTCATTCTTTCTCTTTATTTTTTTTCCTTCTTTTTCACATTTTGTACCACCCCCACTCTCTCTCATTCCATCTGTAGTCCAAAGACTGGGTAAGTTGGCTCATGTTGCTTTTTGCCTTGCCCGATCTTCTCGCATTTGGCTTCACATTGACCTCACCAGTAACCCTGCAGACCCCGACCAAGTATCTCTTTGAATGTCTGATAGATTTTCCATGCTGCTTTTTATCCTGCTTTCCATAGTGGAGCATAACTAACAGGAATGTGTGTGCACTGATTGTAGTGAGTGCAGGATTTTCCTATCGCAGTTTTCCTTTTGGAGCATGACGTTATGCACTACAGCCATAGGAAAAATGGAAGTTGGCTCTTTGCGTGTGTTCTTGTCCATAAAATAAACATTAGCATAGTGTTACGTCCCTCTGCAGCTTCTAATCATCTCAGCCGGGTCGTAACACATAGTTATATTTTTTTGTTCCTACACTCCTTTATTTACGTAAAACTGAATTGTTACTTAATAACGTGCTTTTGGACATTTCTGCCAACTCTTTAAAATGGATCTGCTAAACAGATGGTGAGCTTGTTGATGGTGTGGCACACAGCTACATCTAGTGGAGCACTGAGTCTTTCTTGGGTTCAGGTCCTGTGTTTGTCCCCTCCCCCTTTCCCCTTTCTCTCTCTTTCACTCAGTATGCATGTCAGCTAATGTCTTGGGGTTTGTGTGTGCATAATGGGATTTTGTGACAAACATTTGGATCTGTGGCTGTGAATATTTTGGTCCTTGAGCAAGTGAACCACCAAGTTGGCTTTCACATGTATTGCGTCTTCCAGGCATGAATTACTAGAAGAGGCTCGCAGACAAGGCCTCCCATTTGCCCAGTGGGATGGACCAACTGTTGTGGTTTGGCTGGAGGTACAAGACCAACACAATTCATTTTAAAAGCAGTAAACTCAGTAGCATGTCTAAATCATTAATCCTGTTTAACTGTTGCTAATCTGTCCCCTTCTGGCCAGCTGTGGGTGGGCATGCCAGCCTGGTACGTGGCTGCATGCCGTGCCAATGTGAAGAGTGGAGCCATCATGTCAGCACTATCAGACACAGAGATCCAGCGGGAGATTGGAATCAGCAACCCACTGCATCGTCTGAAGCTTCGTTTGGCCATCCAGGAAATCATGTCTCTCACCAGCCCTTCAGCCCCACCGACCTCCAGAACGGTACCCGTCAGTGCATTCATACCTGCAGCTGGACCACTGTGCATATTTAACACTGATCACATTGCTTACACTTTCAAAGTCTTGATGATACTTTTAAGCACTGTCACATTCATATCTTCTCATTAGCATGACACTTTTGACTGCCTACATACTTAACATGTACTAATGCTTGAATCCAATTTCTACTGGTTTCATCTGAGTTCAGTTGCTAACAATGAATGAAACAAATGCTTCATAGTTTTTTCTCCATTTGGCTCTCTTTCTGGCCTTCACCACTCTTCCCGCTTGGCGCATTTCTGATTGGTTGGTGTCAAATGATCAGACCACAGGAAACGTTTGGGTCACACATGAAGAAATGGAAAGTTTGGCAGCCACGCCTCCCACGGTTAGTCTACCCTGATTGGCTGGGCACTGGTGGCTTCTCACATCTATGGTTGTGGTTGAGCTTTGTTTCAAGTTGTCTTCAGTATTGCCAGACTTCACTTATTACATTGGATACGTCCAGTATGAATTTGGCTGCGTGCACGATCACTGAGTGTCTTGAAACAAAGCTTTTTTCGTTCCCCTAGTGGGCGACTTCTTTGTTGTTCTTGGATTGGGCTCATGCTCTTCTTTAGTCCTTGTACAGTATATGTATGTTTCACCTTTTGTATAGCTTTCACCTTACATGGACATAGATGGAATACACATGAAGAACTACCTCCCACTACCAAAGTTAGATTGGGCTGTTTATGAAACATTGCCACTCATTAGTGGGTGATGTATAGCCAGAAGAATCAGACATTACACACACATTTGTCTGATACCAGAAATGCTTCTCTTTAATAGATCTGGTTGGGTTAAACCTTTTGAGGACAATTTAATGTCCTCAAAAGGTTTATAGGTTAATGTTTTATTCATTTATTTATTTTCATATTTATATATACCTCTGATCACCCAGCATTTGTATTTCCTGTTTGATGCCTCACCATTTGTTTGTCTGTTATTTTCCTGCTATTTTTACTGACTTGTTATTTTGTTTATTGCTTTATACTTTCCACTTGAAGCTTCTCTAACCCCAGCACTGCACACTAACCCCTCACCTTTCTGTTCTTCTCACCATGCTCACTCTAACCATGCTAACACCAGGAGGATGACGAGGGTAGCTGGGCCCAGGTTTGCATACGTTCTCCAAAACCCACCTATTCTCACCTGTGTTTGTTTGTTTGTTTGCTTGTTTGTTTTGTTTTTTAAATTCGGTTATGATTGCCTTGTACTCCTTTATTCACAACAAGCACATTCTAGCACAGTTTAATTTGGAGCTTGTCTGCATACAGTTGCTACTATAGAGGTTTGCTCTTAGAGCGAAAGCAAACTGCTCCAAAAAACTCCAGCTGAATTTTTATGTATCCAGTTTAGTTGAGCAAATACATGATAATATAATAATGAAACAGTACACTATCTGCACAACAGCTGCTGAGAGGCGGTGCTGTAGTTCAAAGGAAAATAACAGTAAAATGAAACAGAGTAACCTTACACAATGATTTCTTTTAAATCTGTAGTGAGTTCATCCAATTAAAGTAAAAATATATCTATTTATTTAATTATTTTAAACAACTTTCAAAGATAAATCTATAAACATGAATACATGGCTTTGATTATCTGCCAAATCAGATCTGATGCGTTAAACTAATAAGCTGTACTTCAACATCAGGCACGACTTAATCGTTACTTTCCTCATGTTCAATGCAAATAAATCATCCAAGAATATGCTTAATTAATATTTAGTATAAACCAAAACTTAGATCCTAATTCATTTTAGTGGTAAGAAACGAAACTTTCAGGGTTTTATGTTATAGTTTTTGAAATATTCATGTTCAGCAGCTGCCTCATGAAAGGTGAAAGAACAAAGCATTTTATTAATTGTAAATTAAATATGAATTTCATGTTTCTTCATTAAATGTTCATTCAGCTGGACAGCTGAGCACAACAATCGATTTGAGATGGAATGATCGGTTTGTTAGTAAAATAAGTAATGACAAGGGGCAAGATTGGTTTTTGTTTAGTTTTTTAAACATGTGTCTGAGAGGAGACGGGTCAAGTCAAAAAAATGAAGTCCACTAAAAGTTTACCAACCAATGTGACACGTGACGAAAGAGCCAACAGTCAAAGCAATGTTGGAGCTTTTCAGTTGACCACAGTCTGCAGCCAAGTCAAAAATTAATACGAAGAAAAGCTGTGGGTGTATGTGTTAGCTTCCTTCACACTGTGTCAGCTTTCCTGATAGAAACCGGTGCACTGCCACTGATGTGTGGAGTCTTTTCACAGATAACTTGCTTCATTTTGCTTTGTGAATCAGGATTAGTCGACCTGATTATTTACATCCTCAGTGCATACACACACTTTGGTTTTGTCTTCCTTTGTCTCTACACAATAAAGAAAAAAATGTAAAGCATCCCTTCCTGGACTTATTCACTGTTGCCGGGCGACTCACTGGGTTCATCTAGTTGCTGAGTTGCAGATTTGTCTCCCACCTTTTACGTTCTTAGACTTTCTTAGATATTTTCTATAAACTGGTCATTAAACAGGTGGAAACATTGTTGATTATCATTCGAATATTTTCTTTTTTTAATATATACATTTTTAATCAGTTTGCTGTTAAAACGGTTAATATACACCTGCTGTAATTAGCCTCTACCACGCCTCCATCTTTTTAGCCCACTCTCTCAAACACCAGCTAAGTCTCCTCTTCTCTGACTGTAGACTTTGGCGTACGGAGACATGAACCACGAGTGGATCGGTAACGAGTGGCTGCCCAGCCTGGGTTTGCCACAGTACCGCTCCTACTTCATGGAGTCGCTGGTGGATGCCCGCATGCTTGACCATCTAACCAAGAAGGATCTTAGGGGACAGCTCAAGATGGTGGACAGCTTCCACAGGTGAGACATAGATTCATTTTTATTAGCAGCAGTGAATATCTTGAAGAAACCACAGCCTACTACAATCATGCCACGCATACATGCAACTTTGTCCTTTCTGCCACTAGTCAAAAAGAAATAAAACAGCTTACTTTGGGGAAAAAGACGAGCACATCGTGGCAGATTAACAACTAAGAGGCTCCACAGTGAACGAGTGTGTGTGTTTGTGCTACAGGAACAGCTTTCAGTGCGGTGTGATGTGTCTGCGGAGGCTCAACTATGACAGAAAGGAGCTGGAGAGGAGGAGGGAGGAGTCCATGCTGGAGTTTAAAGGTAATACATGCTTTTTTCTTTCCTCATTAAAACAACTTGGTGTTATCGTGCGTCATTCATCTCTGTTTTGTGCTTTCAGATGTGCTGGTGTGGAGTAATGAGCGTGTCATCAGTTGGGTTCAGGCCATTGGTCTCAAAGAGTACAGCAGCAACCTTTGTGAGAGTGGCGTCCATGGTGCACTGCTCGCCTTGGATGATACCTTTGATCACAACGCCCTGGCCCTGCTGCTGCAGATCCCCACTCAGAACACACAGGTGCACAAAACCAAATGTTTATGATGTTTCACCATCCAGCTGTTGCTTTTCATATTTGAAGGCCCAAACATGGTCACTTTTCTCACATGAGAATCAGTTAGTCCCAACTCTGTCCAAAAAATCCTTTGTTAGAACTGCAAGTGCATTCTCACTACTGTTTATTCGGTTGCCTGTGTGGTCTATTTTCACAGCTGGCATGTTAAAAACAAGTGTAATTAGACTGCATCACACACGTTTGTTCTTGTCTAAATGTTTCCAGATGTGCAATTGTACAGACCAGTTTAAATAAAAGTGCCGATCCATATAAAAATAGAATTTCTGCAACCACCTCCTATAAAATAACTGAGATCCATCAGGTGCTTAAAGATACCTGTTAGTTACTCATTGCTTGCTTGGGCCAATGGGCTCCTCCCAAAGACCTTAAGCTTTGAGTTTGGTGCAGTGCCCGGGCCATACAAAGGAAATTGATGTACATTTATATACATTTAAATTTTACTTACAAGATGGGGTTTTTGTTTTTTTTGGGGTTTTTTGTCAAGCCATTGAGATAAGTGGCACTGTGCTCCATGTGTAACTGCAGTGCTGGTGTCAGCCTGACATGAGTGACCTGAGGTTTACATCTGAAAGCGCATAATTATATAGGAAGTTGCATGAGAACGGGAACTGCACGAAATGGGTTTTGATGACAGAAACGAGAGATTTAGTGAGGACCAAAGTTCATTTCAGATCAGCTGCTCAGCAGACAGGAGGATGAGGACAGTGCAGGTCAGCGCCAAGGTCTTCTGTTAATCTCATTCTTCTTCTTTTCCTTCCTCTATAGGCCCGGGCGACTCTTGAGCGTGAATACAGCAGTCTGCTGGCGATGGGCACAGACAGGAGAATGGAAGAGGTGACAAACACGGACATTTGCTGACTTGTTGACGCCGCTAAGTAACAATAAGAATATCTGTGGACTAAAAACGTCTCCTGTCTTTCCCCCCTTTTTCTTTACCTCATCATATTCTAGGATGATGATAAGAACTTCCGCCGTGCTCCCTCATGGAGAAAGAAGTTCAGGCCCAAAGACATGAGGGGGATGTCCTTGGGTGCATCAGATACCCTGCCTGCCAACTTCCGAGTTACCAGCAGTAGTGCGGCATCTCCCTCGACTCAGCCAAAGAGGAGCCCGATGGATGGTAAGCAGAGAGAGCGGTGTCAGTGTGCGCATGGTGTGTGTGAGACGCTCTGTCGATGCTTAACATCTCCTCACGTGCACTCGCTTCTTTTTGGTTGGCTTTGTGATGATGCTGTGACTAACGGCATGTCTTTGCATGTGATTTCTGCCTACGTGGAAATACAGGAAGTCAGTCTATACAGAGGCTGGACACTGCCACAGTCAGGACCTACTCTTGTTAACACACAACGGTAAGACCGCACATGTCAAAAATGATGAAATCCTCAAATCAGAGACGTGTATGGCTATTTCTTCACTGCTGAACTGCTCCTCTATGCAAGCAGAAGTAGCTTTCTCGTACTGGAGGTCTCTGCTCTAACGCACGTTTTACGCATCTCTTTCCTGTTTCTCCCTCATCTCAACCCATCCACCCACCTCTCGGCTTCTGTCCTGCTTCCCTCTCACGTCCGGTGATCTCTCGCATTCCCTTCTCAGTTTATCCTCATTATTTCTATAGGTAACCGCTGGTCAGACGATGAAGGGGAATTCCCTGCATTCAAGACCAGGATGATGAACTGAAATAACTTGCAAGGACCCTACAAAGATATTTTGCTTCTTGCTGACATCACAGAGAAAGACTTTACTCACTAATTTCAGTATCCCTAGAAGAGCTTTTCTAGATTTACCTACATTTGTTATTATATATTTATGTAAACCAATGGGATTGTTGATTTTAGAATTTCTATGTAACCCCTTTTTGCCTCTCTCCTCTTAATCACCCCCCCACCTTTTTTTAATTTTATTTTAATAAAAGCAACATTTCTCCACTGTGCCCGCATTAAGCTCAACTCTCAGATGTATGTAACTGAATATTTCAACAATCTGGAGTTTGTATATTTCTACCAACAGACATTTCATCTAATCTTTTTTTATAATTCTGATTCAGTTGAACAGATGTATGTTTTTGTCTCTCATATTTGATTTGAATTCTAATCAATGAATTAATTCTCAAGTGACTTGGATACGTGATATAACTTAATTCATATCTTTGCCCTTTTTAACTGTTGTAATATTAGTAGCTTATTACTTGTGATTTAGTGTAAATGCAGCTCTTAGGTCAGTGGATGTGTGAATATCAGAGAAATTGCTGGAGTCGTCAAACCGTTTCACAAACTGCTCAACACTGTGAGTCCTCCATCGGTATTAAAATAACTGCTGGCAAGCCCAGGCGATGGTGACAACACATATCATGTGAAACGCAATATATTTCTCTCTTGTCTGTTTATTTTCCATACCTGTGATACCAAAATGAAACTCTTAAAGAATTAAAGCCATATAATTGTAGCAAGGATAAAAACTACAGAGGGCTACATTTGGATGCAAGTAAAAAACAACAGATTTCCAGGTTCTCTGCAGTTTACCTTGCATGCAGAATCCACTCCGCTTATATGCACGCTTATATGCACCCAATTTATCCCTTTAACAAAATCTTCCTCACCTCTGGAGAAATGCTCACTCGTGCAGAAGAACGTTAAACAAATGTGTGGATGACTCCAAAGTGTGGAAACTCCTTCAACGGACCAACTTCACTGAGGCCTCAGTCGATCCCCACTGTCACCAGAAGCCCCTGATGGTGGTGCAGTCCACCAGCAACCCTTTTTTAAAAACACTCTGTACAAAGATTTTATATCAAGCCTTACTGTTTAACTCCTCTCTGTCGTCTCTTCTTATTTATTATTACTCATTCGTGTTTTGTGGCGTCAGTAATGCTTCCAGAGCTACGTCTGAATGTTGCAGTGCTACTTATGTTTTTCCGTCTACACTCACAACACGGGTTCCAGCATAAGCCTTTGTGGCAAATGAGTCGGAACCGGAGACTTTTCTTTTCACTCTACATGTAGTTGAAGCTGACATTAGAAATGTTTTTTGTTTGTGATTTAGCCATTTATGCACAATGCAAATCATGTTGCTGTTTTTATTCCTGCTCTTCCTGATGAATCTTCTGATCTTGTAACAATGATGTACAGTCTGAGTACTTATAAACTATTTTTATCACAGTATTATTTATTGCTTACTTTCAATAAAATACTGAAACCTATTTTCCACTGCAAATAAAAGACTGAAGAGTTGTCTTTTCTGCTCCTCCTGCGGTGGACAGACGGTGTCCTTTAACAAAAAGCAGTGCGAGTTTTCCTGGATATTTAAGTATCCACGAGACTTAGTAATGTCTTTTTTATTATTATTATTAGATTGATACATTTCCAAAACCTTTCTGCCATCCATCTTCTTCCACATTTCTGGGGCCAGGCTGCGAGAGCAGCAGCCTTAACAGCCCATAACACTTTCTCCCCGGCCACCACTTCCAGCTTGTCCGGGTGAACACCAAGGCGTTTCCAGGCCAGCTGAGAGATACAATCTCTCCAGCATGTCCTGGATCTGCCCCCGACCCTCCTCCCGGTGGGACATGCCCAGAACACCTCACCCAGAAGGCGCCCAGGAAAACTGCAAATCGCTACCTTATCATGGTGGAGGGGTTTGTGTGTCCCAGGGATCCCAGGGGCTATGTAGTCCGTCGGGGCTTTTGTCCGCTGGTAGGGCCCTCTATGGCAAATTCATCATGGGTGAGGGACCCCTATGAGTAGAACATCAAGGGAACAGTTCACCCTGCCCAGGATGGGCTTACTGAGGCCCTGCCCTGGAGCGTGCCTGATGGTGAGCGTCTGGTGGCTGGGCCTTAGTCCATGGGCCCTGGCTGGACACAGCCCAAAAAAGGAACATGGGTCCATCCTCCTGGAGGCCCACCACCCGCATTAGGCACTGTAGGGGTCGGGTGCATTGTGTGCCAGGTGGGGGCTAAGAGTGGAAGCTCTGGTGGACTAATCCCTGGCTACCAACACCAAGACCTTTCTGCCCAAAACACAAATTCTAATAAAAATGGAGGTTTACCAAAATAATTTCACCTAACTACAATGGAAGTAGTTGCTGCATCATATATTACACCACCCTACATCAAAAAATAAAGGTTCTGCTGTTTTCCAGAAAATAGTTATTACCTAATTCAACGGTGAGCAATGTTCCCTCTAATTTTTCATGTGTCTGAGCAAACGCACAAACTCCCTGAGCGATCCCTTGGACCACTGTGAGCAACAGCAGACGTGTGCACTGTGGTGACGCCAGCATCGAATCCATGCAAGTTACATGGTTTATTAAAATAATAAAATTACAGCATTTACATTTATGTTAGACTACTTTTAATTAACTATTTTAGCCCACTTACAATGAAAATTTAAAAAAACAAAAAAAAATCTTGTTCATGACCTGTGTAGCATGTTAACACTATTGGAAGTAAAAATAACTTGAACTCCAATTTTGAAAACACAAGTTTCTTTTGTTTTTTTTTCATAAAGCTCTGACTTGTATTATGAGTCTGTGGTCTGGGAGAGAGTCTGTAACTCTGTCTGCAAAATACAGTAAATAATGACCAATGTTGGGTAATTAATTATATAGTTACTTCTTCAAAAAAGTTACTGAGTTTTGCAAACAACAAAGTTTTTTGCAGCTGTTTACCTAAAAATGCAGCCAAGGCGTTTTTTTAAATAAACATTTTAAATTATTTACAGAACAATCAGCTGTTCTGCATCAAATCTGATGCCACACAAATTATTTGTGCCACTCCAAAAATAATTTCTGTCAACTATGAGATGAAGGAGAACAACAGCCTGATACCTGCAGGCCTGACAGCAGCAGATGTGTCACTGCTGTAACACCTGTAACACTCAGCAGTCGCCTCATTGTTCTGACACACAACAAAACTATTGACTACACTACACGCTAACTACACAAGATTTGCGCTAAACGTGGCAAATCTCTCACATCTCAAAACACGCCGTCACTCCTAAAACTTCCCACTTCCTAAATAACTAAATGCCATGTTGCCATATCATTTTTTGATTGGTCGACATGGTACATTTTTCGACCAATAGGAAAGGGTGGAGTGTTTTTTGGTTTTGTTTTTGCTCACAGGCTTTAGAGCGTTTTCCTTATAAAACGCAGTTTTTACCGTTTCTTCCCGCAGTAAATATAAACAACGACAGTATTCAGGAAGAAAACCAAACATTGCAGATATTTCTTACCATAACTCTGGTTTTACGTGGCCGATCAACACAATTTAAAAACTGGTATAAAGTCCACACTTTTTATGTCAATTGTTCCGTCTGTCCTGCTCACATCTCCAATGGTTGTCCACGTTGTCATTAACGTGGCTTCACTCCACATCCAGGCTGTACCTGCTGCGGAGACTCAGGTCGTTTGGAGTGGAGGGCCCACTCCTGAAGACCTTCTATGACTCTGTTGTGGCTTCTGCTATCTTTTATGGCGTGGTCTGCTGGGGCGGCAGCATCTCTGCTGGGGACAGGAAGAGACTGAACAGGGTGATCCGAAGGGCCAGCTCTGTTCTAGGATGCCCTCTGGACCCAGTGGAGGTGGTGAGTGACAGGAGAACGGCGGCTAAGCTGTCATCCCTGATGGACAACATCTCCCACCCCATGCAGCAGACTGTGACAGCACTGAGCAGCTCCTTCAGTGGGAGACTGCGGCACCCACGGTGTGGGACGGAGAGATTTCGCAGGTCTTTCCTCCCCACTGCTGTCAGACTCCATAATAAAGACTTTAACTGATCAAGCACACACATCCATACATATGCAATAATACTAAGTGCAATAATCCTTTCTGTCATCGTTGTATTTTTACTCAGTTGTATATAGTATTTGTATTTGTATTCTATTTTTATCTTATTGTATATTTATTTTATTTTATTCTATTCTGTACAGTTGTGTACTGTATTTATTCTTATTGTATTCTAATTTTTGCCTCATAACTTTTGCACTGTCCACTTCCTGCTGTGACAAAACAAATTTCCCACGTGTGGGACTAATAAAGGTTATCTTATCTTATCTTATCTTATCTTATCTTATCTTATCTTATCTTATCAGCCGCGCTGCTTTGCTCGCTAAACCCCGGTGTCGGCACATAAGGATGCTGTCATAGCCTGACAAAGAAGCTGATTAGCTGCGTATATGCGAATGTGAATCGCATCATTGGCTGGACTATGGGATAAGGTGCCATCGTTCTGATCCCATACGGGAGCAGCCAGTCACTTACTGACTCACACTGCAAAACAGAATTGTTAAAGTTTTCATTTTAATTTCAATTCAGGTTCGATTTTTTTTTGTGCGCAACGCAGATTTTCTGTGCGCAGAGACCGTGCCAGCAGTGCGCAATTGCGCACGCGCGCAGCTTAGAGGAAACGTTGACAGTGAGTTCAAAGTTTATTCAGTTTTATCACAAAATGCAAATTGGTGGGGGTTTTTCACATATGGTGAATTTATGCTCAGTGTATTTCAGCTTCTCCAGCACAGTTAGCATATTTTCACCGGTTTCTTTTAACTGGACAGAATGACCAGTTGTCCCAGATGCCAATTGCTATTACACCATAGGACACATTTTAGGCTCTTGTTTGAGCAGTCAGTCAACAGCTTCCACTCATCTCCATTGCACTAAAACACTTTCAACATGAACACAAAAGAAAGTCCTCATCCATTTCAAGGAATGGAATAAGATCCTCCTCAGATGAATGAACAACTGGTCACAAGAGCTACTAGTAGATGTCGAATGCTGTTCATGTGGAGCAGTGGCGGTCCTAGCCTGTTTGGCGCCCTGGGCGAACACTCCCTCTGACCTGCCATTATCCAATGACACATCTGCTTACCTGCATCTTTTGCTCATTTCTCCTCCTCTTCTTTTCTATTTTTTCTAAACTGAGCACCTGATGGCTTTGAACTTTTCTTGTTCATCTTCCATTGGTTTTAATTTTGCACTCCAGTATGAACACAAATCCCCCATATCGAGGATCACCACAACATAACCTAACAGACCTACACCTTAGTTCACAGACTCGCTTTGTCTAGGGTGCATTTCTTGGATTTCGCACAACCCAGGATTCAAATCATGAATACATAATGGGCTTGGATTTACATCATTATGAATGAAATGTGCTCTATTTGGAAGCAGCCTGGTTGTGTGAGAGACTTTAAATCATCAAACTGTAAATTATACATTTTAAATTGTTATTGAGCTTTACTGATGACAATAAAGTTTTACTTTGACTTCAGCAGCGAGCAGGCGCACAGAGAGCTCTCGCGCTCACTTTTCATGTATAGAATTTAGAAAAAACATCGGTGCAAATTATAAGTCTGTATCATGATGTCTGGTGTTTTTGTGTTTGTTGTTTTGTTTTTATTTTGTTTTATTTTGCGAGTTGGTTATTAGACGCTGCTCCAGCCAGCCAGAGAATCCCCGCCGTCCCGGGGATTCTCTGGGGTTTTCAAGTTTTCCAAAAAACTTGAAAACCAACATTCTAAAATGAGAAAAGTGGAAAACATTCATGCATCAGGAGTGAACATCCCAGCAAATGCACCCCAAAAGTCCGAACATGCAGTGCTCAGAGAAATTAAAAAAAAAAAGAAAAAGAAAAATCAAAGGACATAATCAAATTCAAAATTGTTCGGAAGGATTTTTTCTCTCTAAATAAGATCTATTTATAGATGTGACAAGAATAAAAACGAATAATTTGCACAAATAATTTCAGTAAATTGTTGAGAAAGTTGTGATAACCAAACAGTAGAAAATCAACGTAGTTACTGAAGAAGGGCTAACTTTCGTTTCAAAAAAGTAAACCACGACCAAAGGTTTATGGTTGGGTTCCCTCTAGTCCAAGGGTGTTCAACCTGAGGCTCCTGAGCCCATCTCTGTGCTCGATGTCCATCAGAAAAATCAGTAAACCGTGAAAAGTAACGTGGGAAGACATTTTCTGCACAAACACAGCATCTACTACAGAATATTATAGATGTGTGTGAGAAAATCCATGACAAAGAGAGCAATGAACCAGCAATAATTACTCGGTTGCTATAAGTTTGTTTGTTATCAAAGCACAGTCGTTTTATTAATTTTGGACAAACAGCGGGACTCAAAGCAGGCTTATAGTGTTTTTCCTGACTTAAAATGCGTCTTTGGGGTGACTGTAGGCACAAATGATGAAGGTATAGTTAAAATGTGACTTTAAGTCTAAAGTGCTGTGTGAGGCAAATCCAGGCAGGCTCTTCGTAATTTCGTATCCTAGCACTGATTTTATTGGATACATTCCCATGTTAACAAAATGAAAACACCAGTTCCCTGCGGCTTTATTAAGCTGCAGCATTAGAAGAAATCTGTTTTTCCACTAAATTCCATTTAGAAAACCACGAACAGGTCGCGCAACGCCCTCTTGTGACGTTGACGCTGTGGCGAACAGGACGGGATACTGGGAGAGCCGGAAGAGTCGCGCGGATAGATAAGAGGGAGCGCGAGCTGATCCACAAACGCTTCTCCGTCGAAGCTACAGCTGCGACAGGACCATATCCTACCGGAGGAGTTTTAACACTCAATTGTTCGGAGCTAGCTTTGTAGCAAACGGTGAGCATGAACTATTATTTCGGTGGAGCACGTTAACGTGTCCGCGCGAGCCGAAGCGCTTCATCATTCCAGAAGGCATGTTAGCTTTAGCCAGCCAGCTAGCTGGAAACTGGAACAGGAAATACCACAGCTAGACTGACACAATTTCCAGTTATTTAAGTAATTTATAGTTTTCTTACCGCTCTTGGACATCTAACTTTGATTCGTCGTGTGTCAGTAAGCATTGATTAGGTGTACATCTTATTCCATAGCCTGTGTCCCGGTTCAAACCGTAATTAAAGCCTGAATCACTGACAGTTGTGTCAGTGTTCCCGTTGAGACCATCAGCAGAAACACGCCACATAATTTCATTACCCGTTTTTATGGCAAAAACGGGTTCATGTTTGAGTCCTGACAAATGAAGTCTGGCCTACTTTACCGAGGCAAGGAAAACCATTATTAAGGTCAATGTCACAGAGAGCTTCAGGGAAATTTCCTATGTGGACTGGAATAGTCAACTGTGCCAACTGCTCCCTGTTATCTGCATTTTATTTGCACCACAGTCACACCTAAGTGGACTTTCGTGTCTCAGGCCTGGTCAAGGAGAGTAGCAGCTCGATGTGAGCAGCAGATGGGTGTGGTTGTGTTGTGGGACACAAATCACACATTTGGTGTAGGGACTTGCCAGGTTACAGTTTCCTGGTCCCGATGCCTTCCCTCTGTTCTCTGTACTGAGATGAATGGAGCCACGTCTCCCGCAGCCTCTGATTGAACACAGATGCTGATTGCCCACATGGTGCTGAGTCAGGAGTGGGGACTGCCACAGAAAGCGTTTGTTCCTAACAGATGCGCGATCACAGGCCGCATGTCATAAGCGAATTTACAGATTGTTAATCGTCCACTTTATATAAGCGTAGAGGACTTGGTGTAGTCGGGTGTCTTGCTTCGTTGTACCAGCAGTCATTAATTTGTATTCAGTCAATGCTGAAATAGAGAAATGCATTTAAGCTTAACATGGATCTTATGTGCAGCTACTTTTACGTAGTTATAAGTAATCAATGCAGCTTTTGTCAGACTAGTTGATGAGTCGATCGATTTGATCATTTATTAACTCAGAACTTACACAAAACCTCCAAAAAACAGCATTGATTGCATACTTGGGCTCTTCTTTAGTTTGATTTAAATACAAATAATTTTTTTGTCATCATTGGATAAAAACAACATAAATTCCACTGTTATGTCTTTTTGGGTAAACACAGAAAAATTGAATTGCAGAGCAAACATACTGTTCAAGTTCCAAAGAAAAGCAAGTTTATAAGAATTTTTTTTTTGTTTGTTTTACTGCTTTTCAGTTGTTGCTTGGTGGTTTGTTTCAGTTGCTCCGACAAGAAAATTTGGCACATCCACCCACTTAAATTAAATATCCTTATGGAATTATGGAAAGGGCATTTACCTGAATTTACAGCTAAGTGATAAAAGAATTTGATTGAATCAGATGAAAAGTAATTGTCAAGTAAAATGACAACATGTATGGTAAACATTTATTCACAAGTCCAACTTAAGCTCATGTGAGGATCCAGATTTCTGGATTCGCCACATCAAGCTCTTTTGACGTTAGCGTATTTTCAATGTAAAAGTAAAAAAGCTTAAATCCCAAACCTTTTACTGCAGAAAGGTGTTAGAAAATACTTACAAGTTATAAATTTACTTTCTGCAGAGCATGCAGAGATAAATGTGCATCAGTGATGCCCTGCAGACTGATATCTGCATATCTGATAATAAGGTGGTGTATGCTGGGACTGAGCTTTTGTGGAATAGGTTTTGCGCTCCTTAATAGAACTAATGTTCTCTGGAAGAAAAGTGGGGGAAACAATAATAAAATGGTAATACTGAAATAATACTCTAGTTGTGCCTCAGAATGTCAGTGGGCTCAGATGCGACTGAAATGTTGATCTGTATATTTTTAAGTTTCGTTGTTTCCTGAACTTTAGCCATCAGGTCGCTTCAAATTTGAGCCTGTCCTCAGACGCCTCTACCTCTTCAACTTGTGTAAAATATTTGTCTTTAATTTATTTCAGTGTGTGTGGCATACGGTTCACAAACATGTGGAAGGCAGCAGCTGGACAGTCAGTCAATGTGTCTGTAGACGATGGAGGCGACGACTGGGAGACTGACCCCGACTTTGAGGTACCTGTATTTTCTCCTGTTTCTAGTTCCTCTTGGTTCACTTAAATAAAATCTTATTTTGCTCACTAGTGTTCTTGGCTTTGACATTATTACTCTGTTTTTAAAAAACTAGAATGATGTGTCTGAGAAGGAGCAGCGCTGGGGAGCCAAGACGGTGGCTGGCTCAGGCCATCAGGAGCACATAGAGTAAGGATGCGACTGTTTTAGGTTTTTTTCCTCCTTTTGGGAATAAATGCACTGTGGGAAATCTACAAATTGTGTGTCCTAACCGTGTTGTCTTTGGTGTAGTATACACCGTCTGCGTGAGACTGTTTCTACGGAGCATACCAACCTGAAGCAGAAGGAGTTGGAGAACATGCCCAAAGCCTCGCATGGCTATGGAGGAAAATTTGGAGTGCAGCAAGATCGAATGGACAAGGTGAGGGAGGCAGTAAGACCTGTGCAGTCGATCAAAGACACACAAATTCTGTTTGTTGTCGTTTTGTTTTTCTTCTTATAGATTGGTAAGAATTACATGAACTATCCTTTACAGTTTGTATTGTAGGAACTTGTCTGTCTGTGAATCATTGAAGACATTTGAAATTGCTTTTCATTGTAAAGAGTAGGGATCAGTGTTCCCCAACTGCAAATTCTAATAGGTCTTGCTTAAAATTGTGCATAAATGGAAAACAAAGATGGCAAATTCTACTGCAGGGAATGACCCTACCTGTTGCATAACAGGTCTGTCTGCTTTCACATGACATCCAAAGATTATTATTGTTGTTAAGGGTTTAAGGGTTGATGCTCGCCACAGACCAATTCTAATATAAGCACGTCTGGCAAGGTGAGGGAGTGTGCTGTAGTCTGAGGCTGCAGAGCTTTTTCACTTTACAACTCCAACTTGACAAAATTGTAGAATTTGATGAAAAGATGAAAACCACGTGTAGTTACAGTCAATGAAAATATGGAAACAATTTCCTAGTAGTCTGACTGATTTGTTAAAATAAGTGTAACACATTGTTTGTGTGCACAGCTGTACTACAGTGTTAATGTTTTATTTTGTTTCTTTGTTTGGAGGGTTGAAACTAGTAGTTCCTGTAGTTGTGGTTTTTCATGTAGCTGAAACCAGCCAGCTTGCTACGTGCTTTTGCAGGTGTGTGTCTGCGTGCGTGTGTGCGCGCTAAGTCAGTAGTTAGTGTTCCACAGTCGATACACCTCCTGCTGGCTGTGCCTAGTTTTCCTTCTATTTTCATGTTTTTTGCCATCTTTCATTAGCGTTGTCAGTCTTCTGCTTTATGCAGCATTTTAAATATCTACATGCATTTACGTTTGCGTCTTTGTACCTTGACAGTCTGCTGTTGGACACGACTACCAGAGCAAACTGTCCAAGCACTGCTCCCAGGTTGACACCTCTAAGGGCTTTGGGGGGAAGTTTGGAGTGCAGGCTGACCGTGTTGACCAGGTATTTCCTGTTGCTGACCTCATTCCAACAGTAGCACAACACTTTCTTAGACACTTTTTATTAGTAATGTTCCTGCTGTGTAAAATGAAGCCCCGCCCCCCAACACCTTCTTTTTACAAAAATGAAATGATGCATTGTATTGTATGTGTCATGTTTTGTTTTTAAGTTTGCTAAAGAACGTATCTCCTCCACATCAAGAGTAATTGCTCTACTGCACAGCAGTGTTCATGCACATTTGGCTGGAAGTAAAACTACAGACCTACGGTTTCAGAAGGAAGCATGCTGTGTCACAAAACCTTCTCCATAAATGACAAAAACGAAGATTTGAGTTTAATCAGCCATGGCAGCCTTATTTGCATGTCATTTACACAACTTCGACAACATTGCACGCTACGAATGCAAACCTTTTAAATGCGTCTAATCAGTAGAATAACTGCTTTGCTTCTTCCTGTCTCCTTCCAGTCAGCTGTTGGGTTTGAGTATGCTGGAAAGACGGAGAAGCACGCGTCACAGAAAGGTGATGTCCTTATTTGTTATGTCTTTGCAAAACTGCTGGTTTTGACTTCTTTAGATATGCAAAAGTGTCCTGGACATGGAACTAAGGCTTTACTCAGTGGACACATTAGTAATAGATTAGATGGATAAAAAAGAAAAAATCAGGTTAAAGCTAGAATTTGAGACATAATAATGGCGTTTTTGTTAGACCCAGTGTGCTGGGATGGAGTCAAAACAAACTACAGTTACAGACTGCAGTGATCCTGCTACTCAGGAAGGCTTCGTGGCTCTCAGTGCTGAGGCTGCTTACCCAGGCTGTCAACCTTTGTTGCTCTCATTCCCTCAACAGTGCTTTGAACCACAGTCCTGAATATCTGCCCAATTCCAATGCTTCCTTATTGCTGTCCCTTGTTGCTACAGTAGGTGTACATAAGATGTACATGGCCCTCAATGAGTAATTAAAAAAGCATGATATGATTGCATGATAATCTTGTTAGTTTGTCTTTACTGTTGTGATTCTGTCTTAGCTGTTGAGTCATCCCATGAAATGTCAGTGTTTAGCCACCTGAGCTTGTCAGAATTGGTCTGATTTTTGCAAAATAACTTGAGTAGATTCAATGAATGCATTTCAGCATGCAGGAGCGATCTACGCGAAGGGTTCAGCACTAATGAGCAGAGCATATTCAAGCTCTGCTTAAATGTATTTATTTTTTAAAAAGCAACTAAATCAATTCTACACCAACTCTCTCTCTGAAGCCAAAATCTTGTTTTTGTTTCTAATATTTTATTTTTTTATATTCAAATTCAAAGGTGCCAAATTTCAGCCCACCTTCCCATGTACTTGAAGTCTGTAATATGACTGTTTCATTAAATAGACTCAAGTTATTGTTAAAGTCAATATCTCAGCTGATTCTGCAGAGATCAAGTGGAAACTTTTCCAAATTTAAAGTTTTATAAAGTTTTTATTTTTTGAATGGAATGACCCAGAGGCTAGCACCCGGAAGTGTCAATAGGGAGTTTGGAATTGGGCTGCTCCACGATCACTGCTCCCATACTGCTTCACCCTGATCTCTGAACCTTGCCCCTTCCCTCCTCCTTGCTCTGCTATGTAGACTACACCACAGGGTTTGGGGGGCGATACGGAGTGCAGGCTGATCGAGTCGACCAGAGTGCCGTGGGCTTCGATTACCAAGGCAAAACCGAGAAACACGAGTCCCAGAAAGGTTTGTCGAGGTTTCCTGCCGTATGGCATTCTCATTAATCTGCAGAAAGATGGCAAAAGTGAAGACAGACAGACAGACAGACACTAGAGCTGTAATTGCGCAGCAGCCTGCAGGTCCTGGCAGATCATGTTTGTTTTTGCATTTCTTCATTCCATCATTCCTCAGCCTGCTTATTTGAGATTGCACAACAATAACTTAACTGCTTTGAGCTGCATGTTTGTTTTGTTTTTTTGCCCTGGATCAAAATGCATTCTAATTAAAGACTATAAGTTATCTTACATGGTGTTTTGTACATACGATGTTTTCATTCCATGGCTCCAGTTTATTTTTTTTATTTTTTGGGGCTGGGAGGCTGTTTCAATTTGGACTGCTGTTTTTGTTTAACACCTTAACATCCATCAGGTAGTCAGCATCTGTAGGGGGTTTTTGTTTTTTGTCTACATTCTCAATAAGCACATTTCCACTTGACACAGAAGACAACATCATATGTTGAATAAACTAAACGTACTTGATGCATAAGCAAAATTAGTTTTTCTGTTTTGAACTTTGTTTTCTCCTCTCCCCTGGGCCTTTGGCAGATTATGCCAAGGGCTTTGGAGGCAAGTTTGGCGTTGAGATGGACAAGGTGGACAAGAGTGCCGTGGGCTTCGAGTATCAAGGCAAAACAGAGAGGCACGAATCCCAGAAAGGTAACAGCAGTCGGCACTCGCTGTGAACATTTTATTTTCTTAAAAAAAAAAAAGACGCTCTTATTTTGATCACGGTTGAAGCGCGTGCAAACAAACTGATGGCAGATTATTTTATTGACACAAGTGGTGTTGGTCAGATTACAAACAAACGTTTAACCCAACAGTCACACAGGCCTCAAACTTGTTTTGTAATTTTGGCTGAAAAAAAAAGTCATTAATTTGAATTTTGGGGTCAGAACGGTGGAGCATGTGACGCACAGATGGTGACATCTATGCAGAGCTGATTCTTCACACAGGGGAGTTACTGTCTCTGATTTTAATTATTTATTATATAATTTGTGACTGAAGTTTGAAGGGTGTAATAATAGGATGAGTTTTGTTATTATAAAAAAATCACATACTAGTTGTTGTTGTGTGCAGTGACCTTGTTTTCACTGCTTAGATTCCTTGTTACCGTGAAAGAACGAGCGACAGAGTAAACAGCTTTTGTTTGCTTTCAGCTCGTGCTGTTAAACTCGCGCTGCTGATGTGTTATTAGCAGCTTTGTGTCCAGAGGGTCTCAGTAGGTCACACCCTCATGTCTGTCCTGACTTGTCTGTAATTTTGCAGTTTCAGCACAGCAGCTGTGTGTAGCTGCTTGCTTGTCACGCCTCATTGGCCAACAGCAGATAAGACTCGTATCAAATGCATAAACGACCTCCACAATGCCCCGACTGTGTTTGTAACCTACGTTTGGGTATAAATCAGTCAGGCGTTTTAAAGCATCATTGTTGGAATAGGTGGGCAGCAGACAGAGTTTAATACCGCTCACTGTAATTCCTGTTTGGAACGAATGATGTGCAACATGCAGCTGCCTCCGCTGTTAGGATTGAATGAGTAAACGTTAAATAATGTTTAAATATAAAGTTTGTCAAACAAAAAAACTAGTGTCACACTGATAGAAGTGACTAAAGCACTTTCTCTGCTGTAGCTTGTAAATGGTGCAGTGTTGTTTTTTTTAAAAGTAGCATTACAAGATTGTCATTAAACATTTTATCTTAGACACCTGCGTCTGTGTGTCATGTTTCCCTGCAGACTACGTGAAGGGCTTTGGGGGCAAATTCGGTGTGCAGACTGACAGACAGGACAAATCGGCTCTGGGATGGGACCACCAGGAGAAACTGCAGCTCCACGAGTCCCAGAAAGGTACTGGTGCCGAGTTGGTTTCTGTGTTTGAGCGTGACACTCGCACGGATGCACTGCCGATATGAAATAATTAAGGGTTTATTAAAATGGCCACCTTTACAAGTTTGAGTTTGGCACAAATCAACCGTGAAACCAAACTTCCTCCTCGGCCGTGTACTCGATCTCAGATGTGGTTTTGTTGTGGCTCCAGTGCGGTGTTTAAAAAGTTGCCAACTTCCTCAACTAGCATGCAAAAATGGCTCAGAAAGCGGAAACGAAACCCACAGCTCAGATTTATATTTGCATGTCGGGTCTTAAGCTGATGCTGTGTTCAGGACATTACAAGCATGTAAATGAATCTAAACTAAAAGGCATTCACACAGTGAGTTCTATGCAGAGCCACTTCTAGATGGTCAGAGAAGTTGGCCTGTCAATCAGATGTTCATGCAGCAAATGAATGGGAGCAGTTCAAACATTACTCTTATGTCTGCTCTCATACTTTCATTTCTTTGATGGGAAGTGGGTCCTTATCCTAAACTGAAAGATTCCAATCAATCACATGCTGTGTTCTGTTTCTGTGGGGCCTATTCCTCCTTTACCTCCTCACCCTAACCTTCATTCGATTCTTTCTTCTCTTCCTTCCTTCCTTCCTTCTTGTGTCCTGGTTCTTATTCTCCTTTACTCCTCCTTTCTCTTATTAACTACTTCTTTCCTTCTCTTCCTCCTACTCTTTGTTCCTTTCCTCCTTCATTTTTATCCTTTCCTCTTCCACCTTCCTTTGTCCTTCTAAACATCTTCCTCCTTCCATCATCTCCTTCCACTTCTCGCTTATTCTCTTCCCATCTGTTACTTGGATGGATCATCATACACGGTTCCTATCTTAAACTATAGTTTTCATATCCTTAATAATCCCTGGCTACAAATTTGTCGAGGTGCTTTTACCATTTCTGCAGCTTTTGGTAGCAGACGTCATGTTACTCAGTTTTCAAAGTCATTTCAGTTCACAAATATTCCTTTCTCCTAAAACTGAGGAAATATTAATGTGCAGAGGAGACATTACTGAAGACGAAGGTAACGAGGGAGCAGACCAGCTGAAGAGGAAAAGCCTCTTCATAGTTGTAAAAACCATTCGCAGTGAATCCGAACATTGAGTGCTGAGTGAACGGGCAAGAACACGAAGGCCTTTTCTTTGTCGTTCTGTTAGCACGCAGCCTGGTGGGTGCATCATTGTCGCTATATGTGTGTCTTTTACATGTATTCGGTGTGTATTTTGTAATATGTGTGTGATGTTTGTCTGTCCGTATATGTGTATATATTGTGTTGCAGACTATAAGCGTGGGTTTGGAGGGAAGTATGGGGTAGAGGTGGAGAGGCAGGACCAGTGTGCCCTGGGCTATGAGCACAAGGAGAACCTGGCCAAGCACGAGTCCCAAAAAGGCACAGATACTTTCCTGAGCACGTCACCCAACCCCACCCTCCCTTTTACAAAGCTCCTCCTGATCCTTCCCTTCCTATGAAAAGTCCTCCCTCTTAGCTTCTTTGGCTGGCTCTGACAGAAGCCCCTCCCACTCCCACAGTGACACGCCCACCTGTGCAGCACTGACTGAGACTTTTAGTTTACTGTCATCAATCCTATTGTAAGGCCTTGGAGGGGCAGAGGAATCTATCAGACTGTTATAACAAACAAATGTAGGCAGTAGTGCAGGTGAGTGAGAAGATGCAGTGTTACGCGTTCAAGACAGCCGTGAACGGGCACCGGCACGCCAGCCCCAGAGGCCTGTTCTGCAAAGTGATTTACTTTCAATTTTATCTGATCTCCTTGATATAGTGATCCCAAAGTGGCGCCTAGGACTAACAATCACTTAAAGTGAGTCTGCCGGTCACCAGCTGGTTTATTAGACACATCTTGCCAGAATCAGTTGGGGCCTCTTGTAAATGGTTCTTATAAAGTGCTTTACCTTCAGAATTGCTTCGATTGTCAGATTTGCCAGCTGCCCTTTACGTGAATCTCCTGATAATAGTTGCTCCATTGGAGTCTTGTGACCTCACTCTAACAGCACCCTGAACTGTTGATACACGCCATGATGCATTCCTCTGGCCTCAAAGTATTTCTGCCCAGAACTGCTGCTCAGTGGACTTTTTTTTTTTTTTTTCATTTTGTTTTTGGACCACATCTCTAAACTCTCGAGATGGATGTACAGGGAAATCCCAGGAGATGAGCAGCAGAGCAGGGCGATAAGACCAAAAATATTTATCATGATATACATTTGAAAATTTGCGATAACGATGTAATTGACACTAGACAAAATACTTTACGCCATGTGCGTATGAAAACAAAGGCACTGTGCATGCGCGTTTTACCCATATTCTATCGCGATATCTCATTTTGTTATCGTTGTCCAACATTATACCGGTATTACTGTGAACGGTATGATATGGCCCAGCCCTAATGAGCAGTTTCTGAAATATTTGAGCACCAAAAAGCCATGCTGGTGCCAGACAGGCACATTTGAACCACGTTCAAAGTCATGCAAATAGTCTTCCCCATTGCGATGCTCTGTTAGGACTCTAGCTTGTCTACATGTCTTAAAGCATTTAGTGTGTGTGATTGGCTGATTCGATATGAACAGGTGTACCTAATAAAGTTGTTTTTGTTTTTTGTTTTTTAGCACCAACTAGTCTTGCATTAGAAAGCATACCAACAATTTAACAACAAAGCCTGTCAGTTGAGCAGAAAACACAACTGTAAATTCATATCCAATCCTCCAGTGTCTTCAGACCTTTGTGTGTGAATGCTCTTTGTAGTGAGGCATTAGAAAACAGTGAGTCTCAAACTACTTGACTCAAGTTGATAACCGCCTCTATGTGGCGGCTAAGCCTCATCGCTGATGTTGGGGTGGCTGTAGCCTGATAATATATGCATATACTGAGTATGTTGAACTTTGTAGTACAGGCCTCAGGTCTTAGTGGTGCTGCTGGTCGCCTGCCTGGATCCTCTCCATTAGACGGCCAAAGAGTTTTCACAATATGAATCCTTTCCATCAAGTCTGCACTGCTCAGGTGCCCCCGGCCTATTATTATTATTATTATTATTATTATTATTATTATTATTTATTTATTTTTACATAACAGGAAAGCACTTGAATGACAGTTTGTTTGAGCTTCTGCTACCAGCTGCAAACTGCCTTCACTTTGGATGAAGTGATATCAGTCACTACATGGACGATACGCTGTCATAGATGCTGGTTTATACAGAAAATGTAGTGCGCTTATTTTTGGCATTTATAAATTCAATTTATGCAGTAAGTATATCTATAACCCAGTGTGACACATTAATAATTCAGCATTATGAATACAGACAGTAGTTTCCCAGTAGGCTGTGTGCTAGAGCAGGGCGATATGACCAAAAATATTTATCACGATATACATTTGAAAATTTGCAATAACGATATAACTGACGATATAATTGACACTAGACAAAATACTTTACAACTCCACAACTTTATTAGTGCAAAAAACCCCATGAATGTATTTTCACTTAAACAAGCAGCTGTTTTTTATGTCCATTAAAGTTATATAAAAATGTAACAGTGCAAATTCCTCGCTGACAGTTTAACCAAAAGGCATTTCCAGTGGAAACTGGCCGACATATCCTCAGCATAACCATGTATAATATCCACAAAACTTAAAAAGAGGTTATACACACACAATACGGTAATATCATGTTGAAGCACAGTACGTATCGCTCCGCCTACGATAGCCGTAATGCTCCGACAATCCATCGAGCGGTGCGGCTTCGTAGCTCAGCAAAGTCGTACTAAAAAATTTGACAGATTTTCGAGCGCCGTGCACATAAAATCGTTTCGAGGTCAGTAAACACAACCAGAGTTCATACATAAGGCCCACGGGATTATAAGGGGCTCTGTCGACTTTCAGAAAATTCAAAGGATGATTTTAAGTGCGCCGTATTTTCCAAACAACACGGTAATAACGACGGCCCGCTAGCATTCTCTACCATAAATAGTGCTTTGTTGTGTATCTGACGGACGAAAGCTAAACCAGTTCCACACCACTGAAGCTGCAGCATTTTACAAACCAGTTCTGGTTCATCCATTTCATTCTACAATCTGCTTTCACCCTCCTCGTTCTCCGTCGCCGAAATGCTTTTTCCACCATGTGCGTATTAAAACAAAGGCACTGCGCATGCGTGTTTACCCATATTCTATTGCGATATCTCATTTTCTTATCGTTGCCCAATATTATACCGGTATTACCGTGAACGGTATGATATGGCCCAGCCCTACTGTGTGGTTTGCAGCCTGGATCTTTTATCCAGCTGCAGGAACGACCCTACGAGGATGTCTGTCAGGGGGACGAACAGCAGACTGCTTCTGTCAATCATATCAGCAAATTTCACGTAAAAGGCAGTGAAACCATAAACGCAGCAAACAAAATGTCCAAAGGGCCAATTAGGGGGCAGTTCCCGTGAATAACTTGAAAGCAGCTATCATATCGCCTCGGCCTTCCCTGTTCACCACCCCTGGCTGTTTGTGGCACTGCCGTGATGCTGTTTGTTTTGCTTATGCATATATTTTGTGCATGATTCTGTATGACCACACTGCATATTTCTGATTTATTCTTTAAAACGAAGGCTTCCTGCTATTGTTGCACGGACACAGCTCTTCTTCATTGCAGAGATTAAGCTGAGTTGGCCGCATGAACAAATGTTTCCTTGTGTCAGCATTCTCCTGTCAGCCCGTTTCGTTTTCCTCCTGCTTCTTTGATTCTTGCACATCTTCAGTCGGCCCAGTCAACCTACAGTGTGCTTCAGCTGAACTCGGACCAGAGAGTGCGTTTCAGCTCTCCTCTGGAGCACAGGCTCTGGTGATGCACATTGTGGTTGAGTCCTTAGACACAAAGTAACATTCACTTTTTCTCCTCTTTGTTGCCAGATTATTCTAAAGGCTTTGGAGGGAAGTTTGGTGTCCAGAATGATCGCATGGATAAGGTAAGGACTCCGTGTTTGTGTGTACTTTTCTGTAGAGGGCCTTGTCTTACATGTTACGTCTGACATTGAGCAGAGCGCGAGCACATTCGAGGATGTGGAGAAGCTGACTCCAGCTTACCAGAAAACCAAACCTGTGGAGGCCGGTGAGCATCGTTCATCATCAGCCGTCTGTTAGTCACAACTTGAGGAAACTAGGTAGTCGACGTCACTTTGTTTCCTCCCCGTTCCCAATCGTTCTCATCAGGTGCCAGCAGCACAGGAAGCATCAAGGCCCGCTTTGAGAACATCGCCAAGCAGAAAGAGGAGGAGGACAGAAAGAGGGCTGAGGAGGAGCGGCTGCGTCGTCAGGCCAAGGAGCAGCAAGAGCAGGAGGCAGCGCGCCGCCAAATCGAAGAGACTGCCAAAGCCCCGTCTCCTGTCCCTGCTGCAAGTCCCAGTCCGACCCCAAGCCCGACTCCAGCGGTTCAACCAGGTAGAAGCCACGGGGTGAGTCGTAGTGATTTTTGAATGCTTAGGTTTAGGCCTAAAGCTCACTGTGACGCTGCCCATGACGCAAAGAATGTTTTTTACAGGACTTGATTGCGATTGCAAAGTTTTTATACAAAGACTGTTTCCCAGGAAGAGAACTCAGCACATAAATGGCCTGGATTTGTATAGTGCTTTACTAGTCCCTAAGGACCCCAAAGCATCCAGTCATCCACACATTCACACACACAGACTGGTGATGGCAGCTACATTGTAGCCACAGCCACCCTGGGGCGCACTGACAGAGGACCCTGGCATCACTGGGCCCTCTGACCACCACCAGTAGGCAACGTGTGAAGTGTCTCGCCCAAGGACACAACGACCGAGACTGTCCAAGCTCGAACTGGCAACCTTCCGATTACAAGGCGAACTCCCAACTCTTGAGCCACGATCGCCCATCAACACACAGACACTTTTGCATCACTCTTTGTGGCACCGCTGTGTTTTAGACCAACAGTGGATTATTATTGTTATCATCATCATCATCGTGTTATTATCCAGGAAAAGCTTGGATGCATGTATGTAGTATACATGACACCAAACTTTAAAACATTGTCTTCAGGTCTTGTTTTTTTTAACATATAAAAACCTAATTTGATCAGGAGAAACTAACTTGTTGGGACTGGAGTTGTTTCAGACGCTACTGTGTCTGGTAAACCTTACTAATACTATTACAGTATAGTTTGGCAATAGTATAAGCTAGCTCTCCAAATCAGCGCGCTCTCTCTAACATGAGTGCTGCAGTCTTTAACATGCTGTGTTTACTGTGTTAGAACACGGAGGAGGAGGAGGCCTACGACACCGCTGAGAATGGAGGGCAGCTGTATGAGGCAGAGCCACAGAGCCACTACACACCGCACGATGATCTGTACCAGAACCCCAAGGAGTCTGCAGCAGAAGGTGAAGCTCTTTATTTTATTTATTTTAATTATTATTATTATTGTTGTGTTATTGGTGGCTTTTCCCCTCTGGCATTCACACAGGAATGCTTACACTGCATTACAGGACGGCATTAATGCAGTGTAGCTTTCTACTTTGGACACAGGAGCCAAGAAGGGACTAAAACCTGTTACACTCATGATTCTTTTACTTACATTTCATCTGACAAACTGCTGTTTGCTATGTAATTGTTTTTTTGTTTTATTTTATTGTCTAAAGGTAGAAAATGACACTTTGTTTTAAAACAGTATTAAACAGAAAGATTTGTGTGAATAAGGAATTAGTTGAAAAAACAACATTTATAGCACCGTCATGTCTTTGTTAATCTGTAGGTTAGAGTTCCTTGTAGTGTAGAACCACCTGATTGCTCTGTAAGCTTTTATTTAAACTACTGTTCAATTGCAGACACGCAGCAGTACGACTACGGGGAGGACCTTGGGGTGACAGCTGTGGCCCTATATGACTATCAAGCAGGTAGAGTTTATGTATATATGTGTATGTCCTTTATAGAAGAATCAAAGTGCACTTTAGATCCTGGATGAAATTATTTAGAGGATCAGTTTTTTTTTGTTTTTGACCATTATCATATCAACAGTAAGCTCTTGAGACATTTAGAGCTCCTTCTTCATGAATGTCTTCCCATTTCAGCGGGCGACGACGAAATTTCGTTTGACCCCGACGACATCATCACCAACATTGAGATGATCGACGAGGGCTGGTGGCGAGGCGTGTGCAGAGGTGCTTACGGCCTTTTCCCAGCCAACTATGTGGAGGTTCGGCAGTGATGACGATGATGACCCGTCTCCCCGTGCTTTTGCAAAAAAGGGGAGGGAGACGTTTTCAGATACTGTCCTTCTCACACCTGGGTCTTTTTTTTTTTTCCTCTCTTTTTTACTTTTTCCCTCCCTCTCTTCGCGTCATCTTAGTGTTCCGACACAATGCTAGATGTCTGAGCTCCTCACAGCTTTTCTTCTTCTTCTCTCCTATCTATTCAGTTATTTTTAAATCGGAGACAAAATGGAGAACCGGTTATCTGACTGAATACTCTGCTTAACGCGGCACAAAGCTTTGCACCTCTGTTTAGCAGGAGTTAAAGCTACAAGATGCAACCAATAGTTTATTTGGAGACTGAGCTGATTTCACTTTTTAACACCAGTCATGCAGTCCCAGCTTGCATTTTGCAGCTTTCAATATTTTTTTTTTTCATGTTCAGCTTCACAAGGTGTTGATCAGGCATTGTTGCTTCTCCGTATGTCAGTGAATAATTATTGGCTAATTATTCTCCCCCCGGTCCTGTGGCCTGCAGATGGTTCCCCCTCCAGCAACATCTTCCAGCCTTAAAAGCAGCTGGAGGAGTTGGTGTGAGGAAATGCAGTGATTGCATCATGAAGAGTACTCTCAGTCTCACCAAAGAGCAGAGAAATGGCTAAATCGAGCTTATAACATCTGAAACGATGTGCACAGAGCTCAGGGTGCTCACTGTGTAGTAGCTCAACCTTAATTTAAGCAGGAGAAGTTTGAAGTGAAACAAATCTCCCTTCCTCTTTGGATTATCATGTATATTAATGGTTATATTCTGTCCAGTCCAATGACCCAATGATCCCATTTGCTTCTTGGTGTTTGTAGTTTGCGGTGTTGCACAGGAGTCCAAACCCCCCTTCCAACTGTAACTGTGCACGCTGATGAAATCTGAGGATGGTTTAGAGCTTCGTGTAGTACGAATAAGTCTTTTTGTGTCTGTTGGAGAAAACTTACCTTTATTAAGTTGTTCTCAGAATCACAGGGCCAACAACACCAGAGATTCATTTGTGCTACTTGGGTGAATCACCAGATAAAGACACAGTGTTATTTGAATTCTATTCTGCAGTGCTGAATCATAGACTTCATGCTTTGAATCATGTACATAGAGCTCATACTTTATAATGCTTGAAAGAAGTCCTAGATATAAAAGCAGGGTTTTTGTTCCGTCACTGTGTTCTTCTGTGGAGGTGGACAGGACTTTTATAGGGTTTCTTTTCTTGTCGCTGGGAATGCTTGGAGGTTTTTGTGCGTCATGTTGATATACACGTGAAGCTTTGTGATGACTGCTCTGGAGCCTAACTGACATCCTTCGCTATGACCCAGCGGTGCGTGCGACCTCTCGTTGTCGGCAGTGACGATGACCTGTGGAAATGTATCCAGCTGATGTTGAGGGACAGGGCTTCAGTCTGTTCTCCAAACATGAATAATTCCCAACAGGCAGCAGGCTGGACAAACTGCTCGTCTGTGGAGTGCAGTAGTGTAGCTTCCACAGGTGTGTGCGTGCGTGTGAGAGTTTCTTCGTTTATTCATCTTCTGGGTTTTATAATTAAAAAAGTGACCTTTTTAAATGTATTATCTGTACCTCTGTTTGCTTGAGTCACATTATTACCTGCTTGTTCTTTTTATTTTTTAGTTTCAATAAATAAACTAAATAAGCTTGTTTATGGTTTTGTTTTTTTGCCCTCAGGCTTTTAGTTAGTGTTAATTTTTAAGTGAACGTCTCGCATTCATTTAAAAATTATCGGGGGTTTAACAAATTGCAGTGATGTCATGATATCTGTAGACTATTTTGGGCAAATGCATCCAGTACTGCTGTGACTGCAAACAAGGACAGGTTACATCATTTACAGTATCATACATATTATTTTGATCTTGTGACACTCTTGGAAAATGTTGGTTGTATTAAAACTTAGTTTCCAGATGGGACTCCATTTACAACTTGGAAAATAATTTTGTTAAGTGTGTGCAGAGTTCGTTCATCTCCAATTTGCTTACATTTTTATGTTTCAAAGTGTGGACATGTATATGATTGCTAATAGATTTTAGTTTCATTTATCACATTTATTTATTTTTTTGCACACTGAAAAGACCGTGCACCAGTGTTTCAGATTATCACAAAGACTTAAAAGCCTGAATTTCACTGTTCTTTTTTTATCAAAATGAATTGGGATCTGAGACACATGCATTAAAAAGGTATTGAACATTTCACAGTTGAATAGGTTAAGCTGTCCTGCAAATTACTGTATTTGAGAACACAATAAGAACTTCACATTGAATTTGTGTTCAAAGCATACAGAATACTTTGCACCTAGAAATTCTTAGTCACCGGCGGACTCCATATAATTAAATATATACTATCATTTTATGCCTTATTAGGATTATACATTATATTTTGCATTTATGTTTGCTATACTTGCACGTTTTAGTAAATCACTGCACCTATTTCTAAAGAAATGAAGGGTCAGTCAGACTCTTGCACCATGCTGAACAGGTGAATGTGTTATAAAGCAGCAGTCTTCTTGGAACAGCAGGAAACTTTTTTTTCCGACACGACGTGAAGGCGCTATAACTGCCCGGATGCGTTACCAAGATGGCGGCTTAGTGGACTTCAGTTTTTGCAAAATCAAATGTAATTGTTGTATGAGCATTAGTTAGTACAACGTGGATACAATAACAAGTTGGCATGCCACGTTTGTGTGCTTTCTGCGGCTGTAATAATCGAGTGGGCTGTGGGCTTTCGTTTTTCGCATTCCCAAAGGACAGTACAAGGTAACTTAGTCACAAAATCACAATGTTTTTAATGACGTGTTTTCGTCAACAGACCAGTCATTAAAGACTTACATCAGCGGAGATACGCAAGGTTTCTTACTCTGTGGTATTTAATCACATCAGCTCAGTCCCGTTAGGTGATTCATCCTTATAGCAACCTCGCCACTCGGCAGCCATCTTGGTAACGTCTGCAGGTACTTACGTAGCATTTTGATTTAGCTTTCGTTTATAATGTTCACGGAGGGCGAAAAACTCCACGCACAGTCACCAGTCAAGGGTTATAAAAGGTCAGTTTACCTGGTTACTGACCTTTAAAAAAAGAGACATCCAAATTCGTTTTTCTTTAGCAAAGGTGCCTCGAGGCGTTACCAAGGTAACTGTCACATAGCAATACTTTGGTTTAAATCACTTCTGATTTTACGTAATGACGTCAGGCAGAAATGTGGCATAAGTAATGCGCGAACAGCTGTTTCTTAAACACGTGTAAAGCGAAACATGCAGAAGAAGTCTGTGAAGCTGATCTGATTTGTTTTTGAAGCAATGTGAATAATTAATACAGGAGGCGGAAATGGCTTCTTAATTTGATGAGGGCAGACTTATCCCCCGACATGACGAGAGA
This sequence comes from Aulonocara stuartgranti, assembly GCF_965226115.1. Classification (NCBI taxonomy): domain Eukaryota; kingdom Metazoa; phylum Chordata; class Actinopteri; order Cichliformes; family Cichlidae; genus Aulonocara; species Aulonocara stuartgranti. Next base: position 39,408,520 of record NC_138939.1, on the reverse strand, counting down.
AGAGTCCGACAGAGCTGGGTATGTGGTCTGCGAACAACATTTCAGGCCAAAGGACATAAACTCAAAGGTAAACCCTGTTTCTCACAGATGTAGGTCAGGAAGGCAGAAAGCAGCCCATTGTTTCTTTTTGCTTCCAAGTATTTCTTGTAATAAAGTTAACAATCGATCTCCAAGATTTCAGACTCAGTTCCAACACTTCATTTCAATTTTATTCCATTTATATAAAGCTAAATCAGAACAACAGTGCTTTATATTCTATGAGAAAAGACCCTACAACCCCTATGAGTGAGCACTTGGCAACAGTGGGAAAGAAAACGTCCTTTTTAACAGGAAGAACCGGCTGGAGGAGGGGCAGCCGGCCCAAGTCTCTGTGTGAAGCATGCTGTCTTAGTTTCATTTACAGATGTGAGTTTTTTTTCACAAGGCCACTATTCACCTGCACGTATTAGGCAGTAGCACATTTGCTGCTAGCTTGTAACCTGCTGTCCTGACGGTTTATATCACACAGGTGCCTTCATTTAGCTGAAAGCACCCTTTTCTTTTGTAATGGGTGCAGCATACAGACCAATTTGTACATACAGATGTTATAGAAGTTTATTACTTGTTGGTGCAGACTCTCTTAAAGTTGCACTTTGTTTTTTAAGGGTAGAAGAAAACGTCTGGCTCCTGAAGCCGTCCCCATCCTTCTGCACACTATAAAGGAGGAACAGAGAGGTACAGACATTCAGTGAGAATAATGGTTTACATTCTTTTGTCTCTGACAGTTTTTAAAAACATATTGTGCGTAACTTTTCTGGTGCTGTAGTAACATTTGAAATTGTGTTCTTCTAGATTTGGAGATGCCTTCTACTGATGTTCATGCTCCAGTGCCTCTGCAAGACACACCCCCATATGAACAGGTCGTGGCAATGTTTAACAAGCTGCTGGCAGAGAAGGATGAGGTCAAACAGAATCAAAGAATCCTGCTTTTCTATTGAAATATGTTGTTTTCATAGAAACTATAAATATCTTTTAATACACTTTTAGAAAATCAAGGATCTGAAAAGCATTCTGCAGAGAGAGAGGGCCAGAATGCGGCTGATGAAGTTCCGCATGAACAGCAAAATCAGAGAACTGAAAAGAAAGTATGTAGCAGTTCGGTTATATGTGTCATTGCAGTAAAAACAGTACATTTAGTAAATATGAATGTGCTTCATTTCAGACTCGAACAGCAGCAGAACAGTAGCAGTGACCAAGGCGATCAGCTGACTGCTGCCTCCGACTGCCTTCCACAGGCAGCAAAGGAGTTTTTTGACAAGCAAATAGCCATGGCCAAGGTGAGGAAACACGGCCAGAGATATGACAAGAAACAAAAGGACATGGCAATCCAGCTGTACAAACAGAGCCCAAGCTGTTACTCTGAACTCCAAAAAATGTTTCAGTTACCGTCTTCAACCACTCTGAGGAGGCACCAGGTGGTCAGTCAGGAAGCGAGTCCAGTAAGTTTGAATGTACTAACGAAAAAATCTGGATACTTTAAAGAAGTTCTCTTTTTTCATGATTTAGTTCCAGGAGGTCAACTTTCACATATTCTAGATTCCTTAGATATTTTCAGCCTTTTTTAATTTTAAGATTTTGGTTTGTAGCTTATGAAAATCAGAACTCCAGCACCTCAACATTAACCAACAGATTCTCAGAGGGATTCATGTCAGTCAAGTTGGCTGGCCAATCAAGCACAACAATAACATGGTGAGCAAACCATCAGGTCATAGTTGTAGCACATAAACAGAGGCTAAGTCCTGCTGCAAAAGGAATCTCCATAAAGTGTAATAGCTGATGAAAGCATGAAGTCCTCTGAAATCTTCTGCATTGACTTTGGACCTGATAAAACAAAGTGGACTAACCACTACCCACACCAGCAGATGGCATAGCATCACAAACCATCACAGACCGCAGAGACCTTGGATCCTGTACCTCTCCGGTCTTCCTCCAGACTTCTGAATCCGAATTACTGAGCATGGGTTCAGTTTTTTTCTCCTTAGTAGATCTCTAAGGAAGATCTCTCAAATGTCATTGACAATCCTCTGACGGTCATCCCTGTGCTTGAGCACCTTTTCCTGCTGTATGTTCCTCTTCCAGTCTGTTTTCCATTAATATGCTTTGATCCAGCACTCTTACCTACTAATGATCATCAACCAGACAACTGTCAAGTAAGCGGGTCACATTTACTGAAATACAGTATTTCTATTGTAGTAATTCTACAGTTTAAATAGTAAATTACTCAAACTTGACATCAGATATTCTAATAATTTGAGATACCAGATTACTGGGTTTTCTTTTGATGGGGACTTGACCCGGTATACTTCTAGTGCCGGTCCCAAGCATAGATAAATCCAACATACTGAGCATTTTGGAGAGAACGAAGTTTGATATTATTATGTGTGCAAGAGATGAGGTGGAAGGGAAGCAAGGCCTGGAGCACTAGAGGTAGATTCAAACTGTTCTATCATAGTGTAGATAGGAAGAGTATGGCAGTAGTGTTCTGAAGGTGAGGACAGGATGCCCCACACGTCTGATGTTAACAGGGACAGAGGGATTCTGGAGTAAGTTGGATGAAGTGGTAGAGAATGGTGATTGGAGCACACATCAGTGGACATGTAGCTGAAGGGAACAAGATAAGATAAGATGAGCCTTTATTAGTCCCACTCGTGGGAAATTTGTTGTGTCACAGCAGAAAGTGGACAGTGCAAAGTTACAGCAGCAAAAATTAAGAAAAACACCGGATTAGGATAAGATAATAAGAATAAAACACTATATACAATAGAATAAAATACTACGTTGTCAGAAGAAAAAAAATTACTTGGTGTTATTGCACCTGTGTAGATGTGTGTGTTTGGTCAGCTGCGAAATCTTTGTTGTGGAGTCTGACAGCAGTAGGAAGGAAAGACCTGCGGAGTCTCTCCGTCCCACATCGTGGGTGCTGCAGCTGCCACTGAAGGAGCTGCTCAGTGATGTCACAGTCTCCTGCATGGGCTGGGAGATGCTGACCAACAGCGATGACAGCTTAGCCGCCATTCTCCTGTCACTCACCACCTCCACAGGGTCCAGAGAGCGTCCTAGAACAGAGCTGGCCCTCCAGCCTCTTCGTTCTCTTCCTGTCCCCAGCAGACCACACCGTAAAAGATGGCTGAGGCCACCACAGAGTCATAGAAGGTCTTCAGGAGTCAGTCCTTCACTCCAAAAGAGCAAAACAGCCTGCTCTGCCCTTTTCTGTAGAGAGCATCTGAATTATGAGTCCAGTCCAGTTTATTGTCCAGATGAACACCAAGGTACCTGTAGCTGTCCACAGAACAGAGGAGAAGAGGAGTACCGTATTTTTCGGACCATAAGGCGCATTAAGTGAAACAAAGCAGTCAGATAAGTCAAACTTTACTCAGCTCATTCTTCTTGCTTCCTCCACTTCTGTACCATTGATTCATTAATGCTGAATTCTCTGGCAGCTGCTCTATTCCCATGTTGTTGCAGTATATTAATGACTAACCTCGTATTGTGAATGGATCATCTCAGTTGTTCTCCTGACTGAAGTTTGGTCCATTTACAGCATAGGTGTCAAACTCTGGCCTGCAGCCTAATTACATTTGGCCCGCAAAGCCACACCAAATTACTATTAGAGCTGGCCTACTGGTATTATACAGCTAATATATATATTGTTTAGTATTAAGCTTTGCTTGTTACATATTCAGTTTTCCAGCAAAACTTATTTGAGTCCATAAGAAAAGATTCATTCTTATATCTGGAGGAACATTTTTTTTTCAATAAATATTAATGTTAGGCCGCCATTGTTGGAAACTGGAGTTTGGCTGGGCCGCGCTATGAATTCTGGGATATGGTAGGCCACGAAGGACACACCCGGCCCATCCTTCAAATTCAGCGAAAAGGAGGACGCATTTGTCGGCTGCATTCGGAAGAGTCTACGAATTTGGACAGCCTTCGTCGCGTTGCTGTGACGTAATCGGTCTACAAATGTGGCCTCAGGAGGATGCAGCCCATGAAACGACGTAATCCAATAACAACTGATGTCTTTACCCGTCGGCTTCCCATGGCTGTCATGCGACCGGCTATTGCAGTTAATAATACAACAGCTTCTTGCCATTTTTTGTATTTCTTTTTATCGCTGTGTAATGTAATTTCAATTGAAAGCCTGCGTGCGCTAGTACCTCTTGCCATGAGTTCTCAGAATCCTTTGCAGTTTTACCCCTGAATGACGTCACATTATCAATCTCTATACCAGCTAGCCCAACTTCAGTAACCCTGCAAACGCCACTGCTGTTTAGTTTTCTGTCTTCATTTATGTTGGAAGTGATAGCAGAGCTGTACGTTTGAATGTTGTCAGAAATCTCTCAGTCAGAACATGCTATATCGTGCTTAGCTAGTGAGCTAACTTCCTGCTAACTTTTACATTTAATAAATTCTGTTTTCATGGATGCCTGGATGTTAAACTTAATTGTTACACCTGGTAAAGCAGCAACATCGATCATTTTATTACAGATGAAAGAATTTAGACAGTTTGTAACTCTCAGTGTTTGTTTGACTTTGAGACGTGAAGAAGACAGAGTTTAGGACCCAGATTACTCCGCGAGGCTCCTGACTACGGTAGCCGTAATGCTCCGACAATCCATCAAGCGGTTCGGCTTCGTAGCTTACCAAAGTCGTACTAAAACATTTTTGACAACTTTTTAAGCGCCGTGTACCGCATCAAAAAAGGTTCGAGGTCAGTAAGCACAACCAGAATTCATACATAAGGCGCACTGTCGATTTTTGAGAAAATTAAAGGATTTTAAGTGCGCCTTATAGTGCGGAAAATACGGTAGTTAGGTAGTTAAGGTAACGACCCTACAGATGGTAGTGGATTTTGTAAAAAGAATGGAAATTGCTGTGTTAAACACTTCAAGAAGAGGGAGGAACACAGAGTGACAGAGTGGAAGAAGGTGAAGTCTGAAGGAGACACGAAAACACAACGTGGTGTCAGGGGAGAATAATTACGAACGTTGGTGGGACAGGCTCAGACTGAGCAATTTAGATTTCAGGTAGCATAATAAAATGGGAATAGCACATTGTGCCAAATGACATTATCAATGACCATATGGTCATGGCTGAATGTAAAAATGTTCACTTTGTTAGACTGTACCTGGTCAAAGATGCCACACATATGTTCCAATTGAATGCGTGTCTGAGAGAGACTTTTAAATGTCTTCAGTAAAAGAATGAACCTCACTTCAGGCCATTGTGTGAATGATCACGCTGTTATTACTTGTTTGTGAATGAAACTGTATTTCTTTCTTAAACTAGAGTGAAGAGGAGGATCGGGAGCCTTTGGGATGGCCTGCCAGTCAGAAGGTGATGACAGTAACAGTGAAGAGTGTGTTTTTAGCAAATCAAGGCAATTGAGCTGTGCATGTTTTAATTATTTATGTTTGCGCTCTCTGAGCTGAAGAACTGAAAAAAAGTCGAGGCTCAAACGTTCTTGTGTCTGTATAAGAAAAAAAATGTGAGGGCAAAACAAAGATATGAAACCTTTTTTAAAAAAAATTAAGGATCAGCTTTAAGATTTCAGTGAGTTTTGGCTCTGAGACTGTCAACGAGAATAAATGCCTGAGATCTTCAAACACCCTCACTTGAAGAGAACCATAGCTTCAGACTTTCAGACGGTTTACTTTAAATGACTCGAACTGTAGTAGTTGGCTCGGTCACCTCACAATAAAAAGATGCTGCGTTCAAATGCAGTCTGGGACCTTTCTGTGAGGAGTTTGCGTGCTCTCTGTGTCTCTGTGGGTTCTCTGACTGGGGTTAGGAGAAATGGTGAACATGGTCAACACATTTTTGTAATAGTTCAGCTTTCACTAACGGTTCTTTTTTTTTAGGACACACCAGGTGACCCAGAGAGAGGTGAGGAGGAGAAACTTGCTGATGTAGCTGGATGGGTGGTGCAGAAAGTGGCTCAAGATCCAGAAGTCAGTGCTTGTACCGAATGTGAAAGTTTGCTTGTGGAGACCAATGACACAGAGCACAACTATCACACACGGATGGAGAAGGATGCCGTCTCAGCTGTGAAGAAAAGCCCAACCTCTGCCCGGCTGCTTCATCCATCCGAAGCTTTCAAAGAATGCATTTCGAAATGTGACAGCGTCATCCAAAAAATCCCCCCAAATGCAATGGCCCCGAAGAAATTAAAGGCCTACCTCAGAGCCAGCGGTGCTTTCAGTGAGCTCCACCGCATCCATCCTGCCCACTCAAAGGCCATCGAGAGGGTCGCCGTGAATAAATATGTGATGTGCAGGGTGGTGGCCGAGCTGAAGGAAACAGCACAAAACAGAAAACGCACACATGAGAAAAAAAGTGCTGCGTGTCAAGAGCTAAATGTTAGCACCCTTGAAGTAAATCAGGACTAAATAAATATAAAATGTTGTTAATTTGATAATAAATTATTTTAGGCCATTCTAACTTGTCTGTGTTGTTTCAAGCTTTCCTCCATTTGACCTAGACGCATTTAGTTTTTCAATTTCAGTTCAATTTTACATAGTGCCGTGCCCAAAGGCACTTATTGTAAGGTAAAGACGCTGCAATAATACAAAGAAACCCCCAACAATCAGCTGTTTCAGTCTCCATCGCTGTATTCTAGCTGTCCGGTGCGTGTACGTGGGTGTGCGAAGAAACTCTAGCCAGAGAAAACATGATATAAATGATTTAAATCAGTGGAACTTTTGGTTGCTTCCTTATTCTCCTTATTTTACCACAACACACAGATCCATGTATAATTTGACACCGATTTTCCATTGGATGCTATTCCTGACACAAGCCTCCCATAAACCCAAGCTTGGGCCTGGCACTGGGTCTAGCTTGTGACCCCTGAGGTTCAGTTTGTGTCTCCTGTTCTTGCACTGGGGTTCTCTTGGCTGTAATGTGAATGTGGCAACTACCAAACTAGATAACATCCAACATTTTAGTGCTACATTGAATCTGCTGGAGTGAACCAAACGTAAAGGGATCAACTGTAGACTTGGGAAAAGGAAGCTTTAACTGATCTGCTGCTTACAACTGCTGAATTGTGACTGTAAATGAATGATGGACACAGCCACGCCAACCACTGGTTTTGGCTGCAGCCTGTACTAAAAGCACAATTTCATCTTATCCAGGTAGCTTTGGGGTTAAAACTGGATTTTCTGTACTACAAAGGTGGTTCTCTTCTTACTGGGGCATACCATCTGGTCCTAGGTAACAACACATGACTTGACTTTTTTCCCCTTTTCACTGCAAACAGTTTTGTTGTTCTATAAGCATTAACATATAAACCAGCGCACCTGTTTGTACTGTACAGGTAGACTATACCTGCGTTTGAACTCTGGTTTTGTTTTCGTGCTTTACTTGCTCTCAGACTATGAAACATTGGGGCTGCAGCTTTCCAAGAATAAAAACTGAGGCGACTGCTGTTATGATTTGGTGCTGCATAAATAAAATGGAACTCAATTAAAACAGTCTAATGCAAATATAAACATTAAATTAATGGACTGGTCGATGAGAACAGATCAGCGCGGTCGGTTTTTATTCCTACCTTTAACTTGATGACTCTTCTCAGTCTCACATCACTACTTTATCTGCAGCAGCTGGATTACTTTCATTCTCCTTTCACGTGAACAAGCTTGTACCTAGATCAGGAAACGCTGGGTTGGTGAGTTGGATCATGTGATTCTTATCCTGACTGCTGATGTTAGTGTGAAGTCACTAAATGGAAAGATTCCCCGGGCACGTTAAGCTTTGTATTCAGCCCAAGGCTGCAAAACAAGCTCAGATCACCACACGTCCAACCACCGTTACAGGTTACAGTAAGTTTGACCTCACCTGTCCAAAGCACATTGCTACAGAAGTCTTGTGGTTTATTCACATACAGACTTGAGCAGACAGGGATTGAACCACCAGCCTTCCAGTTAGCAGGTAACCTGTTCTACCACCTGAGCTACAGCAGTAGTCTGTCTCGCTGTGTTAGCCCTGCAGACTGGTGACCTGTCCAAGGTGTACCCCACCTCTCGCCCAGACTTACACAGCAGTCTTAAATGAAAGAAACAGATGACTCACAGGTGTGTGGGGCAGGCCAGGTAAGAATGCTCCACCCAGAGGCTGAGACTGACTGCAGCCTGGCTAACGAATCCACCTGAAAGAGAGAGAACAGGAGAAACAAACAGCCCAGCCAGCTTGCACCCACCTCATTTAATGGATGCCCCCAGTTGGCCTACCAGGTGTATCTGGATGCTGCTGTACGAGGAGGGAGGGGTCGAGGATGAAGGAACAGGGAATCCAGGAGCACCCCCCTCCAGCAGCTGGAGGCCTCGGCCCAGTGACACACATCCAAAAAAATCTTTGGTCTGTGTTTATTCTCATGGAAACAGAGTAAAATAATTTCTGTTTAACTGAACAATGTACTAAATAAATACTGGAATTTAGAAACTTTGACGTGGAATTGGATTAATATATTTTAAAGTTTAATCACTCAATACTTTAGAAGATTAATATTGTACTCTGTTTGTGGCTCCATAATGTAGTGGTTCAAGCGTTCACTTGGCAAGCAAAAGGTCACTGGTTTGATTCCAGCTGGAGACACAAATCCATTGGTAGATGTTGTAAGGACAGGACACATCACATTTGGAGCTTCCTGCTGTGGTGACACGTGACAAAGGAGCAGCTGAGTTCAGTTTAATGGAGTTAGTATGTAAATCATCTCCTGGGAGGGTCCCTGTGCATCTGTGATGCAGAAACATCATCCAACTTATTCTTCATAACTACTTTTACCTCACTGCTCTCCAGCTACGTCTTCATCCATACCAAGGTTGCTAAGCACTCGCTGTTACTGTGCTTAAGTAGGAATTTTTACACAATTTTTCTGATTTTCTCAATGAAAAAAAAGGAAACGCTCTGGTGTAATCGTCTGATTATTCTGGCGATGCACACGATTCTCAGCCAACATACCAAAAACAAAGAGACCGTAATTGTGGAACGTACAAAGCAGGACAACAAAACGCAGTTATATGAGCATTCAGCGTCTGCGTAATAAAGAAAAGATGCTTCCTGTTAGTCCAGATGACGGAATTTAGTTCATCCCCACAGACCGACTACCTCAGGTGTGGCTGGCTGCTTCTTAGCTGACACACAGACACTTAGACCCACGCACCAGGCCTGTACTATAAGGACTGAGAGGGATACAGTAGTGCAATATTATATTTATTTCTTACAGTGAATTTTGGTTGCCATACAAGAAGTTTTGAGGAATTGAGGGGGGAGGGGGAAGGAAGAGTGCAGTTACAGGAAAATTCTCTCTCTTTTCATTTCAGTAATTAGTTGACTCTATGATGATTTAATAGCACAAAATTACAGCAACATAGAAAACATGAACACAAGTCTTTGCACAAATTACCGAAAACATCTTAGCCTCTATGAAGACTTAATCAATGAGTAAAATCTATTCATGGAAAAAAAAACAGAACTTAATTGATCAAAAAGAAAAGAAAAAAAAGAAAAAGTTACCCAAATGTTGGACAATGAAAGAGTGGGAGCAGTGTTTTGACGGGAAGTGGGTTAGTGAGCCATGCCTGTGGTGAACACGGCCCGGTGAAACGCCACGCTACGGTGATGCTCTTTAAAGATTATTACTACATCTACTCAGCTCTACATGTCCACAGATAAAAGTGCTGAGTGACCCACTGATCCACAGGAAGGGATCAACAGGCACCGCACATCTTTTTGGTGGATCTCTGTATGTATACATACACACATATATATATATATATATACGTTTCATATAGTTTCCTATCAACATGGCCTGCAGATATACTTTTAGAAATGTAACTTTTGTGTTTTTTAACAAAAAACCCAGACTCGGGGATTTCAAAGCCTGGGTTCAGTGGTCACTTGATTGGCCAAAGTATTACTACTGCAGTAGAGAGTGCATCTATTTTAGGCAACGCTTAATAAAACACTGACAAGTGATTGCATCATGATATGTAACTTTAAAATGGCAAAAGAAAACACAACCAAGGAGATTCAGTTAGAATAAATATTGCTTCTTACATAACCCATAAGTTTAATAATATCCACATCGCATCTACGTATATATGGTATTTCTGTTTGGCAATCCACACATCAGTGTTGAACAGTTTTTGTTCAGGTAACCTCTATAAAATTTCATAGAACTCTATACAAATCTTTAAAAATACTGTGCTTTTCTACCCCGCCTGGCACGCCACTGTACGTGTTTTGAAAAGAAGTTCAAACAGGAACAGGATTGTAGCAGCATTGTCCCGTGCCGGCCTCCGTACGGCTAATGTTCACAGAACACAGAACTTGTGTATGTTTCATTTGTCACCTCAAAAAGCAGCGCCTACGTGAAGCTGTGGAGTGCGACATGAACGCAAATAAGGGCAGAAGAAAACCAGATATATTTCCAGACACTGCTTACTGTCAAGCACATATCAACGCTCTATCTAAGAGCGCTCTGAAAAAATCTACTTGGAGAGAGCGCCTTCTATCTACGGAGCTGTGTGACTGACGGAGGTGGAGGGCGGAGGGGGTCGAGCTGGTTACAGATGATGACGGGGCAAATGAGACCAGTGCTTAGGTCATCAGGTCAGCTCTGACAACAATAAATCTATCTTCTTAGAATTTTTTTCTTCTAAACATCTGAATAGATCTATACATATAATCTAATAGACATTTTAATCCATTTAAACACTCTTATATACACGACAGCGCATACTGCACTTCTACTTCCGACTAACCCGTTATCACTGCTGGCAAACGCACCGTCTGACTTGGGTTTAAACTGGATCCTCGGTCTGAATCCTGCCTCTGCTGCGGTGAAACTATGGGACTCGAATCGAGCAGCAGTTTTCTATCCCTGTCTGCTCTCACGCCGGGCTCACACTGATGACCGCGTGCTGGCTTGGTCAAGTGATTATTCTCCGTTTCTTGCACAGTGGTTAGAATGTAGGAGACGGCAATGTGAACACATAATTATGTAAAACCCAAAGCTCGAAAATGGTTCAGCGTGATTCGATGACATCTGACTCCAGCTTGCAGTTAAGGACGTTTAGAAGAAAGTGTCCTGTTACGCCCTAAAGACAAAGAGTCTGCTTTCAGAGTCTGTGACTGTTAGTTTGCTTTAGTGCTGCTTGCCACCACGAAGGACTGTTCCAGTTTTTCCATTTTGAATCTGGTCAGATTTGAACTCAAGTTAACCAAATGCACACAGTTTATTATTATTTTCCTCATAAGCAAAAAACAGCATACAAAATGTTTCAATGATTCTTTTTTGCTCCATAAAAATGTTACTTATCGTAGCTTTTGAAATACCAATCACTGAACTGAAGTTCTTAAACGTTAGTTTGCTTAAAGCATTCTGGTATATTCAAACATGTAAAAGTTCAAAAGTAAACAAAAGAATGTTTGTAAAGGATTTCACACTGGAGTCAAACGCAACAAAACGCCATCCAGTGAGAACCTTAAGCAGCTCAGTATTTTGGGAAATACACACACCGCTTTCTTCCAGGAAGAAAATCTGCACCAGTCTTCTGTCTGTGAGTCGAGCTCAGGGAGAAATATCCACCTCAATAATCAAAGACAAGATAAAGGTCCTCACCAACAAATCTTTTCACAACCTGTGGCTCGACTCGATGCTAAGCTAACCTACTTTGCACTCTTTGCACAGAGAACTGCATGAACATCTCAGTTTTACCTACTTCTATAAGTCAATGCATTCTTCAACTGAGCAATTTAGTTAGTGTACCTGAGTTTGACTTTTTACTGTCTACACCTTCTAAAGCTGTAAATGCAGTTGTAAAAGAGAAACATTGTTTCTAAATGAGTGTCCTTTTCTACACGGAATCACGTGATATTCCAACCGATTATTATTGGATACTAACGTGTTGTGTCCGTGTATGTTTTGTCCGATATGTACGAAACCTTTTTTGTTTTATAATACAGAAAAAATGATCCTTCAGTGATCTAGAAACACGTGTGTGCTCTAAATAGGACTGACGTTTAAAGTAAAAATACTGATATTCACTAGTAACTGACGTGAGTGGCTGTAGCTCAGGAGGTAGAGCAGGTCATCCACTGATCGGAAGGTTGGTGGTTTGATTCCTGGCTTCCCCTAGTCTACATGCCAAATATCCTTGGCAAATTGCTCTCCGATGCATCCATGTGAGTGTGTGAATGTTAGCTATACATTCACGCACATCTTAGAAAGGTGTGCTTGGGTGAATGCACAAGTTGTGTAAAGCACTTTGAGTGCTCAGATGAGTAGAAAAGCGCTAGAACCAGTCCATTTACCATTTACTTAATCTTTGGATTAAGCGTAATGCTTCCAGCATGTCTGTCTCATAAAGCAAACACTTTACCAGACAGATGATTTACCAGTCCAGTATCTGGTACTGAGTTAGAACACCTGGGTCCTGTACCACAGCAAGTTCTACACAACCAACTTTCCATTATGTGGATTCACTCATCCTAACATTAGCAATAAGGATAAGTGGTCACTCAAAGCTGGTTATCAACTCCCAAAACTAATTTAGGGTTTCATCAGCACGGGTATATGAAAGGAGTGGTGTTGGCAGCATTTGACCAATCTGAAAGGAGCATTTCACTGGTCATATATGAGTCTTCTTCCACACAAAACGATCCCTGTGAGTGTCACCCACACCAATCAGATGATGATAAAAATCTAACAGCAAATGCAACATTGCTGCAAATAAGATGGGACAGCAGTGCTACAAAGCATGAATCTGGTGATTTCTCGCACACAGCTGCAACATTTATATTATTCCTGAATGCTCTCTCCATGCTGCTGTTTGTTTTTAAAGATCTGAAACGTTAAACAGGAGTCATTTAAACATTAAATGTTACTGCCCACAGCCTGATAAAGGAGAAATGAATCTGACTGGTTGAACAGGTGCTCTTGTTGGGCGATCTTCATCCCAGTAGCTGCAAAAGATATCTCGCAGCAGATCAGAATCAAGTATAACAACATTTTACACGTTTTCTAAATCACCAAATTTATATGCGCACATTCGGGGGACAATGGGAAAGTTTACGCTTCATTCTGTGGTTGTACAAGCTGCACATGTAAAATGTGTTTCCCCAGCAGAGAATCTACAATCTGTAACCTTCTCCTGACAGTTTTAGTTTTTATTCTTTCAGCTGCAGACTCAGTGCTGTTTAAGGGGTTTGACAGATTAAATATAAAAACAGTTCAAAGGCTTAATGTGTGCAGAGATGTCATATGAGGACAGCAAGTACAGTGTAGGTGTCCTGTTTTAGGATGCAGCTGACGGATAAAACATTCAATTATAAAGTAATATCTACAAATCTATATTTATTTCTGATAATCATCAGGGAAGCGCAGAGACATTAGGCACTGCTGAAAGACTTTAGTCCCTCCTACTCTGCCTGTAGAGGTCAGAGGGATCCTGCTATTTTCTGGAGAATTGATTGGTCAGTAGCCAATGACTTAGGTGGACATCGTAAGTTACCATAGCGATGTACCCCAGTATGATGTCAACCACCTTTGCACTACAGAAAACCAAGAGTTAACCCAGAAGTTACTTGGATGGCCTAAAATCCTGCTGCACAGTACAGGCCTCTGGTGGCCTTCTCTCATTTTTGTGATTTAACGATGCAAACAGCCTGTAGGTGCATTACTGCTGTCCGGTGTTATATCCTGCTAAGGACCAGGAAAAACAAGGGAAATGTATATAAACAAACTACAGGATGATGTCTCCTAGCTTGGATCCAGTGTAAGAATCCTGTCAGCACTATCTGCAGTACATTTATCAAAGTAGCAAAGCCGAGTAGTTGGTACTAGTTTGTGAAAGACAGTCTCTCTCTTGAAATGACAAAGTTCCAGTTGAAAGTCAAACTCATGTGAAAAACTTGACCATCTTCTCATCATCCCACACAGTGGAAGCTTAGTAAGGTTTAGACCACCTTACATTTGTTGGTTGATAGTTTTCCTTTGTTTGAATAAATGCGTGTTTATGCGTATGGATGTGTCATATCTTCTGCTCTCATTGAAAGTGAGCATAAAACAGGTGGACGGATGTTTTGCATTTCACTCCAGCTCTCAGCGACCAGTAAGAGAGCGATATCGATCTTTCTATTTCACAGCAAGAAAGCGAGTAAGTGGATTTCCCAAAATAATGCACGAATGCTAGAAACACACAGTGTAATAACCACTCTGTTCTACCACTTACACACAGGGTGTCTGGTACGTTAGCGTTACTGTGGGCAGGTGCCGACCTGCTGTAAGTGAAGAAGATTTGATGGTAAAAATACAAAAAGTAACACTTTTCGTTTCCCTATAAGTGCCCTATATAGCAGATTCATAGAAATAGTTAAATGGACCTTAATGATATTTTGGGTGAACTATTAACACACACACATGCACACAGAAGTAGGAAAGGAAAAACCGAGAGAGGAGAAGGACGCACTCTCAGCGAAGCTGGCACAACCATTTTCCTGTTCCAACATCTGTACGTCCATCTTGCATCCTCACCTTGGTTTTTCTTGAGTCACGAGGTGGACACCGAGCAGGTGCGGACTGCCGCAGGACTTCACGGACCCAGCTCGGGCGCAGCTCCTCCTCTGGTGACCACCCCTCTCCACACTTTGATCTTTGTCAGGGAAGAAGGCCATCGCAGTAACTACACGTGTGTAAGTGCTCAGGATGTAAAGACTGTGTGAAATCTCATTCGTCAGCTTGTGGCACTGTGCAGAAAGTGTGTGTGTGTGTGTGTGTGTGTGGATATGGTTTAGTATTAGTTAAACATGTCAGCAAATGCTGTTGTTTTGACACAAACAGGTGAAAAGCAAAAAAGAACAAAAAAGAACAAAAATGAAGTCTATCTCAAATTGTTCTCTACAACCTTAGATGCACCCAGAAATATAACTCCGGTAGGACTCTAGTGAAGAAATATTCTCTGAACAAACTCTAGCAAAGATAGAAAAGGAGCAACGACCAGCTCAGCTGGGTTTTCATGCACCCACACCGGGGTGTATGGAAAAAGTCTTGAGTATCCAAAGCAGTCAGGTGACCACGAGTCTTTGTGTGAAGAAACTTCCAGACAAGTGTTTTTTCCCAGTGTTTCCAGAATATGTTGTTTTCTTTACAGTCCCACATACTGTCCTCCTTTCTCTCGCCTTGATTTGACATAGCAGCTATTCTCTTCTTTCTCCCCCTGCAGTTCCCCCAAACATCCCATGATCCCCTGATGCTCAGGACAGTGGGAAGCAGGAAGAGGGCGAACAACACTGGAGCACTGAGATGAGGCCGACAGCGGAGGATGGGAGGAGACATACACAGCAAGAGGCAGCATCAGCTTGGACAAAACTTCCACCCGGTTCCACGTCTTGAGATTATGTCTGATGAAGAGATTGGTAAAAGTGATTCGTGACACCTCCCTCTCCTTGGCCCTGACTCCACACGTCGCCAGCCCGTCACCTCGGGGCTTGTCTGTCCTGCAGCAGCTTGAGGGCCCTCTCAATGTTCATGCGGTGGCCCACTCTTGTCACGCCCAGGTCTATCAGGTCCTCCTTCTGCAGCGAGGGCAGATGAGCACCCTCGATCTCATTGTCCAGGAAAGCGTCCCTGTGCTCCCCCAGGTTGAGACTCTCCAGCCAGTCCGCCACGTCGTGCTTGCTCCACAGCTCCATGGGTTTGGAGGCGAAAGGCTTGCCTGAGGCTGCCACGGCCTGCATCAGCGTAAGTGGAGATGGAGAGCGCGAGCTCCCGCTGCCGCCACACGAGGAGCTCAGGCTGTAGCCGCCGCCGCTGCCCAAAGGTGGGGTTGGCAGGCCGAAGACATCTGTGAGGGTGGGCGACACAGAGGGAGGCAGTGAAGAGCAGGGGGTGAGGGAGGACGCCGAGTCTGGAGGGCTGCAGGGGTGCGTCTGGGATGGGAGACTGCTGGGAGGGGTGGAGGTGAGGGTGGTAGCGGCGGCAGCATTGTTACGCATTCCTGAGTCATCGGTAGGAGGCCTAAGAGGGACAAAGAAGAGATGAGCGGTTAGTTCGGGTCAGACTGAGCCAACATAAAAGCCTGACATAAATAACACAGCAAACACTTTGCATTTCTTTGGCACTTTAAGGAAACGTGCAATAAATGTGCAACTGAAATCATAATTTAAAACCTGGATTAGATCTTAGTCAGACTCTATTCAGTCCAGTTCTACGTTTACAATAACATGTGGTTGCCACAGGTTGCTAACAGAAGCTAACAGCAAAGGCTCAAAGTATCACAGATTAAGAAAAACCACTTTGCAACATGAAGGTAGGTCAGGACCCTTGAGGATGCAGGCGTATCACTGTCACAGTCTGCAGTGTAGAGACTCCATGAAGGGAGAGTTTACCACAAAGTGCAAAACACTTATTATCCTCGAGGCCAGGAAGGCCTGGTTACACTGTGACTGCTGGCGCTCATGCTGCAAAACTGACTGAGCAATGACTCAAAGCAATTCTTCAACGGCATACTTTTCAGTCACTAAAGACTTGCAAATAGTGGAATAGTGCAATACTCCAAAAGACCACAAGGTGGCACCATATGCAAACAGCAGGTACACAAAGTCTGAGGCCATTTTCCAGTTCTCTGGTTATTTAGTTAGCTACTATGAACTTGTTAGTGTATCTTTGAACTAACACACCATTATTGTAATATGAGCACAAGATGTGATCATTAAGATCAGGTGAAAAATCCAGATTTTCTTCTTCTGAAAATGATTTAATGCAGAAATATTAAAAGTACATCAGTAATGCATTTCTCTTTGAACTGCGTATCTCTGATGATTTAACGAGTATTTAGTAAAGCATTAAGAAAATAAAGAGAAGCTGAAGTGAAACTAATAGTAAATACACCATAGTTGTGGGTATGAGCTGGACCGGTAAGCTCACCACATGTAAGCTGGAACAGGTCCCGATGACCAGCTGAAGGCTGCTTACAGCTAATGGATTATTCTCACTTTTGCATTAAATTTGGGATCTTCGAATAACATTTCTTTCGGCTGAAATTCATTTTTTAAGAACTCAAGTAATTTCATTCAACCAAAAAAGCCCATACAGCCTTCATTCCTCGTTGCAGAAAGGATTTTCTAGGCCTCTTAATATGTATGTGCAATGGCTTATCACATGATTATGACATAATTAGTATAGCAGCTTTAATAACGAGTGAGTGCAGGCTTCAGCATTCAGAAAAAGATGCTGCATGCTGAGAGTGCCGCAGCCCGAGGGAAGCCGGCAGTGTTCACACCACCCATTGGCTCTTAATGGATGGATGTCTACCACAACAATGTGAGGAGGGGAAAGGTTAGCCACTCTCATCTTTTTATAGCTATTACAGCATGAGAGAAGCTAAAATAATAGAATAATGAAGTTGCCTTTTCGACCTGAAAAATGTACACTGTCAGCAAAGAAATATTAATCAAACTTCCTCTGAAAGAGGCACAAACATTTCAACTTGTTAGTTTCAGACACTGTGCTCCAAAACAGTCACAGGAAATTGAAACAGGGAAGCTTAATGCTAATTCTTCTTGGTGTTGTGGCTTTATTTAAAGCACATAGTTGAATAAGCGTAGACCTCATTATCCTAGTAATAATCCCGGCTGTCACAGTACTGGAAGATGGGATCATGATACACTATAGCTCACATTTGTACCATGTTTTCAGTCTTGGCTTGAGAATTGCTAAACTTTACTTTACAGAAAGTTGCAGTATAAATTGACAACTCACAGCTGAGAAAAGTGCAAGAAGGTCTTTACACAGTCTGCGGTGTCTTTCTTATCGTCACCAAATTCCATCAAATGACCAAAAACAAAGAACGCATCCCACTGTGTGTGTATCAAACCCTGCGCCCTCCCGAGGCGTAATATACCAACGATTTGTCAAGTCCCAAGGTGACCTTCTGCGTTCTTATGCTACGCGCCGGTTTATGGATGAAATCCAATAGAATGACGCTCCCGCGGTTTACACGTTCCAGCCTTGTATTCCAGCCCTAACCTTAGCCAGCACTTTAATGACGTTAGATAGTGTTTTCCAAAGTGATTTAAGTAAAACGAACATACATATGTGGGTTCATTCCAAACGGTTCTCATGTTTCCTCATTTTCCCGATCTCGTAATAAAGGGACTAGAGTTGAGGCTCAGGTGTGAAATGTATAGTTTTCAGGGTTTTTATCGGTTTTCAGCGTTATTTTGTTATCGTTTTTATCGTTTACTCGGTTTTCCTGGGTCTTTTCATGTGTGTTATGAATAAATCTTCTTTTTTTCGGTACCGGTACTAGTTTCATTTTGTTGTATTTATCCGCGACACCTTAAAGGCCGGTCCATGAAAATATTGTCGGGCATAAACCGGTCCGTGGCGCAAAAAAGGTTGGGGGCCGCTGATATAGCAGCATATAGGAGCATTCCTAGACTTCTGTTAGCCAGCTGGTCTGGTTATGGTCGCTGAATAAATCTTAACCCTGGCAAACAGCCAGTGTCAAAGAATTTATCAGCAAACTCACCTTAAAAACTAAACAGCACCACACAAGAGTCATTGAGCAAAATACACAAAAATAACAGCATAAGATAGAAACTGTACAAACAGGACAGATGTGAAGTGATCGTTGCTGCGTGGATAACAGTGGTAGGCTTCTGTGCTCACCCAGAGCTCCGTGCCTGAGATAATCGTATCATATCCTCTACGTCTGAAGCCGGAGCTTTTCATTCACAGGGATCATTTGTACATTTACTGGCCTCGTTATATATATGTATATATATATATATATATATGACATATTCAATCTGTCCTTGGCCCACGCTGTGGTACCGGCCTGCTTCAAATCCACCTCCATCGTCCCGATACCCAAAAACTCCAACCCATCTAGCCTCAATGATTACCGCCCAGTAGCACTCACCCCCATCTTCACTAAGTGCTTAGAGCGACTGGTCCTAGCACACTTCAAATCCTGTCTCCCTCCCACCCTGGACCCCCACCAATTCGCATACCGCCAGAACAGGAGCACAGAGGATGCAGTCTCCATCGCAATGCACTCTGTCCTCTCACACCTGGACAACAACAACACCTACGCCAGAATGCTGTTTATAGACTTCAGTTCAGCATTCAATACAATCCACCCCTCACAACTCATCAGGAAACTGACAGACCTGGGTATCAGTTCCCTCATCTGCAAATGGTTACTGGACTTCCTGACCAACCGCCCCCAACATGTCCGGCTGGATAACCGCTGCTCATCTACCATCACAATGAACACCGGTGTACCACAAGGCTGTGTGATGAGCCCTTTCCTCTACTCCCTCTTCACCCACGACTGCAGACCTGCTGATGGTTCCAACACCATCATTAAGTTTGCAGATGACACCACGGTGATTGGCCTCATCAGTGACAACGATGAGGCCGCCTACAGGGAGGAGGTGGATCGTCTGGCTGAGTGGTGCGACACAAACAACCTGCTGCTTAACACCGAGAAGACCAAGGAGCTCATCGTGGACTACAGGAGGAATGCTGACCCACATCCACCCATCCACATTAAGGGGACGGCTGTGGAGCGTGTGAGCAGCTTCAAGTTCCTGGGAGTCCACATCTCCGAGGATCTCACCTGGACGACCAACTGCTCCAAGCTGGTCAAGAAGGCTCACCAGCGCCTCTTCTTCTTGAGGACTCTGAGGAAGAACCACCTGTCCTCAGACATCCTGGTGAACTTCTATCGTTGCACCATCGAGAGCATCCTGACCAACTGTATAACAGTCTGGTACGGGAACTGCTCTGCCTCGGACCGGAAGGCGTTGCAGAGGGTCGTGAAAACTGCCCAGCGCATCGCCGGAGCACCACTTCCTGCCATAAAAGACATCTACAGGAAGCGGTGTCTGAAAAGGGCTGGGAAAATCATCAAAGACCCCAGTCACCCATCACATGGACTCTTCACCCTCCTGCCCTCTGGGAGGCGCTACAGGAGCCTCCGGACTAAGACCACCAGGTACCGGAACAGCTTCTTCCCCACAGCTGTCAGACTCCTGAACTCTGCCTCCTGACATCTGACCCACGTTAAACTCATGGACTGAACATACACACACCCACAATGGACAACTGTACCCTCAAACACAATAATAACATGGACTGAACCACCACTCACAACCACCAGCACTTTATATAGCCTCTGTAGAAACTATCTACACCCTCACTTATCTTAACTGCACTACTGTATAGCTCTGTGTAAATAATCATTCTGTACATTCGATAATCTTTAATCCTACAACTGTTTACAACTTGCATAGTTCACATTTCTGTATAGCTGTATATCCCAGATTCTGTAAAGTTATTTATTTCATATTCTGTATAGTTTTTCATATTTATATCCTGTTCATATCCTGTACATAGCTTGTACTCACTACAGCCTGTACATACTTATAGTTATAGAATATTCACAACATACTTCATACCGTGTACATTATAACATACCATAATAGACCCATTTCTGTAATATACTCACATATCTATATTATTGCTAATATATATTGTAATATATCTATATCACTAAAGCACTTCTGGATGGATGCAAACTGCATTTCGTTGCCCTGTACCTGTGCATGTGCAATGACAATAAAGTTGAATTCTATTCTATTCTATTCTATTCTATGTATATGTTTAATATGAGCATTCACTACTCACACAGCATATATACATGACAGAAAATGCGACCCTTTCTGCTCAACTTTCTGCTTCACGTCTGTGCAGAGCCTGAATAATGCTGTGGGAAAAACGATGTAAGACTGTCACACAGCTGTGTACCAGTGTCTTAGACGTGCAACAAAAGCCCTCATTTTTGCACAAAAAGTAGGCGATGGATTGGCTGATTCTCTCAGCCTGCTTTGAATTGGTGTGTTCATTGTTGCCACTTTTTCCCCTGTTGTGCTAATTTGAATGAACAAAAGCAATTTTATTGTTCCTGTACTGAAGAGAAAAACAAACAAAGAAAAAAACAATTTAAAAACAGCTTCACTGGCACCCTGGTTACTGAAGGCAGTCATTGATCCACATCTTTGATTTGGCCAAGACTTCGTGCTGGATGCCTGTCCTGAAGAAACCCTCAGCATTTGGCCTCGCTTGGGTCTGCCACTAGGAATATACCGACGTATGCCTCCTTGTGACTGGGCCTTTCACATGACACCCTACTACTCTGACATCTTTTACTTCCTACATAGTAAACCTGATGAGGTTATCCATTTAGTTGATGCAATCAGTGAATTGTGGTAGATTCTAAGACTTGATTTTCATCCACAATAAACTGGAAGAAAATTTAGCTACCTGAAGCAACAGCTGGCTGATGCTCCTGAAGTGGGAATGGTATTGTTAATATGCAAACTGCCGTGA
This sequence comes from Aulonocara stuartgranti, assembly GCF_965226115.1. Taxonomy (NCBI): domain Eukaryota; kingdom Metazoa; phylum Chordata; class Actinopteri; order Cichliformes; family Cichlidae; genus Aulonocara; species Aulonocara stuartgranti. Next base: position 39,387,081 of record NC_138939.1, on the reverse strand, counting down.
CCAGTAATCAGTGGCCATGACAATTTGCCTATTAAAACTGATGAAACTGAGCTCATGGCGCACTCTTGGTTATTGGTGTAAGTTTTGGTCATTATGCAAATGTGCTGTTGAAGAAACCTGCTGTCAGCTGAGACCGAAGAAGTCGTGTGGAGGAGTAATTAAAGATTCCTCTCACTGAAAACGCTGCGTCCAGATGAACAGAATGAACTTTCTGGAATGGTTGAAGCTAGGCTGAGAAGAAGGTGAGGGTCAGTGAGCAGTAGTGCGGCTTCCAGCTGAAAATAAGCACTGCAGATGTAATGTTTGCTTTGAGAGTGTTGACAGAGAACTATGTGGATCTAGAGAAAGCATACGATAGGGTGTCAAGAGAGGAGCTGTGGCACTCCAAGAGGAAGTCATAGAAGTACGTGAAGGTCTTGCAGGACATGAGGACAGTGAGATAATGGTGACAGAAGTGACTGATGAGTTCAAGGTGGAGGTGGAATTACATCAGGAATGATCTTTGCTGTTGGAGAGACTGACAGCTGAGGTGAGGCCAGTGTAGCCGTGAAGCTGCAGCGAGCAGAGCTGCGCTGATTACAAGGAGCTGAGAATCACACGCAAGATGTGGTGCAGTGGGAATGTATATTCTGAAGAAAATCCTTATGTCACCGTTCAACCGAGCCAGTTATTAAGTAACCCGACATCACAACAACTAAAAACAAACACACACAAGTGTGTGCTGTGTAAATCTGAATGAGTAAGAAGCATCACCATCACACATTACCTGAGGCTCCAGATGGAGGGTTGTGACGGCCATGCTGGACTGTGGAGCAGTGAGACACCCCCCACCCCCACAGCACACAAACACACATCAATCCATGCAGAACCATCATACCTTAATTCAGTTTCCCCTGAGGATTCAGTTTCCAGTTGAGTCCTCTGCTAATAGATTGATTGAATTGTCAACACACAGTTTGTGCGCACACTGACTGACTGCACTGAGAAACTGCGCCAGGAGGCAGAAAGCAGTCCAAATCTGACCTCTGCCCTGTCAGACGGACTTTTCCCATCAATTTCTCTGTGCTATGTGTAGCCTAGATATTGTTCTTTCCTACTTGTAGCATATGGAAAGGCCCGAGGGGAAGTGAAGTAGACTAAGGGGGTCCTTCTGCCAAAATGGAACTAGGCCAAAGTTAAAGTGCTGCTTCCCTGCTTCTTAGTAAATAAAACTTTCACTTTATCACAGCGCATGTTGGATGGATGAGATGGAAACAGAGGACACCATGTTGACCACAGAGAAAACTGCACACATGAAAGACAAAAGAAGAACATGGGAGAACACCACATGTTTTAGAAACAGGTTTTACTCCACTGAAAGGTTAAAAATACTTCATTCGAAGCCTTCCCAGTGTTTCTCTAATTGCTCTTCTATCATCTGTGAAAGACTTTTTGTTGCAGGTGTTAAACTGATGTGAAAAGCATGTAATTGGCTATTAAGGCTGATTAGCGCAGGGTCTTCTTTAGCTTCGCTGACCTTAATTCCATTTCTTGCAGCTACAAAGAGTAGCACATGAAAAGCCGAGCACAGCGCTCTGCTGTGTAGCAAAGTACTGTGGATTGCATAACCTCGGGAGCCATCCACGATTTATATAGTCCAGATTAAGTTATGAATTTTATATTCTGAGAAAGCCGGACATCACACTTCCTGTCACAAGTCCCAATAGCTCCATCATGGGTAGAATTTGGGGGCACTAAATAGGTCTAAATTCCATACAGAGGCATTGTTAAGCCAAGTCCAGCCAAGTAACTGACAACCATATGGAAGCTAAGGTATTTACTCTATTGTTGGAAAAAAGGTAGAACAGTGATCACTCCCTAAACATGACACAGAGAAATCGTGCATTGAAGAAACCTCACCCTGAGCCTGTAGGCCAGGGGTGTCCAACTCCAGGCCTCGAGGGCCGGTGTCCTGCAGGTTTTAGATCTCACCCTGGGTCAACACACCTGAATCAAATGATTAGTTCATTACCAGGCCTCTGGAGGTCATTTAGCCATTTGAATCAGCTGTGTTGCATCAAGGACACATCTAACCGGCACTCAAGACCTGGAGTTGCCCCCCCTGCTGTAGGCATGTGGCTGAAACATTACACCAGGCACTTACAGTCCAAAGACATCAGTGTTAGGTTGTTTGGTGGATCGTAACTGGCTGTAGATGTGAATGCAAAGTAGATGAAGTCCTGTGTGGATTGAATAAATTTCTGTATGAATATTTGTGAACAAAGTAATGTGGCTGGGCCCAGAGAAGCACTATAGAAATGCAGATGTTCAGGTTATATTAACTAATGTAAGTTAATGTAACCTGAATGTCTGTGACCTGTTTGCCCAACGATCACTCAATCCAGCCAAATACAAATCTTACACTCTGCATTTCTCCCCCACACATAAGCACCACGAACACGTGGCCTCTGCTGAGCACAGGGACAGTGCTTGCTTCCCATCAGCTGAGTGACTTTGGTACAAGATGATGCAGTGCTATTGATATCGGTGGTGGGAGACCTCACCTTCACCACGCCCACGCATCGCATGACACCCTTCGTCTTTCTAGCACACACCGGCTCGTGCATACAGGGTCGCGCTCACTGCCATGCACAGAAGCCTTTTATAGAAGCCTTTAATACGCGCTCTCTCGCACAGACTGACACGGGTTACGTAAGGATGGCCTACAAAAGCAGCGCAGCACGTGACCTGCGTGAGATGATGCTGAGCTCTGCCGAGGGTTAGGCCTGCCATCTCTTGCTCCATCTCTCTCTTACACACATGCACGCACACGCTCGCATATAAATCTGCACCCCTCCCCCGACTCAAACTGACATCACTGCAGGCCTCAAGGCTGCTCTCATCAGGCGGTTACTAGGCAACCGTTTCGTCCACAGGCACAACCAACGCACATTTAATCTGGGAGACCAGGAGAGAGAGAAGTACAAATATCCAGAGAAGAAAATCTGATGTTATCACCGCTTCTTTGGCTGATTCCAACATACCAGAGAAGACAGAAAACCGAGAGAGGGAGAGAGCTGTAGAGTGTGCACAAGAATGAGCGAGAGAGCAAAGGATGCAGTGACAGAGGGAGAGCATGTGTGAATCTAGGCCATGTTCTGTGCATTTCTGTTGCCATCTGTTTGACGGTCACAGAAACAGGAGCACCTTCACCCTCCTCGGGCTTCTTCAGATGACGAGGCGCTCTCTAGCTGCCTACAACCGTATATTCTGCTGCGGCGCTTGGCAGCCTTCTCCACCACACTAAGTAACGCAGGCAATGCAGGCAGATAATCAGAGACCCTGGTGTATACAACAGAGCAGGGTTTAAGCTGACACGAGAAACAAATGCATCGGTGCGACGATTGAAAAGCAGTTACAAATAACTCACTGACTTTGGCGAGAGCGCTGCAGTCACCTCTAACCGAGGAAACATCTGGCTCTTAGATCCAGTAAAGGAACTGATCTGAACACATTTAGGTTTTTATCTTGTAGAGAAGATAAAGCTCATCCTGTCTCATCCACAGATATCATCTCTAAATGCTGTTCTGTAAGTATCGGTGTTTTTGCTGATGAAGGCTTTAGTGGACCTCTGTGTAGCCACTGATGTGATTTTATAGGAATAAACGAGGTTTGCTTTTACATTTTAGAGACATTTTAAGGAATGCAAGATTCATTTGGGACATTCAGCCCCTTACATGCTGTTTCATCATTCTGCATTGAGTGGCTTTTCACCTGTGCAAGTGGTTTTTAACACAGGACATTTCTACATTTGTAGACCAATACTTTTAGTACGAAAGTACGAAAAAAAAAAGTGTCTTACCTTTTCTTAACTTTGATCTCTAGTACCTTACTGTTTCTATTGTTCAAATGACAACTGTACTTAGTTCCTCTGTTTGTCACTAACAAGCTCCATGTAGACCAACCCTTTCTGCAACTAAATACTCTACATTTTAAACAGCATATCATTTTCTATACCATGTCACATGGCAGAAATACATACGATCACATAAGTGAAAACAGGCCTTTGATGGAATGTCGGATGATGAGGGAACCTACCTGTGAGAGTGGGAGACACAGAGGGGCATGAAGAAAGGAGAGGTGAAGGAACAACGGGAGACTGGAAAAAAATGGAGATGAAGCTGGAAAGGCGTGAGCTGGAATGAATACAGAAGTTAAAGGTCAACAAACACGACTTTAAGCTGCAGAGGATGACGATGAGGATAACACGACAGCGTGTGGAATGAAGCATGAAGGGAGGAACACAGAGCTGGACCTACTGGACCTGCTGCTGGGCATCCTGCTGCAATTACCCCAAATGGACACCGCTGCGTGGAGCTAATAGTGTTTATTAAATCAGAAAGCACAAGTGCCCAGAGGAACAAAAACCTTCGTGGCACTCTCTACAAGTCTCTGATGAGTGATGGGATTGTTCATACAAAATGCATGCAAGCAGTGAATTATTTATCGTGCTTTTTATTCCCTCTCACAGGAGTGAGATGTGGGTTAAAAAAATGAAAAATGAAAAAACATGAGGTTGGCTGATTCAGGCGCAGTTTCCATCAAAATGTTGTTCCAGCTTGTGTTGAGCACAACGCTTGCTTTGCTAACTGATCATTCTTTAACCATCAACAGGTACAGCTGTGGTCAAATGTTTAGGCAGCGGCACCACTCACAAAACTAATTTTATATTTATTTGCCAACTAATGCCTTTGTGGCTGTTCAACAAACGAGCTACGTGCACGGTGCTCTGTGTTTCTCACATGGACATTTACTGTAAAATGTGCCAGCAAACAGAAGAAATGTGACATAGAGGAGGATTAAGCTAAATAGTGAAATAAATCAGGTAGTAGAGGCGTCATCTACTAACGGGAAGGTTGGTGGTTCAATCCCTTGGCTGCTCCAGTCTAAATGCTCAATATCTTTGGGCACGATACTAAGCCTACGTTGCTCTCTGATGCATCCATCAGTGTGAATGTCAGCTCAAAAGCACTTAACCATAGAAATAACTGCGTGTGTGAAAAAGGCGAGTAAAAAAAGCACTAAATAAGAACCAGTCTCTTTACATTCCCAGTGAGGAATCCCACAGTAACTCTTCCATTAAATCTTCAGAAAATTCCCACTGCTACCACAATAAAGTGAAATCTCACGGTGACCAAATATTATCACAAGAAATGTTCAACATGGCTGACTGACGTCAGCAGGTGCTTTATTCTGGAATGTGATGCATCCATACATCATGCACGGATGAACAGAGTGTAAACCAGAACAGGCATACTACCATTTCAAACAACACATGTAGCAAAACCCTGCAGCCACACACAGTTCACAGAACAAGCTGATGTTCCTCCCAATCCCATAATCCTTTTGGGCTCTTCTGACAAACACAACAGCTATAATCAACAATGAAAACACAGGTAACAGCTGGAGTCACCGGACTACACAAAACCAAACTTGTCACAACAAAAACAGAAAAATGAGTTCAAATTTTCACTAATCACTAGTGCTGCCAGCGTTAAAATGACGTTAGCGCCATAACCGCATTAACGCAGCAAATGTCCGTTAGCGAGTTAGTGCAGATCGCCCGGTGCGTGGGGCTGGACAGCACATGTTAACGAGCTAACTGCGCTATCGTGTTGACGCCGTGCAGCCCCACACACGGGGCAATCCGCGCTAACTCGCTGACGGAGATTTGTCGCATTAATGCGGTTATTGTGTTAAGATCATTTTAACGAGACTAACGCTGACAGCACTACTTTTCACATATTCTTTTCACCACTTACTCTCTACTCACTGTCAAACTCAACACTGACATCATCATTCTACTCCAATTATACTCCTGCTCGCCTTCTACAAGCCAATCAGGGTTTATTCTGTGTGCCTTGTGTGTACTGTGGTCATCATCCAATCCTCCATCTTCATCATGAGCAACGTCTAGACTCTGGGGGGGGTTCTTACTTATCAAATACTGCATCTTAATAAAGCAACTTCATGTTCTTCCAAATTGTCTTGGACTACTTCGGACTATTTTCAGATTTAGCCTAAGCATTCATGGATGCCTGGTTATAATCAGTGGTGATCAATAATTAGTGGATCAGCTTATAAGCCAATATGCATGAAATTTTACAGCTTTCTAGAAGCTAAATTAGACAGAAAATGTGTTTGCTCAGACTCTACAGTGAATAAAGTTCTTACGTAACTAAGCACTAACATGAAAAAGGTGCAAAATAAACAAATGACACATGAACAAAATCTAAACAACAGAAGATAGGAAAAACTAAAGTAAGGAATGACTTCACATACCTTGTTCCGAAGCCCCCTCTGGTGCCTGTTGGGGAGTCAAGGCTTTCTCCTGGCTTGGTTGGCCTGTCGCGATTCATATGCTGTAGAATGGTGCTCAGCTCAGTGATAACTGTGTTCTTGGAGTCTGGTGTGGATGGGGGGCTGCGTAGCTCAGGGGGCTGATCACCCCACAGCTTGGAGGTCCTTTGAGTAGGAGTCCTAGGAGGTTCAGAGGACGAGGGAGGAGGGAGAGGGGCCTGAGGCGGTGACCCATAAGACTCTGGTGGCTCTTCAATGAGAGCATCGTGATAAAGTGACGTTCTATTAATGACAGACTTGCTCTTGGGCTTTGGTGGCACAGGGGGCCGATCCACCAGGAAGGCGTGACCGTCTGCAGTGGCATAGAGGCTCTCCAAAGCACTGTCACAGAAGCCTCCTTCTGATGACAGGGTGGAGATGCTAGACACTGTGCTGGTGGTCTCCATGTGCTGAGGATCCCCACTACTGCGGCTGTCCACCTCTTCAATGCCTGAGTCACCTACCCCTGATTCTGGGTCAGGTGGAGGGGCATACGAGGGGGGCATATTGTTTGCCAACCTTCTGTGTTGATCAGTGACAGGTGGTGGGGCATGAGGGTGGTATGGGGGTAGAGAAGGCCCCCCATTCCGTCTCTGTTGCTGAATCATCTCTGCAATGGCACTAGCCTGGTCATCAGGAATGTCAATACTGTTTGCAAACTCCAGAGGTGGGGGGAGGGGTTCTGAGAACTCAAATTCTTCATCAATGTCAACTGAGGCCAGAGGGGGAGGAGGGATGCGAAAGGGCAGTTTTACAGGTTCGTCCATGGATTCGCCTAAAGGAATGCTCCTCCTCCTTAATGTGGGTGGCTGTGGAGTGGACAGTGTTGAAGAACTAAGAGGATCAGGCTGGTTTGGATCTTTCAGCTCAGACGGTCGGTTGCTGTCCTGCCCCTCGGCCTCTTGGTTGTTCGCCTTGTTGCTTATGTCTGTGCTGGTGTGAACCATCAGTAATCCAGCTGACTTGGGCTGTGATGTGTCTGCCACATCTGCTGGTGCGCTTTTCCTCTCTTCAAGTGCCTGATGCTGCCGCTCTTCCCGTGCTCCATCAGACTCGTACTTCTGCTCTGTCATTTGTCTTTGAAGGCCACCTCGGCCAGGCCGTCCCATTGTTGCCGTGGAGATTGCAGCAAAACTCGTCTCGATTCCAGAGCGGAGTTTGGTGTCAATAAATAGAGGCTGGTTGAGGTCAGGTTTGTGACTTTGCTGAACTGGCAGGGACTGGGCTTCATGCTTGGGGGTTTGTTGAACCTGAGGATTATTTTGAGACTGATTCTGAGGATGGTTTTGTTGCTCTTTCATGGCCCGGTCACGAGCTGCAAGGGCCAGAGCTAGTGGAGAATTAGGGTCCAACGGCTTGCCAGTGACAGGATGGAGGTAGGTTCCATTGGCCCTGTAGTGGCTCTTAGGAGGAGTGGCTGGGAGGCTAACAGGACTGTCCAGGTTGGGACACTGCCCTGTTCTAGTGTTTAGTGGCTCCCGAACAACTGTGGGCTCAGGAGTGTTGAAATCTGTCATATTTCCACTACCGCCACCAACAGGGCGACCGAGCTGCTTTGCCAAAGGAGGGGCTAATATCCTTTGAAGACGCTCGTCGCTGCTGAACATGCCTTCATCGATGGACTTGGACTGGCGAAGGCGAGGGGTTGGCGTGGGACCACTCAAGTCATCATCCCCGATGTCTATTGACTGGAAGGCAATCGAGTTCTTTTTTGCCTCGAGCCTCTTTTCGCGGTCCCGTACTGCTCCAGCAATAGCTGCTGCAAAGGGGTTGCTTAGTGAAAGGGGGTCTTCAGGGCGTAAACCTCCACTTCCACCGACAGCAGGTGTGAGAGGCGGGTGTTCAGGGGTTGTAGGCTCAATTTCCATGCTGCTACCCTGGCTGCTCTTGCCACTGCTGCTAGTGGATGGCTCCTTTACAATGATGGTGGGAATAGGGATAGAGGAGCATGTTCTTTCTACAGGCGTAGTAGGCATGGAAACTGGGCCTGATGGACTTGTTGGCATGTGACACGTCTTCTCTGGGCTGTCTTCCACGTTAGACTGCTTTACTAACATACCCTTCCTTCGGGCTGGTTTTGCTGGCACATACAGCGTCCTATTGCCCACCTCTGAATACGGGTTCTCAGGCACTGGCGTACGCCCCCGAGTTCGTGTGCTCTCAAAGTGCTCAGAGCTCTGACGGAAATAGCCACGCCTCAACGTACCGACGTCGGTGGTCCGGCTTATGGTCGTCACTGCATTGGGCGAGTTTTGGGTAAAGCTTGGTCGTGTTGTGCCATAGCTCTTGGGTGTAGGTCCAGCAGCTGAGTTGTAGGCAGGTGGTGAAGGGGGTGAAATGGCTGGGGGAGGAGGGATGTCCTCTGAGGTGTCAGGCATAGAGAGACTGCGTGAGAACTTGAGTAGGGGAGGTGTGAGGAATCCCTGTTTCTCATCCTCCGATGTACCTTGAAGAAATGGAGCAGAAGGAATAATTATCTCAGGACCTAGGGGAAACATCCCTTTGTTTCACTTCCTGCTTGGCCCCCTAGTTCCAAAAGAAATGCCTTCTTTAGCTCTCTCTGGATTTATTTATATATGCAGGAAAGGTTCCTGAAATTTGTGAGAGGCCAGATAGATGTGAAATGTAACTGCTGTTTCGACAGTAAGTAGGAATATTCTCACCAATTGAAATGTTCAATCTGGAAATCAGGACAGAAGTTATGTAGCTGTTATTACAGGAATAAGGGCAAATGGCCTGCTACTTATCCAGGCCTTTTCCACGCTGAACACTCAAAGCACGTTTTCAGTACAAGACTCATTCACCAAGCACACAAGCACCTTTTTCTATACCTTAGCCCGCTGTCTAACGGTCGCAAAACACTCACACTCTGATGAATGCATTGGGTGCAAACCAGCATTCAATAGCTTGCATGAGTACACGCAGACTGGAGGACCCAGGAAGTGAACCACTGACCTTCCAATTAGTAGAAGACCTGCCCTACCTGCTGAGCCTCAGCCACCCAGAGGAGCTGATGGCTCAAATTAGCTCAAAAATTCACATCAACTTCCTGTTTTTGCTAACATATAATACCAGAAATAAAGGTCTATGTGGGTAAAATCTATGTCTAGTCCAGTATCCAGTTTTAACTTTTACATTAAGATATAAAATTTGCACCAGAGTTTTAAGAGTCTACTCTGTAGGTACAAACCACAAAGCACCCACCGAGTAGTACCATTGAGTACCCTTGAGGATGCAGCCTCGTGACAAGTCTCTATACCGTTAACCCTTTCACGTTAACCCTTTCAGTGGTCACTAGGGTTGGGCGATTGGACGAATATATCGACTTTTTTTTAGTGCTGTCAGCGTTAACGCGCCGTCATCACGACTAACGTGATTAATAATTAACCCATCTGGAGCGCAGACGGAGTCAAAATCCCTGAAATGTCTCTGCCAACGCATTTGGGGCAGTTTGTCCAGAGCTTGTTCATTCTGCGCTCCAGATGGGTCGAGCGCATTAAAAAATTTAATCGCCTTAATCGCGATGAATGCTTTAACGCTGTGTTAATGCTGACAGCCCTAATTTTTATAATTTATAAAATTGTAAAAAAAAAAAAATTATTTTTTAAATTATAATAAAAAATAATAATTTTTAAATTAGTTTGTCCATGTTTTCTTGTAATTGTTACAGTATTGATGGTATACTTGCACATAAACCACTACATTGGACACTGATGTGCTGCTCCATGCACATCAGTGTCCAATGTAGTGGAAAAGTACATGTTTAAAAAAATGAAGTTCAAATAAAAAATCCTGTTTGAGGTTGTCATAATTCATGCATGAAAGGGTTAAAGGGACAATAAGGTCCTTAATTTTCAGAGAGTGTAGAGAAGAGTATGGCTATGCAGTTTGTAGATAGAGCCCTGAATGGATTACTGTGCAAAAAGAAGATAAAGAAGATAATTTCGTGGTAATTCTGATGGCACTGCAAGTCAAAAAACCTGAAACCAACATTAGCATGTATGACATCCCTCTAGTTCGGGAGTGAGAATGAGGTTTGAGCACATGCTTAATGACCTCCAATATTATCGCCTGAAAGCACACTTTGCTGACTGGCTCACTCTAATTTATCTATAATTAGCTTTAATATTGCTAGACCACAAAGAGCAAGTCCTCAGAGCATTAATAAAATATTATGACAAGCTAAAAGCACAGGTTACTGGACACTCACACACATATTTTTTACTGTATATACATCATACCTATGGACTTTTGCTTTTTCATAGTGCCCTTCTCAGGTATCCCCAGGAAGGCTCCTGGCACAGTGGGTGGCACCACAGCTACTCCTTGGCGGTCATGATACAAGGACTGAAAAGTCAATTGTAAATTATTAATATAACTAGGAATATATAATTGTTTCATTAGATCTCTAAATAACAATAACAGCATTTGCTTACAGGAATTCACACATTAGGATACATAACATATCGGCCAGGTCCAGGCATCACCTGCCACTGGCTGTGTTGACTGCTACTTGCAAATAGGAGGACAATTTTTCTGTTTTGACACTAGCTACTGATTTCAGGTGTTTTAAATAAAGCAAACTTTCAGAAACGGGAAGATGTTATCTTTCAAATGAATTCTCTTACATGCACTTTAAGATCAGCTCTACTTTTATAATATTTTCTTACACGTAAACTTAACCCTAACCTTAAATCGGCTGCTAAACATCAGCATTAGCCCTGAAGCTTTTACTACAGGAGCTCTAAAAGGACAAACAGTTTTTCATCATGGCATCCAGTCTGGGGAAGCAGCACAGGGTACAGCCACACAACCTGATACTGAACAATCTAATTTACAGTAACAGCGATCTGAAACAATGATCACCATAAAGTGAGTTTGCTTATGCTTACATTCATATCAGTTGGCGTAACCAAGCAGCGACTGGATGGGCGTGGTTTAATTGTGGCTATCTTCATGTCAACAGGTGATGTCTTCTGGGCATGGGTCATCTCTTCTACTTTGTCTGCAAAGTAAACCAAGTCATAATATGTCAGCACTGAAAAACGTGACAAGGGGCAGGAGTGAACTTGCAAAGCCTTAGTTTCAGATCTGATGGGTCAAATGCAAGCTACTCATTCAGTCATTTACAGTGACCCTTCCTTGTGTTTCCACACCGAATTGTGAATGAAACTGAAACCAAAAACAGTTGAAACTCTTTTTTTTTTTGTGGGTGTGGGGGTATGAGGGAGGAGGAGCAAGGGGAAGGGGAGAGAGGGCAACTTTGATGAAATGCGCCTGGCATGTCCAGCCTTGGAAGCCGTGCAAGCTCTTTCCAAACAGCCGACTCAGCAGCATCATCCAGCTCTCAGGGTCGTTCCCTCGTTAAATGTAAAATGAGCAATGGATGTGAAAGCCTGCCAAGCTTGCCATTACCTTTCTCTGTGTTTTTATTGTTTTTTTATCTTATTTTTTTACTCTGCCTGCAACACGAGAAAGCTATCAATGGCAAATTTGGCAAACCTGAACTTCCCTCTGGTGTGTGATGATGCCATCAAATAGAGTCCAGCTAAAGGGTTTTGCTCAGAGAAGCTACATGCTAGCCCTGATCTCTCCTCTTACTGTGTCACCTGCCTACAACTGTCTAGGATGTACAAAGCTTCCATGCATCAGCGGAGTGATTACTTAGAGTGACTTGGAAAACAATCCTCTTCTTCTGCGCATCTATACACAGAGGAGAGGAAAGGGGAGGAAAGGAGCATCAATGACCTTAACTACGGTTAGAGGTAAAAACCACACAAACACACAGAAATAGCAGAAAGACGCACATTCCTTTTCACTCTCTCTCTGATCTGTCTCCCAGTTGGATCGCAGCTACAACCTATCAAACAACATGCAACACGGTTGCCCTGGAAACCTATGTGTGAGTGAAACATTTCCTAGAATAAACCTCCTCCTCCTCACACGAACACACACACTAACACACACAAGTAGCTTACAGAAAAATGCACACATGAAGAAGAAAAACATGAAACTTTAAAGGTCAGGTATAGTGAAAAAACACTGACTCACACTCATTTGTAATTCCTCATTAAGCCTCTGCCACTATGTATATTTTTGTGTTTAAAGCGTAAAAAGATTCTAGAAAGTAAACAGTGTATGCTTACTGCTGATAGTGTTGCAAATTAGGTTTGTGGGTCTGCCTGCAAAGAAGCACTGTGAGGTGACATGCCCCTTTAATCAAAAGCAAACCCTGGGAATGCTCAGCAAGAAGAATCTATAGCCTGTGATTACTACGACATTTAACCATGCACTAACAACATTTAGAAGACAGAAACAGCTGCAATCAAAACACTTTGTAAATCATGCAAATGCACTATGGGCGTAGCTCCATTTGGTTTAATTCGGTCGAAATGGAGCGAGTCAGAAAAGGAATCACTAAATACAACAGTGTTAGTTAATCACAGTGGGGTGGACTGTGTGGGAAATACGGGACAGAAATCAATCACTGGAGATACTAGATCAGACTGAAAGCATGCCCGCTGTAACTTACCACCTTTCTTTTTCCTTAGAGTGGCTTAAAGGATGACAAAAAAAGAGTCTTCAGAGCATATACACAGACTCAACGCTTTTCCCCGGAGACATGAAAAGCTGCCCTCGTCCCAAAGCCCTGTGATGAGGGCGGCTCATGAAAGATGTGAGAACTTCTTATTTTGGTCGTTTGATTAACAATAATAAGCACAATTCAAGGATCCTGTTCAGTACTATTAACTAAATGCTACTCAGTCGTCTTTCTCTAATATCTTCTGAATGTCTTTTCTGGCAGCGGTCCCCGACCCCCGGGCCTCGGACTGGTACCGTGAGTCCGTTTGGTGCCGGGCTGCGAGAGCTGAGGCTCGGGTGTGAAATTGATGGTTTTCAGGGTTTTTATCGTTAACTGGGTTTCCCTGGGTCTCTTCTCGTGTTGTAGTCGTGCGTCTTATTTTGAAAGAAATATTTACGTGTTACCATAGCGACCAGAGAGCATAAAGGGGCAGAGAGGAGGATGTTACTCTCAGTGTTGTTGGCGCATTTCAGGAGGACGCTGCTAATAAAGTTACACAATTACACAGTGAATTCACGTTTATTATTATATTTTCAAAACACCACAGTTTTTGTCTTGCTCGTATCATTTTATTTTGTCGTATTTATCCACGACACCTTAAAGATATTATCTGACATTTAAACCGGTCTGTGGTGCAAAAAGGTTGGGGACCGCTGTATCAGGTCACAGTTCCTTTTCCAAATGTCTGACCCAGTTCTGTGCTCCAAATTTAAGCTAATTCCTACAAAAGATATAGTGATATAGTCACATGGCCAACTGACATTGTTCCTCCTAACTTCATGAAAGAGGTTTTGCCTGTCATCTCCCCCAGCTTCTCTCTGTCATAAATAATTCTCCTTCATCAGGCTGCATTCCAGATTACTTTAAAGCAGCCAGTGTGTTCTCGCCGCTTAAAAAACAAACCCTAATCAGCTCCTAAATCTTAATCTAGAATTTGGCTGAGGTTTTTAAGGTAAACATGGGAGGGATAGCATAGGGATAGCATGCTTTTTCAGGATGTGGGCCCAAGCTCGTTTAAAACAGTCTGAGATAAAGAAGAAAACTGTCCTATCATCTGGCCAAGAGAAACTGAAATTATTATTAGGAAATTATGGAAACAACTTCCTGGATATGATGACATGATGGTGTGATCATATTCAGTTTAAATGCAGTCAACTATATATCTGTATATATAGTTTTTTTATTTGCATGTGGTAGCCAATCAGAAGAGTGTTTGGTGAGTGGGAGGTGGGAGCGAAAAAACGACTTCATTAAGAATAAATAAACTGATGCAACCCAGCATCACAGCAAAACGTGTATTCCACAGTGTCCATTTCACACTGTGCCTCTCCAAAATGTGAAATGGACACTCATGCATGCACACATGCAAATGCATTATACATTTGAAGTCAAGAAGTCAGCAGTGAGTAAAAAATGTATGAAGTAGATTCTAAGGTTCGTAATTGGCTGAAACGATGAAGCTAGGCAGCTAATGTGTATTTACATTAGTGCTGTCAGCGTTAATCTAATTAAAAAGACGTTAACGCCATAACTGCATTAACGAGGCAAATCTCTGTTAACGAGTTACCGTAGATCGCCCTGTGCGTGGGGCTGCATGGCGTCAGCGCGGTCCAGCGCCACGTCCAGCCCCACGCGAGGGGCGATCCGCGGTAACTTAAAATATCCCCCCCGTGCTGTTACTGCAGCTTAGAGCAACTTCTGCACGGACACAGTGGACATGTGTGTCTACTGCACATTTTGCCATGATATCTGTCTGATGAGCTGCACATAGACCAAGTGTAAGACAAATAACAATTATTTTGGACCATGTGCGATGCTGCTTTAGTCCAAAGATTAAAAAAAAGGTTAAAAGTTCTAACAGGTCTAACATGTGTCTGCCTAACAAGTCAAAGTAAGTTTGGGTTTGCCAGCAGATCAGTTTGAATCGAGCAGCTAGCAGCAACCACAGCAAGCTTTAAAAAACCACATGCAACAAACTGCATGTATCCACGTCCTCTGCAAGCAAACCAAGTTCAGCGTGACATCAGTCACAAGTTATTACTTCCTAAATTCTGTTTAAAAACCTTTGGCTACAGTGGAAAGAGATCCACCTGCTGCTGTTTGTTGTTTGTCTACCAAAGGATCAGCTCAACAATGATTTGTGTCATCACGGTAACGACAGGTGTCATCACCTCAGACTATAATAAGAAGGGTTACAACTTTAACATCAGGTAAAAATCAAACATCCAAAAACCTTTCTTCACCTGGGAAAGGTAGGACATTTATGCGTGTGAGCACTCATAAATTGATTGTTTGTCCTCTTCTAATGCTCCTTTCACATTTCATGGCTGCCCTCCTTTCAGGCCTGTGTCTCCTTTGAACGCATCATCTCAGAAACTCTAACTCTGCTGTTTGTCATGAGGCGTCAGGACAACACAAAACACCTCTAAAATGTACATCGTACTAGTGCTGGGCGATGTGGAAAAAATATTTATCACGATATGAATTATTTTATATCACGATAACGATATATATCACGATATACCACCTGACCTGTGGTCATCTGGAAAGTACGCAGTCTGTAAACGAGCGCAGAGGTCTTTGTTAATGACATGGATGGTTACGCTCATGTAGGGCTGCGTATCTCTGCTCGTCCATATGTCAGTCGTCAAGGCATAATGCACGATACTGCAAACATCCTTCTCTACTTTGGCAACTCGACTTTACTGAAGTGCTTAGGACCGGGCATAACATACCTCTGATCAAGGACTTTGACGAGGTCACGAAAGCTGTCCTTCTCAGCTACATAAACAGGGGCCATGCCTTTAGAAATGTATAAATGCCGTCTTGCATTTATAAATGCGAGACGGCTCCTGTGATTTGTTTATGGCGCTGGGACGTTTTCTCATACGGCGTGCCTTGTGCGAAAGACTGCTGTATCTTCAGCTGGTATAGTTTTTCTTTTCCCAACTTGCTCCCGTCGTTCCACAACTTGGTTTAGCTCGGATTTTCTGATCTTGAGTATTCTTTTTCGTGGACCTTCTGTAGGTGATAGAAGAGATTTGTTGTGTTGCCATTGAGTGCAGGAACAATTTTATAGCATAGCTTGCAAATGGGCGTCTTCTGCTCTGTGTTGGTGCTGTTGAACTCAAAATGTAACCAAATCACAGACGTACCCCCTCTTTTAGGTAAAAGTGCTTCTTCTTGGGCTGCTTGTGTAGCTGTGTCTGCCTGTTGCATGTCCGGGCATGAAACTGCAACCTGTCGCTCGTCCATCGTTTTGAGTTACCTTAAAGCATGTTGCAAATCCGGGTGCACGTAAAGCAGCACCATGTCGCAAAACCACAAGAGGGAGTTTCTTTGTGAAAAATATAATTTTTTATACTTTATTTCTTCTTGCATAAAGTTAAGAGTATGTATAGTGAGAAGACAACACTAATATATTTGCCACAGGCTATTTAACCCTTTAAGACCTACCATAGAACCAAGTCTGCCAGAACTTATCTTTATATTTTTACATGCTGTAGTGCCATTTGTGGGAGCATTTCCAGTTGCTATACATCAATACAACCATTATAGCCCAAATTTTAATAATACGTATGCATTAAGTCCATAGTAACTACATAAATTGCAAAAAAGTGCAAAAAAAAATTGAAAATTGTTTTTGGGGTTTTCTTTACATATATTTCTAGTTAGAGAAATTTAAGAGGCTTATCCCTCAAAACTGCAAATACAAAAAAGTTGCACAAAATAGTTTCCCACCACAGGAAATTTATTTTGAGTGTCTTCATAGTTTTATTTTTGAGATACACTAATTTTTATATACTGCAGGAAAAATGAAAATAAATATTATAGTGCAAATTTGCAAAAAAAACCAGCATGTGCATCAAAATAAACTATTTCCAACAGCGTAATTTGAGTTATAAGCGATACAGAAAAGCATAAAGTCAAACATGACTTTAAAAAAAACTCCAGCATAGGCTTATAAGGCCCTAAAGGTAAATAAAAAACATTTTCTGTGAAAATGACGTCACTTCCGGTTCTGGCCAGTTAATGGCGGACATGTGATAGTTCGCGCTGACGTCTATTCCAACGTAGGAAGTGTTATGAACAACTGATCGGATCGGCAAAGCCTGTTTCTGGAATATTATGTTTTTGTTGCTGCAAGTGCTTTTTATGCAATTTTTGCAAAGCCATATGTGGAAGGAAACCGTGACCGAGGACAAGCTGATGGCATCAGATGTAAGTACAACTCCTCCGGTTTCATATGCAAAAAAAATTATTGCGCTAGCTTACGCGGTTCCGGTTTTACAGGGATTTACGCAAAACGGAGCGTGCTGCTCCGACCGGCTTTAAAGGGTTAATGATATATTTTATGTAATAATTTATAAAATTAGGTTAGAAACGATAGAAAGGCACAATAGACACTTTTCTATTGTCCACACAATATATATCGTCATATCGCCCAGCACTACATCGTACACACGGACAAACAGAAAGACGAAGACGATACAGTCACACTAATACTCTTTTTACTCGTTTGCTCTTTGCAGCAGAAGCAATAAGTCATGAGTGTGGATGAGTGTGGGCATCCAGAAGCAAGAGCACTTCATGCAACGGAGGAGAGGAGATGAGGGAGGAAAAGCGATGGAAACGCATATTGCATTAGTCTGAACGAAAGCCTCAATCAGCCACTGTGAGCAAATGAATATGAAGTTGGGCATAATGGATGGCAGAAGGTTATACAGCATTATCTGCTTACCTTTATCCACTATTGAGAGATTAACCAACCATGAGAAAGAGGTACAAAAAAG
The DNA here is from genome assembly GCF_965226115.1 of Aulonocara stuartgranti. Lineage (NCBI taxonomy): Eukaryota > Metazoa > Chordata > Actinopteri > Cichliformes > Cichlidae > Aulonocara > Aulonocara stuartgranti. Next base: position 39,369,327 of record NC_138939.1, on the reverse strand, counting down.
ATCTTCTGTGAGACACTTGCTCCCATTTGCCATTGTGAGTTACCAGAGTCAAAACTGCAGCTCTTACCGAGTTCCTCGAGTTCAGACGTCATCGACTTTGAGCGCATTGACAGGGCTGTGGTGGGGGCTCTCTTTGGAGGTGGAGGAGCTGAGCAGAGAGAAACAGACATGTGACCAAAAGCAGGCAGGTCATCTGCAGTGATCTGGAGGCGTCACACCTTTTCAGGTAAATCTTTAATCGATCAGTCAAATTTCACTGAGGGAAAAGGATCAAATTAGAAATATTTTCTGATGATAGGAAAATATAATAGAGTATCAGAAAAACACAGAGACAAAAGCAATATTCTGATCAGAGATTTTTGACAAACATTTAAAGGTTTGCTTATTTCCATGTGTAGCTTTTGTCTAGTTTGTATTAAAACCACCTGGTCTGACCTCTCGTGTTTGCTGTTTGTATCCTAAGCACAGAGTTGGTCCGGTTTCTCATGGTCTTTGAGGGGTATTATTACACAGTCCTTCTTTCCCCCCCAACCAGTTTCAGTAGATGACCTCCCTGATAATGGCTTTGTTGGAGGTCTCTTCCTGTTGACCTCTAGCTGACCTCTGTTGGTCTCTAGCACTGTGACCTCACATCAAGGAGATCCTGCTTGGAGTTTTCATGTTTTCACCATGTCTCTCCAGCTTCCTCTCACAGTCCAAACACATTAGCTAACTGGTGATTATAAATTTATAGTAGGCATGAATCTGAGCGTGACCGGTCTGTCTCTATATGTGTGCACCCTGCCTCATGCCCTGTGACAGCTGGGATAGGCTCCAGCTCCTCCCGGGACCCTGAATTGGAAAAGTGGGAGCAAATGGATGGATGTTTGGCTATTAAAGAGGATTTGCTTTACAACACATAGTGCGCTGAGATTTCTTCTAGCTATACAGATAATAGTGAACTAAATCATCAGTCAGTGTGTCACTTTAATATTTTAATACAGGAGGTACATCTGTGATCAGGTTCACACAGCACTGTACTACAGCAGGCTGTATGCTACAGCTGTGCTCTGCTGCTCCTCAGCTGAAGCACCTCATGACGATTATATTCTCGAATCCATGTCTAAACACGACTGGCAGCCATTTTCAGTCTCTGTACCTTTTTTGCGTGCTGTGTCCTCGGGGTCCAGATTCCGGCTCACTGTCACCACCTTAATCAGGAGCCGGTTGCCTCCCTGGCGGATCATGTTGACCACCTGTCGATGGCCCACCTTCACCACATTCTCCTGGTTCACCTGCCACAAACAAACCAAAAGTTTTCTTATCCTGCATCTTTGCTCATGTTATTAACTGCGTATTTATGAACAGCACAAACATGTAAACACTGGACCGACACCTCAGTTTTGTGTGGGAGAAAACTGCTGCTCATTTAAATCTGAAGATGCAAAATTCAATACAAAAGAAACTGTGAAAAGTGCAAGTATGGCTTCACAGTGCAAACCATCATTTTCTACTGGAAACCAACCAGACTGGTAAACTGTCTCTCCAGCCACCACATCCACTAGTTTGATTTAAAACGTTACTAAAATATATTTTTATTGAACACACTGTGTAGACATATTTCAAGCAGTTAAAGCGAGTGAGTCTCTGTGCTAACAACTGTGCCATGAGCTAGTTTGAGTCAGATGTTCTGTCTAAGGACATAAATGTATAAATGAAGATCTACAAAGTTCAGTGACTGACCAGCACTGATCTTCTCTACAGCTGTGGCCAAAACTAATTTATTTATTTGCCATTAAAAGATTTTGAAACATATTAAATCCTTGTAATTCTTCTTCACAATATCATAGAAACGTGTATATAATGTTCTAAATTAAAACCTGCAAAGTGCATGAAAAACAAACTTGTGCCGTTGTCAAAACCTGTTGAAAGACCGGCTGGTGTGAACCATTCCTCGATCACAAAAACTTTCATAGAATTATAAAAGCAGCTTTGAGACGCATGGAGCTGAAAAATGTTGTGTTAGTCTGCAAACCGAGAAGCTGTCTAAATGAAGGAAATTTAGGAATGTTGCTACTTTGCTTTAGGATTTGGAATCTGCAAAGATCACATAATTACAAAAACCACTCAAACACCTTTGGAACAAAATTCTGTTGAAAGCAAAATATTGAGCTTTGTGGATAAACGCTTGTCATGAGAAAACAAGATACAAATCCTGGTAATTACCCAGGGTTCACCCACGGGCTGCATACAATTCTGTTTACACTTAGCCTTAATCAAAGTGTCTTGATGCATGCTCAATCATCCAGGTAAGTAAATCCCAAAAGGTTGATTCTGTTCATCTGGACGTAGCTCGTCCAAAACCTCCAAAAGGTTTACATTTTGTCTCGGGGACTTTTGTCACAGATAATTTCCCCAAAAGTCTCGGTGATGATCAAGATGCTTTTGACATCTTGCCAATTTTTGCCAAAATCTCTTTCTTATTGCTGAATCATGAAAACTGACCTTAATGAATTAAATAATCATTCTGTATTCACAGGGGTTATTTTTAATGTATATTAAAGCTAGTTGGATGATCTGAAACATTCAGGAAAGGACAAATACTTTATTTCACAGCAACGTACAGGCCAGAGTTGTACAATCTCCTTCTACATAACAGTGACAGACAAGAGAACAGACTTCTTACACCTCTGTACGTCCAAATAAAAGACAATGAAACCAGGAAATTGATTAACAATTTTCAAAATAAGCAGCTGAAGGAATCAACAAAATCTTCATGGCTGCAATATTCATAAAGGAGCCTGGCTGCTGCCCTCTATGTTTCTCCATGTATACGTCATAAACATCAGCTCATATAATAATGGCTCAAGGACACGGTGAGAAATCTGAAGCTTCAATTAAAAACAAAGAAACAATTTGGACTTTTTGTTCTTGGAGGAAAGCTGTGATGTCTGTGACACAGCTGTGATGGTGGCTGTACAAAAAAGTTGGACTTTTAAAGTGGATTGTATTATTATACCAAAACCGCTAACTCCATCAGGGCAAGAGTACTGAATCACAGTTTGTTGCAATTTGTTATCGAGCACTTTAAGTCGGTATCAGTGCTGGATTTTCATTCTTCTCTTAAAGAGGAGAACGTTCCATACATCAAGAGAGATGCCCAGAAGATGGCTAGCTTTATATGTTAGTAAACATTCCCAGTGATGGATTTTGACCTTTTTATTTCCACCTAAGACACCGAGCCATGATACTTTGATGTATACCTAACAACTAAACACAATCATATCACAAACACCCCACGATGTCAACTGAGCCTCCAAACTCCTCAGATCAGACTGCTCCCCTACCCATCTCTCAAACACCATCAGTGGTGTTCAGTTAACAACCTCCAACTGAACACCACGAAAACTAAAGAACTTATCTTGGACTTCAGGAAGGGCAGAGCAGACCCGGCCCCACTTTACATTCACGGGAACTGTGTGGAGAGGGTACACTCCATGAGGTTTCTGGGCGTGCAGATCTCTGATGACCTGTCCTGGACTGCAAATACCACGGCGGTGGTTAAAAAGGCCCAGCAGCGTCTCCACTTTCTGAGAGTGCTCAGGAGGAACAACCTGGAGGAGAGGCTGCTGGTGACATTTTACAGAGCCACCATAGAGAGCATCCTAACGTACGGCATAACAACATGGTATGCAGGGTGCTCAGCTGCGGACAGGAAAGTACTGCAGAGGGTCATCAACACAGCCCAGAAGATCACTGGCTGCTCTCTGCCCAGCCTGGAGGTCACTGCAAACTCTCGGTACCTCAGCAGAGCTGGCAATATCATCAAGGACCACTCTCACCCCAGCAACCAACTGTTTGAACTATTACCGTCAGGCCGACGGTACAGGTCACATAAAACCAGGACAAACAGATTCAGGGATAGCTTCTTTCCCAGAGCTATCACCGTAGTAAATAAGCACAAAAACAATTGAACCTATTCCATACCGTCACTGTCATTATATTATGCTGCTATTCATACTGTCATTATATTAATGCTGCTATCCTGTATATATTGTACATACTATTGTTTGAGTACTTACGATTGTTTTTGGTTTTTGGGGGGTTTTTTTGTACTTTTTATATTTTACATTTATATTTATTATTGAATCTTGCACCAAGGGAGTGGCACTCCAATTTCGTTGTACTCTGTACAATGACAATAAAGGCTATTCTATTCTATTCTAACGGGGCCCTGTTCTGCTCCGTGACTTCTTTGAGCTCAGCATAGCTGCAGCAGGTCTTCACCTGGTCACCCTCCGGCTGGCTCTGGAGCACCAGAGAAGAACAAGGATTGTGTCGAGTGACTCATTTGCCTCATGTTTGTACAAAATTAAACACTATATCATAGCAAGCAAGCAAGCTAAGGTTAGCCAGCTAATTGCTATGTTGGCATCAAGCAATTTGTCTCTGTTAGCAGGTAAGCTAATAAGAAAGTCAGTTTTATTTAACTGGTCAAACTGGAATCCAGCTCTAGGTCAAAAACCCAACCAGAATTAGCGGTCATGAAAGCATTTGGTTTTCTAGATAAAATCTAAAGTCTTTGCTCTAGCTATGGGAGCTGTCTTCTTCTTCCATCTTCTTTTCCTAATTCTCCTCCACAAGTGTGCTTTTCCACCACAGCTCCACCTCGCTTTGCACTTCTACTATGGCAGCTACTTCCCCTCTTACACCTGTGCCTCCTCCTTTATCTGCACAGTGAGAGGGATGAGACTGCAGCTAGGAAGGCTATGCTCTGGGAAGGCTGATGGCCCAGATGGTGTGTCTGCAAGGCTGCTTAAAGACGGTGCTACCCAACTGTGTCAACCTCTAAGTCTATCAGAATCAGAATCAGAACACTTTATTAATCCAGAAGGAAATTATAGATTACAGCAGGCAGCACGCTACCTTCTGACCAAACTTTACACAAACATCACATTGGGAAGACATGTCAGAGAGGTAGGCTGATAGGAAAAACAACGAAAATACACAACATGAGGTGAGAGGAGGAGAAAAAAACTCCACTCCGACTGGGCTCCTAATGGGAGAACAGTTTGAGAACAGAAAAAACACCCGGGCACAAAAAGCACATGACTGTCAATACACTACAGAAACACAAGACAAGCAACAGGGGCGGGTAAGGGTAAGAGAGAGCCGGTGTAGACAGCGCATCCGGTCCTGCAGCATGTCTGTGCTGGTCCAGTCGACCCGCCATCTGTCCCGGGAGGGAACAAGCATCGAAGGCGTTTGAAAAGGGAGGGGATGAGTGTGTATCAGTGTATGTGTATGCGTGTGTGTGTCCTGAGTTAGCTGATAGTGTCCTTCGCCCTGCCAGGCTAAATAAACAGTCTTCCAGCAGACCCAGGTAGCCTTGCATGGAATGGGGGGAACAGTCTAAACACAGTCTGTTATTAGGGTGAGAATTTGTTATGTTCAGCTCCAGCCTTGAGACCACAGCTGGCACCAAAATGGTAGCCGCATGAAATGATGGTGGTTTTTACTTTAGTGCGAACAACTCATGTAAATTTCAAAGCTGTTCTAGCAGTCCGACACTGGTCTCTCAATCTCCCGTTGGACAGCCGTGAGCTTCTCCAAGATGTTATCCATCTTACACTCCATGATGTTATCATTCTTGCGCTCAAAGAGCAAATTCTGAGAACTCACGACCGCTGTGAGTTTCTCCAAGATGTTTTCCAATTTTCGCTCAGAAGTCTTAGTCTGAGTGTTCACGGCAGCCGTAAGCTTCTCCAAGATCTTATCCGTGCTGCGCTCAATGAGCCCATTTTGAGAACTCACGACTCGTCCCATCGTTTCAATCCCAACGGGCAGCCTTGTGGTGTTTTGAACAGCCGATTCCGCTTTCTTTAATCTTCGATTAGCCAGGGCCAAGCCAGCTCCGATCAGCAAGAACCCTGTTATCATGGTTCCGAAAAGGTAGATATCTTCAATGTCCTCGATCGACAGTCCCGCCAGGCACACGACCCTCCAGTTATGCCACCCACCCATCGTGTATCCAGCAGGGAACGTCCCTCCAGGACACTCAGGCTCACCCGAGCCCAGGCTTCTCGTTGAGAAGAGGGTGTCAATTGCATTCAGGGACCAGTTGATCAAATCCATAATTCCTCTTTTAGGTTTTAGAGAACAGACTGTGAGAGAGTGTTCCAGGGCAAGAGTAGAAAATAGATGAGACTAGACAAGGACACAGAAGCTAAGCAGGGAAGATAAGGGAAGGGAGAGGAGAAAAGTGCGACGGCCTTCGTCGAGAGCCAAAGCGACGAAAGCCCTACCACTGGGGCAGGTGCCGACATTGTGGAAAACATCCCGTACTGTGCTGGTACCAAAAATAAAGCGTCCACCCGAACTGAACGACTATAGACCCGTGGCCTTCACATCGCATATCATGAAAAACTTGGCTGATTCTTCACCGACTGAGACTTGAGATCAAAGACAAACTTCCTCTGCAGTTTGCATGCAAACAGAGCCCTAGCTCATCTGGAGCAATCTGGCGCTCATGTGAGAGTTATGTTCTTTGATTTTTAAAGTCCTTTCAATACCATCCAACCGAAAAGACAAGCTCACAGAGATGCGAGTAGATTCCTTCTCTGTTTTCTGGATTACAGACTACCTAAGAGAAAGGCCACAGTTTGTCAGTTTGGGTAACTGTGTCTCTGGGACATGAATGAGCAGCATGGGGGCTTGACGAGGGACTGTCCTGGGTGTTCCTTTTCACATTGTTTACAGCAGACTTCAAATACAACTCAAATACAAATACAAGTCCTGCCAAATCCAGAAATACTTGGCTGACCCTGCCATTGTGGCGTGCATCAGAAATGGACAGGAATCTGAATATAGGGATCTTGTAAAAGCCTTCAGCGACTGGAGTCACAAAACCAACCTCATAGTGAACACCTCTAAGACAAAGGAAATGATATTTGATGATCGTTGCCTCCTTTTGTTAAGGAAACAAAGATCTCTTGACATCTGGAGTAACTTGCTGCAGATGTTCTATCAGTCTATGGTGACAAATGTGCTGTTGTATGCTGGGGTCTGCTGTTTATGCAGCAACAGAAGTAAGACTACAAGAGGACTGGACAAACTAGTGAGGAAGGCTGGCTCTGTAATTGGAGCCAGGCTGGGCATGCTGGGGTAGGTGGTGGAAAGATGCATCCTGAAGACATTAGAAGCCATCCTGAATAAGTCTGATCACCCGCTTTACAACATCTTTATGGAACAGAAAACATCAGTACTGCAAAACTCCTCTCCTACTGTTGTTAAACACAGAGATACAGAAAATAATTTGCACCCACAGCCATCAGGCTTTTTAATACCCATACAAATAGCAGGTGAGCTATGACAGACACATGAATTTCCCTCTTGGATCAATTAAGTTATTCTTATACTTAAGGACATTACAAACTAAGCACAATGCATAAAAACAGAACAAAATTTTACGGATCCAAATCTACACACACTGTTGCGGTTTTGCAGAGATTCGTCCTCAGAAAAAAGAAACAAAAATTAAGTTGACATGAAGTGATGATGTGCTGGTTCTAAAGTTCCTCAAAAAACATTTAGAGAAAAGGAAGAAACAGAGATTGTGGTTCATCCAGTTCACAGGAAGAATTGCATGGTTTGATCCAGCAGTTGAAGCTGTATTACAATTGCTTTCATACATATATCAGGATGTCAGTGGGGCAGAACTGGGAACACATCTGAGGAGGCAGAAGAATCAGTTCAGTGAGCCAGAGCGGAGTTTATTTGTGTGTCTTAGGTACAATAGTGTCATTTTACTATTTCCACAAGGTGCACTTAAACTCCTTTAATTTTCTTAAAAATCGACAGTGCGCCTTATGTATGAATTCTGGTTGTGCTTACTGACCTCGAACCGATTTTATGTGCTACACGGCGCTCAAAAATCTGTCAAAAATGTTTTAGTACGACTGTGGTAAGCTACAAAGCCGCACTGCTTGATGGATTGTCGGAGCATTACGGCTACCGTAGTCAGGAGCCTCGCGGAGTAATCTGGGTCCTAAACTCCGTCGGCTTCAGGTCTCAAAGTCAAACGAACACTGCAGCATCACTGAGAGTTAAAAACTGTCTAAATTCTTTCATCTTTAATAAAATGATCAGCGTTGCTGCTTTACCAGGTGTAACTATTAAGTTTAACATTCAGGCATCCATGAAAACAGAATTTATTAAATGTAACAGTAGAGCTGGGCGATATATCGAGTTTTAAAAAAATATCGATATATTTTTATACGAGATATAAGATGTGACAATATCTTTTATATAGATATAGTCTATGTTACGTTATAACTATACTTGTGGAGCCTCAAGTTTGCCTCTCTTTCGTCCACTTTTGTCTTTACGCAACGTTACTCGGCCTCGCCCCTCCTTCACTGAACACAACTCCCCCTCCTCCCCCATGGCTTCACCTGCAGGAAGTGACAAGATGGACACGGCAAATCTCCGTTAACGAGTTACTGCGCATCGACCCGTGCGTGGGGCTGGACGCTGTCAATGTGTTAGCTAGCTAACCACGCTAATGAGCTAACCACGCTAACCACGCTAACGGCATACAGCCCAGAGGCGCTGCACAGCCTAAAATCCTTGCATTTTCTCAAAAGTTGACAGCGCGCCTTATGTATGAATTCTGGTTGTGCTTGATGGCCGCGAACTGATTTTATGTGGTACACAGCGCTCAGCAATCTGTCAAAAAATGTTTTAGTACGACTTTGGTAAGCTACGGTGCTGCACCGCTTGATGGATTGTCAGAGCATTACGGCTACCGAGGAGCCTCGCGGAATGATACGTACTGTGCTTCAACGTAATATTACCTTACTGTGAATAAGGACCATAAATGGCACCTGTTACGAGACGTGGTTACGAAGAGGATTTCAAACTCCAGGCTGTCAGTCACACAGTAGAAGTTGGGAACAGAGCAGCTGTGAAATCTGTCTTTGTTACTATGCTCAGCGTCTGTTAGGCTACGTTCACACTGCAGGCGAAAGCGCATCAAATCCGATTTTTTTGACCCTATGCGACCCATATCCGATCATGGTATGACAGTGTGAACGGCACAAATCCGATATTTTCAAATCCGATCTGGGTCACTTTCGTATGTGGTACTGAATCCGATACTAGGGGTGCAACGATATTCGTATCGATATTGAACCATTCGATACAGTGCTTTCGGTTCGGTACGCATATGTATCGAACAATACAACATTTGTAATTTATTTTATCAATTTTCCTTCTGACGATGCTGTCTGTGTTGAGCGCTCAGTGAATCTGTGTTCGACTACTCCGCCTAGGCTGCACTGTCCAGCGCAGATCCACTGAGCGCTCAACACAGACAGCATAGTCAGAAGGAAGAGCGCAGGGCAAGCTAGCGAGACAGAAGTTAAGCTCTCCTTGCAACATGGACCTCCCCCACTCTCATTCAGATCTGGCGTTTGGAATTATTTTGGTTTTCATGTGACGTATGACCCTGAAGGTAAGCGAGTCATGGACTAAAGTAAAACAGTATGTTGGATGTGCCATGCAATGCTCAATTACATTGGTGTGAACTAGTGTGTTAGCGCAGTTAGCTCGTTAACGTGTTGGCCGTCTAGCCCCATGCACGGAGCGATCGGCGGTAGCTCGTTAACGGAGATTTGCCGTGTTGTGGCGTTAAGGTCATTTCAACGAGATTAACCTGAAAGCACTAGTGGGAACACAACGAATATGACTGCACATTTACGCCGACATCATCCTAGTGCAAAGACAAAAACAACAAGCATGCTACTAACTTTAGCCGAGTCATTTAGACAGCTGTTAGCACATGATTCTCCTTATGCTGCTGAGAATATAGCCCAGAAGAAGCGGATAGTATAGCTTTTATTTTGGAAAGAGACATTTCTCTGTAATAAACTCTCTTTTCCAAAGATGAGTGATTCCTCAATCAGATACAGGGCTTGCAATATCGCTAGCCCGACGTCCTGGAGCTAGCGATTTTTTCAGTCGGGCTACCAAAATCTATCTCTTCCCTGCCCGTCGGGCTATTGTAGGAAAAATATATGTCAATGCTTTTGCATTCTTTCGGAAATGTAGCTGGGTAATTATGTCAATATGTGACATATTGAAGTCGCGTTTGAATTTGCGCTTGTTTTTTTGCTTTCACTTTGCAATCGTGCGAACTGTGTATAGAGAGCGACAGCACTGATCTGTGAGTGATGATAATTTGTGCACCAATTCCTCTGACATCGTCTTATTAATCGTTAGCTTACTATGCAAACATGACAAGTGAAATCTCCCGCAGCTTAAACATGTGAGAGGTTGATCGCGCAGAGAATCGCTGAGCTTATGTGAGTGAGGGTGTAAAAGCATTTCAGTTCTGCTGAGCCAAATAAGACAGGTCAGGGTGAAGAAGTGACAGCCAAAGAAAAGCTTACCACAAAACGGAGAAGTTATGACAAATCAGACTATAAGGCAAAAAGAAAGTGCAGCTTTATGGTTTCATGGACAAAAGAATTTCTGTGGCTGCAATATGACGAGCTAAATAACCAGGGCTGCACATAAGTGGTCCGCAGGTGTGCATTCGCTGTCAAAATAAAAAACACGCACAAGGGTTAGGGTTAAATTTAAAAACTGTACTTTTGAGTTAAAATATATATTTATAATTTTAATAAATGACAAATTAAAAATGCTTGAACATTTTTTTGTATCGAAAAAAATATCGAACCGTGACACCAAAGTATCGAACCGAACCGAACCGTGAATTTTGTGTATCGTTGCACCCCTATCCGATACATATCCGATGTTTTAGAAAGCGACTGCTGTGTGAACCGTCAGGTCGCATTAAATCCGTCTTTTACGTCACTGACACAAGACAGACGCCAATTATCAGCGCCAGAGAAGCGCCAGAGAAGACATCGCGAACGCTTCCTGGCCATCCAGTGTAGATATCAGTGAAACTGTTGGGAAGACAATGTACAAACATTTTATTTGTACTGTATAATCTGCAGATTCTGACAGAAATCTGCAGCTATCCTTTGAAGCACCGCTCCTCTAAAACAGCAATAAGGATCATTATTAGGTTATTTACATTATTATGTCAATAACAAAATAACTTAAAGCAAAAATTGGGAAATGTAAAGTCCGAAGTCTTTATATTAAGGGCCATCAGTCAAACAATACTGTTTGCTCTGGGTCTAAACAGAGCGCGTTGTGTGTGAAGTCTTCTTTTGCGCATGCGGGCCGCTTTGAGCGTTCACACTAGAGCGCGTTTGCTGTCGCATTTTATTTGTAGTGTGAACACGCTGACAAAAAAATCGGATTTGATCAAAAAATCGGAATTGAGCATCAAGACCTGCAGAGTGAATGTAGCCAGAGTTTACATTTTGACTGCACAATTGTGAGCTTTTTGTTATGCACAAAAACAACATTGTTTTCTTTTATTTATGGAGCATTATTATTTAATAAATGCTCATAATTTATTTTTGAGTAAATTTTATGTACATCTATGCTCTATGTTAATAAAAGTGCCTGTGTGACATCTGGGACACAGCTTTGACTAAGAACTCTCTTTTTGTTAAATATCGAGATATATATCTTATATCGCCATCCAGCTAAAGAATATCGAGATATGAATTTTGGGTCATATCGCCCAGCCCTATGTAACAGAGTTAGCAGGAAGTTAGCTCGCTAGTTTCCACCTAAACATGATATAGCATGTTCTGACTGAGAGATTTCTGAAAAATTCAAACGTACAGCTCTGCTATCACTTCCAACATAAATGAAGACAGAAAACTAAACAGCAGTGACGTTTGTAGGGTTACTGAAGTTGGGCTAGCTGGTATATATAGTGATGTGCTACGTACAGGAGAACAACTGCGATAGTCCATCCACAATACGAGGTTAGTCATTAATATACTGCAACAACATGGGAACAGAGCAGCTGCAGAGAATTCAACATTAATGAATCAATGGTACAGAAGTGGAGGAAGCAAGAAGAATGAGTTGAATAAAGTTTGACTTATCTGACTGTTTGGTTTCGCTTAATGCGCCTTATGGTCCGAAAAATACAGTATATTTGGTACCAGTGTGCGATTTGAGCTATGAGTGCACTTGTTGCTAAATGCAGTCTTCCGATTGGTCAGATCTGTTTATTTGGACCAGAAAAATCAGACAAATTGAGCTTGGTTTAAAAAAACCCGTATAATCACGTTTATTATCTTAAAAAAAAGACAATATATAAAAAATATTATAGAATTCAAATAAAAAAAAGAAGGAGTAGGTCATTAATTTTCCCTACTGAAGCTCTACTGTAATAGCTTTACTTACATATAAGTATTCTGAATGTACGTCTCTGAGGCTGTTTTTACACCTGAGCTCTTTAGTCAGAATAAAGTGAACTTGTTTTCTACCTTGATCTGTTTCATTTGGGCAGACGTAAACATGCTAATCACACTCGAGCTGACCCAACCACCAGGTGTATGCTGCAAGTTTGAGCTAAACACCTTCCCATGGCCAGGTATCCACTGCATACTGGAATCCAGCAGTGCAAGATGAATGTGCGCAGTATGGTTTTGGTTTTGGTGCACCAGCTGGGTGTAACTAATTATCCTCTCCTCAGCAGTGAGCTCAGCAGTCAGCAGTGAGTGGCAGCCAGGAACAAAGAGTACAAGAGTGTGGATAAAGAAGTGTGAAAAACAAAAGTGTGTGTGAAACTCTGCATTTTCACGTCCTTACTGGGGACGACTCATGGGGGTTCGGGCAACTGCTACAATACAACACAGCAGCTTTTTTACTGTGTCTCGGGCTAAATAAGATAGTAACACTACTATCTTATGCTTAATGGACATTGCACAAGAGAGGCAAAGACGATAGTGAGGGATGCTTTGTGACACAAACGCAGCAGCAAGAGTGAAAGGGAAGGTTTAGTTGGTAGTGAGACGCACTCTGATGTTTGGTTTGGAGACGGTGGCATTAACAAAAAGACAGCAGGCTGTGCTGGAGGTGGCACAGTTCAAGATTTTTATTCGGAGTGACCAGAGAGGCAAGGCTGAGATGGTGTAGTCATGTACAGAAGAGGAATAGTGAATATATTGGTCAAAAGCTTCCAGTCAGGAGAAAAAGACCATAGACAGGATGAATGGATGTAGTGAAGGAGGATGTGCAGAGGGTGAGAGGGAGGCAGATGATCCCCTGTGGCAACCCCGAAAGGGCACAGGTGAGAGAGAAAGAAGAAGAAGAGTGAATAGTGTTCTTTCTGGTCCTCTTACATGGAAAAAGACACAAAAGAGATTTGAAATCGGAAGACCATAAACTGGCAAAACAGTCCAGGAAAACAGCAACGAAGCAGCAGCTTTATGGCTGTAAAATTAGCAGTTTAATCATTGGTACACAAACACACACAAGCAGCCAAACACATCACATATGGATGCAAAACACTCAGGGAAATCAGAGCCTCCATATAATACGCATGTAAAAGGCAGCAGATCAAGCAGAAGGGCCTATTTAGAAGTCATTATCATTATCATAACCATTAGGCATCATCCAGACCATTTAGCTGTACACGGGCTGCCCCGAGCTCTGATCGCCCAATCCAATCTCTTCTAATGTAAGTATTGCTGCCTCACTTACTGACAGCCACAAATCTGATTAACCAATTATAATCTGACCTGTGCAGACCGTGATATGATGTCACCCGACTAATCCAGATGCCGGAGTAGGCAGGGATTAACAGGCCCTCACTGAGGTCACCTGACTTGTCTTCACTGTATATACAGTAGTGTGCAAAAGCTTCGTGTTTATAATTTTATACATGCAGTAAGGGAGGTGGTTGATGGAACTAAATTAAAAATAAAAACTACTTGCAGACCATTTTTCTTGTAGCATCAAAAACCTCTGAGCAGTTGTGTGTAAACAGAGACAAATCAGCAGCAGACATGAAAGGACATGACATGCTGATGGACCTGGACATAACATTGTCCCTTCTAAAAAGCTCAGGGCCATCGCAGTCCAGCGGCAGCAGCTTTATGTCCTTGACTGAACCAAAAACAGGAAGTTAAGGTTGAATGCAAGCTAGGATTAAATGACTAGCAACAGTGAAGAAGCGGGGATCATGACAAGTAGCTAACTATGAAATACTGTACTTTCCTTTTTCAATATCTCACTTTAATTCACCAAATCTCTGTCTGTCAGTCTGCAAACGCGCCCTACACAACCTGGAGTCGAACAACCAAACTTGGCACACACGTACACATACTGCAGTCAGTCCTCATTTCTTTATGTCTTGCTTCCAAGGAACTAGACTTTCTTCAATGTTTTTAAATTGTTCTTGAACAATATTCAAAGTGCTACACTGTAGCACTTTGAAGAAAAGAAACATTTTGTTCCCATTTCTTTAGTTGAATCTATGAAAAATGCCAAAGATAACACAGTGTAGACATTTTAAATAAAACGGACCTTGTTAGGTGATTCTCAAAGAACTATTAGCTAAAAACGTAAATCTTGGCATGGTGTGCAGCGTGTCCTTAAAAGATCCCAAGAAGCTGGACAAGTAGAGGACAAAAGAAGAAGTAGCCCTCCAGCTGATGAACAGTATCTGACAACAACAACTGGAAAACATCCATGATCAAGCCTATGGGTCAGCCAGCAGCAGTAGCACTAACATACTGCTTGTACTACATATTAGAGTCCGACCAACACAGGGTTTTAAAACTGATAACACTATTAATGTTTGGTGATCTAATATTTCCATTTTATTAAATAATATTTCATCAAAATATTTATATGTGAAACAGCATATTAAGATATTTATATATTACTATATGATTTCATATTTATTATAATATATTATATATTTCATTATATACTTTTTTTCAGAAACACAAAATATAAACAGACGATTTGTTCTGACTGTTGGTTTATATATTAAGCTCAGATTCTTTTATTCCCTAAACAGCCGTGTAAGCACTCTCCCCATCAGGCCAGTGTCGGCCAGGCTCTGGTTCAAAATAGGTTCAATTCTGCGGAAAAGTTGAATCTCAGCAATGTTTCAATAACTGTGATTGAAAGACCTGACATGTGACAGGTTTCAGTGTCACTGTTTCAGTCCAAAAACTGCTTCTTTTTGCTGTAAAGGTAGGCCATGTTAGTATTAGTTACAGTGTGAATGTTATTGGAGGTGATTTTTATAGAGAAAACAAAAGGAGACCAGTGACGGCAGTACTTCTGAAAATGATTAATTGTAAGTGTGCAAATAAATCTTGCAGTATTTGGCAAGCAAACCAGTACACCCATACTGGTATGGTGGCCAGTAAGGGTATACTGGCCATAATAGTAGAAGCTATTCATGCATACTTAATTCTATACACCTAAAGCACTTTATCTACCTTACATCCTTGGCTAATTTAGTATCAACATTTAAGATGACATCCTGCAACAGGATCAGGCAGCACAGTGGTTAACACCTTTGCCTCACAGCAAGGAGGTCCTGAGACCCTCTTTGTGGAGTTAACTTGGGTTCTCTCTGGTACTCCAGCTTCCTCCACACTCCACAGACATGCAGTCAGTGGGTATAGGCTAACTAGAAACTTTAAATTGCCCATAGTGCAAATGCGCTTTTCTACTCTGAGCACTCAAAGCGCTTTATACAACTAATTCATTCACCCAATCATACCAGCACTTTTTGTAAGTGCCTATCTAACATTCACACACATTCACACTCCGATGGGTGCATTGGAGAGCAACATGGGGTTAGTATCTGCCCAAGGTTATTTGGCATGCAGACTGGAGCAGATTGAGATCAAACCACCAACCTTCGGGTTAGTAGCTGACCTGCTCTACCACCTGAGCTACAGCCACCCCAAATGGTTGCGACAGACTGGCGACCTGTCCAGGGTGTACCCTGCCTCTCGCCCTAAGACAGCTGGGGTAGGCTCTGAAAAAGGATAAGCAGAAGTGAATGGATGGTTTTCTTTGGAATGTAGAAGGGAGCCAGAGCGTCCAGAGAAAACCCAAGCACAGGTGGAAAAGCTAATCAGCTGCACCTTGTTGCTATGGAAGGGAAACTGTCCAGATAGACTAAAACTGTTTTTGAGAACCCGGACATGAAAATGCTTTTTATTGCTGTGAGGAAATTAGTTTTTTAACTAGTCTCAAGTGGACATTAGAGGAGCTGCAGTTTGTGGTATTTTTGGTAGTCACACACAGTGGCATGTACGTGTACTTGCCTTCATATCTTCATATCATGTTAAAAGCAGCAGCGTTCACAGAAACTTGGACCCTGATCTGCCTCTGCGTCTTTACCTCCCAGCACTCACGTAAGACTGAGGGCTGGGTGAGAGCTCTCTGAATTCTGTGTGTTTTTCCTCCTTGTAGGAAGCTGCTGTCTGTATATCAAAGCAGACTCATTAAACACAGAAATATACAGGCAGAAAGTGTGTGTGTGTGTGTGTGTGTGTGTGCGCGCGCGTGCACGTGTACGAGAGATGCAGGACAACATCATGAAGCAAATGAAGGTTTGAAAGAAGATGAGACGAGTTTTACTCTGATGACTCAGAGTCCTAGTTAAAAGAGTCTCGACTCTGAATATCAAACTGACGATGAGAGCGCATATACGTGTGTGAACACACATGCTACACGCACCTCGGTGTGTTCAGCAATGCCCTGCTGCCTTCAACCTAGCACATCAGCTCGACGCTGACTGTATTTTTCCTGGAAACACCCACACAAGGTCAGGCTCACTCCAGTCCCCCTGAAATCCACTCTGACTGCAGGTACACTGACACTCACTCCAGTCACTGCAGTTCAACATTTACGTCCCGAGGATGAAAGACAAACTGTTGCTGAGCTGTTTTGCAGCGGAGAGGACACTAATTGATAGTAGGGGTGGGGGAAAAAATCGATACTGTGTAGTATCGTGATATTTTGTTTGCTAATAATGTTTCGATACAGGGACGGCAGAAATCGATATTTTGTTACAAAAAAAGTTTTTGTGGACTGGAACTCTGACTTCAGAGCATGTTGATCCTTTTTCTGAGCAAGAATCCTGACATTCCTTCACTGTCCAAATGTATTTAACTTGTTTTTTGGCAGCAATAAACATGACAGTTTACTTGTTTTAATTTAAGACATGTTTTATTTTAATTAAGTTTAAAACCTTTTTATTTAATGTAAAATTATATTTTGTTTTAATTTACTTTCAAATTCTTCAGTTGCTGAAGGGGCTGCAAAGTTTTCATAAATTGCATAGTTCAGAATAGCTATAATTGTACCAGATGGTTGCATTCAGTTAAGTTGGACTAGACTGTAATACAAACCGTTCAGTTTGTCAACAATAAAACTGACTGAACTGAGAGAAAGACTGAGTGCGAGACTTTGATATTAGATTAAATGAATATTGATAAAGTTTACCTTTATGTACAGAATCTGAATATCGCAAAATATTTTAAAAAATTGCAATAATATCATATCGTGCGTTAAGTATTGTGATAATATCGTATCGTGGGATGTATGGTGATTCCCACCTCTAATTGATAGTGTACGGTGTTAGCTACCACCCTGCCCAGGTGGTGGAGAGCCAAGCAGTCAAACAAAGCTTGCATCACACCCTGAGCTCACACCCGCTTAGCCTGACCCAGAGCATGATGCTAGCACCATGACAGCTGGTGCAGTGTTCTTAGGACTGAAAGCTGCTCCAGACAAAGCTCCTGTCACTGTGGCCAGATAACTCATTTTCTCTAGAAGGCATTTGTTTGTCCACAGCAATGTAAACCGTGGACAGTGACAGTTCAGATAACACTGAACTGAAACAACGTTATTATTGGGCAGCTTTATCTACAGTAACAAAGCATCATACGGATCATATGCTAGTAGATTCATAACTTAAAATCTGCAGAAATAAATGAAAGTAGAGAGCGTGGTGGACACTCTAAGCCCTTCTGGACACACCCCTGGCACTGTGTAACAAGCCATCTGGCATGCCAGGGTAGTTAAAGCGGGGATCTTTGTGACTTCTAACACTTTAATGGCCTAATTCTTCCTACGTGTGCAACTCTAATCAGACATTTGTAGAGATTTGTAAATGCGAATAGGAGGAAGATGTAATCTTCTAGTAAGCATGAAAAACAACTGGACACAAAAACTGTGATACGCCTAGACGAAGACGGAGCTGCACAAGATATTTTCATTGATTGCTGCAAACAAAATCTATGTAGACTGAAAATCCAATCAGTGGATCCTCTTTAGCCGGAAACATCGTTCGCTGCTAGAGCAGGGCGATATGACCAAAAATATTTATCACGATATACGTTTGAAAATTTGCAATAACGATATAACTGATGATATAACTGACGATATAATTGACACTAGACAAAATACTTTACAACTCCACAACTTTATTAGTGCAAAAAACCCCATGAATGTATTTTCACTTAAACAAGCAGCTGTTTTTTATGTGCATTAAAGTTATATAAAAATGTAACAGTGCAAATTCCTCGCTGACAGTTTAACCAAAAGGCATTTCCAGTGGAAACTGGCCGACATATCCTCAGCATAACCATGTATAATATCCACAAAACTTAAAAAGAGCTTATACACACACAATACGGTAATATCATGTTGAAGCAAAGTACGTATCACTCCGCGAGGCTCCTGCCTACGATAGCCGTAATGCTCCGACAATCCATCAAGCGGTGCGGCTTCGTAGCTCAGCAAAGTCGCACTAAAACATTTGACAGATTTTCGAGCGCCGTGTACATAAAATCGTTTCGAGGTCAGTAAACACAACCGGAATTCATACATAAGGCCCACGGGATTATAAGGGGCTCTGTCGACTTTCAGAAATATCAAAGGATTGATTTTAACCCTGGAGAACCCATGGGGTCAAATTTGACACCATGGTTTCCCTAGAAAACCAATGGGGTCGGCTCTGACCCCATGGGTTCTCCAGGGTTAAGTGTGCCGTATTTTCCAAAACACACGGTAATAACGACGGCCTGCTAGCATGCTCTACCAAAAATAGTGCTTTGTTGTGTATCTGACGGACAAAAGCTAAACCAGTTCCACACCACTGAAGTTGCAGCATTTTACAAACCAGTTCTGGTTCATCAGTTTCATTCAACGATCCGCTTTCGCCCTCCTCGTTCTCTGTCGCCGCCATGCTTTTTCTGCCATGTGCGTATGAAAACAAAGGCACTGCGCATGCGCGTTTTACCCATATTCTATCACGATATCTCATTTTCTTATCGTTGCCCAACATTATACCGGTATTACCGTGAACGGTATGATATGGCCCAGCCCTATTCGCTGCCAATGTTTTTGGGTGTTAAATCCCAAAAAGGATTTTCCGACTGCATTACAACTGTTTGAAGATGTCACGCTGAACCAGGATTTCAGACTGAGATCGCTCTGTGCACGGTCCTGACCAGGAGACCCAGAGCTGGTGCCGTCACCGGTCCAGTCCACCGCTACAAAGCCCCAACCGCGGCGCTGCACTCAGCAGCAAACTGCTCTTTAGTCTTTCGAGGCTCTGCTAAGCTTTACTCTTAAAAACTGCATTTCCACCGTGTACACAGCGAGGCCCAACATTCTCCCGTTGCTAAGCGACGGTTACTGTGTGATGTCACTGGATGTGGGAGTGGTACTGAGAACGTTATCTGTGGCTTAGGTTCGGGGGTGCATGGATCATACCACTCATTCTTAAATACGGATTTAATTTGATAGTGAGCTTCTTCTGTCAATGAACTGCTTTGCCAAATTTCATCCCTCTTTCTCTCTCGCCTCAGTGCAGCCATCTTAAAAGGTTTTACTTTCATGCCATATTGTGATAGTGGGCTGCGCTGTAGTTGTTTCAGAAATAAAAAGCTGCTCTCTGAGCAATGTGGGCTCAGGCACGCTGCTCTTTGTGTGATGTACCTATAAATAAATTATTTATAGGAAACGATGCTTCCTCCCAGTGTTATTTTAAGACTAAATATCACGTGACTTTCTTTTTAGTGCGCCTGTGTGTTGACTTGTGGGGTTTGTGTGCATACTGGTGCCTATCTGAGCAATTCTCCACTGAATGATTTTGATTAGAGTTAAAGCAAAAACACCAGACAAACACGAACTTGACCATTTGGCATTTACCCAACTAGTCAGTTTGCAGTTCTGTCCAGATTCATTATTATTATTGTTCATTCTTATGCATATGGGTGACTTTTCAGTACCGGTCCAATAAAGGACTTCACTCTCCTCATGCAGGCTTCCATGTGGTTGCTAAAGTTTTCAGACGTGGGAGGGAGATCCTTCAAACTGTGGAGCCAGCTTCCAGTTTGGATTTGGGAGACATCCGTACTGTTAAAATTAGGTTTCAGACTAATCTTTCGACAAAGTTCATAGTTAGGGATGAATAAGGTGACCCTGAATCATCCCTTCGTTATCTCCCTTTCTGTTTCTCTCCTGTTCCTGTTTTAGGTGACGGCCAACAGCTGTACTCAGATAATGTTTCGGCAGAACAAAATCATTTGTGTGAAACTTTGTCGTTTAATTCTGAGCTATGGTTTGTAAGGTCACAGTGACCTTGACCTTTGATCAACAAATTCTGATCAGTCTCAGACATTATGTTTAAGACAATCCAGAAACATCATGTCTCTTTATGTCTTTTTATGTGTCCCGCTGTTACCACAGTGGAGCCACTGTGAAGCACAACAGGGAATCATACAGAAAGCCACAAACTTTTTCCTATTCCAACTGCTTCTCCTTGTTTTTAAGAGCCTGAGAGTCTCTACTGTGTATTCTAGTAATGTAGAATCACACAGATTCTCTCATAGTTTCTCTCCTCTGCCATCATCATGTATGCGTAACGTGACAGGAGTGTATGAGGGAAAGGAACTCATTAGCCTACTTGAATATAAGGCGTCCAAACACATGTTAAGATAACAAAAGAACGGCACAAAGTTAAGCAAATGTCTGTTACATCAGTCGATCCAAAAGTGATGTTTGACTTGTTTTCAGTATTTGGCTCAATGTTGCTGCAGAAAAAACATAGGTCGTGAATTACACACTGCGTTTCTGGCTAATATAATCCACTACAGTGAAACACCTGGTGGGAAAAAGCACGCTAAACACAAATGTACTTCCAAACCCTGTACAAACAAACTACACACACAATCTGAGCTGCACTCTGAGGAGCTGTGGGCTCTTTCTTTTCCCCTTTAACTTCACTCTGGGTTAACACAAGTCTAATTCATCACTCCCAGGTCTTAGCTTTATATCTCTCTAGTTATGCCTCCTGTGGGTTTGTTAAAACTCTGAAAAGAGGAAATGCAACAACTGCAGGATCACTACTTTTATACACTTCATATCTTTTTGTTTTTGTGTTTGCTGCTTCTTTGTCTTCTTTGTTTGCTACTTGCTGTTCAAATGTTTCAGATCATCAAACATATTTTCATATTAGACACATAAAAAATGCACTTTTTAAATGATGATTTTATTTATTAAGAGAAAAAAATTCCAAACCTGTGTGAAAACATAGCTGCACTTTAACAAAACTGTATTCAAGTGTCTCTGAAAAGTGGATAACATTAGGAAAGCTGGCTCACTCTTCTTTGCTGAATTGTTTTAGATCATCCACACTGGAGGCCTTTCAAGCATGAAAGGTTTGTTTAAGGTCGTGCCAACTGGATTCAAGTCTAGACTCTAACTCCAATACCTTCTTTTTTAATGAGCCACTCAGAGGTGCACTTGCTGATGTGTCAAAACATAACGCTGCTGCTGGCACCTTGTGGCACCAGATTGACACTTTGCATTCTGATGGTTTAGCTCAGTGGGATGAGCAGGTGCCATAAGCCTTGAGGGCAGTAGACCCAGTCTGACCACATGTCTTCACTGTTGAAATAGGGCTAGAAAATGCCCCACATCTGATTAGTACTAATAAATGTTGCTGACTATAAGCTGCATAAGAATATTGTTCAGCTTTTTTTTCTATATCATTGTAAATATTATCATTGCAAATTTCCTTGAAATATGATAATATACTTCTGAGGCTATGCTGCCCACATGTGCAGAACACTACATCATTTATCACTGTATGTGAATGAGGCACAGCCAGCTTCTTTCTCATCCGGTCTCTAAGTGATGACATGATGAACCCTGCTTCCGGGTCCAAACTACCTCCCTCCTCTCGCTCATGTGTAGTGCTGCTGCGTGTTGTTCTAAGGTGCATTTAAAACACGGGAGAGCATGGTGCTGCTGCCAGAGAGCAGCAGGTGTTAGCACGGCCCCTCCCTTCCTTCCAACTTCTAACTATGTTACATTTAATAAATCCTGTTTTCATGGATACCTGGATGTTAAACTTCATAGTTACACCTGGTAAATGGCCTGTATTTATATAGCGCTTTACTAGTCCCTAAGGACCCCAAAGCGCTTTACACAACCAGTCATCCACCCATTCACACACACATTCACACACTGGTGATGGCAGCTACATTGTAGCCACAGCCACCCTGGGGCGCACTGACAGAGGCGAGGCTGCCGGACACTGGCACCACCGGGCCCTCTGACCACCACCAGTAGGCAACGGGTGAAGTGTCTTGCCCAAGGACACAACAACTGAGACTGTCCAAGCCGGGGCTCGAACCGGCAACCTTCCGATTACAAGGCGAACTCCCAACTCTTGAGCCACAATCGCCCCTCGCCACACAATCTTGGTAAAGCAGCAACGCTGATCATTTTATTAAAGATGAAAGAATTTAGACAGTTTGTAACTCTCAGTGATGTTCGTTTGACTGAAGCGGAGTTTGGGCCCAGACACGGCTAATGACGTCAGACTTAAAGACCGGTTTATGCTGGAAGTAGGAAATAACTTCCAGGCGTGCCTCTTTCTATCAATATCAGCACTGGTTTTGTTTCTTGTGTTTGAGCCACACAATCTTGATTATGGATGATGGATGGCACTACTTTACAGTGAGAATGTGAACAGCATTGTTTTAGTTCCAGCTTACTGCTAAAAAAGCTTCAGGTTTGAAAGGGTTAAGTCCACCCGAACATGAAAGTCTTTGTAGTGACTTTTATACCAACAGGGGATATTAAAATTTGAATCAATAAAGTCATCAGACATCCCTGAGCAATCCCATTCCTCTGACCAAATAAAGCGGCTCTCTTGCTTTTCATGTCTCACTGATACATTTATACTTGCCCTGAATTAAGGTCCACCACAAAACCCCCTTTCAAAAAGCAATCGATAGAATGAATAAGGCGGAGATGTTCGGAAAACGTTTCGTGGTACTCTCACGGTTCAGAGTCGCCAAAGCAAACAGATTTTCCAACAAAACTGACACCTGCAAAATTCATATAGTCATCACGGCAAACAAAATTGCTCCTCTAGTAATAAAGTTATCGTAGCATTAAAAGTACTACGACCATAAAAACTTGATCATTCATGTCAGAGTTGTTCTGTGTTTTATGTGTTTGTACAGCCTTTTGTGTTTGTGTATCTGGACTGGAGTGAGAGAAAGTGTCTGCTTCCAGTGGTATCCTTAGGCTAAATAATATCCTAAAACAGCTGAGCACCATCACTGTGAAAAAAAAGGATAAACTGTGTGTTTGAAGGGAACAGATTTAGAGCTCCAGTGAGCAGCAGATGATGAGCAAATGACTCAAAATAAACCAAAAATAAAGGAACTATATGGCCCAGAGGAGGTCTGCAGGGTTTTCTCTACAATAATAAACACATTTCAGATCTTTGGATTTAAACTGTATCTAAGACTAGACTCAAGTCTAAGACTTGAGCAATCTTTGGGGCACTCGGCATTGAAGACAGACAATACCGAGTGCCTACACTGACAACTATATGCAAAAACTGCATAATACATCAGTGAAGGATAATCAGACAACCAAGTACAGATTCAAAATCCTTGATGTGAAACCTATGGTGCTCTGTTGGTATATGTTTGCCCTGCTCCTTATGCAAAAAGAGAGACTTTGGATAAAAATAAATAAAAATAAATAACATTTTATTTATATAGCACCTTTCTAGGACAGAATCACAAAGTACAAAGCACATAACATAACAAATAAAACAGGCAAAAATTAAGCAAAAGCAATAAAAAGGTGAGTTTTGAGTTGGTTTTTAAAAACAATTACTGAGTCTACAGTTCTTAAGCTTTGGGGGAGAGAGTTCCAAAGTCTAGTGGCAAAAGCTTTATCACCCTTAGTGCTCATCTTGGTTTGTTGTACAGCAAGTAGGCCCTGATCAGATGATCTCAGGGACCTGCTAGGGACATAGGGCTGTAGAAGATCAGAGATGTAAGCTGGTGCCAGTCCGTGCAAAGCTGTAAAAGACAGAACCAGGACCTTAAAATGGACTCTAAATTCAACAAGAAGCTAATGTAATTGTGATAGCAACGGTGTCACATGTGATTACTTGGAGGATTTGGTCAGAAGCCTCGCTGCAGCGTTTTGCACAACCTGCAGCCGACCCAGGAAACCTTTGCTTAGACACATAAACAGTGAGTTACAACAGTCCAAGCGCGAGAAAATAAATGCATGTATAGCAATCTCCAGTTCAGAGCGAGATAAAATAGGGCTTAACTTAGCCACATTTCGTAAATGATAAAAACAAGACCGAACCAGAGATTTAACATGACCATCCAATGTGAGAGTCGAGTCAAAAGTGACACTTAAATTCCTGATAGAGGATTTAACACACACTGAGAGAGGACCAAAGGGTAAAAATCTGTCAGGAGCGCATACAAGGTTTTCAGTTTTCCCCTCGTTGAGTTGGAGGAAATTTGCAGCCATCCAACGTTTGATAGAATCAACCTTTACATATGGAATATAGACACACTCGCATAAAATACTCCAAACGGCCAGCAGCATGTTGTGCCAAGGCAATGACTCTTTGCATGGGTCAGTGTTGGTTAGTTGAAAAGTTAGCTTAAAGGGAAAACCATCAGAATATAACACACAAAGTGCAAAAAAAGAAACAAACAAAAACCATGGATGACAGCACAGACAAAAGTTTTCATGGCTCTTTTTCTCAATAAAAAAGTTGTTTTCCTGCTATGACTTATGCCTTCATGACAGGGATAACCTAAAGGATCAACAACAACACAACACAACACTAGCTACATTTCTGGTGGGGTTATATGTTTTGGCATTACCACATGGTGACAGTACTCAGCTAAAAGTTCATGTGACTAAAGTCCTTGAAGCAGTGCAAAGGATAGAACAAGAGCAAGAGAGATAACATCTCAACCAACAGTGACGTCACATGCTAAACAAAAATGCATAGTTTCTTAGTTCCAATAAGTAGAAGATGTGGCTCTCCATCTAAAAGAATACTCCTACATGTATTTTTGCCTTATAAGTCTCTCTTATCCATCCATCTTCTTCCATTTTACCTGGGGCCGGGTCGCGGGGGCAGCAGCCTAAGCAGAGAAGCCCAGACCTCCCTCTCCCCAGCCACCTCCTCCAGCTTATCCGGGGGAACACCAGGGCGTTCCCAGGCCAGCCGAGAGATATAATCTCCCCAGCGTGTCCTGGGTCTGCCCCGGGACCTCCTCCCGGTGGGACATGCTCGGAACACCTCACCCAGGAGGCGCCCAGGAGGCATCCTTGTCAGATACCCGAACCACCTCAGCTGGCTCCTTTCGATGTGGAGCAGCAGCTGCTCTACTCTGAGCCCCTCCCGGATGGCTGAACTTCTTACCCTATCTCTAAGAGAGAGGCCAGCCACCCTTCAGAGGAAGCTCATTTCTTGTATCCGCGATCTTGTTCTTTCGGTCACTACCCACAGCTCGTGGCCATAGGTGAGGGTAGGGACGTAGATCGACCGGTAAATTAAGAGCTTCGCTTTTACACTCAGCTCTCTTCACCACGACGGACCGGTGATGCGTCTGCATCACTGCAGCCGCAGCACCAATCCGTCTGTCGATCTCCGGCTCCCTTCTCCCATCACTTGCAAACAAGACCCCGAGATACTTGAACTCCTCCACTTGGGGCAGGAACTCATCCCCGACCCGGAGTGGGCACTCCACCCTTTTCCCTCTGAGAACCATGGCCTAAGATTTGGAGGTGCTGATCCTCATTTCCGCTGCTTCACACACAGCTGCGAACCGTTCCAGTGCGAGCTGGAGGCCCTCACCCGATGAAGCCAACAGAACCACATCATCCGCGAAAAGCAGAGATGAGATTCTGAGACCACTGAAGTGAAAGCCCTCCGCCACTTGGCTGCGCCTAGAAATCCTGACCATAAAAATTATGAACAGAATCGGTGACAAAGGGCAGCCCTGGCGGAGCCCATCACCCACCGGGAACGAGTCCAACTTATTGCCGGCAATGCGAACCAAGCTCTTGCAACGGTTGTATAGGGATCGAATGGCCCATAGCAATGGGCCAGACACCCCATACTCCCGTAGCACCTCCCAAGGGACACGGTCAAATGCCTTCTCCAAGTCCACAAAACACATGTAGACTGGTTGGGCAAACTCCCATGCGCCAAGTATCCTTGAGAGGACAAAGAGCTGGTCCAGTGTTCCACGACCAGGACGAAAACCGCATTGTTCCTCCTGTATCTGAGGTTCGACTGTCTGCCAGTCCAGGGGTACTGCCCCTGATCTCCACGCAACATTGTAGAGGCGTGTCAACCAGGACAGCCCTACAACGTCCCGAGCCTTCAGGAACTCGGGGCGGACCTCATCCACACCAGTGGCTCTGCCACCAAGGAGTTGTTTAACTGCCTCAGTCCAATAACAACACACAGCTCGGGTTCAGATCAGGGAGGCCGTTCCTCCCAATCACGCCCCTCCAGGTCTCGCTGTCGTTACCCACGTGAGCATTGAAGTCTCCCAATAGGACAACAGAGTCTCCAGGTGGAGCATCTTCCAGCGCCCCACCCAGGGGCTCTAAGAAGGCTGGGTACTCTGAACTGCCACTCGGCGCATAAGCACAGATGACAGTCAGGCACGTTCCCCGACCCTAAGACGCAGGGAACAAACCCTCTCATCCACCGGGAAGAACCCAACGAACTTATAGTTCTCCTTTTTTCCAATTTCTAGTTGAGTATGCCGTATGGCTGAGAATTCCATATAACTGAGTAGATGTGAACCCAAGACTAGCCAGGTCAGTGGTGACCTGGTGGATGCACCAAAGCAATTTAAAATCATATCCATTGAAGAGGAGTGTACTATGAATGACATGCAAAAAGCTCATCACATGTCAGACTTGTCCTCCAATTCCACATCTGATCTAACACCTGGACGCACCCTTCAGCTGAACACAATGTGAATGGTAAATGGACTGGTTCTTCTTATACAGCACTTTTCCACTCAAAAGTACTGAAAGCACGTCATACAAGTATAAGTATTTTCTATCTAACATTCACACTCTGATGAACACATCAGAGAGTAACTACAGTAAAGTAACTTGCCAAAGGACATTTTAGCATGCAGACTTGGTCGTCTGCACCCTTCGATTAATGGATACTCTGCTCTACCTCCTTAGCTACTATCCATGTCTTAAGATACACCTGGATACCACTGAGTGGCTAAGTACATCACGATTTAATAGTCTCCTTCACAAATATTTCATTCAATTCAAAAACCTTGGTAGGCTAATAACAAAAGCTAAACATTTTATTATTTGTTCATAAAGGCTTTTGAAACTTATGAAATAATTGGGATTTTTCTTCACTATATGGTAGAATTACATGAAATATAATTTAAAAAATGAAGCCCTTTATGGCACTGCCTAAACTTTCTGACACAAGTGTAATCCTGTCAGTAGTACAGCATGTGTTCAGTTTTTAATGGAAAACCGGGAATCTCTTTTTACTTCTTTATTAATCTGCATTTCCAACAGGACAACTAAAGTCAAAGGTAGATTATTTTTATCTGCATCAGCACAGGAGGAAGGTCCAGAGTAGGGGTGGGCGATATAAACGATATACGATATAAACTATATAAATTTGGCCAACGATAGAGATTTTGACTATATCGCTCTATCGTGATAGCGCATGTTGATGATGTCATCAAGCTGCGCCTGTTTTGGTCGAAAGCATCGCAGCGGCTAAAACCATTATCATCTGCAAATTATGGCGGGCGACAGTCATAGCAAAGAGATGAAGCACTTTTGAAATATGGGGAAAGCCAAAAACTGCGCTTCCTCCACTTCCGTAACATTGATTCATTAATGTTGAATTCTTTCGCAGCTGCTCTATTCCCATGTTGTTGCAGTATGTTAACAACTAACCTCGTATTGTGGATGAATAATCGCAGTTCTCCTGACTGAAGTTTGGCCCGTGTATAGCATCCTGCTATGCGATTGCATTTGTCCCTGACCACCAGAATCCCTCACGTTAACTTTTATCGTGTGTTGGTGGTCCTTGTCGTCTGGGGCTGGGCGCTCATGTATGTACCGGCTCACTCCTGGTGGCCGATTGGCGGGGCCGGGCGCCTGTGGCCCGGCTGGGCTCCTTCCGGGGGGTGGGATGCCCTCAGGCCTCTGGGCCTGAAGCTCGGTCCTCTCTGGCACAGCTGGCTGCCGGCAGAGCCCGCGGGCACGCCACTGCAACCCCCTCTGGTCTCTGCTCCGTAGCTGCTGGATGACCTCTCCTTTGGGGCTCTACTCAGCTCTTCCCAGGAGGGTGGCACGGTTCCCCCCCCTTTAGTGGTCCTCCTCGGGTCCTTGTACTCTGGGGCCTCTGGATATCTGGGACCTGGATCTCCTCCATACCTGCTTCATACCCTGGTGGACGGGGCTGTGGCTCCCCACACTCCCTAGCAGATCGTTACATGGAGAAACCTTTGGAATACAAGCATGCTGATCCACACAGGTATGCACACAGGTGTACACACGGGTGTTCAGACGCGGACTACACCTTTCTTGGCTGCTGCCTCAAAGCACATTGTGCGCTGTCTATCTTGCGTGCTGCACAATATCGTTTATTATTTAGTATCTACTGTTATCTACTGCTAGCTAGTTTATTGTGATGGTGCTGTTTTTTTTATTATGTTGCTCTTTGTTGTTTGCTTTCTCTTCTGTTTTTTTTTCTCCATACAGGTGATCCAGGTGTTTTGTTTTTTTGTTTGTTTGTTTTTTCTCTTTCTTCCCCCCCTTCTCACCGTCTCTTCTCCCCTTTGGTTTTCTTTCTCTCCCTCTCTTTCTTTCATTCTTTCTCCCTGTCCTATCCCCCAGTCATGTCTGTCCCGTTTGTAGCAACTGAAAATAAAATAAATTAATAATTATAATAAAGGTCAATCAAATGGACCAATATGGCAAGGCAGGGCCGGCCCGTGGCATAGGCCGTATAGGCAAATGCTAAGGGCGCCGTCCATCAGGGGGCGCCACGCCAGTGCCACAAATGTTGAAAAAAAAAAAAAAAGTTGGTACTATTATTTCTAAATACAAAAAATAATCCCACGTTAATTAAAATGCAAAGTAAAGCTTATTTAATAGAAATATTATTTGTTACAACATTACGCCCCCCCCCCTCCCCGCACGGTGCGCCCCCTCCCTTCCCGTATCATGGTTCCTTTTGGACGTCACCACATCAAAAAATCAACACAAGATGTCAAAACGGCCAAAACTGTCAGGTGCCCAGGGAAGAAAAAGAGAGAAGAAGAGGAGGAGAAACGAGAAAAAGACAGAGGTAGGTAACGTTAGCCTACATGAAATTATTTGTCTGAATGTGATAGTAACCTAAATTTTTAGCATTAAGCTAATGTTACATGATTCGCTAATTGCTAATCAACAGTGTTGGGAAGGTTACTTTTAAAATGTATTCCATTACAGAATACAGAATACACGCCCCAAAATGTATTCTGTAACGTATTCCGTTACGTTACTCAATGACAGTAACGTATTCTGAATACTTTGGATTACTTAACATATTATCATGCTTTTTACAACAACGTGAATGTACTATTGCTGTGTGATTTATTACCATTACTGAAGGTCCGCGGCTCCGAACTGTAGTAAAGGGACCTCTGACTAATACGGCGGGGTCCGTGTTGGGCTTTTAGCCGAAAAATAGCTTTACTTTGTTGTGTGGGTCAACTTTTCTGGCGAGAGACAGAGAGAGGCGTTGAAAGACTCCAACAGAACTTATTGTTTTCGGAGGAAAACACGAACACGGTGTACAGTCGAGTCTTAATAGCTTACTTACAACTGGGCTCGTCAGGCACTCTTCTTGGCTGAAGTGGTTATTATTATATTTACATGCTTCCAGCTCCCGTTTTTCCTCGATGACAACTCGTACTTTTCCTTTTTCTCCCTCCTCGCGCTCACAGACACATAACGGGTATGGCAGTCCATTCTCCCAGCAGCACGGACTACACTGCCCATGATGCTACATTCTTTAGAGCTATGCTTGTAGCATTCTGCCTGTTAGCTTAGCACAACAACAACAACAACGAAAAGGCGCTCTCTCACCCAGGAAACACACAGTCGCAGAGAGAGAGAGAGAGAGCGTCGCCCTGTAACCATGGCAACCGTAACGCTGCCGCCTGGAACAACAGAACGTAGCTGTCAAACAAAACCCAAACAGTCCTGACCCGCGACAAAATGAAACAGGAAAGTACCGCAGTGTAATCCATTTATTTCAACAAAGTAACTGTATTCTGAATACCACCTTTTTAAACGGTAACTGTAACGGAATATAGTTACTCATATTTTGTATTTTAAATACGTAACGGCGGTACATGTATTCCGTTACTCCCCAACACTGCTAATCAATAAATAGCTAGTTAACTGTTTTAACGTCAGTTAATATTGTGGAGGGGGCTAAATTGTTATGGAAAATAAATAATTACAGTACTCCCATCTTTCCCACCATTCCTCATTTGTATTCATCTTTTAAGCAGGTGTTTCTTGTTTACATTGTTATTGCCTTCTGGTTAGCTAACGTTTAACCCTGCAGGTAATAGTCACTTTTCCACCCCTGTATATATTATAGTTGTAAGCCTAGTTGTTAAAGTGCACATCATTAATGTTAATTAAGCAATATCACATGAGAGGGAATGCTGTTTTTTAATATGAGCACTGCTGTGATTCGGTCAAAGATAATCATAACATAACATTCTCATATGATATTATACTGTTACTTTGCATTCTGCTATTCAGCATTTCACTGTAATGATGACAATAAATTGAATCTAATCTAATTTGCATATCAGTTAACATCATACATATATCTCTTTGGTTTTTCATTTATATTATATCATTTCATTTTATTCCTGGAATCATATGTTTCTATTATTAGACTTTAATACTCAGTGGTGTCACATACTCCTCTCTTCAGATGCACTGTTGAAGTTTCTTAATCCCACCCCTGGGCCATCTACCACATCTACCGCTGCTGCCTCCACTTCAGCAGCACAACCCACCAGTGATGCAGCATCAGCAGCACAACCCAGCCATGATGCAGCAGCATCAAGCGGCCTTCCTGTTGCCTCCACCTCAGCAGCATCAAGCGGTGCAGTCGCCCTCCATGCAGCTAGATGTGGCTGTCGACTTGCTGAAGAAAACCAAAGATTCCCTCACCAGCTACAGAAACACTGGATTTTCTGATGCACAGACAACGGCAAAGGAGATGTGTGAAGAAATGAATGTGGAGGCTGAACTCAAACAAAAGCGATTGAGAACCACCAAAAGGCACTTCGGTTATGAGTCTCCAGATGAGCCCATACAAGATGCACTTAAAAAAAATGGAAACCACATTTTTTAATGTGGTAGTGGATACAGCCATCTCTTCACTTGATGAGAGATTTCAGAACCTTGGAGAGGTGAATGACAAGTTTGGAGTACTCCTCAATTTCCACAACTTACAAAAAGAAGAGCTGCTACAGCAGTGCCAAACACTGAGTACTACTCTGACCCATGACAGCCAGCCGGACATTAATGGCACAGAACTTGCAATGGAAATGCAGAATTTCCCACCATTGCCATCAAAGAACATGACAAACATGGAACTCTTGACCTTCCTGCATGAGAAGAAGCTGGCAGAAATTTACCCCAACATGTGGGTTGCTCTGAGAATCTTTGCCACTCTTCCTGTTACAGTGGCTGCTGCTGAAAGAAGTTTCTCTAAGCTCAAACCCATTAAAACCTACCTGAGATCTACTATGATGCAAGAACGTCTCAGTGGACTTTCCATCATAAGCATAAATCATGTGGTCTCAAATCAGTTGTCATATGATGATGTTGTAGATGACTTTGCTGCGAGAAAGACTAGGAGAGTAAGGCTGTAGCAGGTGATGTGAGGTTGATGAGGGGGTGGTGTACAGTAATTTGTAAGTCATTCTAGTTAATGCAGTATTAAAAAGCACAACTAGAGAACTCTGTAGGATCCCCTTTTTTGTAATATAGTTGTTAAAGTCATACTGGTTTATTTAATATCTTGTTTTGTGCAGTGCCTTATTTACATTGTATTTTTAATTTATTTTATCCAACTTGTTGACACATTTTATTGTGTTTATGTATGTAAAATTTATTGTATTTCATATATTAATTTTTTATTTTTTGTATTCATTTATTTATTCATATATTTTTTTATCTTGTTAATTATTCTGATTGTGAATTTGCTTTCTTTAAGTAAAAAAAAAAAAGGTCAAAGACAAAGCTATTCGGTTTCTTGTGAGTACATACACTACACTGCCGATGTAGGGGGGCGCCACCTAAAATCTTGCCTAGGGCGCCAGATTGGTTAGGGCCGGGCCTGCTGGCAAGGCCATGATGATCCACTTGGTAAAATAAATCCGCTTGGCATCTTTCTTGGCCTTAAGACAACAATTCTGATGGCTAAAGATCCAAACGGGACACAAAAAAAACCCAAAAAACTTTTATCGAGCGGAAAAAAAGTTGGCGTTCATCCTCCAGCTTCACTGTGCTAATGTTATGCTAACATAGCTGTGTCGATAGCAATCACGTAGCACAACATTATATGCCAGGTAGTCCAACTTCAGTAACCCTGCAAACGTCACTGCTGTTTAGTTTTCTGTCTTCATTTATGTTGGAAGTGATAGCAGAGCTGTACGTTTGAATTAGTTTCAAAAATCTCTCAGTCAGAACATGGTATGAAATGTTTAGGTGTAAACTAGCGAGCTAACTTCTTGTTAACTTCTAACTCCGTTAAATTTAATAAATTCTGTTTTCATGGATGTTAAACTTAATTGTTACACCCGATAAAGCAGCAACGCTGATGATTTAATTAAAGATGAAAGAATTTAGACCGTTTTTAACTCTTAGTGTTCGTTTGACTTTGGGACCTGAAATGGACGGAGTTTTGGACCCAGATTACTCCGCGAATCTTTTCACTACGGCAGCATCTGCTGTAGTGTAATAAAGTTGTACTAAAACATTTTTTAACAGATTTCTGCACGCAGAAATCGGTTCGAGGTCAGTAAGCACAACCAGAATTCATACATAAGGCACACTCTAGATTTTTGAGAAAATTAAAGTTTTAGTGTGCCTTATAGTGTGGAAAATACGTTATACAGAAGAAAAGAATATATCGTGATATATATCGTTACCGCACATGCTTCAAATTATATCGCGATATGAATATTAGGCCATATCGCCCAGCCCTAGTCCAGAGTCTGACTCCACTCCACCTGGTCGGGGTATTTCTGCGTGGAGTCTGCATGTTCTCCCCATGTTTGTGGGTTCTCTCTGGGTACTCTGACTTTCTCACACAGTCCAACGACAAGCAGTTAGTTAGGTTAATTGTTGATTCTACAATGCTCATAGGTGTGAATGGTTTTCTGTCTCTCTGCATTAGCCCTACGTCTGACTGGCGACCTGTCCAGGGTGCACCCGGCCTCTCACCCTATGGTAGCTGGAATAGGCTCCAGCCCGCCCACTTAACCCCACCGTGACCCTGATAAGGATAACTAGAAGAGAATGGATGGATGAAGGCAATAAACTATATTTTTTAGGGTGCCTCCATTGTGAGGCAAGCAGCAGCAAAACACCAGACAATAGATACACTATTAAGTTAGATACAACATGAAGGGTGGAGGTGGGCTGACTATAGGTAGTAAAGTGGCTTGCAGAAGTGCAGTAACTGTGGCCAGGCTTAAGCAGCTGAAATAGCAGACTGAATGTGCAACTGTCCGGTTGGATGAGTGAAAAGTATCAAGATGGCACCGAGATCAGCTGATCTATCAAGACTGCAGTTCAGCTGAACGTCAGGTCCTGCTTGATTTACCACTTTGATTTACAAGGAAATGCAAAATTCTATAATTCTGTATATTTTTGACCATTCCACTTGTAAAAGTAGACCTTGTAAAATATCAATGCACAAACATTCTTAATATTGTTTTCTCTAACAGGGACGAACACTCGAATCTCTGCTGCTGTGAATCAGGTTATACTTAATGTACTTTAATGTTATCCCTGGAAACATAAACAACCAAGCTTTGATTTTCCAGAAACCAAAGCCTCTGCAAGGGTAGCTGGGTTATGAGATTTCTATTCAAGATAAACTCAGTAAGAATGCCTGCTGCACGGCAATGAAGAAGCCCTCCTTTTTTTAAGAGGAAGAAATGGTGAGGACTGCCTGTGCTAGTTCACTGAACAACTGACAGTTGTGTGCTGTGCTGCAGTCCTCTGAGATGCAGAGGCAGGGCTCTGACAGGACAAGTGTGCACGCACACACACACGCACGCACACACACACACACACACACACCTGGAGGTACAGGAAGTCACATGCATTTGCATGTTACGCTGGTCATACAGACCTTCCCTTGGCTCAGAGTTGTGTCTTATATAAGCTTATAAATACTTTACTTAATTTACCTCCACTGTATACACACAATTACTGACACAGAGGAACAAACAGAAGGCAGAAATCTACAGGGTGGAGAGAACTTTACATAAATTATGTAAGAAAGTCTTTAATGTGTCTATTTCATATATACATGTGAAAATTCCCAATAATTTATTACATGTCTCCAAAAAATACTTTTCTTTGATAAATTACTGTCCACGAATGAATTGCCAACATCAAAAACTACCATTTAAAGCTCACTGTATCATGTAGTAGCAAACTAATACAAGTATACTAGAGCCACACTGTGGCCAATAATAATACAAATTTTTAGATAGAAAAAATTCTGATATATATGCTTGACACTGCACAAAACATCTGTTCAACAGAGAGTGTACTTTTCTACTTATGCTGCAGACAGGATGGTTTGAACAAGAGAGCTGGGTCACTTCCTTCACCACTTCCCCACACTGGGTGGCTTGAAGTGAGCAAATGGAGTAAAAAACTCTCAAGCTGTGTCGTGGATTTTTATTTAAAAAAAAAAGAACGTTGTGACGGAGATTTTCTGACCAGAAGAGAAGACACTTGAAACTGAATGTTCCCATAAAATACGATGATAGTCATTAGGAAATATCATCATCATTACTACAAAGTCCTAAACTGTTTGAAAGACTAGAAAAACAAGTTAAATTCTTTAATCATACACTTTCCCTCTTTTTTGAAATGTGCTTCCACAGATCATCAACTCAGCATTAGGTAATTAGGAAATGCACTTAGAATTTAAATCCTATTTAAATCCAACAAACTCTGTCAGTTTTTGATAGTTTCAGTTTAAGAAGACAAATGCATCTCATGGCTAAACTTCAATGTACAACCTAAAGTTTTGTGATAACAAAACTTTGGCTGGTACGTATTTCACAGTAAACGTCCGCTGTAGCACACGTATGGCTCCAAAAACCTCCATTAGGCTTCGAATGCTCCCTCGAGATCCTGCTTTGTCTACTTGCCAACCATCAATTTCATCATACACCTTAAGGTTGAGGACAGGAAATGTCAACGTATTCAAACTGACCCAAAAGTCACATGAAGCATCAGAAATGATGACAAGACCCAGAGACTAAGCAGCAGGCTTTGTGCATCACATTTAAGCCTGGTCTGAAGGTATTAGGTCAGGTTCATGACCAGGAGCATTTTTGTTGATATTGTTAACATTCATGGGGAAGTGCTCTGTAAATCTGTGAGAAACTTACTTTCAAGGACAGTTCAGCTGTAACGCCCAAGAGCATCCTGGCCATTCTAACATAATTATCCCTCATTACTTGTTCTATTTGCCATATTTATCTTGTTAATAATTTGACTTCTTAAATCTGGATACTGTACCTACTGTGAAAAAGAAAGCCTCAGTTCAGAAGTACTTGTCTCCCTGGTATAACTCTCAAACGCGCACCTTAAAGCAGATAACTCTTAAGCTGAAGAGGAAATGGCAACTCACAGATTCAGAAGATCAGTTATCATGGAAAAGTTGTTTGCTGCTCTATAAAAAAAGAGCTTCCCCCAATTTCCTGTTTTTAGTTTATGTAGCCTATGTTCACCCCTATATAGTTAGCTCTGAAGGCTGAAGCAAAGATTTTTAAAATGGACACTCACAGGATATATTCACTGTTTCTCGAACCTTTGCTTCTCGAACATTTTGTCTCATTACAGCCACAAACATGAATCAATTTTATTGGAATTCCACGTGAAAGACCAACACCAAGTGGTGCACACGTGAGAAGTAGAACCAAAATCATTCATGATTCCAAACAATTTTTACAAATAAATAACTGCAAAGTGGGGTGTGCGTAATTATTCAGCCCCTTTGGTCTGAGTGCAGTCAGTTGCACATAGACGTTGCCTGATGAGTGCTAATGACTAAATAGAGTGCACCTGTGTGTAACCTAATGTCAGTACAAATACAGCTGCTCTGTGACGCCTCAGAGGTTGTCTAAGAGAATATTGGGAGCAACAACACCATGAAGTCCAAAGAACACACCAGACAGGTCAGGGATGAAGTTACTGAGAAATTTAAAGCAGGCTTAGGCTACAAAAAGATTTCCCAAGCCTTGAACATCCACGGAGCACTGTTCAAGCCATCATTCAGAAATGGAAGGAGTATGGCACAACTGTAAACCTACCAAGACAAGGCCGTCCACCTAAACTCACAGGCCGAACAAGGAGAGCGCTGATCAGAAATGCAGCCAAGAGGCCCATGGTGACTCTGGACGAGCTGCAGAGATCTACAGCTCAGGTGGGGGAATCTGTCCATAGGACAACTATTAGGCCAACGTTGTGCAGTGCACGACTGCACAACGTTGGCCTTTATGGAAGAGTGGCAAGAAGAAAGCCATTGTTAACAGAAAACCATAAGAAGTCCAGTTTGCAGTTTGCCACAAGCCATGTGGGGGACACAGCAAACATGTGGAAGGTGCTCTGGTCAGATGAGACCAAAATGCAACTTTTTGGCCAAAATGCAAAACGCTATGTGTGGCAGAAAACTAACACTGCACATCACTCTGAACACACCATCCCCACTGTCAAATATGGTGGTGGCAGCATCATGCTCTGGGGGGGCTTCTCTTCAGCAGGGACAGGGAAGCTGGTCAGAGTTGATGGGAAGATGGATGGAGCCAAATACAGGGCGATCTTGGAAGAAAACCTCTTGGAGTCTGCAAAAGACTTGAGACTGGGGCGGAGGTTCACCTTCCAGCAGGACAACGACCCTGAACATAAAGCCAGGAAACAATGGGATGGTTTAAAACAAAACATATCCATGTGTTAGAATGGCCCAGTCAAAGTCCAGATCTAAATCCAATCGAGAATCTGTGGCAAGATCTGAAAACTGCTGTTCACAAACGCTGTGCATCTAATCTGACTGAGCTGGAGCTGTTTTGCAAAGAAGAATGGGCAAAGATTCAGTCTGTAGATGTGCAAAGCTGGTAGAGACAAACCCTTAAAGACTGGCAGCTGTAACTGCAGCAAAAGGTGGTTCTACAAAGTATTGACTCAGAGGGCTGAATAAATACCCACACCCCACTTTGCAGTTATTTATTTGTAAAAAATGTTTGGAATCATGTATGATTTTGTTCCACTTCTCACGTGTGCACCACTTTGTGTTGGTCTTTCACGTGGAATTCCAATAACATTGATTCATGTTTGTGGCTGTAATGTGACAAAATGTGGGAAAGTTCAAGGGGGCCGAATACTTTTGCAAGCCACTGTATTGCAGCATAACTACGGGAGGATTCAGGGTCAGCTGATCCTCCTCATGGAGAATCCTGAGGTACTACTCTGGCCACAAGAGATATGTAATCTCTTGAGCAAGTTTCTGGCCTGACGTGGGGTCTCCTCCCAGCTGAGCATCCCCAGAAAATCTTCAGCAGGAGGCGCCCTGATCAGATGCCTTTTGCCTGGCTCCTTTCCTACAGAAGGAGTCTCCTCCCAGCTCCCAACTCCCTCTGGATGACTGGGCTTGTCATTCTATTTCTAAGAGCTTTTCCATTTCCATCCACATTACCGGACAGGGAGCAAGTGGGAGAGTCCATACAGATGTCTGCATGCTTGTGTTTTGTTACTGGTCCGGTACCTAACTCCTTCACTTGTGGCAATGACTCTCCCAAAACCAGAAAGAGCAATCTACCATTTTCCAGCAACCATGGCTTCAGGCTCTCATCCTCGCAACTTGTCGTATAACTGGAAAACTTCAAACATCAGCTTGCTGTTGAAGACTATGTTTTCTTGAAGTCAACAGAACCAAGTCATCTGCAAAAAGCAGGAATACTATTCCCAAAACAAATGCCCTGCTTGCCCTGAGTACGGAACGAGCAACTCCTACAAATACATATGCACTATAGTGCTTTAGAAAATCCAGACTTTGTTCTTTGTAACAGTAGAACAGGGTTCTGCACTGGTGCAAACTATTAGTAAATCTGCCCTTAATTGCAGCAAACATCCCTCACCTTCCTTTGCTTTGAATGAAGGTTTCCCTCATTTTCTCTCTCTCACTCAGACAAAGTCAACTAGCTGCACTGACAGGAAGTGCAGACAGCCGAAGCATCGCAGTTATTGATGGGGACTACGACAAGCACCCACTTAAACACATTTAGACAGATGACTTGAGTGTTTGTGTACAAGTGCACAAAATGCACGCAAGCATCATCATGCCAGGCTGCTAACGGCAATAAAAGATTGATGCTCAGCCAAGCCTTAAATCATGCCTACAAGAGGATATGCATTCTGCTAATGTGGAGACAGAAACAGCACACTTGTGCATTCTTGCGCAAACAAGAATTGAATTTAGCATTGAAAGCAATGGCCAGGTATTTGGAAAATAAATTGCAGGATAATAAAAAAGGCATCAGCCCAGTGTCCACATGCAAAAGCCTGTTGTTACTACTTTAACACATTCCTCTGTTTTTCCATCTTTGCATGCCTCTGAGTCACTGCTACTGTCATTCAACCCATGAATTTAAAATCAACATGCACCATCCTCGAGAGAATTCCACTAAAAATGTGTTTAAAGACAGAAAAGTGGTTTCACAGCCCCAATGCTTCATGACTTTCCTCCCTCACATGTAGCAGAAATGTGAGCATGGAGAGTTCACCTGTCAGGCAAACATGCCAGAGACATCCCTTCACTGGAAATCTGTTTAGCAGCTCAATATTGCTGGTCATCTGTTGGGACTGTAATGGGATTAGATACAACAGCCAACAGGCTACCATGGTAACTGCATCACCACTATGTCATAACTGCTACAAGACAGCCCATTTGCTGTTAGCTTTTAATCACATATATCCCAGTTTATTTTAACAACAGCATCACCCCCTTTTTGGGAAATGGCTTTATTTATAAAGTATATTTCAGCACCACACAACATTCTTCGCATATTAAGAGCATGCCTCTGTACTAAATTGTCATTATGAAACAAAACATATGAAAATGGGAGACTTCAAACTGCTGAGCAATCAAGAAAGATTGGGATAATATCTATCTGTCAGAACATCATCAACTTTCCTCTGAACTCCCAAACACAGTGTTCTTAAAAGGATGCAACACAGTAGCAAACATGAACCAGCATGAATTTTGTGAAATATGTTTCTGGGAATAAGACAGTTGTGTGCTTCGTTGTGCAAATAAACATGATTTAAGGGCTGTGGGTTGGAGAAGGCAGTGCTACACTAAAACAGCAAAACAGTAAAACAGTGACTGGAATCAGTGCAGTAATATTCTGCACACGCTCATTATAGAATATGAGCTGTGGTTGGCTAACTAGCTAGAGGCTGTACAGCTGTGAACGTGTCAAACATTTTCAAGCCCGCTGACGCATTTTGTAAAGACACTGATGCTGCTGACACGTCGGCAGCTTTGACTTTGGACCTTCTGAAACAGACTGATGAGATGATTAAAGAGGT
The DNA here is from genome assembly GCF_965226115.1 of Aulonocara stuartgranti. Lineage (NCBI taxonomy): Eukaryota > Metazoa > Chordata > Actinopteri > Cichliformes > Cichlidae > Aulonocara > Aulonocara stuartgranti. Next base: position 39,329,142 of record NC_138939.1, on the reverse strand, counting down.
CGCAAGAACATTTGGAGATAAAATTAATAACAGACAAGTGGAGACTGAGCTGAAGTCACATTGAGCTTCAGACACAGAGAATCTGCTCTCTTCATTTGATGCTCCATTTAGCAGAAAGGCAGAATAAAGCAATCCCCAGTGCAGTGCTGCTTACAGACACACGGCCGTTATGGATTCGTAAAAGAACAGAATAAAAAAAGCTCGCTCAAAATAGAAGATGTGCCACTCTGATGTGATTTGTGATACGTACAAGATGAGATTCCTACAGTAGTATTCAGAGTATGAGATTTGCACTAGTATGTCAGAAATCCATAATGACTCTGAAGCATTTCGGTGAGGAGCCTTGCTCACATTAGTGAAACACCCAGCAGCACTAAAGATTATTCCAAGTCATTTTGATAAACACAAATCCTTACTAGTGGATGATAACCCCAAGAGATCAGATACTGCAGCTGCTTACACAACACAGTGTCATTTGTGCAGACTACACAGAAACCAAGATGAGTAAAGTGAGACGGAGACTCCTGATCTTAGATTTCTCTGAAAATGTTTCAACTAAATCTGTCAGGTACAAAACAAATCAACCAATCGATGACATTTTACCACTTTCATTGAATTCACTCAGCAACAGTTTAACATCTGTTACTAGGCAGCAAATCAAACAGCGGGGTCGAAGTTATCAATCATCACAAATTACAGCCACAACAACAAACCTTGTTACAAATATATATATATAAAATATAACTGCACACATCCAAAACAAAAACTGACCTAATCTTTAGTTGTATTATTAAAAACACAATATTTTGCAGTCAGTCCTTAGCAAACTGCTACTCAACATGTCTTTCATCAGTATTAATGTTTCCAGAGAAGCAGAGCTGTCAAATCTGGCTTTAAGACAATGTCCAGTGTGATGCATTCTTCAAATTCTTCTTCAAATTATTTCTCCTACAGTTAAAAACACCTGTCAGCCTCGAGTAACATTTACCTTTGGCTCACTTGGTTCCCTGTAGCTCTGTGTGTCCGATACTCCTGAGCCAGAACATTAAAGCTGCACAATCGGACATGAAGCAAAATCAATCTTATTTTTTTTAAGTGAAAAACTTCCAAACAGCAGTCACAGTTACTATTGTTGGTCAGAAGTCAGTTGGAGGCATCTCTGCTCTCTTTTCTTCATCCTCATCTGTCTTTACTGTTGTGAACTGTAACAACAGAGCTCCTCTCAGCTGTTAATACACAACACAGATGTGCAACATGCATTACGACATGCTAGCGTGTCTCAGCACGATGTTCACCAATTTAATTTTACAACTTTACAGTTATTAGCACAAACAGCACAAATTACTGCATGCCATGATTTTCTGACAGCGTGTTTGAGTGGTGGAAATAGATCTAAGTTTTCTCACAACGAAATTAATCAGTTTATCAATTACATACACTCCTGTTTTCCACTTGTTATGCGTATAAAGCACAGCTATCCACAGTTGCAATTTCTTCCATTCCAATCTCTCAACCACCTGTAGACCTGCATCAGGCTGGAATAGGCTACAAGACCATCAGCAAAAAGCTGGAAGTAGTTAAAACTGTACTTAAAAAGCCATGTCTTCACCCAGCAGTCTTAGCTAATTATAGGCCAATCTCCAACCTTCCTTTCATATCAAACATCCTTGAAAGAGTAGTTGTCAAACAGCTAACAGATCATCTGCAGAGGCTTATTTGAAGAGTTTCAATCAGGTTTCAGAGCTCATCACAGCACAGAAACAGCTTTAGTGAAGGTTACAAATGATCTTCTTATGGCCTCTGACAGTGGACTCATCTCTGTGCTTGTCCTGCTAGACCTCAGTGCAGCGTTCGATACTGTCGACCATAATATCCTATTAGAGCGATTAGAACATGCTGTAGGTATTACAGGTACTGCACTGCAGTGGTTTGTATCATATCTATCTAATAGACTCCAGTTTGTGCATGTAAATGGAGAGTCCTCTTCACACACTGAGGTTAATTATGGAGTTCCACAGGGTTCAGTGCTAGGACCAATTCTGTTTACATTATACATGCTTCCCTTAGGCAGCATCATTAGAAGGCATAGTATACATTTTCACTGCTGATGACACCCAGCTCTATCTGTCCATGAAGCCAGATAACACACACCAATTAGGCAGGAATGTCTTAAAGGTATAAAGACCACAATGACCTCTAATTTTCAGGCTTGACTTTGACCTTCTGTAACACTGTGAGGAATCTTGGAGTCCTTTCTGACCAGGACATGTCCTTCAACGCACATATTAAACAAATAAGTAGGACTGCTTTCTTTCATTTGAGCAGTATCTCTTAAATGAGAAGCATCCTGTCACTGAGTGATGCTGAAAAACTAGTTCATGCATTTATTACTTCTAGGCTCGATTGTGGTAATTCGTTATTATCAGGATGTCGTAAAAACTCCCTGAATGCTTTAATTAAAGGACTGAGAGAGAGAGAGCATATTCTCCTAAACTGGCTTCTCTTCATTGGGTCCATATTAAACCAATGACCTGAGGTCAGGTGGTCAAATGAAACCAAAATCGACTTCTTTGGCATAAAAAAATACCATCCCCACAGTCACGTGTGGAGGTGGAAACATCATGCTTTGGGGCTGTTTTTCTGCTTACTACAAGAAACTTCTTACATCTGTGCGCACCAACAAGGTTTTCTCCACCAAGTACTAAGTCATGTTTTGCTTGAGACCAAATATTTTACTCAGTGACTTGCAAATCATGTTATAACCTTCATGTTACTTTTGTTTGTTTGTATTTTGATATTCTGCCACTCGCCATTAAAATGAAGCTGGTTTTAATTTCTCTGCTAACGAGCAAATCTACAAATACAGCAGGGATCAAATAATTGTTTTGCTAAAATACATTTACCGACTGCTTCAGTAGCCACACCTGTTCACCTGCTCATTACCCAAATATGAAATGGACCAATCACATGGGAGCAATGTATGTGTTTATGGATCTAGACATGGTCAAGTCAACTTGCTGAAGTTCAAACTGAGCACCAAAACAGGGAGGAAATGAGATTTAAGTGACTTTGAACATGTCAAGGTTACTGGAGTCAGATGGGCTGGTCTGAATATTTCAGAAACTACTGAGTTACTGGTATTTTCCCACATAACCATCTTTATGGTTTACACAGTGTACAGAGATGGCAGAGGAGAACAGCCTGACTTCTTTGAGCTAAAAGGAAGGTGCCGGTAATTCAAATAAAACCTCGTTACAACTAAAGTATTCAGACGTGCATCCCTGAACACACAACACATTGAAGCTTAAAGCAAAAAAAAAGACCACACCAGGTCCCAATCCTTTCAGCTAGAACAGGAAACAGAGGCTACAGCTCGAACAGCATCAACAAATTGTAGCATGTAGCATTTTTAAAACAATAACAGGATCTGCTGGATTTTCATAATTGAAGTTAAAAATTTTTGTTTGTTTTTTGTTACATGGAAAATTGCTCAGTGGGATTCTGGTGAATGGTTGAAATTGGGTTGAATTCATCTCTCTGTTATGCCCTAAAACCACCACATTTCACTTTTCAACCAAAGACAGGAATATTTCTTAAAGGGACATAAATGTCTGGTGTGTTGAGGGTGGTGGAAGAAAAAGCCTAACCCTGTACTGGAAGTCAAATCAAATGAAATGCATTTCCATATCATATTTGAGTGCTTGATACAGTTCTGGGACAGGCAATCCAGTCAGCAACATGTGTAAATATCAACTCTCACTATAGACCTAATCAAAGCTAACCTGGTGTTTTTAAAGTTGGTGAAAAATGCTCTGACAACTCGCAGTAATATCACACCTTATGGAGGACAAACAGATACTGTTTCATGTTATACATCATGCACCAGGCTCTTAATCAGGCCAAATATACTCTCAGTGACCCTCTGCATCTGGTACAACCCCAAGTGCAGGAATATAATGATGCATCGTACAGCTGCTGACTTGCACCACAGACAAGGGAGAAAACACTTAAACAGTGTAACAATTCAAAATATTGTTTCCAAACAAATCCCAACAAAAAAGACCCAACACATGAATGTCTGTGCTGGCTGCTTCAAGCAACACTTCTAAACTGATACATGCAGTTAATGTTGTCTGTATATTTTATATTTCATCAAGGATTGCACAAAGCAAACATGCTGTGGATTCACATGCTAGCATCAGTCCCGTGTCAACTATTCAGGCGTGGCTCAGTGGCACTAAACAGGAAGGACAGGCCTTAAGACTCACTCAGTGCTCTGTTAATCCCATGACAATGTCTACACTCACCAGACGACAAAATGTTTCACTCCATAAGTCACCATACCAATCAAAAGTGGCAGGAGTCAGCTGTCGGTCTAATTGCATGCAAACTGATGATTTCACAGTGAAGTGGCTCCCAAACACTTTCAAACAGAGTGAGGTCTTATTGAAAACGTCTGCACGATCAAGCCAAATTTTCTTTCAGAAGAGTTTGCTGAATAAGCCCAGTCAAATGAGGGGACAAAAAGATGAATGCAGCACATGCTGTACACACTTTGCTTATTCACACATAAACACAGCGAGCTCTGAGTGTACGCAAACCCTTTTATAAGAAGGGTAGCATGTCCCACTGCCAACATGACAACCAGGAGCACTGAGGTAAAATGCACCAAAAACCACACAACAAAACCAACATTTTCAACCCGTGTTACTAAGCAAAACTCGTCCAGAAACTTCAGCTCCGTTAATGTGTCTGACCAACGCTCGGTCACCGAATTGCATACGCAGGAACAGCAAAATGATTTAATAATTGCAGCAGCTCTTACTTCGATGAGGAAGTCCCCCGTCCTAAGTCCTGCTTGCCATGCCACTCCTCCCTCATCCACAGACTCCAGGTACTGCAGGGCTGGAAAGGCAGGTGTGGGAGTAAACTCCTCAATGGGCGTATCCGCTGGACATCAAAGAGAGAAGAGCGTGGTCCCATAAAATAAGGCACAATGCAAGAAAGCAGTTTTAAAAAGGGACAAGATCTAAACAAACAGGTATATGTTAACACAATGACACAATGAATCTAAGACGTAAAACCTTTTTAAAACCTGATTTTAAAATGTCAGTTAATTCTCTGTGCACGGGCAGATTAACCCCAGCGTAGTATAAAAACCTGTAAAACATTTAAACAGAATGTAACCCATTTGTTACATTCAGTTCTGCAAGCTACAAAATACACAGCAGCAGATGAACAACCACACAGTCTATCAGCGTGTGTAATTTGCCCTGTTAATACTGTCATGGTTTGACTAGAGGGTTAGCAATAATTGGTATGATTAAAGCATGAATGCTCCCATGGCAGAATTAAAAGGGGGATTTTAGCTTCACCCAACGTTCACGTGTGCCTAAAGTTACTTCCTGGCTACCATGAGCTGGACCCAGATTCTTAGCTTTTTACATGTTCATTACAAACGGGTTTGTATATGTCAGCTAAGGATTTAAAATTCTTTTAAGACCATGAAGCAGCAAAACTGACAGTTTGATGGACTTTAAAACAGTTTTACCCAGAGAATTAACTCAGTTCAGGTTTATTTATACAGTGACAAATCATAACAACAGTTGCCGCCACCTTACACTGTGAGACCCTACAATAACAATCAGATGACCCCCCCTATGAGCTAGCACCTGGCGACAGTGGGAAAGAAAAACTGCCTTGCATGTAGGCATTTGTCCTGCTTTGCAGCCTGCTTGAGCTCAGCATAGTAGCATGTGAACCACTTTTACCAGCTGCAACAGTTTAGAATGACTCTCCATTTCACTGCACAGCTCAGGAGCAGTTCTTGCTCTGCCCTGGAGGTCTGCTGTGACCTCGATTATTATCACCGGCTGCAGTCCATAGCAGTGGAGGGGGGGCGAGAAACGTTCTTGAAAGGCAGGTGAATGACATCAAGGACCAGCACAATAGCGACTCGGTCAGCCTGCCGGTAGGGAAGCAGGAGTCAGGAAACTAGATGGTTAGTAGTGGCTGAACAAAGTACGAATAAGGAGATTATTCCGTGCTAAAGTCATTCTCTCAGGCTTATGATAAGAAAGCAACATAAAGCACAACATATACAACTATTAATATAGTCTGGCCATACTCCCCATGTCAAGTCTCTGTGTGAGCAAGACTTGTTCATTAATTTTAATAATAAAGCAAATTCGTAAAATTCTTTGTTTCTCAGGAATAAAGTGGCAAAAAAGCATCCCTCGTTTTAAGAAAAGTTTACCATCTCTCCTGTTCTCTACTATCACTTTCATCACGCGCAGCCGCGGCACGCGCTCCCTCTGTGGCGGGAAGGGAGGTTAGAAAATACTGGACTGAGAGAACGCAGCGGTGACAAGTGACGTTTCCTATAACTCACCCTGCACAGCACTTATGAGGGGATTTGCATGATTGTGATGACTGTGTTTCTTTAGGTGTCTGTCTGTGTGTGACACAGTGACAGAGGAGGACGAGAGACAGCGAGCGCAAGGGAGAGAGAAGAGAGAGGCTGAACTGCAGAGCACAAAAGAGGATGTGAGCTTATGTGACAGCTCGAGCATCAGCGCATGTTTGTGAGTTTGTGTATGCCTGTTCACCCCGTGCAGTGCAGGATAAGCTCGGCTGGGTCAGTTCCCCCGGGGTGATAGCAACGTGTGTTAGGATGACTAGAACATTCCTCTTGTTTTTCAAGCCAAATCCCTCTTTCCTCTCCCTTCATGTCAGTCCCTCTCCTTTTTCTCCCCCTCTCTCTGTATGTGCCTTAAAAAAACATGAACATACTAAATTTACCTCTCGACAGTAACCATGGTGTAGACCAATGGAACAGCGGCGCACAGTTGTAGAATGCAAACGTGGATTATGACATGGCGAGAATCGTCATAGAAACCGATGCAGCAGCTCAAACTGGCTATTTTTAGTGCCAATCTTACAGCCTGGTGAAACGGCAAACTGCATGGGTAGGCCACTCTTATCACAACAACTCCTGGTGTGGTGGAAAGAGGTGAAGGATGGCGGACACAACAAAGACGGCTACACGCAGACTTACTTAACCAAAAAAAAGAATAAAAAAGGCCTTCAGTCTGATGTTGTTACAGATGTTGTTACAGATGTTGTTACAGATGTTCACAGACCTCTGCAGCATGCATGAAAAGACATTAAAATGTAGGCAGACTTATGTGCAATCAAATGAGTGCTGGCGTGCAATCACTCCTTATGTGCATTAAAGTTTCTATAAGTATATTTCTAGTGGAACTTATCTGCATGTTTTTGTAGTGCCACGCAGACACACGCCTCTGAGTGAGAAGGCTTAAACTTGAAATTTAAATGCAAATTGACATATATTGGTGAATAGTTTCATGAGGCATGTCAGTGTTGATGACTTATAAGGATCCTTCGGTTTGGGGAGAAAGGGAGAACAGATCCGAATAACAATCACAAAAAGTAGCTAAGTCGATAAATGCTCCTACCTTTTGCCCCACGCAGGACGAAGCCAAATCCCTCATTCTCCTTTTTCTGCAGCACCACCGTCTTCTCGTCCACCACGCAGTCACTGTGGAGGAGATGCCGAGCAGAGCGCCCGTTAGCACAACCCATCATCCGCAGCATGGCCACGGACGCCCTGCCCGAGTGGAGGTTCATACTGCTGGTGGAGCGCTAGTCCGGCCAGGGCAGGGCAGGGCAACCCTGACCCCACCCCACCACCACCACCACCGCTGCCTCCTCCCCCCTCCTCCTCTTGTCGGCCTCTGTCTCTATCAAACGGTATGACAGCGGCCCCGGGGAGCCCGGCGACATCATCTCCGAGAAAAAAACAGCAGAAACACAAACCGGGGGTAGACGACGCACGAGAAGCGCCTCCCTGCCCTCTCCCCGCCGCAGTCGCTCCCTGTCCGCTTCTCCTGGTCGATGGCGCGGTTACCTCCGCTGCTGCTCCCGTTGCGCAGGAGGAGAAGGAGGAGGCTCTGACCCGGCGTGCGGGAGTGCTGCGCCGCCGAGGAGACGCGACATCAGGCTGGTGGTGATAGCCTCTAACGGCTCATCATGAGGCGGGAAGGAAGGCTGGAGCTCCCCGGGTTGGGAGGTGGAGGGAGAGAAAGCGAGAGAGAGACAGAGAGGGAGGGAGGGAGCCACGCTGTGGACGGAGAGATGTCTAGGTGTGCTGCGCGCTGCACCCGACAGGTTGGTGGGGAGGGAGGGGGGCAGCAGCAGTGAGGCGGTGACGGCGGACTCACTGATTGATGACCCAGCGGAGGATCGGATCAGTTTTATACAGCGCTTTATTAGAATCACATCTTAATTAAAAAACAACAACAGCGACTTAAGGGGACACCGGAAACAGTTTTTATAATCAGAGCAGTAACAAACACTGATGACTGAATGAATAAAGTTGAATGTTTGTTTGTTTGAAGAGCTGCTCAGATCCTGATCTTTGTATGAAGTCAGTCTGAGTTAGTGGTACAGTCCTGGGGAAAGGAATTGCTCCGAGTTGTACTGGGACGACTTAAAAATCATTATGTTTTATTTGTGCCTTTGTGTTCTTTCTGGCCACGGTAATAAACCATGAATGCCATTTTTGCCCAGTGTCTATCTTATCTTTCAATGACTTCATTGAAACAAGTGAGACGTGAAGTTCTTTCGATGATGTTTTGGGCTTTTTCTTGACCTCCTGAATCAACATGAATGCACTTTGGTAGTAACTTTGGCCACTCCTGTTCCAGGTTTTCTCCATAGATGCCCTCCCTGTGGTTTGTTGGTCTTAAAGCTTTAGAAATGACTTTGTAACCATTTCCATCTGCATTGTTTCTTTAAATCTCTGGTTCAAGAAACCAGTTTGAAATTATATGAGCTTTGTGACAATCTCCTGTTGGAAGCAGCAATCAGAAGATTGGTGCACTGTGGTCATGACGGGATGGACATGGCCAGCATCGATACTCGGGTAGGTTGTGGCATTTAATTGATGCTCCCTTGTGGTTATTTGAGTTACTTTTGTCCCATTATCTTTTTAGAATGAGCCATTCTAACCTCTAACATCAACACGCCATACTCACTAAGAGAACTCTTCTTTTTTAGACAACTTTGAGATGTTTGTGTGGGATCCAAGTAGATGAGCAGCAGGTTCTGAAATGCTCAGACCAGTTCATCTGGCATGCACAATCATGCCACAGTCACTTCAGCCACCTTTGTTCCCAATTCTGATGGTCAGTTTGTACTTTAGCAGTTCATCTTGACCATGTCTACATGCATAAATGAACTGGGTTCCTGCCATGTGATTGGCTGACATATATATTTGTATTAACAAGGACCAAAACAGGTGTACCTAACAAAATGGCCAGTGAGTGTACATGTACACTGTAGTAAAAAAAAAAAGAAAAAAGTTGCAGTTGCTCTGAGTCTCCCCTACTTGTCAGCTGAATAGCTTGAAATAGAAGTTAAAAGAAACAAGCATGAAGTATCATAAGCTATGTGCTTTGTCCTTTAGAGTACTCCTCAGTGAGGCCATGGTTGTGGTAATCTGCACACAGAGGTGCATGAGACTACAATTTTAAAAGCGTGTTCCCCCATAAAGTGGGGGATCCTCCCCCTTTTTGCATGTTAAAAAAATTGATTGTATATAAAAAAAAAAATTTAACATGCAACAACTCCTCTGAGTGAAAAAAGTAATTTTTTCAGAAAGGTTATCTTAATATCGGACCTTCTCTTCCTTTGTTGGTCTAGCCTTGCAAATCTGTAGACTTTGCTTAAATGGCTGTTTTCATAAACACATGGATTAATAGTGTTTAATAGCCCTTTCTTAAAATGACTCTGTAGCATAAGGCTACACTCATCAGCCACATCATTGAAATAACTGAGAGGTGAAGTGAATTATATTGGTCAGCTTGATATTATGCGGTGTTGTGCTGAGAAATCTTGACCTTCAAAGTCCAGTTTGTTTGCAGATACGCCCTGGACACGTCACCAGCTCACCACAGGGCTACAAAGAGACTGACAACCACAAATTCTCACATCCACAGCATCATTACAATCACAAATTCATTTAACATGTACATGTCTTTGGGCTGTGGGAGAAAACCCAAGCCAGAAAAGATAGAACATGCAAAGTCCACACAGAAAGGCCGAAGCTGACCAGTGGGTTCAAACCCAGATATTTCTTGCTGTGAAGTCATAGTGCAGAGGAAACCATCAAACCTTCTGAACCGATAACTCAGAGAGGTTTTGATGGTCCAAGAGGTACCCAGACAATATTAGGCATGTAGTTTTAATGCTGCGGTCAAATGATGTACTAGTAGGTTGATATTCTACTGAAATCCTCTGTTCTTTTTGCTAATTAATGGCAATGCTAAATGTCTAGTGCAGTCATACTGCAAATGGTGTTTGATATGCATATATCTGCGATGTTTAGCATCAGCGTCAGCTATGATTGCTAGTCCTAACCTAAACCGTTACACTGCACTTGTGTTTGAGGAATCCTCTACAAGGCAATGCAGCATCTCCACAAAAACAGCAGGATTGCTCCAAATACAGAGGCACCCCTTTATGTAAACGGTCTAATCAGACATCTTCTCCTCAGCTCTGCATATATTAACTACAACTATTTTGTTCTTTTTCTATATGCATGCAACATTCAACCTCTCATTCCCTGCAGTGATCGTGGCCGAGCCTGCTGTGGTGAGACTGACCAGCATCATCTGAGCTGCCAAGCAGAACTGACCATGAAACTGGCTGGGGAGAGGTCCAAGTAAAAGGCCAAGTTTGCTGCTCCAGCCTGAGGTGTTTGTTGAAAGTGCATCATTCAGCTTATATTAGGCACAAGGATTGCAGTGAATAGACATGTGGGATGAGAGAGAGAAGGAAAAGAGAGAGGGAGAGAGAAGGGAGAACAAAGAAGGAGAGAGAGGAGCTAGTGCCATCCTAGCAACAGTTCCCTTAGCAACGCAATCTGTCTGGATAGGAAGGAGGCCGGCACTGCTGACATACTGAAGGTTATCTCCCAGCATTCCCTTACACTTGCTCACTCACTCGCAGACACCCTCCAGCCTAAAGTAGGCGGTCACTGGTAATCACACCATGATCACCTAACTCTTACACGGTGGACATTTCAATAGGTCAGCACAGCAGGGTACGGGAAAGGGCCTGACAGGAAGTGTCCTATTCGATAGTTAATGAGAGGGGGACATCAGGCTGAGGCTGTTTTATCAAAACAGAGTGGGAGATAACGGGTGTGCGACACGCTCCCCAGGATGTATGGGATAAAGTGCTGGCTTACCCCAGTGAGAACGCTGCCTTGGTCTGGACTGTGGGAGGCAATGATGTATTTATAGTCAGCATGAGAGGCTCTATATGTTATGCTATGATATCGCTCTTCTGCTGTCTACATGAAACTTTTTATTGGGGTTTGGAGTTCTGGCTAAAGAGCACAGCAATAAGTTGTTTCCTTACATGACTGATGGCTGCTGGAGAAAATGATGTAAGCTCATGGTGGTTAGAATATGTGGGCGTGTACTCCTAGTCATCATTTCATTACTTTGTGCATTATCATCTGTGACATATGACTGTGAAATTGACTCTTTGGGCACCAGCATCATCAGCGTTCTATTTCAGACAGCCAAGAGTTGATGCATCTGACATCTGGCTTTCTTTCTACTCCAATTCCATTGCAGTCTTTATCAGCAAGGAGCGATTTCCTGTTTACATTTCAGATTTGAAGAGTAATGGAGTGGAAGAAGAGAGTACCTGTGGATTATGGTATCAAAAATGGTGAAATACAGCAATAAAAACATCATTGTAATGCTTGTAAAGCAATCCGATATGGTTTGGTGACCAATCACAGCGAGTTTTTGAGAATATGCTAAACTTTTCTGTTGGTGAAACTGCTGTTTTGCTGCTATTAGCTAGCGTTAGCCACTGTTAGCCAATATCTTGGAAGTGGATGCAACTTTGTTTGACTCTGATGCTTAGTGAAAAAAACTCATTTGATGTTCGAATCATACCTTACTTACATACTGTAAGAGGAAAAGTTTGACACTAGCTGGCAAAATGTTAGCTTACAACCAGCTGTCGTTGTTGTTCAGACTGCTAGCTCTACGGAGACGGTAGGGTCGCATGTCTAACCTGCTGATAACAAGTAATTGCAAAGCCAGTGTGGCTGTGTCTTTCTTTGGTGTAGGGGACTCCTTTGATGATGTAAAGATCTGTATGATGACACAATGACGCAACCTGAAATGTCCCTGCATGCCCATGACTACTCTTCACCTCCACATTTTATAAATTACAAATCCTGTTTTAGGTATATTGCTAGATTTACTTTTTAACATTTTGATGTGCTGCCTTAGATATTTTGGACATGAAATAATTATTTCTGTAATGGAAAAATTGCCCTAATATGTGTAAAATCTAGATAGTCATATGTCTCTGTATTTCTTGTACGAATTTGCCATATTGCTTTTATTCTAGTGTGACTGAACCTTTAATTGCTGAACCATTTTACACATAGTGGTGAATCATTTCTGGGATGGGATTCTTTTTATATCCAAACATGTTACTGAGCTGTTGCCAAATAATCTAATTAACTGCGAGCTGTTCCCCCAGTTTTTAAAGCTTTCAGATCGTAACGTATTGAAAACATATGGATGGATTCAAATGTAAGAAAAGACTCAGATTTAACATTTGATATGTTTTCTTTTTACTAGGGTTTTATAGAATACCTGCATTATACTATTCAGGCTGCCAGTCATGCTTTAGTGCTACCTTCAGCTTAGTTTAGTTTGAGCAGTGTGGCACCTTCTTTCTGTCCACAAACACACAGACCAAGAAAACTCTTCCTGCCTCATACGGAATTCATCAGCCCCCTCTGCCAGTTAAAAAAACAAATATGAATTTTTAACAAGCCCAGAAGGACGGAGTGCCTTAGAAAAGTCAATCTTCCAACAAAAGGGAAAAAGTGCAACACGCCAATCGTCGAGGTTGAGAAAAATATTAGTTATGACACAGTTTGTTCCATTAGTGAGCACAAAAGCTGTCAAAGCTCCATCGATATTCAGGTTAAAGTTTAATTTAAGATTTCCATTGGACTTAAATGTCACATGAGCCTTCAGTCTTTGCCAACTGGTCTTCATCACTGCGGTGTAGACATGATTCACCTTGACCCATATTGGGGGGGAAAAATCCATCGGCATGTTCACTAAATCGTGCCAGAGGAAATCCAGCAGAGCAATGAGAGAAATGTCATTGTGTCCTTCACAGCTTCATCAGCACAGACATTCCAGCATGTCTTTATGTAGCAATTTAAAACTAGCGTCTAGTGGTTACAGTCACTAGAATTATTTGAAACTCTTTGCTTTTTATAAAATAACTGATAAATAGTAATAATAATAATAATAATAATAAGTGGGGATAGGTTAATTGGTTAATCCAAATTGCCCATAGGTGTGAATGCGGGAGTGAATGTGAGCGTGAATGGTTGTCTGTCCCTGTGACAGACTGGCGACCTGTCCAGGGTGTACCCTGCCTCTCGCCCTATGACAGCTGGGACAGGCTCCAGCGCCCCCCGTGACCCTGAAAAGGAGGAAGCGAATGGACGGATGGATAATAATAATAATAATAAAACCAAAACAAGAAGCATCAGTGATATTTGCTCTCATTATGTGCTTTAGATTTATGAATAAATAAAAAACACTGAAGCATCTTTAAAATATAAAATATCTTAAAATTGTGAATTGGCACTATAGAAATAAAACAGAACTGAAACGAATAGTTTTTCTTTGTTTGCGTTTAAGTTCTATCTACTTTAAAGCATAACATCCACATTATATGACAGACTATTCATCTCTTATTGATGCATTGATTTTATTTTGTGTTCAATTCAGAAAAATGTGATTGTCTTTACTCCTCAGTGCATCTGCTGTAGCTTTTCCTCCTGGACAGACTGACATAGTTTAATCTTTGATACGTATTGTTGGTCGTTTCCACGTAGCAATTTATATCACTGCATATGTTCTGCTTCGATGGATGAGCCACATCTCTGCGAGGACATTCAGCTCACCCGTAGGATTGACTGTTTAAAAAATTGATGTTCAAAGTTCCCGCAAAGCATATCAAGCCCTCTTTCTCTGTCTGGCTCTCTCTCTCTCACACACAAACACAAACATGGAAGTGTACATCTTTCTTCATTCCCAACCAACCTTATCTTGAAGTAGATGTGACAGGAGAGACGAGTAAAGGAGACAAGATGGTAAAAACCTTGGGATTCGATGTCAGGTACCATTACACAGAACTTTTCATTTAGCTGAAAGGACACGGTTGCATGCTGATTCCATTTTTGCTACTGTGGCTTTGCTTTTCTCTGAAGAACAAAATGAAGTTTTCTATCCAGAGCTTACTGAAGATTTGTCCATACACTGAAAATACAAATAATGACTTTCTTTATTAGTAAGTTTACTTTTTATACTGAGGTGTTGCTTCTGTGATGGCAAACAGTGAATTAAAATTCATAATTCATTTATGCTGCAGTGCTTGTGGTATCAGGTACAGTGTATAGGTTTACCTATAATAGACCACCATGAGTGAGAATCCTGTAGTGATTATTGATTTCCAGTCGGTGGGCATTTGTTCAAATATTAATTCAACAAGCATTTTTTTTAGTTGTGACCAAAACTAAAATGTCTGTCTTTCAAAACACAATGTAAATATGTCCTCATAGTCTAACCCGAACTTTTTTAAAGGACAGTGTCACGTAATAAATGAATTAAGCCTGTAACTGTGAGTATGACAGAAACTACAACCTCTGAAACCTATACAGACATGGTGGACAAGTGCACTGTCTACAAAAAACTCTGGGCAACTTTCGAACTGTATTTATTGCATAATTTGCCAAATGGTAAATGGACTGGCTCTTCTGTTGTGCTTTTCTATGCAAGACTCAAGGCACATTATCGATCATGTCTCATTCAGCCAGTCACACACACATTTTTTACATTTTAAGTGCTTTCTGTCAACATTCACGCACACATTTAAACTCCAACGAGCGCATAAGGAGTAACTGGGGGTTCAGTATTTTGCCCAAAGATACTTTGACATGCAGACTTGAGCAGCCAGGGATCAAACCACCAACTTTCCAATTAGTAGATGGCCATAGCTACGCCTTACATTGAAGCTTATGCACGAGTTCAGTGCGTATTAGTAAGGTGTGGCTGGTTTCACTCATGTGGCTGGATTCCTGTGTATTGTGTTCATTATACTCATCATATCATACTATTCAATATTTTCCCGCACTGCCAACTTTCATTCTGCCATCACCGCTTTGGCCCAATCACTTTCTGTCTCTATGAGCCAGTCAGCTGATGTCCTGTGCTCTTCTGTCATTCTGTGTTTCAGACTCTTATTTGTGCCACTTTCCTCCTACACCCCTCCACCTCATCCTGGTGAATTATACATCTTCCTCCAAGTCTCCACCAGCTTCACCTTTGCTACTACCACTGTCTAGACTTCTGGTGCTGTCCTGTTTCATACCACTGCTGGACTCCATTTGGCTACATAGCTTCACTGGAGCCTAATAAGTTAGTATAAATAAATTAAGTTGGCATAAATTGTATTTCTTAAATTGACAACACAGAATTTGGATGCTACATTAACATAAAGAGATTTTGTTTCACTCAAGAGATGACAACGAGCTTTCTGAAAGAGACAGAAACATCATGCAAAAGATTAAATGGGAGCTTTGCCAAAGTGCTCTTGACTTTTTGGTATAATCCATAATACCAAAAAGTATGAAGCAAGTTCACACATCCATGGATTTTTTAGCTTGTTTTTTTAAATGTGACTTCTTACCTTGAAGCATCAAAGCTGTCATAGGAGCCCACAGTGTAGTGCCTGAAGAGCTTCCGTCTGTCAGCACGGTCTGCTCGGGAATCTGCCAATTTACAGCAGAACAAGATCAATACCCAAATACCATTCATAGCAGTTTACAAATCAGTGACAGCTGTTAGGAGAGTGGCACTTAAAATATGGCACAATAAGCCCTGCATCCTCTAAAACAACAGCAGAGCAGCAAATATGAACGTAGTCACCTGTATTTGGTTGGAATGTGTTCTTAAAAGAAACATCACACCATCTCGTTCAGTCACATATAAACATGTAAATACTAGAGATGGCACGATACCACTTTTTTATGTCCGATACCGATACCGATATCATAAATTTGGATATCTGCCGATACCGATATGAATCCGATATAGTGTTTTTTAACCAACAAAACTGTTTTTTAAAATATCTTGCTGCATTTTGCAAGTCTGCAAGTTCATACTCAAGTTTAAAACAACAACTACACTAAAGCTATTCTGTTATACCTGTATACAAAAAAAATATTTCATAGTTCAGCAATACTGATCAATCTAATAAACTTAAACCTACACCATCCTCCCTATTCTGGTATTTTAAAGAGTACTTAGCGTAAATATTAAGCAACCTAACTAATAGGGTTCCAACTCCCAGCAACAACAAAAATAAATAAATAAAAAATAGGGAACCACCCCTCACGCTCCACCTCATGATGCTTAATCGACGTAATCAACCTTAATTTGATGCAGTGTGAAAAAAAATGCACAGAAATCAATTATTTTTCAAGAAATATTAAATAGATTCAACATCTTTCTTCAACAAAATTGCAGACTGCACAGATGGTACCTTCCCAAAGGAAAAAGTACTATAGCTTACTAGGGTATATATATTAGACTTAATAGTCACTATATACAGTAATTGACTTCTATTCATTTTACATCAAATTAAAACTTTGGGTGTCAGATAATTATTTATTAAAAGCTAGACATTTTAAATGAGAATAAGAAAGAAAAGTATGTCTTTGTGCCCCCTTTTCCCAGTTAATGCCCTATCGGCCCCCCTGGCTAAACTTTGCTAGATCCGCCCCTGCACAGTTACCAGCGTCAGCTACGTAGAAAAAGATCCTGGTGTAGAAATTAATATTAAATAAATTCTAACAACAGCTTATCAAGCTTAAACGTGCTGCTGTTGTTCAGCCGCTGGTTTGCTCTTTCTGGCGCAAAGTGGACCAAAAACAAACGAGAGACAGACTCACGACAGAAAAGCCGATCAGCTGATCATTTAAGCAGTTTCATGATTGAAGTAGCAGCCGGAGAGCGAGAGGCAGTCGCTTGTTAAGCTTAACGTGGGAATGCTTTACAAACATTCAGAGATGGACTTACACACTTGCTTTACTTCTCTCGGGGATAACTTTGTCGGAGATGAAATGCCAGGTTGCTAGCGAAGCTCCACATGCTATCCAGACCACCGACAGGTCCCGCATGCCACAGCTGCTCTATCACGTGATGCATACGTTCTGAGGTGAGTTACGGCGTGTTGCAAGTTTTGTGAGGTGCTTTCGTGATATTTAATGGATCGGATTACATTTTTTATTTTTCTCCGATATCCGATCCAGTAATTTAGGTCAGTATCGGACCGATACCGATACGTAATATCGGATCGGTCCATCTCTAGTAAATACAACAAGATGACCCAAAAAAGTTAAATAAGCTCCTCTTCATGACAGTTTCATGCACTGATAGAGACACGGGGGTATGTCATAATACTCCAGAGAACAAGTGCAAAAAGCATAATCAGCATGGATTCAATGTTAAATTTGTGTAATTTGAGAAAAGTTTCTTTGTCAAGATTATTTGACTAGACTTTGATTACGTATTGACCTTTCTGTGAAACCTTGATATTAACTAATGGTTTTAACTTCTCTGACACAAATGCACCGACGCATTTCAAGTGAATCCAGAAGTATTTAGATTACATTACATAGTTTTAAACAGATGGGTTACCCCAACATGTTCCCACTCCCAAAGCATAACATTTTACGCTAGGTGACAAATCGTCGGTATATTACGCTTCCCGGCACCCAGCACGTCCCTATATTACGAGAAAAATGAGTGAACATGAAAACCTTTTGCAATGAATCCCGCTTTGATATCGCTTTGGAAAACACTATGTAACGTCATTAAAGTGCTGGTTAGGGTTAAGGATAATGTTAGGGTTAGGGCTGGAATTCATGGCCGTGTATTACCGTGGGAGCGTCATTCTACTGGATTTCATCCATAACCTGGCGCATAGCATAAGAACGCAGAAGGTCACCTTTCACCTCGGGACAAATCTTCACTATATTATGCCTCGGGAGTGAGAACAGGGTTGCCATACTAGAAAAATCCTTTAAAAATCCAATAATAACTGGCTATTGTTAAAAACAATCTGACTCAGGTTGGGAATATCTTCACCTTTAAAACAAAAAAATACTGCGAGGTCTATAATTTTCTGCACAACAACACAATGTTTGCAGTTTTGATCTATCAACTGAGCTACAAGTACAGAACTACACACTTTCACCTTTCATTAAATTGTGTAATTTACTTTTTAACCTCTGAAATTGCACTTCAAACAGTATAAAGACTGTAATTCCTAAGAGTTTGTAAAACCTCCTAATTTGGAAGTTTGATATTGATTACTTGATTTACAATCCACTGTATTTTTCTCCAACAAATTATAGATTTACTTTAATTCATTTTTTTTTTAAATCACAAAAATGACTTGTGGGAAAATACAAGATTACAGAATACAATTCTTTCATTAAGGTGACAGTAAGATTTAAGAGTAAACAATTCCAGTTGGTAATAGATTATAGAAAATAGTCAGCGATGGCTGATCAACTATGCTCCTTCTTGCTAGTAGATACACTATCATAATTCACAGGGTCACAGGAGGTCTCTGTATGTTGAATATACGTATATAACACCACATAAATACAATAAGCAAGCAGTATTCATAAGAAAGAGGCAAATCAGTTAAAATCCCAGCTATCCCAGGGTACACCTGGGACAGGTCGCCAGTCTGTTACAGGGCTAATGCAGAGAGACAGGTATTTGCATTCACGTTCACATCTATGGGCATTTTAGAATCAGGAATTACCCTGACCCCACTAACTGCATGTCTTTGGACTGTAGGAGGAAGCCAGAGTACTTGGAGAAAATCCACGCAGACAAAGGGAGAACATGCAGAGTCCACACAGAAGGGTACAGACCAGATGGTGGAGTTGTGGAGACCTTTCTGTGAGGAAACAGTGCTAACCACCGTGCCACTTTATGTATTTAGCTTAATTGGTCCTGTATATCTGTCTATCAAACTGTGAAGTGAGGATCTCTGACCAAATATTGCACTGTAGGTCTGTCCAGAAAGTCTGTACTCAGATATTAATTGATGCTAACAAATGATATCAATTTAAGATACTTGGTAACAACATCAATACCAACAGTGGCATGTTGGTTCCTTTCAGCTGGCATACAACTTCACACAGCACATGCAGACAGACTCTCGTCTCCTCACTAGCAGATGAAGTAGTTAATGTTCATACGACTCAACAACACTTTAGGTGGAATCTCAGTTCAGTAAAGCTCCCATTTCAAAAACACTGAAGTATTAACCAGCTATCACACATGCTAACCTGGCCAGCGTGCACGTGAACACCATTTAACTACTAGCAATTACCCGACAGCCACATCAGCCAGCTGTTATCATTAACGTAGTAGCTTGGACCTTAGTGAGATAAAAGCAGAGTAATTATTGCAGGCTGAACACATCCTGCATTTAATGCTGAGACATGAGCCACAATTACTGCATGGAAACATGGAGACCTGGGTGTGTTGCTGGCTGTACAGCTTTACCTGAACTGTGCATAGAGTCCAGAGTGTGGAGAACGTTCAAGCAAATAAAGAGTAAAATACAGAGGACAGCCAGAGAAGAGAGTTTTAGTCCTGATGACGAGGGTTGGCTGTGAGCGATGGATGAAAGAGAGTAAAGGTAAACGGACTGGTCCTCATATAGCGCTTTTCTACTCTGAGCAGTCGAAGCGCTTTATACAAATAATTCATTCACCCAATCACACCATTCACACAAGCACTGTTTTCTAAACTGTTAAGTGCTTACTGTCTAACATTCATACGGCTGCATCGGAGAGTAACATGGAGTATCTTGCCCAAGGATATTTGCCATGCAGACTGGTGGAGCCTGGCATCGAACCACCAACCTTCCGGTTAGTAGCTCTACCACCTGAGCTACAGCTATACATGTAGCTGCCATCACCAGTGTGTGAATGTGTGTGTGAATGGGTGGATGACTGGATGTGTAAAGCGCTTTGGAGTCCTTAGGGACTAGTAAAGCGCTATATAAATACAGGCCATTTACAGCCACCCCCAGAGTCTGCAGGGAGATGTGGACAAGATGTTAAACTTTGTTTTTTCTACTAATAATTTGTGTTTCTTGTTTTGTTGTAGCTGTGAATTTAGCTTTAAAATGCAGGAAGTGACTGGTTTAATTTTTCACTGCTAGTACTGTTTTCACATCTTCTTTAATGTAACATAACTAATACCACAATTTATCCAAAGTAATTCTTTTAAAAACTTTTTTCATAATTTACAATAATTAAGTTACTAATCTTAAACATGTATTATATTAAATCAAACCTATAACTGGAACAAATTGTTGACACTTAACAAGTTAAGTGTACTTAACTTGTACACTTAGTGACTTCTTCACTATTGCTTTTCTTGGTGTTAGGACAGGGATAGGGTCAAAATTGCACACTCAGTCAATTAGTTAATGAACACACATCTAAACTATACTACACATTTTGCACATTTTGCATCTTGCACATGTCTTTGTCATGTCTCGTCTATAATATCCTGAAAATAACTTGAACCTGGTATTCAATATCACTGCACAACCCACTTTGCATTGTCTCTGTCCTGTCTTTGTTTATCGTACAGTTAGTATTGTATAGTTAGTAATTAGTACCTTTTTATCCCTTATTTTTAACAACATTTAGCGTGTTATTTATTTGTAATTTCTAGTTTTATATCTCTTGGAGATATATCTTTTATATACTTATATATGCACGAAGGGGGACTTGGGGTGAAACAGCATTTCAGTACACTGTACACTATGTATACTGCTGTATTGACAATAAAGCTCTTGAATCTTGAAAATCAAAAGGCCTCTGCAAAGCCAGAACATCTTACTATTCATCACTGATTGAAGAAAATAAGAACAACCCCAGGTTTCTCTTCAGCACTGTAGCCAGGCTGACAAACAGTCAGAGCTCTGTTGAGCCAACCATCCCTTTAACGTTAACTAGTAATGACTTCATGAACTTCTTCACAAATAAAATTTTAGAGAAAAATAATCATCCCACAGATGTAACATTATCTACAGCTACTCTTAGTACCATTGATGTTCATTTAGACTCTTTTTCTCCAATTGATCTTTCTGAGTTCACTTCAATAATTACTTCCTCCAAACTATCAACGTGTCTTTTAGACCCCATTCCTACAAAACTGCTCAAAGAAGTCCTGCCATTAATTAATTCTTCAATCTTAAATATGATCAATCCATCTCTAATGATCGGCTATGTAACACAGGCCTTCAAGCTGGCTGTAGTTAAACCTTTACTCAAAAACCATCTCTAGACCTTCCTTTCATATCAAACATCCTTGAAAGAGTAGTTGTCAAACAGCTAACAGATCATCTGCAGAGGAATGGTTTATTTGAAGAGTTTCAATCAGGTTTCAGAGCTCATCACAGCACAGAAACAGCTTTAGTGAAGGTTACAAATTATCTTCTTGTGGCCTCTGACAGTGGACTCATCTCTGTGCTTGTCCTGCTAGACCTCAGTGCAGCGTTCGATACTGTCGACCATAATATCCTATTAGAGCGATTAGAACATGCTGTAGGTATTACAGGTACTGTGCTGCAGTGGTTTGTATCATATCTATCTAATAGACTCCAGTTTGTGCATGTAAATGGAGAGTCCTCTTCACACACTGAGGTTAATTATGGAGTTCCACAGGGTTCAGTGCTAGGACCAATTCTGTTTACATTATACATGCTTCCCTTAGGCAGCATCATTAGAAGACATAGCATACATTTACACTGCTATGCAGATGACACCCAGCTCTATCTGTCCATGAAGCCAGATAACACACACCAATGAGTTAAACTGCAGGAATGTCTTAAAGACATAAAGACCTGGATGGCCGCTAACTTTCTGCTTCTTAATTATTTCTTCCATTTGCACAACATCTCAAAAAATTCGAAATATCCTGTCTCAGAGTGACGCTGAAAAACTAGTTCATGCATTTATTACTTCAAGGCTGGACGACTGTAATTCATTATTATCAGGATGTCCTAAAAACTCCCTGAAAAGCTTTCAGTTGACCCAAAATGCTTCTGTGAGAATGCTGACAGGGGACAGAAAGAGAGCAGATTTCTCCTTATAATGGCTCCGGCTTCACTGGTTACATCCAGTAGCAAATTTAAAATCCTTCTCCTCACATACAAGGTCTTGAATATTCAGGGACCATCTCATCTTGAAGACCTTATTGTATCATATCACCGTTCCTAGGCTATTTAAAAGTAGTATGGGAGGCTTCAGCTTTCAGGCCCCTCTTCTCTGAAACCAGCTCCCAGCTTAAATTCAGGAGACAGATACTCTCTCTACTTTTAAGATTAGGCTTAAGACTTTCCTTTGTAATAAAGCATATAGTTAGGGCTGGATCAGGTGACCCTGAATCCTCCCTTAGTTACAACAAGACTTCTAGGAGCTTTCCATGATGCACTGAATGTTTCTCCTTCTCCCACCTTTATCCTCTCTCATGTGTTAAGTCACCACTCTGCATTCAATTATGAGATATTATTAATCTCTGGTTCTCTTCCACAGCGTGTCTCTTGTACCGTCTCTCTCCGCTCACCCCCACCTGGTCAGGGCAGATGGCCGCCTTTTCCTAAGCCTGGAGGTTTCTTCCCTTTTACAAAAGGTGCTTGTTCAAAGTAGGCCGTTTGATTGCTGGGGTTTCTCTGTATTATTGTGATTCTTTGCCTTACAATATTAAGCACCTTGAGGTAACTGTTGTTGTGTTTTGGTGCTATATAAATAAAAGTAAACTGAATTGAGTTGAATCAAAATTGCACATTAGTATTTTCCCAGGTTTGACATTCTAGTATCTTGTTTCTTACTACAGGGGTGGGCAGCAACATTAATATTTCCTGGTAAAGTGCTGCCCTGCGGTGGTGAAAGTTTCGAATGCATATTTGAAGAGGATAATTGCCATAAATGTACCACGTATCATAAAAAGGTTCATGTTACCTTGTTATTTTTAAATCCACTTAATCTTGTAGAAGTCGATGAGAAATTAACTGAATATAGTTCAGGTGTCTGAATAAGTACTTTAGATAGTAATAAAAATATGAAAATTATGACAACTTTAAGTTCTTTAAGGCCTTTAAGTTCACTTAACTATATGAAGGCAGCAAGCTTTCTTAACTTTTCAAGTTCAGTTAACATTTTTTTGTTTGCAATACATAAGAACTAAAAGCAGTGCACAGCAGGCAGCACATACAGTTTAAAAAATATATTTTCTGGAGTTCCAGAGGGTGGCAATATTGGCTAATACATGCACTAATATAAGAGCTGACCGGTAAATGTAGAAATTCAAAAGCAGTGTGTTACATAGTGGAGGCACAGAAGATAAAACAGGAAACATTTTATCGAATGCTATCATTAAGAAACACAAACCTTAAGCTGTAAGAAATCCTGTTAGAAATGCTTTCTCTGTCAGGTCTATTACCCATATACACACTTGTGGAAGGTGTGCATTAGCCTCCACACTCTACTTTAGTGGACTTTAGAAAATGGTGTTGAAAAAGAGCTTTAAAAGAGCTTGATTTAAAAAAGAAGTATTGTGGACACACAGGCTTGAGTAAAGCTGTCTTACTCTCTCAGCAGCGTCTCCTCCCCCTTCTCTCTCTCTCTCTTTCCTTCCTTCACACACTCTCTCTCACACCAGCTGTCACACTTTCACAGAAACTCCATCTCCTCTGATCCGGCTTAGATCTTGTCATTTTTACAGGAACACCCCACCCCCCTCCCCCACAGACTTTATGTCCACATTGTCAAATTGGAAGAGGGAAAATGTGGCTTGAAGTAGGTGATTGGCTGATAAGAGATTAACAGTGTTTATACAGAAAAGAAAGAGGACGATCAATAAAGCAGAGTTAAGAAAAAAAATCATGGAGGAAAGCAGAGAAAGAGGGAGGAGCAAATCTACAACATAGTCACACTCCATAGCAACTGCTGTGTGACTCGGGCCAGCTGGTTTCTATGGCCACAGATCAAGAGATGGTGTGTGTGTGTGTGTGTGTGTGTGTGTGTGTGTGTGTGTGTGTGTGTGTGTGTATTAATGCGTGCTTGTGCATTACCATTAAGAACAGAAAACATCTTTTTCCTTGACTACATTTATATTGTTTTTCCATAAGCTGTTTTTGCAAATGTTTTCTTTTTCTTAACCTAGTCTGTGAGGTAGGAATGTGAAAATGAGACGGGGGAATTGGCACATTTATCCAAAGAGACTCAGCACAGCTTTATTTGGTGACAGCATCATTACCTACACTGTGACATGGAATTACAGGGGAAGTCCCTGTTTTAAGCTGTCGACTTAAAGAGTTTGCTTTCTCTCAGATTATGTGATTTGATTTGTGTTTTTATATAATCACCATCATCCATCTGGCACTTCTTGCACATCCTGTGACTGTGTATTGTCGTCTTTAGTGCACTTAAGCAAAAACCCTTGCAAGCGCTCAAACGCAGGAGCTGGGAGTTTACCTGGACATGAAAAAAGGAGCGCACCTGATTTTAAAATAAAGCCCGGTTGTGAATGACTCTGCACTCTATTTCAGGTCTTTTAATTGTATTGCATGTTTCCAGAGGCCCGTAAACTTGTCAGACTGTTACTAAATACAAAGCAGACAAATATTTAAGACTCAGAGCTCTTCGAGTTTTTAAAACATGCTTGAAAAGATGACAGAATGATCTCTTCAGGGAGGTTTTTCCAAAGTTATCATTTACCAGTTTGCCAGTTACCCATTTAGTTCATTCATTTGTGCAGATGTTTTCAGGGGTCTGTAATCCAGAAAATACTGCAAGTTGTTGAGGTTTAACAGTTTCCCAACAAAACTTAAAAAGTGTGCTGAAATCTAATATCTGCTAATTAATACTAGAATTTCACTCACCACCTCTACCACTGTAACTATGATTTAGCATTTAGGCTTCAGGTTTGGTGTGCTGGCACAGTTAAGTGTTTGATGTCTGACTTCGTCCTTGCCAACTTCAGTCGATGAACTGGACCCATTTACCGTGTTGGTGGTGTTTGGGGCGATTTTAAATGGAGCTGACAAATTTTATGACTTGCTGAGTCATTCAGAGGTTTGAGCTTCAGTTTGGTTGGAATTGTAACATTTTATTAGTCTGATACCTAAAAAGCAAAGCAACAAAACAACAACATAATAGCAACCAGTTGAGTGTCGTCACAGAGGATAGATGGAGAAAGATTACATTCTCATTTCAACCCTCATATATTCAAAACAAAATACTGCAGCCAGTTTTTTACGTATTTGTCAGATTTAAATGTTTCAGATCATCAAAAAAAATGTTATATTAGACAAAGATTGACCAAAACAAATACAAAATTATGATTTCATATACTGGTGACCCCTTTAATTATGCCACACTATTAGTGTTAGTAAGGCTTTAGGGAATGTATAAATACAGATACATTTATCCATCTGTTACTGTTACACTATGTGTTGCTATCACTGATACTACATCACTGCTAGTAATAATCATAATCAGAACAGTATAGCTGTATTTATAAATGGCACCCAAAGTAATAAAATAAAATATAAATGATGAATTAAGCACTTTCTAATGCCTTAATAATGCGTAATAGTGTGACATTATTATAAAGTGCTACCAATTTATTAAGAGAAAAAAATGTATCCAAACCTAACTGGCCTTATGTGAAAAAGGAGTTACTTTGGACTTTTGGGAAAGCTGAGCTCCGTTTCACTACCTGTACTCGTGTCTCATCATTGTCAGACCTGTTATGTCAAGAAATCACTTAAATAAAAGCTGTGTGACAAAATGAAGGAGGCTGAAAGGTCTCAAAAGCAACACTTCATACAACAATCTAAAAAAATCATCTGAGAAACAAAGACACCAGACAATATTCCTAAATGGAGAAAACTTGGAACAGTGGTGAACTTTCCCACGAGTTGCCTGTCCACTAAAATAAGTCCAAGAGCAACTTATCCAAGAAGAACATCTAATAAGAAAGAGACTGGGCATGAATTGAATGCATGGGAGAGTTCAACAGCTGCTGAGCAAAAAGGTCACTGAAGCTTGTCTCACATTTGTCAAAACAAACATTTTGCCGATCATCAAGACAAAAAAATGACAAAATGGCAGCAGATGTCACTCTTGGACAATAATGTGTTAAAAGAAAACAGTTAAATTAACCAGCATTCTTCAGTTAATCTGACTTAATCGCTCGATGTGTTGTTTTACAATTTGGTTCAAAATTCCCTTTAACTTTCTTAAACCTAGAAAGTCTAACTTAAGTATTTCAGAAAACATGTTGGGGAATGAGAAAGAACATCATGTATGGGTAGAACTTCACTTATTCCAATTCAGTTTCTAATGGCACAAAGTTCAACTCATAACTATGACAAATTCTGGATATGATGTGAACAAAAACACCTGAAAGCTCAGTTTGAGTTTGGTGTCATTGGAGTTTTCTACAGTACCGCTGAGAGAGCTGGGGCTACAGTCATCGTTACTCTACAAGTAAAACTTTGGAAAATGATAAACAAAAACATTTTTGGGGAAAATACTGTCTACCTTTTCTTTCTCCCCTAGATATATTGTATATGTCATTTTGTTGTTATACGTTTTTTTCATTCAAAAAAAAGAAGTTCTTTGCCCTCGTAAACATGAAGCAATCTTTTTGAGTAAAATGTAACTTAAGTATAAAGAAAACGAAAGGTTTATTTACTCAAATCATCATTACAGCTACAGAAAAGATTTCGATGTCAGTAGATTGTGGTCGAGTTCTGCTTTCTTACCCGTCCCAGTTCAAGTACATAATACTAGCTACCAAGGCTGCTGTAGGACAAACATCTCAAGATCTCTGTTTAAATAAATAAATAAACCTGGGTAAATTCCCAGATGATTAAACATGCAACTATTTTGCTGGTAGTAACTGAAATAAGTTAAGAAAATCAACAGCCTATGTATGCAAGATAATTCATAATTTTATTGGGGGGATTATATTGGTTGGGTCCGATTATTGGGGGGGGCACAACCCCCTAACCACCCTGGAAATTACGCCCCTGCTGAAATGAGATGTCGGTAACACTGCTGGTTTTGCAGTTAGCTCTTGTTAGCCTGTATTGGTGAAGCTGTCTTCGAGGTCGGTGATACTTTGTTGGACTGACAGTTGGTAATTTTTAGGACTCTCAAGCCTAACATTAGCTGTTGTATATGAAGTGATCACCTCTACAAAAGCAGAATTTTCGACAGTTTGCTGTTTTGGAGCATTGAGGAGGAAAGAGAGGAAAGTAATTGTTGCTCCCCATCAGTCTATCTGGGAAGGGCCATTTCCAAAGAAGTCCAAACATTTTGAAGTTCATCATTCTAGAGTGAGAAAGATTATTCACAAGTGGAAAACATTTAAAATAGTGCACATCCCAGCAAATTAATCCAAAATCAGCTGTGCAATGCTTAGAGAAATTGCAAAAATCTCAGCAGCTACATGTTACACTGTACAAGCCTCAGTTAGCATGTTAAATGTTTAAGTTTAAGACAGAGTGAGTATGGCTTATTTGGAAGAGTTTTCAGGGGAAAGTCTTTCGTGCTGAAAGAACATAGCACGGTGCATTAGGGTTGCACAAACCCCAGGAACTGGAACAATATGTAACAGCAATAAAGTGCTTTGCCAAGTGGACCACTGCAGGTGAAAACCAACACAACATATCAGCACACAGCATTCCAGCTTTCAAGCACAGTGGTGGAGGGGTGATGATTTGGTTTGGTTTTGCACCCACTGGACACTTGAATGGACCAGTCTGTGTACTGGAGTCAGATATGAGCCCATCTGTCCAACAACTAAAGCTTGACAGTGATCCAAATAACAGCAGCAAATCTACAACAGAATGACTGAAAAAGAAACTAATCGGTGTGTCGCAGAAGCCCGATCACAGTCCAGACCTCAACCCGATGAAATGTTGTGGTGTATCCTTGAGAGAGTGGTGCATAAACAAATGCCAACAAACTTCAATGAAATGAAGCTTTGTTTAAAACATTGTGTAAAACCTTACATTTGAAAAAGCCAACTGTCCGTCTGTATCTGTGCAGGTCATGTTTTAACTGTCAGGCTAAGTCAGGTGGGAGGGTACCAAGCAAACTGGTGTTGACTTGGAGTTGCAAGTAAATACCAAATAATAAGTTTGCACTGCCAGATTGATTATTTCACTTTGACTCTGGTCTCAGCGCTAAGTTAAGCTAATCAACTCTAAGCAAAAAAGTTCTTGTACTCTTTGATTTGATTTTTGATTGCTAATTGGTGTCTTTTGGTGCCTTTGAGTAGAGTTGGAAAGATGGATATATATACTTTGGAGACCTCTGTGATGACTTGTGAAATGGTAATCACTCCGGCCAAAGAATGTACTTCTCTAAAGGCCCCAATCAGCCCCAACTATTAGGCTTCATGCAGGCATTCAGTGTCCCTTAAAATGACCAATGGCCTTGGCCACCTCCCAGTGAGTCTTTGCAGGCCACTATACTGTGCTCCCATTTTTTCACTGGCTTTCTTCGCCCTGCCTGCTTTCTTCACAGGCAGAGCCGGGGGCAATTTAAATGTGGCACAGTGTGAGAAAAGCGTCCTCTGCCAATGGCCTTGGGTTAAGCTTTAAAAAAAGCCACACAGAAGAAGGCAAACAGCCACAGCACAGCAAGAGGAGGACAAGTTGCTTCCCATCTGCCTCTTGCTGCTGACATACTCCTAGAACTATGGGAGATTGAGAGTAGGGGTTGGAGGGGGGTCTCATAGACATACTGAGGCCATTCACTACACACACAAAGTAAAAGTAGGGACGAAGAAACACTGGAAATTTACGGGGGATGGAGCATGGCACGATATGTTCATTAGCTCGCACCCAGAGGACATCAGATCACAGCTGAGTTAGCAGGGCAATGTAGCGCTAAGCGTTGTACGCCATTGCCTGAGGAGACAGTAAGACACAGAGATGCTAGTAGATAGAGGAGCAGAGACACATACAGCCAAGACCTGGGGTGGGGGGAGCCACGTGCCATTACACTGCCTCAGGAAACCACAGCATTTAGCCTCAGCTTTGTTCTTTAGAACTAACCTCCTTCCCTCCCCACAAAAACGCATGATGGCAAACAGAACATGTCCTACATCTTGGTTCCACCTCCAACCAACACGCAGCCGCAGGTGATTAGACTTACAGTTCCTCTCCTCTGTGGCTTTGGCGGGGATCTCCTCCACGCAGTCGGCTGGAAACCAGCCCACCTGGCCACGGGCACTGCCCTCCCAGAAACCCCCCTCTCCGATGCTCAGAACTGGACCAAGTGGTAGGAGAGAGAAAATTGGGAAAGTTAGAGGACAGTGAAAAAGGGACATGCTTTTTACTGTACAGATAATAGGACCCTCAGATCATTTAATCCATTTAAAGCAAAGGCACCAAAGGTATGTGCTTATACAGACTCATGCAGAGACTTGTGTGTGGACATGTCTGTGTTTTGACTGACCTTTTTTTAAAATGTTGCTATCTCATTATCTTATCTTATTGTCTCCATCTCTCCTCCACCTTTATGTCACCTTTTGGTTTCTGTCCATTTTTCCAAGTGAATTAAATATGCAGTTCTTTCTCGTTTCCTCTTGCCTGGCGGCTCCATCTTCATCACCCTTTGCCAAATGCTTCCGCTGTCCCTCTTCTGCACATGTCCAAACCATCTCAGCCTTTGTCTCTAAACCACTGAATCTCAGCTGTCCCTCTGATGTAATCATGTCTAATCTTGTCCATTCTGGTCGCTCCCAATGAAAATGTCAAAATCTTCACCCTGCCACCTCCAGCTCTGCCTACGGTCTTTTTGTTAGATTTAGAGAATGACTGAATGAATGAACTAATTCAGGACGTTTGTAAAGCCACAGTCTGGATCAATTAAATATTCAGACCTAGAACTTGACCATTTTAAATGGCTAGACGAGCACATCAAGTATAAATATTATAGAGATCTTGTGCATTAAAATAAAGTTATTTGACTTGAAGAAAGTTTGGCTCGACAGGATGAGTTTGCAATAAAAGCAAAGCTTTGTAAAACTAAATCTTTGATTATTGTAGACAAATACTTTCTCTCTGCATTTAAAAGTAGAGACGTTGCTGGTTTGAAAGGTCACAGTATTCCACGCAAACATTAGTAGTGGCTTAAAACATTGATGTGTTGGGCTGGTACACATCCTGTGTGATTGCTTACTAAATAATGCATTTTGTGCTCATTCATGCAAACCACAGAGATGAAGCGTCTGACTTAACATGTGCAGATGAAGATGATGTTAGTCCCCTGCATCGCCACTCTGTGGAGTCTAAATACAGATGCATCGTATCTGATGAAGTCATTTTCATCAGATATGGTAATTCGCTGTTTCCAGCTTTCTCAGACACAATTTTAAAATAAAGGAATCGGTTTTTTTCTTGTCTTTTTTCAGTTTTAGAATTCAACATTTGTTCAGTTAGGATCGGTGGTGGGCTGTAACCTCTACTCTGCAGCTCATTCTTATATAAAGGAGTTAAAATTTTTATAATATTTAACATTTGCAGTCATTTCCAAACATTCAAATTATACAACACATGGTTCATTTTATACTAATTTCCAGCTCCATAATTTTTATTCTTGGTCTCTTATTGAGTAAGACTTCAGACTTAGCTCTGCTCTACACAGCAGAAGATACAAGCAGGTGGGTGGAGCTTCTGTGCTCACAGCCAGAGCCTGAGACGACCATATTAAAGAAAAAGCTTGTTTTCACTTATTTATTTACTTATTTTCGGCCATGTTTAAATCGACGGTACTTATATGACCCCTTTCTACTCATTTTGAGCAGATGTATTTTCTACTGCAAAACAACATAGAAATGTAAAAATACAAATAATTCAAGTTATTGTAGTAGCTGGTGTTGCTCGTGTCAGTGGGACTCAAACCGACGTTAAACAATGTGCTCCGCTGAATGTCCACTAACATGTACTGTACCTCGAGGGCCGGTGTCCTGCAGGTTTTAGATGTGTCCTTGATCCAACACAGCTGATTCAAATGGCTAAATTAGCTCCTCAACATGTCTTGAAGTTCTCCAGAGGCCTGGTAATGAACTAATCATTTGATTCAGGTGTGTTGACCCAGGGTGAGATCTAAAACCTGCAGGACACTGGCACTCAAGGCCTGGCGTTGCCTACCCCTGATGTACACGTTCACATAAAGAAATAAAGGCTGGCCTGTAGTAACAGTCTGGTCAGGCTGTTGCATAGATTTCACTTGGCCTGTTATAAAAGAACTGCTCTCCATTTACTGATAATGTGTGTCGTAGCAAAACTTTGATATTAGCTTAAACATTTTTCGCCCATCTCTCTTAACTACTAACTGTATAACAGTGTTTGGATTATGCTCACTTATGGATGTCAGACAAAAGGAATTAGCATTAAAAGTCTGACTGCTTCAAATAAAGAGATACTACAGTTGAGGTAAATAAAAGCCACAGTCACTAATTTAAGAAATACAGTGATTTGACTTCAGACGGACCCAGCAGTGGTCGTATGTCTTCCGTTGCAGTTTCACACATGCTTCAGCAGGTGTAAGTGTGTATGTGTATCTGGAGCTTAGAGTCAGATATGACAGGCGGGCTGATCTTGGATGGAAACAATTACAAATTCAGAACAAGTCATTTAATAATTTGCATCATGTTGGACTTTTCTTTGCAGTCAGGCTGTGCTGCTGCTTGCTCTTATGTTTACTGGCTTTTGTGACTTTTAAGGAAAGACAACACACTCAAAGAAGGCAACGGAAATCTCTGTGGAACAGGAAACCTGCCATGTTATTTTAAAACAACATTTCTATACACTCAGCTTAGACATAATAGAATAGAATAGAATTCAAATTTATTGTCATTGCACATGCACAGGTACAGGGCAACGAAACCTTTAAAAACATCAACTCATTCAAGAATAACCAACCAACAGCCAATCCTGTACAGATCTCCCCTCTTTTCTTTTTCTTAAATCTTTCTCCATATCCGAGTGTTTCGTTGTTTAACATTAGTCCTCCAAAACAGACCAAATGTACACTAGCTAGCAACACAGGCCATGTGCCAAACTACAGCGAGAAGCAGCTTGTGTATTTGCTGTGTATTTGTTCAGATGGTTGAAATACTAACTTCAGAAATAAACTCCATCTATGTTAGTCTAGAAATTCCCCGTCTCACCTTTGACCCTGTCGCCCTTGTAGAGGTTGATCTCCCCCTCAGCTTGGGCTGTATACGAACGAACCACTACGAAGTGTCTTCCTGGAACTGCACTGTACAGCTTCCTTCTGGTTCCAACTGCCTCTCCACGACTGCTGGGGCTGGAAGAAAGAAAAAAATGTTTTATATGAAGTGGGTATAAGGACAGACATACCTAATTCTACAGGTGTGCAGGAAATTGTGGTCCTCGTGATGTATTACATCACACATGTTGTTTCTTTAGTTAAAAAACTAAAAAACTCACATGTGAAAATGCACGTGATTTAAATTATGCACAGGCGGTCTAGAGATTACCAACTGATATAATGGTACAGTTGTAAAAAGACTCATGTCATACAGATGGTGCGGTCGCACACTATGGAAAAATGTGCCCACTGTCATTTAAAAGCTACTTTAGGAGAAACACTAAAGGTTAAGAGGTAAACAATATTTTAAATACATGCTCAAAAGTATGAACAAATCACCGGAGGTTACATGAAAAACAATAACGGCAGAGGCGACACTGGGAAAGCTGCTGGCGTGTGTCCCACACTGGTAAGTGGGGCAGAATGTGGGCTGGCTCTGACCCACGGAGCTGCAGTGGCTTCCAGGTAGGAGACCAGACTCGCTAAAGACCACACAGAGAGCTAGCCAGGATTTGGCAGTAGTACAGAGGAATAATAACAAACTGCTAAATTAAGACAGCTAAAAATCTTTGATGTGCGTATCAGCGTGACATTTGAACAATCGGCTCCTGCAGAGATATCACTATTCTGCACTGGTTGTTAAATTTGAATGCACAAAAAAGGGCAGCATTTATATGTGAGGAGATGGGACCACAGAGAGAAGAGTGGTTGGTGCTGGTAGATGTGTCTGACATGATAACACAGTGCCACATAGTGGGCAACCTTTGTAACCACATCCACGGAGCAGAAAAGGGAAATAAAAGTATGATACTACTATTGACTATTTAACTTGCCTAATTGAGGTGCATGAAGCTGTAAAATTATGTAAAGTAGACTTTAGAGTACAAAGAGCAAAAAACAGTTATGACAGGTGTTTTCATTTTAGCATCTTGCACTTGCTCACCATGTGAGAGGGTAGCAGTGAAGGAGAGGCTATAGGATAAAACCACAGTGAAAGAAAAACTAGGAGTGCTGGAGCCATAGATTGAGAGAGAGGAAGGAAATAGTTTTTTCAAGTAAGTGGGTCACCTTGTCCTGTAGACTGTACTCCTCTTCAAACCTTCATGGGCCTTTGGAGAGCTAACCCCATTCAATACCTACTGAGAGTGCTCACACATTTTTCCGAGGGAAAGCTGTGGACCAAACTGCAACTGTGCACTGTAAGTGTCCTGAAACACTGTGTATACCACCGAGAGGCCGATACTGTAGTATTCAGACACAGCAGTTCACAGCTGACATCATGACTGAATATCACAGAACAACTTGAGCTCGCTGTCGATGATTAACGCAGTGCTGTGAAAAAGTATTTGTCCCCTTCCTGATGTCTTAGCTTTCTGCATATTTTTCACTAGTAAATATTTTAGATCATAAAACAAATTTTAATATTAGACAAAATGAAATGTTTAAATTAAGGGGGGAAAGTACCTTAGTGTCCCTAGCTCTATGTGAAAAAGTGTGACAAATATGCCAAAAACTAGGAACTTTTTCACAGCACTGTGGTATTTAACACACACCCTAAATCTAACAGGCATAAAAGAGGACGACCCAAACGCACCAGACATACTAAGCACGGTGTATGAGTGTCGTCTTCTCTTTCACAGACTGCTGCATGAAACTAAGAGTCCAAAATAAGTTACAAATAGAGTTGGATGTCTCGAGACCACTTTTACGTCTTGCTGTCCCGGTCTCGCTGTCTCAGATCGACATAGTGGTCGGGAGATTTGGAGTCAACAGTATCCATGACACACAACGTAACGTTCGATGATGTGTCATGTGCAAAATCATCAGCTCTAAGCGCCGTGCTTACGGAGTGCTTTGTAGTGAATCAGAAGAGTCGACTGCCATTGAGCGAGAGCCGCTCCTCACTTAATTTCCTTTCGCTGCTCAGCTCTCACACAGTGGCTCAGCTATGCTCCAATCTAATATCATTATGTGAAAAACAGAGAGGGTGATGGACGCGACAGTCAAGTGGAGCGTGCGTCTGTCCTCTCAGTGAGTGAGACAGTAGACAGCGGTGAGGAGGGCTGTGCGACAGCAAAAACACATAAATATGCCTGATACCCGTAAACGAAGCAGCGTCTGGCTGCAGTTTGAAGACTTTTTTGTCTCGGTCTCGATACCCTCTGGTCTTGGTCTTGTTTTGGTCTTGGTTTAGGCGGTCTTGACTACAAGTCTAGTTACAAAAACCTTCATGTATTGTAGAAACAGTCACCCTAACCAGGTAAAGTGCATGACATATTCATGAGTATCCAGCTAAAACAACTCAAGTCTCATTAAAATATTTACTTCTTAGAAATAATGAATAATATATTTATAAAAAGACAGCAACCGAAGGCGTTTTTGCTGTTGTCTGTGTTACGTAACTGCAATGAATTTGCGCTTCTCGAGTTATTAATAAACAGAACTACAGTATCAAACTGCATCTATTTATAATTGAACAGATTATAAGAGTTTTCATTATATGTTAATCTCACAGTTTTATCTGAGAACCAAAGTCTAACTTTATTCATCCAGTGTACTTTTTCCTTAGTAATGGATTTTTTTTCAATCATTATATTGATTAAGTGTGAAATCTATTACTTAAACTACCCGACGCTGTCATAAATGAGTGCAAACCTGGGCACGCCAACTATCTGTTTTTCCCCAAGTGTCTTATTGACTCATGCTGCCAATAACGAAAGATGTGCTGATGGGTGAGGAGTGTTGTCTTTGTGTTTTTGTTGGAACGTCCACTCAGACTTTGCATACTGCATGGAGATTATAGTTTTCAGTCTTTATGTTACTTTAACAAAGATTCTGCTCTTTTTAGCTTGTGGTAGCCTGACTGAAGAACAGTTTACGTGTCTCTGACTGAATTGCTGTCCATGGTGCTGAGAGAGACAATGTGAGAGTGTGTGTTTGCTCTCTAACGTCAGTTTGGAAAACCATACTTTATAGCTACTGTTCTATTAAATGCTGTGTCATCAAAGCAGATGCTTTTATTGTGAGAATTCAAAAAGTCTCACACTCATGTTCCAAATTCTTATGCACTGCACAAAATGCTAAATCTGTACTTGTTGGTGATGTGAAGGAGGCATTTACTACTAAGTCAATTCAGAATTAAATCCTGGTCTCCAAAATCAGCAGGCCCACTGAGAAGGGAAAACTGTCAGCCATGTTTTCCCTTTCTTTCTTTTTTTGGCAATTACCCACGTGGCTTTGAGGTGCTAATTAGACAGTGTTGATTAATACCAGCTGTGCATAATTTGTGCTATTATTGGATGATCACCTGAGACCATGGGAGAGAGGAGAAAAGGGATAGGGCAAGAGGGTGGGTAAAGAGTGAAAAGAAAACATGCAGCAGTAGGCCCTTCCAGACGGACAGTCCTCTCCATTAATGTGACGTAAGAATCTCGGTCACTTGAGTTAGGGTTATCACTGATGATCACTTGGACCTCCGATGGTTGATGCCCCCACTTACATTACGTTTTTATATCATTTTATTGCCTACTGGGGGCAGCAGAACAAAACACACAGCACAAATGTTCATCATTCCACTGAGTGCCTTTAAAAGCGCTATAAACGTACACTTTTACTGTAGGGAGGATTAATATATATAAATATGGACTGATTTTTCTGCGTCATTCAATACCAGCATCGACATATCACAGAAGTAGGAGACTGAACTGTGTGCACACTTATGCCTCTAAGCCTGCTTTGCTGAATGCACTGGGCTTCAACTCTCAGGAGGACCAGGACAAGCTCAAACAACACTTAAGCACACTGCACCCTGTCAGTTGCCATTAAAATGAAAGACAACATAAAAACTGCCTGTGAGCGTTGAACAGAGCTTTGATTAACAGTTAGCAGGAGCCAAGTTAATTGTCTGTCAATAAACTCATGTCAAACAACACAATAGGCTAGAGATTTCAAATAAACAAAACTGACAGAGAAAAAAATTCCCCGCTCGCCCCTGCGGGCGGTCTATCCTTCAAGCTCGGGGTCCTGCGCAGTATCTTAGCTGTTCCCAGGACTGCGCTTCTCTAAACAGAGATCTCGGATGTTGTTCCTGGGATCTGCTGGAGCCACTCGTCTGCTTGGGAGACACTGGACCTAGTGCTCCAATTACCATTGGGAGCACAGTCACCCTCCACATCTTCTCGAGCTCTTCTCTGAGCCCTTAGTACTTCTCTAGCTTCTCATGTTCCTTCTTCCTGATGTTGCTGTCATTCGGTATCACTACATCGATCACTACAGACATCTTTTTCCACTTGTCTACCACCACTATGTCCAGTTGGTTACCCACCACCATTTTGATGGTGATCAGTCATTCTCCACCAGCCTAGGGGGCGTCTCCCATTTTGACCTTGGGACCTCTAGCAGAGGTGGAGGATGAACTCAACTGGGGTAACTGTTGTCTTATTTAGTCTGGGGATTGATTGAATGTTGGGGTTGGTGTAGTTTTTCTTTGGGTAGGCCGCCCGGGCTCTCTGGGGCTTGGTGCTGCTGCTGCTAGGGGCTCCAGTCTGGATGGACCTGGCCTTGGTGGATTACGGGGAATGGGAGTGTCTACCGGGGTCAGTGGAGGAGCTGGCTGCAGGGAGGGGGTACTGGACCTGGGAGTATAGAGAATATCTGGGGAGTGTAAGTGTGTGTACAGTGTTCATTTCTGTTTGTCTCCATGTTGGGCGAGTTGAGTATCTGTATATGTGTAGATGAGGGTGGGAATGCATGTTTGTGTCTATGTGTGCCTCTTCATCTATCTTTATGTGTCAGGTCGGGTCTTAGACTTCACCTCTTTGGGAACATCATAGGCCCCCTCAGTGGTGGGGGCCTATCTCCCCCCCACCACACTCCCTGTCGGTGGCAGATGCCCTCACTCGCCGGTGCCTTGGTGGTTCTCGGTGTCTGGGTGCTCGGGTGTGTACTGGCTCACTCCTGGCAGCTTCTTGGCAGGGCCCGTTCCCATGGCTTGGTCAGGCTCCTTCTGGGGTGTGGAGGACCCTTGGATCTCGGGTCTCTGGGCCCGGGGCTCAGCCAGCTCTGGTGTAGCCAGCTGCCGGTGGAGCCTGTGGGCACGTTGCCGCAGCTCCCTGTGGCTTCTGCATCGTGGCTGCTGGGTGACACCCCCCCCATCTAGGGCTGTCCTCAGCTCTTTTCTAGGTGGATGGGGCATTTGCCCCTTCCAGAGGCCTTCTTGGGCTTTCGTGCTCTAGGGGGCTTCTAGATGTCTGGGGCCTGGATCTTTTCCATGCCTACTTCATGTCCTGGGGGATGGGGTTATGGCTCCCCATGCCTATTATTAGATAGTTACATGGAGAAACCTTGTGAATACAAGCGTGCTCACGCACACAGGGTGTTCACAAACACACACTATCTTCCTTGGCTGGCTCTTATGTTGGTTTTTGCTGTGGTTTCCCTCCTGTGTTGTTCTCTTTTTGCTTATTTTCTTCTTTCTTTCTCTCTGTCTCTCTTCCCCTCTGTTTTTCTTTCCCTCTTCTTTTGTTGAGCCTCTTTCTAACTTCTCTTTTCTTCATCTTTCTCTTTCCTATCCCCTGGTCCTGTCTGCTTCGAATCTAATAACTTAAAAGTAAAATAAATAAATAAATAAACAATAAAGATCGAACAAACTATAGCGATCAAGTGGACCAGTATGGCAAAAGCTGTAATGATCCAATTGTCAAAATACATCTGTTAGGAATCGTTCTTGGCCTTCAGACAAAAATTCTGATTGCTGCAGTGCCGGACAGGACAGGCATAAACTGCAACCACTTAATGCTAAATGTCACAATTAAGCTAGTATATCTGTTTTTTATGTAGATTAAATGAGAAGGCAGTTTGAGTAAAATGCTATAATGTTTTATTTTTTAATGTTTTATCTTTTATCTTTACATATGCACTCATCTCTCGCTTTGCTAGGTATACCTATTCAGTTACTTGTTAATACAAATCAAAACCAACAAATCACAAGGTGGCATCTTATTACAGTTAGGCACGTACACACGGTCAAGACCCACTGAAGTTCAAACTGAGCATCACAAGGCAGAAGAATGATTTAGGTGACTCGGAATGTGACACGGTTGTTGGTTTCAGATAGAAATTGATGATCTAATAGAAAGCGGATCATCAAGAAGAATGGGCAGACTCCTTCAAACAAATGGAAAGGTAGAAGAGCATCTCTGAATGCACAACACATCAAACTATGACGCATGGGCTGGAGCAGCAGAAGATCTCGCTGGGTTCCCCTCTGGAAAAATGTTACGTGGTATTATGAGCCTTGACTTCTGCTGTGGCATTTAGATCATAAGGTCAAATTTTGGCATAAACAACGGGAAAGCATGGGCCCACCCTGCCCTGTACCAATTACTATACTGATACTATAAAGCAGGGGTATCCAACTCCAGGCCTCGAGGGCCGGTGTCCTGCAGGTTTTAGATCTCACCCTGGGTCAACACACCTGGATCACATCACTTCATTACCAGGCCTCTGGAGAACTTCAAGACATGTTGAGGAGGTCATTTAGCCATTTGAATCAGCTGTGTTGGATCAGGGACACATCTAAAACCTGCAGGACACCGGCCCTCGAGGCCTGGCGCTGGACATCTCTGCTGTAAAGTATTCCACAGTCATCAGATCTGTTGCAGTGTGATGGAACAGGAAGTTTGCATCAAATCTGAAGCAGCTACGTGACTTTATCATTTCAAAATGGACTAAAACCTCTGACAAACATCTCCAGCACTCTGTTGAATCTATGCTATAATGTATTAAAGCAGCTTTGAAGACCAAAAGGGGCCCAAACCAGAGTAGCTAATAAAATGTCTGGTGAGTGTAGTTTCTCTTACGTAACATTTCGCGTGTATTTTATTTTTCTCATTTTTTGGTTTTGTTTATTTGTGTTCTGTTGGCTTGAGGGTTGTTTATATATGGAAACTTTTCCTTTACATCTGAAGTAATTCAATTCAAATCAAATTAAGGGAACTTCATAATTGCATCACACTCACAGAGCAAATCTTTGCTGAGGTATAATGTGATTTACTTTGCAGTGTTAGCCTAGGAGTTTTTCACAGCAATGTGATTTCTTAATAAGATGAAGTTCTCTATGTTTGCTTAAGCTGAAAAGCTTCTTAACCAGATAGAAAACTACTAATAACATTTTTGCAGCTGTGCACACCTCTGTTCTCCATCTTGGCTCATTTTGCCCTGAGAGTTCATTTTCTGTTTATGGTTTCATTTTGCTGAGCGTTTTCAGCAGCTGTCACATATTTCACCACCATAATTGGAATCACTGCCAGCCTTTAACCATCCGCAGATCTGTTAATCAGCACGACACGGTATACATGGTAGATTTCAGGTCTTGTGATAATGTATGTCGGAGCCCCGTGGCCACACTGTTTAGACAGCACTGGCCTGTCCTTCTATTGGACGAATCTCATTTCCCACCACATCTAGCTGTTGCCATGATACCCCAGGGCTAACTGACAGCTGTCACTGTGTGATAGCTTGTGTGTGTGAGTGTGGGAGTTTGGTCTCACTTGTGCATGTGTGTTGCATTCTGACAAAGGACATGTCAAGTGGGAGCAGAGGGATGCTACACAGACGTTGTCATGTGTGTGGGCTGAGGTTGGATTGGGGGGTGGGGTGGTGGTGCGGTGGGTGAGGAAGAACGCGTGCGAGCAGAGGCAAACAGAAAGTGCTGGAATTGGGAGCTTTAAAGGGCAGCTGGGTGGGAATGAGCTGAGAGCTAAAGTTCACACTTATTGGACATGGACTGTGAGCAACAACATGATATTATCATTTCAGCTGGCTTATTGCAAGGTCATTTCCAATGTGCCATGAGCTTCAATCACTGCCTATAAGTGATGTTAAAATTGTTAAAACAAAACTGACATTTGATAGTGAATTGGTTCTAAAAATGAGGGCAATTATCCAACGAGGTGCCTCAGGAGCTGAGCACACATAAATAGGTCTCAATGAGAGTCCTAACCTGAATGTCCTCTATATATATATACACACACTGTATGTACTGTATGTACACATGTGCAACACGATACTTTCAGGCAAAGATTATACTGTTACACACAGCATGTTTATACCTGCTGTGGAAAGGTCAAAAACAACAATGCATCCTTGAGTTTCTCTTTTTTTTCTAGCTTTGCTGTCTTTGGATATTAGTCACATGCTGTTTCTACACACGACACAAATTGTGTTGTAGTTTGGAACCAACAGATTAATCCACACCATTGAGCCCTGCTCCCAAAAACGGACATTTTTGGGCTTTTTGGGCTGTCGCTGGCTGCAACATTGAGTTTGATGTGAAGAAACCAACTCTGTGTCTCTTTAGGAGTATTTGACTGTTTGCTGTTTGGCTAGCTGCACTCAAATGGAAACGCCGCAATGATCAGGTTTGTAAAGCACTTTAGAAATAAACACGGTGTTGATTCTGTTCATCTGGACATAACGAGTTAGCTCTACATCCAGATGAACAGAATCAACTTTTTGGGATTTCCTTACCTGGATGATTGAGCATGCATAGAGACATTTAATATGTGGGACTGAGATGAGCTAAACTTGACTATAAGAGTTCACAGTAATAGACGAACAACAGCTAGTGTAACAGTGCGCCTCACTAATGTGCTTTTATACGTTTTTTTACATAAATAATGGAGCTCTAATGTAGAACGCAGCGATTACTGTTGAAGCCTTTTCATGAGATCTGATGACGAGAACAGAAGACTTGAGAACAGAAATAAAATTTGTTGTAAATTCCCGACATTTGCAGTACATTTTTTTTTTCCAAATTCATAGCTCATTTTTTGTGCCCAAACAGCTGTAATAAGTACCTTTGAACTATTTTAAAATAAAGTTAACACAAATTATATTTCATTTTTTAAAGAATTGGCAATTTTGGCGTGTGTAAATCTGATCTGATTTCAACTTTTTACAAATCTTACAAAGGGAGACTACAGTGCTGTATAACACAACCAAGACTCCTAACGATACTACGGAAACA